>NC_051851.1:61459558-62709558 GCF_905115235.1 Hermetia illucens | reverse complement strand
GTCTTAATCAAGTCCTTTTTCCTAATCTAAGCGGTTATTGTGGCCTTCATGGGTCCGCTTCTGTGTTCGAGTATTCTATTAAGTTTTATGTTAATTCAAACATTGTATTTGAATACTGTCCCTTCGAGTATGAAATTGTGAATATTTCAGAAGCCCTTCGCCGATGTTATTTCTGTCATATTGATTGTGTTTTTACCTAGTGTAAACCAGAAATATTTTGATTAAATTTTTAATCACCTATTAGCACGAGAATCAATAGGTCACTGAGAGTCATAAAATAAAACTTATATTTAGCATATTTTTCTGATGAAAAAAAAGACAAATTTTATATTTTGGATTTTTTGTCTCATTTTCAAAGAATCTGTACTTCACTTTCATGTGTGATACCCAATGCTGGGTCAGTGATAAGTCTACAGCAGTTGGTCACCACAAAATTAAACTCAAATATCGATGACTTACAGTTTGGAGATCCTGCTTCCCAATCTTGTGCAGATAAGACTGAAAGCGTCTGTGCGAACTTAAGCGCTGGGTAAAAAGATAGCCAGTCTCAGCATTGCTTCACATTCAGCCACGCATCTAAGTTACCTAAGATCCGCGGAGTCCATTTGCGTCTTGTCTCGCTTTACCAAGAGAATTTCCACTCACTTGGTTTACGTTGCGGTTTTTTACGAGCAGCCACCTTCCTTGCGCTTGCATATAGCTTTGCGCTCTTCAACAAAAAGGGGAAGACAAATCACTCCCGAAATTACTATCACGGCAAAACATCTATGTACTTCCGCAAGGCGTTTACCAAGTGCATCATCCCATACCAGCGCAATGTTTGCCATTAGCCGACTTAAAGCCGAAACTCCAGCTGCAGCCTTGTCCGCTGCTGCTTTGTTCAGCTCTTTGAGTTGAGCGTCAGTTCAGGGTACTTAACCGTTAGTTTGGACTCGGTTATCGACTAGCCGATCGATACGCGACGAGGGGGTTGAAATTTTCTTTTCAGTCGAGACGACTGCTTCGGATCTTTCCAACGCAAGGCTGAAACCATAAGGGCAACAGTGCATTCGGTCACAAATGCCGCCCAGGCGCGACTCTTCTGACATGTTAAGGCTTAGTAGACTATCGTAAAAAGCGTTCCAGATGTCCGATCCTAGGACTGATTCCTGTGGTACCGCCGACGCAGTCTGCATCGTACTTTGACTCTCTAGAAAGTAGCGTCTAGTGTGCCTTGCAGTGTTACGATGAGCTCCACCTGTCGAGCTTGGCGGCTGCACGCCGCCGCTTGATGAACCGCATCCAAGACTTGCATGCCATCATCCACTGTGAATCATTCTGCTTTAAAACTGAACTGCCTTTGGGATGAGTCCCCGGCAGCTCATGTTGCTTCAGCGAGTCAACTTCTGATGAAATTTTCAATCATTTTTCCGGTCGTATCAAGCATACAAAGTTGGTATTCAGACGTCAGTTCAAGGTCGCCTTCCGTTTGCTGATATGCCCGAGCCTTACCAACTTTCAAAGAGAAGGAAAAATGCTCTCTTTCAAACAAACGTTGAATGGCCTAACCGATGTTGGGGTGATGCCCCCCTCCATACCTCTACCGAAATACCATCGGGTCTATGACTGTCTCTTCCATCTCTTCTATAGGAAAAAGTGTATGAGACTGTCTCTTCCATCTTTTCTATAGGGAAAAGTGGGCAGCCCTCGGTGCCCTCCGTGCTGCTGTCATCATCTCTTACGAGGTGAATAGGAAATAGTACTCGTACAATCTGCTCAGCTTTAAGTGAACAGGAATTCCGCAAAGCCTTAATTTTTCGAATTACCCATTTATAATCGTGTCCCTACGGGTCCTCATTCATATCGTCAACTAGGTCCCGTCAACATCGAGTTTTGCGCTGCAGAGTATTCTTTTGATTCATCTGTACTCTGTCATTATGGTACGTACAGGACTCCTCCCGGTAATTTAAACGTTGTTTCAACCGGCGTAATTTGTGACACTCCTTCCGTAGTTCTGCTATTTCCGCTGTCCATACGTCCCGTCTTTTTTTATGTAGGCTCCGTAGGCTGTCGTTATCAGGTTCATAACTGAATTTATGACAGTGTCAGCTGCAGCTCCATCAATTCCTAGGAGCAGCTTCCAACACGGCCCAACCTTTCCCAAGGGCTTCGACCAATCTCCCGGTGCTCACTTTTGCTACTTCCACCCACAGAAAGAGCGTCGAGGTGGGGCACACCGAGAGATTGCGTTAACCATTTCATACGCGAGTATTGATGGTTACCTGCCGAGAAGGCTCTCAGAACTCGCCACCCGTCCACCAGCAGTAGCATTCTTCAAATTTTTTTTGTAGATTATAGACAGGAGGAGGGAAATGTGTTTTCTACAGCAAAGGAGGAAGAGGCTAGGAAATCCATCGGAGCCAGGTCCAACATTGGGATCAAGATCAGCCAAGGAAGGTGTAAGGAGAGGAATGGCCAGGGATTCGGAGCAGTCTGCAGTTAGAAGAGGCGTAGAGAGTGGAGTGGTCGAGCGAGAAAACACAGAAAAGAAGTACTTAGGTGCAGAGAAGGTCACACGATTGCTGTGGGGAATCTGCAAAACTGATAGGAGAAGGGAGAGATTGAGTGCGATTACAAGAATAGCGAGTGTGGCATCAAAAGTTACTGCAGGAAAAAGCGGCTTCGACGCTCAATAAGTATCTTTTATGCGCTTTTTTAATCATTGACTTTAATGTGGAGTGAGCAAGGTCGACGTCATTCTTAGAAGCCCGAAACTTCTTCCATAGTGCAGGTTTCAGCCGAAGGATCTCCATTGTGAACCAAGTTGGATACGAACGCAGGCAAGCAGGGGAAGAAGGAACATAACAGGAGAGGAGATCGGACAGGATATTGCAAAAGGTTTTTAGAGTGTTATCACACGTTGAGTTGCTTAATCTATGAACCCAGTTGATAGACGCTAAAGCTGAGTATCTACATATCCAATTCGTTTTATCCTTCCTGTAGCTTACAATTCGGGTTTATTCTGGCGTTTCTATTATTTGCAGTTTTCATCAACGATTTCTCACCCCTCAGCTGGCCTTGTTTGTTTGATGTTCGTTGGTGGCCTTAAACTACTACTATATAACCTAAACCCTTCACTGTACTTACATAAATGTAATGTAAATGAGTTGAGTTTGAGATAGCAAATGCTATCTCTCAAAAGAATTCCGAAAAATAAATCTTATTTACTAAAATATGCAAATTAACTAGTTTTGATCAAGAATCACTTGCTCAATGCGTTCTGCCAAATTCTCTTCTTTGTTCCTTCAGATGTCTTTTATACCAAAAGAAATTTTTCAAGATTTTATTTCAACTAGAGAAGTATTTGATTGATACACAATAGATTCAGATAGCGCGAGAAAGCATAAAAAAGTCTGCAATTCCACTCAACTTGACATAAATCGAACACATATCTCAAATTGACGCTCATACCACTTTCTTTCCCACAAAAGATGCGATAGCCCATAAAAAGGCTACTCTTTTATTCACCTTTTTAGCTTTCCGCGATGCTACATTTCATTCGTGTTACTTGTTCTATCTGTGAACGTGGCAACGTTATATCTGCTTGCCAAAAGGACGACTAGTTTCGACCGAGTAACCTCATTTGCATTATCGTCATGTTGTTGGCTTCATGTTATATTTGAAACGGGAGGCCGTCCACCGTTTCCATATTCCCATCGTACAGCCGCATCGGTGTACCCCATCTCATAAAAAATTTGAATAATTTAATAAGTGGCAATTTGATGATCCGTATCTATCAACTTACTTTCAAAGTGGTAGATGTGCACATACACGCATACGTACACACATTAGTCCATGCGGTTATAACCCTTTTCAAACCCCAGTAAAAACTTGAAAGCTGAGTGTCGTTTTACACGCACTAGAAATTTCCAATGGAGCTGGCCAACGAAATGGAAAAGAGCAACATGAAACTTTTACGCTGTAGCAGATGAACTTGTGGAAGGAGCCGGGCAGGACTTGTAGGCAAAAGGAGCAGTATCACTTCATACGGAGCCTGATAATCTGCTGTTTTGCCCCAAAAGTAATTTGAAAAAGAATGGAAATAATAGAATTGAAATCACCCTCGTCATCTTGATTTTTTCATCGCATGCCTTTGTTAGTGTTACCGAGCTTTCTCCCGAGGGAATAGTTGAAAGTCGTTGAAAGAAGCTGCCAGGAGTGCATACAAGCGCCTAACATGGATGGGTTCATGTTTCCCATTTGTTCCTGTTGAACTTTTTAAGCAAATTGCCGGATCTGCTCCCGTCAACTGCAGAGTATGAGGAAGGGTTGACTTCTGCCTTTTGTTTGGAGTCTCTCCTATTTGATAGGCACAGAATAGCCCGGTATCCAGGAGTTTGAGTGATGCCCTAGTCTGACCCCCGTGTACATAATGTCAAAAGCTTGCTCGTGTAAAAATGCTTTTCAAACGTCACACCCGACAACACTATCATTAAATGTAACGAATTTCAGATACGATTCGAAACGCTAGAAATAGCAACTAACGTTACTTACCGTTAATTTTCTTTTGATAGCTTCCACGGGCATTCCTGAAATGAAAGTGAGGGGCGGCCGAATTCAAATGGAACTCTGGAAATAAATGCGTCAGTCATCATTTACTGCTCGATTTTGGAAAAGGGAATGCCATTTGGAGCATTAAAATTGCAGAACCCAACGTCTCCCTGCTGTTAAAACTTGCACGTTAGCGAAATGGATAAATTTTAAATCAAGGCTTTCCGTCCAAAAGATTACTCCAATATTATATTCAATTTGTTGCATTTCATTCGCCGAGGGACCAGGGGTAATGCTGAATATTCGAAAACCTTTGAGGTGAAACCATGAAAAGCAAGATTAAGAGAAGCATTCGTAGGTGGCACTCAGTTTCGGGAACTGGAGTACAATAATATCGGCACCAAGCTCGGTAATGTTATCTTGAAATTAATTCCATTGTGGTTTCAGGAAATGGGAAAATCCTTTGTGAAATCTACTCGTTGGGCAGGGGTATCGGGTAGTTAAACATAATCAAATCGAAATCGAAGATTAGAGCTGCGTCACCACTGTATAGACGTCGTTTTTTACTGATATTTACGTACGGCTGAATAGTAAAAACAGAATACTGAATCACTGGGAGAATATTGATGTAAGTCTAAATATTTTGATTACAGCGGAAACAAAACTGAACTAGTATTTCTGGAATTATACATGAGCGGACCTTAGAACTCGGTTTCAGTATACTTTCATATAGTATTTTATAAATTCTTTCCTATTATTTGCTTTATAATTAAATCGAAAATATTGTAATTTACAATCTATATCTACTATGCTTAGTTAGTTAGTTTAGTTCAATGGGGGGAACCGCAGCTCCGAGCACTCAGGCCAATGTTAGGTCCATTGTACTATCCCCGTAAATTGCCTATTCAATGGCTTCCCGCCTACGGTGTTCGCAAGCTTTAGCGAATCTGAGAACATTCTCCAGAGGCAGAGAGTGGGCAAATTCTTCATTGGAAAAAACTCGCCAAGGTGTCTTCGTCTGAGATCTGAGGATGCCGGGCAGCTACATAAAAAGTGCAGGGCCGTCTCCTCCTCCTCCTCATATTGGCTGCACATAGCCGAAAACACTACCCCAATCTTTTCCATATAGTAGTTTAAGGAGCAGTGTCGCGTTAAAAGCCCTACTAGGGTTTTTATGTGCCACTTCTTACAACAAAAATGCCGCTCTATTGGCCCTAGGCTCCTTCACAAGGATTTTCGCTTGCCGGCAAGAGTCCAAATTTCTCCACTCGGTTGCGTGAATCCTTGCAATTTCACCCTTCAGAGTAGACTTAACAGTAAATGGTCGGATTCCAAGAGCTGGTTCTGGCCCCACCATTGTGGATCCAGATCCTCGGCGAGCCAGTCTGTCAGCCTCCTCATTACCGGTGACGTTAGAGTGCCCTGGTACCCACATCAGGAATGTTTCGTTCAGTCGGCCAAGTTTCAGCAGGACCTGATGACAACTCCACACAAACTGGCTTGATATGTCGTTGCCATTTAGTGCTGATAACGCCGCCCGACTGTCGGAGCAGATTCGAATCTTGCGACCCCTCCATTTTTGCCGCAGATATTCTTCTGCTGCCAATGAAATGGCATATATCTCCGCCTGGAATATGGTCGTCAATTTTCCGAGGGGTCGGGCCAGTTCTATAATCGGATTCTCCGAGAACACCCCTGCGCCCAATGCATCCTCCATGACTGAATCTGTGAAGATTATTATCTCTTTCGGTGACTACGACAGCGTATGTCTTTTCAAAGACGAATCTGGAAACCATATGATCGGTCGGCATCAGCGCTACCGGATGTTTTTCAAGGAATTTCCAGATAGACGCATGACCGTGTGATTGGCCGCCTTTCACCTCCAAGTAAATGGGAGGTAAATTTAGGATAGCTTCAAATGCCGCAGTCGGCGTAGTACTCATTGCTCCAGTAATACTTAGGCAACCAAGTCTCTGAATCAGTGTTAGCAGCTTGCTGCTGTTAGCAAAGTTCAGTCTTGGCCACCAGACGATGCATGCATGCATCAAAATGGGTTTTATTATGGATGCATACATCCAGTATATCCGTTCGGGTGAAAGTCTCCAGGTCTTACCTATCGCATTCCTACAGCACCAGAGCAATCTGCCGGATTTCTGAAATTGTTCCTGGATATGATGCTTCCACGTTAACTTGGAGTCGAAATGTACTCCTAAGTACTTGACTGTTTGTGCCAGCTGGATTTTCGCCTCTGCTAAGGTGGGTAGCGTATAGCTGCCCCACCTGACGTTCCTAGTGAACATAACTAGTCCAGTCTTCCTAGCGTTCACCGTGAGTCCATTGCGGAGGCACTAGCTGTGGATTTCATGCAGAATTGCATTCAAGCGGTCACATACTGTGTCCGCAAACTTGTCGGTAATTATTACGGCTAGGCCGTCTGCAAATGCTTGCGCGAAGACTTTTTTGTCCTCCTGGAGCCACAGCAAGGTATTCATTACCAAGAGCCACAACAGTGGAGAGAGAACCCCTCCCTGTGGGCAGCCCCTAAGACATCCTGCCTCAGTAGACTTTTGGCCGACCGATATGTGGATTTTCCTCCACTCTAGCATGTGAAGGATCCAACTGATTAGCAGCAGTTCGATTCCATACTGTCTTGCCACATTACAAACTGCCGCGAATGAGGCATAATTGAAGACACCTTCGATGTCCATGCATGCGCCTAAGGCGTATTCTTTTTCGGACATCCCCTTTTCAATTTTTACCGTTAGTTCATGGAGTGCTGTCTCCGTGGATTTGCCTTTCTGGTAGGCGTGTTGCCTATGGTGAAGTGGCCACTTATCTACTATGCTTAGTTTACAAAAGTGGGAAAATCGGTTTTGCATACTTAATACTTTCTGTGTGACCTAGATTCTGCCCTGATCCTGCTGTTTTGGGATTTTAAGACTAGGTTTTTTTTGTGAACAAATTTAGCCCAACATCAACATCGGCCGTTGTTAATTTAAATCTTCTGGACAGTATCAAAAGACGAAATTTTTTGATTATAATTTTATGTTTAAAGATTATTCTTCTGCCTTTTTATAATTTTGTTGAAGGTTGGAAGGTTGGAGGGTGGGAAGGTTCGACACGTACTGCTCATCCTGCCGAATAGCTTTAAAGCATTGTGCCGAATAGGTTTAAAGGATTTGGTGCCTGTGTAATTCTTCCTGCCTAAGCTGCACGGGAATAGTTTCTAACACTTTCTCTCTTTCTGGTTTCCAAGCGTCCATTGATTTCAGCATGAACTCTACAATATTTGCGGGGGATGAACGCCTATTTTCGACGGCCTCCAGTCTTGTTCGGTAAACAATAAACCTGGAGAAAAGAACCAACTATCCTCGAAAGAAAAAGGCATGGGCTCTGTCTTGGTTCATCAATGTTCGGTAGTATTCTCGAAATGGTTACAGTGATCGAAGAGACTTTAGTTGCTTCACCCTCAATGTGCTTCTTGAAGCTAAGCCTTTTATCGATCATTACTCCTAAGTACTTAAGCGCTGACTGGGAGTAAATTATTTGTTCACCAACTTCAATTTCCACAGTTGTTTGCTTTCTTAACTTGCTAAATAGAACTTCTTCTGTTTTACTTTCAGTAAATCGTAGGTCGCAAGTTTTTAACTAGCCATTGATCTGCCATATCGCTTCATTTGCATCAATCTTGATCTCGCCTAAGCGTTCTGGTACGACTGTAATCCTAACATCACCCGCAAAGCCGATGGTTGTCACGCTTTTAGGAAGTCATAGTGCCAATACTCCATCATAGATAATTGCCATAGCAAAAGCCGTAGTACAGAACCCTGTCGCACTCCGTAGGTTATCGGGAATATTTCCAATCAACCGTCCGAGTCGCAACATAGCTGTCTCGCCAGCAGAAATTCGAAAATAATGCGTGCATTTTTCACATCTAATGTTACCACTACACAGAATTTGCCTTTTTCTATTGCAGCCTGTACCAGACCAATCACCATATTAGTTGCATCGATGCCTTACGAAGTCTGAATTGCTTCCTAGAAAGGCCTCCTTCTATTTCTGCAATTGGTAATAACATATATGATATAATAAATAACTCGTTCGAATAGTTTGTTAACGGAATTGACCAAACCCAGTGGTTTATCTGAGTTCGATATGGATATCACATTTTGTAACTTCAATTGCCCGGTGAAATCTCCTTTTCTAAAATATGCCGTAAAAACTTGGGCAAACATACTTGGTGCTGTTCTGGCTGCTACTTTCAAGGCGATATTTGGGCTTCTGTTCGGCCCTGGGAACTTGTTTTCAGTAAGTTTCTTTGCTGCCTCCAGGGTTTCCACATCTGCCACTACAGAAACTTCGCCAGGGTTTACGTGCATTGCAGACTAAACTTGTATGATGAACATGAGAGAGAATGTCCACTATATTCTGTAGTAACTTTGGAGAAGTAATCGGTAGGAATGAATCAGAGTCAGCTTCGATACACATCCGTTTGTAATGATCAATTTTGCTCCTCAACTTTTTCTTCGCGTTTTTGTATTCCATGTGTAGCTCCTCGACCTCAGGTTGGTTCGTTCTGCACTAAGAGTATCTCCTAACTATGAGGCAGCTGTTCCGATATTCTTCGATTTATAAATTCTTTAGGCAGAGACGTAGAGGCATCACATGCCCACTGCAATTTTTCTTTGACCTGTAAAACTTTTTCTTGTACGTTTCTCCATAATGAAGTGTTTTCCACAAGTACCCCTTTAGACATTTCCGTATCAAATATGTTGGTTACCCATCTCATGCGAGGTTCGGAATATTATAGCCCGATGATTACTGTTTGTGTAACCTTTGTTGTTATGCCATTGCAGGTCCTCAGCTAGCGCATCACTGACGAAGGTGAGGTCCACCATCGATTATCATTCTCCTCTCCAAAAAGTGTTCCAGTCCAGAGTTCGCAAGTACCACATTCCACCATTAAAATATCTCTAGCAGTATTCATCCTTTTCCTCTTGCATTAGTTTCTCTGCAACCCTATTCTTCTGCCCATACGTTGAAGTCGCCCGCCATTATTTTGAAATTGTAGCGGTTTGTATCGAAGGATATTTTCTCCAGTAACAACGTGAATTTCTATAATGTGAAGCCCCTATCTTGGCACGTGTGAATCCGCCTCCCAGGTATTTCTACCCGTCTTCTATAGCTCGATTTTCACAGCTCCATATGGATGCTTTGGCTTGCTACCGGCATTCCACTCTGCCGATTTTCGTATTGTTCGCACAAAATGGCTACATCTATTATACATTGCTTTTCAACACGCTCTGGGAGACTAGATAGATCTTGGGCATCTTGGGATCTTGCGCTTAGCTGAAAGAACACTTATCGACGCTATCAGTGTGTTGCCGTTCAACCTCCTAAGTCGTAACACATTAGCCTCGCTCAATGATTGTAGTCCTAATTGAGACTGCAATTTTGCGCAAGTCTTGGATTTTGTGATGACTTCATCCATCTTGCACTCGATCACCACCGAATCTTTGCTCATTTTGACCGCCGCTGCAGCACTTGTTGATGCTTCCATTTTTTGTCCGTAATGACATTTTTACCCAGCTCAATAGAGGAGGTATGTGTTTTGATCCAAAACTAAGCACTGAAGAGAGCGACAAGTAGTTACAAAAATATGCGTATTTATATTTAATAAATCATTTTTAATAAAGTAAAAGGAAACGGTTTTTAAATTTCATTTTATATCAGCAACTTTAGTCAAACGCTCTGAAAGGAAGTTTTGTTGATATTCTCCAGTTAACGAATTATGGTCGGTCAGAATGGCAACGATATATCTGAATGTCTTCCTGCTTTTCGACAGTGTAAACTTTGCAGTATATAAGTAGATTTGGTTTTGGCAGAAAAAGTTTAATGTGTCTATAGGCATCCATACCCTACTACGTGGCCTTATGGAATTTATTAACACTCCAATTACTGCTTTCTGTCCCGGCATAGAAGGAATTAAACCCTCTTTTGATTTCTATCAAGTTACCGAGTTTAAAATTCTTAGACTTTTTTCAAGAATTTTGAAGAACCGCTAAACTTCCTCAACTCAAATCTGCTTGGATATCGCTCCAGACCTCGAAGTGCCTCTCCATCAATTACTGGTCAATCACTCAGGTCCTTGCTCTTAGGATGGCATATACTTCAACATGAAAGACCATAGTAAATTATCTCAAGAAGAAAATTGAGGAGTAGACCCCTGATCCAGAACATTCTTCTTTTTTTTACCGTCGGTACAAAACCCCTGCCATTCATTCTTCATCCAATTGATTTTCGAATGTTTGAAATAATCCAGTACGCACAACAGGGTGTGATTCGTCTAATTTTTTTTACTAATCTGTGATAGATTCCCATCATGGAAGCTGCCGTCTTGGGACGTTAGACTTGCCAATTTTTCTTATTTTGAGCGTGGTTGCTCACATAGGCACCAACTAACCACCCTTGAAATAACGAGTGGCACCTTTCCATTGGTCCACCAACGTAGTGAAACTCCTACTTCTTAACTTGGCTTCAAGTTAAAGATCGGCTATAGTTAGGCCTATTATTCAGGGAATGTTTATCTCCTAGGGCATACCACAACAGTTTCAATAAGTACATATTCTGTCTTGATTGTCACTTTTAGAGCCTTGCTCGGTCCTCACCTTTTGAAGCATATAAAAGCCCTCATCTGCTGCTGTGGGAACTTGGGGTTACATAAACTGCGGATACACCCAACAGAATAAGTGTCGTGAGCGTGTTTTGCAACAACTAATAGCAAGTAAACGCTTGGCAGGTTTTGCTTTCCAGTGAGGATATCACCTAATTTCCCTCCCCACTTATCTCTTACATTCTATGCTATTAACTCTTGGGGGGACACATACTTCTGTGATCTGGGCATAGTGGATTCCACTACATGGCGTTGGTTGCCCCTCCACTATGTGCGACCTATCCACTGATCGCCTTTTAAACAACACGGCCACGGGCAACTAGCCTGTGCGCCGACGAAATTCGTTGCTCGAAACCATCTGAAATCTGTGTATTTAGGAGATACAGCGCATATAAGAGTTGATGAAGGGTTAGAACTTTTGAATAACAGTGGTGGGAAAGGTCTCGAACTCTCAGGGTTTCCACATAAGTAGATATAGCAGATCTACACAGGCCGCAGAAGCGATGATAAATAGCTCTTTAAAGAGACCGTCAAGCCTAGAGGCTTTAATCCGTTTGAATGCAATTATGGCCCAGATGATTTACCTTCTATTTATATTTCATTCACAAGCTGAACTTCATCGGATGCGATACAGTTGAGAACTATAGTGTGTTCTTTCCGCCTGTTCAGCTGCTTGTCGACGTGAATGAGGAGTCGACCATTAACGTCCCTCACAGAGCCATCGAAAGGGTAACGGTCGCCATCACTCACAAAGATAAATAGAGCCTTTAATCCTTTTTGTCCATCGACGCGCTTCTGTGATTCTGCAGTCAGGTAGATTCTATGACGCCTCTTCGCACCGTGGCCGATGATCTGATTAGCACCCGAGAAAAAAACGATTTTAATGGCTGCTTAATTTTCGTAAATATTCTCTGGCGAATTATTTATGGTATCTGACTTGGGATCAGTAAAATGGCTATCCCCCTGTTGAGGGATAGGTGGATCACATAAGCAGTCGATGTTGAGCTTCGGAGGTCGCAGCAATAGGCAAATGAAGGCAAACGATTGTTAACGGATGATTCTTTCGAGGTCGACGTCTCCACCTCTCTTTCTATGCATATTCAGAAGGGAATTCCTAAATCTCCTGCTTATAGCAAAGTAATCAATCTAATTGCATTAACTAATATTATTGAAATCTGTACGCTAGAATAAGAATCCATCCAAAAATCCATGAACATCCCACCTTTACCTCTCTGTCTGCAAGACCGTGCTTCCCCATTACATGTCCGAGCAAATTGTTGCGAGAGCCCACCTTGCCATTCAGATCATCCAATCACGATCGCAATGCCACCTTTATGAAGCCTCTCTTAAACTGCATGTAATTACTGGTAGAAAGCATCCTTCTTCACTATATCGGAAATATTGTTGCTGCGTAACACTTTACAGTTGTAATGCTCCTTAATCTGGACTGAAATCTTGCAATCAGAATCCTGTCAGAAACCGGCCGCGAAGCAAGAAACGCACCTTGCGGTTGGCGTCAGAAACAACCCAATACCGGATTCGCGTGTGCTACCACTTGGCTTTCCAGAGTACAAAAGTGGAGTGAGAAGTACTCTCCGGAATCCCAGCATTTTACTTCGCTTAAACTTTAAACCTCAAGTAGTCGTCGAGTATATCACTGACACCTTGTGCAACAAGCAGGGAAGACTGAGTGTATTCTCAAGACGCATAGGGCGAAGGTGGAGTATGTAGTTAACCCTCAATCTCAATTGCAGCGCACTATTCTTAATTTCATTACTTCATTGGTGAAGAAGCATTTAGACTCATTCTGTTTTTAAGTGGAAAGATATCATATATTCTCATATATTGAGTAGCAGCCAGGCTTAGGTAAAAACGCTTCCTTATTTCTCAGGAACATCGAGAACCTTCAGAGAATGGAAAAAACGCTTTTTTGGGAATTGAAGCGCGGTATGTTGATATATCCTTCGAAACAAATGATTTGTTGAAATTGGCTCTATAATCTGTTTTCCGTTTTTCTGTGCACATACAACAAGACACTCTCATGGCCACCAGAAGTGTACTTTACTGGCTAGTTTTGCTAAACTGTCGATAGCCCAATAACTGGCGCGTTTCTCATCCTCACGCTGTTATCCATTTCGTTTAAAGCCTTAGTCCACCGCTAGGCATCTTAAATTAAATTAAATTATGAATAGATCACTGAACTTCATTCAGAAATCTGTATAATGATTTATTCCGACTCAATGCACACAATTACAACTTTGGCATCATAACTTCAATGTTTCTGCCAGCTCTAAATAAATGTAGCCAAACACCATTAACATGGTAACTACTTTACGTAGCAAAATATTGGATTCACCAGAAACAAATTAACGCATGTTGTATCTGACAAATGCATATGCAATCTACCTTCTGATTATTGCATCGCTACTCCCGCGAATTACCGGTTTGAAGTTGATAATGAATGTTCAAAGCGCTCCAGAGTATTACGACCCACATCTATGCAGGAAATCTGTTTCCCAGCAATATCAATAATCAAATTTATTCATTATAGTTTGATGGATGCTGATTGAATCCCAGGTGAGATTGATATCGGCGACCAGGACATCCTGATTCTCGTTGAGGTTATTCTTTATGAATGATTGCTTCATGCACTCATATTGGAGCGTCATGTTCGATTCGGGGTTGGACGGCTGTGTGATGAGTGTTGTGTGACGAGCAGGGTACGACGCATGGATGTATTCTGAAAATTCTAAATTCTGAAAGTGTGTCAACTGGGTGTCCAATAACATGCAAATATTGTGCGAATACCAAATCAACACATCAAAATTTAGGTCCGAACATCGAAAGTAAAAAATTCTGGTGATTTTATGTTGCCTAAAATTAGGAATTTCAAAACTCGAAGGTGGAACATTGCATTTTCTGGAAAAATATTGATTTTGTATAAGAGAACATTAATTTCACAGATGGAAGAATCAATTTTGTTTCCATTCTCTTGGGGCCTGACAAATATATCTATTTTGAATGCCCTGATTTCACCATACAGTATTTCTTGCGATTTTTCCTAAGAAGCATATGTGTATAATAGTAGTAAGAAAGGTCACGTAAATCCACATAGGATATGTGTGGTATTAGCCCCTAGGGGTATTGTCACATGCAGTGAAGGTTCATAGCATTCAACTTCAACATATCCCCCAAGGAACTGTCTTTCCAGGACCGTAATTTTAAACTTTGTTGATTCAAATGCTTGAAAGCCAACTCAAATCTTCATGCGTTCGTTTATTTTCATCTACATATCTTTGATGCATCAATCCACACGAGTTCGCAGCCTGTCAAATGAATTTGTGTAATGCACTCTAACCAGTTAGAACTCGAGTGAAGTACATTCCATAAGTCAACTAATTAGAAAACTGTTAGGGTCCACTAACCAGAAATAACATTTAATATTTTCTAAATATCAGTCATCAATCATTAGTTGATTCTGCGTCGATGCGAAACAACCCATTGCAGCCCCAAACAAATCAGAACCAAAAGCTTGGACCAAAATTTTACGGATCTAGAATCATAGTTACCCGATCATATTGAATTTAGATATAAAGACCAAACATTGGATATTCTCGGAAGGAAAAGGCCCACTTCTCGTTTTTATCGGAAAAGATAGACTCCTACTCCAGAACCCTGTTCTGTTTTTGAGCCATCGGTATCACCTCAACATATACCGCCAGGCATTCTTTTGGTTCCCGCTAGTTTTATCGGCGTTTTAGAATATATATTTTCCACGGAGAAAGGCAGAAGTCATTACAAAACTGGATTCGATTTTTCTCCTCCTATTTGCCAATACCTCCAAACGAATTAGTCTATGAGCTGTTCCCATTACAGTGCAGCCAGAATTATACAATTCTTAGCACTGGAGCTGGCTTAAATTCAAGACTCTTTTAATTCACTTTAAACTACCAATAGCATGATAGGAACATATGTTCACATAACTATATGAGGTCTAAGTTTCCATATCGAGGGGAAGGGATATCCGCACAGCCCATATATTGTAAGCGTTCGGTTTATCCTTTCCTATTGTTTTAAAAAAGTTTTTTATGTAAAATAACCCCAGATATTTTATTTCTTTAGAGAGTTGCTACATCTGAACAGTCACGGTCTTAGGAGTTTGTGGCATCAAAACGGCGCACCAATGCGCTAATTGGGCTCCTCGGAACGGCCACTGATACCTACCTACCTACCTGCTACACCTGTTCGAGGGCACGCTTTTGTTGTTTCTGTTATCAAGTAGCGATGAATATCTACTTCAGTACATAGTATCTCTGCATTAGCATAGCATGGATTTACTTAACTAAAGTGGACAGCGTTGTCCCTGACAGTTTCAAAAATATTTGGAAAGACATACAATTGCAGCCCCTTCACCATCGCGTACCCGTCTTTCATAGTTGTATCTTCTATTTCAGAAACCAAGGAATCAAGAGCACAGGTACTAATTTTTACCCAGTGTATGTGACCTTGTGACATGCGAATGTCACATTCTACCAGTCTGATTAGGCATTTCAGGAGAATTTTAAGCTACTGTTTTTGAATTTTTTAGGTTCGAACGGTCATCTTTTCCAAACTTAGGTATGAACTTGCCTTAACTTCCTGCCAAAAGCGCTACACGTCGCTCAAAGCAAGACATGCTAGAAAATATTTCCTTTAAGTTTCTCTTGACACCCTATGCTCTCTATCCTCTGACTGCATAGATCCCATGCCTGGTGTTTTGAAATTCAAGAATAATAAGCCGTTTTTGTTGTTCACTTGTAACCACCGTTCCTAGAATATTCCAATTTTTTGAATCAGTTTCGTAATGAAAGATTTGCTGGAACCACTGATTCTCTCCCTCTCACTTCTTTCACTTGTTCTCCCGGATAGTGTACCTCCAAGAACTACTAGAAATGTCATTCGGTTTTCTTATAGAATTCACAGCCTATGTCGGTGTGTGAGGTTCTGGTGTATTACTTTATAGACAGTATTACGCGTGTCCGTATATTGCGCAACCAGAAGTGTGATGCTCGAACGTTTCCAATGAAAATACTATAGATTCTCTAAATCAGTTTTATAGATAGGTCATCCCTGCGATGAGCAGAACTAGCACTGTGGTACAATGTTTTGATGAAAGAAACTTCTTAAACAGTAACAACTGCCGGAAGAGTGAGGGGAGGAAATTTCCGAGGGATAGTAACCCATTCACCCCACAATCAAAGATCTCATTTGAGTTTCCCAAAAAATTTGAAATAATTAAGACTTTTTTCTATTCACTAGTGTTATTTATTGGTCTTGCAAAGCAAGTCTTAATTATTTCAAATAATTTCCCAAAGATTTTTTACCTAGTAGCCGCAGCTTGACCCTAGGTAGAGCTGGACAACCATAAAGTATTATAATTGCCTTCCCTTCTTCCTCTTCTCCGCAATTTCGGCAATGCGAACTGTAGTCTGACCGGATGATCTCGTGTAAGCCATTGTCGTAAGATTGCACGAAATTGCTTGTGTCTTTCCTGAAAGTTCTCATAATCGGGTCTTGATCTATGAGGACCAAATCTTCCACTATCTGAAGTCAATGGTTGTTAAGCAGTGTGAGTAATTTCCATCCTTAATATTCGTCAGCGGAAAGGCAGAGATCCGCCAGGCCAGCCCGTCATCGCGCTCAATCTCCTCTATATTCCTGTAACGATTAACCCAAAGAAAGGCAAACTTGCGGCATGACCCTCCATCTGTTTAGGACATCCCTGAAGTGTTACATAAGCCTGGAAAATGTCGTTACTGATATGAAGCATTAATTGCCGTTTGCCTGTTGGTAGGAATGACTTTGTTACGCTCGGGGCTTAAACCATTTTCTAGGCATCAACATGCTTTCACTATTGCTAGTATCTGCGTTTGGTATGCACTGACGAATCCCGCAAGATCGGTTACATTGTGCGTTTCCGAGAAAATCCCGCACGGACTTCATAGACCATCTTTGGTCCGTTTGTGATGATTACTGTTTCATAACCTTTCAACTTGTTGGCGATCTTCCGGAGTTGCAGAGGTTCTTCTTCAGACTCAGGTTTTCTGATAGAATTGCACCCTACAGGGTATTCAATGTGTAGATCTAGGGAGATGAAAGACATGCAGGAGCACATTGAAGGCATCTGTCGGGCTGGACTGCAGAGCCCCAGTAGTACCTGCACATGCTTGTTTCTATTGTATTTCCTGCTCAGCGCCGCCAAGTCAAATGGGCAGCGGGTTAGCTTAACCGATGTTGTGCGATAACTTGCGATATAACGGGGCAAGTTCACCAGTTCTGTTGAAGTATTTAGTTGGCATATTCAGAGCTCGAATATACTAGTTTGTACTCGCCACTGGACGATCATAGCTTACCTGTGGAGTTTACGTTGTGTATGGCATGCGGCTCGTAACAACTTTTGCAGATAGTTTGCAGACGACACTTGTTTAAATGATTTTTTGTAGATTTATCGTTTGTTTCTTGTTTAAAGCGGTTAGTGCAACAAACTTCTCACATAATTATCAATATCAGCGTACAACTTGATAACCCCCCAGGAACGGCAAATGCAGCTCGTTTTTAGCACGTAGACCATATTTGATTGCGTAACCATGCTCTCTAATGTCATTCGTCAGCTACGAAAGGGGGTTTATTGTCGCACAAAGTCAAAGTGTGGACAATGAACCTTCTCGGAAACTTCTTCTAGATATATGGATATGAACTGAGTTATTCCTCCCCAGATGAGCGCATTGAGAAAATGGCCTGCTACTCTTCTATGACTGTCGTCAGAAACTTTTTCCAATTTCGGGTCAATATGATGTGCACGTCCGGCATTAATAAGGTAGGTATGCGGGGCGCTATCAAAGGCCCTGGTGTAACCGCTTCTAATTGCCTGTAATACAACTACCAAAACGGTAACGAATTGCTCTTTGCTTCCCTCGATCGAACTCGGGGCAGAATCTGATCACGACGCACATATTGTTCCTTTCAAGTAATCGGTCTTATGTATGCTGGGTTCTATACCGTGTTTTACTTAAAGAGAAGGTAGGCAATCGCTATAGTGAAAAAGGGTGGAAATTTCTCTGCCCGACTAATGACCTAATGTATACCTTGTTGCAACTTATTACATACATATACTCCTCTACCTTTTCTAGTAGGAATCCTACACCGGGTCCAATCCAGAGTCCCTCCAGTTCTTCGATTTGTTAATGGCCCGTCGAAGAGGAAGCTGTTCAATAGCAACGCAAAATTCATGCCCCGCAACGATAATCCACTCAGATCAAGGTAGGCTCGAAATTCCGAAATTCATTGAATGATCTGGACAAACTTGACTGGTTCCGCCCTTAACTTACCTTCAGAGTGTATGACTTTATCCATACCGTCACAACTGCCTACGACTGCATACAACAGAAATTGTCTCTTTGGATGTGCCGACGTGGGAATGGTAAAGTATCGCCAAACTCTTCGCACTTTTACCCGTCTGCTGGCGTTGATAGCCTAATGGCGACCGAAGCACCACAGAAAACAGATAATAGTAGTTCCGCTCCTAGAAAATCATTCTGAAATTCAAATGAGTTCAGCCCGATGATGGGGAAGAATGTTTCTACGAGCACTGAAATTGGTGCACACAGTATTGTTGATCCTAACCCCTCTGCCCTAGGGACTTTTGGTCGTCAGCTTCCACGATGACCTCAAGTCGAAGTGACGGCCAGGAAGGAGGTAGGAGTAATTAAACGATACTCGTCAGCAACCCGCTAGACATGAGTACTTTTTACGGTAAACGCTAGGCGATTTTTTCCACCTAGCAAAAGGCGATATGATATTGCATCTGCACCTGCCGTTGGATTTGCTTAGTAGAAGCTGCAGCAAGCGTAGCCTGAAACACTGTGGTCACCTATATTCATTTAAATCCATCCCATCTTCTTTCATAACCTGGCTTGAGACCAGCTAGAGCGGAGTTTATGTATCTTTTTACATTTTTTCAGATACGTTAATGTTCAAGGTAAATGAAAGTTGGTTTACTGTCTGCGCTTTTTTCAGAAACTATTCTAACTATTGACACTATACGGAAAGTCGGAACTAGGGTTCGTTCTACTATAAACCCACATCATTCTACGATGGTTTCTATATATGTAACCGGGTAGTGTACATTTCTTACGGAAGTACTTCCATTCGGTTATTTGAGGTCCTCCTCGTTTTTCTGATCAAACTCCCCGATAAGGACACCTCCAGTATATGATAGGCCTTGAGATGCGAAATTATGGTGGGAAAGCATTCACCAGTGCTATGTTAAATTTTCACTGTAAGGGCTGAAAATGGGGGGGAATAAATCTACGATGAAGTACCTCCTTATCTGGTATATCATTCTGATAGCTATTAATGATTTTATCTCTAAGGTATTACCGGACAACAGCTCTGCCTCTTGCATATTGTTGTCTGTTAGTCCTTCATGGGGAATAACGTGTCAACCAGGCCTGCACGAAATCGCTCGCCGTTTTTTAAAACAGTTGCCACCAGGATTATGCCCTTCTGGTCAACGGTAATCAACCAGATGATTATTCTCCCTATTAAAGGATTCATTGCAGAACCTACTCTTATGTATTCCCTAGTTTTCTTAATATTGCCCTGCCATCATTATACGAAGACCTACTTTCATCCGAAGCTCATTTGGTTCTTTTATATTATATTGTTCTATTTTAGTGTGAAGTTCAGCTATGTTCTATTCGGCTTCACAGTAGTTTTACCCAACGACCCTCTAAGGTGAACATTGCTACGATTCTTCTTTGGCCTTTGTCCCGTTCATAAGCGGGGCGGGCTCGTCTTGGTCAGTTGCGTCAATTTACTCTGTCAAAGGATTGATCTGGATGAAATCGCGTAGCTTTCAAATCACCATTAAGCGTATCAAGCCACCGTTGTTTCGGCGGCCTTTTGTTTTTTTCCCAACGGTTTCGATATTCAGAACAAACTTGGCAACTGAAAAAACGCCTCCCTCACAATTTTTCAATGATCAGTTCAACCTCTTATCAACTGCGGACATCCTCATTTCAGATGTGATGAGCTTTGCTTCCATTGAGACTGTATATTACTCTATTTTCTTTTTTCAAAATCAGGCTTGGACCGATTCTCTCGTTTATTAAATTCAAAGCCAAGTGTAGATGCAGCGCTTCTTCCCTAGAAACTAGTCGTGAGAGACGATATCTAGAAAACCTCTGTAGGAACCTGAAAATCCGGTCATCAAGCTATAGACTATCGAAAAGTTACCCTACCAGTATGGCATGCACAAGCATATTCCTCATTGTTGGCTCGCCCTTTTCGAGATTTTACGTGTGTATTGTCTGGCGCTCAATACGAAACTCAAATTCAGCTTTAACGAATTTTTCCCTCCGAGTAGACAGTTGCCCAGATATATGTATATGCGCATACTAAATTAACTCAGCATTAAAATAAATGCTCATTTTCATTTATATTTGAAAAGAAATCATTTATTGAAGCTCATTAGCACGATGTGCATGCTTGAACCCATTCAAATACCATCCACAAAACATGTTAAAAATACTTTTTACGCTACTGTGAGCTTCTATGTACATATGTACGTGTATGATTAATGAGAGCTCAATGAAAAGACAAAACAAACAATGACGCGAATTATGTAATTGTAATCGACAACAATTTATTTCTGTTGTTTCTTTTATTATTATGCTGACCGTTGCATAATTGTGGCCCAGAGATTCGAACAACAAATTTCACGACAATAAATAAATGACAGTTAAAGGCATTGTTGACTACATGATTTTGCTGTAAACGAGTACGACATTCAATCTATCCCCGGGAGAGTGAACACCGCTACCGCCGCTGCCATTCGCAATATAATGCAATTGAAAAACGCTTGACAGGGTCACAGGTTTGAAGCTACGGTCGACGTCTGAGCTCCACGAGGTCACCGTGTTGGATTATACCTTTCCGCTTGCGCTAGCAATTATCGCGAGCAATGAGACCCCATTATGTCCAGCCCAGCAGCCGCAGCAGCTAAATGTTGGACAGCCGACAGCTGGCAGCGACCAATGAGTCCGACGAGCAATATGTACTCTGCACTTTGTTGATTTAATTGAACTTAAAATTAGAAAATTGTCTAGTTATGCCCCGGCGTGCCAGCGAATAGACTCGTCACAATTTGCCCTGGTTGTCAGCACAACGACCGGAAATCTCATTTGTCTACTTGTCCAATTATAAAAGTATAGGGTTGGGAATCCTTAGGATATCGAATGGTGTGAGCTGCCTTCTTAGAGTGGAAACACTCAGCTTGTCTCGGAAATAGATACATCTCGTAATTGTGGGGTAATGAGTTTGGATTGGATCAAGAAAAACTGAGATCAATGCTCGTCTGTACTAAATGGCCAAATAAACTTGTTTACTTCAAATACTAGGGGATTATTCTTAAAACTTTTCACTTTCACGGCAAATTCACTAATGTTATATGCATACGGAACCTTAATAGTTCTAATAAGTACTTGCGTCACTCAATTCGATTTTTCCATACTTCATACTTACTACCGACATTAGAGTATCTTTAATTGCTCGCTCTGCCACGGCCACAGTTTCTTTTCGCTGTGGAATAGCTGAGCCAATACAATGCATTTCAACTCCGCTGACATTCATTACGTTGCTACACATGCTGAAGATAATGATGAGCTTGACGCAGCAAGGTCTTGTACGCAGCTACGACAAGACCTTGACCTTAGCCTCATCATAACTTTCAAATCTTCAAGACACTCCAGAAAAGTAATTCAATGCACTTAAATCTGAATTTAATGTCGAGTAGACATTTGAGATATTGGAGACATTGATAGCTACGAATTACTAATGATTTTCTCAATATTGTTACTAATTTCGCATTGGTGAGATATTGTTTTTTATTGGATTGTCTTTGGAGTTTTTATCGATTATGTTTTTCAAATGCCGCGTATGCATAAATCAGTAATGGAGAGGAAGCTATAATTCATCAGTTGATTAGTGCAGCGGCCTTGCCGGCTTCATACCCACACTTAGCAGTAATTGCTTCCTCAAGATATGACAGCAAAAAGATTCAATAAATGCTGACATTTCCGGTTTTTACATTGCAATGATATTCCCCAGATTCCAAGTGAATCAGCGTTGAAGCTTTTTTCATTAGCTGCTGGTTTTCAATATTTATTTTAAGAATAATATTCTTAGCTCGGGAATCCTTTAAAGAAAGATTTAAAATTAAAAGTTAAAGACTATAACCAGATACTCTACTTCAAACAGATATAATTTCTCTTGATACCTTAGTATAAGGGACGACCCGAACTGTAATATATGAATATGTGTGTACATAATAAAAAGACATTTAATAGGAGAGCTACTCTTTTTGCAATTCAATGGAATGCAAATGCAACTGCAGGAAATGGAGAAACCAAAACGTTGATTTGAAACTGGCACAAGTTTACAAAAAGAAACTTTTTCGTTATATCAAGGATAAATATTTCTAATTCGATTAAGAGGGAAATCACATCAGAAGGTTTATTTTCACATATTTTTCTTTTGCAATTTTTTCTCTGAGAAGAATTAATTTTAATTCATTCATACTTGGATATTATATTAGTCATACTTCGAATTACCCTTCAGATTTATTTTAATAATTTAAGCTAAAAATATAGCTTCTGGCGAAACATAAAACTGTCTATCTATTATACAGCTTCATTTCATCATCATGAACGGAGCAGTAACCGGTATCCGGTCTAGGCCTGCCTTAATAAGGAACTCCAGACGTCCCGGTTTTGCGCCGAGGTCCACCAATTCGATATCCCTAAAAGCTGTCTGGCATCCTGACCTACGCCATCGCTCCATCTTAGGCACGGTCTCATCTTTTTTTTCTACCATAGATATTGCCCTTATAGACTTTCCCGGCTGGATCATCCTCATCCATACGGATTCAGTCACCCGCCCACCGTAACCTATTGAGCTGGATTTTATGCACAACCTGACGGTTATGGTATAGCTCATAGATTTCGTCGTTATGTAGGCTACGGAATCGTCCATTTTCATGTAGAGGGGCGAAAATTCTTCGGAGGATTCTTTTTTCGAACGCGGGCAAGAGTTCGCTATGTTTCTTGGTAACACCCCAGGTCTCCGAGGAACACATAAGGACTGGCAAGATCATTGTCTTATACAGTAAGAGCTTTGACCCTATGGTGAGACGTTTCGAGTGGAACAGTTTTTGTAAGCTGAAATGGGCTCTGCCCAAGATCTCGCGCCGCCTGCTCGATCTGGATAAAGGCAGTTTGTACGCCTCGGGTGGTTCTTCCCATGATGTCGATATCGTCAGCATAGGCCAATAGTTGGGTGGACTTAAAGAAGGTCGTACCTCTTGTATTTAACTCAGCATCACGGATCACTTTCTTGAGGGCCAGGTTAAAGAGGACGCATAATAAGGCATCCCCGTGTCGTAGACCGTTGTTGATGCCGAATGTTCTTGAGAGTGATCCTGCTGCTTTTAGCTGGCCTGGCACATTGGTCAAGGTGAGCCTAGTCAGTCTTGTCAATTTCGTCGGGATACCGCCTTCATTTGTCAAACTTAAATTTCGAATGGAATTCTTTAATTAGTCACGTACACGACCACTAATTAACAACGCATTCAATCAAGTAGAATACCGGATGTAGGAAAGGTGCTGCTGGGGAATCCTGGATTGTCCTCCGATTCACGTAGATCAGAATCAATTTTTTTGCTAATTTAAATAGAACCTGCGAAAATCACAATATTACTAACATACTACCATTGTTTTCGTTTCTTCGGATTTTCACATTTCATCGGCATGAACCTCTCAATAGTCTAGCATTTAATTTCGGTTCGTTAGCGATGAAGCTAAGCGTAGTAAAGAATGTATTCATCGTACTAAGAAAATTCACCGATAAAGCTGAAGCTTTGGCCAAATTTCCAAGTTAGTTGTGCGCACAAGCAAGATAAAACAACCGCCCACGTGGTATCCAAAAACGTACCAATCGACAATGGCGAAAATTTGCACACTGGTTTCAAAAGAAAACCCGTTAAAAGTACCAACCACTGATTTCCAGTTCGATGTAATTCCGTTGCCGGTAGGACCTGCCAATTAATATTTTCCATTTAGTGTTAATTTCCCGAAATTTTAGGGATGGTTGTTTTGGTTTTAGATCCTCCTAGCTTTTGAAGTGAAAAAGAGAGTATGTCCCTTCAGGAAGTAACTATATGAAGATTTTATTGTAGTTATTTGTGGGCTAGTAACCTCTAAATTTTGAAACTCTACTGTTCGGATAGGAATAGACCTCAGGACAATGACCTTTGGCTATCAAAAACCGACTATCGCTGGTTTCTGGAATGTGCGCACGCTCCTCAACAACGTTAGTGAAGATCCACGGAATCCTCACTTTCTCCAAGTTGAGCGGAAATTCCAAGGATATAAACTTGACATTTTGAGTTTAAGCGAAGTCAGATGGTGAGGCTCCGGTGAATGCTCTGCTTCCTCTTGCGGCAATGTGCTTTTCTACTTTGGAAAGCGTAGTAGTAGTTGGCGCGAATCCGGTGTCTGGCTACTATTGACGGCTACCGAAAAGTGCGATCTCTTGACCTGCGAGCCAGTTTCTGACAGACTTCCAACTGCTGGATTTCGGTCTAGGTTAAAGAGCATCACAATTGTACAATGCTACGTTCCAACGGAGACCTCCGATGTAGTAGAGAAGGATGTTTTCTATGAGCAATTAAATGCGGTTCAGGGGAAACTTTCTAAAGGTGGTCTGGACACCAAAGTAGAATCTGAAAACATCTTGCTCGGAAATGTGATGGGGAAGGACGGTTTTAGCGAAAGTAACGATAATGATGGGAGGTTCGTATATTTTTGCCTCTTTCACCGCCTCGTCATTGATAGCACATTGTTCGAGCACAGACAGCCTTAATGTCAATTGGATTTCAACTGACCGGTACTTACGAGCAATCAGTTCGACCACTTCGCGATCAGCGGTAGATTTTGGAGTTGTCTTCTGAATTTGCGTAACAGGACAGGCGCTGAAATCGACATTGATTACCACCTGATGGTCGCTTAAGTTCACTTACGTGTTGAGTAACACGCCTGAGAATATCAATGAGCATTAGGCCGCCAGTAAAAATGCTCTTTTTTCGGGTGCTGCACAGATCGTCGAGCACGTCCCGAAGTGGCGTCATAAGATCAATGAACGGAATGGGTTGAAGGCTCTACTGACCGCTGCGAGTGATGGCGGGCATGACGCACTCGAACTCCGATACCGAGCGAAATCCCGAGAAGTCCAGCGTAATTGGAGAGAATTTGCTATTGCGCTGGTCTGAGAAGCAGAAGATGCCGCAGATCGCAGTGGTTTCAGAACTGTACGAGAGAATTTGCATGTGTCGCAAATCTTTGTTAATGGTCCTTTTCTCAAATAGCTCATATTCTACCCAATTTCGTGACTACATAAAGGCTTGGCAAGTTTGGCAAAGTTTGGCAGTATCCTCCATTATTGTAACTTCTTTTAGGGTTCTTTCCTATATAAAAACTTACACAGCATGGAATCCTTTTCTTGCTTAACTTCCTTAATAAATTGAAGGAATAGATTCACCATGGAAGGAATTTTAAATCGAACGGCCTATATTTTAGTTAAAGTAATTTATTGTTTGTAATATTTTGTAAATACTAATTTCTATAATTTCTCCTTTCAGGTGAGATTAAAAAATCAACCTACGTTGACCAAACATGCCGTAAGTATAAGCGCAGTTTTCTGGCTATGCTAACAAATAGACATGGTTTAGTACAGTGGCCTGTTTGCGTTATCATATTGGAACGGAATATGATTGTCATATGTTGTTCCTAGCGAGTTTTCCCTATTCTTAATGATTGCTAATTGTCGGTGAATTCTACTAGATGCATATGTATTCATATTGAAGTGGTTACGTCAGGGGACAGGATACGTATCAACAGTGAAACAAAGCAGTTGATCTGAAAGCATGAAGTGATCAATTCTCTTTATTTAAAGAAGGCGGAAGAAGTGTTGTACTGATTAATGGGTTCTACTTGACTTTTTTCTTGTAATCTTGCACTCACTATTTCTATTCACTTAAGCTCGGTCGATATTGCAGGTGTTTTCACTTACGGACGAAGGGGTTTAAACGAAAAATATGGAATAATGAATTCTCTCACGGACGACACGATAATGTCTTGAGTTTCATTTCTAAGGTTTTGTTTGCTTGGGAGTCCTGATATATGCAAAAGGGCGGTGCACATTTTTTTTTTCACCGAATGGTTTCGATTAGTACTTTCCGATGCTGGGCTTAGCTTTGAGATTTGTTAGAAAGGCGTGGGGTGGGAGGGGTCGAAAGTGATGATTTCTTTAACGGGTCCATTCTCAGCGACTACCCAACGAAAAAATCGGAAAAAAATCATGAAGCTGCTTCAATACAATTTAGTTTAGATTTATAATATAGATATAGTATGATGAGATTATAGTATAAACCATGTTATCCCGCAGCAACCCAAAGTACTAAATATCAATATCACACTAAAGTGAGTAGCCTGACATGCTAAATGCATACACAGAACGGGCTACATACAAATGAGATAGTTCTGCACTTAAATATACTCAAAGACGAAACAAACAAAACCATCGCGCTTCCGGTTTCCCGATTTGTTTTGAAGCTTATGTACCTAAGGCTACACTAATTGGTTGCTAGTAAGACCCTTACATATGGGCATCATTTCTTTTCCTAATTACGGGTGTATTGTCCGGAAAATTCTTTCAGAGGTATCATTTATCACTGGCAAAGGATCCTGAAACCATCATGGTTCAGTGCGAAGATCGTTAAATCATTTTCTTGATGATCGGAAAATGATCTTCAAACGTCTGTCATTATGCAACAATTATGCACAATAATCCTTTCCAGAGCAGTGAAAACTAAAACTTTGGATGAAATATCATAATTATTGAAAAATTGCAAAAGAACATTTAACATTTAATCTTACCAATAGCAAATTGTGGGTAATAAATCCTACAGATTTGATGCTTGTGGAAGATAGGGTTATGTTATGAATAATTAGCTCGATTAAAGACTGCCGATGAAATTGGACATTCGAAGGAGGAAATCCTCCAGTAGATGCATCTTTTTCAACTTGAGGCTTAATTCTGCTCTCCTGGGTTGAATTAGTTGAGGATAACGTCTCTAAATACGATTTCCAGCTTGGGACAAAATTTAATATTATAAATAAAAACCTTGGTGTCACCTTCAACAATATACAATTTCTACTTCATATCTGTATATGCTCTTACTTAAAAGAGGATGAAACAGGTTCAGCAACAAATATGCTTAAGTTTTTTAATACGCACGGTCTTCTGCTACAGCCTAGCGTTCTAACCACTGAGCCATCCCCACTACTGGCATCCCTTGCGGGGGGCGCCTGAGAAAAATCTGCTTTCTAGTAGTAGGTTTCGAAATAAAGTGCTCTTAGTTAAAACTAAACTGCTGCACCATTAATTTTTGCAGACAAATCTTACAGTTGTAAGGTCCACAGACACCTGGTGCCTTCCGAGAAATTTCGAAACGATAACATGACCTCCCCAAGCACCAATAGTACCAAGGTTATATGGGTTGTTAGCTGCTTCCCGTTTCACCTTCAAATGAATGGGACAGATTCGGAACTGCTTCGCATGCCACCGGTAGCGCCGTTTTTATCCATAATAATAATTGTTGGCGCAACAATCCAATTGGATGAGGGCCTTGAAGTGTGATAGATCACTTTATTCAAGACCGTAACGGTATACTACAGTACACTGTAGAAGGCAATGTGGTCAGCATTGCCGTCGGAGATTGTTACCCTGATTTGACTCAGGTACTCATTCAGAGCTGAGTCGGCTGATATCCGACATCACATCATCATACAAATCCCCAGTGAGATTTGAACCATGACCTTCCGTACGACAGCCCTGTGCTCTAGCCACTCAGCTATCCGGACACACGTTTTTATTACTCCGGTAATACCTGGGTAACCGGCCTTTTGAATTTATGAACGTATCAACCAAAATAGGTTTTATTATGTATTCTCACACTCTTGCCTTGGCATCGTAAGGAAATGGGCAAAGCAGGTTCGCAGAGGAGAAAGAAGTTTTGAATTTAATAACTAATGTTAATTCCATTAGTTATTATGTCGGTGCTTGTACCATTCCCTATGCTACAGAGTCTAAACTGCCTCAATAAATACCAGGGAGTACCCCACGCATGCGGTGAATTAACATTGCTGTACTTTGAATGTAAGGGGGATCCCCATTTACCTAAAAAATGGGCGCAATTTTTTTTCACCGTCTCAAGGTCTCAATTAGTACTTTCCGAAACAGATATTAGTTTTGACGCTGTTTGCAGAGGGGAGAGGTGCGGGCATTTGAAATGGGTCGATTGCATCAAGGACCCATTTTCAGTAAATACTCAATTTTGGTGGTCCGCTCACATGGTTTCTAGGCCTGGAATACTCCGTTTCGATACCTGTTCAAATAAAGCTAATGATAATCTATTATTTTATTTTGAAAATTCACTACGAACCCCCTTAATTTCATAACAGATCTATAAAATGTAGTAGTAATATACGATTTAATACGAAGCAGTGTTCTAGGAAGTTATAGTAGGTATAGTAGCCTCATTCTCGTCAAACTAGAGAGATAAAATGTCAATAGCGCATCAAATTGTATATCGGGATATTCAACACATATGTTCGTACACCACGTGCTATATATATATGAAATCATCGCGTACTCAAGTATTTTTACATTAAAAAAGAGAAAGAAAACCTTCCCGACCTGAAGCCCCGAGCTTCCGGTTTCCGACTAGTTTATTTTTATATTCCGTGGTTGGAGCTGATAAGGTAAACATCCGCAGCCGCTCAAGTTACGAATCTTCTCCTTTTTACTGACTTCACGAAGTGGCTGGCAGATTGTTCTATTCTAGTTACCCTTTTGCTGACGGCTGACCTCCAGTTTCTCGTTGACAATATTTTTGAACAACAAATATCGCCATTGACTGTGGAGTTCAGCACAGGCTTCCGCCTCTTAACCGTCAAGTAGCATTCACTCGACTTATAAGTATGTATAACTAGGAATTCATAGAATATTTCATTCCATAGGTGAGACCTTTTTCACCTAAGTTTGTTTGAAAAATGTCATTCTAGGCTTGCCTTAGTAGTTCCTCCATATATCCCGACTTTACACCGAGATGCATCACTTCGATTTACCCAAAAGCTGTCTGGCGTTACGCCTATACCATCGCTCCATCTGAAGCAGAGTTTGACGCAGTTCTCTTCCTATTAAAGATACTGCTTTTATAGGCCTAAGTAACCCGCCGTAAATGGTTGTGGTATCTTATAAGTTTAATCAGTATATAGGCTGCGGATTCGTCTGTTCTCTTGTAGAGGCCAAAAACACTTTTAAGGATTCTTTTTACTGGCAAGATAACTATTTTGTACAGTAAGAGCTTCGATCCTTACAGAAAGAGACTTTTCGAGCGATATACTTTTTGTAAACTGAAATAGGCTCTGTTTGCTGCCAACAACCGCGCGTATATTTCGAAATCATAGCTGTTGTTTGTTTCGATTTTCAACCCTATATAGGAAAAATGTTCAAGGGTTTCAAAGTTGAACTCTCCTATGTATGAAATTCAATCGGTTCGTGGCGACTTATTATTATTAAGCCGGTAAATTACACGGATCATCGCTTACATGTTTGGTGCCAGTATTTATACAATATTTTCAGTTGCCGATATTTCTGGCTCACAGGTATTCTGATTGGATGGATACTCAATACAATCGTTGGATACTCAATCCATTGTTCTAAATGGCCATAACACCGTAGTCGTTTTTGCATTATTAGATTAACAGAATTCTTCCGCTCCATTGCTACCTTAGTTTTTATGTAGTTGTGGTAGTTATTTTTCGATGCTTCATTTCTTATGACACTGCTAGTCACAAGCTATACCTATATAGCTCCTGAATGTGGGCAGTTGAAATCTCCAAAAAGGGATTTTCATACCTATGGGCAGGCTTCGAGTGTTGGTTCCACTGCTTGGTAAAAGCTATCTTCCTTTGACCCTGCCGTCTCCTCGGGGGGTTGTAAACGTTAATGATGCCGATGTTTCAATTTTTGGTGTTCACCAACATAGTAGTATCGGCCAGCTGCTGAGCAACCTGCGGTCTGTACAGGGAATACGCGCTCTATGAGAAAATGCGCAAATCGTCTGTCTCTTTGCTTATGCCCGTCTTCCACGTTCAGTTCGGCCTGGCAGTTACGTCTGAAGAGTTCGCATTTGCGTTGCGTTCAGACGGCCGATGATCGAATGAAAAATTATTCGACCAACCGAAGAGCCAGCTGTGAACGAGAATTTTACGGACACCTTCATCACTGCTAAACATTTTTCATAATTGATCACATACAAAAATATCTCAAGTCCTTCCACGTCCAGAGTTGAAATAATGATGTTGCAACTTGCCGTTACATGGATGGTGTTTTCAGTTGTTGAGGGCCGGGTGTTTTGTGGGCTCTTCCGGCGTAGCTGACAGGCCAACTAAACACGAATAGCAGGCTTTAGCCGCGGCGGTTGTTATGTTGCCAGTCCAGTCCGAGCCTTCTTACTTGCGTTCGCGGCAATTAGGTTAAAATCGTAGCATCTATTGTATAACTTAATTCGTGGCGTTTTTTGGGATAATTTGAACGTTTATTTAAGACAGACATGTACAATAGCATTATTCAAAGTATTGTCTATTTTAATTTATGACTTTCTTTGCCATCTTTCTTACAATTTGCGGATTTTTGATATCCGGTTCTGATGTGAACCGTATTCCTGTGAGGTCGTTTTGCATCATTCGGAATAAATGGTAGCCGGACGGGGCAAGGTCCGGGCTATAAGGCGGGTGAGAAAAAACTTCCCAACCGCTGTTTTCCGGTGTTGCCCCATGAGGCCGAACGTAGTCATGTCGGAAAATTATCGACTCATGTTTGGTTGCAAATGCCGGGTATTTTTCGGCTATTGCTCTCTTTAAATTGGTTAATTGTTTTCGGTGGGGTTCTCCATTGATGGTTTCACCCGGTTTTAGCAATTCATAATACAACACACCCTTCAGATCCCACCAAATATAGAGCATTACCTTCGAGCGATGGATATTCCGCTTTGTTGTTGGCCAGGTTTCACATATGATTTTTTGCGCTTGACGTTGTCACAATGAATCCATTATTCATCAGCAATGGCAATCTGTTACAGACTTCTTTTTGTGGCGTTCCACCAGGATTTCGGACATGCAAAATCGCCTTTTAACGTCTCTCAGCTTCAGTACATGTGGTACAAAATTTCCTTGCTTTTAAACGTATCCGGCTGTTTTCAAACGTTTTGACTGCTTTAGTGACTCCCAAAGATCATACGAGCTTTTCTTATGTTTGGCATGCTTCCAATTCTTCATCTTTGAACTTTTTTGGCTGCCCAGGACGTTCTTCGTCTTCCAAGTCAAAATCACCACTTTTAAATCGTGGAAACCACTTTCGGCACGTTCGCTTAGGTAGAGCATATTCACCATAAAGTTCCACCAAAAGATGATGACTTTCGGTAGCAGCTTTCTTCATATTAAAGTAATGAAGAAGAACTGCCCACAAAAACGCTTCTCCATGCACAAAGTTTGACATCAAATGAAGGACATATATTGAAAAAAACACACAATTACAGTAGCTTTCCATGTTCGGAATATGGGAACAACTCTCCGCGATCACTATGTGGAGGTGGAGATAGGGTTTCTTAGGAGAGTTGGTGTTACTTGAGCAGGCGTTTTTCTAGTTTTGTGATCCATCATGGGTATAAATGCATACTTTTAACCTGGAACCTGGTATGTATACTACATTTGATAGCAAAATTTTATAATAATACGTCAATATTGCAGTGTCTCATAATTATAATATCTCCCAACAGGAAATTTGGCAATTTGGTCAAGAGCGAGTCATCAAATAACTGCAGCTTATAAGACATGAGCACCAATTACTTCCCACTGGATTTTGGGTTCTTTTTGCAGCAACTAACTCTACTAAAAAGCAGAAAGAAGCCAAGGCATTCTGATACGAAGAGAAATATTTTTCTTATCGGCGCTACTTATTCACATGTCATAGTTGACTCAATCTGTTTTTATGTAACTCTGTCTTTATTTGTAACTCGATAAATGGATAGGTGCGTTTGATATGCTCACACCTTTGGTCAGACGTATAAAACGAAGAAAATTGCCTGAAAAATATATCAACTAGCAAACCATTTACTAACACTCCTAAAGTAAAATATCTGTAGATTATCTTTTTGTTTTGGAACAAGTCAGTTGATAATTGCACCTCTTGCACCCAAGACCGCCGCTGTCCTGCTGCTGTTAAAGATGTAAAAAATGCTAACTTTCAGAAAGCTTAGACACCCACGGGCAGATATTGGTTTCGAACTCCTACACATCCTAAGCTCGAACATCTCAAAATCAGCTACAAACCTTTATACAGCTTATTTTTCAAAACATCGACATTATCGTCACACTGATGCAGGCTGATTCGCCCCCGGTTCGAAATTTTCTGGAGGGCCAAGAGTATGAATTCCAGTAAAAAAAGGATAATGGAGGGACGCACAATTTTCACCCCTGATTTGCGGAACGGAATTAAAATAGTTTTCAACAACCTCTGTCGAAATAGAGTTGCAATAGAATGGTTTTCGTAAGTGAGATAATTGAATTTTAGTCTTAATTTGAGTTTGAACGTGGATTTCCTACGAAATCGTTTTATTTGAAAAACACGTTATTGAAGCTGGAAAAACACGATATAAGTTCTTAGGCAAACAGTGAACTAAAGCTATTGGCAGTTATTACCAATTGAAAAGGTACGAAACTAATGAAACCCCAGCTAATAACCCTCAAAACCCGCTTTCGAGCTTATTTGTTAGTCAGTTAGATGAGTTCCCTATCTCTACCGCTCATAAAAATCACACGTTAGACTCCATTTACTTTGAAAGCCGAATTGAATTGTGCCATGAAACTTGGAAGAATATACCACTGCATTTCAGGGGCAAATAAACATGGTCCGACTTACTCAATTCATTTCTGCTTCATCGATATAAGGCGAAAACTTTAGATGATAACGTACAATAAATTCACTATTTTAATAGGAATACTAAAAACTATAGCCATGATAATAAAGCCCAGAATGAAAATGGTACAGCTTTTAGAATAATACATGCAATCATTTTCGAAAATTAGAAAATTATTTTACGGAAAAAGGGATGAAATAGAGAACAATAAGGATAAATCATTAATAGTTTACTTCCAAATTTAAAGCGCATTCAAATGATACGTAGAATCCTTGGTGAGCTCTTTGTTCCATTTTAACTGAACGTAAAGCACATACATAGTTCTATCCCAGCGGAGAATCTTTAATACAAGTGGTCGCATTTTTCATAAGAAACATGAAAAAGTAGAAATTCTGCAGCCTGGTTTTGATTGGCGAATCTACCAAGATTACGCTAGATGTGCGCATATTTTAAATAACGAACTAATCGCAAACAAGATAATTTGTAATCAGTAGTTGCGATTTTCTTCGGAAGTTTTGAAAACTATCGCAATCAATTTCTATTTCAACAATAGAGGGGAATTTGCTAAGATAATTCAACAAAAGAATAGCCTTAATATAGATGTTCATGCAAAGAATTTGCATTGAAATATATTCCCTCGAAAAATTCATCCATAACGTTGACTTGACATGGACAAAGTCGCAGCAGCAACGAGGTCGTCAAAGAGTTCCTTTACTGCTTAATTTAGAATCGAGTTTTCCTTCTGCTGGAATTTATTACATCAGCCTTGGATCTCCTCCTTTACTCGCTGTTCTTCACATTGTACAACATTCATGTCGTTGTACGGAAAAAAGCTAATTTGTTGAATAGCTATCAGCTTCTTTTACTCCGAACGGGCACTGTAATCAGACGTCTTATTGTAAAATGGCTTTCTTATCGCTTCATAGATTCCTTCCTTCTTCTTTTTCGACTATTTGACGGCAACCAGATGGTACAAGGATTCAAGAAAAGGAGTGTAACATATGAGCGAGTGAATGCACACATATGTGAGCGGATGGCTGGGTCATAGCGAAGCTTACAACTTGGCGCCTTTATGAACCTCGTAAGATTAATGTTCCCTCCCTGTAGTGTTCCGATTCTTTCTATTTCAGCAGGATGCCAATATACGAACATATGTACGTACCACATATGCGCTATATATGATAGAAATGTTAGATACTGCATAAAGACGAAATAGATGGTCGTTAGAAGTAAATGATCGCATACAAGAATAAATATAATCCGTAGGAGTATATTGGAACATTGCAAAGCGACGATAGCATCTGTCGCTGGAATATGTACAATATTTACCAGTGAATTTTTTATAGCCCTCATGGTCATTTGATTTCAATTTGGTACCAGCATGTGTCTTTGGCAAAAGGGCTACAATCTGTAAATCCTGTATAAGAGCATGTGCAGGCAAATGTAACTCCAAAACGAAGAAAAAGCAACCACAGTCGAGAAATGTAATATTCTAGATTACAGCCATTGAGTTTGTCGCCTTCAATAGCTGGTATGAAATTAAGGAGAGTTCTGGTCCTCATATTAGCATCAGGAATAGTTAAAGTCTGGCCAGTTCTTTTGACAGACACTTCCAAAAAACACCACACAATATAACTACTTACATATATACTAATGAAAGCCTTAATCATATCGCAAACGAAAACCTGCTGGTTATAGTAAATACTAACCGAACCAAAATCTTATTTAAATGCCTTCGACGTAACCTAGACGTTCGACAACACTGTGATCATGCCTGCAAAGGTTTCTATTGCGCTGATACCTTTCCGTTGTAACTCAATATATTCAACTGTATTACTAGACTTTTGTCTATATGGGAACCGTGAATGTCTTCTCTTTCAAGGAGACTGCACCTCGTCGCCTACCTTTCCCATGCATCACCAGCCAAAACGTCATCCTTTGGTTAGAAGAATTCTGAAATTCTTCTTCCCCATTCTCTACTTTAGTGCTGTCTTCCATTTTATTCCGCATATTGTACTATGCAATCGTTCCACTAAGTGTGCACTGGAATACTTACAATTCACATCAAATAGGAATAGAGAAATATTTTTTGACAACGTTTGGGAAATGTATGAAAATTTAATATGCTTGGTTTGAATCGTGCACATTTCACTTGGAAAATTTTCGCTTTCATTTTCCAGGAGAGATCTTTCAAACTTTTTGTCGTTGTAATTGTACAATTGTGCGGAGATAGATATGAGATACATTAATGTACATAGATATACAAATATGTACACAAATTTTCCACCACTTGAATATTTCCACAGTGGTTTTGCCCAAAACTGTTAAGTGAAAATAGAATGAAAGTCCACAGAGGGAATCTTACTATTTGAACAAAGTTTGGCATGCCTGGATGAATGCGCACATAATGCATATACTATTTGTTAAATAAGAGCGCACGAATTTGCTTTTAATTGTTATTTAGATATGAAGGATGTAAGTGTGTTTCCCGCCATATATCCGTTTGAAAATTAAAGTTTCTGCTGAGAGTAAATTACAGTAAACTTTGAATGTACAAACTGCCAAACAAACAACTATATATGCTTTTCTTTGCGAAGAAAATCAAATTTCCCTAAACTAGATGAATATGAAATATATCCAAATATAACGAGGAGTCACTGTGCTCACTAGAAAGTGTAACTTTATAAAACTTCCACAGGTTCTTTTTAAGGTTTTGTGTGAAACAAAACCTTATTAGAATCGAGACGGTGTCTGTCTGTCCGTCTGTCCGTCTGTCTGTCTGTCTGTCTGTCTGTCTGTCTGTCTGTCTGTCTGTCTGTCTGTCTGTCTGTCTGTCACACCCGATTTATTCGGAAACGGCTAGACCGATTGTCACAAAAATTGGTGAGAGTATGTAATCTGGTGATCCCTTTACATGCAGTAAGTGGCGCCATCTTAGGTTAAGTTTAAGGGGGGGCTCCCCGTACATGTGAATGGAGGGTGTAAATTTTTTTTTCACAGAATGTAGCCATGTAGGGTATCAAATGAAAGGTCCCAATTAGTACTTTTCGAATCTGGTTCAATATTTGATATTAGATGAAACATAGGGGAGTGAGGGTTCAAAATATGACCCACAAAAAGTGTAACAGGTCTCGTTCTCAGAACCTATCCAACTGAAAAATCTGAAAAAAATCACAGTGGTGCGTCTCTACGAAATCTAGGCCTCAAAATATATCCGGTTCCGATATCTGCACAAATAAAGTTAATAATAGTATATTTCCACATTTTAGAAATTTACCCGGCACCCCCGCTTATGTTCATCCCAGAAGTACAAAATTTGGCATGCGTGTAATGAAGAATATAATGCACAGTTTGGTCAAGTTTGAAGAAAGTCCAATTATTATTAACAAAGTTATAGGGGGTGAAACTTTACAATTTTTTGTGAATTTCCTGCACTCTACAACCCGCATGACGTCATCATCACATATCAATTCGTCAATACCACAGCGAAATGAATTCTTATGAATTGGGTCGCAGACAATTATTTTGTTTTAGTTTTTTAGTTATTTGTCAACCAGACATGTGTGTATGTAGGTATATAATATATGCGTGCTAATGAACTTTGCGGGTAGTGCCTAATTCAGATAGATATAAGACGTAAATCGGAAATGTGGGTACGATAAATTTAGATACGTGCATATATGTGTACAGTAGGTAATAGGCAGTTTGTTTGTTTAGGGTGAGCGTGATATCTATGCCTGTAATATGTACGTATGTTTCGTAGTTTGGAAAAATATAAAGGATTATGTTGGATTTGTAGCTATATACGGACAGAAAAATGTGCGTCTCTTACATAAGATGAACACAAAACCTTTATACCCGAAGCGCGAGCTTCCGGTATTCCGACTTGTTATTGTCTGTATTCGATTTTTATGCTATCGTCGTTCAGGGCCAACTAATGATTCGCCAAAGAAATCGGCGTTTGAAGGTTTAATAAGTATGTAGTGGCCTTTGTTTCGCGGCATATCTATCATTTAATACGCTTTTTCCTGTGACGAGCTGACGAGAGATTCATTTCTTCTATACAGCATGGGGTAGGTAGGTGAATATTAGTGGTCGCTCTGAAGAGCCCAATTAGCACCGTGTTGATGCCACAAACTGCTGTTATGGGAGCAAGGAGGTAGAGTCCATGTGGCTCAAATCTTCAGAGCCAGCCCGTACCCTGTACCTCTCTGAGGTCCCCAAAGAATGCTTCACCTAGTGTCCGTAACCTGACTCTAACTGGAGTTGGGCAATCGCAAAGGAAGTACCTGAGGGTTTTCCCTTCTTCTCCGTAGCTTCGGCAATGCGAATTGTAGGGTATCCCGAGCCTGGCGGCGTGATCCCCTATGGGCCAGTGGAGACCGCCGTAATCTTGTAAGCAGTTGCACGCATCTGGTACAAGAGCTATCGGATTTTGTTATAAGCGGCTCAAATCCTCCTCGGCTTGGTGCGGTACGCGGCTACTAAGTAGTGCGTGTGTACGAGCCGAAGGATTGTCAAGAACGGTGCCCGCCTGGCCAATATGACAGCCTGCCCATTCCACTCTATGTTCCTATAGCCGGTAACCAAGAGGAGGATGACCTTGAGCGTGCCGCCCGGACTGTTTAGGGCGTTTCTGCACTGCCCCACCAGCCTCAAGTGTGTCGTCGCTAAGTGCAAGGCCTTAATGGCTGCTTGGCTGTCGGTCAGAATGGTTATGTTACGCTTTATGCTTGGATCATGCTGCAGCCGTTGACAGTACGTCCCCTTGGAATACTCTGGCGAAACCTGGGAGATCATACGACTTGGATACACTACGTACCTTCGAGAAAACTCTCGCACCGACTCCACGGTCCATTTCTTATCCACTCTGCCCTGGTTGGAAAGTCAACAGCAAAGTTTTTCGTGAAGTTCAGCCTACGTGTGGCATAGTTCGTGCGGAATGCCCAAATTTTCCAAAGTGCTCCGTGTAGAATGTTACTATGGCCATAGGGCTTCGCTGTCCAGAATCCGGTCTCACGTAGTCTGACGGCACTGCATGCGTTTTTGATTTGGAGGTCTATGGGGAGGAGATGCAGGGGTACGTTGAGGCATCTGCCGGGTAGGACCACTGAGCCCCGGTAATACTTGCACATGCGGTTCTTTGAATCCTAGATGAAACTTCGTTCTATTGTACTCCTTGCTGAAACCCTGCCACCATACAAAAAAAACCGTATGTTAAGATGGGACGCACTACAGCTGTGTACATCCCAAGAATCATCCTCGGTCAGATGCCCTACTTCTTTGAAAAGGCTCTCTTGCAGGCATAGAAGACTATACAGGCCTTTTTAACCCTCAGTTCTATGTTCAATATCCAATTCAGCTTTGGATCCAAGACTTTATCCAGATACTTTACACCTGAGGAAAGAATAAATCTTTATTCATTTAGCCACAGTAAGTGGAATTCAAGTACCTTTGATTTGGTGGTGAATATCATCAGTTCCGTTTTGGTTGAGTTTATTCCAAGTCCGCATCTTGCATCCCTGACACTAATATAACCAAGTCGTCAACATATGCCACCACCTTCGCCCCACTCTTGTCCAATATTTGCAAAATTTGATTCATCACTTTTAACCAGAGCACCGGAAAATTGGCGTCGTTGACCCGAGGTATCTAAGATCAAAGCTATCAGCCAATGGAGAACTACGTTATGAAATTGCTTCACGCATTAACGCAACCTGAATGAAGTAGCGTTCCACAATTGATGTTCTTTGTGATCGACGTATCAACGAATGTCTTAAATCTTGAATTTACCACAATGTCGTCCGTCCTGTCGCTCTCTATGGTTCTGAGTGTTGGCCGACTATAAAAAACAATGAACGGCTTCTTGCGGTAATGGAGACGAAGATGTTGTGTTGGACTAGTGGCGTGATACGTTTAGATCACATCCGAAATCGCGATCCGCGATCGATATGCACCGATCGTGGAAAAACTGCGGGAGGAGCGTCTTCGATGGTATAGTCACGTAATTCGTGCTAACAAGACTTCATTTGCCAAGATTGGTCTGAACATCGAAGTCGATGGTAAACGACAAAAAGACCGGGTGAAACAACGGTGGCCTGATACGCTGGATGAAGATTTAAAAACCTCGAAGTTGCATCCAAATCAGGCATTTGATAGAGGCAAATGGCGAAACCGATCAGAACGAGCCAACCCCGGTTGTGAACGGGACGAAGGCTGAAGGAAAATAAAATAGGAAAAGAGGGGAGTGCGCTCGTAGAAGCGTTCGCTGACCCATGATTGTGTCCCAAGAAACTGAAATAATAATAAAAATAATCGTCGGGGCAACAATCCAATTGGATCAGGGCCTTGAAGTGTATTAGTGCACTTCATTCAAGACCATAACGGTACACTACAGGATTGGATTACTCTATAGGAGACAATGTGGTGAGCATTGCGCTCGCCCGAGATTATTACCCTGTTTTGACTCAGGTACTCATTCACAGCTGAGTCGACTGATATACGACGTCAAATCACGATACAAATCCCACTTGTGCTCTAACCACTCAGCAATCCGGACACAACGAAACTGAAAAGGAATGAAAATTTTGATATAAATTTGAACTTTTATGTTTGTGGTCAGTCGCTTTAAAATCGTATAGATGCACGTGATTCCTGGTACGGTAAAAAATTATGATTATTATTTTTTTTATCAATTTCTGTTAATTCAAGGAATTTTGCACATCAATAATTAATAACAATAATATAGGTTAGGCGATAACGGCTTTACGGTTTCTTACCAGGGCAGAGACAAATTGCGTGACTGAAGTGACTCTCAGATGTTATGTGCTCACTTTATATAATATAATTCGCAGAACACAACATGACTACGAATTATATTGAGCGTAAATCCGCCCATACTATTGACCAGAGCTTGGCCAGAACTGAAAATATTTTTTTTTGAGAATTGCGGGGTCCTGGTAAGAAACCGTAAAGCCGCCATCGCCTAATATTTTGAAAGTTTGGGTGCTAAGCCCTAAACGAGGGGTCCGCAGACCAAAAAGGTGGGAGTAAGTTGCTCCCTATTTGGTCCGGTCCGGTATGAAGTTGATGCGGACTTAGGGCCCCGCAATTCTCAAAAAAAATAATATAAGTGTAAACAAGAGAACAGTCGATTCCCAGAGTACGGTATTTTTTTTTTTGTAATGGGAAGATTCGTCTTTTATCTTTTAACTTGAAATACTAATGAAATCACTCCGAAAAAAGAAAATATCATTATATAGGTCATAAATAGGAACATGTTCACCCGGTATCGAAATGGCTTCGTTCGGCAACGAAAAAGACTTTAAATTTTCGGCGATAGACCCCAAACTGTTGTTTACGAATGATCTTTTTCTTCGAAGTTGACCACATGCTGTCGTCCATCGTATTAATATCCGGAAAGTAGGACGGACGGACATAAGATGTGAATATAAGAAAATTGAGCTGGATTCAGTCTCGCCGCATAGATTGGAGTGGTATCTTGTTCCCATGAAAACAAAAAGTGTCTTACCGCTAACGTAAATTCCACCCCAAATTTTGATTGATTACGGATTTCATCAGTGTTAATGCTCAACAGTAAGCCAATAAGACCAGACTCTGCCATAATTGGGGGCATGCTTCACAATGAATGGTTTTCGTTAGTGAAGAGGGTATTTTCTTATCTCTGACGTTTCAGTTGACAACTTCTTTGTAGAGGTATATCCTTATTCTAATCAGTGAAACGCTAAATCGTTACACCGACAAACCGTTGATACCGTCTTCACGACGACTTCCCTCATAGAGACTCTCCAATTTCAATGGACTCATTTCTTGATGATTTGGCTATTCTTTTGCATATTGACAGTACGTTTTTCTTCCATTCTCCGTAAAGCGGACATTGTGCCCAAATTTATTGAACCAGTACACTGAGCAAGTGAAGAAGTTCATATCTGGAATTTCCTTTATAAACCAGTTTCAAAATTGCATTTTATTTAACATCAATCGACAAATACAACACAATTAAAAAATTCAAAAAGTAAATTATATTTACTAGTTGGGAAAAAAGGAAATAATTTGGCTACGGTATAATGTGTCTATTCACTGTACGCTGCTTCAAATTTTGCACCAGTTGTTTGCCGCACCCCGTAACACCCGCTTCTTTTGGGGGCAATTACAGAATACCTAACAATTACCAGATATAAATTTTTCAAACGAAACTACATATTTGGTAGTTGTAAACACAGTTACAACAAATTATTGGTAATACCCCCAATATCCAAACAAAAGTTATTTAAATGGGTTCACTCTCTATCTTGGCTGAAAGTGTGAACCCCCACGCATGCGGTGAATGACATTGTCCCACGTTGAACTTTAATGGGGAGGGGAGTCCCCACATGCTCGAAAAAGGGGTTGACAATTCTTGTCACCCAGTATGGCCATGTAGTCTATCAAATGAAAGGTCTCGATTGGTACTTTCCGAAGCAGTTGTTACTTTTCACTTTATTTAGGAAGGGTAGGAAGGGTATGTCCTCAAAAACTACTCAAGTGAAAAATCTGAAAAAATGTGGTGGCCTGCGCCATGTCTAGGCCCCGAAATACTCTTCGTTAGAAATCTGCTCAAATAGAGTTGTTATATTTTTACTGCGAATCCCCTTAAATAAAATGTAAGTTTTAATATAAAGCCGCATATTGGAAAGTTTGGTAGAATCCCTACTATTATTAACAAAGTTATGGTAAATCAAGTTACTACTCCCTAAGAGATAAAATGTCAGTACCACATCGAATTGGATAGCTGGTATATTCAGCGTATATTCACTACGACCTATTTATAAATGAAACCGACGTGTACCCAGATATTCTCACAAAATATTAACACATCAGAAGCCCCGAGCTTCCGACTTGTGTTCCGATATGTGTGCTTCCAGTGTGGGCTGAAAGAAAAAACTTTAAAATAAATTTCTATTGATAGTTTTTTTGTTTTTTGTTAAAAAATCTGTGCTAAAACGTGTGAATTTGCAGATTAAGGAATCGTTTTTATTAGATGTAGCAAAACCATCCGATAATCATCCATGAATTGTCCAGGACTGAACTCCGCAGCCAAGTAACATTAAAAATATGTTGGGGAACGTGCGATTACCAGATCAAAAGCAATCAAGCATAGAAAAATTGTTGCTTATTTTGAATCAAAATATGCGAATTTTCAGCAATTATGAAAATCATCATCTCCAACCACTTTTATACATATAACAACTTCTCACTGATAATGAAGATAGAAACTTTATATTCTCCCGAACCTCCCCCCTGTAGAGACGGGTAGGTGATGTATATAATGTTGCAATTAGATATTTCCCTAAATCAAATTACCGAGCACTATCCGAACATCATGAAAAGTTACATAACACTACAACATCACCACATCACCATCCAGTAGATTAGTGATGATGATATTACCCTCCTGATTTGTAATGTTTTGTAGCGTCCGTACCGATGCGATATCACATTAAAAGACATTACTGAACATCATCGAGCAATACAGTAATGTATTGTTCGATACATCACACCATTCTTTTTAGTACCTATGGTGCTGGTGGCTGTCGAGGGACGATGTCGACTATTGCTTACGATTCCGATTAGTGCTATAGCTCCCGGGTTTGTGTGGCATGATAACTTTTAATTATGAATATTTTTTTAAGTGTAACGCTTGCTCGTTAGCGTCTGGATTCCCTTTTCTTTACTATAGTATATGGGAATGTTTACATATTTACCCTGTCCCACCACAATCTTGAATAAAGGCCTATGTCGGCACACAGGCTTGGAGGCAAATACGGCAGTTAGTACAAAAGAGGACAATTCTCATGCTAGCTATGACATGCAGTGGAATCCATGATCACATGGCGGGAAAGCCGACAAGCAAGTGATTTTAGAGAGATACGAAGCAAAAAGTCAAAAATGAGAGTAAACTTTTCGAGGCATCTCAGATAGTGTAGATGGGCATCAGCTAAACGAGAAGAGTCGATGCATAAGTGTCATGAGGGCTTTCATAATCTCAGATAATTTTCGCTATAGAACTAGTTTATAAACAATATTTGATTATATTTAACAGCGTTTTGCATCTGCGTCCACGGTTTTCCAAATTTGTCCACGGTTTTCCAAACTTGTCCGCGGCTCCTGCAAAGCTCCAGTTCTGTCTAATGATCACGTATGTCGAGTTATGATCGAACAATACATTTTGCATTGTCGAGTTTGTTGCTTTTTAATCAATCCTATTAGAGGAAAGTAATACGGGGGATGGACCTCATATTTTCTTGATCGTCTGAATCTGGAGATTCCTGATGATACTTTCACAAATTATTTATTAAACATGTTTGTTTGTTCTTTTTCATATATGCCCTTATTATTTTTTAGGATTATTCTAAGAAATTCAATTTTTATTATACGAATTCCAGTCCAGTCAAACTTAAAACTTGGACGAACCATACCAAATAAAATATTCAATCAAAAAACAAAATACCCCGAATCCCCACGTGCGTACCAACCGGTCAATAGGAACAAATTAAAGCAATTTTATCTGTTACGTCATTCTCACAATACACACTATTTTCACCAACCTAACCCACTTCTTGCTTCTTTGAATTCCCAGATTTTTGTTTTTCCGCCTGTATATGTGTTTTTCCAGCACTCCAGTATGAAATAATCCGCAATCACAAAAGGCAAGCTTTTCATCAAAGGTGTATCTCTCGTAGTTGTTCAGTTGTTAACGGTTACAGTTTGATCCTTTTGTGGTTACAACTACAGTTGCTTTGTGGTTATCTCCTTTGTGTTTCAATAGTGAAGTGAATGGTTTAAAATGTTCCATTCCGATTTGGTACATTTCCATGTGTCTGTAGACGGATCTGTACGTTTCAGGAGTTGAAATGGAAAAAGTTACAGAGAGCACGAAGAAATGTGTTTAATACCCCTAAAAAATACCTAAATTTAACTAGCAATAAGAGGGATTAATATCCTTCTGATATCTTTGAAAGCGGATTACTGGCATTTTTTTAAGGTTCAGTTGCCGCCGATGGTATGCGACGTGGAGCTTTGGAAAGGGTTGTGACTATTGAATAACGTTTGTTTATAGTCTTTCGTGTATTGCCAAATGAAGTAATGACTGCAATCTTTTGGTATTGTAATAGGCTTTTCGGGGCGAATTTGACAGAAAGGCATACGGTTTTCCATTTTAAGCGGGTTACGGTATGGTTTTCTTCTTTGAAATTTTCGCGAAAGGAAACAGGAAAGTTGCCTTTTGAGATATGGTCCGGATCATTTGTGCAGTATTGTCTCCGTAATTCCCATTTGTTTGCAGTTTCCTTTCTATTGAGGATATATGTCAGATCTTTTAACAAATTTGTATCCTAATAAAATGCACGATGTCAATTGTGTGAAATATGTACTAACTAATAGCATTTTATCAGGATAGCAACATTCCACAACCGAACTCGTTATTATTAAGTGCAATAAATTTTCTTGCGGCCACTGAGAAAACCCTTTCAACTATGTATATCTTGATACTCATTTACCCTGATTGATGAAATTTTATGGCACCTTTATAGATTTTTATCTGCCTTCCCTTTTTCCGCCCTCGTTTCTCACTATGACTGCTACAAAGTGTATACTGCGTAAGGATTTTTTTAAAATGGAGAATACCGCCAGTAACCATTGCCATCATTCCTTCACTTGTTAAAATCCTCTTTAGTGGTGTCATAAAAATTTCTGCTTCTATCACTTGAGACACCCTCTCGTAGCTCTCGTGACGATGAATCGCTGTACCGACCGACGACATTCCACAAATACGTTACTTACCTCATAAAAATCAAGCAGGTATACTACACACATATATCGCTACCAGCAGTTTTCGTTCCTTTAAAATAATAATACGAGTACATATAAAGCGTCCTGTGTTTGATGATAGTAACTCGGTCCTATCCGGGCGTTGATAGTGAAAAAACGGCATCCTTTCTTTCTGAAAGGATTTTTTCTGAAAGAGTTATCAAGTAGTTTTATATTGAGTAGCTCTACTTTCGTTGAGATCGGAAGTGTTAAAACTCGCGTTATGCGTTTTTAATACAAAATAATGCGTATTAAGTGGAAATGAGGGTGAATATTCACACCCTATACGTATATGTACGTATATATAGATTTATTCATCCTAAGAGTGTTTAGACGTTTAAATGATTGAGAGACGCTATCAAACAAGCAGCATGGATGCGCCAGAAAGTGGTCATCGTATTCCCTCTCTATTCAGAGGTAGGGTTTAAATCGGGTTCACCACTTGTCTATGTCGCAAGGGATGCAGATAAGAATAAGGTGATCACCTGTCAGAGCCAGTCCACCAAGCTCCTCGACTCCGTGGAAGCGCAGGCAGTTATCATGCTGATGCTTCAAAAGACCCTTTGGGCGTTTCCGATCGACTTCGATGTTCAGTTCTGTTCGGTTCGGTAGAAAAGCGGACGACCTGTGGTAAGTAAATTTTAGATTTGAGGGTTCTTTTCTACGTCAATCACAAAGAACGCCATTGGACAACACAACTTCATCCAGGTTGTGGTAACGAGTGAAGCACACCGCAGTTCACCATTGGCTGATAGTATTTAAATCCCTCAGCTCTGGGTAGGTCACCGCCACTGACAGTGTAGTGCTTATTTCCTGGGGATCGGGCGTCATAAATTATGTTTTATTCAGATTTAATATGAGATGTTGCATGAGGTGATCATTCCATTTTTGAACAAGTTACTCGTGAACAGGTTTGCTATAAGACGCTAGTAAAAGGAGTATAGGTTGCTGGACGTTAGATGCCCCGTGTAATAGTGTCCATAACAAGAACAAAGAGGAGTGGTGAGAGGGCGCTTCCTTTATGAACAGCGACCGAGATATGAAACGATTTTGATATGCCCAGCGCACGTTCTTCTGGTGTTGGGTGTTGCCGTAGATCACACCAGATAAATTCGTCTGTCCTATGGTCAAACGCCTTCTCTAGATGCATAAGCGCAATGTAAAGAGGGAGATGTGGTGTGTTTCCATGAGTAACCTCGCAGCGTATATTAGGTTAGTAGTTCCGCAGATCTTGACAAACCTGGCTTCATTCACGATTATTTGAACAATTTCGTGAATATGGTTATTAAAAATTTATTCAAAAATCTTCATAGTATGAAACAGTAGCCGGATTGAACGGCAATTTGATGAATCTGCTGGACTACTTTTGTTCTTCCATATTGGAGCGTCGTGCTTTCTTACCAGGCAGATGGTATTTTACCTTCCTTTATAAACCGATTGCAAAATTTACTGGGCCATAGTATTAAGTACCAACTCTTCGCTTTCAATAACTCAGATATGATGGCATCAGGTCAGTGGCGTTGATAGGTGGAACTGCCCCAAATGTCGGCAGTGTTGTCGAAGTGGAGGACGAACAATTTCTTGCGTTGAATTCTGCTCGAAATTCACTCAGCATCGCGTCTCGTCAGTCGATCAGCAAAGTGCCGTTTTTATCATTAACGCAAAAGAAGGGTTTGATATCCTGTATGCGTTGGTGTTGGGTTTTAACAAGTCAATACAGATCTCTTTCACCATCGCAGTGTCCAATTTATCGTAATGGATCGCTCGAATAACAGCGATTTCCTACATTGCTTTCTGATTGACAATTTTGCACGTTCGCCACTTGATCAGCGTTTTATCGCCGAAAAATGTATGGTAGAGGAGTTTGCTTTTACGGCTTACCAGGCTTGGTGACCTAGAGAGTTGCATTTGTCTTGCCTCTTTTTCGATCCTTTATATATGCGAACGCGTTTCCATTGTTTTAAGCAATGTTTATTCAGTTCATTCCCACAATGTCTGCTCTTTATGGATATTGGCATTCCAGGAACGAGTATCAAGGTTGATAAGGGCCTTGTTGAGGCTGGTAACTCCAGTATTGAGGATATATAGTCGTATAGGGTATAACTCTGTCGCCATCGACAGAGATAAGGTCGGTTTACCTGATGATAATTTGTTCGATCTACGTCTTACAAGGTCGGTTTACCTGATGATAATTTGTTCGATCTACGTTTCACTATTGCAGAAGGTTTGACAACGGTTTTATAACCAGTACTAGCTATACAGGGTCCCAGGCATCGGGAAAATAGACAATACGTTCGCCACCTTTGCGAGTATTTTACTCTCGTAGTACATATTCGGTGCCAATAGCCTTGGCGTCGATATGCCACGGAAGTTTGTGCTGAACAATTGTCAGAAGGCGTCTTTATTCTAATTAGATCAACCTGCTTTTGGTAGTTTAGTTAGTTAGTCATCAAATCGCTAGAAATATTTAACGTCGTTACAGAAACTCGAGAAAATGGCTTTGCTTATAATCTATTGAATGCATACCGACCAGAGTTCTATGGTTTACAATCGTTTTTTTTTTTCAAATTCTTACTAAGGGTTTATGGTCACTCTACGCGTAGCTCACTCCCACCCATCTGCTACACCCGGCTACGATTTAGTTTATGATTTTCGCTATCAGTGATCAACATTGAGAATATTGAGCCCCCTTCAGACTGACTACTTGCGTCGAGTTTCTGAAAAACAGTATGACATGTAGTTTTGCTGAACCAAGGGGTGGGTAACATTAGAAACATGAGGAATAGGACAGTAAAGGGGGAGTTTAGGCTTTTCAACTGAGGAAGCTGAAGTGCATCCTAGAAAACGGTATTGATGACGTATAGCTGGAGTTAATAATTTCGTTGCTATTCACATAGGTGGGCCATTCAATAAGTCTGTAGAAAAAAGGGAAAACAAAATATTTTGAGAGAATTTGTCTTTTCTTTTTCGATATGTTCTTTTATTTCTACAAGCTTTAGCAAACAAGGAGAGAAACCATATTATAAGGCTTATTTTCACGTGTATTTTAGACAGTTTTTTTAGTGAGCATTTTTCAAAAATTTAAATCAAAAATAAAAAAAAAGTTGCGGGACGGGTAACGACCCTACTTGTTATCTGAACCCACAAATTTTACATTTTAAACTTATTTTCGAAGAGTATAAATGTCAATGTGGGCAAAAATAATCAAAACCAGAAATTATGCAGCTGTGATAATAAATTGCTTCCGCGGCGGTTTTTGGCTTTAATTCTAACATATTCGGTGTGACTATGGTTTTGTTATCAAGTGTATTACAGCACTTCATTCGAGACCGTAACTGTACACTACAAGACACTGTTGGAGGCAACGTGGTCAACATTGCGCTCGGCCGAGACTATTATCCTGATTTGATATCCAGTTACAATAACAAATCCCTCTGCCACAGGTGAGATTTGAACCGCAACCGTCCGCTATGACAACCCAGCGCCCTAACCACTAGAGCTATTAGAACTGATTAGCGGCTGGAGATCTAGGCGAACAGACTATAACAAAACGAATCCTATGGAAATTTATTGGACAAAGTTCAATGGACTTCTTGGCAACAAAGTGTAGCTCCCTGAGCGAATGAAAACCCCTTTACCGATAGAAGATCAATTGGAAACTCCAAATCGCACACTTTTAGAGTGTTTTGAAAAAACTTGCCCAATTACCCGAGGTTGAAACAACAGAAGGGTTTGCTGGTGGAAAAGAGAACTGCGAGAAATGAGGAAATTAACCAGATGACTTCTGAATCGTGTTTGTTAAAATAATAAGAATGAAAACAGATTGAATTTTAGAAAGTCGCAGAGGCTGGTAAAACGTTCGAGGCGCGACTTCTTTAGACCATAGTTTGAGGCACTGGAAAGCTAAATAAAGACTTCAAAGCTGTGCAGATTAATCAAAAGAGATGGATCACCAAGTTAAACTCTCTTAGAAAACCGGATGGAACTTTCACGAACTCCAGAGTTGAATCTGTGCAGACTATCTTGGAAGTACGTCATCCGAGACAATAGGATGCAGATGTGGAAGAAACAAAGTTGGCGGTTTCAACAAACCTTTCTACATGAAAACGTTGCAAAGAAAATTGAACACCACAAGAGAGTTCGTTACTAACGAAAATGTGAGATTTTATATACTCTCTATTGAACATTTCAAAGCGATAATAAAGGAAGGTATAAAGCATCTCGGAAATATTTTTCTAGCATGACTTGCTGTGGGCTACGTGCCTATCTCTTTGCAGAAAGTTAAATCCAAAGAACTTCAGACAGATTACCTTAGTTTAACATCATTCTCGCTGAAATTGGCGTAGAGATTAGGCGAGTGACATATTTGCAAGAAGCCAATGAAATCTAGCGTGCTTGTCGGCGTGGAAAGTCCTAAGAGTTTGTTCTACATTACTTAGTTTCGAAGATAGAGGTCGCAACTCTGAAAGGCCAGTACGCATCATTAAAGGGACATTTGACAGTGCGCCGTTCCAGAAACGTTGGGTACCGCCACAGAGTATGGTGTCACTGAAACTAATTAAATGGACCTGCGGTAACGTAGAGGTTTCTGTGTGCTGAAGTGGGAGCTGATCGCTACTCACAACAGAGGCAATGAAAGCTTTCCTGGAGATTTACTATCGCCATTTCTGTGAAAAATGTTGATTGATTCACTAATTTGCAAACTGCAAAGTCTGTCAAAATACCTCCATGCTTATCCGGAAAAACATGTGAATGTGCTAGTTATTGGTTGAAATTTCCGAACGGTGTGTAGAAATATACAACCTGACGTTGATTTGATTGACAGTTGGTGCCATATATATACCACATATATACACCATATATTTGCAATAAAGGAGAAACTGTATGGTCTTCGTCTTCCAGAGATGAAGGGTACAACTCTTCAACTTACGAAAAAGTGAAATATTTAGAAGTTATTTTACATAAGAAGCTTCTTTGGAAGAAACTTGTAAAGGTAAATATGAAACCAGCTCTTATAGCTTACAAGCTATGTAGGCGGCATGGGAATTCATGTTGTAATGTCGATATATGTTACTATCATTGGGCCGATTTTCGCATAGTCAATGCTTTGAGTTCTTTTAATCCTGGTCGTATTGTATTCCCTGTTTCGTAGAGGTGATCATGTAATAAACTCGTGGATGGAGTTCTTATTTTGCCCGGAGATCCTTTTGATAGCGTGGAATAATAGGCTTTCTTTTAGAAAAATAGACGACTTGCGGTTTCATCCAGGGCAGATGCATCAGACGCTAATTCACATCTGCCCTGGTAGCAGCATGCCTGAAGTGGTTACTAGTTGTTATTTGTCCATCGATGCGATAGCAAACTCAGGACTCCCTCAAATCCTTTAACAAATTGAGATCCACATCCTGATTAAAACTCTTGAATGACTTCAACACCAATTTCGTTAAATGCTGATATAAGTAATTCTGGAAAGTTCCGGATAGCTGAGTGGTTAGAGCGCAAGGCTATCGTACGGAAGGTCGCGGTTCAAATTTCACTGGTGGCAGTGGGATTTGTATCGTTATTTGACATCGAATACCAGTTGACTCAGCTGTGAATGAGTACCTGAGTCAAATCAGGGTAATAATCTCGGGCGAGCGCAATGCTGACCACATTGCCTTCTACAGAATACTGTAGTGTACCGTTTTGGTCTTGAATGAAGTGCTCTATCACACTTCAAGGCGCTGATCCAATATGGATTGTTGCGCCAACGATTATTATAATTAATTTGAATAACCTGGCCAAGCCATAGTTCCTCATAGAATTTCTAAACAGTTCGAGATTTAAAGTCAGGCTCTGTCAAAAAAGTGTTCGATGACTATTTCATAGCTCTGACAACACTTTCCCATTACTGCCCACCAGTGCTACTTGTGAGTGATTTCTGTCCATCTCGTTGAAGAGCTTTGACAAGTGTGCGCTATTGAAATGCAGTTATTTCTGCAACAGTTTAGTACCCCACTGCTTGCTTGAATGCCAATCGAGAAGAAAAAAGCAATCGCTGTTATCTGTGCAGTCCATCACAAAGATCTTTACGATAAACCGGACGCGAGACATCCAACATCCGGGGCCCTATAGACTGTTTTGCGCAGATGATGTTTGCCTAGCGATCTCGAGCAACTTATTCAAAACGAGAATAATCGCCTCATGCAACACAGTCCCAGATTGAATCTCGATCGAACAGAAAGAAATTGCTTCACGCATTCACGCAACCTGGATGAAGTTGCGTTACACAACTGACTTTCTTTGCGATCGACGTATCAACGAATGCTTCAAATGATGAGCGTCTTCCATGGTGTGACCGTGTAATTCGCGCCAAGGATAATTCACTTGCCAAGATTGATCTGAGCATCGAAGTCAATGAGAAAAGGTGAAAGGGACGGCCGTAACACCGGTTGGCTAAATACGCTGGTAACTTGAAAGCCGCGCATCTGCATTAAGATCAGGCCTTTGAGTCAACTCCTCTTTTGAACGGGACAGGCTCAAGAAAAAGAGTATTGGTCGACCTGCTAGTAAGATTTATTATGCTTAGTTGCTGCACATTTTGTCTTCTGTGGGTTTTCCAGGCATTTGTTATTATATTCATTAACAACCGCCTAGCGCTTGGCGTCGTCCTTTTCGTTCCACTCGTCAGCAATGCCGGTATTCTTATTCTTTGCTATCTTCGTCAGAATAAGACTTCAACGGGACTTCTTCCGACATCCGTTTGTTCTTAAGTTTCCGGTCCTTGCAACTAACACTTTTCCCTGTGTTTACTCCGCAAGCCTGGAAAGGCTGGCAAAACATAGTTTGAGAGTTTTGTCATGAGAATCCTATGCTCTTTACAGAAAATTTCAATTTTCTCCTTCACATTCACCATGAGTGTATGCTACGTTTTCGACGACCCTTCGATATTATTAAGGATGAGTCCTATTGACCATCCAATAATTTGAATTCACGAGGTTGCATGTGATATAAAGCGCCTATTGCTTATATTTCTGTAAGCCTATGAAGGATTCGTACATGTGTGTGGGCTGCAAATTGACTATTCTAACGAGTCATTATAGCATTGATTAAAATTTAATCTGGTATTTCATAAGCATTTTCTCTACGATATGATCATCTAGAGCTCAGGTGTAATCCACTACCATAAACCAACGATTATTGCTGGTTATTAGCCACATTCACTCATAAATCTATAACATCAATTACCATACATTCTAGCTAACCGGTTAATCCATGAATTACAAATTCCCAAAACCATTGAGTTCAAATTGAAACGTACGTGTCCATTACGCATTCTTTTGGAAACCAGGATACCTAAATCTGGGTCGAGTTGGGAATGCACAAATGTATGACGAATAGGAAACCTACATGGTACAATGGCAATTCCCATGGTTAAATATAATTGGGCAAAATACAACGGCACCAATGCACAATGCTTATTTAAGTTATTTATACGGTGTCAGGTTTATAACAGAAGTATCTCCCTCAAATTCGACCCGAAACATGACCGTCCAACACAGCAGATCTTGATTTGAATGTATCCGACCAATAATTGCACGTGAGTTTGGGGTTGAATTGGGGAATACTGTGTACATGCAGACTGAGGCTGGGGAAGTGGTGTGATATCGTGTAGGAAAAAATCCCGTCGTTACCATTAAAATATTTTTGGAATACTGATAACATTAGAATGGAAAAAAGCTTTGATACGAAAAATATTGAACGGAAGGGAACAACTGAGGAACATCTGAGTAGAGGACGAATTGCCAATATGTTAATTGTTCTGCCGTTTGTAACGATTGGCACCGCATGTGGTATTCAGTATATTTAAAGAATATTCGGGGGTTCAACTGTTAACGACATCCAAGCACACGATTATTCTCAACCCATCGGTTATTTTCTTCAACTTCACCAAATTAGAAAAAGAAACACAGCACCCTATTGTACTTTCTATGCAAACTGAAAAAGTTGGATATGTTTCACATCAGAAGCAAACAATATCAACTGATACGTTTCAAAACGGTAATACGAATTCTAATGACATGGTATCTTACCAAAAGGTGAAGCCAACAATAAAAACATCCGAACAATAGAACCAATGTCAATTAGCGGTGTATGTAGCTTTCAAAAAGTAGAAATGAATCCTTTTATAATGAAGAACAAAATACATTTAGCAAATATAGTGAGTGGGAGGCACTATAAAGTTTTCAAAGAATCTGTGTAGATACAATTGCGGAGTTCGTCAAAGGTTATCTATTCGAAAACGTGAATATGTCAAAACCAAACGCCAAAATACCCTCCCAAATTAATAATGGTTTCTTAGCGAGGTACAGTATCGACTAAACCTCAAGAACGGACAGAATATTTAAAACTAGCAGCCAAACAACTAGCAGCACTCCTTTTAAACACCAACCTCTCCTACAATAATCCAATTCATCGGCATAACACGGAAACAACCCGCCAGATATCAGATTAATTACGGTTAGCGTCAATTGTATTGCGGATGTCCCTGCACAAGTGTAGCCATAAGCATTCCAGCATAGCCATGGAACTGCATCTAGTCATCCATATATTGAAGATATGAATTAGAGCGACAGTTCGGCATTACAATTGAAAGATTTATTATTGAATCATCACGAAATACTATTGGATATCATATTCCCCACATTATGACGCACATTCCCATTTCCTCTGTAACGATAGTGAGGAGATGGCTGTCTGGGGTCTCTCTGTCTGTTTGGAAGCTCATTGTAAATTATATTATACTATTTGATAAATTTGTGTGCATTCCATAATGCTCATTTCGATTCGCCAGAAGTGATAATCGAAAATGCCTGAGTAATTTGTTCATTGCAGACGGAAAGTCAATTGATCATATGATCATCATTAGAAGTGTAGAAATACTAAATTGTTTAAGGGGATTATACCAGTTAAGTCCTAAAATATCAGCACCCTTCTAATGAAGTTTGCGATGTTCGAATTAATTCAAAATGGTTATGAATATTATAAATACTTTTAGATAAAAAGAACATTTTTTCAAAGAAAAGGCGGTAGAGAACCCGCCTCGCTACAACATTAAGTGCATCTTACGAGTATTTGCAATCGTTCCTCAGGTCGTACTGCAGAGATAAACTTCCCGAGTAGATCATCCTCACCCGGGGTAAGTCACTCACACACTTCAGCGTATTGGGTCAGATTTTAAGAAGTATGGTCCTCTACCTCTTTCACTGAACCGGGAAGCACTTCTTCCACCATGTAGATCAAATGTGCTTATGAAACATGTGGGCCTCATTTCAATGGCCAACTTCAGGGCTTCGTTTGTAATTCCCCTGATGATCGAGAAAGCATCCTGTTGAACTGTTGACTAAGCTCCAATTTTTTCGGGTTGCGGAAAAAGAATAGTAATGTTTTGAGTAATAGTTGCGGGCGCATTATTTGAAGGGTGATTTCTGTTCATGAATCTTTTCATTACCACTTTGTAGCAGCGGCCTGTTAGCGACTCCACTTACTTTCCCGTATGATCCTCTTATGGCTACTACGAAAATCTCGGTTTCCTCTCTCCAGCCCCGATGTTCTGCCTTCCTTTTTGCTCTTTGAAAGAGTTTCCTCGCACGCAAGCACAATGATTTCAACGGTTTAGTAGCTTGGTTACATACAGTGATAGAAACACCATCGCGCATTGTACATTGTTCCAACTACCTGATGACATAGCTGACCCACCCTTTCAGCCGCTGTTTTTCCTTCAGGTTGTGACTTCGTCCGGATAGCTCAGTGGTTAGAGCACTAGGCCGTCATACGGAAGGTCGCGGTTCAAATCTCACTGGTGGCAGTGGAATTTGTATCGTGATTTGACGTCGGACACCAGTCGACTCAGCTGTGAATGAGTACCTGAGTCAAATCAGGGTAATAATCTCGGGCGAGCGCAATGCTGACCACATTGCCTCCTAGTGTACCGTTATGGTCTTGAATGAAGTGCTCTAACACACTTCAAGGCCCTGATCCAATATGGATTGTTGCGCCAACGATTATTATTATTATTGTGACTTCTGTCTTAAGCCGCCAGAGATCTCTCGCGAAAACCTCAATGAGCTAGACAAATATACAACTTGTTCGACACTTCTATTGCACGTTCGACTGTCACCTCTTGAATGGTTTGTGAAGGCAAGTCTTACGGTTAAGGTTAATATGTATCAATCTTACTGTAACGGTACACTGTAGGAGGTCGTATTGCGCACGCCTATAATTATTACCCTGATTTTGGCCCAGGTACTCATTCACAGCTGAGTCTACTGCTATTTGATAAACAGTCACGATACAAATCTCCCTGCTGCTAGTGAGATTTGACCTTCCACATCTTCAGCGTAGCCCTCTAACCGCTCAACTGCCTGGATACATTCGTCCAGGCGCATGCATTCGATTATTATCTCCTGCTTTCAGGTCCTCACTTCTGCTTGCTGACCTAGAACTTTTTCCACCTGACCACGAACATTATTCGGTGATTTCTCAGTGGATTTATGCAGCTCCAACATAAGCTATCCTTTCTCCGTTCAATTGATACGGCTCACATTCAAGTCCGTCAATTCCGGATCTGGTTTCATTTTCCGAAGAATATCGCCGTCAGATTTATTATTATATTGGAAATAATTATTGTTTCTGGACGGATCTATTTTTTGCTGGGCACCTTTATCTGTTGTTCGAGTTTGCTTTTGCCGATTCTTCTGCTTATGCCAATGTTGAGGCCACACTCGAGGAGCTAGAACGTACTCCGGAATTTTTGCGGCTCAACTTTTCTCGGTGAAAAAGCTTGCAGAGTAAGAAACGCTGTTCCAGTTTACTGTCTTCTACGTTTATCTTTCGCAATTGCAACATTAATGTTGAACCGGGAACTATTAGGATTCCTTTCCGAGTCGTCGTCGTGTCTGGCGTCCACATCAGGAAAGTGTCATTGCGCCTGCCAAGTGTTGCTATTTAGTGCTGATAATAGTATCGGAATTTAGTCAACCGCTAAAACTTAAAAGCGATAGCCAGCACCAGCGACGATATTCGTTTTTTTTATCACTAACTGATTGTCCGGGCAGAATCGAATGGTGCGACTCCGCCACAAACATTTTTCTGCTGCCATGCTAATAAAGTGGCATATACTGGGGTTTGTGCACAAAACCCTTATCCCGCACCGTCTTCCATGTCTAATCCCTCGGTGAAAATTATTAAGACCATAATCCTAAAAGGCTTGCTGTCGTTTGAAGACCATTCTTCTCTTTTGGGAATTATAACAGAATATGTCATCTCAAAAGGTAAATCTGGAAACCTGATGCCCGAAGATTTTTTTTTCCATCTGGCAATAGTATCAATTCTATATGCGTCGTTAGTTGATTTTGCTTTCGCCTCCAAATGAGGGATAAGGGGTAGATTAAGGATTGCTTTAAGTGCCGCGGTCATTCCATCAATTTTAATGAATGCTTTGCCGCATACTGGGTACCTCTCGCCTTCCAAGCGAAGATTAGCTAGCCCCTTCAATTTTGTGGTCGCTTAATGCAAGTTAGCCTCTTCGAGAAAACATCTTCATGATCTTATGCTTTTGAACCTTGCTGCATCGATTTCGTACAACAGCTGAATCAGACTCTGGAGCTCAGTTGAGTGGTGCTCTTCTCGTTGTTCTCTGCTTTGTCAAATCCACCTTTGCAGTAGTGAGTCAACATCTCTCTTCGAAAGCTTCTCTCATACCAATAGTGGTCATCTGTGACCATTCAGAAATAGCACTAGTGAAATGAAACAAAAATAAGTATGTATATAATCATATATGAAAAAGGAAATAGGCAGTGCCGGCCGAAATTGGAATAAACGAGAAAAAATCGTCAATGAAAGGGGAAGTGAACAATGTGGTAATAAAATTTGATGGAAAAACAAATCACATCAACAATTTAAGCACGTCCCTAAGCTGAAATATTCATAAAAGGATTCAACTAGAATTGCCTGGTCAATTTTGGATATGCCTAAATAAATAACATTTTTTCTGAAGGGATGGGAAATGAAAGCTAATGTGGAAATTCAATTACTAAAAAAACCCTCTAATTTCAATAAAACTGTTATTGCTTTCCAAAAAAAAGGAAATGTTCATGCGCTAACAGTACCCCTTATTTTACATGATGCCCAACACCATTAGAGAATAATCACATTAGCACAATAGATTCTAGAAGCGAATCTAAACTTATTGATTAAGAATCTAAAGATAGTTCGACATTCTTGAATTGATTTTCACTCTTGGAGGTTTTGAAATGAGTGATAGAAATTACCCCAAGGCTTTGATGGAATTAAAATACATAAATAGAAGGAAAGATGAAGATTCACAAGCTTGTCATATGAGGGATTATATAAAAAGCAGCGATCTCCATTTGTTGTCACTTTTAGTCACGCGGCTCCAAGGGCAGAGGTGAGGCAGCATCTGATGAGTTAGCTCTACCCTGAACCACTAATCATCTTTCTTTCTATTTTTGAAGATTTAGGTGCTATGCCCAAAACGTGAGGTCCGTGGACCAAAAAAGTGAGAGTAAGCTGCTTTCCATCTGCTCCGGTTAAACATCAAGCAGATGCGAACTTAGGATCCCTCATAAACAAAACGTAAAATACATTGTTAGTCTACTACGTTTCATGTGAAGCTGAGTGAGTATGCCATCTTTCTGAAAACTAATAATGCACCAAACAAACAATCAAATTTCACAGACTAATTTTTTATTTACCGCTTTCGGACTTCTGAAACTGCTTAATTTTAATAAGTGGTGAAAAATTGTTTTCAGTTTAAAAATAGACATTATCTTGTTTATATCGCTTTTGCTGTCATTTCGAAGGCGTGATGCTCTCTTCATTAATACTCCTTATAGCTGATATTCCCTGTAGAAATAATCGGAGCCCTGGAGTCAGAAAACCTTTCAATTTAGTGACAACTAAATCTAACCCAAAGAGTGAACTGAGTTAACTAGCATTTCTACTAGGCGTCCCATATCCAATACATCACACATTGATAAATACGAACCGACTCAATCAATAGTAGGACACAATAAAACAACAACAAAAATTACACCATGTGCTCTACTCTACATTGGGGTGAATAAGGGGCACTAAAGTACTTCCAAATGACACCGACGACAATACGTGACACTCTCAAACTTCTGCAACTAAGCTAAGTTTGTGAATAATATACAACTTGCTCCTTAAAATAAAGCTGTAACTTGCCTGTCATTAATCATGTTTTCCATAATATCATATACGCCCCAATTCCAATTCTGTCACAGACACAAATTTCAAAAGTTTTGTACGTGCTCAGAAAAAAATCCTAAAAAAATTTTCACCCACAAAGATTAACACAAAATGTTTGTTATCTTACGAAAACCATGATATGCCGTATTCTGTACTACTAATTGAATTTTCCAATATTATATTTCATCCCCCGCCCTGCTCTCGTCTATTTGTAATTCAAGGAAAAAGTCTACAAGTCAACGGAAAACTTTTGTTTCCAGCGTGTCACCCAACATGGTGTGTTAGTATTTGACCTAAAATTTCCAGTTTGTTATTGAAAATCGTAAACAGTTTGTTTACGAAACAGAAAAATTAACTTTTTTCAAGTTTCTTCCTTTTGTTCCTCATGGGCATGAAGTGACTTCTGGCCTATAGAGAGCATATCCTTCATTTTCTTATCGTCAAAATGGTAGAGCGAAGGATTAAGTTTTGCAATATTGCTTGACTCTAGTGTATAGTGCGGGGTTTGCGAAAACTTTCATTTTAGTTCGTTAGTGGCCAAATTTATCCATTAAAGTTTTTTGAGAAGTTTTCGAGTAGTGTTTTTCTCTTGCTTTTGGTGTCAATTTTGAAATGACTACGCAGGAAGTTGTTCAAGTACTTTGTCTTATTCGCCTTGAAAGTGTTAGATAACTATTGGACTGGAAACTGTACCCGGAAGATAATAAATTGGAGCGTATGTTCTCACTCAACTTGGATCCAATAAAAATGGTCCTGTTTTATGTAAAATATACTATGTATATTACAAACTTCTTTAGTATTTGCGAAAAGTTCAGCAGAATTTTTTTTTACTTACGGGGTCTCACGTTGGCCCCTTTTAAGATATGATATGCATCCAGGGTCATTTCCATGACGGAAAATATATAGCAGCACTCAAATATATAAAGCTCCGTAATATTTAAATGGATATTTTTTATTTAATCTAATCCATTACCCGAAAATCTATTCGATGTTATCCGACGCATCAGAAACGAGAGATCCGCCTTTACGGCATCCGCATCTACTAACTGGATATAACGATCCCTCGATTCCTGCATTAAGATGAGCAACAACTATGTTTCTAGGCATGTCATCCAATGTCACCTTAAAAACACTTGATATAGAACGCAGATGGGCAATATAAATTTTTCGGGAAGACGAGTGAACGATGGCATCTGTGCCCAAGGAGTGCATTCAGGCAGTTTAATTTCTTGCAACCAATTTATGATTGTCCTGTCAATAAATAAGTCTATCCGATCTATCCAGTCTAGACCTAAAAATATAGGAAGTAAATTATCCATGGCCCATGGACAAGTAAGCAGTTAATTTTGAGACACCAAATAACCTTTCCATGGTACCTATTTATATCTAGGGGCGGAAAATCGTATTACCTACACAGCACATAAACTAATCACTTGAATCAAAACGAACCACTGGTTTACTACAGATACATAGAAATAGAGATAGATTTTGATCATAATTGTTTGACTTCCCATTCCATTTGATGTTTCCGGCAGACCAAATCATTTTCTCATCATTCAGTGTTGCTGAAAGACTTGGAAAAATTTGGAATCAACCTACCATACTGGTTCAAAATTCGTCGGAAATTAATCGGTACACATTACCGCGTAGTTTACTTTAGTTCAGTAATATTCTGTTTGCGGGAGGGGTGATATCTCCTAATGAAAAAATAATAGACGAAACGGTAAAAATCTAGACTTTAATACAAATAAAATAATTTGTCTTTAGTGTTAGTAATTCAAATCCAGCACTACCGACAAGCACGCATGTAGGCAATAACAGAAAATAGGCAGGGCACGGAGAAAAGGCACAAAAAGCTGAAAAGAGTAGGAAGAATGGGAAGAACAGCGTCTACCACATCTTTTTTATACCATAAGTAATACTCTTATAAACTTTCCGGGGTAGATCATTTTCAGCAATACGGATTAAGTGACCTGACCATCACAACCTATTAAGCCTGATTTTATCCATAAGATGGCTAGGTCCACTCTCTTGTAGGGGGCCGAAAATTGCTGAAAGGATTCTTCTCCGAGGAACACATGGGGACTGCCAAGATCATTGTCATGTACAATGAGAGCTTTGACACAATGATGAGACACTTCAATCGTTTTCTATGCTAAAATAGGCTCTGTTGGCTGCCAACAATCGTTCGTGGATTTCATTGTCATCGCTTTTATCAGTTGTGGTTTTTGATCCTACATAGGAGAAATTATCAACGGTCTAAAAGTTGTAGTGTCCAATTTTTCTTGTTCTCGTTTGACAAGCGCCATTTGATACTGTTGATTCTTTATTTTTTTGTGCTGAAGTAACCACCTTATATTTTATCTTGCTTCCACCTTTACATCTCGGGTTGTTCTTCCCATAATGTCAATATCGTCAGCATAGGCTGGTTGGGTGGACTTGAAGAAGATAGTGCTCCCATATTGACATCAGTATCGCAGATTACTTTTTCAAGGGCCAAGTTGAAAAAGATGCATGATGGGGCATCCCCTTGTCTTAGCCCTTGCTCCTTTTATCTGACTTCACACATTAGCATAGTGAGTCTTACTGAATTCGTCGGGATACCGATTTCTCTCATGACCATGTACGGGTTTACCCAGGTTACGCTATCATAGGCTACCTTGAAGTCAATGACTTGTTGGCCATATTCCAATAGTATTTCCATCGTTTGCCGCAGAGGGAAAATCTGATCTTTGCATTTGAGCATCGAGATGTATATGGTTTCATCCTGCTAACTTCTTAGTAAAGTTTCCGTGTTCCCTGTCGTTCCCGAGGTCACAGAGGTTTTGGTTCCCCAGGCTTCTTTTTTCTGTCTGTGAAGTCGCTTTTTCACTCAATTGAGTTCGTGATAAGTCACTGACGTGCCCGCGCTCAGTGCAATTGCAGCATTGCCCAGTATGTAAAATTCTTCCATTCGGTTGCTTGCTTATGTGCATCAGCGAACTTTTTTTGCGAATGTGGCCAAATAGTGGGTATGAAGATCATTTGTCAATGCTTCTCATTCGGAACCTCTGTTAGCCGCAGTTATTGCGGCATCCACTCCTACCCATAAGGGACGATGGAGATAGTGGTCTGAGTTTATATTGGCCCACTATATGTTCTGTCATTCATTAAGACTGAAAGGCACTACCGTTTGATTAGTACGAAGTCAATTTGGTTGTAAAATGGTCGCGCCTAGGGACTCATGTATGTCTGTGGATCGCGTTTCACAAAAACCAGGTACTTCCAACAACCATTTCGTGCGACAGTACTATTTGGATAATCTGCCGTCCTTTGTCTTCGGTAGTTTTGTGTAATCTATTCGAGCCGGCGTTTCGTCCACCGCAATTGGACTTCCTTCTACTGGATCGTACAAGGCAACCTTCCTCGACTTTGCAGCCTCTTCTGTAGTGGCGTGAACGTTAATGAAGGTCATATTTTGAAATACAGAGATAACATATAACAGCAAGTTTCAATTTCTGGTTGGCTTAGAAACCCGAACTCCGAGCACATGGTTTACTGGATAGCAACTATAATACATAGTGTAGTGGCTCTTCTCCAGGAAAAAGGTACTTCCCGAGCTCATATTTTGAAACTCTGTAACATCTGCGTTATGGGACAGAGGGACAGGGAACGCATGTCCTTCGAAAACTCGCCAATCATTAGCCCGTTGTTGAAAAAGCCATCCTGTCCGGGGACCCTTTCGTGGCTTCGTTACTTCGGTTTTCCGTGTAGGGTTATCAGCCCTACCCAACCCTCTACCTGGAGGATCAGTTAATGAGATTTGTCCTGCTTTTAGGAGCGGGAGGCTCGCCTTCATATTGACTAAACATGCAATCGAAACTGATGGTGAATCAACTATGAGCTATAAAATCCGTCCAGGGATGAAACTGAAAATGCAGATCGTGCATTAGTTTAGTTTGATTTCATTGTTATTTTTATTGATGGAATATATTTTGCATTGAGCATGGGCTTTGAAATTTAGTTGTGGATATAAGAAGAAGACTTTTATTACACTTATGCATGCATATTTGATCTCTCCACTTTAGAATGCATTACAATGACATAAATTGAAGGTAAAATCTTTAATTTAAGTGCTTCCTCTCTAAACCCGTAGAACTACCACTAAAAGGGGCATCCTTATTCCTTATGGCCTGAGGATGCCAATCATGGGTGCGCCTCATTTGACCTCTGAGTCAGGAGAAGCATCAATTGAGAATGCGACCCGTCGGGGATGTTCCCTCTCCATCCCGGCACTCGGAACCGGAATTTTACGACTCCATTCGCAAGATCGTAAAACAACCCCTTATTTAAATTGGTTTACTGTCTGTCTATCTATGACACGCTCTTTTCTCAGAAACAGTTGTACTGATTGACACCAAACGGTGAGAAGGTTGGAACTTTGAACGCTCATGGAAACAGTGAGTTACATCGTTCTATGTGGAAGGCTGTTGTACGGAAGATCGCGGTTCAAATCTCACTGACGACAATGGGTCTTGAATGAAGTGGTCTAACACACTTCAAGGCCCTGATCCAATATGGATTGTTGCGCCAACGATTATTATTATTATGTGGAACTTAAGGGAGTGCCAATTTATTTTTCCCTAAATATAATCATGGGGTATCAGATGAAAGGTCTCGATTAGCTTTTCGATTATGGCTTACTATATACTATACTCTACTACTCATATTTAATGCAAAATGGGGGAGGGTAGAACTCCAAAGTCATGTTTTCTTTCGCGGATCCAGTCCCAGAATCTATTCAACCTAAACATCCAGAAAAATAATGAAACTTCCACTATACGGTGCCTTGGCTCCAAAATACACTCCATACCGATATCTGTTCAAATGAAGTTAATAATAAAGTAATATATTACTATAATTTTCAGTAATTGACTGCAAATCCCCCCCCCCCCCCCCTTAAGTTCATCGAAGAATCATACAGTAATATGGGCAATTCTGAAGCATTTATCTTCCGGTTTCCCGACTTGCTTGTTTTATTTTTTCCAGATTAGCTCGCATATTGATCTCGCGCTTAGTTCGGACAATGACGCCTGATTTTCAAGTTCCGGTGCTGAACACTTGAACACTTGAAGTTTTGTAAAATGACATTGTGAGACTGGCTAGCATGCAGGCAAGCAAGCGAGTGTCAATGAAACACTTTGATGGAGCTATGTATTGAGTATTTGTGGACGGGCCTTGACAGTCAACTATTTTAGACTTTAGAATATCTCTCCCTTTTTGGTAATATCTAGCCACTAAAGGTGGTCATTTGGTCATCGTACAGCAAAAAATCATTATACATCTTCGAGTTTCTTTTTCTTTCAATCCTGTTTGCGTGACAAAGGAGGCAATTAGTGTACTACTAACTTTATCTGTCTTCTGCAATGAAACTGTTCTTCATCTACACCATATACTTCTGTCCATGTCTCAATCATTTCTGGAGATACCTTAAATTTGAAGTCCCTTTTTATTATGCTGCTTCTCCCTCGGGATGAAACCCCACTAAATATTAACTATATTTTTTAAAGTACTTATCCATGGGTTTCTGTCTAATTGATGCAGCTTGTCATCAATTCTGCAATTTACACCAAATTTATAGTCGGTTTGGCACAAGACATTTAAAGTAACATCCAAACAAGTCAGGAACTGGAAGCTCAGCGCTTCACATATAACAGGTTTTATTTTATTTTTTATATAAGACTGTGGTTTCATTTCTATATAGCTTCTTGAATATGCCCGATATTGAATTCGACGTGGTATTGACATTTTATCTCTTAGGAAGTAGTAATTTGATGCGAAAAAACAACTTTGACATATTATAACGTTTTTAATAATGCTATGAATTCCACCAAACTTTCCACCATGCTGCTTCATATTAAACCCACACATTAAAGTGTGTGTGACAAACAGTCAGACACATGCTAAACCGGTTTTAACAAAACCATAAAAAAAGAGAAAGTTTCTAGAAAAAACGCTAAGCAAAAGTAAAAGTCAGTACACAATTCATCTAGTTAAGAGAATAGCCATCTTTTCGTAACAACTCTGAACGCATTGCATCGTAACGCAAAGTAGCGAAATTACTTTGTCAAGGTATCGTTCTTCAGACAATCGCACCCTGCCTACTTTATCATCCCCATAATAGTTCACACTCTCGTCTAATAAACATGTGTCTTTTACAACTTCCTCAGTTCACCTCGAGACCATCAACGCAAGTCATGTGAACGCGGAGAAAAGTCCTACAGTCACTTTTTAAGAACGTGAGAATCTTGATGTCACAAAGGCTATTATTCCAAATGACATGGTGAAAATCCAGAATGAAGGACATTTTCTTTCCATTTTTCGAAACTTCCTGTAAAACTGAATGGGGTTTTTGAAATGAAGTATTGTTTCCCCGCAATCTTCCATAGTGGTTAGGTCGTACAGGATATACGTGGGTATATAATATATGTACATACGTAAGAGTGACGACGTAAGACAGTATGACGTACGACATTGTGGAGGATGAGTAGTACCACCTTCACTAGTCGTTGGGGTGAGTGCATGCACTTACACTTAATGGGAAACTAGTTCAAGATTTGTAAGCATATCTTAAGTGCCTACCCCTTACGTGTGGTTTTCTATTTTGAACACGAATAGAAATCACTGTTCCGCTCCTTTCGACTCAATGTTGGGTTCTTGGCTCTCTCCTTGTTCTATTCTGTGATTGTTTTCTAAGAAGTACTTCATACATGAAAGCAAGTAACCAACGGTATTGTGGTTATGTTTTATAGCGTAAAAATATAGTATCTATTCTCGGTTGGTAGGGCTTGTTCTAAATTGTTTTGTATTTTGTTTTTTTTTCAATTTATGTACGCTGAAAATGTTATTTTAGAAATCGTATGTAGGATACAATGGAATGACCATTAGATTTCCGAATTAATTCGAAAATTTCCAAAACTTCAATTGTAGCTCATAATATCTTTTTCAAACTTCAGAGTAATCTCTGCAGAAACAAGAAATCTTCTCTTGTAATTACAAGGGTACATACATATGATAAAACACAATCGTTTGTCTCTGATAGTGGATAGACGCAAAGCATAATCTTCTTATGTACACATATGCTATGCTGTAAGCAGTAAATACAATATTACTCATGACATAGCAGACAAAATTATTCGAATATCTCTCTAAAGTTTGTGATATCTTTGCTCCACTCCTGTCTAATATCTCCCCAAATAAACCAAGTTTTATTTGTAAACCTACCCACAGGCGTCTTATCATCCCTAAGAGATTGCTTCAACCCTTTTATTAAATTTGCGTAATAATCCATCTTGTCGCAATTTTCCATCAAATTTAGCAAGTTTTCATTTTGTAATTTTTTACATATTTTGTTTACTTCTGTGGGTTAACTTCTCCTACAAGTTTTGCTGATAATTCATTCGAAACTTTTGCATCTCTTTCAATCTAATAAATGTCATATGGCTGCTGAGGCCCTGACAGATTTAGGAGATAATTCATTCTTCCTTATTCAAGTAGATTGTTAATGTCTTCTTTGGTTAGAGGAAGGTGGGGTCCAGGTTGTTCAGAATAGGAGGCTATAAAGAATACAGCGTGGGATAAAATGAAGGAAAAATGCCAACTATCAGCAATTTGCATTTTCAGTGGCAAATTTCAGTTAGGAATCGCAATCGCAATTGGCTACTACTTGAATGTTACTTGAGCAGATGTGCAGTCATTCAGGAATATTTCCCCAGAACAATAACTCTGGAACATCTCCTGGAATTCCTGAAGTTATAACATCCCAGCAAGACCTTTTTTGGCGTACACTATTGGAAGTCTTCAACGCCGCAGTGTGAATTCATTCGGGGAAGATGATGGTGTGATACTTCGCTGTGAATAGTATTACTGAAGGGTTTTCGCTTCCGTTTTAGAACTTACACGTTTGCCTGCTCAAGGAAAAGGGTATACATTACCGACGAATGAAGTGGAGACGAAGGAAACGAACTCGAAAGTTTTACTTTTTCCTCCTAGCACTTGAAAATTTTTTTTTAAGAGTTTCTTACATGCGGATACATCTTACCTATCTCTCAAATAACGTGTTTTCTTTTCTTATTTTTCTCTTTGCAGGCTTTCTCAATTGTAATTCAAATACCTTACAGTCGCTGGCTCAACTGCATGGTAAGTTTTTACGTTTCCTTCCAACTTTCTATTTTTTTTTGCAGTGGGAAAACTTTTCTAGGAAACGAGTAAAAAAATTAAATTGAATTTTGATTTATTGATAACATGTTGAATATTATGGTAAATTGCTCTTGTTGGTGCGAAATTGGCTAGGGCATTTCGAATGTTCTGTAATGCGGAAAAATTTGAGTTTGTATTCAACATTTCATAGAAGTTTTAAAGAACTCAATTTTAGTTCCAAAATGTTGGTAGCTTGATGTTGTATGGTAATTTCATGGTCTAACTTGATTCTTTCTTCTAAAAAGTACTACCCATTGTGGCGAAATGTACTTTTGGTGCTTTTGAATTGTTCTATAAGGAATTCTGGTTGAATTATGCAAGGGGAAGGGGTACTTTCAAGTTCCCCGAAGTCTGGCATTTGACCAGTAACAAGTTGAATTTACATTACGATCTGTTTATTTAATACACCCTCCAAAACCACATGGGTAATTGCAATGTAAGGAGTGGGAAAATATTGCATTTCAAATCAAGTATGAGTGGTGTATAAGTTTTGCAGGTCTGATTCAGGAATTTCCAAACGAATTCAGAATTTCCAAACCAATTTCTGATCTTTTCAAACCCATTTCAGTATTTTACATTCCAAATTCAGACTTTTCCATTCCAAAATCGCAATTATACACTTTGCATTCGGAATTTTTTTATACCAACTTTTTACCGCTGAGTGAGGTTAGAGTTAGGATTCTTTGAAAAAATTTGAGTTAATTGTCTAACATTATTTACTTTGATAAACCATTGTATTATGTCTGGGAATATAATGACTCAATGGCGGCCTCTAGCACGTTATTTGGCATTTTATATTTTTTGAAAATTTAATATGCCTTCTTGGGACTCGACCTTGGTGAGGTAATTATTTAACTTTTAGATGAAAGCCAACTTCGGTAGAAAATCTAGTAACGAAACAGTTGCTTGCTCTGGGTAGGTGTCTGAAAGTAATTAGGAACGCCACAATGTAAACTTCTAATACTTTTGAAGTCATCCCGATTGTCAGTGGACATTAATGAGGTTCTATCGGAATCAGAGGAATTAATTGCAGTCACAAATATACTACAGAAGTCATAAGAAGAAACTGCAAAGATTCAAGAGATTGCTCAGGCCGAATACCATGGTCTATTAAAACAGGGTCATATTTTTTCAAAAATACTAACCAGATTCTTATTCAGTGGTAAAATGTTGCTATGAAACTATATTGAAAAAATTTTGAATTTGAATTTCGAAATTGATTTGGAAAAGTCTGAAGATAATTTGAAAAGGTCTGAAATTCGTTTGGTAATACTGAATTTGGTTTAGAAAATTCTGAATCAGATTAGAAGAACCTATATCTATATCAGTGTACACTATAAAAAACGATGAACGGTTCCGAGGAACTGAGTACCATACGTATAGAAATTCAAGTCGAGCGTTCTGGATTGAAACGCCCAAAAACAAAAACGAAAAATAACTGGCCGGAATTACTGAAAGCTGTGAAATCGCAGAAAATAATTTAACAAATTTAAAAAAAAAATCGTATAATTCAAGGCGTCCTTAGCTAAAAATAAGAGGTAATTGTTTAAAGCTTTACTAAACCTCGTATGCTGCTATTGCTTACCTAATATCCATTCGCATAAAGCATTTGTAAGATCCATTGTATCATATAATCCTTACTTTCTTCTATGGCGCTTCAGCCCGATGTCGGTTTCAACATCCTGAAGTCTTCATTCTTCTCTGGCGCGCGACCACATCTTCCTATTTCCGAAACCGAGTAGCGTGTAATTTGCATTATCCACTCAGTCCTCCTATCCACTTCCGCATTGTCCTGGTTGTAGTAGTTTATCTTCAAGCTTGCCTTTGAGTAGGTGCTGTTGACCCTACGCTTTACATGGCTTGTCCATCTGACCTTCCGAATCTTAATATTGGATGGTGGCCTCTGGTCTAGCGTATACCACATACAACTCACTGCTTTAACTCATTCGCAACCCGTATTCTATCCTCGGTAAGCCTAATATTATCTTGAGTACTCGACATTCAAAACATTGCTATATGCTCTCCGATCTGTTCATCGTCCGCTTCTCGTCGGAGTAAGACAGGACAGGCCTAATCAAAGTTTTATCTATTGTGAACTTTGCCAGCAATGTACCTATATACATTTTTTTGGTGGGACACCTGGCAGGATATTTTCTTGCCAAGTATTATTCGTCTGTGGATTTCGTCTATTATTTGGTTCTCCTTTGTGCGAGCTATACTTAAGTACATAGCACTGTCGACTTATTCGAAGCAATAATCGTTAAGTGTCGCGTATTGTCTGACTAACGTTTTTCTCGTTGTTTTTGTGTTTATTTCGATTCTCTAGAACTTTCTTTACTGCTTCATTAAGCTTCACAAGTTTCTCCTTCGCGCTCCCTTTCGATGGCGGTGTTTGTGTCATCCGGTCACTACCTGGAATGGTTTGTACAGAAGCGCCTCCATTGGCATCTTTTAAATTATATACCCCCGAATGATGCTGGGGTCAGGTCATTGTTTCGTTTTAATTCGAAATTTGTCCGTAGTATCTTGTTAGCTGGTTTGACATCTTTGCTATAGCGATAGACTGACTCATTGCAACCCTCGGGGTCACTAAGTCAAGTAAGTGGTACACCAACCGAGATACTTGGCTTTGAAAGACAATGTTGAAATGATAATAACCGTTGACACAACAATCCATTTTGGATCAGGTCCTTGAAATGTGTTGGAGCACTTCATTCAAGACCGGTCAGCATTACGCTCGCCCGAGATCAATACCCTGATTTGACTCAGGTACTCATTCACAGCTGAGTCGGCTGGTGTCCGACATCCAGTCACGATTACAAATCCCTTTGCCACCAACGAGACTTGAACCGCGACCTTCGGCCCACACATTGGCATACTGATTTCCGCGTTCAGATTTCGGCGTCCTTTTCAATATGGACTTCCGCCACGGTCTGACCTCCAGCAGTGTATATTATTGCATAAAGTAGTCCACAATACAAAGCCTCAGAACGCCTAAACATGCTCTATGTGCGCTGACTCTTGCTATCGATCGATATTTACTTTGATGTGTTTGGTTGAGTTCGTACGTATCATCTAGAAGTGTCACTGCCTTGTCATTTCCTCCAAATTTGGAGATGCGATCAAAACTTTTTGTAAACAGGAGGACCGCATTGCAAATTTTGTCTGCGAATTTAAATCTTCTTGACAACTTCCTCGCAAAATGTCATCGCTTCAGGTCTGTCTGGCGATTTCTGGTCTTGTCCAGCTTCCATGATCCTCATGCACTATTTCTTTAAGCGTGGCCTATTAGCAGCCGTAGAGCTCGAATTTTCCCTTTTTCATGCGAAATTTTCCGAATCAACTTCAAAAAAATGTCCTTCGATATTTGCCGTGGCTATGCTCATGTTAGATATGAAAATGGAATGAATCTCCGCATGCTACGTTCTTTATCTTGATTTAAAAGGCTTTGCATTTCCTGTTGTTGAACTGTGGAAAATAAGAGAAGTTAGTATAGGAACTGAAAAGCTGATCGGATCCATTTGGTCATGCCACATTGTATAGCAAAATATTCCCCGGATTCAACGTTTGATTTTTTTGGTCTAACTTCACTTCGTTATGATTCGTGGGTAACACTTTCTTCCTTTCACAAATTGTTAGATTCACCTCCTTCTTTTTTCTTCAGCGTCAGCAACTTCATCATGATGAACAAGGAGGCTATACACAGAAGAGCCCATTCGAGTTTCTAGTCGAGGTAGTGTTTGACTTGTGCATAGGTCTTACTCATATGATACATGTATTGTTAGGTCGACGGTGCGCATATGGTTTTCTTGTATATGTGTACCAATGTGGCAAATCACGAAAAGCTATTCTCGCAACCACGTGGCCGCACACGATGGGCAGAATGTATTTGCACGGATCATTGAATCAAGACGATGCAGTTCTGCAGTAATTTTCTTCCATCATACAAATTCAAGCATTGGGTCGGGAATCGGGTCTCCTTGCGGTGGAATTTGATGTAGACTTTCAGGGAAAGTATGACTAGTGATTCGCTCATGGGTCAATACATGAATAGTGGATGTAAATTTTCACGAGACGTGACCTATAGCCAATTGTCATGATCTAGAAGGTTGGATAAAATGAAGTCAAAAATACAGCCAATGTGTCCTGGCGTAGGCGGAGAGAAAAAGTTGAACATAACCAAAGGAGGTCATGCTTTACTGCAATCTGAACCGCTCGATCAGTCGATACTGTAGCCCGAATTCATATATAGCGGAGAATAAATTTGCGTGTAAGGAGCACGGAGTTACTAAACATCCAGGCAAGTATTTGTATGTTGAGCGAAAAAGTAAGACGAGGAAAAGAGAAAAGTAAAACTGACTGCAGAATTACCGCGACATACTCTTGCTACCGTAACCTACCAGCAAATGTACTACAATTGTAAAGACCGGGCGCAAGCTGAGACACAGGGTAATGCAGAGTAACACAGGGTGACACAGGAAAGCAGAAAGTGAAAGTGCGCGCAGGTAGAGTTAAATTTGAGGCGTGATTTTATAACGACTGCGTGCTGGTGTGTGAACAATTTATGGAATGGTTACTGCATATTTAGAATCTTTAATAAATTCCGAATCTGATTCGGACTATGTTGAATACAAAAATATTTCGTGGAAAGGTCCCGAAAAGCAGTTATTTATAAAAAAGAAAAACGCAAGGATGAATTTTAGAATGATTTAAAACTATCAGCGTATAAGCTGTGAACAGTTTCTGAATTGCATAGATTCATCAAAGGGAAGGGTGCAATGTGTGAAAGCCTATTTAAACTGAAGAAAAAGTGGCTACATTTTTTAAGGCGGAAATTTATTGGTTTTCTGCAAATCTAAAAGATGTTTTTTTCTTTTATTCAAGAATGAAAGAATAAGTGAACAGTTACTTTTTTATATACATTTATTACTACTGGAAATTTATATTTTATTACTAATTAAATAAATTCAAGATTGATAGAAAAACCATACAAATATTTACAATACAAAATTAGTATTAATTTTTATTTAGAAGAAAAATCAATGATGATCGACTACAGGTGCAGCATTGCCACTAGCCTCGCTGGAGCTTTGAGAAGACGAACTTTCGGAAGAAAGCGGTGTGAATGGGGAGCATTGCGAATTACGATCAGTGTATTGTGATAGATTGTGGGGTATGAGTATGCATGGAAAGACCGGACCCGGTTGCTATTATATTTGTATGCTCCCCGCTTTGAAAATATAATGTTTAACAAGATGTTGTGACTGAGGCGGCATTCTTTTCGTTGTTGTTGACATAAACAAGTCGGGAAACCGGAAGCTGGCCGCTTCAGGTAAGGAAGGTTTTGTGTATTTCTTTTATAAAGACATTTGAGTGTGAATTTGCCCCATTAGTACGTAACATGTAATATACGCATATATTATGTTAGAATATCCACTTTCGGGTGATATTGACATTCAAAACTAGAATTTCCAAAGAAGTGTCAACTTTGACCTATTATAACCTTGTTAGTAACAATGCTATTTCCACCAAACTTGGTAAGATCAAGTTCTATGTCACAGCCTACATTGTTGCAAAATGTCGTGGTGCTAGGATGAACTTAAGGGGGGCCACAAATTGCTGAAAATTACAGTAATATACTATTATTAACTTTATTTGAAGGGATATCGATATGGAAATTACTTCAGAGCCTAGCCACCATAAAGTGGCAGTCTCTTGATTTGTTTTTAGATTTTTCGGTTGGGCAATTTCTGAGAATGGCTTTGTTAAATAAATTATCACTTTCGACCTCGCGAACTCCCCGCCTTTCCGAAAAATGTTAAAATTAAAGCCAGTTGCGGAAAGTACTAAAGGTTTCCTCCTTTTGTTCGCCGTGTAAGGCTGAAGAATCCCAATCTGGTGTTGATAATTCTACTGCTTTATAGAAATTGAATGCCTTAACTTTTCACAAATTAGTTTAGCATCAGAACATGTAAGGAAGTGACGTAAACGAATATCATTCGGTGAAAATTCTTCCAAATTATAGCATTATTTTGTAGTTGTTTTGCTTTCGCGTACTACTTTTACGTTAAGCAGGGCTAATAAAGGCAGAAGTTTTTCGAACCTTAAGTACGAAAGGAAGATCTCCCATTACAAGCAATTGATAAAAGTTTAAAAATGTCTGTGCGGTATGTTGGGTTGGAGGAAGGGGCTTGCAAGTTCCCTTTCCTAGCTTCTGAGCCACTTTTTTCAATAATATATGTTACAGCCTTAATTACATATCTAGACGTGTTGTGATTGCATTGTATACGTCGCAGGTCCCTAGCTTCAAGACACAGCTACAAAGGTATCGCTTACCACTATAGAATGAGTGACTGAACAGTATCGAATATGGTAAAACAAGTTGTAGGAACTATTTACGACTATATGCCAGAACCGAAAAAAAGAACAGTGGGGTAATTGTTCATGGTTTTGAAAAAAAGTAGCAATTTCCCCATTACGTCGGAGCAATTGATGGCAAACATATTTTAAAAGCCACAAAAATACTTTCTCCATTGTATTGATGCCCGCTGTTAATTCAGACTACCCGTTTATCACTATTGATGTTGGCTCAATGGGAAAATACAGCGATAGAAATGCCTTTGATAACGTTATGTTAACGAAAAAATTCAAAAAATGTTTTAGATCTTCGACCTGTTCTTCCCATTCCTGGAATTTTTTATCTAAAAGCATATGTTTTTGTAGGAGATGAACCCTTTTCTTTCTAAAGATTTGATACCTGGTTAATCAACAATTTTCTAATGAGAAAAATGAGAATAATTATTAGGCAATATATGAACCATTTTTTGAATGACTTGTATCCATTAGGGAGTCAATATTGGCTGTCAGTCAACTCAGGTTGCAGTCACTAGTAAAAACTGCGACATGAACACCAACCTTCACAGCTCACGGACGCTCTCAAATCGCATCACGTTACCTTGCGTTCGCACATGCGCGGTTTACAAAAACTCACGGCAAACCACGTCACGTCACCTCACTAAGCTGCGTCTGAACTTGCGTCCGGCCTGAACGTTTGTTGTCAATATTCTAAAGAGCACTATATATGGCTGTTCGAAGAGGTGGATGGCATTCCTAGACCTTACGTCAACTCCGATTTTTTGGCAATATTACTCTACTAACTGAGTTTGATTGCAACTGTTTCACTTCATAAGAAATATGCTGCGCGGTAGTAGGTTTTCTTCAACCCTTTCTTTTATAAATTACTGTTTCCTTTACAACCTACCTGAAAAGTGCGAAATAATGTCCTCCGGTTTACTACCTCACTAAACCTCAAGATGCTAGAATCTGAAACATTTATTTCAATGATTTTTTTATGGAAACCTTATTGAAAGCAGCTCTTTGTCCGTCTCTCTATTTGCTGGTCACGCGCACCCTCTTCAGAAGCGGTTATACGTATTAACCCGAAGTTCGTTAGAAAGATTGGAACTGTGAACTCCCACGTAGTGAATGACATCGTTCTTAGTTGAGCTACGAGAAATAGGTGGGGCCTCTGAATAAAGGAATGTGGGGGGCTAGATTATTTATCTTTAAAGCAGGTTTAAGCTTTGACATCAATTGCAAAGTGAGGTAGTGGGGAGCTCGGAAGAGGTCACGTTTTTAAAGACCCATTCTCCAAAACTATCCAGTGGTAAAATCTGGGAAGAACCACAATGACACTTCTACATAACAGCTAGGCCTCCAAAGACACCCCACATCGATATTTTTCCAGATAAAGTTAACAATACTATAATATTGCATTTTTTGAATTTGATGAAAAACCTTGTTAATTTCATCCTCGAAATACAAAACTCTGCAGTGATATAAACACCAACATGGGGCATCATAGTGAAAAGTTTGGTTGAAATTTTTCGGTTATTAACAAAGTTATTGGAGTCTATAGGAGTTGTCTATTTCGCATAGAATTACTGTACCCCTACATAAAATGTGACTATAATGAAAAAGTGGATAGTCTGGCCTACGTAAAACATACACAATAGCAGTTTTTAAAAATAGGTCGATTAAGCACCCAAATATTCATACGGGGGAAAAGCGTTTCATACCTCAAGAGTCGAGCTTCCAGTTTCCGACTTGTTAGTTTGTTTCTTACCTTTTTACGGTTTCGTTGAAAACAAAGCCGTATTAAAATCTCTCTAGTCTCTCTGTTTGCCTGTCTGTTTGTCACACGCACTCTTCTTAGAAACGACTGCACGACTCACACTTACGGTGACTTACATTGCTGCACGTTGGGTTTAAGGGGGGATCCCTTCTACGTCAAAGATTGATGCAAAATTTTTTCCATCGAATATACCCATGAGGGGTATCAAATGAAAGATCTCAACTAGTACTTTGTGAAACAAAAATTAGTTTAAATGGTCGTTGGAAAGGGGAGGATTGTGGGGGTCCAAAGGAGTTAATTACTTTGAGGACCCGTTCTCTCTCCGAAAAAATAGGCCTCAAAATACTATCCGCTAAAACATCTGCTTAAGTAAAGTTGATAATAGTATATTAATATATTCTGAAACTTTACTGCGAGCAACTTTAATTTCATCCTAGATTCATATCATATAGGTTTTCATTAGGGGCATTATACGGAAAAGTTTGATGGAAATCCTACTATTGCTAATAAATTTACAGTAGGTTAAATTTACCTATTTCGCGTCAAAATACAGGGTGCGGCAGCATACCTTCCTTTTTTCAAAACTCAATAAAAACTATTGTATGCATCGGAAAACATTTATTTATTTTTTATAATATAGGTACATGTCTAAAGTTTTTATTTACATTGTTTTCAAGATCAAATCTGTTAGGCGACGTCCCCTATTCTCCATACATTGCGTAAACCGATTTCTGGCGTTTGCCATTTGCTGTCTCTTGTTAGAATCATCATCATCATCATCAACGGCGCAACAACTGGCATCCGGTCTAGGCCTACCTTAATAAGGAACTCCAGACATCCCGGTTTTGCTGTCTGGCGTCCTGACCTACGCCGTCACTCCATCTTAGGCAGGGTCTGCCTCGTCTTCTTTTTCTACCATAGATATTGCCCTTATAGACTTTCCGGGTTGGATCATCCTCATCCATACGGATTAAGTGACCCACCCACCGTAACCTATTGAGCCGGATTTTATCCACAACTGGACGGTCATGGTATCGCTCATAGATTTCGTCATTGTGTAGGCTACGGAATCGTCCATCCTCATGTAGGGGGCCAAAAATTCTTCGGAGGATTCTTCTCTCGAACACGGCCAAGAGTTCGCAATTTTTCTTGATAAGAACCCAAGTTTCCGAGGAATATATGAGGACTGGCAAGATCATAGTCTTGTACAGTAAGAGCTTTGACCCTATGGTGAGACGTTTCGAGCGGAACAGTCTTTGTAAGCTGAAATAGGCTCTGTTGGCTGACAACAACCGTGCGCGGATTTCATCATCGTAGTTGTTATCGGTTGTGATTTTCGATCCTAGGTAGGAGAAATGGTCAACGGTCTCAAAGTTGTATTCTCCTCTCCTTATTCTTCTTCGTGTTTGACCAGTGCGGTTTGATGTCGTTGGTTGATTCGTCTTCGGTGCTGACGTTGCCACCATATATTTTGTCTTGCCTTCATTGATGTGCAGGCCAAGATCTTGCGCCGCCTGCTCGATCTGGATGAAGGCAGTTTGTACATCTCGGGTGGTTCTTCCCATGATGTCGATATCGTCAGCATAGGCCAGTAGTTGGGTGGACTTGAAGAGGATCGTACCCCTTGCATTTACCTCAGCATCACGGATCACTTTCTCGAGGGCCAGGTTAAAGAGGACGCATGATAGCGCATCCCCTTGTCGTAGACTGTTGCTGACGTCGAATGGTCTTGAGAGTGATCCTGCTGCTTTTATCTGGCCTCGCGCATTGGTCAGGGTCAGCCTAGTCAGTCTTATTAATTTCGTCGGGATACCGAATTCTCTCACGGCCGTGTACAGTTTTACCCTGGCTACGCTATCATAGGCGGCTTTAAAGTCGATGAACAGATGGTGCAACTGTTGTCCATATTCCAACAGTTTTTCCATCGCTTGCCGCAGAGGTCAAATCTGATCTGTTGCTGATTTGCCTGGAGTGAAGCCTCTTTGGTATTGGCGAATGATGTTCTGGGCGTATGGGGCTATCCGGCCTAGCAAGATAGTGGAGAATGTCTTATAGATGGTACTCAGCAACGTGATACCTCTATAATTGCTGCACTGTGTGATATCTCCATTTTTATGTATGAGACAGATAATGCCTCGTTGCCAATCGTCAGCCATTGATTTGCTGTCCCATACCTGGAGCACAAGTTGATGAACCACTTGGTGTAACTGGTCGCCTCCATATTCAATTATTTAATCAATTCCGCTGTAATTCCATCGGCTCCTGGCGACTTATGATTTTTTAGCCGATGAATTGCACGGACTGTTTCTCCTAAACTTGGTGGTGGCAGTATTTGTCCATTGTCTTCAGTTGGCGAGACCTCCAACTCGACGATGTTCTGGTTGTTCAGTAGCTCATCAAAGTACTCAACCCATCGCTCTAACATGCCCATTCTGTCGGAAATCAGATTTCCCTCATTGTCTCGGCAGGATGAGCATCGAGGTGTATAAGCCTTCATCCTGCTGACTTGTTGATAAAACTTCTGCGCCTGGTGCAGTTGCTCCCTGTACTTTTCTAGTTCACAGACTTGTTGGTTCTCCCAGGCTTCCTTTTCCCGTCTATGAAGTCGCTTCTCCGCTCGACGGAGTTCGTGATAAGTCTCTGCGCGTACCCGCGTTCTTTGAGAATCCATCATTACTCGGTATGCGGCATTCTTCCGTTCCGTTGCTAGCTTACATTCATCGTCAAACCAGCCGTTCCGACTCCTTTTGCGGCTGGGGCCAAGTATGTTTGTGGTCGTATCCATGATAATGTTCTTCAGGTGATTGTGAAGATCATTTCTTGATGCTTCATCTCCAGGTCCTCTGTTGACTGCGGTTATTACGGCATCCATTTCCCTCTTATAGGTGTCGCGGAGGGTTGTGTTGTGGATGGCTTCAGTGTTGACTCTCACCTGATTGTCAGAGGGGATTCTAGGTGGTATTGTTATCCGTGCTCCATGCCAACAAGATAGTGATCCGAGTCTATATTGGCCCCCCTATATGTTCTGACACTCATCAAGGCTGAGAGGTGGCGGCGTTCGATCAACACGTGGTCAATTTGGTTGAAAGTGATCCCGTCTGGAGAGGCTCACGTATGTTTGTAGATCGCTCTCCGCGCAAACCAGGTACTTCCAACAACCATTTCGTGTGACCCTGCTAATTGAATAGTCCGCAGTCCGTTATCATTTGTTTTTTCGTGTAAGCTATGGGAGCCAACGTATCGCCTGAATACGGGCTCCTTCCCTACTTGGCTGTTAAAATCCCCAAGTATGATTTTGATATCATATCTGGGACAGGCTTCGAGGGTTCTTTCTACTGCTTCGTAGAAGCTATCCTTCTCCGACTCTGCAGTCTCCTCTGTAGGGGCGTGAACGTTTATGAGGCTTATATTTCTAAACTTGCCTCGCAAGCGCAGAGTGCATAGCCGTTCGCTTATGTTTTCAAAGCCGATAACAGCAGGTTTAATTTTTTGGCTGACTAAGAAACCTACTCCGAGCACATGGTTTACTGGATGACCGCTATAATATACGGTATAGTGGCTCTTCTTCTGGAAACCGGTCCCTGTTCATCGAATCTCCTGTAACGCTATTATATCAGCCCTATATTAGGACAGGGTATCGGCTAGCTGCTCATCCACTTCATCTCTGTACAGGGAGCGCACGTTCCATGAGAAAATGTTATTCCGTTGTCGTTGCCGGGTCCGTCGTTTTAAAATCCGTCCTATCCGAGGCTCCTGTTGTGGCTTCGTAACAAGTTGTTTCCCGTGTGGGGTCAGCCCTGCCCAACCCCCAACCTGGAGGACCAGTTGGTACACTTTGCCCCGTTTTTAGGCGAGGGAGACTCGCCTTCATCCTTCTCCGTCTGCAGCTTTTCGTTAAGAAAGACCTCCCAGCGGTCGCCACGTGGAGGTGGATATAGGGTTTGGTAGTAGAGCTTTTGATGTTGGTTCAGCAGGCATTTCCCAGGTTTTAGGCTCCATCGTGGATACCAATCCACGTTTCGCCCTGGGACCTACACTACCCTTTGACCACCAAGCACCAGTTAGCATAGCAGGTGTTATGTTGGCAATTTCTTCTTGGATATTGGTCTTCAAATCAAAACCCCATAGCAAAAATCACAAGGGGACAGATCGGGAGAGCGTGCCGACCATTCCAAATCGCCTCTAATTGAGATAAGGCGCTCTGGAAAGTGTTCCCTCAAAACAGCCATCGATGCTCTTGAAATGTGTGCTGTTGCACCGTCTTGTTGGAACCAAGTGTCCCCCAAATCCAAATTTTCTAGCCGTGGGAAAAAAAATTCTGTAGCATGTTTACATACCGGTCCGAATGCACTGTCACTATAACCTCATTTTCCTCAAAAAACCAGGGACCAATAATTCCAGCTGAGGAAATTGCACACCACACTGTGACTTTGGGTGAATGCAAAGGCTTTTGATGCAATTTTCGAGGGTTGGTGTCAGCCCAGTAGTGCATGTTTTGTTTGTTAACCGACCCACACAAATGAAAATGGGCTTCATCGCTAAAAAAAACAATAGCACAATTGAATATCGGGAACGACATCAAGAAGAAGCTCACACGCGTTCATCCGAGAATTAAAGTCACGTTCTGAAAGTTCCTGCACTATCGCCATCTTATAGGGATGAAAATGAAGATCATCACGAAGAATTCTTCTCACAGAACGATCGGATAGTCCAAGGGCAGATGCGTGTTTGCGTGCAGAACGCCGTGGCGATCGCAACATTGACGCTCTCACTGCTTCAATGTTCTCAGGTGATCTAACGGGCCGAGGGACTCCAGTTCTTTCTTTTGTCACACTTGCAGTTTGTCTAAATGTAGTGACCCATGTAACAATTGATTTGCGGTCTGGGACGGGAGCCGACGGGGCTAAATTAAAGCGATTCCGAAATGCACGCTGTGTTGCAATAACCGAATCCGCTTGTAAAGTAAACCTCAACGGCAAAGGCGCACTCCTCACTATTCCAACGCATGATGGCGACTGAACCGTGTCGGGACAAAACTTTACAGTATCCCCTCTTGAACGAGACCACTAGCGCGCCGCTATGACATCAACTAACTGAGTGGCGCGCATTTTAAAAAAGGAAGTTATGCTGCCGCACCCTGTACTACTCTCTGAGAGATAAAATGCCCATATTACATCGAATTGAATATCGGGTATATCAACGTATATACACTAGAAGCTACATATATGGTAAATGGAACCATCGTGTAGTCAAGTATTTTAGCATAAAAAATCAACAAAATTCTTCATACCTTAAGCACCGGGCTTCCGGATTCCGACTTGTTAGACTACTCACTGCAATAGTTTAGAGAGTTATCTTCTGCATTCAATTCCATTATGTTTGCTTCCAACTTGACATATTATGTGTATCGACCAACTTTCTTTTATGACATCCATACAAACTCATTGCGTTTCGCGAATTTCGAGTTCAATCGACAGAATATCGAAATATATGTATACTGTATGCATGTATATATAAATTCCAGCCTATTTTGGCATTAAATAAGAAGATCAAGACAAACATTAATCGCCTTACAAAGTTTGTTCAGTTTGTGTAGGAGAACTCCGGTAATAGCCTTATTGAATTCTTTTGATTCCAGTCTACGCGTGTTTCGGAAAGAACCTGGAGACCATAGTGATGTATCTAACTTTTATTCATATAATGAAAGAAAAATATTTACTTCTATTTACAGAAATGTTTATTATCCCAGTCGTTAGTCAAAGATCCACCTTGCTTCCCTTAAGTTTGACATCCCTGTAGTTCTGCGTCTCCAAATACACCTATTGGGCAAATTGATACTATTATAGGAACAATTGGCAAGTAGTACATAAAATCGTTAATAGTGCTACTAACAACGGTCGTTATATTGGCAAGAATTATCAACCAATATCCTTTATAAGGTGTGAGTTGAGTTGGGGTTATGGAATGCTTCTGATTTGCACTCAAAGAGAGATTTGCTTCTTTTGTTTCTCAAAAAATGAGATTTTATATTGTGAAGACATACGTACCCGAATTCATTAAAATTGTCAACTTCACATCAACAATGTGAAGTTTCAACAATGGAAGTAGGTGTGTAGGGAGCTACGGCGATCAGGAGCTCACTTTGAAAGCAAATACATAGTAACAACAAATCTCTTATAGTTTAAAGTCCAAATCTTGAAAGGTGTCCATGAAAGTTAACCATTGAAAGCAACAGAGTATGTTATGTGTATGAATCGAAACCTTAGCATGATTTTCGTTGAATGAGAAATCTGTGTCAGAATTCCTAATTGGCTTGAAAAGCAATAACGTTAAAGTAATGTGTACACATGAAACGTTATCATCCAGCTACGTTTGATACGAAATATGTACATCTTCATCAACTTCCTACAATTCAAAATCTACAGATGAGCTAGTCAATTAGTCCGTCAATCACTTACTGCCCAGAGGAGCAAGAACAGGTACAATTATACAATCAATTTCTCATATTTGATTTGTTAGCCTCCTTATTGTTTGTCGACCAGAACAGAACAATGGAAATGGAATATATCTTCAGATATACTAAGAAGTAAAAGTGAAAGAATATCATTTCATGATTTATTTTGTGTTTCATCGCTTGAGTTAATTTGTTGGTAATTTTCATACCTTTTTGATTCACATGTACATACATTGACGTGCTAATTAAAGAAATGGTCTTTTATCATGAATTGAAACCAAGCTTTCTTTAAAGTCATGTCATGACGATGCAATAGTACAAAACGCATACGCACTGGAATCCTCTAACCCTCTTATTTTTATTATCTCGGAAAATTAGTTGCGTCCATTATTCAAGTACCACCGTACCCACGTGAGCTTATCTTCAGTGCTTATGGGGGTCATCCCGTGTGAAGGCCGTTTTTTGGCTTTTTTTAGAGGTTTTTTGTGAAGAACTGGTTAAAGATACAATTTATACACCCATCTGCAAAAAAGTGTTTTTCTGCTGCCACGCTAGAGGGCGCTGCAATCATCTAAAAGAAAAAAGTAAACGGCATTTTAACGTACAGACTTAATTACAGTCCGCAAACTAGAATTTTTAAAAAATAATAAAAGCTAAATTTTTGGTGTCGTGTTAAACTTTTTTTGTGAATTTTGATGTTTTTTAAGGCTTCTTTAATGAATAAAAAAAACTACTGAATGGATCGCAATTATCCTAAAACTACAAATAAAAAAGTTACACAGCATTAGCCTGTTGAAGGTTGCGACTATAATTCCCCAACTGCGGGAAGTGTAGCGACCCCAATTATTATCTAAAACCAGAAAAGTTTAATTTTAAATTATCATCTTATTTTCTAAGAATATGAACCTCAATGCAGGTAAAAATGGTCAAAATTAAAAATTTTATAGCTGTCTTCAAAAAAAAAAAATATTTCAACTTTCACCATTTGCTTGTTTTTTCACTGATTATGCAAAAGAAAGTTACATTTAAAAATATAATATCTTCCCATATGTTGTTCATATTCTTGCTAATTTTATAAAAATAAACGGAAAGACTCGAAGGCTCTATCAACCACTGCGAGCGATGGCGGGAATGACGCGCTTGAACTCCGAGCGAAATCCCCAGAAGTTCACCGTGGCAAGAAAGAATTTGCTATTGAGCTGGTCAGAGAAGCGGAAGATGCCGCAGAACGCAATGCTTTCAGAAGCGTATACCGCATCACGAAAGGGCTTGCTACCGATAGTCTTGTGAAGGATGTTAACGGTCGACCTCTCATTCACAATGATGGGAAGCTAAAGAGGTAGAAAGAACAATTCATCGCGGTTCTTAATCTTATCAGATCCGGTAAGATTCCTCCTCTTGTGAATGATATGGCTAGTTACCAAAGCATGCGGATTTAGACTGTTTCTCCAAGCAGAAGAGAGATAATTTTGGCCATCAATGCACCCAAACGGAATAAAGTAACTGCACTTGACGGTCTCCCCGCAAGGGGAGTATCGATGTATCTGCAATTACTGTAGATCTGCTACTTCTACTGGTATGGAAATCTTGGGAATCCGAGACCTTTCCCAGAGAGTAGAAGAAGGAGATGATCGTTAAGATTCTGGGGAAGAGTACCCGTTTTGAGTGTGACAATTGGAGGCGTATCTGCGTGTTCTCTCTAAAATAATCTTGGAATGTGTCAAAGAATATTTCGAAAGCTTGATCGACAGAGAGCAGGGTGGTTTCCGCTAGAGGATCCTCCTGCGTTGCCCACATCAACACCCCACCGATCATTTTGGAACAGTGTGCGAGAAAAAGAGGTTTCCATTGCACTTGCTCTTCGTCGATTTCGAAAAAGCTTTTGATACCGTGAATAAGGAGTTTATCTGCAGCGCTCCACGTATGAGGAGCATTCCGGAGAAACTAGCGGTTTCTGTCGATGGCGGCCCCGAATAGGATGTTGCCCGATGCATTAACAGCTGTGAATTTGCTTTAGCTACCCTTTCTAAAATGGAAAATGGAAATGCAATTATCTCCACACCAAAGTCAAGTTGAGACTGTTTTGTGCTAATATTCTTTCTGTGTTGCCATATGGGAGTAACACTTAGAAAATGAACTCCACGGTTACTCAAAGGCTCCAAGTTTTAGTGAATACTTGTCTGCGTCGTATTATCCGAGTACGGTGGCCTGGCACTATCTTAAATGAACGACCGTCTCCTGAGTGTTCGAGCACGAATTTCGCTCTAAATTTTATGCAATGTATTGTGGGATAGCTAAGTGAACGAGCTATGATAATAAAAAGAAAATTCGATTCTGAAAAGCTTCTTTCACTCCTTAAGGGGGTCATCCCGTGTGTGGAGTATTTCATGGGAAACGATACTTATCAGAGAAGAAAAAGGATTTCGCATCAACATCAGCAAAGAAACTTTTAGCAAGCATGAACATGGATGTTCCAATTGTGACAAGTTTTGTATACTGGATTTTGCTGGAGTTTTCTCCGGTATTTCTGCAAATAATAAAATATACGTAGTAGTAAAAAAGGAATGCGTAGGACATGTCGAGAAAAGCATGGGAACGCAGCTTAGAAATGCAAAGAAGAATCACAAAGGCATTGGTGGAAAAAGGGCTGGAAAACTTACTGATGAGGTTATTAACGACCTCACTACATTTTTTGGGCTAGCTATTCGTCGAGACGCAAATTGGATAGAAGGAATGAAGCAAGAAATTTGGGAAACTTTCTTCCATAAATGTTCTACAGACGAAAATCCTCAGCATCAAAACTGTCCAGCAGGCGAGGAAGTTAGTGCAAATGGCGCAAAGCGTAAGCTAAAGGAGAACTGGATACTTTTCACCACGAGAAGGCACCTTTGACTGAAGAAGTTCAAGCAGTCATCAAACCAATCTACGAAGATTTGTCACGAGTTGATCTGTTGAACAGATGTTTAGGAGCAGAGACCCGGAATAAGAATGAGTCGTTAAATGCATTGGTCTGGACTTTCGCTCCTAAACACCTTCAAGGCCAAGGCCGTAGAAGTAGCCACTTTTCTGGCTATAATTATTTTCAATGAAGGATTCAATGGCATTCTCAAAATCCTAGTGACAATGGGAAGTCAATGTCAGGTTTATGCCGACCGCCGTAATAAAGCGCGAATTTGGCGGTCCGAACGCCGATCGACTGATCTCGCTAAAAGAGCCAGAATTGAAACCAGAGAGTAACAATCGGCCTTACAAGACTTTTTTGAAGAAACGTAGGGTGCTCTCTATGGACCAGGTATAGCAGATTCATGGTGAGTTAAAATGTTACTATTGATAATCACATTTAAATTTTCAAATGTGTTTTTCTCGAAACTGCATCTTGAAAATCGGCTGCCACCATAGCTCAAAATCTATCCAACCAAATTCTTTCAAATTTTCACAACTTCTTTAGTACATATTTCTACGGTCCGCAAACTAGGATAATTGCAATGGGATGGGTAGTTTTTATTTATTCATAAAAGAAGCCGTAAAATAACACCAAAATCCAAAAAATTAAGTTTAAAAGCCCACCAAAAATTTACCTTTTAATATTTTCTAATTATCCTAGTTTGCGGACCGTGGAATATTGTCCACATTGAAATGCCGTTTAGTTTTTTTCCTCAGATGAACACAGCGCCCTCCAGCGTGGCAGCAGAAAAACACCTTTTTTTGGAGATGGATGCATAAATTGACACGTGTTCCAAAAACTGGCTACGATATCAATCTGAAAAATTCATCACATATACTAGAGATATCAATAAATATATGGTGAAAAAATCACGTTTCTATCTTTATCCAGTCCTTCAAAATAATTTTTCAAAGAAAGGCAAAAAAAACGGCCTTCACACGGGATGACCCCCTTAACACATCATTCTTTTAATTTCCCCATGATGTATGCATTGTCTGCCATATGGAAAAATTGACTTAAAAGTGAGATCCGAATGAGCCATATATAGCTTAGCTTCCATAAGAAGAAGCTCAGAGGATCTAACGTAAAGAGAACATTACATACTAAGACGTATTGCTTAGCAATCACATTGCTGACCCTCCACCAGCGTTGCATAGACTTTGTCGAAGATCTAACACAATCTGTTAAAAACGTTGAAAAAAACAAGACAAGAATGATACCTTTGAACCCTCTCCTATTGTCAAATCGGGGTAGAATCTAAAGGTTCAAAGCGTTCAGAAGTGGAATTCTTTAATTGTCTAATTTGTCTATAGTATCCAAGCATGCATTATCATCCTCGATCCTTCAACAGCTTATCCTCCCGAGTTTTGAAATGGAGGATGAAGGAGGCTCTAAGAACCAATTATATATACGCTAGTGAAAGTGAAATAAAAAGGATAGTTGCCTCTAAGTCGAGATATATCATATATTTAGCATTGAATCAACTCAGTGAAAGCTTTAAGAATGAATCCTGGAGTATTCTGATGTTCTACGAAAATAATTGTTTGCAGGGTCTTTCAAACCCTTCTGTGGAAAGAGATCTCACACTAAGCATCAATATTAATTACAAATGAGGACTAGTTTTCGAGTCGAATCGGACCGGAATTCATCAACTGGTGCAAACTTTAGTGTTTGATTGCATATTCTCCCCTAATTGTATTTTTTCAGTATCCCAAAAGCTTTAGTGTAAGTAAATATTTGAATACAAACCTGCAGAGTATACTTTGTAGTAGGCGCGGTTTCATAGCATTCGCATCATTTCGTTCGCTTTGTCATTTGGTGAGGTGGCGGAGATTCATTTCCCTCTATGCTCCTTTTCTCTTAACTCTACTTAACTTCTTTCAATATTTCCACTCCTCCTTCTTTCGATTCCGTATTTCCCATCCCGACATTTGCTTACTGTAAAATAGCAATTCAAAAATTATCATTTTTATTTTTGTTTTTGCAATTTTTACAAAACCGGCATATCTTTTAACTTCCTATAATATCCCCCCTTAAAATCCCTCTAGTTATTTTCATAGTTGATATAGAAATTTTCTAATATATCACAAATCCTCATTAACCTTTTTTTGTCGTTTTTACATAGATCTGATCATGGTACATAATATTAAAGGCATTTATAACACTTATTTTTCATTAAGGTGAAATGCTGTGCATGTAAATGCCAATGCATGCTGAAATATAGCGGGACTGCTATTGAATAGATACCAGCTCAATAAAGGACGGCTGAGCCGATGCTTTGTTGGAATAGTTAAGTTGATTTGAGTTTAGAGTGGTGGCCAATTCATGCATTTTCGGAAAGTGTTGGCTGGCCTTATCAGTGGCCACTTTTTAAGGTTTTGTGTGAAACAAAACCTTATTAGAATCGAGACGGTGTCTGTCTGTCCGTCTGTCCGTCTGTCTGTCTGTCTGTCTGTCTGTCTGTCTGTCACACCCGATTTATTCGGAAACGGCTGGACCGATTGTTACGAAAATTGGTGAGAGTATGTAATCTGGTGATCCCTTTACATGTAGTAAGTGGCGCCATCTTGTGTTAAGTTTAAGGGGGGGCTCCCCATACATGTGAATCGAGGGTGCAAATTTTTTTTCACAGAATGTAGCCATGTGGGGTATCAAATGAAAGGTCTCAATTAGTACTTTTCGAAACTGGTACAATATTTGATATTGGGTGAAACATGAAGGAGTGAGCGCTCAAAGTATGACCCCCAAAAAGTGTAACAGGTCTCGTTCTCAGAACCTATCCAACCGAAAAATCTGAAAAAAATCACAGTGGTGCATCTCTACGAAATCTAGGCCTCAAAATATATCCGGTTCCGACATCTGCCTAAATAAAGTTAATAATAGTATATTTCCACATTTTAGAAATTTACCCGGCACCCCCCTTATGTTCATCCCAGGAGTACAAAATTTGGCATGCGTGTAATGAAGAACATAATACACAATTTGGTCAAGTTTGAAGAAAATCCAATTATTATTAACAAAGTTATAGGAGGTGAAACTTTACAATTTTTTGTGAATTTCGTGCACTCTACAACTTGCATGACGCCATCATCACATATCAATTCATCAATACCACAACGAAATGAGTTCTTATGAATTGGGTCGCAGAGAATTATTTTCTTTTAGTTTTTTTAGTTATTTGCCAACCAGACATGTGTGTATGTAGGTATATAATATATGCGTGCTAATGAACTTTGCGGGTAGGTTCAAATAGATATAAGAAGTAAATCGGAAATATGGGTACGATCAATTTATATACGTGCCTATATCTGTACAGTATTCGGAAATAGGCAGTTTGTTTGTTTAGGGTGAGCGTAATATCTATGGCTGTAATATGTACGTATGTCTCGTAGTTTGGAAAACTATGAAGGAGTATGTTGGATTTGTAGCTATATACGGATAGAAAAATATGCGTTGAAATTTCTTACATAAGATGAACACAAAACCTTTATATCCGAAGCGCGAGCTTCCGGTATTCCGACTTGTTTGCTTGTAAGTTGGTAATATACTACTAGTAAATTTGTTTCAGCAGCCATCGAAATGGGACATATTTTGAGTCCTAGAATTCATCAAAGTGCAGCAACCAGATTTTCTTCGGATTGTTGGATTAAATAGTTTTAGAAAAATTCCTGTCTCACTTTAAGGGGTTATATACAGTTAGAAGGCCGAAAAAAAACGAATTTTCTAGAATTTTGTTTGAGAAACCTTTTAAAGTTATTGATCTAAATATTTGAACATATATTATGGTATCTTTTAACAATATTTTCAGGCTTAAAACTAGTAAAAATATTTATTTGGACAGGAGCTACAACTGATCTCCGGAAGCTCCTCACAAAAAAGACGTTTTGCGGTGACCACTATATCACTGAACTGGAACCTCTGAAATTAAAAAACCAAACAGATTTCGTTAAAGTAATGTTAAATCTAGTAATTAATCGAAGGAATAAGCAAAATAAATTTTTTTGACAAAATGGTGGTTTCTAGAAAAAAAAACTGATTTTCGGCCAAAATTTCGACCTTAAATTGTTTATAAAAACAAAGTATTAACCGGTAAGATAAAATCTTCGATCAATTACTAAAAAATATATTTAAGAAGCTTGTGTCAAAATTTAAGATCAATCGGTTTAGCCGTTTTTGAGTAATATTGGTCACCGACTTTGAAAACACCATTTTGAGAAAAACGCGTTTGAAGTTTGAAAAGCACTTTACATAAGATGACATTTTTTTTTTCAACTTATATGGAGTCGTCTATTCCAGGACCATATAATAAACCCTCCGTCGCTTCGGCAGCTTCTAATAACTCGAGCTGATGTTGTCTGCGAGCCATTCTTCCATCTCGGGTGCTCTCACGCGCTGCTGATCTTCTTTTTCAGCATATGAATGCGCATTGGGTCCAAGTGTGATTCCTATTGCCTTCATATAATAATAGTGATGCTATTCCTTAATCCACAAAACTTTGCTGCACCTTTTAACTCTAATTCGAGGACTCTCATGACAAATAAAAATCGTCGATTTATTTCATAAGAGTGCGCGACAAAAGGACTAGAATTTATGTTACGATCTGCACACTTATCAGACAGCAAAACAATTTTAAAACCAAGTCCTCGTCCAGAAGCAGTTTGAAACTCCACATTTCCGTCACAGGTCTTACATTTCACATATTCAGAAATTGCTGCAAACACTGTTATAAAATTTAAAATGCGATACTCAACAGACGGATCACGCGGAACTGAGATTTCCTCTTGTTCTTTAAATTTTTTTGCCGAGGCACTGAAACTACTTTCATCCGTTTCGGCTGTTTTTGGATTAAAAACATTTTTTCGCTTTTTTGGTCTCCACTTACGTATGTTAAGAGATTTTCTCATTTCTCTAGAAGCCTTCATTTTTAAATTACAAATAGAATTTTAACGAACTCACAAGTTTACCGCTTGGCTTAGCTGTTTATACTGACTACAACTTTTAAATATTTTCCAGTTTGGGGAGAGCAAAATTTAAATTTACCTTTCAGGTATAAAAACGACAATAACACACTGATGTTTTACCCATCTAAATACATTAGAAGGAAACATTTAGAATAGGTAGGTGCACAAAAGGGACACAGCGTTGCAGGTAAGCGCTGCCGCTCCGGCCTTATGCTTCCAACCGCTCTGAAACGCCTTTTAAAATTTGCATGTAACTTCGAAAATATTCACCGGAACGATATGAAATTTTCTGTGTGTATTCTTAAATATAAGTACATTAAGAAAATAAAATAAAAAAAAAATCGTTTTTATGAAAATTCTAACTGTATATAACCCCTTAAGCGTGCACAGTTTGACTTCATACGCGCGCACTTTACAATTTACGTCAAAACTCAAATCCTTGCTAATCGAGACCTTTCATTTGATACCCCACATAACCATATTCAGTGAAAAAAATGTTACATTCCCCTTTGCATATATGGGGAGCTCCCTTTAAACTTTACGTAAATTAATGTCACTCATTGTATGCGTGAGGTCCACGCGTCTGTCCACTAAATTTCGTTCGGATCGGTACGGCTGTTTTTGGAGAAAGGTGCGCGTGAACGACAGACCGACAGACAGACAGTAAATCGATTTTAATAAGGTTTTGTTTTACACAAAACCTTAAAAATTGAAGAGCTTAATATTTTTGACTTGGCTAGAAAGTCTAATATATTGCACATGTCGAAAAAATCAGGGAGTGTAATGCGGAGAAACTCGGATGAAACATCTCACAGTTTATTTTTGTTTGTGATCAGTGAATACCAAGAGTGTGAGATGTGTATTTAGCATGCTGCTATTACACTGATTTCGACCGAGATTTCAGGACATCCGCCAATATTATGGGCTGAGGGCACCAAGGCAAGGTGGACGCCAAAGGCCGCAATCCATGAAGGTTTGGGGCAAAAGAAGCACCGATTTGATTGTGATCCGCCGTTGATTTTGCGGCACTTAAGGGCGGAGTTTTACGTCTCATGTGTACCATCGAGTCGTTATTCTTCTCTTTCCTGCTGTATCTAGCGTGCTGTTTTCCACTATGTTCGCGCGACTTCTTCTATATTTGTTTGGTTTCCAGGTTACGCTACGAACCTACGCATCACCATCAATGAGAAAATGAAGGCTCTCTATGAGGCCTTCAATCTTTAATGATTTCTTCCATCAGGGAAGGGATCATAAAGCAGCGGAGGCGACCAGGAACATTAACAGCGCATTTGGAGCTGATACGGTAGGCGAACGAACCACCCGGCGTTGGTTCGAAAAATTCTGGTCAGGCGACGTAAGCCTTCAAAGTGAGCTACGTGGACCTTCAGGACCATCGATTGACAATGACCAGCTGCGTTTGCTAGTCGAATCCGGCACAAGTCAGTCTATGAGAGACATTACAGAGAAACTGGGCGTACACACTTGCAACAACTTGGAAAGGTGAAAAAACTTGACAAATGGGTTCCGCATGCCCTTACGGAGCAAAACATGGCGCTTCGAATGAAAATTTGCAGTTCTTTACTCTCCCGCAACAAAAGCGATCCATTTTTGCACAGAATACTGACATGTGATGATAAGTTGATATTAGCACAATGGCTAGATGCTGATGAGCCACCGAAGCATATGCCGGAACTGAACCTCCATCCGAATAAGGTAATGGTGACTGTTTGGTGGTTTACAGCTGGAGTTATCCACTGTTCTTTTTTGGCACCTGGAGAAACGATAAATGCACAGAAATACTGTGCTCAACTCCAGGAAATGCACAAAAAATTGAGTATTCAACGGCCGAGATTAGTCAACAAAGATGGTGTGATACTCCTTCACGGCAATGCACGACCTAATGTTTCCTGAACGATATGAGACTCTGTCTCATCGACCATGTTCACCGGACCTTTCGTCAACCGACTACCACTTTTTTAAACATTTGGATGATTTTTTGGCGGAAAAACAATTTAGGAATGAAGACGCCATTAAAATTGCCTTCGACGAGTTTGTCAACACCCGAAAAGTGGACTTCTACGAAACTGGCATACATGCTCTTGTATCTCGCTGGGAGAAGTGTTTTGAATCGACTGGTATCTATTTTGATTAATTAAATAAATTTTTGTAAGCTTTACAGTCGTTTCAAATTTTAGTATCAAATCGGCCATTTCATTTGCAACAACCTAATAGTAGGGCTATTTGCTGACCTCACCTCCTCCTTAGATCCTCACAACCGGGGTGCTCGCCACCGAAGCGGTAGATTCCGCTCTTTCATTCCTGATCTAAATTTCCTCCTCATTATTCTTATCCGGGGAGTTCGCACCGCATTGAACCCTTGAAATGTAAAATATGAAGTCCTACATTTTTTATGGTTTGGAGATGTCGAGCAAGGGGGACCCTAATGGCCACAGCCTTTCGGTCAGGTGAGAGATGAGGCGGGCCCCGATGACTTGCCTCTGCCCTTACAAATGAAACCGTCACCAAAATTTCCTTCACTACCCGGAAGGAGTAGGTTACCCCGCCATCAAATAGATGACTGGCTCTGGACAAAAATTGTAATCTACTGTACTCCCTAAATCAATAAATAAGTGAATAAATATCCAAATGCAAGATAGCTTATAAATCGTCGCTCGCACCTTTCTGATGTTCAGACCGAAAATAGCTATTGTCAAAGATTAATATTAATATTGGACTACATTCCTTCCATTACATATCAAAGTCCTAATTCATAGAAAATTAATTTAGTCCTTTTGCCGATGTCTATCAACATACCTGATCTTAACCTATTATTGACTTCTAACAGAATTAAATTGAACGTGATATCAAACAGATAAGCTGCGAATACCACTCGTAAGTACTGACTGAAATCAAATCCTTCTTTCATTGTTGACAATCGATTTATCGATTGAATGCATTAACGAATCTGCTCTGATTTGGAACCTATTAAATAATTTATCACATCCGGGCGTAATTGTACTTCAGGTTTGCAATAGTATGGCTAAATTGAAATCTCCAGGAACCTATACAAATTTTATTAGGCAAAATGTAAGTGAGGAAGAAAAAAGCATACTAGATAGCTTTTCCGGGATAATCAAATCGGTAAATGTGCGTAGGTACGGAAATTGATCTGGTAAAATACGTGTTTTGGTAAGTTAAGAAGTCACGCTTCAAATATTTAATGCAATTCTATTTAAAAGCGCTCATCTTTCAACGAGACTCGAATTGATATCCTGCACCTCAATGTAGCTTTCGGAAGCACTAGGAGAGCATATAATAGTTGAGACATTCCACAATGGTACGTGATGGATTTCAACTGCTAAAGCGAATACTCTTACTCCAAATCCATGGGATCCAGATATGTATTTTATACAGTTCATCGACTTTTTAAATATTCTGAGGGGTAAGAATGCACCTTGCCCAAACCAATAACGACACCATTAAAATTTATATTTACCAAGACTAATTGGATTTCAGAATTTCATTAAATTTGACAAAATCTTGAAGTGTAATCAGTCGTTATCCTCTACACCTTTAGGAAGTTGATTAGCTCCCTTAATATCCTGTCGCCATCATCATATTAGTAGACACCTTGAGGCTGTGAGTATACTTATTCGCTATTTTATGAGGTTGTCTACGTCTCGGTGCTTGCAAGTGGAAAGTTCTTCATCTCTTCCTTATTTATATTTTCCGAACATTTTACAATTTAATACGTCATCCTACATAACACCTCTGTGTATTTCACTGAAACATTTGCCCACGTCCATTTCTATGTTTGGCAATACGAAATAGAAAGGTCAGCAAGTTTAAATGGATTATAATGCTCAACAAAATACTGAAAACTTGGAATGACATCTTTTATAGAATTTGTTCGCCCGGTCCAGGGTTTAGTCTATGAAATCGGAATTAAAGTTTCCAGCCAACATTTTTTTGAGGTTTAGCTTGGTGGGTTAGTCCATAACAAGCTTGAAATTTGAAACAAATTGGAGTGCCGGAAACTTGATTCTTTTGAGTATGAAGATTTTGCGTTCATCTTATGTAAAGAGCTTTCTACGCACGTTTTTCAATTTGCATTCAGCTAAAAACTCAAAATATTCCTTTACATATATATGATAATATATCTTTCAAACTCCGAGATACACTACATCCATACACATGTATGTACGCAAAATAAAGTTCCTCTGGTACAAACGTAGTATGTATCCTTCTGAATTGGACACTACCTGAAAATTTCATTAACATAAACGTATACATATGTCATTCTCAAGTAACTAAAAAAGGCTAAAAAGAAAAAACTAATACTTTCCCATGCAGCCCGCTTTGCATATGGACTCACTTTATTTAATGATGGCCTGGCGAAAACTTTCTGTTTGACCGCTCCAGGCAGGCGAATGTTTACGGAAGATATGTCTCAACGTTACTTGAGAGAATACTTTTTTATGATTAATGGAAAAACTCGCTCAGAAACCGAATTGAATGCTTCTCTCATGATTTCTTGGAGTCCGACTTCCTTTGATTCGGCCGGAATGTCTTGTAGCAATTGAGAATCATTCGCAACCCACATTCTCAGGTTGAACCTGCTTGTTCTCAGATTGGATAAGCACAGCTGCTTCAGCATTTGTCTCAGCTCCGCTTAATAAATCATTAACGAAAAAATCCTTTTTCAATTTCTCCGCTGCACTAGGTAACCTATCCCCTTCATCTATTGCCAGCTGATACAATGTGCTGACCGATAGGAATGTGGCAGGAGTTTCGTTGGTGGTAGTATTTTCCTTCTTGAGGAAGTTATGGGCGAGGTTCTACACATCCTTGTCCTCTCCTATGAAGGAACTTGCCGGTTTTGTATGTTCTAAGTTGAGGTGTTCTTACATCATTTTGTGGTATGCTATTCGCAATTCCTTATCATTATTAAGTCGCTTCTCTAGCTATCTAAAATGTATCAGCGCCTTTTCCTTAGAGTTCCCTAGCGAAGGAATCCTGGGATCATCCTAGAATGTTAGAGTAACCGAATATTTTCCACTTGTTTCATGGTTAACCGTTCTTTCGTAAATGATCTCGCACTCGTTGGCCGACGGTGTAACACCTGGAATTCCTTGCGAGTCTCGTAGATGTGTTGGATACTAACGTCGTATTTTCCCTTGCTTTAATAGGAACCTTGTTGGATAAGAACCAGCCCAACCTTGTCTTCTGGGCAAATAAAGGCATTCCCCACTTGTTTCGGGACTCTATAATCTCCTCCAAAGCTCCAGCCCCTAGAATTAGAGCTACACCCGATTTTGTGTTGTAGGTTCGGTATGCGAGTTGTAACCTTTTCGTCCGTTCAGGTAAACTCATTCAGACTCTTAGATGTCAGCGCCTCTAAAACGTATGTCTCGACTGTAACTCAAAAATTGGATTCAAAGTTTGGTGTACATATTTCGAACTTTGACTGCCTTCCGGACAATAGCTGTATGAACGCCACCAATGCCTGAAACTGAAGGCAGGGTATTGCGAAATAAATGATGTTTAAGAACCAGCGTCAATTAATGCGCATAGAACCAGCATTTTTCCAGATTGACCTGCCGCCTTGACATGTGCTGATTCAAGTAAGGCAGTATGCAGATCAGACTTCCTATGCTGGGTGGCAATATTATCAGTTAATTCCTTTTGGTAATGGAGCAAAGTATAGTGATCCTCACTGCATTGGAGACAACGTATCTTGTTACCGCACTTCTGCTTTTCGCTAGGCGATAGGAAATTTCGGTAACGTAATCAATCTAAGCCATTTCGCAGTATATTGTAGACGGCGGTGATGTCACTGGCAGACTTGTCGTTCAGCCTTTTGACGTCAAATATCACATCCAAGTACTCGCTCGCATCTTGATGGCTGTCGGTAAAACAATCCTCAAGTATGAGAAGCACAAACTCGTAGTTACTGCTGGATAGCTGCAGGTGCGCTACGGCCTCTTTTGCCTGCACCTGCAAGTATCCCAACATATACTGCAGCTTCTGGATATCTCCTATCGTCTAGTTGTTGCCTATCGCGGCTCTAAAGAGGTCTTTGAATTGAACCAATTCCTTACTAAGACGAGTAAAGAAAGGAATATGGATCGGCGGCAGTTTCAGCAACTCGTGAAGAAAAGTGGATGCCGGTCGATCTTTAATGTTGGCAGCAGACTTGTATAGTGCCTAGTAGGTGGCCAGAAAAGCTCTCATTCTGACGCTTTTCTTAGATTTGGCATGATCTTTCTCGATTAGGAATCTCAATCCTCCAAATGTCGCCTTCATATCCTCCTGTATAAGAAAGTATGGGTCATCTCCTTTTAGCATACCTAACAGCTTCCCATGATTATCCCGAAAATTCTTCGAGATTTTGAATTCTTTACGCTAGGTCTTCCGGACAGGTTCACCTTCTTTATTTTTCTTCTCGAAGGTTTCACCTTTTTCCATGAAGTCCTTCTTAATACAGCTGTGTAAGTCTTATACGGTCGCTCTCCTCAATGTCTCCTGTTAGTGCTCATGGTTTTATGTAGGAATTGCTTTTGGTTGGCTTGGCTTATATTCCTTTTCTCGATTGCGAACATTAGACAGTGAAACATTACATGCTCTGGGTCCTCCGGCGTACCACCGCATCGAGGAAAATTCCGGAAATTATCCAAAACAACGGACGCAGTTATTGCATATAGAATCCACCACGTCCCGGGAGGAATTGATCTGTCCGTGTTATCGCTCAAGCCAGCTGGCAGCTGGCAACTTTGGGAGTGAACTTAAAAGTTCGACATCAATGATTACCTTTCGGTATTTGATAGTCGGCTTTTCAGACGATCTTTTCGCCGCCGACGTCCAGTTTGAGAGTATTCTTTTTTCTATGGTTTATTATTAAGACTGCTTCCATTTTCTTATCAATTAAGGTAAGTTCTGCTGTCTCTAGGCACGACATTTCTGTTCTGACTATCACCATCGTGTAGACCTCTACATCTTCTTGATGCTTTGCTGTAAGAGCTATGGCGAAGTCATTTCCGAAGCAGACAATTGTAGCTCCTTTTGGGACGGGAAGAGCAAACACCCCATTATACATGATATTCCAAAGCAGGAAAACCACCACCAAGCCAAGTTCTAGTCATATAGTACTCTCGCTGTGTCGATGTACTGTTTGGATCTCTCATCTATCCGGTACAGAGAGTCCTCTCTGAGAGGTAATTCTCGAACAGAATCGTCAAATGTCGAGGAATACCTATATATGTCAGCTAACGCTCTCTTAATTTAGTTTCAGTGGGCGGACTTAAATGCAATTTCACATACAATGCCAACTCGGCGTAGCGACCGCCAGAACTCACTGCGTTTTTTGCCAGATCCGTCCCCATGATTATTGTATCTACCATAGAGAGGACGAAGCAGAACCCATACTCTCGATATCCAAAAGCACCACAACAAGCTCAGCGAATGCTTAAAACAGAACACGTCCTCTCACCGTTCGTTGTCCGGCTTCCCCATTTAAGATCCCACGAGTTATAATGCCATTCTATGATTTTTGGCCGACGTCTCGTGCGTCACATACTTTATTGTCTTTCACGACCCGTTTTCATCAGTCTAACAAAACAACAATATAATCAAAATAAATATTTAACTTTACACATCTACACCGCGTTGTCCACTCCACTCTTTCCGGTGGTCAGGACAAGAGGAGGAGGCGCGCACGCCAGCTTTATGTCGACGGCAGTTAAGTGCGCCGGCGGAAGTGACTTCACCAGCAGCAATGCAGTCGGTGGTTCTTCCCTCCGATGTGCCTCCCTCAGCCGGCGGAGGTGACTTCACCAGCAGCTATGCAGTCGATGGTTCTTGCCTCCGATGTGCCTCCTCCAGCCAGCTGAAACCGTGCGGGTTCAGCGGAGGAACCCGGGGCGTGATTCTGCCATACTGGGCGAACTTGTTTTTTGTTTTTTTTGGAACGTTCGGAACGTTTCGGCCTTCAGCCTCAACAGGGAGACCATATGACAGCCTTGTGTTCTAACCACTCAGCTATCCGGACACTATCCATTAAGGCGGCCTTTAGTGTCCGGTGCCAACATTTCAGCATTCTTTTTGACTGCGGATTGTATGCAGTGATCCTGTGACGTTTGAAACCCAGGAGCTTGCCTGAATCCGAGAAAAGAGTAGACCCACACTGCATTCCCTAGCCCGTGATGATTACGGCTGGTACACCAAAGCGCTGGATCCACTCTCCCCAGAGGGCGTCATACATGATTGTGCCGTAATATCAGTCAGAGGTATTGCTTCAGGCCACCACGTAAACCTTTCGATGAGTGTGAGGCAATACCTGTATCCGTGCAAGTCTCGCAAAGGGCGAATGATGTCGAGTTGGATTGTGTGGAAGCACTTGGTCGACTGAGGGAATAGGACTACTTCCTTTTTACGTGCTTGTTGATCTTATACTTCTGACATGCGATGCACTGTTTGGCTCAAGTGTTTACGTCCTTGTTCATGGAGGGCCAGAAGTATATTTTCTTGTGAGTAACCGCTTTGTCATCCTGATGCCTGAGTGCGCAAGTTCATGTACTACGTGAAATACTTTCTTGCGAAATGGCCTAGGTTCTTTGTCTGAGGACTCGCGGAGTAAATACGTGTTCGAATCGAAGATAGGAAACTTAGGAAGTTGGCCCTCAGGTTCTGAAGCTCTGCGTTATTTTTCTGCGCCTCGGAGGTTACCGTGTATAATCGACTGCTGGGGGAGACTTTGAACTCCGAAATTCGTGGCAAAGCGCTCACAGCGACGTTGTCTGTTCCAGACACGTGTTGGATGTCGAAAGTGAACTGACTGATGACATTCAGTTGCCGGAGTTGGCGAGGAGATGCTTTATCGGGCTTTTGTTTCAGCGCAAAATTAAGGAGCTTGCAGTCCGTGAACACAGTGAACGGTTTGCCCTTAAGGTTGAAACGAGCTGTTGTTTGACTACTTTAAACGACTGGACGGCATCAATAAGGATTACCACTTTAGCATCGTATGCTCTATTGTCTTGCACAACTCGTTTCCATCAGCCTAACAAAACAACAATATAATTAAAACAAATATTTTAACTCTCTACATTTACATCACATTGTAGCCGACGTCCTCTCTTTCCGGTGGTTAGCACAAGAAGAAGGAGTATACGCCCGCATCGGCCTCATACCAGGCTGTAGACTTATACTCCCTAAGTCAATAGCACTGTTTGGCCCGTTTGATTTTTGTCCCAAATGCCAACACTATAATTTTGATATAGCTCACTAATTATGGTCACATGTATATATTTCGCTGTTTGCGATAATAGGTTCTGCACCACTTGGTGGAGTTTATACCGTCTTAGTCTGCGTTTTGCGGGCTCTCCTGTAATTCGAACACCTGGTAGTGCCTGCCATATACCGATGGTATATACCCTCCTTCCCTTTGCATAGTAAGCAATTTGGGTCTGCTCCACAGTCCTTCCGTTCGACATTTCCTTCAACCTATCATTTGAATTGGTGCATTCCTTCGCAATGCGACTGAAGCCAAGACATTTAAAGCAAGGCTTTAGTGCTATCTGCTCCTGCTCTCCCTGCTGTTTACGGTGTAGGGGCTGCTTCCTGTGATAGATAGATGTTTTTACCTTTGACTCTTGTAGTCCGAGAAGCTTGAGCTGCTTTTGCAAGGCCTCAAAATTTACTTCCTTCGTTGTGATCATATCTGTATCCTAGCAGACTGTAGTAGTCTCCAAATTGGTAAGTTCGTGTCTGCCTTCATTCTTCTGAGAATGTTAGCATATGACTCTTCACCATGTTCCGAGATAATAGTAACCACCGGTCTTACCTTCCTTCGATTTCTCCTTTTCCAAAGGGCCACTTTTCTCCAGGCTTCCACATCTTTCTTAAGAGATACCCTCCCTCTCTCCAGAATTATGGTTATGTGAAATTATCCTATAATCTAGATGCTGTTTAGCTTGGCTCGAAATAAATTTCCTCTCAGTCGCTAATTAGGAGCCATTGCCAAATCGGTTGCGGGGAGCAGATCCCAAATTAGGATCAAACATGTCTACACATTGTAAATGGGATTAAGCACTGCAAATAGAGATAGGTTTGGTTCAGTAGAATACTGGAATGGTAACGAAAAAAAGTTTTCCGTTTCGTTTGATTCTCAGCAATAATAATGGGTGAGTTACCTTAGAAAACTAAGAGTTAGAAAAATTGAAAAGAAATTCGAATTTCTCGCAAAAAAAATTCTAAGACTTGAAGCCCTTCTGGTAAGTAGGACAAGAAGAGTGACTAGGTTAAGGCGATTTATTCTACAGACTGATTACTACTAAGCATGTGAGGAAAATTTGAATTACTCGTATTAGCTAGAAGTTGCAAATACAGTGTCCGATTTAATGCTTTTTTATTCACAAATAACAAACAACATCTAGGCCACGCAAGCTTCCAGCATAATCTATCATTTTGCATATATGTATACCCTAATCTTCCTCGTCTTTCTGAATAATTTTTGAAATTTCCGTTGGTACGGGATAACCAGGAATATGAAACTAGGAAAGCCCCACTAAAAGGACCATCCGCAGTAAAACCATCCACGCATGTATGTATATGCACAGCTTTTATTATTTCGCCAGTACTATCCTCCACGCCCGTACGACTAAAAGCGGCAGGGAGTGTATTATGTCTCGGCAAGTGTCCTGCCAATTTCACTAAATACACTCATCCAATATTTAACGTCTAGTTGGTACAAATCACACAATGTAATCCGCAAAACTGTTGGGAAAGCATTTCCTGCTAATCATCATATATATTGTTTATTATAATGGATCCGAATAATGGAGTCATTGTGCAGTCCTTGCTCGTCTCATAATTCCACATGGAGTTTTGTCTCCAGCTGTTCTAATTTTTGATTCATAGAGACACGGAGAAGCAGTGATTGATTGTCCTCGATCCGTTGAAAAGTTTTTTTCCGCCTTCCATCTGAATGAGCATTCTTCAGATATCGACCACACTATGGCTACCATCCATCAATCCCCAGCCGCACACAAACATTCACATAGTATTTCCATTTAATACTAAACTTAAATTGTTCTGTTGGGGGGCTTATAAAAAATGTATGTAGCGATGGAAACTTTTTACTTGGCGGAGGGTGGCAAGCATCAATAACATGACAAGATGCGGAGACCATTTGCAGAAAAAAGTTTTTAGCGTTTTAGTGTTTTTCCTCAAAGTCATAAGTTTACAGAGTGAAAACTTTTAAGAACTAATGGTTTTCCTCGTAAAAGGAATACGAGTGAAAATAAATAGAACCTTCCCGTAAATACTCTAAGAGTAATATTCAATCCTGACACAGAAGCTTCCTCTTCGCCGTTGGATTTATCAAATATAGTTTCCAGAATTACGCTCCTGTAATAGCCGCAGTCTCTCTGAAGTACCGGCCAGAAGGGGTAAATAGAAACATTATGATCTGAAGTGAATGAGAGAAGCATTGAAAGGTGCTTATTATATGGAAGCTAGTAATTATATCCATGACATACTTGCGCATCTGGCTTTGCGAAAAGGGTAGTAATAAAATCTTCATGGGTTCGTGACCAAACATCGTGGTGATGTAAGCATGTTTGCCAAGGTCCAAAATGCCGACATTTGAAAGAGCTCTCCTTGTGTGAATTGATGAAAGAAGGCTGAGTTCGGTATGAAATGAATTGGTGTACTATATTTTGCATCGTATGGGAGGAGGCATCTGGAAACACCTCAATACACATAATCGTGCATATAAATGATACAGTACGTGGTTAAATGCCTTAACAGATCTAAAAAGACCGCCAAGGATTCTAAAGTAAGATTAGGGACTTGACTGTAGCGTGCTAAAGGCTTAGAAGTAGAAAAGATGAAGTCACGATTTTCAAATCCAAAAGGAAAGTGTCCGCCTCTGCAGGTATTACGAGATCTTTCAAATACTTTCAACAGTTCCTGTTGAGGTCCTATGAAGTAATACAATATCGTTATAAACATGGTAAAATATTATAAACTTTTGGTAATATGTGCTGGTATACATCTCCTCACGAATCTCATACTTCTTTACCGCCAAAAGTTCATCAATTTCTAACCGCCACTGTAAACGTTTAACTTTTGTTCTGAAGTGAAGTATCTACTACGTAAGCATTGTATTTATACAAATAACCCCAGGAAAATACACAATATAACCATAAATAGAGAATCCATTGGAATGGTAAGGACTATATTGCGTGTTTTCCTTCCAAGGATATACATAAGAATATTTTGTTTATGAACGCTAGCGAATGTGTTTTTGGGTCAAAATATTACTTATCCCGTGATGAATGGAAGGAAGTGGGGGGTAAATCGAAGAGGGCAAACACGTAACGCATTCTTGTTTCACTAGTGAATGGTCACATTTTGTGACGCTAGATGGCGGTTCAAATCAAACTAAATATTTGCAACTCTAGCGTTTACATATTTGTATTTACTGCAAGGACGTTGGAATGTATTATGACGTACGAGTAGAAGGTATTGTAGAATTATTTTCATATCTTTTTGAACTCCTGTTCGTTTTCGGCCAACTTGGCATAGTAACTCGGCATTTTTAGTTTTTTTTTGTAAAAATAAAATTTTATTGTAACCAATTTGTTGTCTGTCCGTCTGTATACCTTTTTTCCATCGATGAAAAGTGGAAAGGTTGAAAATCTACCTCTAGCTCCTGCTCCAGGCAACTAACTCCCTTTTCCTTTTCTCTCTTCGTGGTATTGCTGTAAAGCATTGCGTCACGCGGCTGAACCAATCCTTACCTCTAACTCATCATTTTTCTCTCTTTCTTGTTTTCTTCTGAGCTGTTCCTGCCTTAGTTGTCCATGAATAGTTCACAACATCTTTTCAATTTGTTCCAAAGCTCCATTATGGCTATGAACTTCACATTATTTCCAGGCGCTAACCGTTTTTCAGCGACAGGTCTCTTATCGTACAATAAAACGCACCTCGGACAGCGTGGTGAATCTTAGTGACCAAATCGACGAGTGGTGCATGATAATTTCCATGACTACTCAAGAATTGTCTTACCTCGTATTATAATTCTCTGTGACTTCGTCCAATTAATTTTCGAATGTCCAGAATGACGCGGTATGTGATACGTCACCTTATAATTCAATAGACTCTACGGTTGCGTACATGTTACATATTATAGAGATGCCTGGCTTCATTCACCAGGATGTATATAACGAGCACCTCTGCTTGTACATATGTCGCTTCTTCTGATGTTGTTTATTATACTTAGCCGATACGCCATTGCGAGTTTGCTACAGTTTACCTTTTTCCAATACAGTTGTCATACTGGGACTGCGTAGAGGAAAACGGAACTAACTACCGTTGAAATAAGGAGACGTTGGATTTGTCTTCTCCCATCAACATTCGGTGAAATCCTCAAGATTGTTACCGCCATGGAAAATGCATTTTTTTAAGTTGAGCGTTCTGGGGATCATTGCTCCCAAGTATTTGAGCCCTGGTTGTCAGAGAATTATTCGTTCGCCAAGTATTGTTTTTCCTACTGTCTCCTTTCTTGTCATTGCCATTGCCATTCACTTGTCAACCAGGGAGTGGTCTTCCCCCTTCGCTCGTTTACATAATTCTTGATATTTTCTAAGTGTTTTACTACAATTGATACTTTAATGTCATCCGAAAAGCTGATGATTATACCGCTATTAGGAGGTACAGTGTTAATACTCCACATTACATAATTATCTGCGGTAAAGGATCTAGAACAGAATCCTGTGATATACCAAAAGTTGTTGAGTTTAATTTCGATCTACCATCGTAAACGCAGTACAGTCTTCTATTAATAACAATACGCACAACGTATTTTGGAGCCTATACTTCGGCCTCGATGATTGAGTGTCATTTTCCAGCGTCGAATGCTTCCTTTGCATGCAGAGCAACTAATGCGGTGCCTTTATATTCTTCTGTTGCAGCTTTGGTCGCGACAGTCTCCATATTGACTGTAGCCACAGCTGATCCAAACGCCTGGTCAGAAGAAAGGAAAGCGGCCTTCCTTCTCCTTTCTAGGAAAAATTTGCCAATTGTCTTGTTTTGACATATTCTTTTATTCGAGGAAAGGTCACCTTTGGAATGTGAATCAGCTTTCGTGGCTTAAATTGCTTTTTTCTTTAAGGCATACCGTAAAAGTTTGGGCAACCATGCCCGCTATTATCCTAACTATCATTTTCAGGACAATATTCGGGATTCCATCGAGCCGCAGCATCACATTCTTTAACACAGGAATTCGTCAGGGTTTAAATAGACTATAAGTGAGCCAGAGAGCTCAGCTTCCGAGAAAATAGTATTTCTTCTTTTCACTCTTTTGTAGAGTATAGGACATCCACACATTGTCAGGTTTCAATGAGACTTAAGTTTGATTATCATCAGATTTAATGTTGGGCGGGGCACCACTAATATGAATATAAACATTCAAGACGACCGGGATTCGAACCCGGGGTAGCTTATCTGAAAGTTTGATGATCACTGTGAATGTATTCCTCGCTGTCATGCTATTGTAACTATTGGGATAAAATTCGCGTGGGCATATGCAGATTGAATGTAAGCTAGCTATGGAATGGAAGAATGCCGCATACCGAGTAATGTTGCATTCTCAAAGAACGCGGGCACGCGCAGAAACTTATCACGAACTCCGGCAGAAAGTACAGGGAGCAAAAGCAGGGAGATATCACACAGTGCGGCAAGAACATCATTGGCCCATTCCAAAGAGGCTTCACTCCAGGCAAATCAGCAACAGATCAGATTTTCTCTGTGCAGCAAGCGATGGAAAAACTGTTGGAATATGGACATCAGTTGCACCATTTTTTCATCGACTTAAAAGCCACATATGATAGCATAGCCAGAGTAAAGCTGTACACGGCCATGACAGAATTCGGTATCCTGGCGAAGTTCATAAAGCTGACTAGGCTGACCCTGACCAATGTGCGAGGCCAGATAAAAGCAACAGGATCACTCTCAAGACCATTCGACATCAACAACGGTTTACGACAAAGGGGATGCCCAATCATTTGTCCTCTTTAACCTGGCCCTGGAAAAAGTGATCCGTGATGCTGATGTAAATGGAAGGGGTACGATCCTCTTCAAGTCCACTCAACTACTGCTCTATGCTGACGATATCGACATCATGGGAAGAACCACCCGAGACGTACAAACTGCCTTCATACTGATCGAGCAGGCGGGGCGAGATCTTGGGCTGCACATCAATGAAGGCAAGATAAAATATATGGTGGCAACTTCAGCAACGAAAACCAAACAACCAACAACATCAAACCGCACTGGTCAAACGGGAAGAATAATGATTGGAGACTAGAATCAAAATTGATAATTTCTCCTATCTGTTCCGCGCGAAACGCCAGTCAAAGGTCTTACTGTACAAGACAATGATCTTGCCAGTCCTTATGTATTCCTCAGAAACTTGGGTTCTTGGCAAGAAGAATTGCGAACTCTTGGCCGCGTTCGAGAGAAGAATCTTCCGAAGAATTTTTGGCTCCCTACATGAGGATGGAGGATTCCGTAGCCTACACAATGACGAAATCTATAAGCGGTACCATGACCGTCAGGTTGTGGAAAAAATCCGGCTCAATAGGTTACGGTAGGCGGGTCACTTAATCTGTATGGATGAAGATGATCCAGCCGGGAAAGTCTATAAGGGCATTATCTATGGTAGAAAAAGAAGACGAGGCAGACCCTGCCTGAGATGGAACATGGCGTAGGTTAGGACAGAAACAGCTTTTAGGGATATCGAATTGGTGGACCTCGGCACAAAACCGGGATGTCTGGAGTTCCTTATTAAGGAAGGCCTAGACCGGATATCGGGTGTTGCGCCGTTGATGATGATATGCAGATGGAGAAATCCCGTGCGTAAATAATGATGGTATGATACAAGCAGAGACAGTATAACATTTTTGTTTCTCAAAATATAGCCGTCTGGGATATCAAATGGAAAGTTTCAGTTTTGACATTGCTTCCAAAATAGGGGAGTGAGTGGTTAAGACTATTTAGAATTCGAGGTGAAACACGATTCATTCTCCGAAATCTCCATTTAAAATACATCCTATCAGTATTATATCTCAATACGAAGATATTAGCTAAAATTATCTTGGAATACATTAAAGAACTCTTCGTAAGTATGATTGATAGAAAGCAGGCTGTTTCCTTTGGGGGTTCTTCTGTATCGTTGTGGCACAGTGTGTCAAATTTAAATTAACACTCTCGCCTGTCCTTCATGGATTTCAGAAAAGCTTCACATAGCATAAAGGAATATATCTGGAAGGATTTGCGCAAGGGAGACATTAACGAGAAATCAATGGCTATTGTCAGCGCGCATCTTGTCACCTATGCCTTTTCTTCCTCAGCGAACACCACGATTTCATCGTTTCCACGGCCCCTCCCACGGCCTCACTATAATTACATAATTTTTGGCTGGTCCAAATCGCTAATTGCGTCTGGATTATTCCTCGTTTATTTTCCGGAACTCGTTTGTTACTGATGTTTCAGAACGGATTAACATCAAGTCCTGCGATAAATGTCCTCAACCCGTAGTAAATCGTGCAGCAAGTTTTCTTTCGCTTTGAACAGTTTTGCGAATAGCGTTTACTCGCTTGTTTGGTATTTCTTTTGTTTCAATGACACCAGGTACTCTTTGTTTTAATCTTTCTAGTAGCTCGGCCCAAACAATACCGTACTCTTCATCATCATTCATCAAATTTCGTCTATCTGAAATTTTTTTTTCTAAGAACTGTAGGTACCTCTATGGCCCCACTTTTCATTACCAACAGTTCAACTTCGAAGTTTTGAACTCGAGAAAATTTTTCTATCTAAGCTATCTTGTAGCAAATAAAACATTTCATCCCACTTACCTTGTCATCTTCCGTTTTCCACTCATCTTGCTTGCTTTGTTCCTCAATTTAAGGGGACATCATAGCTTTGACATTTCGAGAATCAGATTCATTGACCTTTTCGTCGCTCTTTTTAGTAAGAACAGAATGATTCCTTTGATGGGGGAAGGTGGCGATGCCTTAGCGGTTGTCTCATGATTTTTTAATGAATACCAGAAATTACTGCATATTTGTTCATTCAACTGCGATAAACATGTTACATACTCTTGTCTTCCATGCCCGATATGATATTGTGTCTTTTTCAAAGGAGCTTTTGACCCTAGCTGAAATTTAGAAGAAGTACTAAAAGGCCGCGTTCTCGAAGCGATGATGAAAATTTGTTATTTACTGTTCAATGTCGTTCCCTTCAAGAGTAATATACTGTTTGCAGCGTTCCTGCAACTTTTCTACCACTTTCATAATGTCAAATTTATCGAGCCCTTAAAAAAAGAATAATACCATTTTGCCCAAAATCTCCCCGGCCGTTTTTGTCCCTTTTTTGCACAGGACTGTTCAGATTGTTTACTCTACTTTCTGGGATCGTCCCATCAATTGCCACATATCGTCGCACGAATTCCCTAGGATTACTTTGAAATAGCTCGAAGCACTGCTCCAAATAATTAGGACATCGTGGCTTCCGATCGGTTGCGGGAAGATGCTGCAGCCATCCCGCATCAAGTATTAACCATATTCAAACATTCAAACAAGATATTTCGGACACGTTCTGTCAACATAAATGCATCCCGTCTGAAGGAAGCCATCTATTTCTGTATTGTCGCGGTTCAAATCTCACTGGTTGCAGAGGGACTTTAACTTTGTAACTGAATGCCTGATACCAGTCGACTCGAATGAGTACCTGAATCAAATCAGGGAAATAGCAATTAGGCCAATCAGTCTAGATTCCATGGCCAGGATATAAAATACAAACGCATTGGTTAGCGTTGATGATGATTCGACGTTATCATTGCATGAAAATGACAGCGCAGCAACGAATGAGTTGGTTAGAGTGTGTAACTTGGCATAGTCTCCTCCCACTCGATTTATCCCACATCGAACTTTCATGACTTCCTAATGTCCAAAAATGACCACTTTATATCCAGAGTAATTAAGCGTCTTTTTACCACAAACCTGGATTGTTAAATTACAATGTTCTCATGATTTTGCCTCACTGGTAAGTGTTATATGAACTTGGTGATGCGCTTGCTTTTCGGTCAAAGCTGTGCTATTATCCTTTCGCTCTTTTCATAACCTGATATGCCATATGAACTTTGTTTACTCGCATGCAATAAGGTACTTAGTTCATAGAAACCAGAAAGTATATATAGAGGAGATTTAACTCCCATTGCATTGTTCGAAATTTTATGGTGAAGAAAAATCATTGAGCATCTTCGTCCGTCGAGGATATCTGCGGGAGAAAATTTCCGCGCTTAAGGTGTATTAATGCCGTCCATGTATGCAATGCATAGGTGTGCACTCCCGGGGTTGCGGGTATGCGGCACTGGACTGCTATTTATGGCTTCTCACATGGGATGGGGAAAAATACACAAAAAATCTAAGCGCCGCCGATACGGTATGTAGTCAGATCAGTGCATTAACCACAACCTCGTTCCTACCCCAAAGATTCACAATGACATTCCGTGCCCCTTTGCCACTGGATTTGCTTCTCCTGTATACAGTCTTCTTGGTATTAACCTCAAATAATACAAACAACACATTTCACACATCTAACGCATTCTAAGTTTGAATGCATTTCTCGACCACTTGACCGTACCACCAAGAAAGCTTAAGCCTTTTATCACATTTGATAGATTTTACCCATAAAATATATAAAATAGATCAACAATTACTATGTATAGCTGTAGGCAAAAGACATTAATGAGGAAACACAGGCGACAATACAGGCAACCAAGTCCTTTATACAGGAGAAGGAAGGGAGCTATCATCACAAAAAATGAAGATAGTCAGACAATTTACCAACAACAATACTGCAAACCTTCGTGAGCCAGTCCAAGAGGAATTTCTAAGAGAAGAATGTAACATTATTTTTCATAGGATGAACTATGCTCTCAAAGAGAAGTGATTGTTAACAGAGGACATAAGTGTAGATGTTCAAGTGCAGTGACAAGTAAGGTAAAATGGTAGTAAATAAGCAAACTAACGAAAACTTCCCAAACTCAGAAAACATCTAAGATTGGACCCGACAAAAGGTTTTGGAAATATAATCAACAGATATGAATCATTAAATATTCGTCATCAACAACGTTGTCTTAGCTCGCGCTTACGAGGATTGGATGCTCTCCCAAAATTCATCAACCAGGAGGCAAAATTAAGCACACATAAACTAGCGAAATGGTAATTGACTGACAAAATTAATTGAGCTAGATATACAAAGTAAGCACATAGTGAATTATAGCGGGTACCCCATTAGACATTATTAACCAACAGAGCAACAGTCCAATATAAATCTTGGACCTGGATCGCTTTGGAGTATTTCATTTAACAAGAGACATCAAACGACCAATTAGTAAGTATCTTTTGGCGTGAAAGCATTTTTCTACAGCACGTCACAAGAATTTGCTCTTCTTGATGGAAATAGCAACAGATTATAGCCTTCACTTCTTATATGTAAGCCGAAGTGAAGAGGCAGAATTTCATCCATCGAGCCTCGATTGAGGTAAAAAAATTACCACCTCTGCGTATGGTCCCACTGAGCAAAATAAGATTCATCGGTTATAAACAGTTATAGCGCCGCATAGAAAAATCAATTATACAAAAGAAGTGACATTTGAGGAGCAAGGAGCAGCACGCCCTAACGGAGCCAACTAGAGGTCTCGCAAACGATCAAATATTCCCATGTATTTACTCGAAAATATCCATTTGAATACATAAAACAAAGCAGAAAATTTACTTGATCGGGCAAAAAACAGAAACTATATTCCAGAAAGGACTATCTACGGCAACATGAAAGAATAAAAAGAATAAAGAAGAATAAAGACTGCACAAAATATGAACAATTTTACAAGAACAAACCAAGAAGCTAATGAATCAGAGAACGTTTTGTGGCGGTACGAGTGGTAATCAATGAAAATTTGAGGACAGTGATTCTGGAGTGATATTTGATGCATACTGAGTGCTTGCTATCTTATCATTCCGCGATGTTGGCCCAATTAGCAAAGCTTCAGACGAGGCTGGAGGTGGTTGCTCGTGAAGAACGACGCACTGAATAAGTGGCACCTCTCCTGGTAGCGCAGCTCATTGGAAACTTACATCCATGACTGAGCTGAAAATACAGTAAGATTGGTGACCAAAGAATTATTGGCCTAATATCTGCAGCCTGGCTTTAACTAGAATTGGGCAATTGTAAATGAGGAGTTCGCAGATTTCTTCTCCTAACATCATTTCGGCAATGCGTATTGTAGGGTATGTGGAGCTTGGCGGCGAAGTTGATCACTCTAATTGTCGAATTCGCTGATTCGCATGATAACGGATCCAACCAGATTCCAGTCCCAATACGTGGGTGATACTATTGATATTTTCAATCATCCCTCGAGGTTGCCATTGCTGAGTTTGGGGTTATGGGGCTTGAAAGTGGAAGCATTCGGTCCTTCTTATAAATTTGTTGGTCCATGCGCTAATTTCACGATGCAAACGCTTATATCCCAGTTCTCTCTAATCTTTTGATTAAAAAAGAGGCTCGTCTGCCGATTTTCTGCCTGGCAGTCCCATATTGGTTTTGTCCAGTAAGTTCCAAAGAATATTTGACCAGTTTGGTCCAGATTCCATTTCTTTTGATGAAACTTCGCAACCAAAATTTCAGATACTGCAACGGATTTTTATCGGAAAAATATGTAATGAACAAAAATTTAGTATGCCTGAATGTGTATTAAACTTAACATAAGAAGAGAAAACAAAAATTCGAATTTACTAATTTTGCCGGTGACTTATAAATTATTACATTATTTTGATTGATTGGCGTATGTATAGTATTAAAATGAAACAAAATTTTTATGAAAGATTTTCTAACTTTTCAAATTTATTTTTCAGGTATGTACAACAACAATCATTTCTATCCATATCGAAATACAGTAAGTATGATTATAAGAAAATATAAAGAAGAATAAGTTATTAAATGAACACACTATTTTGAGTTGTAGCTCAAACAAATTCGCTTTCAATAGTCTCGACTTGAAAGTTTAGTAATACTCTCCCGAGGTACCGGATTGCCTATGTCGCGTCAACGTACTCTTTCGCACTATCATTTATTTGAAGTATTCTGTCCCCAAAAAATCTATCTTTATAAAATTGACTACCGAGGGATAATACTATATATTACTACAGTTGAGTGTTATTGTACTATGTACCCACATCTATCAGAGATTTTTCACTGAGTGCCCTGGACTGGATATTCGATGTTCTACGCTGAAACCCAGAGCTTAATTCCATAATTCCAGATTGGTATTATGACGGCTTTTATTTACGATAGAACATGTTTCCATTTTTGAACTCATTTGCAGTGCTTTTGTGTATATATATATGTCCTGAATGTCAATCATCTATACAAGTGTATCATAACACTGTTGACTGACACCTTAACGTAATTTTGTCGCTTCAGGGCAAAAATATAGTGATTACACTGGATTTCGTCCATGCTAATCCTTCACTTTCTGAGCCACTTTTCAGATCCTTCTAAGAGGATTTTAAATATTTTTTTATGCGTCCTGGTTGGGTATATAAGAAGAAAATATCATCTGTAAACATCAAGATTGTTAGGTAAGGGTCAGCCGGTGGATCAGAAATAAAGACAAGGTAGAATATCGAAGTTAGAATGCTGCCCTGCAGAACCTCGGCTTGGACATTACAATCGCAAGATGTGAAGCTTTTAGGTTTCTCCCTAAATTTACGCTACAATATAAAAACTGCCAAAATTTCAAGCGATTATACAAGAACCAATTTGTTTATTTTGAAAATAGGGCCTTGTACCACATTTTGTTAAAGGCTCGCGCCAAATCCAGGACGAATACTATGCAATACTTCGCAGTTTACAGTGCACACCATTCTGTGAACTGGGTCAATTGCACTGTGCTTCTGTCGAAAGCGAAAGTAGTGCCGAGGAATAGATTTGATTTCCATCGCATACGGTGTAATTTTTGAAAAAAAATGTCTCACTTTGTAAGGTGCTATTAAACTGTCCCGCCATTTTCTCTCCATATAGCATTTCCCATCCTTCCCACCAACCTCTTTCCTAATTCGACAGTGCCATCTTAATTCTGCAATGATAAAAAAATAATTATTCATTCCAGTAGTCGCTCTACATTATCCACCAACATTCTAATCTCCTCCAACCCTAAATCAAGGAAGGCTTTTCGAAAACTGTATGTGACTATCTGAGCGTAATTCTACATTTGATCTACAGCTGGTAATGAACCTACGACAAACTGTAAGAATACGGGGCAAAGAGTGTTTAGTAAAGCTGCTGCACGTAACATCCAATTAGTACAAATATTCAAAGATTTAGACTTGTACTTTGACTCCCAAATTAACGTAGCAATAGCATATTTAGGAGCAATATCAGAAGTCCTGCAGAGTGATATGATGCTGAAAAGCTAACTAGGGGAGAAACATAAAGCTTCTATTAGCAGTTTCAGTACATCACGACAAAAATCCGCCAATGACAATTCGAAGCTGTTTAAGAAAAGAGGATCAAGAATTCACTGCAGTTAGATAGCCATATAACACCCAGGCATCCCAGGAAGTAGGTGGGGCCTTCAATAGTATTGATTATTAATTTATTGCACCTTTAAGAATCGACTAAAAGGGGGTAAAGTGTCTGGATAGCTGGCTGGTCAGAGCACAAGGCCGTCGTAAGGAAGGCCGCAGTTCAAATCTCACTGGTAGCAGTGGCATTTGTATCGTGATTTGACGTCGGATTCCAGTCGACTCAGCTGTGAATGAGTACCTGAGTCAAATCAGGGTAATAATTTTGGACGAGCGCAATGCTAACCACATTGCCTCCTACTACCACTATAATCCTGTAGTGCACCGTTACGGTCTCGAATGTGCCCTAACACACTTCAAGACCCTGATCCAATTGAATTGTTGCGTCAACGATTAGTATTATTATTAAAAGGAACAGAAATCTGTAGGCTAGCAACTTGCAAATTTGGAACTTTTAATTTACTACGGAAAAGTTATCCATGCCTCGGATAAGAAAGAACCTATGGGTTTTTTTGGCTATTGTATCGATACACAAGTTTGCTTTTTGGAAAGTGAGCATGCTCTTCGAAAAAGATATCGGAGGTCGCCAGAATGATCGTTTTCTTCAACTTGAGTGAGAGTTCCAGCGTTACTAGATAAATATTCTGGTGTTAAGTAGGGAGAACCGAAGGCTCTCAGGTCGAACCCTTAATGACTAAAACTTACCATATTTTCCCCACACCCTCCCGCGGGACCATAGTTCTAGTATTGCTTCACGAAGCTATTGAATCTTGGCTCAACCTACTTGCATTGCGTAAGTTCGTCCAGTTTCCACTCTTTTCACTCGTTGATGCGTCCATTTGAGTGAGATAATTAGGTGATTTATCCATTCTATAAAGGCCCTTCCGTTAACCACCATGCCCCCAGTTTGTTTGCTTATATTCATCTGTTGCTTCCTATACAATCGGCTTGTCTCCTTACTTCTACTCTACTCCTTCCTAACGTTGCGCTGATGGTAACCGCCTTTTGACTAGTAGGTTTTATATGTGGTTTCAATCTCAACTTCAATCGAAAGTTACTTCAAGTGAACCATTAAGGTCTGAGTGCTCGAAGGCTTTGCCTTCCGCCCACGTCAAATACATACTCCAAGTGTGTGATGGCTGAAACTAAATACTAATAATAAATAATAATAAACTAATTGAATTATTTTTTTTCCAATTCTCAAAAAATATTTTCAGCTCTGGCCAAGCTTTGGTCAATAATATGGGCGGATTTGCGTTCGATATAATTCGCAGTCGTGTTGTCTTCTGCGAATTGTATAAAGGAGCACTTAATATCTGCGAGCCCCTTCGGTCACGCCGCTCCCAGGGCAGAGGTGAGAAAGCGTTTGACGATTTGCCTCTGTCATAGTAAGGAAGCCGTCATCGCCTAATATAATTAAATTAACTTGAAGAGTTTTCAGTTTCGGCAGCGTTGTTACATCTTACATCATCTTACAATATATAGCAGCGGCCCGAAGATAAATCCATGTTGAATGCCTGCTATTATATTATACGTCAGACGATTTTATTTTTCACATAAAAGGCAGAGCTTTGATCACAGCTGATTTCTTCAGTGGAATTTGCTAACACTCAATCCATCCAATACACATATAGATGTGGTTAAAACTCGTATAGGTACGATAGGTAAGGTTTGCTGTTTGTGCTCCACCGTATAGGGAGTGCATATTTTTGCAGATTGCCGCGCACAGTTTTTTCCTGGATACTTCGAGAAGTATTACCCGTTTTTGAGTTTATTTAATTTGTGTAATATTGACGTTAAGCTTCTTTAGAACGGGATCTGTTTTCACATAGAGCAGCATATCTCTTTTGCTGTTATTACCAATGTTTCCTGGTAGTTTCATTTCGGTCCTTTCATGTTTTGACTAAAGTCCAACTTTGGCCTGGACCTCTTTGCTGGTCAACTCCTCCGACCCCAGTATTAAATATTTTAAACTATTCTAAATATCTAATCAATATATCCACAAAAATTTTCCAAGTGTACTAAATTTAAAGTGATATGCCCCTATATGATCCCCTGCGTCAACGTACCTCCATATCAATATCTATTCAAATAAACCTAATACTAGTGAATTTCTATATTTTGTGTAAATTGAGTGGAAATCCCTCTTAAATTCATTGTAGAATCATAAAATATTGCGGTAACATGGATCATGGGGCAGAAACCACCGAACTCAGCACACAAGCCAGGGAATTACATAAACTCCAAAGGCTGGCTTGCGCGTGTATCAGTGGGGCAATGAGGACATGCCCAACGGCATCCCTGGAGGTCCTTCTGGGATTAACCCCTCTCCATCTGCACATACAGATGCAGGAAAGGAGGGCAATATTCAGGATGGTCGGCAGTATGAGTGAGGCGGGGAACTGCCTAAATAGAAGGAAGATTGATATTCTTTCTAGGCGGTATCCCGAATTACTGATACCAGGGGATAACATGACACCGAGGTTTCACTTCGATAAGAAGTTTGAAACACGTTGGAGTAACAAGGCAAACTGGAAGAGCGTGGCTGCGACTTACCGCTTAAACCAGCAACTGATTACTTGGTACACTGACGGATCCCTCACAGCAAAGGGAACAGGTGCCGGTGTTATTGGTCCAAGGAAAATGTACTTTGAGCCAATGGGCAGGCACACTAACATATTCCAGGCGAAAATATACGCCATAGACAAATGTGCCTCCTTTAATCTGCAGGGGGCAGAACATAACTATTCTCACCGATAGCCAAGCAGCGATCAAGGCACTTAGGTCCAACCAGGTGAACTCTAAAGTGGTGTGGGAATGTCTTGAGAGATTGAATACACTCGGCTCGTCCAACAAGGTCTGGATATTTTGGGCTCCAGGCAATGCTGGGTTGGAAGGCAACGAGGCGGCGGACGCACTAGCTAAGAAGGAAGCAGGGGCATCTTTATATGGGCCAGAAGCCTTCAGCGGAATCGCAAACGGTTTCATAGCTATGAATCTAAGAAATGAAGAGGAGCGGTTGAGGGAACTATGCTGGGCAGGCCTACCAGGGATGGAGCAGTTCAAGGTGCTTATTGGAGGATACGAACCCATACGCCAAAGGATTGCTTAAACCTCACCAAAAGGAACCTCTGAATCATAGTGGGATTTCTCACTGGTCATTGTCGGTAGAACTATCACCTAGGGAAGCTAGGAATATCTACGAGCACTGCCTGCAGGTTTTATGAGGAGGAGGACGAAACCTCTATACACTTCCTGGGACAGTGTCCGGCACTTGTGCAAAGTAGGTCGAGGCATCTGGGAGAACACTTAATACCAGATGCAAAGCTGAAAGATCTGGAAGTGGGGAACATACTAAAGTTCCTGACGGTTATAGGCCTGCTTGAGATACTATGATCAATGGGTACACAATAACACTAGTAAAAGGGGCACAGTAGTTCTTTAAAAACGCGGTGCGATTTTCCCTGAACAGAACAATAATAATGGGTTATAATCTAAATAACCCTTAAGGGAAAAGGAAGTACAATTTCAGTAAATTCGGTGTAAATTCTGCTATTACTAACGAAGTGATAGTAGACAAAATTCATCTGCTTCATGTTGATTCCTTGTAAATCAAAGCAATATCACAATAAAGTGAATAAGACAATACTAAGTATGGATACATAAGGGGCTACGTACAAATGAAATTGCCGTGCATACAAATATCCTTCCATAAAGAATATACAAAACCTTTTTCATCTGAAGCGCTAGGCTTTCGGTTCTCGACTTATTACTTATAATGAAACATTATATGTAGTACGACAAAATGATAATGAAGTGAATAGACTTAGCTTTCAAATATTGTAGCGTTTCTGACCACCCAAAAGTGGCTATCAACAACTATCCACCTAGAGTTTTTTACATTAAAAAAAACGCAAAACCTTCCATGATGAAAGACATAAGATCTGGTCACCGCTTGTTTGCTGTAGTTCTCTAAGGACTAAAATCCTAAAAGTATGCACCCATTTATGCTTATGTTATACATCCATTTGGCAAAAAATATTATATCCTCGAGCTGCATTAAAGCCACTGGGGCAACTGCCTGAAGAGTTTACTATTGATTTATTCGTAAGCGCCTCCAAATTAACTTCAGGATAGAAGCTGAATTCCACCCACCTACATCAACTTGAAGAGCGTGATATGCAATTCTACAAAATATTGAAAGCCTTAAGCTTGTAAGGGCAGCGACTTGGGAAACGAATCAACGTTCAGATCTACATTGAGAGTCATGCATCTGACACTCGTATGATTAATTGGAAATTCAAGGATTCATATGAACGTCAGGAAAGTTACGGTAATTAGTGCAACTCAGCGTAATGTACTTTCTCCTCCGCAAGGCGTACATTAATACGGATTTTTTTAGACTATTTGAACCCTGTATTTCTAATGGGAATCTTTTTCCAAATTTCCGTAGCCAAGGCTCTGAAAATATTCAGCTGAATGTGCAGCTGATCACGTATTTTTCTACCCCTTTAGAAGTGAACGGAAATCATTAAATCCACTTAACAGGCATTAAATTGCATCATTCAGACCAATCGAAGAACTTTCACACATTCACCCAACTGGTCTTATATTCAAATTGAATAAAAACCAAATTAGTTAGTTTCCACATGGTTCACGTTATAAAGAATCTCAACTCAAAGCTCAAACGTAATTCCTTCGTACGGAGGAAGTTTTCCTCACGCTACGTGTAATTAAATGAAATCAGAGCAATGGACATTGGAACGTGCCCAATTCAATCCCATCATTTAATTATGAAATTTCTTTGCAATTCTATAGAGAGCAATAAAGTTTCATTTAGAAGCAAATCGAGCAAGTCAAGATTGCCAATTGAACTCTATCTACGTATCTCTTTGGTGTACAAGGATCTTATAATTTCCTACACTAGTTGGACATGAATGCATCCTTGGGGGAATGTTGATTGGTAGCATACTTGCCTATTTCACTACTAGCTCAAGGATGAACGCGGGCAATTTACACTTTTCAAGACAACATATTAGTGCAAAGGATTGGATAATACAGGAGAGTGAAGGAGTACGACATTTTTTGCTCAGTGAAATATTGCATTGATAAGCACGTCTTTCATAGGAAAATATGAATGCATTTCATCCCCCTTTTGTACTATGCAACCAGTGTCAACAAATCCGAGAGGCTAAGTTATGATGCCGGCCATAGTTGTAGTGATATTTCCTATTACTTGAACTATGGGCGTCCGTTTGCCAACTTCACCGGAAATCCCATTATTATTTGCTCAAGGATACACTCAAGTGTTTATAGAACAATATCAAACTTTTCACTGTTAGAGATTCATTTTCCTTTACTCTTGCCTGTAGTATTCAAAATATCCGCACTATTCCAAATAATATACTCTTCCCCTACATCTAAAGTAACTAAAGGCTACTACCACAATACGTCCTTTCTATGAAACAAAACTTTTAATGATCTCCATTCCACCACCCTTCTAGGGATTCTCGGGGTAAGTTTTCTTCGGTTTCTTCGTCTTCTACTTTCCAAACTATTGGCATTTGTGTGAAGGCTGAAAGCAACAATTGACATTCAAAAGTGGCCCGTCGAGAGCAAATGAACATCTCCTTATAGTTATCCTTCTGTGGAAAATTTACTTAGGAAAACCGTTCAAATTTCAAAGTAATTCAATTAGTGAAAAGTTTTTGTTCTTTAGACAAAACACCAGGGAATGGGATGGGATAATTAAATAGGTGGTTCATGCAGCTAATTTCATTAGTCGATCTGATATATTCATAATATACCATGTTTTCATTATATTATAGGAGTGTATTCACACCGCGAGTATTTTGAGACCGAGAATGCTTTGAATGCATTCGTAATTGAGAGATTGATACTTGCGTATTGGCAACCTTTTTCTCTTTTTTTCCATGGGGAAAACTCATTTTATGGTGTTATTTGACTGTTGCAATTAGACGGATGATGGACATCTTGCCATACTGTGTAAATATATTCGACAACATAACAACACAAGACAAGCGATTTTGCTCGTGGTCTGCCACATAATATTGGGTCTATTTAGCCACGGAATCAACATATATGTTAAGCAACAGAATTTGTCAGGTTATAGATGACTTCATAAAATCGACTTTGATTGACTAAGGGTGAGTAGCTATTCCTAAAATCTCAGAACTCTGGAAAAATTGACCGTGCAGATCGGCCAACATATAGACGTATCTCGGCGCCAATAAGGAAAATGTTTGTTCCTTGTCACTTCATTTCCTAAATGAAATGTCACTTATTTCGTTCTGTTGGCTTGACAAGTTGCAAATTATGGCAATCCAAAAGAGATAAAATGATTTTAAATAACCGAGCTGAGATTTCTGCCAAACTTTCGCAGAGAAAATTGGTAATTCGCCCTCCAACCAAACGTATTCGGTGGACAAGGGCTTTTGATTGATTAAAATACTCAATGCTGTGAGCTCATCACCTGTCCAGGATTAAGTATGATGATAATGAAACTGAAACACAACGAAAATGGAGGGAAAAAGGAATAACAACAAAGGGACTTTCAAATAAACATACAAACATAAAAAACCCTAACTGGTTATTGCCTCTAGCAGGCATGTTTTCATTGAGGAGCAATGCGCGGAATTTAGATTTCTGATTCACTTGCTCGTTACATATCTCGAAAAGGCTTTCAACGGTATCAGGACGGATATTCCGGAAAAACCAACAGCTATTACCTGAGCAACATGTGATGACATAACATGTTACGTGGCTCCTCGGGAATGCAGTATTATACTGTTCCTGATGACTACCACAAGTTGCGCTCTCTTGGATGCTTTTTATGAGCCATTGCACGCAGTTCAGGAGCGGCTTCCTAAAGATGATCGTGATGGGTAATCTGAATGTGAGAATAGACTAACTGGAACATATGATACAGCGGCATAGGTTTGATAACCGTAACAGCAAATGTTTGTGGATTTCTGCAAAGTTCATCGCCTGTGACCACGAACATAGGGCTTCCCATAAAATCAGTTGTATTTCAAGTGGCCAACTACAAATATTTAATTAAATCGACCACATCATGATCATTAGTAGATTTAACAGTTGGCTTGTGAATGTCCATAACAAAAGTGCTTGTGACATCGGCCTTGAAAGGGATTAACATTGATGGGCGCTCGCCTTCGTTCGCGAGTCACTATTGTGCTTGATTGCAGGGAAACAGAGCATCAGTTGCCCAAAATGAATGCGGACTGTCTCCACAATCCGGCTATCCTACAGTAGTGGGAAAACTATCTCTTTGCACAAACGATACAAACTCTAAACAACTCGCCCGAGAGGATTGATAAGCACTAGTCCGATATCAAAAGTACCTTTGTCTTTAGTACTAAGTAGGTTATCAACCACGTCCCAAAAGGACATTACAAGGCTTGGCTGATCGCAGAAACGTGAAGACAAATGGATGAACCTACCCACTTAAGAACTATGTTGATGAGTTCCACCATTGCATTGGGAACAGAAATTGTCATAAGTAACAACAATTTCGCTATAGTATACCACATCACGAACGAACGACGGTAGTCATAAGTTCTTCTATGGTCGGGGCAGAAATGTTAACGGTAGGTTTCTCCTCCAGGTGACGAACAGCGGAAAAGGTGTAAAAAGCAATCAAATAAATAGCATCGAAATGGTCTTTGCCATCCACTTGCTGAAACCGAGTAAAGCCTTCATCGTTGACGATTTCCCCACGCAATCAACCTTTTTGATGATTATAGTATGCTTATCGTAACTATCTTAAAATGATGTTTAGACAAACACCTGATATTAATTGCTTATAATCTTAATCTCCAAAACAGAGATTATACCAGAATATATATAGAAACTCTACTGCTTTCCTCACAAAATCTGCAGACAATGCCCTGAGATATATGCAGGTAGTAGTTTAATGTGCCAAAATCGGCATGTATTCTCACTTTGGTACTAAAGATATACTTGGTGATCGAACAATTCTGCAAACGGTTCATATGTTCCCGTAAACATCTTGAACCGTTCCACTTCTGATAAATCCTCCCTTAACCGTTCCTTTTTTTCCTAATTGCTATGACCACGAAACTAGTTCATCTGCTACTTCAGTACTTTCCATCAGGATAAGCCCTGCAAGAATACGAGGCAAATTTATTAGGGTATTCCCTTACTGATTCGAATTTCACCTGATTGGATCTGAGCGTCTATTCTTACGCATTGGTTAACGTTTTTTCCTTGGACCAATAATTTCTTCACTCGCTCCATCGGATATATTGACGCATCAGGACGTCATTTAGGAGAAAATCATTGAACACTCCGATGGTGAAATTTAAAACCCGAATACTTTGAAGTTCAAAGTATCTTTTAATAGCTAATGTTTCATATTTGAAGCATTTCATTGCTCCTCGGCGATCTATAGCAAATTTTTTGAGAAACCAGAATCGACGAAAATTTTCCGAATATTATGGCTAGCTTTGTGTATCTAGACCTCCCTATCACTTTAATTGACATTCGCGTCCAGTTTTCGCATCATCTTACCGTTGCAACGATTATTCGGTAACGTTCCGGCATGCAATACACCGGCTGTTACAATTTAGCGGCGATTCAGCAGCTGGCTGGCTCTCGTGTGCTAGTGTTTCCACGGCTATTAAGCCACCCCATTTGCTCCCCATGTAGGTTGCCAACGAAAGGTGGTTTCACCAGCCTACCCCACTTTCCCCCGGAGCAATTTCTCTGCCCTCGCCTATTCTTCTCGTTTCCACTGACACCTCACATGCTAATGTCAAGCAAACGGCTCTTCAAATCGAACTTTGTCCAGCTATGTACTTCATTGGTGAGGTACTCTAATCCAAAAATAATAATGTCGTGAAGGACCTCTCTGCCCCTTTAACCTGCAACCGGCTCCAATTCGCTCTCTCATCAATTTCACCGGGCTGTTATTTTATTTTAAAGACCCACCACTCCAAGTCGCTTCATTACCCAAGCAACTCTTGCTACCGAGGCTGGTTTATTTTGCCTCCTCCGATGACAATCTCGACCGCCTCTACCAAATGTGAAGCTAGCAAAGGATCTAAGCCTGGCCGTGTTATAATTTCTTTTAGAATGCCATTTTGGCCGCAACGAATTTTTTTTTAATTTATCAGAGAAACAAACTACATGGAAATTTCCTCCTAAATCGCTGGTCAACACAAATGAAGGCAACACGCTGATGCACTTCAGCCTGTCTCACCAGCACTTAATTATCTGCATTTCTGAAAGTTGGTTGAATGACAGAATTGCATTTTGGAGATTGCATTGTCTTTTGCTGTGACAGTAATCTTACGACCTTTAGTAGTGCAGTTATCGAAAAGGTCCTAGTTAATGTTAAGTTTACCTTCCGTGTTGAACTCGTATTTTTTTCCTTCTCCTCCTCCCTTTAAGACCACCTATTTCTCCTTCTTGTGTATATCCCGCCTGTACAAACCTGTACAAAATGTTCCTCGGCCAGATTATCGGAAACTACAACGGTAGTTTTCCCTCTCTCCCTTTCATTATTTGTCATAATTTTAACCTTTCTTTGCCCACCTGGTCTAACAAGGAATTTGTCAGAAGGTCTTCAGAAATTATAGGTTTAGTTTTTTTTTTTCTCCTTCATTATTTGTGGTAAGTTCAATTGGCCCGTGTTACTGCTGCTTAGCTGGCCTAAGGTTCCCAGTGCCCCACGCCTTCCCGATAACTTCTTCCTCCCTTCTCTTTCTTCATCCGCCCCCTTTCATAATTACCTATGCTGCTCTTCAATTCAGTCTTACCAGAACTCACTCAAACCACACCCTCGATCTTTTTATCACAAACCTGGATGCGTGGCGTCATTTCCTCCACTCCCAAATTTCGAAACTATATTGCTGCTTCAACGCAATACACAACGGGATTTTCTCCGTATTTTGTCCTCCTTCAAGTAAAATAGAGAAAAGAAATAATCTTCCATTTTGATTTTTTCTTTGATTTGATTGTATACTGTAGTTTGTGGAATTAAAGACGCTTCCTTTTCGAGCTCCAGGATGTTATTGATATATTGCCTGCAAGTGTAGTTTTCTTGTGGATGTCAAATTCGACCTTTCTAGGAAAAGTTCTGGCCCTTTTCCTTTTTTGTAAAAAAAAATTTTTTTTAGGTTCTGTTCCAATAGGAAGATCTAAATATTTTCCCTGGAAAGCTGCTATTAGTGCCTTCTTTTCTTTTTTCTTGCAATTCGCAATTCATGAAGAGAAGAGAGCTGCCATATACTGACCGACTTCATAACTTCATTTGAGTGAATGGTATTTTTCATTTTCATAAGCTCCTCTTCCATATGACATAGTGCATCTTTATTGTTCCATTTCAAATTTTCTGAAAATCGAAAACTCATCCACACTTGAATAGCTCAGTTTCCAGTTTCTAACTTCTCTTACGAATTGTGATCTATGAAGTGAATGGAATTCGGCTCTGCTTCCTTCTTCAGACAATACCGATTCAGGAAACTGATCCTATTTATAAATTCTCCGATATTGTAACGAAAATCAAAAGTTTGTTTTCAATCTATATTCACTTTGTCGATGTGTGATCTTCGTTAGAGTATATGTCTTCTCGTAGGTTCAGGACATTTTATTAGTTATTACTTCAGGTCACCGGTTGCCGCCATTGTGGTTGCAATACCAACCATAAGCCAATTTCAAAATAAACGAAATTCATCTTTGCCAAGAATGCTTGAAAGTAATTTCCATATATGGTACTTGTTTGCTCGTTAAGAATGCCTAAGGGTAATTCCTTACTCTCTCCTTTGTCTTAGATTCCGATAGTTTGACTTCAATAAGCTTAATTTTTGGAGTATAAAAGAATTCACTGTTGAGAAAGCAGAATGCAACATTCCGTACTCGATATTTTGCAGGGAGAAAAAAAATATCCTGAGCTCCCGCTTTCATTTATTCCTCAGCGCTACTGTGTTTGCAATAAAACAGCATCCTTCGTTAATAAACCTCTCGAGAAAGCCAGTCTAAAGCGACCTCAGCAAAATGAAGTGTGACATGAATATTATAATTGAAGCACCAGAAACCACAAAGCCAACAAACTTTTACGCCCCAGTTTGCTAGGACGCTAATCCCAGATATCCCCCTCACTGAACTTATTAATGTGAGTCAATTGCAACACGTCCTCTTGAGAATGTCCTACATTAGTTACTTTTCTCAAAATGTCGCTAAACGCAATTTGTAGATGTCGTTAATCAAAAAGTGTCACGGGATATTTCTACCTACTTTTTCTCGCTTGTTCCTTGAAACCATTCCTTCGTATTGTGTAAATTGTCCCTTGTCATGACCAAAGAAAGATTGCCAACAATTAGCTGTTCCCGTTTTTCCCAGGCATTAATAACCAATAATTAATCAAAACCAGCCAAGTAATAATTTTATTTTGCCATCTTCTTTACAATATTCCTTCTGAAATGTGCACATGTATGTGTGTGGGCATTGTTGCTATTGTATTGTCTCCCAAGGGATCATTTTGGGTATTTTTAATGTATCCCCCTTGCTCATATTCAAGCAGGCTTGACGCGGAATGAAGGCAGTAGGGGTGGCTTGGTGTACCTCAGAAAAGCCTTAAAATTGATTATCTGTCCATTAATCAAAATTATGAACAGCTTCCTGATATGGCTCTTTTGCATTAAATAGCAACGAGAAGGAAAAAGCTATCTATTCACCGTTAATTAATTATTCGTGTGAGGTTAGCCTGCATTGCATAATTTTAACTTAATTTTTTTGACCCTAATTAAGTCCCATATGAACGGGGCTCTGCTAACGTTTCCGCTACCATGCAGGGGATATTACACAGCACAAAATGTGATTATGTAATAATACGTTCCAAGAAGGAGTGAGGTGCTGTTAAGTTGATGCCTATAAGGATTTCCGGGTTAGTACCTGTATTATGGCCTTAATTGCGGAATTTCGTATATATGAGCACACGTGCATGAAAAAGTCGTGTGGAAATAACACTTTAGATGGTGCTTAGATTGACAATTTTGGTCGACGTTTTGATTACTGGCTTCACGGATTGGAAGGTTAAAACGACATAGACGTTGGGTTCCAGCTGCAATGAATATTAGCCCTCGTGTCCATATTAATATTGAATGCCAGCCAAACGCAATTCGATGAATGTTCCCAATACATTTGACCTCCTCATTCACCCACTCTTTAGGTAAATGAATTCACACTACTTGAATCCACATCCAACATTATCTCCGATAATAATGCAAGCCTAATTGGAATAATTTGTTCGGTCTTGTGGAGCTTCGTTATGGATTATATAAAATATGACAACGATAAGACACGTAATATGACTTGCTGATATGAAGCGTGTATAAAATTAGGTTAATTCCTATGGAAAATAGGGCAAAGGAGATGTTCCCTGCGGGTGGTGGAAAATGTACGCATGTATCCCTACGCAACTGCACAGGGACGTGTGGATACATCCTCATATTGAACAATGCGAAAATAACGTGTTGTAGCAAATAAACTGTTAATAATTGGTTATTAATTCACGCTGATTATAAGGACTATCTTCTCATTATCTGCATACAGAAAGCCGAATAAAAGCAAATATTCAGTGTACTTCACACCTACTTAAGACTTTGCCGATTCAGGTCCTAATAAATTTTAAAGTGGAACGGGAGCGGTCTAATAGCTGCTCAGGCGGATGCCACCTTGACATTTATTCTGCTTGAATGCATATTTTACGTAGTTTGAAGAAAAAGGGAAGTAGATACAATTTTTCGATATTTTCTTGCTCATTCAAGAGTTATTAATCGATTCGCAGAAAACTTATTTCCCCTGTTTCAAGGGATGATGACATAAATTTATTGGGGGATACTTTAATAGTAGCAAAAGGAAACGCTTTGAGCAATAAGTTAGGATGGGGTTTATTTCAGGCTAAGCAATGGCTCTTCGATGGACTCAAAGGTTAAGGACGTGCATTTTTTGATTCCTTTTGCTGTTTATATATCCCATTTGAAGTTGAATTTCAATAGAATATAGGGCGGATTTCCATAATATCCTGACCCTAAATCAAAAAGCGGACTGCCCTAATCCGGCGCCTTACCAGCAGGAAATACTTATTTTAATTTGTGGGCTTATCGTGATGCCATTTTTGCCTCGAGAAATTTACATAGTATGTATCATAAGAACAAAAATTTCTTGATATTGTTTATTGAACCAGAAGAAGTTCATTCCGGAGTTGCCAGTTATCACATAAGCCCCACTAGTGTTAATAAATCCTAGTACCCTAGGCTAACTACGAATGCATGCAAAGTGGGATATTAGAAATGTGTCAAGCAAAACTACGTTAATATCAGCTTACAGTCTCGCACCAACCAGATATCAATATTTGGCATGAAATATTCCAAAAGGCGATGTTTGTCGCAAAATCAATAACAACGAACTCCCGCTACATACAAGCATTTCATCTTTGGTGGTGCGAGAACATCGATCAATATTGTCCTTGCCACCACATAGCCTGTACCCTCCGATGATGTCCAGCAAATGCCTGCAACTCTTGGGGCACAATCTTCTATAAGACAACCTCTCTACTGTAATGGTATCTCACATGGCCGTGACATCCTTGTTTGCTTTCGTACACCAATATTTAAAGTTTTTCGCGATTCTGTGGCGATTGCCTCTTCACCTTCTTTGTCCAAGAGATGGCTTTTGATTAGCAGCCTTTCGTCTATTACTACTTCAAGATATTTAATTGAAGGTTATGATGAGAGTGGACATTCCCCCACTTCGATTTTAAGGACTTTTTTCTTCTGCCTCCTTTTGATAAGCACTGCCATCGCATTGTGGTTCACTAATTCCTAGCTTTATCCTTCCAAACATTCTTTGACAATTCAGAAAAATTTTTCGGTTGTTCAAACTACAACCCCCTTGTAGCTTTCGGAGATAATAAACGCTAGGTTGTACACATATCCCATCACGATTGCTATTCTAGTAAGTTTAAGGCACTATTATAACAATATAATAATCCACATTAGTGGCCCTTGTACTAATAAGGCACTTCAGCGCTTATACTATAGGCGCTGTACCCTTTTTTCATGATATAATTTTAGTAGAGAATGGCGAAAGTAGTTTTCCACGATTCTCAGTGGATAGGCCGTGAATTTATCAGATGCAGAGTTCCATTTATTTGATCTTAACTAAGTGAATTAAAGGGTTTTCTACATTAAAGGTGATGAATGCATATGGCGCTTTGTTATTTTTCATTGATTCAGGGGATTCATCATACCTCATATTAACACCCCCGCCACGTCCAGGAGCCAACATATTTACTGTTTTCCGCAGCAACACCAATAACTATAGTAATATTTTTCTCCGTAGCTTAGCCATAACTACCTTATAAGCTCCACATCAGGTTTCGATGTCACCATATACTTGCTTTTAGCGGCTGCATTTGCGTTCCCTTATCCTTTAAACTGTTGCTCTTAAAAGTCTGTTGTACTATTGCCGCGCTGGTATCTCCTTCACGTTTTCCGGCATTCAGCTCTTAGTTCACTGATATTCTCGTCTTGTCAATAGATAGGCTCTCTATGCTTGTTATCTTCCTGTCTAGTTATAAAAACCTGCGCACGACCTGCTTAGATTTTCTATAATATTATATCATTGGCTAGATTGTAATACTCGTTTAAGGTGTGCGTAAAGACTTCCTTACCAAAAGCTTTTAAATTCCACTGTCTTCTTCCAGCTTGGCACCATTGTCATGTCTTGTGCTTCTTACTTTTTTGCGATCAACTTTGCGATCGCTGAACGTAAGGTTTTCACTAACTTGCCAGGGTAATCCATATACAACTGATTCATCAATAATATTGATATCCACTATTGAGATTGAACTTCGTGGGTGATGTCAGCGCCTACAACTGAACTTTTCTATTGCGATTTGTTACTTTACTGCCCCACGTAGTGCACCAAGTATTTAAATTGGTTCAGTTGGCATTAATTTCCTGGACGTTGCTACCAACCAGTCCAATACTTTCGACTTCTGTTCTAGAAATTTATTCATTTATAGTTGCTGTGAATTGTTGGAAAGAGTTCATTTTTTAGTCTAATAATACCTTTACCGGTTCTATCGGTAGCCCAGACAGAGTTATCCATTGCTTTATGGTGTAAGGCTCACTAATGATCTTAACGTCAATACTCAGTAGCCAATATCTGACTAAGTCAACAGAGCCTGTAAACCTTACAATGCGTGGCATTTATTGTATGAACCTCATCTTTGCATTGATTTAAATACTGTCCTGTATAGTAGACACATCGCACTGTCCTCATTTAACTCTTTATTTAATAACAGAACGGATCTTTCTCGCAGCTTTTCATACTGCTTTTAATGCCTTTTACAGCACACTCCTTCAGTTCTTTCAGATCAAACCGACTCACTAGTTCTTTATGAAGATCATCTTTGAAGCGAAGTTTTCCAGATCTCTAAAGTTCAGTATTGTCTCGAGGGTGCAGCACTTAATAGTTTTCTCCTCTCCTAAAATATTTCCTTAGCTTTTCAGCCCCAATGTCTCGGGTCCTGATGTCGCTTTAAGTTTGAGTAGAAGGCCCCTCTTCTGTGCTCGATCGTATCAAGGCTATTTACTTCACTGATTTTCGATCCTTTTTTGCCCACTGGATTTAGCTCTTGAATTCGTTGTAGTTGTTGAAATACTATGTGGGTACATTAATTAATCCCATCGCTTTTTGATAGGATCTTTTAAATGCCCGAATCATGTTTTTAATGCACCTGTATAAATAATGCTTCGTGCCAGCAAATTAACAATAACAACATGCTGCTCATACCCATAGTCGTCCCTCAGCCTCCTTATTTTTGCTCTTAAAGGGTATAGTAGGTTTCATCACCATTTTCCTCTGCAAGTCCAAGCTTTTGTTTACGCTCTGAATGGGGGTCTCCTTGTCCACTCCTAGGAGTGGTGTTTTTATGCTTATAGAACTGCGTTTGAAGTGGTCCACTTGTTACATAGTTTGTGTTTATATCATTAGATGTCATGTGGCCACTAAGGGATATCGACAAACGCTGGTTCTCTCCCCGGCATCTCGAATTGATTTGAATTCACAGTTTCCGCACTCTAAGAAACCAGCACCATGGAGTGGAGTGCCAGCCTGTCAGTTTTGTTACCCCGGGTTCGAATTCCAGTCGGCTTTGATGTTTGAGTTCGTCTTTGTGTTTTTTCTTCGCAGGCACAGTATTAAGTGTGATTATAACGCAACTGAAACATAGTTTCCTTGAAAATCAAAAAAAAAAAAATGTCACAACAAAGAGACTATGTACAATTGACAAGGGAGTGAATAGGAGACATGCCAGTGAAATTCATTTACTGGGTAATGCTGAAGTCGTCCGTTACTTGAACTCGCTCTCTCTCCTTGGGTGGTGATGTAAATAAATGAATTTGAAAACTCAAAATCCGAGACTGATTTCAGCTCATTGATGTCCTAAGGGATGATTAATTCCTAAATAGGGGCATGGGAGACTTCCATTTAATTTTTTATTATTTATTTTTTTTGGATTGATTCTTCTTCTTCTTCATCGGCCTTTGTCCCGTTCATAAGCGGGGTCGGCTCGCTTTTTTGATTCATTATACCACAAATTCACAAAGCTTGTAGTACATTTTGTAGAAATCATACTATTATTGACAAAGTTACAGTTGGGATCTTCGTGTGTATTTACTACATCATATCATGTGCAGTGAATAGTCTCACATCTACTGAACTAAAGTCTCATTAATGAAACATGAGTGTTCTATCAATTACGAGACGATCACTTTAGTATCAAAAACAAAGTCGTAATTGCCGATTACTTACACACATGTAGTTTAGTCTGGTGTGAGGCGCCACAGTTCCAAACACTCAAACCTGTTGATAGGCTCATCGCAGTGTGTCCCTTCAATTTCTTCTTCAAAGACCTCTCGTCTGCGGCATTCACAGGATTTTGCGAATCTGAGACCATCCTCTAGAGGCAGAGGGTAAATAGGTTCTTCGCTAAAGAAAACCTTACTGAGGTGTCTTCCTCTGAGGCCTGGGGGGGCCGGCCGCTTTATATGAAATGGAGGGCCGTCTCCAACTCATCCTCATGTTGGTTATATATAGCCAACACTAGCTACTTTTCCATCTGGTGGTTTAAGGAGCAGTATGCCTTTATGACCCATTCTCAGAAACTACCAAACCGAAAAATCTGAAAAAAATCAAGAGGCTGCCACTATATGGTGCCTAGGCTCGGAAATACCCTCCCTATCGATATCTATTCAAATAAAGTTAATAATATTTGTTTTAATAATTGGCTGCAAAAACCCTCTTAAGTTCATTTCAGCACCCCGATCAATATCACGTAACAATATAGGCTATAGCATAGCATACCAAGTTTGGTGGAAATCGCACTGTTGCTAGCAAATTTATAATAGGCAAAAATTGTCGCTTCTTTGCAAATTCAATACTGAAAGTGGATATTCTCACGTGCTAAGAACTAATGGTGCAAATGCACACTCAAATGTCTTTATAAAAGAAATACATAAAACCTTTCATACTTGAAGCGCCCAGCCTCCCGTTCCCCGACTTGTTGCGTATTTCCTATGGTAATCGGCGATAGTGTTGATTTTCTTGAGTAATCATTTCGTAATGTTGTACGGTGGGGAATTATTTTCCGTGATGAACTTCCATATTTCATTTCCTTTTTGCGGACTTTTGGTTGTACTATAAACCTTGGTAGTGATGAATTAGGCATACGTAGTGCGGCAGTTTTTTTATCGGCTCCAGAAAAGAATTTGTTCTGAGTTTGTAAAAGTTTTCTCTGTTTAATTTTTGAAGAGCCAGATCACAAGTATCATCAGTTACGTCCCTTTTATCTGCTTTGAGGTATAGTATTGGTTTTTGGTTCAGCCTTTTGACGACACGTTCTTCCTTGATTTGTTGCTTATTTATACCTTTACTGTGTTGCTGGATTATGTTTTTAACAATGGACATAGCATTCTCTTGTTCATCTTTTTCCACATAACGTCTATTATGGTATCTTGAATATTCCTTCTCGCGTCCGATATCGCGAAATTCAATAAGGTCATTTCGTCATCTATAAATAACTCTGACGATTTCTTTACTACGCGTTTGATATATTTTCGGCTAACTTAGTTCCTACTTTCCTCTCCTACTTTTCTGGTTGCTTTTCTGAGGGATATTATCTTACGCGAGAGTATTTTCCTCTACCGATCCTCTTCACATTGATAAGCTCGACTAAGTTTAAACAGTGAATCTATTTAGGTAAGCTGCAACGACATTTCAGCAGCTACTTTCAAGTGGATGTGGTATAATTCGATTTTATGCAATTTTTGATGAGGCGTCTTTCCTGTGTTTTGATATGGTATGGTTCTCAGTTTTTCGCTTTGGTACTCCTGCTTTGATCGATACCACGTGTAGTACTACCTTATGTTTGGGGCATCCTGGCTTAAGCCAGCAAATTGTTTTTTGTAATCTCATTTTATTTTTGACGGGATTGTACTTCAGTTATCATCAATTATTATCAAGACAAGTTTACCAGCCTCCTAAAAGAACTATTGTGTCCCTTTAATGGTCAAATTGTACGTATTAAGGATAATATGCCAATCAAGCCTACAACCGGTAGAAATTTTGAAATATTACTTACTCCTCTAAGTCTTGTAGTCTGGTTATTATTTCTAATTCTATTAAGAATTTTTCCTGATGTCTTGACATACTTTCGACAAGTGCTGGACATTGTTCCAGAATATGCGTGGAGGTTTCATCAATCTCCCCACAGAAGCTACATATAGTGTCTGCAGATATGCCTGCCTTCTTCAGATAATAATCAAGCCTCTAATAACCAGTGAGCACTCCCACTATGATTCTTAGGCTATTGTTGGTAAGATTTAAATATCCCAACAAGCGCTCCTTCATTCCTTTACGCCATGGCCATGAATTCCTTCCCGATTCCATGAAAGGGTTCTATTTCGTATAGCGGCGTTCTTGCTCTTTCATTGCCTGAACTAATATGGCACGGAACCCAGATTATCTAAAGCTTATTCTTCAAGCCAAGTGTACTTGATTTATCAAGGTATTCCCATACCAGTTTAGAGTTCGCCTAGGTTGAGCTAAGTACCTTGATAATCACTTGACTTTTACACCCTAGCCGGTCACCCGGTTGACTATTTGCGTTTCTGTTATTTTCCAATTTCCTTTGTATATATCTTTACGGTTCAAATTCACACTGTTGATGAACATATTCAAACTTTTTTAAATTTGACATAATCTGTGCTCGTTGTTATTAGTTTCATATTGTGATGGGTGTGCTTACTGCCTATTTAGAGTTTGCAGTCTGAAACTTGTTAGCATCATAGTTACAAATTTAACTTGTTTTTTTTTTAAGGAGCATAATTTTCCATTCCACCCCTAATTTTTAGATATATTTTTTAATCGCTTTTCTGCAACTAGATATCTAACTTACATACATTGAGCTGAAATTCATTTTGTAGTTCAACGTTTTCCATTTTCTTAAGCAGCAGTATATGTTCCTTTTTCAACGAAAGTGACCCAAAAGGACGAAAACCTCCTAAACCTTAAACCTATCATTTTAGATTTAAATGCACTTATGATGTTTTGTGAGAATTCAAACAAACAAGAGAATGGTATAAATTATTACATTTCGAAGTGAAATTTTCAAACTCCCGAGTCGATATACTGGCATATATTTGCCTGGTTCCGAATCATAACAATGAAGTCTTCGGTCCCCTAGCGGTGGTAATTCTCTAAATTCGTTTCTGTTATTTCTATACCCCAAAATATTTGCTGGCTTGCAATCCAAGCATTATTTACGTCGAACAGGGAGGACCTGTCTACTTCCATAGGGAGCAACATTAGAAATACTCATCCAAACTCCATTAACATTGGCTTCCATCCCTTATTGCCTCGATTCCAATGGACCATTACTATAACTTATAAATTTTATTTCCACTTGTATGAATAAATAAGCTTCTATCTAAAATAACACTCGAATGATTTCCTGGGTCATGTCTCGAAGACGTCGAATCGCATCCTGAAAATTGTTCGAATCGAAACATTTCGCGACTGGCCTCGATTTTCCACGCCTCATCCTGGTTCCCCGTATGAAATTTAATAATTTCATTTTATTTGTTGTTGTTGTAGGGACGAAGGAGCAAGTATTGTTGGGAGTGTGCTTCAGCTTTTGTTTGTTCACCTTTTGGAAGCTTTTTTCCTTGGGAATTTAACTTTACATGTGCCACCGAATTTATTCAAAGCATTCAGTTCTCATTTACATTCCCTCCCTCGTGGATACCTTTCCGCGCTTCCGCCAGCGTTTCCACCAATATTTCGAGTATATAAAAGCGAAATATTTGAATACAGGTACTTATGTATGGGGTATGCATGTACTTATGTATGGGTATTTCTGTTCCATCAAATACATTGCATAGCCAAGAAATTTTTCTACATCTTTCGGAAGCGATTCAGACTCCCCGATTCATTTTTGTTCTGTGATGGCATTCAGGAGGCATTTCGAAACATTTGCTCATTTTGTACTTACATAAGTTTTCAAGGGGGAGGAAATGTTATTCTGTTTACAGAACGGAACAAGAAAAGAAACCAAATAAGCATTTAAAGCTGATTTGGGAAGCATAGCTCTTAAAGCTGGATTGTGTTGTATATTATGTTTTCCTTGTTCACGGAAAATGCTTCTTCCTCTCACATCTGCTTATTGGAGTGGCTGGTGTCATTGAGTTTGTTTTCCTTGCAAGAAAGATACTGTATTTTGATTTCCACGCAAAGCTGCATAAATGCCCATAAATTACAGGCGACTGGCGGAACGTTCATCCATCGCGACTGGAGTAGGTGTACATGCAAGACATGGTATGATGCTACATACATACATTTGGAATTACATAGGTGGAAAAACTATCGATTCTACCCCAATCCTGTTTCACCCGAACTAATGTTCAATGGGAAAGCTGAAATTTTCCTGAATGAACTTCAATCAGGAGCTCTAATAAACTTCTAGCGTTTTAAATAGATTTCCACAGAAATTAAACTTTCAGAAGTTCATAGCGGAAACACGTGACTCTAAGAACTTACTCCAGAACCAGAGGACTCCGTTGGTTAAGGTAAATATCGTGCCAAAAGTATGAATGTTTTCCTAGTAATTACTTTAGAAAACACAGTCAGCAACCTTAGGGATTTTTCTTAATTAAAATAGAATTAACAACTAAGTTTCCTACCACGCTGTCCCTTTGTTTCTGCCAATGCAGTGCTTATTCTCCTTTAACCTTTTCCTTTATCAACCGTTGCCTTTTCTTCTTTCCTTTCGGGCCAAGTGTCCTTTCAGAATAAAGGATCAAATTTGTCTGTCTTCCATGTTATTATGACGATACATGAAAGGAAGTACTTAAAGTTTTTTTACTTTCTGTACGGATGACCCAAGGAATGAAAAAGGTCATTCGACTAATTAAGGAAGCATTGTAAACAAGGGAAACTCTGAGGGTTTCGAAGAGGAAATATTGGCTTTTTTGGGCTTTTAATTCTAGGGATTGTGCTCATTGTAAATATTTATTGAGTCGAAATTATGTGGAAGATATTTTTAGTTATGATTTTCATAGGCCCACTGCTGGCCTTCTGAATCTGTGCAAATATATTCAAATGGGTTTTCGCTGTGGGATATTTGGCTCTGCTTGAATATATAAAACATAAATATATAGTATGTATAAAAAGAGTCTTTTTTGACAATGTACTCTCAAATTTGAATTTCATTTAAGTTTTACTTTCTCGGGTGTTTGGATAGGGTACACATATATATTCTCTTTCATTTGTAATCGGAGATTAGTATACTAGTCACCTAACTAAGATAATTTAAGCTAAAGAGCACATTTTAGGCGCTCATTGAAGTGAAGAGGGGGAAGTTCGTTGTATTTAAAAATGATAGATTTATCCCCAAAACTCTCTTGAGGTTTCTTTATACAAATGAAAGAACGATATTCGGTATCATCAGGATGAGGCAGAAAAACAGTTGCAAAGTAATATATAAAAGGAGGTCGAAAGAACTAGAGAAAAATAGTGCAAAAAGTCCCCTCAATTTTCCTTAAAGTTTGAATTAAATCTCCCCTTTAATATGTAGAATTCGGTAAGGAAGATCGACTGTTATCGTCAGCAATTTCAGGGGTCATGTCCGCGAACAGTGTTGTTGGAAGTGGAAAAATTATAGTATTAAAAAATGTTCAAAACGATACTAAATAGCACTTGTACAGGAGCTCACTCTGGTTCAAGTAAAAAGACAAGATTTTCACCTTTGCTGTTGTTGTATTTTGTGTCATACCCGTGTATATCGTGAAATGTGAATACCAATATTTTTGGTACGCTATGAAAAATTAGTTTAGGAAAAACAAGGTTGAAGCGCACACATTTAAACATGTCTGAAACTATACAAAGAAAAGGCAAACACATTTGTTTCCACTCAAAGAAGGCAAAGAAAATAAACATAACCGAATGCAATAAAAACGTTGGCACAGCAAGTAAGACGGAAGGATTCTGCTTAATTACCAACCAAATTCGGACTCCAATTTTCGTAATTAAAGGCATTGAGCATGGGGGAGAAGTATCCTTCCTAACTTTCTACACTGCCTACCATTTTTCGAGGAGATATGCTACAGATATTGAGTTCGAACAAATGGTACATATATTAAACCAGATTAAAGTTTACCGAGGGGGGTTGATAATTTCTCCTATCTAGGGTCGAAAATCACAACCGATAACAGCTACAATGAGGAAATCTGCGCACGGTTGTTGTCAGCCAACAGAGCCTATTTCAGCTTACAAAAACTGTTTCGCTCGAAACGTCTCACCATAGGGTCAAAGCTCTTACTGTACAAGACTATGATCTTGCCAGTCCTCATGTATTCCTCAGAGATTTGGATTCTTTGCAAGAAGAATTGCGAATTCTTGGCCGCGTTCGAGAAAAGAATCCTCCGAAGAATTTTTGGCCCCCTACATGAGAATGGACGATTCCATAGCCTACATAACGACGAAATCTATGAGCGATACCATGACCGTCAGGTTGTGGATAAAATCCGGCTCAATAGGTTACGGTGGGCGGGTCACTTAATCCGTATGGATGAGGATGATCCCACCCGGAAAGTCTATAAGGACGATATCTATGGTATTGGACCCTGCCTAAGATGGAGCGACGGCGTGGGCCAGGACGCCAGGCAGCTTTTAGGGATATCGGGATATCGTCCTCGGCGCAAAACCGGGATGTCTGGAGTTCCTTATTAAGGCAGGCATAGACCGGATACCGGTTGTTGCGCCGTTGATGATGATGATGAGGGGGGGAGGTATATAGAGTCGGCGGGTCATTATACTATTGTACTTGGAGTTGTTACCCTCTGGGAAGACAAAGTGTGCTCAAAAAGTGGACCAGTCTACCGTGTACTATATGTCGAGCCATCTTCTTCCAATGTCAAGTTGTTTTCGAACTGTCAGCTTCCGTAGTGCGTCGTCCAACTTAGGGCGTCATTTTATACCTTTTATGGTGTGGTGAACTGCACTCACCAGAACCCCTTACTTTGTTTTTGCGATTTTGAGGAAATATTGAAATACTTCACAAAGTGACGACAGGCAGCGTAACGTTACCACTCCAACTTCAAAGGATTTTTCGAAGGTTCTTCACGGTGAGTAGAGGAAGTCCCCTAAAACACCATCTGGAAGCATACAATGTTTTTTTTCTTGAACTACATAAGTTTAGCCTTTAAACTTTTTGTTTTTTTATTAAAAAATCCACTTTGTCAATTGTCAAATGAATAAGACATAGTTAAATTTTGAACTCGTTTTTGTACAAGAATGTTATTGATTATGAACCTAGGGATGTTTTAGCGTTTTTGAAGCCAACGAACAAAAGCGAAGAATTTTTTGAGCGGATATAACCCCTTAGTGGGATAGAAAATTTACAAAAAAAAAGTCACTAAGTTGGCAGTGCGACCTGCTAACCCGGTTACCCGCATTTCCAAAAAAAATGGGGAAAGGAACGAAATTCGCTACCAATACTTTGGAGCGAAAATCTCGCATCCTCCTACTCTGTCGTTGGGTTTTCTCTTATTAATTTTGCGTTCTTCTTTTGCCAATTTAACAAACCCATATATGCCTCTAAGCCCCTTGGTGCTTGCTGCATGCGGTTTTACAGTTTTTCGAATATTCTGATCTTGCGATTTGTTGGATGTTTACCTTTTGTTCTTTGGTCACTTCTCATTTGTTCACTTCTTGGCACATTAGCTTTAATTTTTTTCAGTCTACCACCTTCTCTGATTCATCCGAAAATTTTCACATACTATTTTTTAATGTATCCTTTTCTGACAATATTCGAAAATGTTCATCCTGCTACTAAAAGTTCGCTCCTACTTTTTCACCATCTTTTTCATCTCTGCTACTCATACAGTGTCACCACTGTTACCAATTCTGTTATTGGCCTGGTTATGATTACGTAAAACGCTGAGACTTCTGAACGCTATTCTATTTGTAAACCAGCGATTTACGGAATTAAGGCTTGTACCAATAGAACACATGACAGAGTGCAATTCAAAAACTCGAACGAAGTTTAATGCACCCTGCAATGAACCAGCTACACCTTTGATTTAGATTCTCCCAGTTTTTTTTTAACTAGAATATATAATTTAGTTTTTGTATTATTTTAATGTGCTATGGTTTTAAGGTGTCAACTAACGCAAATCCTATTCACTAGCGTATCTCATGACCACCCTCCTCATGGGATCTGAATCCGACAGACCATTGAAGGTGCTAGTTATCCCAAAAACTTAATTTTCTTGGATTTGCTTAAGCGATTATTGCATTGAGTAGGATCATTTCTGCTTTTCCGGCCTGTCACCATAAAATTTCCAGTAACATGCTTTGTAAAGAATTCCAGATATCACTAATTTCATTCGGAGTCAACCAATTTGATATTTTTGAGAACTGTCTAACGTCCTGGCCTAGGCTATTGCTCCACAAGAGACAGGGTATCCTGTTCTTTTTCTACCATAAATATTTCCGCAGTAGACTTTCAGGGCTGGGTCATCCTTACCATACCAATTAGGTGACCCGATCGTCGCAACTTATTGAATAGGATTTTATCCATAAACAGAAGGTCGTGGTATTGCTCATATGTTACATCGTTACTTATGCAATAAATTCTTCTAAGGGCTCGCCTTTCGGAGAACGCGAAAAGTTCGCAATTCTTCTCACTAACTTGCGGAGAACTACTTATGCCGAAACAGTTTTGTAATCTGAAATACATGTTGGCTGCTAGCTGTGATTTTCAACCCTAAATAGGATAAACTTTCGTCTTCGTTGTTGGTACTGACGCCACCACCATGTATATTATCTTGCCTTTATTAAATTGCAACCCAAGACAATGCACCGCCTGCTCGATCTGGATAAAGGCAGTTTGTCTGCTCTGGGTTGTTCTTCCTAGCATGCAGCATAGGCTAGCAATTGAGTGAACTGGAAAAATATGGTACCTCTTGCACTTACATCAGCATCACTGATCACTTTTTTCAAAGCCAGGCTGAAAAGGGTGCATAATAGGGCATCCCCTTGTTTTAAACCGTTGTTGATGGTGAAAGGTCTGGGAAATGGTTGATGTTATATGGCCTGGAACATTGGTCAGTGTTATTAAATTCTTCGAGATACTAAATTTTCTCATGGTATAGAGCATAATTTGACGATCTGCCTCGTGTAGTTTATCGTCTTCATATTTCACCAATTCGGATGTAATTCCAGGAACTTTATTTTTAAGCCGATGAATTTTGGTATTATTATCAGCCAACGGTCTTTAGTTGCCGAGACCTCAAACTCGCCGATGTTTTGGTGGTCGAATTGTTCATCGAAACAATCAATCCATCACTCCAATATGCTAATAAGTTCTCAAATCAGACTTCCTTCTTTGTTCGACAGGATAAGTATTGAAATGTATACGGCTTTATCCTGCTGACTTGCGAGCTCCTTGTACAGAACCAGCAGGTTTCCGCATGCATGGCTCGGTATGCAGAATTCTTCCCTTGCGTTCATCATGAAACCAGTCTAGCCGATTTTTTTTGCAACTGATGCCCAGTGTGTTTGTGTCGTTCTTCAGATGGTTGCAAAGATGACTTGCGTTGCCGCATCTTCAGGGTATCTAGCAGCTGCGGTTACTACGACATCCAGTTCCACTTCTCAGGTGTTGCAGAGTTCTTGGCTGTGGATAACCTCAGTGTTAACTTTCACCTGATTATCGTAGGTGGTGTTGCTATTCGAGGCCGAAACACCAAATTAAAGAAATAATAATCATCTATATGTCCTGACGTTTATCAACGCTTAAAGTGAACGACGTTCAATCAACACATGGTCAATTTGGTTCGAAGGAGTCCCGTCTATAGAAACCCATGTTTATTTGTAAATCTCTTTAGGCGTAAGCCAAGCACTTTCAACAACCACTTCGTATGGCACCGATAGTGAGAGTGATCCGCACTCCGCTGTCATTGGTAACTTTTTGCAAGCTGTGGGAGGCCCATCCCAACATGCCTATTCCAATAATTATACCTCAAGGGTTTCTTTCGAAGCGATCATTAGGCCTCAAGAAAGAAAATCTAGTTTTAAAGAGTATTTTTCCAATATAAATAGTTGTGCACTGAAAGGATTAAAGCTACATATGGATATTTCGTCCATTTATATACTCACTGTGGTGGATACTTCTGTCCCCCATATTCAGCCAAAAACGAAATTAGCGTACAAGTTAGCGTGAAAGCTATTCAACCGATCAACTTGAAACTTTATACATATCTAAATAATATGATTGCTTTCTGTATGTTTTTTGACAAGTTAGAATGAAACAAATTTATTAACAAAAAATTATGAAAATTGGATACGAACATTAGATTTGGTAGCGGAACTTTTGGTATTGGTTCAGGGTTTCACAGGTGTTATGCTCCATTGCTCCATTCTTCACCTTTAAGTGATCAATGATGTTTTAGATGTAATCAGAACTATGCTAAGAACTCTCCATCCGGAGCTGGTTTCCCTATCTTGACAATGTAGATGTCAAGGTATCAAATTGTGGTTCAGTTTCTAAAAACTGTAAGTCATTTTCTCTTGTCTCTGTGGAGAGATGCTTCTGAAGGCCTTATGCAGAGCGAATTGACATACTTATAATGTAACCAAAAATACCCATATGGATCATAGTGCGTAAACCAGCTTTTGAGAAACTTCTACCCTTCTTGGACTGTTCTGGACCATGTAATTCCAAGATTACTTACTAGTCAGCACTCGAGGGTTTAATTGCATGGTATGATCTACAATAGCGTTCTCGACCTTTCTCAATGTGTGACCCATCCATTGCCACTTCCACCGGAGGGGGTCACATTTCCAATGTTTCCACCAAATTAAGTATCAATAAGTGCATCCGTTTCCGAGCTTGTGACAGACTGATAGTAAACCGATTTAAATAAGGTTTCGTTTTTCAAAAAATCGTACAAAGTGAAAGGCAAAATATACCTTATTGCAGGCAAACGGAACGGGACGGATTGTTTTCGAACACGGGTCACAGTGACATGGGGGGTTGGGAATGCTTACTGAATTTTTGGAAAATCAATTAAATTTTCCAAATAATGCAACCTTTATTTATTGTTTGGGACAACAGAACAGGCTATTTCGAAAGCCATCCAATATGCAATATGCAAGCAAACAAGCCCAAGAAAGTCTATGCCCCGCTACAAAATACGCCAGGTTTTCGTTTAAAAAAAAACGCATTTTCTTTCATATTAAAATGATTCATCTAAACAGCCCACACACTGCGTAATCCATAAAATTAACAAACTTGGGTTCTCATAAAACTTCAGCAATTAATAAACCTTACTGCAGGACGTATAGGTATTCAGAATGATGAAATATTCGTTGCAAATATCTATAATATCACCCAAAGCTATTTTTAAAGGTCATGGTAACTTTTGTGGCATTTCGAAATCGAATCGTTCCTACATATGTGTCAGGATGATGGACAGTTCCTGTTCTCCTGAACAAGAATCGTGAACCAGTTTGGGCGTTCTTGCTTGCCTTTTTCGCTGTATTACTTTAACGAGGAGGTATAGTCTGAAAAGAAGCAAGCTAGAAATTATGAGCGCCAGGAAATGAACATTTTAAAAGATGTCCCCGATCCTTTTTTGGCTGCGCGAAATATAATTCGATTTTTTGCTATATTTTGTACACATTTGATGAAATAAAGGTCAAAGAAAGCAAAGAAACGTTGAAAATTTTGCTCATGAAATTATACTTCGATACTTTTTTCAAGTTCCGATCTATTATTTCTTACATGGTTTTTTTAGATATACATTCTCCAAATATATTTGTGTGTTGGAATTTCAAACAAGTTTTACTTTCTACCCTAATTTCTCATGTGAGGCATTAATACATTCATCAACACTATATAAGGATGAAACCTTGCCCGTTACAAATCTTTCTCTAAAACATTTATAGTTGGTAAACTTGGTGATTTCTACTTCTGAAGGAACTAATTATCGAACATAATATTTCCATCCGTGTGAACTTTAAATTTTTTGGTAATTTCAGGAAACAATAGGAAATTATTCCCTCAACGTCGAACAGAATATACACGTAAGCACAAAAACAAGCAGATTAACTTGAAACTTTATTGCTAGATTCTTATGGCTACTTACAAAAATTGCATCTTAACTATGTCATTTTCTATGCTCTTACGACTCTTCAACGTCCTCAAAAAGTATAACATCATTTGGTCGTAGGATGCAGTAATACACAATCATACACATTAAAGTTAACACGCCGCTTATCATGCTTGAAGTGAAGAGGAAATCATAAACCCATGAATAAAACTCCCCCGTCCCATGCCATACAAACGTAATGATAAAATTTTCTAGCAAAACTAGCAGAAAGTATCCAATATACATACGGCGAACGTGTCGAAATTTGATTTTGAATTCCAATATTACGAAAATATATATGTAGGCTAAGCAAAAATAAAAAAGGATACGTTCGTATTTGTCCTGAAGACGACTTTCGATGGCTAAGCAAAGTAGCATTAAGCCATAATGGGCACCAATAAGGTAAAGAAATTCCCAAGGATAAAAAACAGAAAATACGGACAACGATATCATTCGCATATAGATGAAAAGGATCCATCCGAAAAATGAAACAAATTTGCCCGCAAAGTCATCCTGTTCGACACCTTCGATCATTTTCTTTCGAGTGGGTAGGAAAAAATCCAACTCGTCATGGCCACCAACAGTCCCACCTGCCGTGCTACCACTAGCCAGGGTTCCCTCCCGTTGTCCCGCACTCGCTTCCGGGTCCGTCTTTGCTTGAAATGGAGCAGATGTCTGATGGGATATTATGTCTCTCGCCAAGGATGCTTCCGTTCTTGGATTTGTCATTTGACTGGCATAGCTGCCACGTATCATGTCATTAGTATTATCCCTTCCAGATTGCGAGGAGGTTTTATCTCTTTCCTCCTGACTTAGAACGCGTTCAATAAGAATACGTGGGGGACGTGGTACATGCTCTTTAATGTACATTTCAGCATTGAGTACTAGCATGTCGGCGTATTGAGATAATCTATTAAGTGGATTAAAAGATAGTCCTTTCCCCTCCGCGCCATCAACTCCTCCTCCCGCTGCCATAGGCGGTTTTGGCGGCGGAATATCTGGAACATAATCAGATCCCATGCTTTGTACTCTTATCTGCCTTGCATTTCCTTGACGTCTTAGAGCTGGATTATTCTCGCCATCGACCGAGGCTGATTCAATTGTACTCCAATCGCTTTCTGGAATACTTCGGCGTCTTGCAACATCTAATTCATCGACTCCTTCAAGGATATTGTCTGCTGATTCTCTGCCGGCGACATTTTGGCTAGCAGTCAAATTTCCACTCTGTGTACTTGTTCCCGGACGTTGAAAAATCCATGCATTATCCTGTGCTTCTACTCCTGTGGAATTAGTTGGCTCCTTGGGTTGAGAAAGTTGTGAATGAAATTTCTGCATGATATGTTCGCTTTCTGGGAATGTTCTTGAAATTTCAGCGGATCTTTTTTTCGATTTTATCAGCTCATCCGTAAGACTACGAGTCCGTTGGAATTTACTTCTACGATGTTGCACGTATTGGTTTGTGGACCATGGATAATGTCGTCCGACGACCTTTTGACTTTCAAATCGTTGATAGGACATGGTTATTACAGCGATGTTGACGAGAGAGAAGACCACGCTGAGCACCTGGACGTTGGCTGTAAGATGTTCAGAATGGAATTAGTTGATATATTCATAGGATGGAACTAAAAGTAATATGGAATGGGGGGGAATATGGAATATGTTTTTTCATTTTGTTTGTTTTTGAAAAAGTTGGAGTAATGTTGCGTAAAAAGTTTTGATTAAAAATAATTGATAAAATAATTTTCTCCACAAACGTAAACTTAGGACCCCACACAAATTCTCAATTCAATAAGTTAGAAATCATCATCATATAGTATTATGAAAGTATTATTAATATATTGCTGCTGCTATTGATTTGCTGACACTAGATGCAATTCCCAGTTTTTAGACCATAATTGAAGATATTTTCTTCCTTCATTAGAAATCTATAAAAGCTCATACTGTAAAATATTCAGTTCTTCCATTGCTTCCATAACATATCAACCTACCAGTCTAAAGTGCTCTATACTAATACTCGCGTAAATGGCTCTCATTCAACACTAACCAATTCATTATTGTCATAATTAGCATCAATCTTGCATCGAAAACCTCAGCCTTTTACATTTATAGCCACTTAACTTCATGAAAGAAAGAAATTTGTTGTATACACATTAGTGCGTATATTATATACAAAATAACCACAACGAGGCTCTTGTAAAGGTGGTAAGTACCAACTTGGACCTTGACATAGTTATTTCGCACATGGAGCACCACCATCGTACACGACTCCCAGCTGTTTTTATTCGAAAGGAAAACCCAGCATTGGTTGGTGAAAGGTGTCAGAAACACATAAAAAATTCAGTTTTTATTGTTTTTATTTATTTATGTTAATTTGTATTTATCTTTTTAAGTTAACTGTCAGATCATCTGAAAATTTCAATATCAAGTTTAAAATAAAAATCGATCTGAGGAAAATAAATTAGTCGAGGTTAAGCTAAGGTTAATTCTCTTTAATGGGCAAATAAATAATGTATTGGACAGAATTCGTTGAATAAATTTGAATTTCATGTATAGATAATTGCAAGAGGAACCGCTTTGGAGTAAAGAGGATCGGAAAACCAGGTCAAAAGTACGTAATGGGATTTCGACGCTAGCACATATGATTTGAGAGATCTATTCCAAGTGCAAGCGAATCTTCGTACTTTTTTTTTCAATGGACTTTAAACGATGCATGCAGCACTCCAGCTGCATTTTCAGTACACAACTTCGCACTTGAAAGTTTTCCTGCTGCAAAATCTATTTTTTGATACTCCGAATTTGGGAATTAGAAAAATTTGCATTTTATTTGTCTAACTTTGAATTGCGGGCAGGTTACTAGGGGTTTTCCATTCAGTCATTGAAAATGCCAACACATCAAAAGTTTTTTGATCCTAATTGATACTGTTGAAGTTAACTTGCGATGGAGTGGATAGGAACTCACTCATGTTGAACTGATGTAAAACTACTTTGCCACTATCATTTCTACACTATCATGCAATCGTGAAACTAAGAAGGAAATTATTGTGGTTTCGATTTAATGAATGGAAAACGAAATTGCAATAAAGTGCAGCCTCAACACGCATTTCATATGCAATAGAAGCCCAGTCAAAGACAGTGAGTGAGTAATATTAACGGTGGTCGCTCAAGGAGGACTTTAGGCAGAACCATTCTGTTGTCCTAAGTACGGGCAAGACGAAAACAATCAATAACGCTGGAAAGATTTTCACGCAGGTAGAGGAGAAATTTGTCCATAGCGCACTTGAGTTAGGAATAAGAATAAGTGAATGGTATACGGAAATAGTTCCCAAAACTATATCTGACGTCACCAAAGTACTCTCCTTCCCTAGCTTAACCGAAAACTCCGCCAATACCGACGGCCTAGTTGATACCCAATACCCGAGTAGAAGTTTACTTACTTGCTTACTCATAGCCATAGGGAACATTTTTTCGACATTTTTCAACAATACCGGGTAGCGTAACTCCTCTTCCCCCAAAAATGAAACCATTTCGCCATTATTGTGTTGACAACTGTTGACCCAAAATCATCTGTTCCGAAAAGTGTCGACCCAATCTACCACCAAGTACGAAATCCACGAAAAACCTCCAGTGAAAATTTTTAACAGGATTAAAACAGTTTGTGGGGGTTGCCCACTACAGGCTTGACCCGTCAACAAAGAAAAGACGGTCTTAATGGCGCAGCACCATTTCACCCTTCGGCAAAAAATTCAGAACCTCAATCTCACCCAATAAAAATAGCGCCTTTTTCTGATCTTGAACAAATTGGAAAGGGTAATTCAGGATAAAATAATGGACTCACTGGCAAAAAGAAGTTTCCTGCTGCAAAACAATTGCTGACCACCCAAGGCCAACGCCACGAAGCAACTCCAGAATTCGTTTGGGTGGAACGTTTTGAACCCTCTGAAGATGAAGTACAAAATTTATGTTCGCTGCTCAGCAGAGTCTCTTCTCCTTTATAGCTAACTTAAAGACCCTTTAAGTTGCTTTATACGTTTGTCCTTTCCTTCTTAATAAGTTTTACCTTCTTTACATTAAGGCAGTTATGGACTATTTTGCTGGGGAATGTAAAAAGCTCTCTCTATGCAAACTTGATCACATCTCTCCGAAAGTTTACCCGTCGCTCTGTTTTGCTGGCCGGCTTTACTGCATTATAATTTTTCGGCTTCCAGGTTTTCTACAAACTACTTTTCTAGATTATTTGGGCAGTTCTATGATAGGAGCGAAAAGAAATAATTCTGTGGCACTAAAAAATATATAAAGACGATTCTCAAAATCTTCCGCAACAACCTAGTTGTGCAACTCGCCAACCATACTGCCGGAAAATAGAAATGCTGTCTCTGCCTAATGAACCGCACGAAAATAGGTCCACTCTTTTAGTGTTCTATATCTGAAGCACATAACAGTCCAAAATTCCCTTACGTCCCATAGGGTTGAGTTGATCGGTGCCGCCATGCAAAAAAAAACAAGTCGGAATACCGGAAGCTCGCGCTTCGGATATAAAGGTTTTGTGTCCATTTTATCTAAGAAATTTTAACGCACATTTTTCTATCCGTATATAGCTACAAATCCAATATAATCCTTCATATTTTTCCAAACTACGAGACATACCTACACATTACACCCATAGATATTACGCTCACCCTAAACAAACAAACTGCCTATTTCCGAATACTGTACACATATATTTTGTTAAGGGAAAGTCGCACCGCGTCCTTGAAGAACTATATAAATTGATCGTACCCATATTTCCGATTTACTTCTTATATCTATCTGAATTAGGCTCTACCCGCAAAGTTCATTAGCTGGCATATACTCTATACCTACATACACACATGTCTCGTTGGAATAATTGATATTCACATACAAATGAATAAAAAACTAAAACAAAATAATCCTTTTCCACCCAATCCATACGAACTTACTTCGTTGTGGTATTGACGAATTGATATCTGATGATGACGTCATGCAGGTTGTAGAATGCACGAAATTCACAAAAAATTGTAAAGTTTTACCCCCTATAACTTTGTTAATAACCGCTGGATTTTCTTCAAACTTAACCAAATTGTGCACCATGCTCTTCATTATACCTATGCTAATTTTTGTACTTCTTGGATGAACATAAGGAGGGTGCCGGGTAAATTTCTAAAATGTAGAAATATACTATTATTAACTTTATTTGTGTAGATATCGGAACCGGATATATTTTGAGGCCTAGATTTCGGAGAGATGCACTACTGTGATTTTTTTCAGATTTTTCGGTTGGATAGGTTCTGAGAACGAGACCTGTTACACTTTTTGATGGTCATATTTTGAGCCCTCACTCCCCTATGTTTCACCCAATTTCAAATATTGAACCAGTTTCGAAAAGTACTAATTGAGACCTTTAATTTGATACCCCACATGGCTACATTCTGTAAAAAAAAATTTTGCAGCCTCCTTTCACATGTATGGGGAACCCCCCCTTAAACTTAACACAAAATGGCGCCAATTGCTGCATGTAAAGGGAACGGCAGATCACATACTTTTACCAATTTTCGTGACAATCGGTCCAGCCGTTTCCGAATAAATCGGCTGTGACAGACAGACAGACAGACAGACAGACAGACGGACAGACAGACAGACAGACAGACAGACAGACAGACAGACAGACAGACAGACAGACGGACAGACAGACATCGAATCGATTCTAATAAGGTTTTGTTTCACACAAAACCTTAAAAAGAAGTTGACGTGACATCAAAAACCAGTTCCCAGGACGCGATGATATTGCAGGCGCGATCTACTGAGATGACATTATGCAGTCGTTCCTGGCATCCAAGTGATGAATTATCATAGTCGGGATGTTCATATCGTTGGTTCCGATATGTTCATACCGTTGCTTCTAATGGTCAAATTTACATCTATCGTCAAGTACGGAAAAATTATAAAAATAAAGTCTATTGTTAGATCTATTCGTCGTGCAATTCGCACGCGGCGCGAACAGGATGAAGTTCCGAGTGCGAGTGTTGGAATCAGAGAACAGAGTAGCACCTTCATTTGTCCATTTATCCTCTCGATGCAGAACGAATGTAAAAATGTTCGGATAATCGAATGACAATCTTCATTTCACAGAAAGATGAAAAATGCACTTCCCAGAAGCTCGGCTGGCACTACCTCCAAACTCCCCTTTTAACTCATATGTTACTGAAGTAAAGACAGGAAAACGCTAGTGTGTAAGGTGGGATGCCAGTGACGCTTAGGAACACTTGCTTCATAGAAAAAGGCGTGTAACAAACATTTGCAAATGAAGTGTAGCGCACGAATCCTAGCTAAGTGTACATTTGAGAAACTGATATGTCATCATCCAACAAAACAAAAAAAATGCTGGTATTGAGAACCTTCGCTTTGTTGGCATTTATCTTCGCTCAGCTTTCCTTGCTTTTTGGTCAAAGCTCATGATTGATAAAGTGAAATCTGAATTTCACCTCCGTGTGTAACCTGACAATAGCGATATAATACTAAAGAAGGGAGTGAGTAGTTGTCGCCATAGGTCTATATGTACATGAAATGAAAATGTTCATAGGTGCAAAAAAGTTACATATTTTTATTATTGGAATAGATTACAATCATCAGAGACGATATTGCGTGTAATGTGAAATTTTGTAACATCTTAATGTCCCAGCATAGCATCCGACGGGCACAATGCTTCTAAGGTCTTCGAATTGGAGGAGGTAATCGAGTGTTAACAACCAACCAATACTATTAAGCGAGTTGTCAACCATTTCAACTTTTAATCTAGGACCAAAAACAAAAGATCATTAAGAATTCTGTGCTTAGCACAATGAGCGCAAAATTAAAGGAAGTCACGGTCTACGTTAGTAAGAAACCTTGAGTACAAACTACCATCACTCATCGCTCATACCTGGTTCGTGACCTAAAACGTTTGAAATTACATCCATGCAATGGTGGTGCAATAATTATCACTACCTACCCTTCCTTCGTGAGAATGAAGGTTTTAAATAATGTGTCTTTTAGTAATTAAGAACGGTTTAATCGTACAGGACACATTAGTGCTCATAATTACCGGTTTTGGTCAACGTGATATCTCCCCTTTGGATCAAGAAAGCAATCTTCACTCCAGGGAAGTAACGTATAGTGTGCCGCCGCTATAAATTGCAAAGTCAATTTTTTCACATAAACGGGAAAAGCAGAAACGTATCGTGAAATCACTACATAATTTATTGGAATGTTACAAGGGATTGTTGTTTTCAACAGAATGACGCACCAGCGCACAATATCGTGAACGCCCTGGCTTTTCTTTATAATTTTTTGGTGAACGGGTCATATGAAAGGCCAGTAAGGAGTTCTAATATATCGTCCCCCTTTGGCCTATGGGACTATCGAGCGTGTCCTTCCATCAAAGGAAGGAATGGAAGGTCGAATCACATATGAAACTATGGCAATCACACCTATATTAGGTGTGGGAAGGAAAAAGTGTCCCGTAAGGTACCCATACATATAGCAAAGTATCGAGTTTGAGGCAGAGAACATATTCAGCAGTTTTTCTGTGTATTTTTATTTTTGAGTTCAATTTTATGTATTTTGATTCCTTAAATTGCAAAATAAATGAGAATCCTCCCATATTAACATTTAATGGACGGATCACATTTATTTACATTTTTTTATTCTGGTTTTCCAGAAGGAATTTGTTGATTGACATTTTTAATTGCCTTTTCCTTATTCTGCGATAACTTTTGTTTTCTTTCCTGTTTTTTTTTCTTGTTGCCTCTACTGTCACTTTTCTGGAAATATCTGTCTGCCGAACCTGCTTTACACTTTGGCATTTTAGGTACTATTTCTAAGTAATATTGGAATTGGAAATGGAAAGCGTAAGAGAATTTTCGGTAGTAGATACGCAAATCGGTTCGGAAATTTAGAGTAGGGTATGTAGGAAAACTATCACATTTCCAAGGGTTGAATGAAATGTTATAATGAAGTGCGTATTACCCTTCAACATATTATCATACTTTCGAAATATAGATATACTTCCCATCCTTGGAAGGTTTCGATCATAAAATATAGAAGGTTGTATCCGCATCCAATTCCCCACATTGGGCTCCAGCTTGGGTCGCTTTCAATTCTCGATCTTCTATCGCTTCTTTAAGATGAATTTATGCAGAAAACAGAAAATTGGAATCGGCTATTCTTTTCATATTCGAATTTTACGCTCAATTATCCATATAAAAAAATTATTCTATATTTTTCCGATTAGCAAAAGTGGTCTAACTTTGATATCAGAATGGGGGATATAAGCACTACAATTGAGCGAGCAGCCAAGCTCAGCCTCGATCGACCTGACCCATTTATCAAAACCGAACCAGTTGAAAAGTGATTCCCTGGAAAGAGCGACTAAGATGGAAACCAAGACACAATAGATGCGGAGTATGAAAAGCTGGTCAAGTGAAACAATATTGGAGATGGGGGCGATTTTTAGTCGAAAAATTGATTGCACACACCTTCCCAGTTGATATTCTATTATAGTTTGGGTGGGTTTCTACGGAGTTAGCTTTTCTGTTTCTGCAGCAAACCATTCTTGAAAGCTATCAGCTCTCCAACCTTTTCAACATGTTTGCTTTACTACGTAAGTGACAGGACAAGACGTCACTAGCTTGTAAGAGAAGAGTCAAAGGTGTATCGAAGTTTCAAAATGAATGCGCCTTTGTTGTTAAGGTTTAATTTCCGGGGAAAAAGAAAGCAAATAGGATTAATGTTTATGGGCAATTAAGGAAGCATCACAAATTAGTGTTTATTTTTTTCTAAATAACTTCATACTGCCTTAAATTTCGTAAAATGTTTTTTGCAAATTACATCTGTGTGCAACACTGCATAAAAGTATATCAATAAATCACAAATCTATAGTAAACAAAGCAATAAAAATATTTTGGAAAGCGTTTTGCAAGATGACAACGGCATTCGCCTAAATATGTATGTGTCTCGGCAAATACTTCACGACACCCAGGACACATACCAGATGTGTGCATGTGAAACTACTGTTTTCCTGCGAAAATGAAACATCTGTTGGAAAGAAAAGCAAAGATGCCTTTATTGAAAATATTTTCCATTCACAGCAATATATTTTTCAAGTTCCGTAAGCTTACAAAAAAATTTGGTCATTCAGATCCGACCATTCATCAAGCAAATTTTCAACCTGGTAATTTTTGACGTGCTTCCCCCTTTAAAGACCGTTTTCGCTGACTATGTTGACTATGCTGGTTGTCGACAATCGACCCTTGATTTTTTCGGTTTTGATTTTCGAAATAAATTCCTTTTTCGTCGTCCGATTCGATTCGATGGAGAAAACCCTTTCTGTTGAATCGCTGAAGCAAAATCTCTGATGTGTTCTCCCTGTTCCGAATTTGTATCTCAGTCAATTATTTGGGTACCCTCTTTCGCGATTTGTGAGTTTTGCCCAGAGCGTAGAATCGTCGTAAATAGCGCACCGATTAGCAATATATCTGCCTTTTTCTGTTAATCTAAAAGTATCATTTTCACAGAAAATGACTTCCAGTTCTGAGTCTTCATACTTTTTTGGCGGCCACCTTCTTCATTACGTATGTGAAGATCGCCATTTTGAACACACATCCGTACTGTCAGCTTCAAAATCACACATTTTTATAAAAATATCATACTAGACTTTGTTATAGAAATCTACCAAAAATATTTCATACGAAAATACTGTTGATATCTCTACGTAATAAGGCGTAAACAGCGGTTTCATATGCGCACACTAGCAGGTGGCTGTTTCAACGGAGCTTTTGCGAGGAAACCAAGTCAGATTTTTTAAAGGAAACAGAAGCTACTCGATTGTCACTTTTGATAGTGTTTAAACAGTGTTCGTAGACAACAATGAAACAATCCTTAAGTTGTATGATATGGGACACCTTCAGATATGTTCCGCAAAATTTTTCAAATTTTACTGAGGACTATTAACAAGCAGATGTTAGAGAGCATTCTAGTGGAGATGGTACCTGTGCGCTGCAGCCTAATTTATTATCGTGTCGTGACAATCTCTATAGCGTTTTACATTATGTACGTAGTTGGTGATAATTTCGCATGTCCATGTAATCTGTTGCAGGGTTCACAATCGTAAAGAAAGAAAACCGGACCAAGGGTAAATTAATCCATTTTCGCCTGAATGGCCAGAAAAGAATTTCTAATTAAGTACATATTATTTGCAAAGGGAGAGAGGGGATCAAGTAAATAGCATAATCTATGCTTAAAACTAAGAACATATGTATACAGAATAAAAAACAAACTACAGAGCGTTATTGGACATGAATAGCTTTGGGATCGGTAGTGCGAGTAGCTGTCGGGCTCAGTTACTTCAAAATAATCCCGCGATGAAGGTAATGCAAAAAATAAGATCCGTTGAGGCAGAGCTTATGAGTGCAGAGTTTGAAAAGGGTACACATTGCCAGAAAGATTCGGATAACGATTAAGGGTGCAGGGCCGAGAAGGATAGTCCACACACAAAAAATTATTTTTGAAAAAGAGGGGATTGGATGAATTTTCTTTGTACAGCTTCCAGAGCAAAGCAGTCGAATTTGCGGAAAATGGACGCAAATTACAGAGTTTTATTAAGGAGGACTAGAGAAAGAGGAATGTAAGATAAAACCATATATGTATTTTGGAAGCGCAAATGATGATGTCGATGGAATAGGAACTGAAACGACGTCGAAAGTTACATTCAGATTTTGAAAGGAGCTTAGAAATAATAATGATGATGAAGATGACCGTGTTTCCCACTACCAGCAAATACAACTTAATTCGTTAAATATCTCACTCTACAAATGAATCATACATAAATCTTGAATTTAAGGGATCTGTATACCGAAAACTTGATATCAGTTACATAGATTCCTTCTGATGGTTTTCGTGCCGGTAAGGAGAAATTATAGAGCTCCCGGCATATATAACCTTGTAGCGGCTTCCGTAGAGGTGAGGCAGCATCTAATGAGTTGCTTCTGCGTTGATGAAACCGCAAGTCATATAAAATTGATTTATTTATGATTGCTTATAGTGAAGTGGAAACTTCCATATATTCAGAAGGAGCTGGTGTAAAGCTGACAATCTCCGAATATCAGCAGAACCTACTAATTAAAAAAACAATGAAGAATATATGTGCAGATTTAATGTTTAACTCTCTTACATCGACTTATGCAATCCGAAAGAATAATAATAATAAAGAAATAATGTTCCGGGCGTTAATACTGTTCACCTCTGGGTTGGTGAGCACGAGCTTATCTCAAAATCGATTATTAAAAACCTTCGGGTAATAATCGGTGCAGTTCAGTGCAGGGAAGTTTTATGCAGTAGAGGCTAGTTCATATCTAGCGCAGATGATGCTTAACATCTTATAGTAGAGGTGGTGAGATCAATCCACTCTGCTATACGCAGCTCCTGTCTGGCGAAAGATTGAACAATGTCATGAACTGAATCAGGGTAAGAGGAGATGATGAGATTAGAGGGCGATTTGTATTGTATAACAATGGCCACGATCCAGAAAAAGATTCCAAGAATGTTGGATGCATGACCTAAATGTAGTGGTATAGACCAAAGCTCCCCTCGAAGTAATACTTCACGGTGGTCCCGCTGGGGAATGGGGGAAGAAGTAGAGGAGTTTTTATGAGTACTCACATATCAGATATGATGTAGCAACCTGACGCAGTAGCACTATTCTAAAATGTCCATCGCCATCCAGAAAAAGGCTATAAGCCTAGGTACAATAAATAAAATAACGAAAGCAATGTTCTAAGCTCTTAGCTGCTTAGCTTCCCTGGGTGACAATTATCAACTTGCATGATAATTTTGGCCACCCACACTCTATGTTCATTACGCATGTTTATTGAATTCTGTCAATATTGCAAAGGCTTCCTTAAGTCCAGCAGACCAATGTAAAAACCGTCGTAAGACTGATATGTTTTTTGTTACATGATTTAATACTCACACATAAATAACTCCCATACAGTGCGTGGTATCTTAAAGCCAATGCTATATACTTTTATGAAAATATATTGTTTTTTCTATCCTAGCACATTTTGTAAATTAGGTGATTGTTCTTCATCTATACCAATCAATCCTGTTTCCGTAACACTGTTTGAAAACCCAACTCTTATAAATCCTTTCTTCGTCGTGGTGTACATATTGTTTGTGGTGCTCCTTGCGTCAAACTTTCCTGAATCTAACTAACGACCCCTTGTATCTCCTAGATTTCACTATGGCTATCCTAAATTAGTTCTTCAAATTTCTGTGTGGATTACAACTCTGGGAATTCAACTATCGACAATAATAACAATAGCAGGCATTATATTTACATTTACTTCTACTTTGCATCAAACAGGAACTTACTTGTCTCATAATTCCGAAATATATCCTTTCTTAGTAAAATGAATAGTTGCAAAATGACTTGAGGAGCGGCCTGAAAGTAAGCTTGTGTGAACCGATATAATTCAAATGGCGATGTTTCAGCTGCTTTAAGCAGACTATGATGTCGCTCATAAGTGTCGTCATCATGGAAAAGCGATTCCACAGACCAAAATATTCTCCGACAAAACCTTCAACGAAAAACAAAGACGATATTATAATATTACAAAAATTATTTGGGTTGTTAATGCTCCCAAAAAATTTCAAAAATTTATTGAATTTTCACTGAAACTGCTTTTGTCCTTTCGGAGGAAATATTTCAGGGTATTAGAGGGGCAGACAGGGGGAGTATTCATTTTGTATTTAATTTCTTATTGTTTTCCTGTTTCATTGGATTATTCGACGGCAACTTATGTAGTCATCGATGCCCAACGTTCTGAACGATATAAGATGCCAACATTGTTTGTAACCTGTTAGGTAGGCGAATGATGAGGGTCGTACATAAACGACAAAGCTGCACCTTAGGCTAAAACCTACCTCACTTCAGTTCCGAGAGCAAGAACTTTCAATGGGACGACATTTGGCATTAAGAGACCGGGACTTATTTCAAGTAAAAATGGGGGGAGGGGGGGGGGGGGGGGGGAGTTTAAATGAAGGCGAAACGAATAATGAAAAATTTAAAGCAACAAAACAGAAAAGGTATTTCATGATGCGCAAAGAAGGAGTAGCTGCCAGGAACATGTTTTGGGATGATATTCATTGAACTTCCATTGTCCTGGCAATAACAAACGATTCTTTATTAATTTTTGATTAAAGAAAGTTTGGTTCTGCGTTCGCTCCCCGTTACCTTCTTTGTGGGAGTACTTGCAACTGATTTAATTTACAAGGAATAATGTATGTACTGCATGTTTACATCTCATTGACATTTTGAGAAACGCATAGCCTTTTGAATTGAGTGCTTCAAAAAATTCGAATAATAAAGTCGAGAGAAGTGTGTTTACGACTGTCTGGATACCTCCACAAAGTTAATTTATCTACTCGTAGAATCATCTAGATTCAACAAGCCCTGGATACAATTCCATAGTAATTTTCTGAGCAACAACAAGCAAATAACAATTGCGGGAGCAAATTTATCGACCATTAGCATTGGTTCCAAAGTTTTCCATGAAAATGATGCTAAAATATAAATAAACAAAACCCTGAAGGCATCAAATAGAAAGTTCCGCTTCAAGTTTATTAATGCTATGAAGAGAAAGCAAGTACTTTGAATAAGTTCTTTTGGATACACGAGCGAAGTCAGACATTCCTTCTTTGAAATGTTAATAGGCTTGAAGTTAAAAATAGAACCCTTCGCAAAAATGTTATAGATGTTTTTCACGTCATACATCTGTCCATTATCTGCTACACTTCTGCGAACAAGATCTTAGTTCCAAGAATATTTCGAACAACCATTGGGTTCATCAACTCTGACATTTTTGAATGTACTCGTACCTCTGTAGCTTCAAATTTCACGCTTCAATTGATTCTAATTTTTTTCCTTCTTATCTTCTATAAGTATTTAAAATAATATTTATAAAAGATAATCTTTACTTTTAAAGTTCTGTTTGCATTTCCCGGCATCTTAGAATATATCATTTTAGATGGGCATATACTTTCTGAGTGCAGGCAATTCCTGAAAATGAAAACTTGTTACATTTGAATATACATACATATAAATACATGTCCAGATAATGGATCCAATTCATTCTTAAGGACTAAATGTTTGTAAAGCTATATATTGAATTTGTTTACCTCAGTATGGTACCAATAGGAAATAAAGTCACATTGAGTATTTGTCTGAACAAAAACTTTGCCGATTCTGCGTTACACCCTTTCGATTCCGGCCATTGCCAAGGTGACGTAATAATTATAATGAATGTTACAATTGGCGGTAATAACACTAACATTAGGGTAAGCCATGCATAGGTATCCTCATGATCGCGGAACAGCTGGATTGTCACACCGATATCCGCTAGAAATTGGATTAGATACGCCACTAACTCCAAACTAGCCGGAACTAAAAACGTGAATAATATCTTTTCTCGTGTTTGAATTTTGTATCCCAAAACATGTTTGGGAACTCCATCCAGGACGTCCATTCTTGAGAACTTGTCAAAACACTTTCACCACTCGGCACGCTTCCTTTTGAACGTCACTAACATTATGTGAAAGGGTTCTGAAAATTCCCCTCGTTTTCGATGCAAAAACAATTGTTTTAAGTTAACAACAAATCGACTAATGACACAAAGTACATAATTCTTCGCAAGTGAGTAAGGTGCGTTATCAATGGGTTGGCGCAGATAACGTTCCATCAGATAAGATAATTTTCACTACAATGAATCAGATGGTGATGTTTTCGTGGTCAAGTTAGTAACGTAATTGCTAGAAAAGCTCTCAATTGGATAACACGGAGGTATATAAAGTGAATGAAATAATTTTCTTTACAGAGAGTACTCTCTGTAAAATATTGCATCTTTACATATATATGCTCTTCATGATCGTATTGGTATTGGTTTGGCACACCCAATTCTTAAACAGATAACCATATTGCCAGAAAAAATTAACGAGAAAAGCACCGAATGCATGATAGAATGGAGGATTTACTAATGAAAAAACGGAAGACTCAAGGGTGTTTAGAGCTGTAAAAAAATACCCTAAATTTTTATGCCGACTAAATTGCAATTCTGATCTAAAGGGTTTTTTATGAAAATATTGTGGTCTCCCATTAAAATACTAACTACTTCCAGCAACGATTAACTTCGGTAAGCACACGAATGCCAGTTTCTTTATTTTAACCACCCATACAGATCAATTGATCAATTTTTTTCCATTTATGCATGCTATTACTTATTACGGAAGGTTATAGTGAAAACCTTTCCTTTGGGTTCTGCATGTGGCTGCATTCAGAAAAAATCATTGTAACTCTTTCTTTTGCATATGTTAAGAGGCGTCCATAATGAAAAAGGGCAAATGTTAGCCGTTCTGGACCATCAGCATCTAAATGTAACTCCCGCAGAGCATCTATCGACACCTCTTTGCAAAGCACTTAGGAACGGTAGATCAAGCCGTAAGAGTACATTCTCTCTCACGCTATTGGAAAAACTCATACCGGAATGCTTCCATCCTAATTTTGAACAACTTTTGGACGAGACAAGCAAAAATTGAAACAAGATCCATAATCAATATTTCACTACATCTCGATTTGGATGACTAGAAAAGCTTAATGTCGTCAATTCCTAACAAAGCGAACGGAAATTGAGCTACAGAAAAAATGTAAAATCAGCTTTTTATCTAAGGGCTCTTAGAGGCTAGATTTATGTGCATTAATCAGTCGTAATATCACATAAAGTGTCCGGATAGCTGAGTGGTTAGAGCGCAAGGCTGTCGTACGGAAGGTCGCGGTTCAAATCTCACTGGTAGCAGTGGGTTGACGTCAGATACCAGTCGACTCAGCTGTGAATGAGTACCTGAGTCAAATCAGGGTAATAATCTCGGGCGAGTGCAATGCTGACCACAATGCCTCCTACAGTATACTGTAGTGTATCGTTACGGTCTTGAATGAAGTGCTCTAACACACTTCAAGGCCCCGATCCAATATGGATTGTTGCGTCAACGATTATTATTATTATTATTTAATATCACATAAAAAAAAGAAGTTGTGACTTCATCGCAGAACATGAACTCTAGAATGTCCCGAAGAATTTTTGGCTCCATAATCTAAATAACGATGAAATGCATAAACCATCTTCTTGTGAATAAAATACGGCTCAAAAAGTTGTTGTCGCCGAGCCACCACTTAATCTACATAGGTGAGGATGCCCGTGACAGACTTTCCCACAGATGTAGGGATGGCGTAGACCACGTGTATTCAGTTACCCTTTAAAATCTCCAAGTTGCAAATCTTTACCTCCATCAATCCTAATAGATATCTCATTCTTCCTCTTCAGCTTTTATCCAATTGCTTGCGCCACTTTGCTCGATCAAAGGCCTGATTTGGGTGGAGTCGCGTGGCCCTCAAATCACCAAGTTTGTTGTATAATTGCAACTCGATTTATCACAAAGGTGTAAAAAGATGATGCCGCCGCATACAGCCAGTTGAGGACAATTTCTGAAGTCGTCCAGTAGAACCATGCTTCGTCGGGTATTCGCAGATCCCGTTTCAATCGCTGCACAAGGTCCGCGGGAAGTGGAAGTTTTAAATGTCGATTCTCTGGATTTCACATAAAGATCCGGCTCGATCCGGTTTCCATCTAAGTAATTCATATACACCAACGAGCAATGCATCTCCCCTGAGAGACCCCTTGCCTCCGAACACATGCCAGTTTTGCTTATCTTTCTGTGGATTTTTACGATATCTAAACCTTCTACGCGCAACTTGTGGAAAAGTTCCTCTTCCCAATTAGTTTGAGACTCCCAAGCTACTGCCATTCTTATTTTTCTTCAGCCTTTGTCCCGTTCACAAGCGGGGTCGACTCGTCATGATCGGTTTCGCCACTTTATTTTATCAAATGCCCGATCTGAATGTAATCGCGAGGCTTTTAAGTCCCCATCCAACGTATCAAACCACCGTTATTTCGGCCTGCTTTCTGATCGTTTACCATCGAGTTCCCATTAGCACGAATTGCGTGGCTATACCATCGAAGACGCCTCTCTCGCAATTTCGTCTTTGTCTCCATTACCGCAAGACGCCGTTCATTGTTTTTTATAATCGGCCAACACTCAGAACCATAGAGGGCAACAGGACGGACAACATTGCGATAAATTTTAGATTTGAGACATTCATTAATACGTCAATCCCAAAGCTACTGCTATTCGCTTCTTTAGTGATTGCAAGCTCCGCGCACTTGATTCAGGACTTAATCCTTTTGGGTATCTTACCAGATCCTCCAATTTCTATGCTAAATTTAATTCTTGTATTGATATTTCATAGTCAAAATTCTGCCAACTCCAGGGTTTGTTGTAGCTACTAATAAATCACATCGTCCATGTAGCAGTTTTGTCGAAGCACTGACATGCCCCCTAGAGGCCAAAACTGTACCAAGACACTGCTTCTTGAAGGCATTTAGTCGCCAAATAAGATGCAGATGAAGTGCCACAGATTAATCTATTTATCTGGTAGTATTTCGTTGATTCACTTAGAAGATCTCGCCTCATTATTAGCTAGAAGCTCCTACCTTCTCCTGTCACCAGAATTTGTCGGTATATCATTTCAATATCCGCGATGCAGATATAATAAAGAAATCGAAACCGTAAAAAGATGGTGAAAAGTTCAAGTTGAGTAATACATAATATGTAGTTCAAGCTGACGCCCTAACACAGAGTTGTGTGGAAGAAAATACTGAGTAATTACCAGAGCGATCTCTTTCATATGACCCACTTAGTACTTGCTCATGATTCGCCTCGCAAAATTGGGTCCTCAATAGATTTGCTCTCGAGTTGGGGAGAATGCTGCATCCCCCTGTCCATGGATGCACCACATAATGCAGGTTCTTGTCACAAAGCTAATTTTACCCTCTCTTCACTATTTACACGAATTGCTCCTTACAATTGCTGGTAGTAGAAAAGGCAGTGCTATCCTGGCTCTGGGTGGCAGCACAATGGCGTGTAATTGTCTCATGAAACCTATCATTCTTGGTTCCAGAGTTAGATCAACCTTTTGTTATGATCTCTACGCAATTCCTTATAAACTTTGTGTTCGTATATTGTTTTTTGCGAGATGCGGTCCCAGCTTATTTGGGACGTTTCGAGTTATAATAGTCATTTAGTTTAATATAACCCTCAGCTCGTACTATCTATCTTCTCGATTCTTTACTTTCACAAGAGTAAGTTCTAGGAGAGCAAGTAAAACCGGATGTTGAAAATGCTTCGGTGGGCACACATGCTCTCGTTTATCTACTGTCGATACCATTCGTCGTTTCTCCTTTTCCTGTCGTCCAGAAAATTGAGTTGTTGCGTCATCGTTGGTGGCTGGTAGGCTGCTTTAGTGGAGTATAAGTGTAAAAACGTGCGGTGCTCCTTGTTGGGCTTCCGGATGTACATTTCTAGGTTCGCTGTCGTCAATCTACCCAAAGCTTCAATTCCCTAACTATGTTAATGCAGTCGCCTATATTTCATTTTTTCAATATTTCGCATGAACAAATTTGTTTCGCTTTGTTGCGATTTTTACAAGCGTCTATCGGCCGCTAGGGGGTCCTAATTTGTCCTGAAACGTTGCTGATTCATTCGAGTATCTCCAAAACTTTAAACCATTCCCAGGGAAAGGGTAAGTATTCGTCCAGTTTTTGAACTGCCGGTGGTAGTTGATGAAGTGTCCTTCCAGATTCAGCTGACAGTTGGTTAGTTCCAGCAGGTTTGCGTTCTTAACATCGATCATAATTTTTTGATAGTATTAGATGATTCCATTGCAATTTTTCGAGGCTGCCTCAGTGTCCAATAGTGACAGTACCCTTAATCATTGATTATCGAAACTATTGATGGGGGCCTCCTTTACTACTTTCAACCGGTTTTATTGGTACGATTGTCGCCAGAGATGTTTTCGAGACTTCCTCGAAACCGCATAGTCATTAATTTATATCATCCCTCTCCTTAATGTACTCGCTCATCACAGCATCAAAAACTAACAGTGGCGTCTGGCAAAATACTTTTTGATTTTCCTCTCCACGGAGTCCTTCCGTTATTTGGAGGTGAGACGCTCGATTCTTTGGACGGTCACCTCTTGATAACCAAGTCAACTCATGAAGTTGAAGCATGACTGCTCGGCGTAAGCTAGTCCAAAGAACTGACCTGGGCTCACGCTTAAATGAAGTGCTCTAACACACTTCAAGGCCCTGATCCAATATGGATTGTTACGCCAACGATTATTATTATTATTAATTTTGTAAGGGGTAAAGTCCTCTATCCAATGCATAACCAACAGTAATCCAATCATACCAGAGTTACTGAACTTTATCGAGTGTATATGGACTAAGTAAGTTCATAAAAAAAATGAAGCAACTACGGAAATAATCAAACAGCGAAATACGGAGGCTACCCTGTGTATTCAGGAATCAAATAAAGGCTTACACTCTAGCAGAAAACGCGACTGGTTATCGTAATCGTAGGCTTTATGGCTTGTATCATTAATCCCCGAGCAGAGCCTAATATTGGCCTATTGCTATCATATGCAAACTTTGCCACCAACAGCACAAAGCAACGGTCCTTTCAAAACTGGTTACTTTTACAAAAAATATGGATAATCCTTTGATGCAGCTTATTGAGCGCATTAAGCAATTAACGTACTAACTATCGGATTGCCGAAAATTACTAATTCTCATTGACTGGGTTAACTAGCAATATACCAAGTAGTCAATTATCTACTTGATGTTGTTACTATCCACACTCTCATCAACCACCACTATTGTAATAATTCTCAAATTTCTGAAGTATTGAATTCGTCACAGCTATGAACTCTTTCACTGACGCCACGAAATCAAATAGAAGATTCGTTATCAAATATTTTACAATGGTTTCATTTCGGGTATATCTAAATGCAAAACTACAGTACCTCAAGATAGTGTTCCTTTTACTCCTTGATTTACTGATTACACAGCAACATTTATAACAAGAGCTTATCCGGATATGTGGAAGGAAACTAGTATTATACCCTTGCACAAAAAAATGAGAACACCCCAGGCGAAAACTACCGAACTACATCTACCCTTTTCTCCTTTTCCAAAATTTCTGAAAAATACTTACATAAAAAAATGCCTTTCGTCTCGTTTCGGTCACCTAATTCTGAAAGAACAGCATGGGTTTCAACACGGTGGCTCTATTGTGACCAATTTGTTGGAATTCACCAACTTTGTTGCGAAGTCTCTAAATACAACAAACGATGTCCATACAGTCCAAACTGACTGCTCCAAAGCTCCGATTCCGTCCACCACTGCTTGCTTCTCACCAAACTCCGGTCGTATGGATTTCCTGCAAGTATTCTCTACTGGTCTTACTTAGATGGTAGAGTAAATCGTGCCTTCTTCAATGGTTACATCTCATCTCCATTTTTTCTCTAATCAGGAGTACCCCAAAGGCCCATCCTCAGCCCATTTCTGTTTTCATTTTTCGTGAATGATCTTCCTTCCTTGTTCACCTATCCTAGTCTTTTATATGCAGCTGATTTAAGATTGATCCGTCCAGCCTTCAGTCAAACCGTAACACGTTATCAGCCCTCGACATATCCTGAACTTCTGGTCTTCCTTAACCTGACATCTCTACAATCCCGTAGATCCTTGACTGACGCATGTGCCGGTTGCAAACATTATAATAGATTTTTTTTTTTGTGCGGGGAGTGTTGGGCTCCCGCAACAGCACGCTGGCGGACTACCAACTAAACACCTCTCTGTCATCAGAGAACTAGTCTGGAACCGTTTGACACATTACTTCGGGCTAGCCATCACGCTCTCCCGGCTTTGGGAGCCTTCAAGTCATTGAATTCCTTTCACCAACAGGAGGGGAGGGGAGGAAGGGAGTTGTTGTTAGTTCAGGGAACCCCTTACCGTCCGATCCCTCCGCCGGTCGAGTTCAATCTTCTTCGCAATAAGAAGAGCCCGAACATAATGCGCAATACGATTCCAGCTGCCAGCGCTCTTCAACATCCCTCTGGCAATGTTGTCTGGAGGAGACCTCCCCGTGTCTGCATAAAGCTGCTGGCGAAGGCCGCCCCACCTCTCGCAAGAGAAAAAGGTGTGTTCAGCGTCGTCCCTCAGTCCATTGCAGAACACACAATCAGGATATCGCGCCTTCCCAATCCTGTGCAGGTAAGACTGAAAACCTCCATGCCCACTTAGAAGTTGGGTAGAGAAGTAACCAATCTCACCGTGCGTTCTGTTCAACCACGGGTCTAATTTGTCGATGAGCCGCGCAGTCCACCTGCCCCTTCGCTCATTTTGCCAAGAAAGTTGCCACTCCGTAAGAATGCGTTGACGTTCTTCACGAGCAACCACCTCTCTTAAGTTTTCGCCCTTACGGCGATAGATAGCTTTACGCTCCTTGAGAAGGAGGGAAACGGGGACCACTGCCGCAATCACCATCACAGCCGGTTCACAGCAGATGCCACTCGAAAAGCTCCCCGCCTCTGCACTTGAGCGAGGCGTTTACGATGCACCTCCTTGTCAAGGGCATCAGCCCATATCTCCGCTCCATAGAGAAGAACCGACTGCGTTGCTCCCATGAGGAGACGTATCCTAGTTGATATAGGGTCCCCGACATTCGCTATTAGCCGACTCAAGGCAGCGACTTCAGCTGCAGCCCTGTCCGCTCGAAGAAGCTCATTTTCGAGTCGAGCATTAAACTAAGGTATTTAACCGCTGGTTTTGACTCTCTCTCGCCAATCGATATGGGACGCAGGGTCGGGATTCTGCTTCTGGTCAGGATGACTACTTCGGCTTTTTCCAGTGCAAGTTTGAAACCGCTTCCCGTCGCATAAATATGCCAAGTCTGCTTTGCTCCTGTTCAACAGTGCGTCCGGCAATAAGTTCCGCAACGTCGTCTGCATAACCGACCAGGCGCGACTTTATAATAGCTTGATGGACACCTCTGTAGCCACCGAAATTCATTACCATCACAGATCAAACAATATTCGCAACATTAATGTTTGTGAGGGAAAATTATGTACTATTTAATTGACTGGATTCAATGCCTCTGCATTCGCTTAAATCGGAGACTAAAAGGAAGAAAATAGAAAAGAAAGTTCCAAAACGAATTGAATTTCAAAATCCTAGCCTTACTCTCCAACAGCAGCCGAAGCTACTACCGAAATGGGGAATAAGGTTCTGATCAAAAAAGAATCATAACAAAAAATTGAACCGATGAAATAGAGGACTAGGGTTCTGTGCTCCTATCAAATATCAAACTCCTTCACCGAGCTCACTCATCACTATAACAACTATCATTTCAATACTTTAGTACTTACTGGTTGAGTCCTGGGAATTTTACTCATCTTGGGCAAAATATTAAAGCTAAAAAGCAAATAGCAACAAAAGCTGACTATCCACACAAACTATTTAGTGAAAAATTGCTTGTATAAGAAGTAAACCTTGCCACCGTGCTCTTTAAGAATAAATGTAAGTCTCCTCTTCCCATATTTGTAGAATGCAGGTTATTTTCGGTTTTATCTTCATCACACTTAGCGCCATGCAAATGACAAGTCTACAGCAGCGGAATAACATAAAGACAAACGCAAGCATCTATGACAAATCCGGATTGGAACTCTTAGCAGCAAGTTGGAGAGGCTGCTTCTAAATCGGCGAGGCCATAGGCCCATCATTACCGTTAAAATATTCGTGATAAGGATCAATGTGCTCCACACTAAACAAACTTTCAATGCAAAGATCCATTCAAGTGCGCGAGGAGAGTACCCGCTCCTGTTTTCCCCCGGCTATCATAGCTGGGTAGCCTGCACCTCCAAAGCCAGATTGGTATTGCCACTTATGTTACTATTATAGACTATAAACAATAAATTTATCGCACTCACAATAATTCTTCCTTCATATTCGTACATTTAAATGGCTCTCTACATGCAACAACCTAATACAAGGTAGGGAAATTTAAGTACAGAGATATGTTTGCAGCTAAATGTAAGATTATTAGGTTTAGGGTGATATTATCCTGAAATAAATTTTTACGATTATTTCAATGACAAAAATGTTGTACGTGATAATTTTAACAAGTAAGGGTTCAAACATGAAATAAAGGGACTAGAAGTGCAGAAAGTCTGTAAATTGGTATTCTGGAATGAACATCACTGGAGATATTATTTAGGTGCTCCGAAACAGGCGGGAATACGGATCGACGAAGCCCTTTAAACTCAATATAAAGTGATACCATTTACTACATGCATGGGAGTTCAGTTACACAAAGGGGAGGAGACGGTCAAAATTATCAGATCATCGGAAATCAGGGAGAAAATTCGGGATGATGATTTTTTATAACAAATTAAAGGGCAAATATTTAATTTCAACTGTAAGTTACAATGAGTGGAAATGAACGTGGTAAAAAAGGTACAGTGAAGTGATTGTCGTTGTTTTCCAACGTGAAATCTAAGAAAGAAGCTGAAAGTAAAAGTATTCATCGGGCCGGTGACAGTTAGTAAAAGTAAATGTCACTACCTAAATAAAAAATCCGCAGTAGCACTACAAACGCAAAAGACGATCACGGATGAAATCGTGTCGCCGGTATATCCTCGTACTCGTAAATCTACGGAATCTTGAATGAGATGTTTTGGAGTATCACCATCGTCAGTCCCCATCTCGATGCTCGCTGAGAAACAAAAAGTCACTTCTTCTCTCTCGCATCTTCTGGACCATAAATTCATGTACTGCATATTCTCTTACAGGATGTAAATCATGCTGCTTGACTTTTCATTTTCTGTAGCTCTTCTCTGAAGACCTGACACCACCTTGAACCAGAAACGCGACTCACATTTTTTCCGCATACCATGTTCCTTACAGGGAGCACAGAATTCTAGCAGCTTTAAGCTCAGATTTGTCGTCCTGTCCTATGCGTACTCCCTCTACTCTGGCGCACAGCCCTAGTACCAAGTCAGAACCACCCTCCTCCGTATCCTGCAGATGATCCACCCAATCTTAATTTCTCATCATCGCTATTTTTTCGGGGACGCTAACTATGGCCATTTTTTGCCTCTGAAGTTGATAGATCCTACTGATACGCTGAAATTGGTGGCACCTAAGTAAATTCGTCTGATGATTTCCTATACCCCTTCGTTCGATGTTAGAAACTACTTCTTTCGTCCCCAACGCTCGTATGGGCTGAACACCTTCGCAGTATGTGTTCTTCTTATCACTCCTCAAGAAATTTACCCCAGCGTCTTCTGGTTTGGCGCTATTCCACATTTCTCAGTAGTTCGCAATTTTGCCCTTCCCTTCTTCTTTGATAGCTTTTTAGCGATTGCGGTGTTTTTAAAATTTACTGTGGTGGGGTTACTACGGTCGCTATCAAGTTTGCGCTGTTGTTGTTACATTCGCCTCTCCTTTGAACACTGCTTAGTTCGCTTGGTGACCATCTCGCGCAGCCCCTCTTAGACAGTCTTCACTTTCTTCAAGACTGCTCCGCACTTGTTAAGCAACCTTTTCTTCTCTTCCCTCGTCTTCTGTGTGCCCACTTTCCTGGTAAAATAACTTTTCCCGCCCGCGACTTTTTCGACATTTCTCCAGACGAAGGCGTTCCCCGTGGTCTAGATTTCACCATATTTTCTCGCAACTCTCTTTGGAACCTCAGGCCAAGCATCTCTCCTTTTCGGCCACCAGAGTTACTAGTATCTTATTTTTCTTTCTCGAACGACCAGTTTCACTATTTGCTCCTTCTCCACTATTACTAGGGGCCTTACTACTTTTTCAGAAAAGCCCCGTCCAAAATTCTGCTATAACTTCTCGCGCTTCTCGAAAACGAATTAATGTATTTGGGAGTCCACTATTTTATTTGCACTATATACTATTCCTTACAAAAATTTCAGATGCTGCCTCTTGTGTCGTTGTAATTATTCTTACCATTGGATTTATGGGTTTCAAGTCGCTATCTCGGCTAGAGTGTGCGGTCACCTTAGATGGTCCCCGTAGTCCCCTATGCATACAAGGAAAGCATAGGTTAACAGAATCCTTGTGAACTTGTGTTTAAAATGGGGATCAGGCGCCAGTCGAAAATTCGTTTTAACTAAGCGCGCATTGTCAACCCGATAATACCACAGCTTTCAATGCACTTGTCGTCCTGCCAAGATTACTTTCGAGACGAAGGTAGCTGTAAAATTAACCAGAGAGCCCTTTACCCAGATGAAATACTATTCCCCTACATTACAACGGATTTCAAAGTTAGGACTTACCTGAATAATTACTAATCAAAAAGAAAATAAATTTGCACCGCTTACCCTTTTCATGTGTGGGACATGACTACCCTTAAAATCAATAACAGCTCATGTCATTCATTGCGTCCATAGGATTCCATGAATATCACCCGCGAACAGTTCTTCTATGCGAAACTAGATTACACCAACGGCACAGGCCGAAATTTATCCAATTATGGCCGAACAGATACCATCCAAACTAAACGTTCATACAGCTTCCCGGGGGTACAAAAATACTCGTTTCTGAGTGATTTCTCAGTAACCAACTCTGCTTACATGCTAACGCCCTCAACTGAAACCAGCTTCGGCTTCGTAAACGTCGTTTCTTTACACTTTCCTAATCAATATTTTGGTTCGAATTCAAATACATCAGCAAAAACCAGCCTCACCTAGCTGGCAAATCATGGTACCTGACTTCAAGATGCGACTTACATGCCAGACTCACTTACTAATTGAACACGAACTTCAACAATAAAATTCGTCAACTAAGCCAGTGACTGATAATACATCCCGCCGCATGAAAGAGCTCCAATTTTAGCCTCGCACTCAGGACTTTCAATATAAGGAGCAACCATTTATTCCCTAACAATTTTCAGCAGTAACATTAATGGAAAAACTAATCCAAATGCTTTTCCTTTCCTTGAAACTATCCGAGGCATTAATTGCAATGATATATCAATATCTAACTCCTGGATTAAACCAAAATCCAAAGAGAATCGAATCGTCGGTACACTGAAGCATTTCATGAAAAATCCGACTAACCTGTGCGGTTACACACTTTCAACTTCTCCAGCCTCTTCTTTCTTCCGGACGAAAACTTTCATTACCAACCTCAATAATCACCTCTCTAACATTAAAATGAACCTAAATTTGGTACTCGTACAATGAACTTAAAGGAGGTTTTCATGTTTATTTGAGTAGATGTGGGGATGGGATAGATTTTGAGACCTAGATTTCAGATAGACGCATCATTGAGATTTTTTCCAATTTTCCGTTTCAGTAGTATCCGAGATTGAGTCTTATCTCACTTTAAGTTTGCTCACTGTGATCACTTACTCCTCTAGTTTGCAACGGATGTCAAAACTACCGCCAACTGTTTGTGGAAGTCCTGGTTGAGACCTTTCATTCGATACCACCCCCTCCCACACAAACAAACAAAAATCACCCTATTGAGCATGTATTGGGGACCTTCCTTAAACTCAATACCAACTCCTGCCTCTCACAGCATGAGTAGTTCCCATATTTCCACCGAATTTCATTCGAACGATGCAGCCATTTTGGTGAAAAGCGCGTGTGACAGAGAGGCAAAGAGTAAACCGATTAAACCTTAAAAATCGTCCATCTTTCACTTCAATATTCAGCTATACCTAAATTTCAGTTGCCAGCAATTAACCCCCTTCATTTGCCTTTTTAGCTAAACATGAATGATAAATATGTTGAATTAAATCTACGTAAAATTAATCAAACGACTAACAATGTGAAAACCAGGCCAAACACAACTAACCTCCCATTAAAACACAGTTGACTGGGTTAACCACTAATCTTTACACCAAAGCTCTTCAGATCAACTAGTATCGTCCTAAAGGGCAGAGCTAAAACTCAAGATTTTCGGTTCACTTTCCATGACAAATGATACCCGTTTGATATCGCTTTTAATTAAGTTCACCTAATTGAAACAGCAAATTCTATCGATAGCTGCTCACCAATCAAGCTGCTGAGAAATTGAGCGTTCAACTCTGTGAGTTGGTTGGGTAACACCCCATAGAGTAATTTTTTTAAGTTTTCCAATTTGCCGTGCCAGGTTGTTGATATACTCACCTGAACTTGGGCAATTTAATTACAAAACTTTTAGTGAAACTTGAACCGTTCTCTAAACTTGGGGGCAGGGCGGAGGCTCATTACCCCTACCAAAACGGAGTAAAGTCTATTACAAGTTCACCCTATGCCATTAATTTATCATATTAAATTTGTTTGATCAAGGTATTAAGTGGTAATTCATATTAATCTCCTGTTTTACTTTTAATAAATAATGTGATAATTATATTTCGAGTTAACCCGAAAATAATTATTGATTGCTCTTACACGGTCGCGGTTTTTGTGGCTGTGCTTTCGTCCAAATGTTTCCGCAACATTAAGTGGCACAACAAATAACATTTTACCACCCTTCGCGTCGTTTCTGTAGTATGGTTCTGCGCCAGGCCATAAATAATTAATGGCGAAAATGTGTAATCAAAAGTCTCGGCATACAACAAGTTCCGGTGCTCGTAACGTTTGTTGTTGGCACACGAAGTCCTTGCGTTTACATTATTGAGTTCTTCTGAGTAATTAAAGGTCCTCTCGTTTTTCAAATGTGCGGGTGGAGGGATGGAAACTTTCTGTTATACGATTCCATTGAGAGGGTACTTTTTTATTAGGGTTTCTTTTCGAATGTATAAAATTATCGATACTCCACAGAAATATGAATGAAAAGAAGATCCTGGTGGAACTTTCATCCTGTCATAAAAGTGGATAGAGAATTTCCATGAAAAATAAAGTTACACTCGGTTTGTCGGAAAGAGCGGCCCTTTAGATTCACCCAAATTCTATTGCTTTTACATATGTGTTATGCATTGATTTAAGTATTTGTACATTTTCGATTTCAGTGTAATTCGCTACTCTCTTTGTCCCACAAAAGTACCCAAAGTGTATCAAAGCTACGATTTAATAAAGTTGTTTGACTTATAGGACTTTTTTTGAGTAAAATAGCTTAAGGTGTTTGCGCATTGGTTCCTGAGCTCTCGTAACGGTAAACCATAAGAATACCAACTAAACACCTGCCCGTTATCAGATAATTAGTCTGGAGCCGTTTGACTTATTACTTCAAGAGGGGAAAGTCCTTCCAAAAACGGTTGATAAGAGGAGGAAGAAAAGCTGCTAGTTCAAAGTTCAGCCTGAATCCTCTTCGTGCAAAGAAGAGTCTGAACACAGTGTTTAACGCACCTCACTTTCCTAGCGCTCCCCAGTATTTTCTTTGGCAACTGAAGGTCCCCCATATGTCTGCATAGAAATGCTAAAAAATCGTATCCCACCTTCAATAAGAAAGAAAGTTCTGATCGTCGTTACCCATTAACCAATTTTAGAACGCGCAAAGGTTCGTGCCCTACTGATCTGCGTAAGCTGCGTAAGGAAATAATCAACCTCACTATGTTTTCAATCTAGCAACACCCTTAAATTTCCAATGAATCGTGCAGTCATCACTCATTCAACGTATGCTACTGCTCCATATGAGGAACCATCCCTTCTAAGTGCTTTCCCTCAGACAGTGGGATTACTCCTGCCTAATCATCATCACAACCGGCTCGGATAAAGTGCAATAAGCAGAGGCTACCCGCAAAGCTCCGCTCCTCTGCACTTACGCAAGGCCCTTATGATACGCCTCCTTACTAAAAGCATCAGCCCATATCTCGGCAATGTCGGGTTAAACGGACTACATCGCGTTCATGAGAAAGGATCTCTTAATGTAGGTAGGAGCTAAAACATTTGCCATTAGCTGGCTTACAGCCGAAATTCCTGTTACAGTCATATACTCTGCTGTTTTAATTGGTCTGAAAAACTTTATCTTCAAGCCGAGCGTCAGTTCATATTTAACCAGTCGACTTTAAATCTGTAACAGTCTTGGCGGTGGCTACGGAATGCAAGGTGAGAATTCTCTTCCCAGCAGTGCGCCCAGCAACAGGTGTTGCAAAATCATCTGCACAGTTAACCAGGCGCAACCCTCTTTGCATGCGAGCCCGAGGAGACTACCCTAGAACCACTGTGCTTCCTGCTATCTGATCCTCGTCCCCAAAACCTGTTGGAACAGGGGGTGGTCTCTCAGAAAATCCGTCAATATCCGCAAATGAAAACGATTTTCTAGAGTGAATAGCATATTCGTCACTCCTCCTGTAACTAGACAACTTGCACAACACGTAGGTGTATCCCAAGAGATAGTCACTGCATCTTCCTGCATTTGTCACTTCTGCACTGATAACACTAGTAATTCCACGCAGGGAATGTCGGGAACGCTGCAAGCCATCTCCTCGCCGCCATTTCCAAGATCTGTTTTCCTGTGGAGTATGGGTGGAACCCGAATATTAACGTGCCCTGGCATTAAACTCCGTTTCAATCATGATCCGCCCTTCCGTGCGAATATAATGTACTCCAGAATATCAAGCCCACTTCTGAAAACCCTAGACACCGAATCCAGACAAAACCATCACCTCATCCTCAGGCCCAAGTCAAACACCTAGGCGGCAGTGGTATCAGATGATTCGAAATACCAAGTTGGGTCCTTATTCCAGTATTGTTTGTTAATGAGTACTAAGTCAACTTTTACTCAGCACAAAACTGCAACTGCTGATTTATAAGATGCGGATCATGTTAGCTGCGTCGAATTGCAGCCTGAAGGCGGGAACCCACCACGAACCGATAGTGAATACGATCCTGTTTTTCTTTGAAAATTTTCGCTTCGTAACCTACCTGCCCACATCTACCGTATGCTAGCCTCCTATCAGATCCCGCCAGGTTGTCACAATCCAAACATCTGCAAGCTCCTTGTACTCAAATCCTGCATATTGCTCAACCAACTGTGAGACGAAACGAGATTGAGCGATGGTCAAAGACCATCCTGAGTGACCAGGGGCGATCAAGAGGGGAGAGCTATTCCGAAAACCAAAAAAGAAGGGGAAATTGGTCATGAACGTCCACTCGCAAATATTGAAGCTTCATCGAAGTACTCTGTCGAGACTTGTTTCCATGCATCTATGCTAGCTAGGCTCAGGAATGTGGTGGGTCACTGAGCGCTTCGATCAGAATTGAAACCAAAAAAAAAATAACGCCTCAACCCTACGCGCGAAGTCATTTTATCCAGCTTTGTCACAAAGTTCCAAAATAACTCAGCAATTGACCCAAATGATGTAACTTTGCAATGTGTAACAGAAATATAAAATCACCAAGCACAAATACCATCTTGAAATCTACTTACAAACTAATAACATAATTCTCCTGATGTGTTTCAGATCTCTTCAGCAAAAATTATTTTGAAAATCTTGGCTACACCTCCTAGGTGGGCTATCCTAATCAGAAAGCGGCTAAAACATTATTCAGCTCCCAGCAATAATCTGAAATACCTTCACTGTACGACAGTCAATATGAACGTTTGATACAGCACTGAACTACTGCCCTCCGAGCTGCCAAATATTTGATAAATTTTTCAAATACCAAGAGCCGCGATTTTTCGCAGTAATAAATTTTAAGTGCATGACACTTGGGAAATCATCAACTCGGTGGTTGTGAACCGTATGGACATCAAATTACGCATGAATTAAGCGTATTTGAGTGATTCTCCATGGTAATGAATAGTTCTCAGCGCGGCTTTCATTTACTGCTGTCAATACATCCAGGTTCAAACTGAAAAAGTTCTTTCATAACTAGTGGGTGTTAAACTTTCGGATCATTTACTGTCTGTGTTGAAACTGTTGCTTAAACTTTCACAGAATTTATTCAAAACTGGTGCATTGATACACAAATCACGGAAAGCGCTGCATATACTTTCCTTACTGCAACTTCTGCATTACTTCAGTTAAAGTTGCGCTACCTGAAAGTAATCATACATGTGTAAGTATACCCAATCAAAATACTTTTTACAGGTTCGACATTCCATTCCAATAATTGAAATTCCTTCTTAAATTGCTCTGCATTTCTTCCTTAACATAATTCAGTTCAAATTCCTGCAACTGGCTGTCATCTATAGTCATGGCTTTTTCGATATGCTCCTTTCAATTTGAACAGAGGTCGTGTCAACGTCATATTGCTCTCTAAATACTTCCTCACCAGATCCAACTTCCAATTTCCTTTCATAAAGAAACCTCTTGTTACTTTGGTACTACACTCACACATTTTCAGTTTGTTGACAAATTTGGCATCCACTAGGATCCTTCCACGTAAGGTTACTTGTATTACTAGAGTAAAAGTTTCTATGGAGAACGTTTACAATTACAGAGAACTTAGACGTCATAACCCAGCTTATCAAGTTTTAGCCCCAGGATTGATCATTTAATCATATTTACGGATAGAGGGAGTCCCAAATCTTTCTTAACTTAATAACGAAATCAAATAGGGAGAATTGCTTCCTTTTGGGTAAAGCATTACAGAAATAATGACAGAAGGTTTTCCCTTTTACTTCTGCTTCCGACAGCTTAGCCTTAAACCAGAACGGCTTCACTCATTATACTTTATCCGAACCCATTTCCCATATTACAAATAAATAAAAGAAAGCAGTCAGTATCTGGCAACGACTTTAAGTCATATTGGTCCCAGAGCGAAGATGAAGTAACATCTGATCATTTGCTTCTGCCCTGGATAAAAGCATCAGCCATTTTTGCCAAAATTTTTTAAGCATTTCATTACTTCGTTTCCATTCTCTATCCATCGTAATAACCAAAACAGCCGGAAGATGTGGTCGGAAGGAAGTCTCCTGAAGGAAGGTATCTTACGGGCTACCTTCGAAAAGGATTTTCTCTTCATTTTTACGTCGCCTGGTAATGGATATCCTGGTATGCATTCGCGGACTATCTAGTCATAGTATGTTAATTTTCGGAAAGCTCTTCGGGCACAGTATGTGACCAATGAATACAACTCCGCCACCGTAACAGAATTCCGATAAAAGCTATGAAAATTAGACAAATTATACTCACTAGGGATATTTAACGGACTGCTGCAAGGTACCCTCTTTATCGGACAAGGGAATTCAGTCAATGTAAACCGTAAAGTGTCTAGGCATACATCCCGACTTCAAATTAGCATGCAAATAGCACCTCCGAAAGCAATATCAGACATCGTACATGTTGCGCTAGTTCTGAAGAACTGGGATAGTAAGACCGGGCTGCTTTTGCGGCAATTGGTTGATTGAATGAACCTATCCTTAATAAATCGCATTTTGCTACCAGCAGAAAGGTACTAGCAAATTCCGACGATCGGTTACCTAAACATTACTGTCTAGAGCCCTTAAAAATATCCTATATCTACTGCCCCCATTATTTGAAGGTGAAACGGAAGCTCATAAGCTTATAAGGTTTGTATGGTTGACAAGCGCAAAGGCGAACAATCGTCTGGTCATGTGTTATTCGGATACCGTTGGGCAAACATCAGGTAGCTCGGCAGGTCATATACTATTTGATTATCGTAATCACCAAAAGAGAATAAATTGTAACCAGAACCTGAACGCTTCGAGTATGAAAAGTTTTGTGTACTTCCTATGTGAGAATATTTCGTTACACAACGACCCTATTTTCATATGTATCATATAACTAACTAACAATATATTAGATTATTTACTTGAATGTGGTACGGGCATTCTATGCTAGAGGGTACAGCACATTGACACGAAATAAACAATTTTGGCTAACTACAACTTTGTTAGTAATAACACGATTACCGTCAAACTGTCCAATAATATGCTCTATGATATGCCGTACTTTTTTGGCAAAATTTTGTAATCTTATAATGAAGCTAGGAGTAGCTTTCCGGTATATAAATTAATCTAAAGTGAGATTGGTATCAGATGACTTCTCAATTCGGGGAAAATAAATGTTGCATCCCTCTTCTATTGTGAAAGAACCCCTTCCTCTTTAAGCCACACATAATTATGCCTTTTATTGTATGAAGGGGGCCTAGGGGACCTGCATGTATTCACCAAATTTCATCTCAATAAGCACAGCCATTTCCGAGTAAATTGCGCATGACAGACGCACAAAGCCGATTTTAGTAAGGTTTTATTTTTACACAAGCCCTTAAAAATGGTTGGATGACCACATTCCAGACGGTGTTACACGCAATTTCATTAGCAGCAGAACATTGTCTCTTTTAAAATTGGTACAGTTGTCCCAAAGTCCACCCTCCCCCGCAGTTGCTCCAAGAGTCAAGAGCCAATGTGTCAAACCCGTTAGTGTGGATGCCACAGCCACTCAAATGTTGTTATTATGATGAAGCAGATTGGTTTGCCAAGGATCCGACCCCATAGGGCCGGCTGTTGGTGTGCAGCGTATAGTCTGCTCTGAATGAAAAGTCGCAGAGGCTCGTACAGTCGAATGAAAGATTTGAATCTATATTGGCAGCGGATTTTTTTTCTGAATAAACGCGAGGCTTCTAGATCGACATTTTTATTATCTTTAAGAAAGAACATATGAAAACCCAGTGAGGAGTTCAAACAGAACTCTGCTTCTTGAATGTCCACGAAGGAGATGTTCAAGTTTTGGTGTTCTCGGCTGTGTGCAGAGGCGCTATGTTTCATATGCAGCTGCCGGATTTCTGTACACCTGAAACGAAGATATTTCGTGTAACAGAGAATCAACAGAGAATCTTCACACTCTCTTCTCTTAGGAGATGTTCTTTGATTCACATAAGCCTGCAGTAAAAGCCGCGAGAAACCGCCTGGACATACGTTTCACACGGTAGTATAATGAATCTAATGCTTGCAGCTAAGGCTTACCCTATTCATTAACTTTGTTTAACACAAAGCCATCGGTCCCAACAAAAGAGTGGTCAAACGACCATCCTGAGTGACCGGAGTTGATCTAGAGGGAAGAGCTACCCCAAAAACCTAAAAAAAAAAACAAAAGTTGGCGAAATTGGCAGTGGTGGTCACAGTCTTAAACCACAACAAGAATCTTCCAATATTTCGACAACTAATGAATGGAATTTGTCGTTCATATTATCTGTCATCACATCGAATATTAATAAGATAAAAACAGTTTAAATATGGCTTATTTCTTTTTTACAACATCAAGAAAAGTGAACATCAAAGAAAAATACATAGTCCTTAGAACAAAAAAAAATTAATGTTAATTCATTAGTTTCTTATAATTTCGTATTTCAGGTGTTAGGTGTTTAATTATACACAGTTCGGGAATTCTGACGTTTCACTTCTGCCGATACATTTTACTTGCATTCTTTTCCCTACAAGGGCAGAAAATCATTCCTCACCAGTAGTTCGCACTAACTCCCAGTTTGGACACACAAAAACTACCGGGTTAATGGGGCATTCTAAATTTGGACAGGTTGAGGTGTTTGCCGGTGCGAATCAATAACCTTCCAAGTAGTAAGACGCCGAGCTACTCCGTAAGAAAAGCAACGAGAAAAAAAAATCTCACCAGGGTTCACTTCCGGCAGCGAGCCCTGACTCCGCCAACCTGGCCACCCGAGACGGCGTTCTTACCTGCTCGATGTCCGCTTTACGTCACGCAACATTTTGGGATTTTTTTTCGGTTCTTTCATTAATCGAATGCTTAGTAACAATTTCCTCGCTTTATGTTGAGAATGTTGCTTAGGCCGCCATCACTGCAGATGCGTTAGCTATTGCTGCAACTCATGCTATTTTCGTCGCCTACGAACCCTCTTTCGGCTTCTTATCCTGGCCAATTTCGTCACGGTTTTGGTTGATCACCCTTTTCTTCTCCGTCAGCAGTACCCAGGCCATCTTGCGTCGGAAGTCAAAAATAGAAGAATTCAAAATCCCCGTTCGCTGCACTGCCGGTTTTTGCTGTGCCCTTCGCCGAACACTATTCTTCCGTATATCCCCAATCACGACTCCTTAGGTACACTCACAGATACTCGAGAGCAGGGCATGATAGTTGCTTAGTGATTTCCGCTGGCAACCGATTTATTTCCTGCACACAACTCCATTTTCGTAATTCTCCTTTCAAGTCATTGATTCCTACCCACTTCACGATCTTCGGAAACAATCATCCACAGTCTCTATTGTTCCCCTTTCCTCGGATCATTTGATTCTTTCTTTATTCTCGGAAGACTCACCGCCATTCACCGCCTCGCTCGCGAAGTTGACAATTCCCCGGCCGTTGTCAGGTGCCCCTTGGAACCGGTCGCGTTTGCCGCTGTCATCACCTTTAACTAGAGTTTATGTTACCAGCAAAATACGTAGTACGTTGACGCCTCCGTTGCTGAGCCGCGGTCACTACAAAGTTCAGAATGAAGAAGAGACAACCGATTCCCGAAATACGGTTTTTATTTAATAAAACACTGTGTATCGAATGAAGAAAAAATCTTCAACCAAGTTCATTACCCCCCCCCCCCCTCTTGCCCTTTGGAAATGATTGAAATTTTCGTTGGGTTGGAGGGGGGCCATCATACATGCAAAAAGGAATGGATAAAATTCTTCGTCTTCTCGTTGAATATAGGCATGGAGAGTATTAAATGAAAGGACTCGATTGGTACACTACGTCTTTCGATATCAATTGCTAATTACTCGTAGGTAGTTTGTGCAGACTTAGAGGCGAGATCCTTTCTCACAAGGTACCCAAGCAAAAATCAGAAGATAATGAATACTAGTTCATTATTATATTTTGTAAATTTACTGACGCCACCGCTTAGCGAAATTGGCGAAGTCATAATAGATCGAACATGTTATTTTTTGTATGAATTTACTATTTATATTTGAGCTGCACACGTACTTTTCTCAGAAACAGTTGAATCTATTAGCACAGAACTTTACTAACATATGAAAAGTGGAAAATTTCAGGCATTCCCGAATTATATTTTTTGTTGAATTTAAGAGAGATTCTCAAAGAAACTGAAAGTGGGTGTCAATTCTTATTTTCTTAAAATATCGCTATATTTTAAGTCAAATAGAAGACCTTGAGTAGTGCTTTTTGCAAAAAGTCTTAAACTTGATCTGAGTGTAATTATGCGGCGTTTCCAACGATTAATTATTTGAAATAATAAGAAACTTGTTGTTTGTTTTTCATTGGTGTAGATATTTATTTTTGAAAATTGTAAGTACTGATGAAGGGAACAAGTGGTTCCCGAAATATCGGTATTTGCAAGAATAAATATCTACAGCAACGAAAGAGAAATAACAAGTTTTTTTATTATTTTAAATTAGTTTTGATGTTGATCTCCTAACAGGGCTGTGTGGTGTTAAAAGAAGAAGACTTAAAATAAGACTGAACTCACGCCCAAAAAACAAGGAAAAATTTGAAAAACAATCGCAGTGAGGTGCCCATATTGCCCCGCAAGAAGATTAAACACAGCAGATTCGTCTCCACTCTCAATGGTAGAAAGTGTATGGTGGGAAAAAATCATTGCGTATCATAGACCGACTTCGATACTTGTGCGAGGGAAATTCCGCGCATAATGTCTGGTACAAGAATACTATACACAGGGGATTCAGCTACCAGCACATTCTTTGTAATTTTATGGAGACGGAAAAAATTCCGCGCTTAGTGCCGTGTGTGTGATGCAGAGCACATGTAAGCGCCTACGTGGTTGCGAGTTGCTGCGAGCACATCGTGTCATCTGTCATAACAATAGATATTACATCGCTGTTTATGCCTTCTCATATCCCAGCGAAAACCAAAGTTAGAGGTTCCTTAAATGAAGGAGGATAAATGGAATCACTGAGCGAACGGTGCTTCATCCTCTATGGGAAGCTTGGTGGAAGCAAATGCGCGCAGCATTGCCGGCAATAGATCCATATTCGCTCTCCTAAGTAGTGAGGAGGAAATAGGTAGATGCATCGAAGGTCAATCTTTCATCTAGCCGACATCAACACACCAATACCACTTACCTACCTCGTCCCTACCTGAAAGGAGCACAATGAGACTCCGCCGCTGAAGTGGCTCCTTTTGTTTATAGTCTTCTTGACGTGCAGCCACTTGATTATGAGCACAGCTGTTTATTGCTTACCATATGAGATAAGGAAACACGCACAAGAAAACCATCTAGTCGCCATCGACATGCCAATACACGAACCACAAGGGCCACGGGCTAGTGAACTACTTCGTCCCTACCCCACGAGTACGAAATGACAATCCGCACCTCGAAGAGACTTAATTTGTTCTTCCTATATGTATTTTTTTTTTTATGCCCTGAAATTGCTGTGGTGGCCAGCTTTAAACTCAGAGTTTCCACTGAATAAGCCCCGGAAACAATAAACACGTTCTCCAATTGAAACATACTAGGACAAACTCAGAGGAATAGTTAGGATCTTTCATTAAAAAATGCCAAGTGATTTCCTTCATTTAGTATCCCGCCATATTACTACAAGTTAAGCCTGTGCATATGATGTGAACAAGTCTTGCAGTACCCATTCACTTTTAGGCTCAACTAAAATTCGACCCCATCTTTCACTTTATTATCGACTGCTATCCTGTATAAGCTTCCGCATTCAACTTCATAAAGCCTTCAGAAGGAACAAAACAAACAAAGCCCGTTCATTTGCTATTCAAAGATAATTGAAATGTATCTGCAAAATATTTTACTATGATCCTTAATGATTTAACAAAAGTATCGAAATGAAAATCTGCTTACACACCAAATTATCAACCCTTCGTTTATTTACACTTTACCCGGCCGGTCCTTTTTATAGAACTCGAAATATGGTAGCTTGCCTGGTGCTTATACGCAAATATGTTCCGTCGTTGCTTCCACTGAGAGTAAATATATCCTTTCTGCCTTTGCTTGCCACTGATTTTAGCTTTCCTCAAACGTTCTAAGCCTGAATTTGCTTTAAATATGGCCAACCACACTTTGAGAATACATTTAGTCAAGTGACTTGTAGTAATGTGTTGGTGTGCGGGCTATGCGCCTATACTTTGGAGGGTGTTAATATTTAAATATAATTATGATTACATGTGAACATGTCGGAATCTTGGCACCAATGTCAGTATGTCCGAGGAGAAGCACAAACTTTGTAATTATGAATTATATAAATTTTGATGGAGCTACAAAACGCGAACATTATAAATTATTGCGTACATTAGGGGATTATCGCGTTATATCAGGCGAAGCATATATGTATAAATTACGTCTGTATTGAGTTGATAAAGAATAAATTGTCAGATAATAAGTTGTAATTAGTGGTTTGATATATAAACACTTTAGTCAGAGCTTTTCGTTTTTATAATCTATTCCGCTTGTAGTGATTGCTCTTGGGGTCCTCTGACTTACATTTTACCAATAAAAATCCATGGTCTTCGTATTAATTATAAAATAAATTATGTATATTGGTTACCTTTCCTTAGCTTCAGAATATCTGTTACATGAAATAAATCCAAGTCAAAACCGTGTCTTCAAGCACTTGGCTTCCAAAAACTAACAACGGAGGAACGGGAAGCACTTCCTTTCGACTTCTACACATACATCATGTTTGTCCTACCGAATCTTATCTAGTCAGTTCGTTAAAGCTTAATCATTGTATATGTTTACAGCGAACACAACTCGCCATCATAAAAGATAACAATCATCACCTTTAACTGCTTGCCGGTGTATATTGTCCTTTTCTCTAGCCATTCAAAATAATATTGATTATCATAAACTAGCTTATCGCGTTCTCCTTGCTTGACGATGTTTTTGTTGCCTCCGAATGGTTTTATTACTTCCATCTTTCGATAGAGTCATAACAAATTTCTGGCTATTTCTTGAGGGAGTGAAAATGAAGGAGAGAGAAATTAATGTCTTTTTCTGAAAAAAGGAGGTTATACGCGCTAAGGAATTAAATTTATATTAAGGTCATAAAAGATTACAGGAATACGGAGTTTACTTGCTACTAAAAGGGAAAATAATGACAATTAACGTGTACGTTACTCAAGTAAAGCGGGTTTAATTTCTCTGCCCGTAATTATTATGATATATATTTCTGATATAGTACATTTTCCTCCACGTAAATGTTATTGGTCTATTTCGGATGATACAAGAATGGGAAATAGAACCGAATTAATTACTTCAGTGCAACGGAAACATTGCTATCATATGATATCCGCGGAGTTGGTGTAGAGTAATTTCTCCACTTTTACTGCGTTTTTGGCTAGTAGCAGTTTCATCGAAGGTTTTAATTGCAAAGTATTGAGTCGGGTGTATATGCCACCATCATTTAGATATATATGTACGTATATTATAAATCAATATTTTTTGAGGATATCTTGCTCTGGGTTACCTGCCTTCCTCTTGGCAAAAAGTTAAGGTAGTCTTCATACCGAAACCTGGGAAAGATGACTATTCTAATCCAAAGAACTTCTGACAGATCAGCTTGACTCCGTTTTGGCTAAAAGGTTTGGAGAGACTGGTGGAGCGTTACATTCGTAGAAATGCAGTTAGACCGCACCCACTTAATGAAAACCAACATGCTTACCAGCGTGGAGTCTGGTGTCGTGGAGTGAGTCTACACTACGTTCTTTGGTCACAAAGACAGAGAATGCAACTTTGAATGGTGAGTACGCGATGGGGGCGTTCATTGAAGGAGCTTTTGACCGTGCGCCTTTTTAAAAACTTTGTGATGCCGCCAGAGCACTTGGTGTTGATGATGCTTTAATTAAGTGGATCCATGCTATGGTAACGTAGAGTTTGCTGTATGGTGAGGTGGGTGTCGATCGCTATCTGACTGCAGAAGCAACGAAGGGCTGCCCCCAAGGAGGTGTGCTTTCGCCACTTCTGTGGAGTATGCTAATCACTCACTACTATACGAACTGCAAAATTTGCCAATACACGCTCAAGCTTATGCTAATGACGTGACTGTGCTTGCTGTTGATTGGGATTTTGGGACGGTGTGTAGGAATATAAAACGTGCCGTTGATTTGATAGATAGTTGGTGCCTCAGACATAGCCTTTCAGTTAATCCGAATAAAACCACAATGATGTTATTCACAAAAGGAGAAAACTGGATGAACTTTGCTCCCTGAGATGAGGGGTACTACCCTTCAACTCTCAGAAAAGTGAAATATCTGGGGGTCACTCTAGATAAAAAACTTCTTTGGAACAAACATGTAGAGGTGAAGATGAAACGAGCTCTCACAGCTTATGGGTTGTGCAGAGGGACCTTTGCCTCGACATGGGGACTCAGGCCTCATGTGGCAATGTGGATATACGCTGCCATCACTAAAATTTTAAAATCGAAACCGGTCAAAACCACAATTCCATTCCCAAGAGCCCAAACATATTACGGTAAATTTACTAAGAGCAAAAGGCAGAACAGGGCCTCGGATAGGGTTAATGCCAATGATCGCTTCAATGAAAAATATTCTAATAGATTTTGGAACATCCAAACACTCTTCAGAATAGGAGCGTCACAATAACCACTTCCAGAAGTTACAAAATTAACATCAATATTCTGACGGCCCCAGAAACTAGATGAGCTGGATGCGAGATCGTAGATTGGCCTTGCAAGTGGAAAAGAGAAAGTTCGGAGTAGCTTTCATTGTCCACAACTCTTTTAAATATCTCATAACGCCTTCAGGCGCATCAATGAGTCGACATAAAATTTGTGTTAGGAGATTTTAATGGAATAGTCGGGTGGAGATACGCAGAGGCACGGCAAAAAGCAATTGGATAAAAAAAAAAGAAATACATGCCACAAAAGAATAGTGAAGCATTTAAATCAAGAATACAAGAGCACACGGAACTCTGTAGAGAGAAAGAGAAGCATTATTAGCAATCCAGATGATATCAAGACCAGATGTGTTCGATGCTGCGAAGAGTTTCTGAGTTTCACTTCAGCTAACACCTCTGCTAAAACAGTCATCCCTGAAAGCTCCGAAAATAACGAAGTTCATTCACGACCACCACCAATAAATTATGTTGAAGCCACCTTACATGGTCAGGGCTGCAACAAACCACTAGAGCTAATGGGATACTATAAGAGACAACTCTACTATATAATTTGATTGTTGTAATCTGGACTCATGAAAGAATATCTGACTACTAGTGCCAAAGCAATTTATGCTCGTTATATGAAAACTGAAATAATTCCGTTATGACATATACAGGGCTATTTTATTGTTGGGACTTTCATACAAAAGCCAAACGAAAATCATCGAACAGAACCTAATACTGCATATGGAAAAGATCATAGTTCAATGCCAAGGTGACTTTAGAACTAGACGGTCTACTAGTGATCAAATGTTCTCGCGGCTCTTAGGAATTAAATGTCGCTGGATACCTAGTCTTTGTAGATTTCAGCCAGGCTAGTGGCAATACAAATTACAGCATATTGTATCAAATAATGTTCGGCTTTAAAATCCAACCGAAACCACTACGAATAACGAATCTGACCATATACAACCGGGAATTCCAGATGGATATCTAAGGGGAGTTGACACAGAGCTTTGGCACACACGATTTCTCTCCTTGCTCTGGAGTATGTCCTCCGACACAAAAAGGACAGTAAAGTCAAACCCAGTTCGTAGCATAATGTCATTAAAATCATGACACCATCAATCGTCATCATCATCAACGGCGCAACAACCGGTATCCGGTCTAGGCCTACCTTAATAAGGAATTCCAGACATCCCTGCTACGCGCCGAGGTCGATATCGATATTCGATATCCCTAAAAGCTGCCTGGCGTCCTGGCTTAATCCATTGCTCCATCTCATGCAAGGTCCGGCTCGTCTTCTTTTTCTACCATAGATATTACCTTTATAGACTTTCCAGACTGGATCGTCCCCTTCCATGCGAATTTAGTGACCCAAACACCGTAACCTATTGAGCCGAATTGTATCCACAACCAGACGGTCATAGTATCGCCCATAGATTACGTCGTTATATACGCTACATTCTCAATACTTGAATCCAAATTATCGTTTTTAGATTTGGAGTATGCAGCAAATTAATTTGGATTAAGGGTCAACGAAACCAAAACAAAGTTTTTATATTTATTACTATTCATGAGAAACGTCGACAAGTAAGATGATGAAATTTGGAAGGGAATAAGCCCGATTTCGGGTATTTCTTTTATAAAAACATTTCAGTGGTTATTTGCCCCATTGGTACCTAGCACTAAATATATGCATATATTATGTGATAATATCCACTTTCGCGGGATACTTACTTTCTAAATCTTGAATTTGCACAGAAATGACTTAAAATTATTATAACTTTGTTAGTAATAAAAAATTAAAACTAAGTACTAAGTACTACTACAAAAGTACTAATTTTTCATTTGATACCCCACATGACCATATTTGGGGAAAACAAATTTTGCCCCCCCCTTTTACATGTATGGGGACCTCCCCTTAAATACGACGTAAAATAATGTAACTCATTGTCTGCGTGAGCGTTCACAGTTCCCACCTTTTTACCAAACCGCGAATCAATCGCTATAGCCTTTGCCGAGAAAAATGCGTGTGATAGACAGACAACCAGACGGTTTTAATAAGGATTTGTTTTACACAAAACCTTTAAAAAAGAAAATTATGACATATACAGAACGATCAACAAAATGTTTGCTGTGAAACTTGGAGCTCGACAAAAACATCCTGAATTGTCATTAACATCTATGCGATTTGCGTATTTCGACGCATACTTGGTCCAATACGGAATGCATCGGATTGAAGAATCGGGTATAACGCAGAGTTGTATGAAATCCTCGACGATCCAGCTCTGTCCATTCTAGTCAAATTTCGCAAGCTGCAGTGGGCAAGCCACGTAGACGACGAAGAAATCCCCAATAGCACTCTGAAGGATTACACAATCTCAACCGATGTTTGGGTTTGGCATTTAAAGGACGCGGTCTGCGCGGACCGAAATTTTTTAAGACAATGTCTTTTGAAGGCCAAGGCATGATTTGGGTTCTCCTGCCAAAAATGAAAGCAAAAAAGGTGAACTAAATCTCGGTGGAAACAGGGAAGGTCACCTAAATCTAAAGCTCTGGTCAATAGAGTTTCCTATTCACTCAGAAGGGGACTCATCAGGGAAAAATCTAAGTGTTCGAAAATTTACAAGCAAACTAAGTCATGAAGTTGATACAAATTATAGTCTGGAAGACCAAAATAATTTAAAAAACATTTAATACGCAAAAGTGTTGTAAAAAGGACCGTAATGAATAGGTAATAATAAGCGAAAGTAACCCAGAAAATTTTCCCACATATTGTACCAGCTTCAAAACAGACGAGCCTTCCGAAAAGTGCACTTAGTCAAAACAGAAGAAAACAATTACTCAATTTCAGATTTGCCACTCTGATTAGAAAAATCAAAGAAACTTTCCTGCCCAAAGCCCCTGGTGGGGACGTTGTTACTGGTAAAATTCTAAAATAACTGCAGTTAGTGCTGTTAGAGGCGAAAAGGTTTTCGGTTTTGCTCATTATGGAAGGTGTTCTACTCTCCTTTCTGGTAATTGCATGATAGACATAAAGAACGGGCTTTCCGTTGAACAGAATGCCTTCCACAGATTTCTCCGAACATGAATTTAGTAATACCTCCGAAATTCACGCCTCGCCAGCAGCTTGATTGTGTGGGTGGATTCGAACTACCATTCACCACTTAGACAGTAAATATTCCTGGCTTTCATTTTCATATTTTGGACACTCATTGTGTAGTAGCGAACCACTTTAGTCTGCCCCACCATGAGAAGGAGTGGTAGTTTGAACATTCAACCTGGCGGCCTTTTTAATTCATATTATATTGTAGTTCTTCGCTTTTTGAATCTCAAATCCAATATACTCTTTTTCCGGGCTATATCACCATCATTTCCTCTTCAACTTTTGGCACTGAAGGAAGCAGGATTTTTAAGTTAAGAATGAGTGGTTGCAAACCGTAACTTCTGCGATTTTAAGGAACGACAAACAAGTCAAGATCTTCCATCTAGTTCGCATTTTGCGTTCTGGAAGCAGCATGTACCCGTTTGGTTTGACTTTACGCTTTTGTCCACGATAGGCGACTACCAGCCCCTCTAACAACTAAACTTCGAGGTTCTTTAATTATACCCACTGATAGTATGTAGTATTTCAAGTATCAATCAAACTGCCATCTATTGCCCAGATGTTTATACAAATTCTATCGATACTTTACAAAAAAAATAAATTCAAATTTCGCAGCATACTATTCTCAAGAATTTTGTGTTTTCTTCTTTCTCTAAATCAAACTTCAAACTCATAATACTCCAACAAATGAACAATCTACCTGTCATTGAAACAGGAATAATTTTTTTATAATATTTTGTCTAGTTTAATAAATCCTATTGAAACTAATAGATTTTAAGTATCTAAAATCAATTTAAATAAAATAACGAAAAGTGCTAAAGGACACTAAACGTGCTTTCAAATAAGGGAACTATTGCTTGGCAATGGATTCCCTTAAATTATTTACCTATCTAAGGGCTTTGAAAATCAAAGGAATTCGTATGTATCCATTCCTAGAAAAACCCCGTCAATTTCCCGTTTATATATAAAAGATTTATTTTTTGATAAGCATTTCTGATTTGCCTACTTACATCGTTTCAGGTAAACCGTACTTCCAAGGACTCGATGATCATATTTCCGAAGAGACCGGAGGATTTGTCGATGGAGCAAACTTGCCATTGAACTCGCCTGCACGCTCATCCCCCCACTCGCAAGGCTCCGAAGTCACTGAACGCTACTCACGGAAGGTGTTTGTGGGCGGATTACCACCAGATATTGATGAAGGTAAGAGGCAAAGGTCGTATTTTTTTAAGTGATTTGGATTGAGATTTTGACTGTGATATGGGGAAGGGCAGAGTATTGTACTCTATGGAATAGACGTATAGCATTCAATGTACAAATGGATAGTAAAAGTGATTCTAGAACACATTGCAACATTTCGCATAAACCGAAAAAGTGACTTTGAAGAAATTTCAAAATTTCTGCGACAGAGCGAATCATTAGTTTACAATGAATTTTGAAACTGTTTCCATATAATAACACATGCCATTTTTGTCTGTAGTCATTGTGGTGCGTTCTTAATGAAAATTTCTCTTTAAAACCTTATTCTTGAAATATTGCATGTTTTTTTTAATTCATTGAAATTCAGAGTACAATAAATGTTTTTTATCACAAATATGACATAATGATATTAAATATTTCAAATTTACGAATACTGCTACCCATACTTTCCTAGAATTTATTCGAATAGAACTTGCCAAGTAACTTTTTTTTTATTTAATGATTACCTGGGAAACTCTCACAGGGCTATTATCCATTTAAGAAAGCGATGCTGTGCAGGCGACTTCGACGTCATTTGAACTTGCCAGGCCTCAATATAAAATGGTCCTGGGTCAAATTAAATCATTACTTTTAGCACCATGTTCTGAATATACTGTTTCTTCAATTATTCCTCGAAAGAAGGATTTAACGCTACTGGAAACATCTACCGTCGTGCACGTTTATTTCTACGGAAGCACCTACATCACAAGGCTTTAAAGTCTCCAAGTATTCCACATGGCTTCAAACCTAAGACACTGCTGCACCTTTCATGAATTTGAAGGGTTTTACGCAATATTTTCGATACGTATCATATTAGAAAGGCTTGACTCGCTTCGACAACTTTCTTTGAATGGTGTAGAACTGAATTCTACCTTTTGAGAAGGACAGCTACACTGAGAACAACGTATCGTACAAAGTGTTGTTATTTGCCACTGAGTCAACCTGCAAGTTTCAAAATAGAAGTAGTCTTGATGCGTTCAATACCACTCATCTATTGAACTATAAAGCAGGTTGTGGGGACTTTGGATTCTCTTCTCTCTGACTACTATTTGTGCCATGGATAATGCCTGGAATAAAATCTCTCCAAAATTTGTTTCATCTTCTACTTATTTGAAAACGTTGGCAATTCTGAAAAAATAACGAAGCTTTTTAGATTTTATAATAAAATTAATGAAGAGGGCGAGCCGAAGAAATCATTCCTCGAAAAGGTACTTTTTCTGACATATTAATTCAATAATATTGTGGTAATAAGGATATGGCATAAAATTGCTCAAAAAAAGTTTCCCGTTCAAAAATTAGGTAATTAATTTAGAATCAACTTAGTCTAAAATGAAAATCATACTAAACAGTTTAGTAGTCGAGTTGATTCTGTACTAGCTTCTCGATCCTGCCTAGTAGATCCTAATCTTGGCTGCGTTATGGATGGCATTTATCACGGTAGAAAAGGCATAGTGCATCATGTCGGTTACTGGCAATGCACTTCAACTGCCTCCACAATTTTCTCCCAAAGCTCTATGCCTCCTATTTCTAGAGCGATCCACTTGACGAGCATCCTGCAATAGTGGGTACGATTGCAACCCCCAAGGCAATTGACCTCCTTCTAATCAACGGGTGTCTGGCCAGTACGCATCCATTATTCGTTGTTATAGGCCAAAATATCCAGATCACACGTTGCAGACCTGAATTGATGAAACCGTAGAGCTTTTCATATAGCATTACAGAAAGAACACTAACGCGAAGACGCCTTAACTAGATGTTCCAAATTTTGGACAAAAGAGAAAAGGAAAATTTAGCACTGTTAGTACAACGGTCGAAATATAATTCGGTACCGCCGTCGGCACAAACAACGCTTCTTAGATATACAAATTGATCAACGCCTTCAATGTTCTGCAAATAGGAAGAGCCCGATAACCAATAAGACTGGTAACCTTGGTTTAGTTCGTGTATGTCTTCAGTCCAACTCTGCTAGTTTTCCAGTTCTAGATTTGGATAAGGTTGATGATTAGGCGTAGCCGAAGTCAGGAATGCCAGTATAAAGAATGCCTCCGATAACCTTTCGTACTTCAGATTTCTATGTAATTTTACCGCGGTGCAGCAACTGACGTTTTCCGACATCATATACCGCTCTGATTATAGCTATTAATTTTTTCCTGTTTAAGCTATTCAAAACTTTCTCAAAATGGCTGAAGATCAAATGCGGTGAGCGGTTATCTAAAAAAGCAAGAATTCCGGGGTCATCGATTCCCTTCGAAATCTACAGGTTGCCAACTTGCTGACCAAAAAATGTCTATCCCTTTTCGTCGACTTTTACGAAAAGCAGAAAGTACTTTGCGTGTAATGTTAAACCCAAACTTACAGGGCACTTACTATTGTCTGGATGCCTTGCGGTAAACAAAAGAAAATTGGAAACGCGCAAAGAATGTTTTAATTAGTTGCATACCTTTTCTCTCCACATGCCTTATAAGCATCAGTCGAAAATTAAAAAAAAAATCGTAATGGCGGCGTTAATTCTACCCCCAATATCACTCGTTTTCATAAACAACGTAGAGTATCATATATCGGAAACAAGTAGTCCTTCAAATTTCACACTTATTTCGTGTTAGCGAAAAAACTGCAGTAATTTCCCTAAGGAAGGAAGGAATTTTTAGGTTTTGGAAATCATAGTCAGATTTCTATGGTCTGTTGTTTTCAAATGCCGATCGCCAAAAATTATAACGGAAAATTGCTGAGTAATTCGATGAATAATCCGATTGTCGTAGTCACCGATAACAGAATCGATTAAAAATATTTTATTGCAAAGTATTTTTCCTGCGTGCTTTCGAGGTTCGGATATTCAAGTTTGAAATCGCAAATTTGAGTCACGGGCAGTCCTGACACTTTTAAATTGAAACTATAAAATTGTTATTTTTCGAATGTATTCTACCGAGTTAAGTCAGGTGAGTAAAATCTTTGTGTAATGAAAGGGAGATAGTATTTGAGAACCAAGAACCCCGGCCCCCATCTCGTCGAACTGCTAGCATTCGAGTTATCTAATGATTTGGCGATTTACTTAATTCGTACTTACTAATGGTGTACAACTCCTCCGATCAAATCCTTCTCTGTCGCTCGATATTTCTCTTGTCATCCCTTCATTACCATAGTTCCTTATAGACAAACTTGACATCAATTTCCAAGTTGATCTCGGTAGACTCCTTAATCTCTTCTTACTAAATACAAGTATTAACCCCATCTAAGAAAGTGGGGATCATACTTATGCTCAGAACTACTGCCTTATCTTACTACTCTCAACTTAGTCCACCTGCTCCAAAATACTCGATAGATATGTTAATAATCTTTTGACCACGAAATGCGGCCACCTTATGGCAACAGGAGAGACTCCGTGAAATAGTCGATTACTGTTGTTTTTAAATACCTTATTTCAAGCAGTACGTTATCTGCAATGATTTCTCTGAGGCTCTTAAGACGTGGAACTCCTTTACAAAAAAAGAACTAATAAATACCTGGCCTGCTTTACACAATTTGTTTATGTATCCTTCCTAATTGTCATTAATACAAATTTCGACTGACGTCAAATCTACGAATAGTCCAAAGGAATTTTTATCCAGTTTGATTAGGTTCAGTTGCTTAGTCGAGAGCAGTATTAACTTTCTGTTTCATACACGATCATTCGTAAAATTAATTTGGAGAGCTACTTTCGGCGTTTGGCTCGTGCCATACTAATGGAAAATCAGTTTTACCTTTACTGAATTTCCATCATTTTTCCACAGTTTTCCTTTTTTAAGTCATACTGTGTACATTTCAATTCTTCTGCACCCTAAGGCAACTTCTTTCTTTAACAATATTTCTTTTAATTTCCTAATACGAACTTCCTATGCAGGAAGTGCAAAGTTCACAAATTTTATAGCTTGGCGAATCATTACTTTTAAAACACCGAACCACCTCGTCTATTGCTTATAACGTGCCCTGTACGTACTTCTAATAGCTGAAATTGTTTCTGTTTTTTATTTTGCATTTCCCTACTGCTATCTCGACGTTTTCGACATGATCTCCACTGCTTCAACTTTCTGTCGCCTGCTTACCTCCTGGAAAACTTACCTCTACCATTTCGCAGGTTACAAGATGTGCTGTTCTTTCGGTTTTGGAGCCTTCCACATCGCCCTGTTATGCTACATTGTCATCTGACGCCAGCTTGTTCCTTTGTGTCATTTGGTACACCTCAAACCGATCAGGTCACCACAAATGTGCCCAACGTGCGGGTCGAAATTTGTTTAATTTCACAGAATCAATCATCAATTACTTTTTGCAGCCTGTCTCATTTCATTCGATCATTTTGACCATACCCCACCTTCCAATCTTATGTTCACTACAAATAGTGTCCGTGAACCTAAAAGGATAAGTTTCTTTTGCGATGCGGCCCGATGTCGGTCGTTGGTCTTCTGAAGGCTTAATTTCAGAAAGTACCCTGCCGAGAAATTTCGAAGATAATCATTATTTCTCTGAGTTTACCTACCAAATACTCCCATGACAATATCCACCGCATAGTTTCATGATGCTTAAAAGTTCGTTGGAAATTTTACTGTTATTGACAAAGTTACTGGAGGTCAAGATACTCTTTCCTTTGAATTCATTGTACCCCATCATAAAATGTCACCATCATAGTCTAATGAATAAACTATTATACTATACTAGATGCATGCACATTTACAACCATATATCAACACACGGTTACTCAAATATGTACTCTTACATAAGAACTCCAGAAAGCCACCCATAACCGAAGGGTAGAGTTTCTCTAGAAATGCGTGCATGCCTTGTGGCTATACCCCAGAAGGCCTTCCTCGCCTGAACTTTTCCTTTCTTTTCTGTTCGGTTGTAATCCTTTGTTGTTTCATTGTGAAAATCTCGGTATTCTGTGACTTAAACTCTTTTTTGTCTAAGACAAAAGGCTAATATGATTTGATCATTGCCGAAATCACGGAGGTGGTTGACCAATGATTTATTTTTCCGTCCACAAGTGCCCATCCTTAACCGTTTTTCCAACTCCAGGTTGCGATTACGCAACACCCAGGAGTAAAATTTAGAAGATACAAAAAAAGAGTACACCGTGATCAAAGAAAATTTTCAATTAAACGTTAATTGCACATAGATGAAAACACCTAAACCAGGTACCATTAGTTCTTGAAAAGGTGACCAAATCTTATGACTGCGCGCCCATTTTGAAATTAATCTCCAGTGTTAAATTCTAACCAAATCTTTGCTCAACGAAGATGGAGAATAAAGACTGTTTTCACACATCATTTGAATCAATCCGATAATTAAGCGGCCTTATTAACCCTTGGTGAGAGTCGACTGAATGAAACGATCCTATTTTGGAAACCGAGGCACTCAAACCTGACGAAGCAAAGGGGCTGATAGAATAGCACTCCAAAACTCTAATGCTATAATAATTGACCGAAGCCCATAACATTGTGCCTTCGTGCATCAAAACTCTTCTGAAAGGTAGGATTGTAAGGCTTCACTTAAACTGAGACGATTCGGTTGGCAAACTAATTGTCCATCAAGAATAGGAATACGGAAACGCTAATGAACTAAGGGATTACTTCTTGAGCCTCTCAAGTTCAAAGAAAGTGAGCAACAGGAAAAGACAAGCATTCATTTTCTAGACTCTTAACTTCCTTAGTCATGAGACAATAGCGCAGATGTTCGAATTATGTCTTCTGCTCTTAGAAGGCTTAAATTCGCAAAGGCAAAATGCACTAGTGTCCTTACCTATTAGTTCAAAATACTCCTACTTTGGATTAAAGACCTCTGCACCAGTTCCTTCTGCTGTGGAGGACCTGTGGGTGTACCAGGTTATCAATTAACGGTTTAAGCAATTGTATGCTACTATTCCCCCCAGTCCGCCCTGCTAGTCAGTCGTGTTTTAGATTTCTTGAACTTCAAGGTCACGCTATCCCTCGATATCAATAAAGCAGAGTACCACCTGGAAACAAGTTGGATCTTCCTTCGGTTTATGCAGTTCTTCTCCTTGGACATTCGCCTGCGTCTACATATAAAAATCAAGAGACGTAAATGTCAGGAAAATTTGCTTGGATGTCGTTGAACATGACCTCATAACCCCAGTTATTCACACACAAGCTAGTGTTTGAAGTTGTGTTCATTGTACCGAGTCTGATTCGGTTGCCCCAATTCCTGTTTATATCCAATGTATATTATGGGGATGGGTAATAAAATTATAATGCTCTCGTTCTATGAACCTGCAAATTATCAAAGTGCTTAAAGCTTTCTCACACGCATATAACATATTTGCGAAGGGCGTTTTCCGGGTTCAATTTTTCCCTAGGGTAGCTTCCAAATATTTGACCTGTTTAACTTCTATACAATTTAGTCTAATGGTATTAGATGGGTTGATGCTTAGTACTGTCACCCTCGACCAGTTACTAATAATCAATGCCAGTTGAATTCTATTACATAAGAAACCCTCCTACTTACCCCTACAGATTAATACTTTACACCGGTATGGACCTTTACTCCAATATTAGTGTCTTCTAAGAGTTCGTATACTCCTACACACTAGATTAGCAGTCCCCCATTCTGTAGGCAAACTTAGGTTATATTCATGGCAAGACATTTGGTACCTGTTGAAGGTTGTATAGGGTACTTTTTAGAGGCCCAATTTTTTTAATACAAGACAGAAAAATCTACAAAATGCCCACCGTTTAGGTTTTGGCAACTGCATCTTGAGGGCTTCATCCAGTTGGCCCAATTGTACGCCACTTTTCCAATATGACGGGCTTAATTTCACAAATATTACGCCGAATGCTCACAAGCTATAATTTATTTATCAACAAGGCAGTAACTTAAGATATTCCGACAACAATGCTCCAATGGACCCGTATTATCCACTTGTGAGATAATTTGGTCACAAAAGAATTCTCTATAAACTAATTGATATATATTTTTTTCTTCTGTTATGTATGTCATTTTTGGCTTACTTTATAGTAGGAAAGAAAAACTAAAAAAAACACTAAATTTGTTTCTTAAATGCGGAATAAAAAGTTTTTATTGCTCATTGCCGGTATTTCGAGGACCAGTTCTCAGTGACTATTAGTCTGGACTGCTTATATGCCAGCTTCGGTTTAGTTTTTTCCCCCACTGTAATTAATATAGGGAACCAAGAAATGGCGAATGAGTTGCTTGCGGCACTGGACTTGACATTTACGTGTCTTTATCGTTCGAGATTTTCTCAGCCCAGAGTACACCGATGACACTGTGGAGACAGGTATTGACGAAGGTTTGAAGCCTTTGGTTAACAATGGAAGTCACTTTCATGAGCTGCTCCCATATAGCAGCGCGGAGAGAACACTGACACCGAAAACCTCAACTTGACATTACATTTCGAAATTTTAGATGAAATGGCGAAGGGATCTAGCACTGAGGACCTAGGTTTTGTTGGTGTTTATCTTCGGACTGACTCTGTTTGTTTCTCTTTCTAAATCCAATGGCATTCAACATCACCCATGACCCGGTGAGAACACATATATATCATAAGCCTAGTCTAGGTGTTTGGGGAAAGATATCATGGTACGTCAGACTTCACCGATAACAAGCAGGAATTGTATCAGCCACAGAATTCGATCTTGCCAGATTCCGCTTTGAACTTTAAATTCCTCAGAGATTTTACCTGGATGCAGCATGTGACATTTTGCCCCATCGCTCTGATAATAGCTATCAGTTTCTCCAGAATTTCCCTCTAGCCCCTTCTGAAACGCTCTCTGTTCCCGCCGTCGAAAGCTTTCTCGAAATCGAAGAAAATCAGGTAAAGCGGTGGTCTGAAATTCGCACACTGCTGCAGAATGATCCACAAAGTGTTGATGCGGTCAATGCAATTCAGAACAAAACCAGTCTGCTCTCTACCGATTAACTTTTCGAGATCTTTTAGAATATTTGCGATGGTAGGAATCACACAAATACCGCTCCAGTTATCGCGCTCAAGAAGGGTTTACACAGATTTTGTGTGCGCATCTTTTATTTGAACGAAGGGCTCTGTGCGTTTGTCGAATATTTTGGAAACCAATTTCCACGATTTGCAGACGTTGTTTAGGTGTTAGTTTTTTCCATTGCAATTTACCAAAGCATACGAATAAAATCTCAATTATATGTGCCCTGAATTATAAGTGCTTTGGCAGATGTTTAAACGGGAAGGCAGGTTTATTCCCTGATTCCCTGCAAATAAAGGTATTTTGTATTCCCCGATGCGGTGTGTTGTCGAAAGGACGTCATCACCAAAAAACACGCAGTTTTTTCTTTAATATTCATTACGTAGAATAATATATCTGTCAATAGGGCAGTGTTACCCGATTAGAGTTGCTCGGTAAGCATGTTGGCATGGGTTTGTAAGATCACGAGTAAGAACGTCAGTTCAAATGTATTAGGTGTCCAGTATCTTTTCCACTTTTCTAGTACGACGGATTTTCTTACTTCCCTGCCCCTAGTGTGTATCCCAAGTCTGCATTTGCCCTTGCGCCCATCAGAGACTACTGTAGATGGTTTCTTGGCCCCTTTGGAATAGTGCTGAGAAAATACCATCCTCTTCAACTTCTGAGTGTACCTCTTCAGCTATTTTTCAGTTTTTCTTTTTCCTTCCTCTGTCTGCAATTAGGATGTGTGACAGAATGTTACTGTCCTCTATCCTGGGATTGAATGAGTTTTGACAAGTGCGCCCTGCCTCTTCATTCTCGGTAAATGACGCATGTTCCTTTTTCAGACAGAGGATATTATTCCATCCTTGACTAAAAACTTGTATAGGTTGGATGCTTCTCTGCTGTTATCACTGTATTTCCTGAACTGAAGAGTGAAGTGCTTCTTGATCGTACTGATGTACGTCATCACTTAATGACTTTTCAGACCTCTATTACCACGTTTGGTACATTCCTGCTCCCCCAGGTTAACACCCCTCGAGGTGTTATCGTCTTAATCGCTTTCTACCCTGGCTTAGTTGAGAGGAAGTCCCCTCCTTCTCAACTAGGACAACTGTTGATATACTGCCGATGGATGAGGACGGTGTTTTGTTGTAGGCTTGCCTGATTCCAACCTCAATACGTTTACAGTAACAAAGTTAAAAGTAAATAAAAACATATATTTTGAAAAATCATTTATTTCTGAAAACTGTTGCTCTAATTTACACGTATTTTCAGATGAAATTACGACATCCTTCAGACGTTTTGGACCACTCGTTGTAGATTGGCCACATAAAGCCGAATCGAAGTCGTATTTTCCACCGAAGGGATATGCGTTTTTACTCTTCCAGGTACGTAACAAAATGTTTATACGACTACATAACATACAAGTTGTGATGAATTACCTACAATCTGCTATCCAAATTCGTTTTCATAATGCTACACTGAACACGTTTACTTGCGGAAAAATCCTTCCTCAGAAATTACATTTGTGAAGTGAACTAAATTCATTCATTCAAGAAGGAAACTTTAGCGAGGCACTGCGCAATGCCATGCATTATTTATAGTTACTTTCTAAGCACCACTCGCGTTGGTGACTAATTAAAAAGTCCATGAATAAAAGCAGCAACATTGTGGATATCTTATGATGTTCGTTAGTTATGTTACCGTTGTCATCACGATATACATACATTTCCCTCTTTATCTCGAAAAAGTATGTATTCTGGCAGATGTGCCCGGATTACCGCACTCACAAATTAGAGCCCATGTTCATGCGTTGACAATCCTCTTATAAATTTTCAGGATGAAGGAAGCGTTCAACAGTTAATTGAGGCATGCATCACGGACGAGGAAAAATTGTATTTATGCGTCTCTTCGCCCACAATAAAAGACAAACCTGTACAAATTCGACCCTGGCGTTTGGCTGATGCTGATTTTGTCCTTGATGCTTCCATGCCGCTTGATCCACGGAAGACTGTGTTTGTTGGTGGTGTCCCAAGACCACTCAAAGCGGGTAAGTTTCATCTAATTCCTCACCTCGGATTTTGGCTAACACTTTACGTTACAGTTGAACTTGCAATGATAATGGATCGCTTGTATGGAGGAGTCTGCTATGCCGGAATCGACACCGACCCAGAACTGAAATATCCAAAGGTAATGGGATTCATCAAAGTATCTTCACACCCCTATGCCACTTCTTAATTACTCTTTTTGAATTAAAAATTTAATTTTTGAACAAAGAGCTGAACGGTTGAATTGCTTCCGAAATTTATCAATGCCCAGCCCTTCGTTTTAGCAACTTTCTGCACCATTGTTCAATGGTGGAGAAAGCACAGCATGCACATCACTGAGCCTGTTTAATTTCTTTTCCTGGCACATTTCAAGATAATGGCTATTGGTGATTGCCAATAATTTCAGCGTAATTATCTGGTGAGAATCCAAACAAATTACCAACATAAATGTGAAATTAGTTCGCATTAAGGGCCATTAGCCAAACGTTAGACACCACGCACAGCCTTGGGCCGGAAAACTGTGCCAATAAAATAGCTCCACGTTGAATGCATATGTCACGGCCGGATTAATATGTTTATGCTGTGTAAAGTAGTTTTTGGATTCATAAAGGGCTAATTACGTTTTGATTTATGTTGTGAATGTTTTGGGTTCCACCAACATTGTGGAATAAATTAGATATAAAATGTTGCATGTGAGATTGAAAAACTTAAGTCGGGCATTCTAGTTTTTGGCTTAAATACGATATAAATTATGCAAGTGATTTAGAAATACTTTTTTGGCTTTTAGGGCGCTGGTCGTGTTGCGTTTGCCAATCAGCAAAGTTACATAGCAGCAATATCGGCAAGGTTTGTACAGCTACAGCACGGAGACATAGACAAACGCGTTGAAGTAAAACCCTACGTTCTCGATGATCAGATGTGTGACGAGTGTCAGGGACAACGTTGTGGCGGAAAATTTGCTCCATTCTTCTGTGCAAACGTTACGTGTCTTCAGGTGAGTTGGAAATTTTATAAATTTTATAATGTTACATTTCGTTAAGAACTGCTCGCCCCCATTGGATGCGGATAAAAAGTATGGCTTAGGACCTTCTTCGCCATACCTTTCAATTGAAAGATTTTCTACCTTCTGTAACGAGAGTGGAGCATGGACTGGAGGTCGATGACAAAACTAGCATTTCTTAATGTGCGAGGGATTAAATCCATTTTGAAAATTCGAAACTCTTCCTCGACGAGAGGCAAATTTCAATTATCAATTGGCACCCAGCTAAAGCACCAAAAGGAATTTGCCTGTCTGTCCACAGGGCCGAAAGTTTTAACTTGACCCACATTTTGTTGGCATTTGTGGGAATCACGCAAAGAAAATTTAGGCCAAGTTTACCAAAGTATCACCTACTTGCCATGTCACTAAAGAGGTTAGAATCTAAGCAATAAATTCAAAAATTTTTTTACAGAAACATCAGCTATGCCTTTTGTGTTTTTTGGGCTATCCATTTACACATACGTAAATATTCATATTCGAGAATTAGTTATATATTGGCTTTCATCAGTTAATTGGAAATAAGCCAAGCGTTTAAAATAACATTAGCGCTGAGCGGATAACGCGAACCAAACAAGGCACTTAATTGGCATAGACGCTTCTACAGCAATTCTCAGAGACAGAGTAAGGTGACCGATTATTTAGTAGTACAGTGTGGGAGGAACCTAATGACACCAGTAGGGAATCCAAATTGACGACAGAATATAATTTATTTTTTTGTCACACATAAGACGCTTATGACAAAAAATAAAAAGATCGGTTAACTTATCTTACAACGTGCCAAAGCTGCAAGGCTAGCAAAGTTACATGAAAAGAGTCATTTATTCGGTATATCAAAATCGGTGGTAGTAACTCAGTTATCTTCCCCAATCAACAGATTAATAGCAAGAAGAGAACATAATAGTTGCCTCGGTATTCTCATACTAATAAGGTGTGAAACCTCTGCGGATGTAGGAACTAAGGTATTAAGTAGTTTCCAACTTTTAATAAATTTACCATGATGCGAGTGTTCTTCTCATTTTTTCGGAAAATAGTAAACTCAATTCTAGAAGTGAGAAGCTATTTAATTTCGTCCAATCTTATTACTGCGAAATTGGTTCCCTTCTCTACTTATTTACCCACCCAGAGTAAGTGAAGTAATTGACCTTACAATTTTTCGTCTTTCTGCCAAAATCCTATTATTAAGAACTTAGTTTGACAATTACGGGCAAAGAAACTGTAATACAAAGACGAAATCCAAAGAAAACTGTTTGGGTTCAATGAATTTAATGACATTAAAGTGCAGCTCCCTTCCCGAATAAGGGCATCTGTGGCGATATAGCAGGGCAAACCAAACTCTCAATCGCACACTTCTTGTATGCTTTCAAGATGGTTGTCCTATTACCCGAGGTAAAGGATGTAAAACAGTTTCCCGGTAGAAACAAAAATAGCAAAAGCACAGCGAATCAACTCAACCGCTGGACACTGCAATGAAAGCAACTATGGGAGCATAAGTTTACGGGAGTATTTTCTGACTCTCGGATCGCTTGTCCCACGTCCCAATATAAGGGTGATGTTACAGCATTGCAAGACATGTGCTGGAAAGAGGCCGGTTTCCTGGAAAAAAGCCACCATATATCATAGTGGCCATCGAATAAACGATGTGCACCGAGTAGGTTTCCCAGTCGGCAAGAAATGAAATGTTATCGAAATCATAAGCGAAAAGTTACATACTCTGCGTTTGCGAGGCAAATTTAGAAATATAAGCTTCATTAACGGCCACGCCCCTACAGAGGAGACTGCAGAGTCTGAGAAGGATTTCTTGTATGAGGCAGTCGAGCGGACCTTCGAAGCCTGTCCCAAGTATGATAACAAAATTATATTTGGAGATTTTAACAACCAAGCCCGCACTCAGGCGGTACGTTGGCTCCCATAGCTTACATAAAACCTCGGATTATTCAATTAGCAGTATCGCACGAAATAGCTTTTGAAAGCACCTGGTTTGCGCGGAAAGCGGTTCGCACACTTACGTAGACCTCTCCAGACTATCTCCACTTTCAACCAAATTGACCACCTATTTATTTAACGCCGCCACCTTTCCGCCTTGATAAATGACAACAAAAAGGGGGGAGGTGGGCAATATAGACTCGGATGACTAGAATTCCCTCTGACAATCACGTGAGAGTGAATACTGAAGCAATCCATTACCAAGTCCCCCGTTACACCTATAAAGGGGAAATGGGTACTGCAACAACCGCAGCTAACAAAAGTCCAAGAGATCGAGCATCAACAAATGATATTTGTTGTATGTTGTTCATTTTATCATTGATACAGCCACAACCGCAAAAAAGTCGGAACGGCTGCATCGACGATGTATGTAAGCTAACGACGAAACAAAAGCAATGCTGCACTCTCTAAGAATGCGGGCACGCGTAGAGGGCTATCACGAACTCCACCGAGTGGAGAAGTGACTTCACAGACGAAAAAAAGAAGCCTGAGAGAACCAACAGATTTCTGAACTTGAAAAGTACAGGGAGCAACCGCACTAGTTTTACCTACAAGTCAGCAGGATGAAGCCTTACACACCTCCATGTTCATCCTATCGAGACAAAGAGGAAAATCTGATTTCCGACAGAATGGCCATCTGAAACGATGAGTTGAGTATTTTGATGAACTGCTCAACAACTGACCAATGTGCGATGCCAGATAAAAGCAGCAGGATCAACGTTAGGAACGGTCTAAGACAAGGGGATGCCCTTTCATGCGTCCTAGAAAAGTAAACCGCGATGCAAATATTAATACAAGAGGAGCCATCCTCTTTTTTGGCCCCCTACATGAGGATGGACGATTCCGTAGCCACGGTCACCGAATCCGCATTGGTGAGGATGATCTACCCCTGCAAGTCTGTACGAGCAATATATATGGTAGTGAAAGAAGATGTGGCAGACACTGCCTGAGATAGAGCGATAGCATAGGCCAGTATGCCAGATTGCTTTTATGAATATCGAATCGGTGGACCTCGGCGGAAAAATGGGTCTGGAGTTCTTTACTAAGGCATGGTGATGATGATGATGATGCTTGCAATGTAGATGGTTTCTGGCTATTCAGCGTCCAGATTTGTGCCTAATTTTGGCCTCCCACATTATTATGATATAAGTGTATCTTAAAATAGACAATATACATTTCGAATGCACAGGCCCAAGAAATCTATTCCCTCCATTACCAGGACAAGAATGTATCTGTGGAAACAGTTTTCAGATTTAACTTGACATAAAATTTGGTTGGTTTATGTAGCAAAACAGTTAAGAAGGTTCAGTTGGCTCAGTCAACTATGTGCATAATAAACACTAACACGATGTGGTGATTCGAAACCTATACGAGGTATTTTTTTAATGCTGACTTCAACACCAAACGGTACCGTTCAAATAAGCCAAGTGCTCTATAATCTTCTTTTCAGAAGCATACCTAAGATGTTCCAGGAATGTTCTGGCCAATGTTGGCTCACTGGCTATCGGCAATTGAATATGAACGTGTGCAAGAGTTACTCACTCTTCACCACACCCGTTCACCATTCTTTGACATTTTCCTAGCTGGGGTTTTGGTAGTAAAGCATTTTGATAAGGCGAATCTTCGTTGCAGTACAGTTTTTTGGAGTGCCATCCAGTTCTACCACCACCAAGAGAAGTCTGTTGGTCTTTCGTGGTATTTATCGTATTGTTGTTTTTACTCAGCACTTATCACCACACAACAAAGCCGTAAATAAGGATTGTACTCACTATGACTGGCTTATCTCAAAAAGATGTTGTAGAGAACTAAAAAAAAATAAATGTGAACTTCCCGAAAAGTCCTGAAAGGAACAGAAGAGACACCTCCTCAGAAACCAACAAATGTGGAATCTATGCCAACTACATATACTTATTCTTCTAAGGCGCAGTTTGATGTCGGCCTTTGGTCTCCCGAAATTTACGATTTCATTCTACTTGGTCCAGCAACAGCGTCCTCCAATTTTGAAAATCGAGCAGCGTGTAATTTGCCCATAGACCGGGTCCCCATATATCTAGAAGCGGGGTGCAATATTTTTTTTACAGCGAATATAGTCTTATGGGATATCAAATGAAAGGTCACGATTAGTACTCTTCGAAGCAGATATTAATTTTGGTATTAGTTGTCAAGGGATCGATATTATTTGGTGGAAATTACGTTATATTCCCAGCATTTCTCTGGTATATGCTTTACTGAAAATATCTGATCAGCCTTTAACTTTCCATGTTGCAATTCTCCCTAGTATTTACCAATAGTATTTTTTGAAGGGGTTTTGAGTATTCTTTTCTAAATTTTGACGAGTACTTTATAACAGTTATACATCAATGAGCTGAGTTTGTCCCCTATTTTACAATAGAGCATACAGGACCTTTGTGACAATCTTCCGGCATAGTTTCATGAGGCCAAACAGTATATATGAGCTCATGAAGCTTAGTCGCCACACTTTTTGTCTTCAGGAGCTTCGTAAGTATTCCATCCACATCCATTTTGCCGAGTCTCAGCGTATTTAGTACACCCTCAACCTCTGCGATTACAGGCTGTTGGACGTACTTGTGCGGAAATCGGGTTGTAATATTCGGTCGCTCCTCGAAATCTTTAGGCCATCGATTTATAATAACATTGGCATATCTTTGCTGCAAGCTCAATAGTTATGTAGTGGCCCGCAGAAGTTTTACGGTGGAATAACTTGTTTCTAATCTTTAAGTGGAAGTCGCCGAGTACCATCTTGACGCCGCTGGAAGGCAGTCTGTCGAATATTGGTGCTGTTTTCCTTTGGAATGTGATAAGTCAATCGTTTCACACGAAGCTCTCCAAATCCTTCGATCTTTGATTTGAAGTCAGTGATGTTGCGATTGAAATTAAAAGCGATGCCGCGTTTTCTGCTTTTGAAAGTAGTATGCGTTTGAGCGTTAAGCGCCTCACTGCCTAATAATTTCGACCTGAGGACCGCCAAAACATCTACCCTTTCATTTTTGCCCTGTTCATTTAGCAGTGTTCTATGAGTTGAACGCGCACGTTCCAGGTTACAAGCTTGTAATTCTTTTTTCCGTTGCCATAGTCATCCCTATATTCTCATCAGATTCGAGTTTCATGGCAATAGTATGCTGTGAAGGGTTGCCTGTTAGACACCCCTAACCTGCAGGAACAGACGGCTGACGTTTTTTATAGCGCAGGGAACTCTTTTGTCTGGTGCTTTGCAATAGCCCAGGAATTAACAACGTATAGGCGGGAGTAGGACTTGATACTAGAGGTGTTAATCAGCGTGCATTACCCAGGTATTTGTTGAGGATAGCGGTGTCAAGTCTGCAAACTCCCTTGAGACACATATTACCCGTTAATCTCTATATATACAATATCTCAGAAATCTTCTTTTTCAATCTGATTTGAAAACAATTAATTATTCCGTCAAACATCGCGAAGTCGTGAGATTGTTAATCCTGATGTCTAAGTCAAATTGACACATCAATATATTTTTATCAAACCAGTAACAGTAATGCATTTTTCTAATATTTCCAGTATTATTGCGAACACTGCTGGGCAACAATACACTCTCGACCAGGACGTGAATATCACAAACCACTAGTCAAGGAGGGTGCGGATAGACCCCGTGCAGTACCATTTCGCTGGTGTTAACCCATGTGCATTAAACGCATTCGTCGCAGAAGACTACATTGATCTAGACAAATTGTTATTTCATACAAGCGGAAGAAAATGAAGAAAAAAAAGGAACAGCTAGACCAATAACGAACTTAAAAAGAAGCAAAGAAAACTTACATCATGCAAAAATTAATATATTATGAAGATGAAAAACACGAGCTCCGAGACGCAATCGTCCGTTGATGCGATTTTTTTTTCAAAAAAAAATATTTTCTACTATTAACTTTTTTACTGTTATAATTAAATGTTTTTCGTTTTCTGTTTCCTATTGATTAATTTTTAAAAAACAATTTTTTATTACACATCAATTAATATGCAAATGCGCTATTTTTATATTTATATTATAATTATAAAAAAACTTTGTTATTAGTACGTGAAGAGCTTTCATACTTGTACGACACTGTGTCGTGTTTATGTGATTTTTTTTCTGTTCTTTTATCAACCAAAAATTTAATTGAAACCATTAAACGCAAGATTTATCGAACAATTGGTAATAAAAACACTACCTGACATAAAAAAAAAATAAAAACAAAACACGAAATAAATATTTTTAAACAGATTTTTGTGATAAATACAAAGCGAAACGTGTTAAATTTTAAGATGGGATTATTAAGCTAAAATACACATAATAGGACAAAGGAGCGAAATGTGCTAAGAGTTTTCGGAAAACGGCACAATTGCAACATCAGAAGAATAAAACAAGCGGTCATTAGAGAAAACGAATGAAAAGCAAAGAAAGTTAAACGCGAATGTATGCAACTTTTATATTGATAAAAATAGCTGATTTTTTATCAATAATTCTAGATTAAATGACACAAACGACATATATGACTGTTTATTTTTTTATTAATAAGCGTATTATGTCGATGAAAAGTATAACTTATAAATGAGAATAAGCATAATTTTAACGCTTCGTGTGGGCTAAAGTTATGTTTCCCAATTATATAAAAACATGCTAAAGAGAAATTTAGATAATATCTTAATTAAATGCATAAATTGATATCCAGTTAAAGCAAATTTTAGCAAATTTTTTTTCGATTTAAAAAAAAAACAGTAAAACAAAGACAAATATATATATTTAATGCAATTTTTATAAAAATACGCGCGCTGCAAAATCTTTTCGAATTATCTACAAAAAGAAAAAAGCAAATTGTATAGCGAAATCAAAGAAATTCAATTGTAGTTGAGTTGATGTCGAAAAACAGCACTGTTTTATTTAATATTGTTCAATGGATATTTTTCCGTTTTTTTATTTCCTTTCTCCCGACATGTTTAACCTAATTTGTTTTGAGTTTGTAACGGTATTCATGAGACAAACCAATTGATATAACCAAGGTTTTCAACGTCTTGGATATTCTTAAGAAAAGTCGAACGCAAAAATAATGGATTTTAATTGCAAAGACCCAATGCCAATATTCCAAAAAAAAAGTTAAAACGCGATAAATGTGCACCTTTAATACGGTCAATGAAAACAAGAATGTAAAAATATCGCTTGAACCTTTTTAACTCTTTATCTTTCTCTATATCTGCACTTTGTGTCTATACCTCTTTGTCTCTTTCTAATATATATAATAAATGAAAAATTATATATGGAAAATATGTCCTAAATGTATCCTTTTTCCAAAGAATTTTAAATGTTTTTTGACTTCAATTTAAAACAAAGCTGATATGAAATGTTTCAAAAGTTTAAACGTAAACGTAATTCAAATCCTTAAAGAAAAATGAAATGTAATTCAATAAGATATTGCAAAATACAAAAATCCACTTCCTTTTATCCTATTGTAAAATCAGATTTAATGAAAAGCTAACAAGATGAAGAAAAAAACACTAACCTGATACCCTAGGTAGTCTTTTGGTTATTATTAGAACATATTATATTTTTATAGATTAAATGTAGTGAAATCGATTGTTTTCTCTATAATTTATAACCTAATTTATAGAAAAATATGTAAAGATATGAAATCTTTAAAAAAAAATTATTTTTCATCCCGTTTTCTCGCAATATTTTTATTATTTTTATATAGACTTTTATAAAGGTTTTTGATATGTTTTTTCCCTTTTTTGTAAAATGCATAGTTTTGCGAAATATTTGGATTGTAAATATAATTCGTATGTTGAAATTAGATAAAGCACTTTCTTTTTATTTGTTCTCCTTATGGACATACATAGACAATGTTTGATATTACTCCCTATTTTCATCGTTTTACCAGTTTATTCAATTGCGTAGTAGGTGTTGCAATCTTTTTTATATTAGCTGATTGTTGTTACGTCCCTAAACCTATTTTTAAAATCCTCAATAAATGAAAAATTTCACTATAATGATAAAAAAAATCAGCAAAAAATTTTTTATTTTTAAAATCGTAAAAGAACATTTTTTTATTATTAAATGAATATAGCGTAATAAGGCATTTTATAGGATTTTTAGATAAATTATATACATTTTTTAGAAATGACATTTTTGTGACATCATATAAAAGTGAAAGTTGAATGTAGATTAATTTTTTATCATTCTTAGAACTTTAATAATTGTGTCAAGATAAGACTAACGTGTTTTTATGTGTTAGTTTGGATAAATGATATAGAATACGCGATCGTTGCTCGTTATTCTAAAGCTGCAGTTAATTTAGGAAAATTTATCGGAAAATTCTCTTACTTTATGTTCAATACATTGATTGAATGCTAAATATAGAATGGTCATTTATTGGAAGCAAACGAGTGGTACTACTCCGTGTGGAAGATTAGGAATCAAGAAAGTTTATTTCACGAACTGAAAGAATTAATTGCTTAAATTGGAAAAAACATTATTTTCTCTGTATAAATTATTGGAAAGAGAAAGTCTTCCAATAATGAGTTGCGAATTACACAAATTACATCCCATTGGCGAGGCGTTGTTTTTAGGTTCAAGTGCTAACGGCAGCAAAGGGTTCTAATTTTTTTTTTTGGTGACAGGGTAGGTACTTACATAGATTCTAATTTTTGATACTTGAGTTCACTGACACAAATCGTGTCGCCCTTGAGGATGAATACCGTTAAACTGATTGGTCCAATGATGAAATGGTCTGGTTTTGAAAATTATTAGAGCGATTTCTTGGCTGTATTGCCCCACCTTCTATTATTTTGCAGATTTCGTAACTTTTCCGTTTTTGTTTTCCTCCAGCGCTAATTAAAAGGAACTCCCGATTTGCTCTGCATTCCAAGTCAGATAAAAATATTGATCATGAAGTTTTAAATTAGTTTTCTTGGGTGATGGTACGTTCCGTAATGATGTGTATTCTTGGCCACCGAATGAAATTCGGCTAAAGAAACTATCTAGTTTTGTATTATACATAGTTTTTTTTATTATAGGAAGGAAGATAAACCAACGGTTATGTGCTGATTGGATCTTTCAAACTACTTTCGTAGTTATTTAAATACTACGGATTTGATCGAACTTGCAAAATATATTATTCAATTACACATTAGGCATATAATATTTTCCTCCAGCCTAACCTTTGTCCAGTTCACTAGCAGAGACGGCTTGTTTAGATCAGGTTCACAATTGTAATCGGCGCATTGGTTTGGTGGAGGAAGATTTGAGGGCCTCTTAAATCATCATATAGCGTATCAAGTCATTGCTGTTTCGGTTGTCGTTTGGTTCGGTTTCCCTTGACTTAGATGTTTAGACTTAACTAGTAAATTCTCGTCAGCACGAATTATATTACCATACAACCACCTTTCTAATAGTTTCTCCAGAATGGATCCATATCAATCGTAGATGTCTCATTTCGGACTTGGCCATTGCGTATTACACCGCGTTGCAGCGTTCATTGTCTTTGGTGGCTGGCTTGTGCTATGAATCACAAAGGGCGACAGAACAATTGATGCTGCGATAGATGTTAAATATAGAAAATATATTAAAATATAAATAATTTTAATGCTGCTCCATTGCTATAAGATTTACCACCATGCTTTCTTTGCTAAAACGAGGGGGAAGATATAGTAATTCATTTTTTACTAGTAGCTTTCCACCTGTGGAATATAGTCGGTTATCGCCCGGTCTATTTAAATAACTACCTTCTTTATTCCCCTTTGGTAAGTTATTTTATTTTGGCTTCGAGAGTAAATTTACTGGTAAAATACAGATATTATTGGATCAGAAACATTCTGTCGATATTCAAATAGTTACACTCAATGGTCTACATAAATGACAATTTATTATATAACGTCTATGCCGCAGTCCACAGGTAAATGTTTAAATGCAGCGATAAATATATCTGCCTTCCATCCAATAACAGATGATTTTTGTCGTAAAATGTATTTCAATTAAGTCATGGCTTGCTTTTTTTAAAAATTAAATGGAAGGTTTACTGTACTGTTTGTCGGTTATGCTTGCTTTAAGAAGAAGCAACTACCCCTATTGACAACAAATTTTAAAGTAAATGGAATTGTAGACTCCCACACATGGATGAATGACATCATTCTGCATTGAGTTTAAGAGTGCCCATACATACCAAAGGGGTTAAACATTTTTATTATTAACCCAAAATAGTCATGTGAGGCCTCGTTTATTCCTTCCCAAAGCTGATATTATTTTTGACACCATGAGCCAACATTCACAAAACTCTTCATATCCGAAGCGCCAAGCTTTCGGCTTCCTACTTGTTATATTTATCCATTTACGAAGTAGGGATAGCGGTTCAATTTTTTTATCCGAAAATCTACCAGCGTCATTTTGCCTGATGGCTTTTGCCTCGGTACATTGATGGTCGACATGATTTTACTTCACTGTCACATTAATATACCGATATACATTATGCTTCGAGTCAATGAACTCAAAAAGCGTGCATAGGATGTATATTAGCCATCTTCCGTTACCTGGCCAAGACACTAACATATGCACACCCGTATTGTGATTTTTGATGCCAGTCTTCTCCTCTACCTGCCTGACTCTAGACGGAGTAAAGCGCTGCCATTGTCAGTTTTTCTGACAACTCGGCTTTAAATTTATCTAGCCCCCCTTTTAGCATTGGCTAGTATACCCCACCATGACTATTGTTATTATTTCTCTACCATGGACAGATACCTGAATGAACATAGACGAAAAAATATCAAGCAATTAGTCAACATTTAGTTGTTAAAATCTAGTTCAAGAACTTCTGTGTTTTGTGCCCAAATCTCCTGATTTTTTTCTTAGTAAATACAAACGAAGCACTTGCTTCTATATAATACAGCGTTAGAATTTTCAGTTGTTCCTCCGGCCTTCATTCCCATATACAATTCTCCCATTCGAAATTCACGCCAATTGAGGGACGTTTTGCTCGCAGGCCATGAAATAAGATCAGACATCCACTGTTACTATGTATGAATCAATTATCTACCTAAAAATACAGTGAGCGTAAGCTGCGGTTCTTTACATAGGTGGTCATTACGTAGGGGTTTGTAGGTTTTATTATAAGTCTCAGTAATAACTCACTGAACCCAACTTCCCCCTCTTGGTAAAGGCCAAATTCTGCTAGCATATCTTTTTCCATAACTGGTTTTCATTCAGATTTCGCTGAAGTATCCGGATGGCTTATATAGTGGGCAGTGCACTGGACTGACGTAGTGGAAGGTCACGGTTCAAACCTTTCTGGTGGACGAGGGATTTGTATCGTGACTGAATGTCGGATACCAGCCGAGTTACTGTGAATCACACCCGAGCGCAATGCTGACCACATTGCATCAGGGTAATGTCCGTTACTGCCTCAAATGAAGTGTTCCAACACGCTGCAAGGCTCTAGTTGGATTGGATTTTGGCGCCGACAATTATTGTTATTAATATGCCTACCAATTGAATAGCTAATATTAGACTGACACGAATAGTTCGAAACAATTTCTAGATTTTCGCTATCAATTTTAAATACTGTCAAAATGTTTCACTTGTGTTTATGACTAAAGACAATTCGCTCAGTGTAAGAACAGTTCATTTTCCAGCATATACAAATTGGAGTTGCAATGACCTATGGGTCATCATCATGGCTCGAAACTAGTAGAGACCTAACTGAAAACAATGTCCAAATTGTACCTTGAGTACCCAGGAGTTCAAAATCCATTTCGATAGATTTGTAACGCAGTATCTATTATAATTCTGTTAAAAAAATTAATTGGTCCAGTTCTTCGGTTTGCTGGGATCCCTTGAAACTTCTGTTAGGAATTACAAGTGATATCATATATTAGTTCCAAAGAGACTCCTTCGAAACCAGGTTTTTAGTAAAGTGGAAAGGTTATGCTAGAAGCCATTGAGTCCCTTTTTCAACAGAAGCTAATTGATCTTTCTTCAAACGTAGCTTGATTTATTTTTGAAGTGTATCTCCCGTTGAGATTCGACCCTCTTTACTACGACGCTTTCTCAATAAGAATTCTGCCATCTTTTTGGAAGCTTGGTGCTTAAAAGTATACTGCCTGGCGGATCTACGCTAGAAAGGGACAACAGCCATTCCCTTTCGTCAGAATAATAAAACTTGCGTTCTAAATGTGTTTTCTTCAATTGCTGGGTAATTATTGTCTAAGTCAAAGCTCATGACAACGTCCCAAAGTAGAAAGCAATTTGTTCCTTGTAGGGGTTGTCTATGACCTTTTGTTCAGCATATTGTCAAAATAAATCCTATTTTCTTAATAATATGAAATAAACAAAAAACTCTTTTTGGCTGAATTGCATAAACTTGCTTTTTTGCTGCCCTAGCGCATCAACTACTTCGATACTCTCCATTTGATTGTTCTGACAATGTGTCGCAGCCTCCTCCGGTTGAGTCGACTTCAATGCAACGACTTTCGAAAAAATTCACATTTCGCTGGACCCCGTAATGATAGTGGATTTCCTCCCCCACAAGCAATTGATCGCCTTCCAATAAAGAAGAAACATCATAAATGACAGCAATCGATGATAGCTCTCCAGCAACGAAATTTTGTTTTCAGTATAACATCTTTTCCTAGGAAACTGAGGAGCTTTCAAATGTTTTCCCATCAATCTACTGACCTTAGAGGGTCAAGAACGCGTAGTTTCGCAGACTAGTCGACCGTTTTAAAAGATCTCATGGTTGTGCACCTCTTCATATATTACGAGAGTTTGTACCATTTCTTAATCTTCTTTGGTAAAGCTTTTTTCAACAGAAAGAAAACCGTATCCATGTTGGCTTGGAGATGGTACTTTAATTTGTGTGAAATAATTACATAATGCAAAATTCAATACGAGGCAACGATCAACGTCTTCTAGGAATCACTTGATTTTTTAATGTATTTGTAAACAGTATCGATTCAAAAATTAATACTCCTATAAGAAAAACATTTTTTACAAATCATTGAAACGCTGAAAGTCTTAAATATGAAAGCGGCAAAATAAGAAAAAATTACTTATACAAAGTATAATAATATTGTAAATTTAAAATTCGAAATGAATTTTTATATAAAATTACCAATTACAAAAAGTAATATATGAAATGTATTTTCGTAAAACTTTCAATTATTTTTATGCAGACAAATAACCGAAATGAAGAAGAAAGACAACCTTACATCTTTCACACAGTTAGTAAAGGTTCTTTGTTTTCAATTTGAAAATAGAAAATAGAGCAAAGAACATTGCTTCTTTGTTACATATTAGCAAAAATTACGATAAACCATTTTTCGGTGTATTGAAAAAAAGCAAAAAAAAAACAAAAGTTAAAATGAATGATTTAACTAATTTTTAGAAAAATAAATGAGAAAAATGAAGTAAATAAAAATTCGTCCTATATTTTTATAATTTATTATTCATCTCAGTGTACATTGTACTTGTATATACATATATCAAAATTTCAATACTAAATTGAAAATACAAAAAAAAAACATTTTTAAGAGCATCGCCTTTATAGAAAAATTAAAGAGAAATTACAATTAATACACAAATAATAAAAGAATATGCTGTTATATAACGTTAGACAAAATCCAATAAAGCAAACAGAGCCGAAGAAAATGAAAAATCTACAGTAAGTGAAATAAAGCAAAGAGAAACAAATCTATAGTAAAATTTTATTAGTCAAATTGAAAGTTGAAAACAAATGGGAACCCTGAGTAAATTAAATTTGTATGTAATTCAATTCTCAATAATATAAGAAGTATAATGTACATTACCTAAACGATAGCAGCAAAATAAACATTTTCCATAAGAATGTTTGGAACCCCAAGATATACCACAATACAATTCACGATACCATGGGAACTTTCATAAAATAGCGAATTCAACCCCCAGAAAAACTAAAAACCATGCAATAGAGGAGTAAATATTTCATCAATATTTCATGAAATGTGTAATTAATCGCTTCAGCTGCAGTTGTTTCGGAGGCAAAATTGTTAGCTTACATCAAAAGGCGAGAAGCAATTAATTATTAATCAATTTTTAGAATGAAGATAAATGCATCAGTAATATTCAATGGAAACAAAATATATAAATTGCCGCCACCCTTCTTCTCATCCAGCAATTTCATAGAAAAATTACATGCATCTCATCTCATAACATGCATTTCCACGAAATATTCTAAGTTGAAAAGGGGAGAAGGCCCCCACAAATTCAGCAGATATAAATTTTGTATTTGTCATTCGCTGCTTCGGATGAAATAGAAGCAACATAAAGTGCTGAATGTCCGAAAACATACAAAAGTACGCTATTAAATACTTGAGCAAAAGATTTTTGTAATATTGTAACTTTTAAATGATTGGTAGTAAATCCAGTGAAGGCATGTTTCATACATTATGTACACTTAATTGGAGGATAACCATGTTACCGCCTTTAGGGTTAGTTATATTACTTTGTACCTACGAAAAAGATATAGAAATATCAATTATATTTTCAAATCGATCGACGCATTAAAACTTTTATTTCAACTGTTATCATGTTTTAATCGAATGTATATATAAATCAACACGAATGTAGCTCTCTAAAATAGAAAAAGTCTTAACGAAAATAGTCAGTAAAAAGCTAAAACAGCGATCAATTTACAGAAAAAATATTAGTTACACATAATTTTTAGTCAAAAGCTTATTATTTTTAGCACTATGAAATTTATAGGAACGTTACAATATTACATTCTGCATAACTGTACGCCATCATCAGTCAATATAAATCAATAAAAATAATTTCAACAATTTATCAAAGGAAAAAGAAAACATAAACCAAGCAAAAGGAAAAACCAGAAATATTCAAGCCAAAAACATAATACTACATCGACATTTCTATCCAATGGAGGCGAATATTTATCAACAAAAGCAAATAAAAAAATAAAATTTATAGACAAAAATATTTTTTAAAGCAAAATATTTAAATAAAAATAAAAGAATATCTATTTTAGCTGTCAAAACTTTTATACTACTCTTGTTACCTAAGTATTAGCTATTATAAACCAAAGAAGAAAAAGAATAATAAAAAAACACAAAACAGCAAAAAAAGAATCATAAAATTTTTATTGGGTTAATGAACAACAATACAACAAGAAGAAATATCGTGCAATATATTTAAACCATTTATAAAAATACCAACAAAACTGATTGAGAAAATTCATTCAAATTACTGCGAATCATGGAAACATAATGTAATTTTCGTTCTCTATTTTAAATATATTTCATGAATGATTTTTGCTCTTAGATTCAATAATTTAATAATGGAAATATTAAAGTGTTTTGCTTTGTCTAGTGTTGTTAGAGAATTATTTTTATTTATTTCAGTGAGAGAATGTACATTAAGTTGTTTAGCAGAAATAAAGCAAACAAAAAAAAAACAAATAGTAAAGGCTATCACATAAATTACCACAGAAATTAATACAAAAAGGAAAAAAAATAATTGCAAAAAAAATATAAAATTATATACTTATAGAGTTGAATATGTTACCTCTTTTGTAATTGAACTTTTCTAGCGTAAATGATTAAACTGAAACAATAAACTATTAAAAAAAGGCACATGCTTTCTTATTATCCTTACGCATTATCTGGCTGATTTCAGTTGCTTTACGTCGAAAAGTAAAAGGATAGCATATAAACGCAGCGAAGTAAATTGATTTATATTACTTTAAATTCAAAGTTTGAGCCTAAATCTCGATTCGATAAATCGATTCTATTCATCAATTTGTTATAGAAAGTAGACATCCTATCCACTTCCACTAACAGGCTCATACGCTGACTAAGGTCGTCATTCCAGATTTTCTCAGGCCAGATTACACTAATGCACGAAGGAGCCAGGTTTTAATGATGACTTGGAGCTTTTGAGTAACAGTGGACGTTAGTTTCTATTTGCTGCTCCCTGCAACAATACAGAGAGAATACTAGTGCGGAAAAAACACAATTAGATGTTGATATCAAACTCAACTTTGCCCTTCTGCAATACCAGAGTCATTGAGCCAGGGCCTATGCCCCGGTGAGTGAACAAACAGATATTATCAGCGTAGTCGAGACGTTGGAAGAAAAATATTATTGCCCATGAAGGAAGTTGCGCACAATCCTCGCTGGCTCTATGCATGCGCTTCCTGCTAACGATCAGTGATACCTAAATTTAAATCCTACCGAGTGTCGGGTATTTTCTCCGTGTACTAAAATCTTCTAAAATAGTGAAATTAAATTAAAAAATATCAGGGAGTAAAAAGAAAATAACTTTTACACCAACCGTGCTTATACAGGGCGTCCACATTTTTGAATAGTGTAAAAAGGCTTGACCTTCCCCTCAATCATTTAATCGCAGAGTTTATACCATTTTCGGAAACTACGTAAAATTAATTATAAATGGATATTTTTTTAATTGCAAAGGTCGTCATCACTTCGAAGATATAACTTTCAAATTTTAAAGAAATTTCAAAATCGATTTTTTATCTAAATTTTAATAGGCATTATTGGAAGAGTACTTTAAACTTACAAATCTGCAAAGTTGATAAAAGTTGGCTCATTATGTTAATTTTCAAATGACATGTAAAAATGAAGAGCTTAATTATGGAAAATTTAGGAATATTACGCATTAAATGCGGTCTTGATGTGGACAAAATTCACTTAAACATGTTACTTTTAAATGCCAAATTTAAGTGAATGAGACAACTTTTATCAACTTTGCAGATTTGTATGTTTAAAGTACCGTTACAATAATGCGTATTGAAATTTAGATAAAAAATCGATTTCGACAGTGTTGCATGAGGCAATCATTCCATTTTTGCATAAGTTACTCGAGTTAATTTTTGCATGAAGCAGTGTAAAGAGCGCAGGGACCCGGGTGGTGAGAGGGCGCTTCCTTGATGAACACCAACAGAGACACGAAGCGGTTTTGATATATACACCAGTCACACTTCGAACTTTAGTTTTTGGATCGTGGTAGAGCAATTGAAACCAGCGCACGAGTTCCTCTGGTAGAGCGTACCAGGTGTGTTTGTGTGGCACACGGTCAAACGCTTTCTCTAGATCCAGAAATGCAATGTAAAGAGGGCGATCCTCTTCACGGTGTTTCTCCATTAGTAACCCCGCAGCGTATATTGCGTCAGTAGTTCCGCAGTTCTTGGCTAATCCGGCTTAATTCACCATTTCCCGAATGCGGTTGTCAAGAATGCGTTCAAAAATCTTCATGCTATGGGAGAGCAACCGCATCGGACGGTAAGTTCAACATTCTGCTGGATTACATTTTTTTCCATATTGGAATTGTGGTACTTTATTACCAGTCACCTGGTATTCTACCTTCCTCAATGACCGGATTGAAGAATTCAATGAGCGACAGTGTTGAGTTCCAGCTTTTCGCTTTCCAGAGCTCAGATGCAATGTCACCAGTTCCTGTTGCTGTTGTGGCGAACAGAACACCTCCACCAGTGCACTGGACTGTCGCCGACACAGCTGGCGGCCTGGCACGAGGCCGGCACATTGCACTTCCTCTTTCTTCTTGTGCTGATCACCGGAGAGGGTGGACACCGGTGGCAACATTGTGTAGATATAAACTTTTATTCTACGCAGATAATAAACTCTAAGTGAAGAACGTATACAATATTTTCTCTTTTGAAGAGAAGAAGTTTAAAAGCTTCACATCCATAAAATAAATACATAGTGCACACATACGACAAACCTAGAGGATAATTACAATAAGTAGTAGTAAAATGGTGATCCCGACGTGATTTAGACATGCAACCTTCTGATGTTTTTTTGCGCTGGGGGGCGTGATTGCACCCATTTCCTTTCTTCATTCTCCGCTTCGGTCGTTTGGTTCTGCTCCGGTGTTTCGCCTCCACTTGGTTCACTGACGCTACATGTCTTGTGAAGACAAAACCACGGGAGGCACGGTTACCCCTGTGGCAGCTCTCGCAGTCAGGTTGCCCCCCTTTTGACCCAGCCAGCTGCTTCGAGAAATGAGGCAGCTGGGTGGGGATAAGGTCAACTCAGAGCTGTTAAAGTCCCTCTGGTTGCAGCAGTTCCCAAAGAGCACCCGCAGCCATCTTGGCCTACGCGGACTCGAGGTCGCTGGAGGGGCTGCCCGCGATGGCCGACAAAGTCCATGAGATGTACGCGCGGCCCGTGGTCGCGGAAATGTCTAGAGACACACGTCGGGAGGTCGAAAATCTTAAGTCAATGGTAACGACACTTGCGGACGCAGTTTCCAAGCTTCCGGCGACTGTAAGTCTTGATCGCAATCACGGCGGGGTCCGCTCCCGAAAAGGGCGTTTGATTAGTCACACGCTGGGACCCTTATCGGTCCCGACAATTTGGGGGTACCACCGTAAATTTAGAGCTCAGGCGACTCAATGTATCACCGGATGCAATTTTAATACAACAAAAAATAGACTCGCTGGGCGCCTCGGATTTCGTTCGACCCGCTGAGCAAGCGTTGTTTTCTGATTGACAAGGGCGCGGAGGTTTCGGTTCTCCCCGTACCCGTAATTTGTGATTGCCGCGAACTCCCCTCCCATCTGGCTTAAGGCACTTTGCGGCTACAGGCAGGTAGACGTGAGTCTCGGATTACGCCAAACGTATTCATGAAGCTTCGTTTTGGCGGACATTAACACCCCCATTTTAGCCGCAGACTTCCTGCGTCACTGTGGGCTCTTGGTGGACCTGAAGAACAAAGCCTTAATAGGCCCCGTAACCACTTTTAAGTCGTCAGGAAAAATTTCCACCCGCGCGGACGATACTGTTTCCATTGTTTCGAGGACATTGTCGACCATAACATTTGCAAACTCTTCCGAAAATAACGCAACATTACTACTGACAGTAGTTTCTCCCAGCAGGTTAAACACGTTGTGCAACACACATCAACATTACTGGCTCCCCAATCTTCTCAAAGGTGCGTCCCTTATTACCCCAGATGCTAGCTGTTGCAAAGAAAGAGTTCGATGATCTCATGAAGCAAGTATTTGTAAACCTTCGATGATCTCATGAAGCAAGGTATTTGTAGACCTTCCAATAGCTATTGGTCATCTCCACTCCATTTGGTCCCTAAGCTAAACGACGAATGGATGCCTTGCAGAGATTACAGGCATCTGAATGCTCAAATAATTCCCAATCGGTATCCCATTCCACTCATTCATGACTTTGCGCATTCACCGACAAACTGCCATATTCAAATTCTTGTTGCTTCCGAAGACATACCGAAAACGGCCCTTCAGACTCATCGAGTTCACCAGGATGACATTTGGGTTCTGCAACGCTGCGCTACGAAACCTAAACTTCTGTTTCGTCTGCATGGATGATGTTTTGGTTGCCTGTTCTTCCGAATCTGAGCATTTGGACCATCTCGAATGCATTTTACAACGCCTCCTTGAGGCCGGGTTCATTCTAAACGTTCATAAATTCAAATTCCTACCGAAGTAGATGAGATTTCTCAGCCAGATGATTACCCCTGACGGAATTCAACCAGACCCAGAAGAGATCAAAAGCTTTCCCCTGCCAGCCACGGTAAAGGATCTGCGAAGGTTGTTGGGCATGTTAAACTTCTATCGTCGTTTCCTGCCCAAAGCCACTCAGCGCAAAGCGATTTTCAACGCTTACTTGTCTAAGCCCAAAACGAAAGACCCCCGCGAGGGTGCATGGTCTACCGAGGCGTCCAGGCGTTTGAAGCAGTCAAACAGCAGCTTATTGATGCTGCACTAATGGCATTCCGTCGACCAGATGCAACCCCAGCCCTAGCCAACTCTGGCAACAGTTGAGCTTCTTTTAGAAACAACTCAACCCAACTCATCGTAACTACTGCGCCTACGATCGTGAGCTACTCGGCGCATACCTCTCCATAAAATACTTCCTCTTCTCCCTTGAGAGCGGCCGCGAACAGTGTTCACGGACCGCAAGGCCCTTACGTTCGCACTTAAACAAAAGCCCGACAAAATTTCTCCTTGTCAACTGCGGGAACTGAGCTTCATCAAAAGTCAACGTCGTCACAGACGCTTTTTCACAAATCTCGGTGGCCACAGTCCCCGCCGCGGTCAATTAAACGGCAATCGCCGAGGACGACACATTGCTTCAGAGCCTGAGGGCAAACTCAAAATACTAGTTCAAGGAGTTTCTTATCTTCTGGTCAAACTGATACTTACTCTGCGACCCTCAGATAAGGAACCCAGCCCATTTATTCCAGCCGATTTTCGCAAGAAAGGATTCCACCGAGATATTGCACGGGCAGAGTCTGCGACCCCCGCGACCCAGTGCTGGATATCAGAGCAGAGTTAAACGACTCCAGCATTCTACGTCTGCCCAACGACGCGGTTTCGAAACTACCACCAAGGGCTTCAAGACATGCTCGCAGGTCCTCAATTGGGTGACACTCCTCGGAGACTGCTACACCCATCATATGAGGGCCCCTTTAAAAACCTGGAGCACTCCTTCAAGCTCGACGTTCGGGGCGGCCCCAAATGAGTCTCCTTGTCGGGTTGAAGGCCTTTGCCGAACCGGGGGACGTTCCAAAAAGCGTCCTTGAAACGTCAGATTCGCCCGGTAACCCCATTAGCGGGATCAAGCTCCGGATTCCTCTGATAAACTAACGCGGTTCCAGATGATGAACCATGTGCTCATAATTACAAGAGAGCGCTCGCCACCCTCATTGCGCGCTCCAAACCTCTTTCCCCCATGGCACCTGTTCCCGTCTACTTTTTCACACACATGACCATTAAGGTCAGCTAAAATGATGATATGTGTTCAGATAGATGAGTGGTTAGAAAACAAGGCTGTCGTACGAAAGGTCGCAGTTCAAATCTCACTGGTGGCAGTGGGATTTGTATCGTGATTTGACGTCGGATACCAGTTGACTCAGCGATAAAAGAGAATCTGAGTCAAATCAGAGTAATATTCTCGGGCGAGTGCAATGCTGACCATATTGCCTCCTACAGGCTGCCCTGTAGTGTACCGTTACGGTCTAGAATAAAGTACTCTAACACACTTCAAGGCCCTGATCAATTGGAATGTTGCGCCAATGATTATTGTTATAAAATGATGATATATTCATCAGGAGGCACGTATTTGCGTCGATAAATTACCAGAAGGCATCCTTCTCAGCATTAGGAGCTGTCTGTGAAACGCACGCGTTGAAGAAGTGAATAATGCAATCAGCTGATATAATGGTGAGCTTCATCAGCCAGTCATCAAGTCGTCCGACTTCTTCAATGGAATCACGGAAACCTTCTAAGATGACAATGCCAACACTGCATTGAGTGTGTGGGGTACCAAATTTGAGAATTGTAAAGCCATTTTTACCGCGTTCGCGTTCTATGTCGCAGCTTTTGACACTAGACCATCGGGTTTCTTCTAGAGCGCAAATATCAATGCGCCTTTTTCAAAACATTCAGACACGTATTTGAATTCCTCACACTAATTTACTTATTATTTACGTCCTGATGCCGTCAAGAACCCTCGTCTATTTTATTTTTAACGACATTGGATGCATTTGCTACTGGCCCAAAATACTGAATATTAATATCACACTAAAGTGAGTATTCTGACATACTGATCACATATTTATTACAAGTTTCATGCAAATAGAACAGTTTACACTGAAATGTTCTTATACAAGAAATACACAAAACTTTTCATACGAACAAGGGTCTTTCGGTATTCGACTTATGTATTACTAGTTAAAGTGACAACTCAGGAGCTTAAAGAGTTTGTGGATTCTCAGTTTCACTATGAAAGCGCTTCTTTACATACGTTTACATAACCGTAGGTAAATATTCTATAAAGCAAATAAGGACTAAATAACCCCTACTTTAAGAAACGATGTTATCATTAATACTACTTGTCAAGTTAGCTGAGCTTATCTAAAGACCTTACGTCTGCGGTTCCTCTCTCCAAATCCCAATAGATTTTTTACACACTCCATTCAGCTTCCTAAATTTCGAACTTTGGGTTCAAATGCATAATACTTTATCAGTTAAATCTTTAATAATGCTAAAAAATTGGCCTTCAAAATGCCGTAAATCATTTGGCCCCTAGTAACATGCGATTACCAAATATCAACTTCAATCTTAATGCAACCAGGTGCTGCTGGCAAATCTTTGTACCTTATAACTTTCCACTGTTTTGGGAAGTAATAAATAAGTGTGCTTAGCTTAGTCACCATTCACATGTTGCCCCTCTGGAACCTGCATAAAAAAATCAAAACGGAATTTCCTTAGAAATTAAGTATCTAATCATTTCAATCATTTGTCTTTTGATTTTCCCGGAAAGTTATAATCTGAATAAAGATACAGAGCTGACCAGACTGTACGGGGGTATCGATATCAAAGACTTAAATTAATCCTAATCGAATCCATGTATGATTGATGGCGATAGAAAGTTTAATTTATACTGCAGTACAGATTTATGATCCAATAACAATGCATGACGCAACCCCCAATAAACTTCTGACTATCAACTCAATATCTTCATTCATTTTTCATTCACTTTTCTCTCCTCTCCTTGGACTTGCTACAAAGTCTCATTATTTGGACTCGAATGGAATTACAACCAGTATTGAAATGATAAGATAATGCAAAGGTCTGAACACTATATATAAAGACCTGGGAAAAATCACCCTTAACTCTGTTCCATTCAGCAATCTCCGAAGTCAAAATGAAGACAGTGCTAGTATTATTCGCCTTGCTGGTAGCTGGATCAGCTGGTCCTGCTGACAATGTCCGCAAATTACTGATAGGATTTCGTGATCAAATGCCATGCGGCTTCCCCGAGTATGGGCTACCAGCCTTAGCACCTTACCTTCGTGACTTTCTCGAAGTGAATAAGACCAAGTAAGTGCCTGGTGAAGATTTCTACTTCTTACATTAAAGTGAATCAAATATATAGTAATGTCTATTGTATGTAATGTTTCCCACAGGATATACGCGAAATTCGAAGATTTTCGTTTAGACGGCTTGAACAGCTTTGAAATAGATGACTTAACAGTGAGCGTAGCGGTCTTCAAAATGGGATTCGGATTTACCTTCGAACAACTTCGCTTGAGAACTAAATACGATTTCGATCTTGACCTTGAAGCAATCAACCCTGAAAAGCTCAAGGGAATGCCTTCAATTTTCGGAGATGGCACTATCGATTTTGCCCTGTATAACCTTTCATTTGCTGGAAACCTGGCTCTACAATTCCAGGATGGTGGTTCATCGTTGAAGGAATTCAAACTTGCTTTTGACTTGGATGAAGTGCGTTCGAATATTACTGGCATTTTCGACAACGAAGTCATAAGTCAATTCGTTAATGATTCCCTAGAGAACGGAATTATAGCTCTCACCAAGGAAGTAAAAGAATTCGTGAATGAAGTTCTAGAAGCGCTCATCACTCCATGGGGTAACAAGCTTCTGAAAAATGTCAGTGTGAATACCATTCTCGGATTGGTTACTGGAAGCATTCCTCCTCCAACAAGACCACCATGTCTACCTTCATCGGAAGATTTGTCTTTTGATTGAGTAGAATAGTTTAATTTAAATAAAATCTCTAACAAATGCATAGTATTCAATTAAATATGTTGAAATATTGGACAACAAAAGAGTTCAAAGTTTAATTTAGTGCTCCATTATAATGGGGGGTTTCTACCTGAACAAAAATTGCTGTTAACATAATTTGAAAAGGAAATAAATTACCAAAACGAATAATGTTAATTTATATTTCAAAATCTTTTTTATTTGCATTTACAATATTTAGCAAGTTGTAGTTGGTACTCCAGGACCGAGAAAAGCATTCAACAGGAGCTTGTTAACTCTGAAATTTCGGCCACTGTCAAAGCCCGTAAAAGAAAAAATACAGGGAAGGCCGACACAAGTCAAAGGCAAGGGAGCGTATATGCCAAAGGAGTAATTTCATCGGGGCTCATTGAGAACAGAGCCCTGATCCGAGGGAATTACCTTTCACCCGACTTGGAATAAAAATAGTTTCACTGTCCGAGTTTATCAAGGACAGGCACAACAGGCGAAATCCAACAGTGTCAAGTGACGCCAAACCGCACCGCGAAAGTAAGAATTCAACCAGAGGCCATTGATATCTCCAGCAGCGGCAATCTGTCCTATACGAAGAGCCAAAACTTCAAAGCGGATCCCGACCTAATGAATTTGAGCGAGAATATCAACAGAATCCGAAAACCCTAGAAAGAAGAAAACTCACTCAGGGAGAATACCGTAGCACTCAACCTAAAATCCCCAGTGTAAGGATCTCAATGAGGAGACATCGAATGGAGAAATTTGCACTGCCTTGAAGAAACAATTCAAGTTAGAAGAACTTAGGGAGGAGTCTATTGTCAGTTTGGGAAAAGCCAATGGTTGTACTCAAACAGCCACATATTAACATCTGGCAGGGACTTTCTATGATCGTTTTGCAATTCGTGAATAGCTAAGTATTCAAAACATTTCTTCATATATTTCTAAACTTCATCTGAAAGAAGCAAACATTGCTCCTACCGCACCTTGATGCTGACATGCAAATATGTACGCAATTAATCAAAAGCACCTCAATATTTCCTTCATACTTCCTACCGAGGAGACTATACACAGGAGGAGCAACTTCAGCAGCAAAGAAGCACGAAATCTCATTGTGCACCTTTCAGTAAGGGACAAAGTAGGTAAGTGGCCTGTGTAGATTTGCCAAATCGCCCATCAGGCGCATCCCTTTGTGCGGATAAGGGAACGGATGCGTTATGGACATGCATACATCAGAAAATGTGCATCCATAAGCAGGCCGGGTAAGTTGGAAGTAAACACAGAGCCGTGGATAAAAATTGGCTACAGCAAAGACACCCAGAAATCGAACCAAATATGATGGACGAGAAAAGTAATTTTTATAGGGTGCAGGGCTTCGGAAACCCAGTACCGGCAGTTTTTGGGAGTGGGCAAGCGGGCTCCTGACCGTCGATATCCAGCGGCCGCAGTGGTGGGAAACTTGGCTGCTTTGGGATCCAATGCTACAAGAGGAAGTGGAGTGGAAGTGAAGTGGAAATGAGATCTACACCGAATATTTTTCGGAAAAGCTCAAAACTTGGGAGGTCACCACTGAAGGCAACTTTACCCCTAGGCAGTCGAGATCCGTCGAGGAACTCGGAAAGGAATTTGGAGAGTCCCCGGACTGACAAAACTATCGATGCTGTAAAAGGCGATTTTGGAAGGCAGTAAACTGCAACAGCGTTTGTTCCGTTGGGGGAATGCATAAATGAACTCTGTGAGTTCACTAAAGAGAGGCAGAAGTTGTCCTATATTAGGGCGGTGGAGGAGAAAAACGCTCAAGTATCATGTAGCAAAGCCACGCGGGAGATACGGGTGACGCCAGCTCAACATAAGATGGTCAAGAACCCGAGCAAACGGAGTAGGGGTGGAATAAGTGAATCCCTTGCTGTCCAACAAACGGCCAAGAAGAAAAAAGCCCTATCGCCGCTGCGCCGGCGAAAGTTCCGGGTAGTTCTTCGATTACGGGTCTAACTGTGATAAAGGGGGAATAACCTACAGCTCATAAACCCAAAAAATGGGCGAAGGTGTGTGGCATAAAGCCGCACAAGGAAAAAAAGAAGGCTGGTCCGGAAGCAATCATTATTTCCAAGAAAGGAGATATGTCCTACGTCGATATTCTTCGGGCAGTTAAAGCCGATCCGGAACTGACAAACCTCGGTGGCAGTGTGAACCGTATCAGTCGTACCCAAAAGGAAGATCTGTTGCTGGAACTAAGCAAATCAAGCGAGAAGACAGTGGATAGCTTTCGCAGGTAGGTGGAGACGGTGCTAGATGAGCAAGCTAACGTGAAAGCTCGAAAGCAACAAATAGTGATTGAGTGTAAAGACCTAGACAAGGTGACATCACGAGAGGATATCTGTGCTGCGCTGAGGGAACAATTCAACCTTAGCGAAATAGAAGAAAGTGCCATCAAAAGGATGAAGAAGGCATCTGGAGATTCACAGGCCGTTATTATTATTGACGCAGTGGCCACAATTGGTGTTCTCCGTGGCGGAGCAGGCCGTGATTTGAAAAAAATAATTGAATTTGAAAAATGAATTTAGTGAGATGTCAATTTTAAGAAAGAGAGTATACACAAAGTTTTTAGTTCCTCTTCCATATTTTATGTAATAAAGTTATTTACATTCTAAAATCAAATAAAGTTTTATGATTGATTTCCTTCTGCGGTTTTAACCCAAAAGCAACAAGTTTGTCTAGGAGCGTAGTCCAATCCAAACCATATTTATCGCTACCAAGCTGTACTCCTGAAGAAAAGGTTTGACGAATCGAGTTACATTGAAGTCTTGCGGTAAGCTCAAGATTTCCTCGAGCGAGTTGCATTGAAATCGTGCGGAAAGTTCAAGATTTTCTCGAGCGAGTTGCATTGAAGACTTACGGAAAGCTCAAGATTTCCTCGAGCGAGTTGCATAGAAGACTTACGGAAAACTCAAGATTCTCTCGAAAGAATCAGGGATTAAACTGATTACCGCAGACAAGGTAAAAATAGGTTAGGTGGTGTGCGAACTTAGGGAGCAAATATCTCTCAAGGGATGCTTCAGATGTCTCCATTTCGGTCACTTTGCAGCAGCATATACTACAGAATGCGATAGGTCGAGAAGGTGCAGGAAGTGTGGAGTAGAGGGCCACCTTGTCAAAGATTGCACTGGAAGCCTTGGATACATGCTGTGCAAAGGGAAAACGTGAGTAGACGACCGGCACATTGCAGGTGGTGGCAGATGCCCGGCATATAGGAGGTAGCTAAATCGTAAGGCTAAATGAGGTTGATACAAATCAACCTCAACCATTGCAAAACAGCTGTTGATTAACTTGCTCTCATAAACCATTCGAGTCGAATGTGTACGTGGCGGTAATGTGTAGACCGTACCCAAATTACGTTAGGGCTACCTGGGTGAAAGACTCATCGAAAAACGCGGCGATATGGGCATGTGGACAGCAAGTCATTCAAGAAACAATAGTATTCCCAGGAGCCCGCTTTGTACGGGTGAAAGTCAACGACGTCCATATCTACAGCTGTTATGCTCCTCCTAGTGCAACAGTAGTGCAATATGAGAAGATGCTAGACGATTTCAAAGCGTGGACTTTAGACTGGAGAAGTCGAGTGACGAACACCAGGGGCCAAATCCTTCTTGAAATCTTCGCGGAGCTGGACATCGTACTAGCCAATGCTGGATGCGTGCCCACCTTCCGAGGCAGAGGGCTATACAGGAAAGTAATCTCCGCCCGAATTGGTGAGACAGCAGACCATAGGGCTTTTTGGAGAGCGCAGATATCAATGCGCTTTTTAAGGTTTTGTGTAAACACAAAACCTTATTAAAATCGGTTTACCGTCTGTCTGTCTGTCTGTCTTTTCTTTTTTTTTCGGCGTTGGAAAGTGGAAAGGTTCAAAACCTACTGCTGGCTCCTGCCACGCAGTTATGTGAGACTTCTACTCACTAAAACCACCTCCTTCTCATTCCACTCTCCCCACGGAACTCCTATCAAGTATTGCATCGCGGGGCTGGATCAGCTTTTAACTGCGGCTCATTATGGTTCTCTCCCTTCCTTGTTTTCGTCGTAGTTCTTCCTGCCTAAGCTGTTGGTGAATAGCTTGCAGTTCCCTTACAACCTGGTTCCAGGCATCCGTTGACTCCAGCATAAACTCCACAATGTTTTCGGGTGTTAAACGCCTGTCTGCGACCGTTTCCATTCTTGCTCGGTGCGCGGTGAACCTGGGGCAATCAAATATGACATGCTCCGCATTCTCAGCCACGTTACCACATCTTGGGCAGCATGGTGATTCGTCGTGACCAAATCGATGTAAATAGGCACGATAACCTCCATGTCCACTCAAGAATTGTGTTAACTCGTAGCTTAATTCCCCATGGTTTCGTTCAAACCATCTCCGAATATCCGGAATGATGCGGTATGTCCAACGACCAGTTTGGGACTCGTCCCATCGCTGTTGCCACCGTTCGATAGATTCCCACCGTGCCAGCTGCCGTCGAAATGCGCTAGACTCTCCAGCTGCATACGTTTTGTCGTAGAGTCGCCGACTTTCCTTCGCCAAGATGTCTATGGGGATCATCCCTGCTAGTACATATACCGCTTCTCCTGATGTTGTCCGATATGCACTGCATACCCGGAGTGCACTTAATCGATATGCCATTCCCAATTTTCGGCAGTTCACTTTGTTATTCAGAGCAGTTGCCCCAACTGGAGCTGCGTAGAGTAGCACGGAGCTGACTACCCTGGAGAGCAGAAGACGTCAACTTTGTCTTGGCCCACCAATGTTCGGTAGTATCCTCGAGATCGTTGTAGCGATGGAAGACGCTTTAGTTGCGGCGTACTCAATGTGTCTTTTGAAGTTGAGTCTTCTGTCAATAATTACTCCCAAGTATTTGAGCGATGGTTGAGAGTAAATTGTTTTTCCGCCAACTTTGATTTTCACAGTTGTGTTCTTTCTTCTCTTGCTAATGCGAACTACTTCTGTTTTATGCTCGGCAAGTGAAAGGCCAGAATTTCTCAACCAGGAATTGATCTCCCATATCGCTTCATTTGCATAGATCTCGATCTCGTCTTGGTGCTTTGCGACCACCGTTATTCCGATATCATCGGCGAAGCCAATAGTTGTCACGTTTTCCGGTAGGCGTAGCGTCAACATTCCATCGTACATAACTAGCCACAGCAAGGGACCCAGGACAGAACCCTGTGGCACTCCGCAAGTTGTCGGGAATATTTTTAGCCCATCGTCCGAGTCGCAGTAAAGTCTTCTTCCAAGGAGAAACTCGACCACAATGCGTACAATGTACTTCGGGGCTTGTATCTTTTCGAGTGCCTCGATGATTTTATTCCATTTTGCACTATTGAACGCATTTTTTACGTCGAGGGTTATTACTGCACAGCATTTTCCTTCTTCTATTGCAGCCTGAGCCAAGCCAGTCAGCATGCTGATTGCGTCGACAGTTGATTTTGCCTTACGAAATCCGAGTTGTTTGTCGGAAAGGCCTCCTTCCTTTTCCGCAACAGCGAGCAGTCTGTTATATATTACTCGTTCAAAAAGTTTGCCAATGGTATTGACCAGACATATCGGCCTATATGAGGAGGGGTCACCCAATGGTTTACCTGCCTTCGGAATGAGTATTAGCTTTTGTACCTTCCATTGCTCGGGGAATTCTCCTTCCCTAAGGCATGCCGTGAAAACTTGGGCAAACATACCTGGTGCTGTCCTGGCGGCTACCTTCAGGGCAATGTTAGGGATTCCATCCGGTCCTGGAGTCTTTTTTTCAATCAATCTTTTTGCTGCGTCTAGAACCTCCTCATTTTCCACTATCGGAACTTCGTCGGGATTTAACTGTACTGCAGGCAAACTTGTACCATTCAGATCCACTGGGAATAGAGTGTTCACTATATTCTGCAACAACTCTGGGCAAGTAATCGGTGGGGAGCGCTCGCCTTTTAGTGATGACATCACTGACCTATATGCGCCACCCCATGGGTCAGAATCAGCTTCAGTACAAATCCGCTTGAAATGCTCCTTGCGATAGCTACTTGCAATTTTTTCCTCGCATCTTTATATTGCACGTGTAGCTCCTCGAACTCAGGTCGGTTTCTTCTGCGTTGGGAGCGTCTCCTAGCTTTGAGACACTTTTTCCGGCATTCCTCAATTTCGGAATTCCACCAAAAATTAGGATTTCGTCTTCGGAAAGTGCTACGTCGAGGCATAGCGGCATCGCATGCCCGCTGCAATTTTTCCACGATCTGTGAAACTTTGTTTTGTGCGCTTCCCGATAGCAATGTATCTTCCAGAAGTACCTCCTTGAACATTTCTGCGTCGAATTTCTTGGTTACCCAGCTCATCGTTATTCGTGTTAATGGCTTCAAATTATTCTGTCTGTCTGTCTGTCTGTCCGTCTGTCTGCCTGTCTGTCTGTCTCTGTCCGTCACACGCATTTTTCTCGGAGACGGTTATAGCGATTGACACCAAATTTGGTAGAAAGGTGGGAACTGTGAACGCTCCACATACAGTGAATTACATCCTTTTACGTTGAATTTAAGGGGGGGTCTCCATACATGCAAAAGGGGGGTGTAAATTTTTTTTTCATCAAATATAGTCATGTGGGGTATCAAATTAAAGGTCTCGGTTAGTACTTTTCGAAGCCGGTCTCAGTTTTGACATTTCTTGGAAACGTGGGGAGTGCGGGGGGTTGAAAGTGATCATTTCTTTAAGGGGGCCATTCTCAGAAACTACTCAACCGAAAAATCTGAAAAAAATCAGGAGGCTGCCACTATATGGTGCCTTGGCTCCGAAATACCTTTCATACCGATATCTGTTCAAATAAAGTTAATAATAGTATATTACTATAATTTTTTGTAATTGCCTGGAAACCCTCCTTAAATTCATCCTAGCGACACGAAATTCTGCAGTGATGTAGGCCATAACGTAGAGCATGATCGTACCAAGTTTGGTGGAAATCGCACTATAACTAACAAATTTATAATACGTTGAAGTTGTTGCTTCTTTGAAAATTGAAGACTATGAATGTCAATATAACCCGAAAGTGGACATATGCAAATATTACGTGCTACGTACTAAGAAATACACAAAACCTTTCGTACCTGAAGCGTCCAGCTTCCGGTTTCCCGACTTGTTTTGAAGGGTTCTTGTGAGTTCCTCTTTCCAGTGAGAGTGCCACTATTTAGCGTCCAGACACGTATTTGAGTTGCTCAGACTAACTCATTTACTTCCTGACGCCGTCCATGCGTCAAGAACCCTTGCCAATTTCTCGACAGAACCGGGGCCCGTATTGCCGTGTCGACTGAGATGGACGCCCTAGCATTTTCCCGATGCTTGTTACTCAATCCGATCGTGTCGTTTTTAACGACAGTGGATGCATTTTCTTGGTCGCCTGTCGTGGAACATGTCACCAAGGGAGATCAAGTAGGATTTAGCATAGTGGAATTGCTCCAACTTTACTTTATTTATCTCTTTCCCTGATCTCAGCGTTTTATTTTTGTTTTACTGAGGATAGTACAAAGTACGTTCCGTCAAATGCTCATCCTTTACCTGGACTTGGAACCAGCATACTATGTTAATAGCATGACCGTGTGTGGAACGCTTCACTACTTGGAGGTGAAGATAGAGTTTATAAGTAGAGCCGTTGGTGCTGGTTCAGTAGGCGTTTCCCAGGTTTTATGCTCCATCGTGGGTACCAATCCCCGTTTCGTCCTGGGACCTATACTATCCTTTGACCACCCTAAATCTGTGTAAATCTGTGATCATCTTATCAAATTGGAATTTCGAAATCGAATATCTCTGAGACTTCTACCAATTTTCATATAGATATGGACTTTGTTCATAGATAAAAATGTTTCCTACAAATCTTTATTCTTAGCTTTCCTTTAACCATAATAGTTCCAGAGATACAAGATGTTCATTTAATTTATTATATCGGTCCAAGTAAGGTCATCAGCAATTTGACGTTTCGTATTGATATTACCTTGTCTAGTCGCCTAGATGGCTTTCTTGTGTGTTTCTTCATCTTATGCCAGCAGGAAACGGATGCATCCGAAAGATTCATCTTAGGTGCATCCACTTATTTCCTCCTCACTTCCTAGGAGAGCAAACATGTATCTATTGCGGAGAATGTTGCACGTATTTACTTCCACTAAGCTTCTCATTGAGGAATTTTGAAGCATCATTCGCTCACTCATACTATTAAGATCTGTTACCACTAATTGAAATTGAATGTTAAAGAAAACTCTGCCTTTGGTTCGCGCTGCTATGTGGCAAACCATAAACAGTTGTGCAATGTCCTTTGTTACGCCAGATGCTGCCACGTGCTCGCAGCCATATGCTCGCTACCACGTGGGCGCTGTTAATAAAGGTTGGGTCTACTTCAAACTTTTCAGAATGATGTCCTATCTTACCACTTACACTAATGCCATTTTGTTCTGAGAACGAGACCCGTTTCACTTTTAGGACTTGCATTTTGAGCCCTCATTCCCCTATGTTTCATCCAAGATCCAAAATAAAACCAGACCACACGATCATATCCGGTGAGTGAAAATGTTGCACTCCCTTTAAATTCCGCAGAAAATGGTGCCACTCGCTATATATGAAGGAACTCACAGACCACGCATTCTGACCCAATTTCATGACAATCGGTGCAGCCGCTTCCCGGTAAATCGGGTGTGACAGATAGACGGACATCGGATTGATTTTAACAAGGTTTTGTTTCTCACAAAAGCTAGAAAGAAAAGTATGCCGCCGAAATCTACCCATAAGCGAAAGAGGAAGGCTAGACAGAAGGGAAGTTCAGCCACTAAGTAGGGGGAGTAGGGAGGTACAGAGTAGATGCTCCCGGTCAGATCTTTCTCGCTCCTTCTCCCTTACCAGGAAAAGCGGAGGAAAGGAGAGCTAATGACGTGAACGCTCTTGATTTAACGCCGGTATGTGAAAATGGAGCCAAGAGGCCCGGGCACGCTGATCCTGGGAATGCCCAAGCCCAAGGGGGCGGAGGAAGGCACTGTGGAAGTTGATGAAGCACCTTGCGAATTAGGACATGGACGTGGCTGCACCACTAGGTGCAGTAAGAAATTGGAGAAATTGGAGTGCAGAGAAATTGGACGCAAGGAAGTTGAATCTTGTGCGGAAGGCGGAGACAAACTGGTAACCTCGGTAAGACCCACATCGGATGCACCAGACGCCTAAGATGCGCAAGAAGCCTAAGACCAACACAACACATCCGTGCGTCGCGCCAGAAATAGGACCGGTATGCCGGGAGGTAACAAAATCAGCGAGAAAGAACTCAACGAAACTGGTCCGTCCCAAAGGAATACGGAACCAAAGTCGCGAAGGAAGAGGACGTCTGCGCAAGCTTCAACTTCTTTCTGTCCCTGTCGTGAGAACTTTCTCCGAGTATGGCAAAATGTCAGAGGAACAATTTACCATTCTCCGGGAATGACTGTGAAAAATGCTATTGCCTGGAACGAAGCCAAGATTTAACAATCAAGGTTTACGTTGTGTGCTCCTCCTTTTGGAGTGCACTGATGAGGTTGCCTTAAAGTGGCTTCAGCAGGACAGAATACATCGGATGTTAGTTCCTTGGTCCTCGAAGGAAGGCAGGGGACATAATCCACATATTGGATGAAGAGAATGCGGGAAAACCTTCTTGAACGACAGGAAAGACGAATCTTCAAACGTGGAGAATTTCAGGTTGGTATTCAAAAGTGTCCGAAGGTGCTCAGGTGCTCCACTTTTCCTCGGTAGATTGAAAGTCAGTCATATCCGGAAACTGTAGAGTATCATCTCCATGTTAAGAGCGAAGAACAATGATGCTCCTTGACTCGTACAAGATAGTGAACATTGTAGCATCTTTGGTCCGATTCCGCAAAATGGAGGTGCCCTCGTCCATACAGTTGCGGAACCCCCGTAAGGAAGCTCGCACTGGCAAAGGGACTTGAGAGTGAAGCCAACTTGCTAGAAACTGCTCGTACACCATTCACGGAACAGGCAGAAGAAGAGGAATGCAGAGACCACTCGATGGCAGTTTGAGTGATCACTTCAATGCAAACCGGGCACCACAAACCAGTGCAAAACAGACGAATGCTCTGCTTGATGAGGACATGGGAACTGCCTTATCTCCAATTCCGATTATTATGAGAGTCGAGTATCTGGCGGTATGGTGTGAACGGTACCAGGTCTGACCATGGCATACGCTTCTAACTGTTTTCCACTCCAGCTGCGGGAATGCCACTATATTTTTCTGGTACAAAATTCATGGGTTCGATTTAATAGAATCTACGCCATTAAATCAGTTAAGGGAACTAGGATCTTTTACGATAAAAGATCCATAACACCGAGAGCTTCTGTCCTGATGTCAAGATGGTTAGAGGAAACCATGTTGAGACAGTTCTGTTCTCAGTACCTAGTTACGGTCATCGTTCAATACCAGATTAATGGCAAGAGGAAAAACATAGTTGTCTCTGCTTATTTACCCTATGATTCTTTTTGCCCTCCACCGGCGCAAGATCTAAGGGATCTGGTAGCGTATCAAGCTATTTCATCACTTCAGCTTGTGCCATTACTGCCAACGTAGGGTGCGCCCTTACGTTCATGGGACCGAAAAGAAGTGAAGTAATTGACCTAACAATCTGTACTTTAAAGATGGCGGGTGCTAGACGAGGTCTCATTGTCAGATCACCGATACCTAGAATTCAATCTGACTATTGCGTCTGTAATACAGATACGGCACCCTTGGCAACCCTTCTTGGCAATAATGTGCAACTCCCTCCCAACTAAGGACTCCTTTGGGGCTCTAAATTGCACACTTCTAGAGTGATATGAAAAGGTTTGCCCTGTTTCCCGAAGTCAGACTGGTAAAACGGTTCCTGGTAGTACCGCTAACTACGGAAATTCAGGAAATCAACCAGGTCACCTCTCAACTGTGCTAGTAAAAGCAATAAGAATGAAGGCTGGTTAAACTTCCGGAACTGATAGCGTGGGTACAAGAGGTTCGTTAAGTGCTCGAAACTAGACTCATTTAAAACGTACTGTGCAGAACTGAAAGGCGAACGAGGGCCTTCAAGGCTGTGTAGAGTCCTTAAAAGGGATAAGTCGGCCAAGTTGGACTGTCTTAGAAAACCCGATGGTACTTTGACAAACTCCAGTATAGACCCTCTTGGGAGTAAACCACCTGGGAGAGCGTGTGAGAGAAGTGAAAAGGCAGAGTTGACTTTTCTGAAGGTGAACTGGAACACTGCGAAAGCAGTTCTTACCAATGAAAATATGAGAGCTACCATACTGTCCTTTGAACACTTCAAAGCACCTGTGGCATCTATCCAGCGATGCTAAAGGACGGTGTTGAACACTTAGAGCAAGTTCTATGCAATATTTTTCGAGGATGTCTTCCTCCGTACGTACCTGTTCACCGGCAGACAGATAACTGTTCAAATGCAAAAAACTTCAGACAAATCAGCTTAACATCATTTTCACTGAAACGTCTGAACAGACGGCGCTAAGGTCGCATCTTGCCATCATTAGACCGATGTACGCTTATGTACCCGTAGTGTGGTCGACTTGTTAGGAGAACTAAATCCAGTTCTTTCCAGTCCTTTTGTTTCCCGGGTCCCTATACATCTATTCGGCAGAAGATATGGAGTTAGAGAAAACTGGGACGGACCAAAAGCATGTGAGGATGATTGAATCATTGACGAGTGGTTAAAGGACAAGCGTATTGTAATCTGTAACGATTGTTAAGCTTCATTGAATGACCTGAACAGTCCTTTAATCACTTCAAAAATCGTTTAGAAATTGAACTCTGTTTCTAGCTTCAATATGGTGGAACTACTCTGAGTGTCCGGTCACTATGGTGTAGCGGAAAGTAAAATCTATAATTGGCTTGTCAGTACCATTACCTAATGCTGCTATCAAAAAATAAGAAACAGTTTCCCATAATAGCAAGTGGCGGAGTCTTAATGTGGCTAGACACACCAAACTATTCCTGCCAGAACCAAACAAACATACTGCAAAGTTTATCCTGTCAGAAAGTAGGAAAACTTACAGAAGTATTGTGGGCGTTCTGGCTGGTCATAATTCACATATACCCATGTTCAAAATAGTGACTCTTCAAGGTGGTCTATAATGTAATTAGGAAGCGCGATACATAAACCAATCCGGGTTATTCCGTTGGACAGGGGGAACGAGTACAATGGACCACTAAAAAGGCTTAGTCGACAAAGAGCATACGGGCTTCCGTACTGGATCCTCCTGTATTGACCGCATCGACATCCTGCGGACCATTCTGGAACAGTGCGCGGAATTTAAACTTTCACTTCACGTGCTGCTAATCAATTTAGAGGATTTCGACGACGTGTTCGTGAGCATGTTTATGGCGCCCTACACAGAAAAGGTATTCCCGAAAAAAATAATGACTACTATCAGGGCGACATATGATTGCGTAAAATGTCATGAATTTAAGGTCCACAGCAGAGCCCGCCAGGGCTTCATCCTGTCATCCTCTTGATAGCGGTGATATTCTTCACGCTGCCTTGGCTGGAAGAGACGGAGGGCTTGGAGAAAATGTTGGTATGATGTGGTACGATTGGTTGGATGGTTAGGCTAAAATATAGGAAGTCATGTCCAACAGATTGTAACCGTTATTATTATATTATGGAAGAGTTTAATCAGGATATATGTCATGGGTTTAGAACAACCCGTCCTCCCTAAAGATAAGGAACGACGACTTGCGAAGCAGAAGTGGTTGATTCACGTTGGAGGATTTGATGGTGGAGGGGTCGTTCGAATCAAAAAATTGTCTATGGTAACACAGAGAAACGCAGTTTATAAAGACAACAATGATTTCAATTAAGGCGAAGGCGGCAGGGCGAAAAGGTTATAATACGAGAAATTTGTTGCAGGCTAGTACTGAGTCGCCTCTCAAGGAATATGGGTTTATTCAACCGTGAAGCCTTGCTGTTCCCAGTTAGAATAAATATACTACTAAACATTATGAAAGAAGTTTCAAGGTGTGCCGTGGAGACAGTGAATTTCAATGGCAAATATGCTGTGAAGGCCACAACCAAAGCTTCATTCCGCGAAAACCTTGACTACCTTTATGATATCTGATTATTATATTACCGTGTCATATACTTTTCTTGCTAAAAACCCAAGTCTCCAAGGAATACATGAGAACTGCCAAGATCATTGTCTTGTACAGTGAGTACAGTGAGCGAGCGGAACAGTTTTTGTAAGCTGAAATAGGTTCTGTTGGCTGATAACAACCGTGCGCGGATTTCATCATCGTAGCTGTTATCGGTTATGATTTTCGACCCTAGATAGGGGGACTAGCCCCCTTCTCCGTCTGCAGCTTTTCGTTAAGAAAGAGCTCCCAGCAGTCACCACGTGGAGGTGGAGATAGGGTTTGATAGTAGAGCTGTTCGTGTTGGTTCAGCAGGCGTTTGACAGGTTTTATGCTCCATCGTGGGTACCAATTCACGTTTCGCTCTGGAACCTATACTACCCTTTGACCGCTATTATATTACTGAGTCATATACTACGACAAAGGCTGATCCTTGTCACAAACAAATCTTTTTAGATAAAAACACAATTTTCCTGTTTCAGGTTGATTTATTTAAATTTAACTTTTTTTTGTACACAAATTCATGCAAATAATTTCAAGTTATCACAGACATAAAATCTAATGCTTATACACATATGAAATTGCTCGAAATAAAATACTGAGTAGTCTCATTCGAATACACTTTCTAAAAGCTCAGCAAAGCCATGGCGTATCGGCGACCCTTGTGATGAAAAAGGATTCCCTTTGAAATTACTTGCTCTGGATAGAACTTTTCCATACTACTGAGATCGTACACTTCATAAATGTTCTGTCGAGCCGTCGGAATAATAGTCAAAGAAATGCCCTGATTGAAACGATGCCCAAACAAGGCAACCTTCCCGAGTTCATCGAAACCCACATATTTAATCTGAGCGAAGCCATTAGGCATGGCATAGCAGTTATCAGGCTCCACAACTGATATAACATTGTTTATTATGGCCTTTCCTTTTGTCTTCGCTTGGTTTTGACTGATTAATTCAGCCACTTCAGTTAGCTGGAAATCCGGCTCAGTTATTATTCTCCTCATTAACACGTTTGTGTTCTCTATGCACGTGTCAAAGCTAAAACCACTAACTTTTTCTAGACATGTGTACCTACGAACCACGTCCTCCAAATGCAGCAAGTTGTGAATGTTGTAATCGACTCGCTCTGGTCCGTAGTATTTGGCAAAATTAGTCACGAACACTTGAATGAGTTGGCCACAAATATAATAATTTATGTCCTCGTAGTTCTGGGGATCCAAGGCGATGCGTATTCCCAAGTTTAGATGAAGGAAGTGGACATAGTATGGTTTAGGTAAATGGTGACGTAAAACGATGGGCCCGTAGTAAAGCAGAAACTGTCGATAGTCATAGGCCGTCCATAAACTGACGGCTTCCAAGAGCTTCGGTGCCGCACGGAATTCTGAAGGACGTGAAGCAGCCAAAGCCATTAACTCCACATCAATGGCACTAATCGCGTCATTATTTAATCTGTATTGCAGTTCGCCAGCAATCCATAAATCGATAAGTTTTTTCATAACACCCAAGCACACGGTGTACTTGTAGTCGATTGTAAACTGTGAAATAAGTCGAATTCCGCTTTCCTGAAGAACTGGTGTAACCAAATGATGCTCAGTCATTACACAGAATCGGAAATCGTCATCGTCGCGTAATTCAGCATTTATCATTCGGGGGTAGATGGTTGTATTCGTTGGTGCTTCGAATTTAGTTCGACATTTACATTTGCTGCAACCGTACATTGAATTTGGCCAGGTCGTGCAGGTTACCAAACTGTTTGCAATAGGATCGACTATTACGCTGTGAACGCCAAACCTGAACTGACGCTGATTGAAGGAAATTTCATGACACTGAAGGTCTTGCAACTCAGCCACCAAGGGCTGGAGTATCTCATTTCCAATAGTTTCAATTGGAAAGTCTCCCAAGTAAATTCCAATGACGAAGGTCCTGCCGGTGCAAACTTGCTGGCCAAAAATCGTCAAATACTTCGGCAAAGCAACATTTCCCAGATTAATATGTACCATATATATTCCAATGTTAAGCCACATGACGGGCCCATGTGGCGCTGGTGGTTCCTCTAGGTTTTGTTTGATTCCAAAATGCACATATGATCCAGAGGTCATTTCATATATACGGAAAGGCTCATCTGATGGCAAATCAAACCTTTTAAAATCGAACGGCGGGATCGTGTTACTGAACTTTTCCATTAAACCTCTTAAGTCCTTCAGAACTTCGGTAGCGTTCTTCTGTCGTGCATGAGCCTCCAATTGGCTCGTCAGGCTTGGGCTGTTGTCATCAATTTCGCATGTAAATGGCTCTTCTTCGGAAGTATCCTCAAACCGGAAAAAGGGATGTGGTTGCTTATGGCAACGAGCTAGTAGGCGCTGATTTTGAAGTCTTGTAATTTCGTTGGAAACAAACTTGCTTTGTAGTTGGTCTCTCTTTTCGGAAGAGTTGAAGATTCCCAATAAATTTACGCACACTCGTTTTGGCACGCGGTCTTCAGTAGGAGGACTACGAACTGGAGTTCTAGGATCCATTACTATGCATTGTTTCTCAGTAACAAATCAACACGAAATGAAAAAACCAGGTACAACCCCTTGCATTTATTAGCAAAATTTAGGGTTAATCACCAGAGGACTTGAATTTACTTTTAACATTCAATTCACCCAAAAAGCTATTGGTATAAGCCTTTCCCTTTTCTCACTCTCTTCTTAGAAGAAGTCTATTTCCAGGATAAATTTCTACCAACCCACAATTGCAACTTAATTTGATCAACTAAGAATGTAAAATCCAAAGAATGTGAAAGAAATCAGAAGGGATTTCGGCTCTTTCTGGAAATTTTGAAAGTTCCCAAGAAAGTCATTTGCTGGGAATCCCACAAATATTTTGAGCCTATTATAGATCGATTTACTTGTACACATATTTAGATTGCTCTGCTATCCTGAATTAGTTAATTTTCTGTCTCTTAATGACTCCAGTAAACTAGACTTCGGCAAGGATGAAGCATAAAATTAAGTATTAATTAACATGGAGCTCATTTCTTGACACTAGGTTATTCTCAATTATCCGAGCAAATAAATAGGTTCCAGATGCTTACCTGGCTTCTACTTCTTTCTTAATTGCAATAGACGAAGAATTTAAATTCAGATTTAAAGAGTCTGGTAGCAATAATTAAAAGATAATTAAATTTTAGGAGGACATTTTGACGCCTTCCTTTTGTCAATGGGCTAATTCTGGTTTTCCTAAGCCAGTCCCTGACAGAAAGGTTGCAAAATTTCTAATGTAAATTTGGAAACCTCCTTTTATTTTAATATTCCCAATAATAATTACTGGCATCCATAAGATTTTTTTATTAATTTGGATTTTGAACTTGAAAAAGGGGTAGGGATTTCAACTAAAACATTCTAATAGAGCATTCAATGTTATTATATTTTAAAGAAAACGTTTAAGCAAATTAGTGACTTTTTGAACAATTAGGATTTTATTCAACCACTGGTAAAGTCAGTTCCGATTTTTTAAGAAAATTTTCAAGCAGCATCCTTGATTTTAAAAAGCTATTCCACTAATCTTATTAAAAGTTTTCCTTAATGAATGATGAAGAAATGAGTACTGAGGAATACCCACTCTTCACTGGAGAGAAATTAAAGGAGGCGGTCCTGCCCTCGACAAAGAAGCACCAGGACCGGTTGGTATTCCCACCCAAGTATTGAAACTGGTATGTATGCGAAGTATTGAAACTGGTATGTAAATACAAGCCAGACTTGCTACTTGATGCATTCAACGCATGTTTGACAGCCGGTGTTTTTTCCTCCCGCTGGAAAGTTGCGAGACTTATTATATTGGACACAGCGGGGAAGCTGCTTAAGAAGCTCATCAAACCACGACTGATTGACGCAATATGTGCTGTAGGAGACCACTCACCAACACAATATGATTTTAGAGCGGGGCGATCCACAATTGATGCAATTAAGGAGGTGGTCCAAGTGGTAAAGCTGAGGCACACAGTGGACACTATCGGTGAATGGCCCTCCTTGTGATCCTCGGTATAAGAAACGCCTGACTAACGGTTCTTTTCTCCCCCTTAGACAACACTTTGTCGTGGTGAGGGAGCCTGGAGTAGTTTACTACTACACTAAAGGTGTCCAAAATATGAATATGGAAACGAAGGATGTAAACTCTCCAAGTGGTAAGAAGTCGCAGACTTTGAATCGACCTGCGATTAAGAGCAATCATGTCGCGGCCGAGGCGCGGATTTTGGAGGCCTCACCACATTCATACTCGCCTATAGATAAATCAGTAGAAGGCATGCCTTCCGACTCAGTGGAAAGCTTGCATTTAGTGCCTACGGCGAAGTTAGCCAGAAAGAAAAGTACGGACTCAACTTGGGAGAAACTAGAAATCCGACTACGGCCGGCCGGTCCGCGGTACTTTAGCCCAAATCTACATGAAGGAGAGGGGACTACAGGCTGAATCCTGCCTGTCAGAACCTTTTCTTTCATCCTTACCGGGAAGAGCAGAAGAACGGGAAGCTGGTGACGTGGACGCTACTGGTTTAACGCCAGTATGTGAAAATGGATCCAAGCGGCCCGGACACCGTGAACCTGGAAAGGCCCCAAGCAGCACTGCGAAATAAGATGAAGCACCTTGGGAATGAGGACATGGACGTGGTTGTACCACTAGGCGCGGTAACGTTCAGAGAAATCGGACGCAAGGAAGCGGAAGGTGGGAATAAACTGGAAACCCCGGTAAGATCCAGCGGTAATGCGCGCTAGAAGGGTAAGACCAACACATCTGCTATGGCCAACGCTTTATTGTGCCCCGCTCGCGGGGATTAGGACCGGTGTGCCGAGAGGTGATCAAATCAGCGAGAAAGATCTCAATGAAGCTGGTCCCTCCCACAGGAATACGAACACGAAGGCGGGAAGGAAGTGGACGTATGCGAAAGCTGCAGCCTCTGTTGTGACTACTGCCGTGGGAGTTTCCTCCAAGGATGGCAAAATGGCAGAGGGACAATTAACCATCCTCCGGGAATGAGGCCACGATTTAACAATCAAGGGTTTCGTGGTGGGCTTCTCCATTTGGAGTGCACTGACGAGGCTGCCTTAAAGTGGCTCCAGCAGTTAATCCAAATTTTGAGTTCCGGCGGTCGACCCGAGTTCACTATTGTGAACACTGAGCTACGTAGGACAGAGCATGTCGGATGTTGGTTACCGGGCCCTCGAAGGAAGGCAGAGGATATCATCCGCATGCTGGGTGAACAGAACCCGGGCATGGGCTTTGAACACCGGAGGGTAAAGTTCATGAATGCCAGGAAGGCCAAATCTACAAACGTGGAGGGTTTTAACTTGGTATTCGAACTGGACCAAAAAAGTCTGGGGAGGAACCGAGAAGAAGCAAAGTAATTGACCTAACAATCTGTACCTCAAAATTGTTAGAGTTGATTACACACTGGCGAGTGCTAGACGAGATCTCACTGTCAGATCACCGATATCTAGAATTCAATCTGACTATTGCGGGCCAACAGTCTGCAGTACAATGAACTTCTTGGCAATAAAGTACAGTTCCCTAGGCGACTAAGGACTCCTGTGGTGCTGGAAGATGAATTGAAAACTCTAAACTGCACACTTTTAGAGTGCTATGAAGAAGCTTGTCCTAATTCCCGAGGCCAAAGCGGTAAAACGGTTCCTTGGTGGAACCGAGAACTGCAAAAACTCAGGAAATCAACCAGGCCACTTCTAAACCGTGCTTGCAAAAGTAACAAGAACGAAGACTGGTTAAATTTCAGGGACTCACAGGGTGAATATAAGAGGCTCTTTAGGTGTTCGAAACGAGACTCCTTTAGAGCGTACTGTGAGGAACTGGAAGGCGAAAGAGGGACTTCAAGGCTGTGCAGAGTCCTTAAAAGGGATGGGTGGGCCAAGTTGGATGCTCTTAGAAAATCCGACGGTACTTTCACGAGCTCCAGACTGGATTCAGTACAGATCCTCCTGGAAGTACACCACCCGGGAGAACGGGTGAAAAAAGTGGCGGGGGGAGAGTTGACGATTCTTGCAACCCCTTCAACACGCAAGTGCTGCAAGGGGAACTGGAACACTGCGAAAACGGTTCTTACCCATGAAAAGGTGAGAGCTGCCATAGTGTCCTTTGCACATTTCAAAGCACCTGGCATGGATGGCATCTATCCGGCAATGCTAAAGGAGGGTATAGAACATTTAGAGCGACCTCTAAGAAAGTTCTGTCAGTCTGCTCTTCATTCTTTGGTCCCAAAGATAGAGGATGCAAGTTTGAATGGTGAGTACGCGATGGAGGTGTTTGTGGACATTGGAGGGGCTTTTGACTCTGCACCCTTTCAAAAACTTTGTGATGCAGCCAGAGCGCATGGTGTTGATGATGAGATTGTTGTGCGCTGAGGTGGGTGTCGATTGCCACCTGACTGCAGGAGCAACGAAGGACTGCCCCAAGGAGTTGTGCTTTCGCCACTTCTGTGGAGTATTCTGATCGATTCACTACTATGCGAACTGCAAAATTTGCCAATACACGCTCAAGCTTATGCTGATGACGTGGCTGTGCCTGCAGATGATCGAGATCTTGGAACGACTGCTGGTGCCTCAGACATGATCTGCCAGTTAATCCAAATAAAACCACAATGGAATTATTCACAAAAAGGAGAAAACTGGATGGACTCTGCCTCCCTGAGAAGAGGGATACTACCCTTCAACTCTCCGAAGAAGTGAAATATTTCGGAGTCACTTTAGATAAAAAACTTCTTTGGAACAAACATGTAGATGTAAAGATGAAACGAGCTCTCACATCGTATGGGCTGTGTAGACGGATCTTTGCCTCGATATGGAGTCTCAGGCCTCTTGCGGTAATGTGGATTTATGTTGCATTAGGCCGATGTTCGTATATGCATCCGTGGTGTGGTGGGTTAAGGTGAAACAAAAAGGTTTTCACCGTAAACTAGTCGCACTGCAAAGAACTGTGAACTGGGTATCACTGGCGCCATGAGCACGACATCCGGTACAGCTCTGAATGCACTATTCAATTTGCAGCCCCTGAATATATTTATTCAAAGCACTGCAATGAGAGCAGCTCATAGACTAATTCGATTAGATCTATGGGGAAACAACGGATGTGGAGAGCACAGAGCATTGGAAGAGTTACTGGGAGGACTGACAGTTCTTACAATGCCTTCCGATTCTCGTGTCCCCATACATCTATTTGGTAGAAGATATGAAGTTACCCTGAAGCGTAGAGAGAACTGGGAAGTCCCAGAAGAATGCGTGGCGGGATATACGGAAGTCTTCTACACCAATGGCTCGAAAACAGAAAAGGGTTCTGGAGCCAGAGGCTACCTTTCGAATAAAAACGAGAAGTGGGTTTTTCCTTTGAGACAATATGCAACGGTTTTTCAAGCCGAAGTTTATGCGATCCTAGGGGTGGCAAACTGGGTGATTGACGAGCGGTTGAAGGGCAAGCGCATCGCAATCTACAGTGACAACCAAGCGGCATTGAGAGCGTTGGAATTACTCAAGATGATACGTGTCCTTTCTGTAATGACTGTCCCGACTTGTTTAAAAATATTTTACCAATTTTCACGATCAATTATAACGTCAGCTCAGTTTTAAATTTTCACTTCTTATGAATTCGCGTCTGAACGGCTATAATGCGTCAGGATTTTCTGTTAAATGACTTCATAAATATTAACGCGTACCTTCTTGTTGACGTTTTGTGTCGGTGGCACGGCGCTTCTTTGTCGAACACGGTGAAACCACGCTGCGACAACTTACAAATCTTTCCCCTATTATCGAAAATTCTTCAGGCACCCTTCGTAATTATTACTAATTTTCAAATAAAACAACCTTTTTCGTAATAAATCTAAAATTTTTATATAAACTCTTCCAGGAAACTTTACAATAGCTTAGACTAAGGAAGGAAGTGATTTATTCACTATTTCGCTTCAGTTTCTCTCGCATTCACTTCCTTACTCCCCAGATTGGGATATAACTTAGCGACTTGGCCGGAGGGGGTGCAAAGTCTGCCGGCAAAGTCCAGCCTTTTCTGGGTCTGGTTCCTCTCCGTAATGTTCATAATATCGAGCAATGATCTAGGAAGAAAATAGTCAAAAGATTAACTCCGTTATCAGCTTCAATTCTATATTAGAGATTCACCTCGTGTTTTGGTTGCTTGTGGACTTCATTTTCTTTATGAAAGCTGGTTCCAGAACATGCGGCGGTGACATTGGTGAATCTGTGGTCGCACGGATAACGCTCGCCCGATGCGACGATGATTCGCCTGCAAATTTACAATGGAATGGTTAAGAGACTACTATCGTCAACATTCTGTAGGATGGATCCTGGCTAATCGTTTGACCGACTTAAAGTTTCAGAATAGAAACGGATTGAAATGCAGCTCACCGTCTATTTCTCTGATAGCCTGATCCAATTCAGCTTTCTCCGCTGTCTCCGAACCCCTCGCCCGGCAGTCGCACAAGCAATTCAATACCAACTTGTGTCCATTCGAGCTGCCCGAGCTTTGTACTATCGCCTCCAGTTCCGTCCAAATGACTTTGTACAGTTCCTCCTTCTTATGTGCTTTAATTCTGTAGAAAAAAGTCGGACTTGAGATTTGACTTTGCTGAGGAAACGGAATACCCACCGATTCCCCAAAATAGGAAGCGACAACTGTTCATTCCTAGTGGAAAGACTAACCAAACTGAAAATCGCCTGCCTGCATTGAAGGACATCGTTGTCAGTGAGATCGTCCTTGCTGACGAGATTCAAAAGGGGATCGATGTATTGACGCATGTTGTAGACGAGCGTCGTCCCGGACGTCAGAGGCCAGTACCGCGAATGTCGGCGCAGCTTTGCACGCATCTTCTGCAAATTCTCGTCTGGTTTCCGATCAGCGATCGCCTTCAGGGGCACCAGCTTGTGTGCTTGCATGAACTTTCCGAAGTCAGGTATCCGGTAGTTGGTAACTCGTCCTCCGCCGCCTTCTGAAATCGAAGGAAGGTCTTCAAGGCAGCTTCGAGTGATGCGCAACGTGTGAATGAAAATCTCTCCACCGTGCGCTGATAGAAGGTGGCTGGTTAGCTTTCCTCCTGTTTTCCTTTCGAATTAATCAAGGCCGCCTCAATAAAACATGTCAAAGCAAAGCTAAGCAAAGAGGACATACCTCGGCATCTCCAAAAGGACTGACCGCCCGTTCAGAAGAAAATTGATCAGGCAATTGCTTGGCCGCGAAGTGACGTCCACGGATGTGATCCTATGCTGGGCCAGACAAGGTTGCAGGTCGGAAGCTCCGATTCCCCGGGGAGTGCACCATTTGAGGGTGACAGTTTCGTACTCGGCTCCCTCCTTGATGCTCGTTGGCAAAATGAGCTCTGAACCGAAAATCACTGTGTGCGCGTATTTCGCGTGGAATATTTCGACGTCGTAGTTCGCACTGGAACTGGCGTTTTGCTCCTCCTACAAAAGACGGAAAATGCGTTAATTTCGATGGGAATGACTGACAAAGGAATATCCAAACTTACTTTCATCGGAATCCCTGTAACTGTTGTGCTGGCCAACTCATAGTGCGACAGAATCAAGTGGGTCAGTTTGTTGGAGATGTCGGCGGCGGAAATGGAGTGAATCTCCGACGTTAAGATGGGGGACACCTTACGGCGCGAAAGTTAGTAAAAGTTGGAAAAAGTTACATTTAACGCGCAAACCTCCTTAACGCCCCTGTTTGTGACGAGCGACTCCAAATTCACCGGAACCAAGTTGATGATAACCAGGTGACAGTGGTCGATGTTCAGCAGGTCCTTGTGGGTCGCGGCCACCGTGTTCTGCTGCACCAGCACCGTCTGGTAGATGTCCTCCAGGCTGCTCATGCTAGCGTTGTCCCGCGCGGACGTGATGCAAATCACGCGTCCCTTGTTCAGCGCCTTTTCGTCTTCCTTCGCGCGCTTGATGACGTCTTTCTGGGCGTCTGTCGGTTCCGCTAACGCCTCAATCGCTGCCCGCAGTCCATGTATCACGGAGCAATCATGGGTCATGGGGGCAGTGCGCGGCGGAATGCCCACCATGGACATTGCATTGAGTACATGAGTAATGTTTTGTGTGCCTTGGCCCCAGGTGTTGACAATGTGTGCCGCCGTGTCACTAACAATGAAGCGGATCTAAAAAGACTGAATGAAAATTGCCTCCAAACTACAGGAGCAAATACCCACCAGCTTGCCAGTCGGAAATAGATCCCAGACGATGCGGCAGTACTCGACGGCAGCCTCTACAGAGGATGTCCACAGGCTTTTGCTAATTGGAGGCAAGGAAGCGCCGGCCGAAACCTTGCTCTTGACGAAATCGAGATCGATGAGATTTTCACTAGATATACCAAAGTATTGGGTGTGGTCTAGCACGAACACAGTTTTGTGATTCGTTTCTGACATTTTCAGGCATTAGAAAGGTAAGAAATGCTTAACACAAACCAAAACAAGCGACAAAGGAGTACACCACCGACAATACCAAACTGACAGCCGAAAGTGACAGCAAACATTTGGGAACAATTTTCTACCACAGTGTATAAAATGCAGCCATGCCGATAATGCAGTTCGTTAACACTGATGTGGCGAGAACTAAATTGTTCATATTATATTTTTTTTAAATATATCATTTAAGACAATAGACGTGGAGTAAAAAGCTTTAGAATGGTGAATTTTAGGCAAAATCACAGGACACAGGATATAGTCGGGGTAAGCGGAATCATTTGCAGTTTGTTCTGTTACAAATAAAGAACTGGTGATGGTAATCTATTTAGCATAAGGTCTAAAAAAATCCAGAGTTGAATTTTACTCGCGTTTGTGAAATCAAAATAAATCCACAAATGCTATTGAATTCATAGCCAGCACAAATTTAGTACGTGTAGTACATTCGTAAATCCAAACGAAACGAACGACATGAACGGTGTGTGTCTACGCAAATAAGTCAAATTTATACATAAAAACCAATCGAATTTTATTTTTGGCATCAATTGTATCTAGATATAATGTAGAATATATGGGTAAAGTGATTTTTTGATATTCGGAATCGTTCGGAAATTATAGTGTTAGACACGTGATAAGTCACATGCCAGATTTATGTCGCACGCCGTAATAAAGCTCGTATTTATCGATCCGAATGACGTTTGAATGACTTCGCTAAAAGGACAAGAATTGAAGCCAAGGCCGTACATGTGTTTCTTCAAGAAACCTAAGGTTTATGGACTAGGTATAGCAGATTAATGATTAGTTAAGGTTTTATGGCTAAAAATCGCATTCTACTTTTTCGACACTGCATGTTGAAAATCGGCTGCCACCATAGCCCAAAATCTATCCAACCAAATTCTTTGAAATTTTCACGACTGATTCAGAACATATTTCTACGGTCCGCAAACTGGGATAATTGCGATTCATTCAGTAGTTTCTTTTATTCGTAAAAAACGTAAAACGTAAAAAATGCCAAAATTCAAAAAAAAAGTTTAACGCGGCACCAAAAATTTAGTTTTTAATATTTTTTAATAATCCTAGTTTGCGTTTACTTTTTTTTTCTTTAAGATGATCGCAGCGCCCTCTAGCGTGGCAGCAGAAAAACACCTGTTTTTGGAGATGGGTGTATAAATTGCTCTGTATTTCAATAACCAACTATGCGATCGGGCTGGGAAAATTATTATGCACGCTCAAGATATCGACAAATCTATGGTGAAAAATTCGTATTTGCATCTTTCTCCAGTTCTTCACAAAAAATTTCTAAAAAAAGGCAAAAATAACGGCCTTCACACGGGATGACCCCGTTAATGGATTTAAGTAACCAGAAAATTACTGATTTTAAAAGCTTGCAAGCTTGCGATCATTTGTCTGGGCGCTTCGAAACATTTTTTTTGAGTAAAACAAAATCTTATTAAAATCGATGTACTATGTGTCTGTCTGTCTTTTTTTTAAAGCGGCGAACTCTAACCTAGACACGTTAGAGTATGAGATTTTTACCCACTTAATCCATCCCCGACTACCACCCCGCGAAAAGTTTTGCTGTTTTGGCAGTTCTCGTTGCGGGTATGCGAGCAACTGTTGCTGGGTGACAGTGTACACAGGCCAGACAAGCTAATATCAATACGAAGCATCAAATTGCTGATGGCGTCACTTGGACCGATATAATGTGTAGTGAAATTTAATGACCATCTTATTTCTCCGGAATTATTATGGTTAAAGTAAAGTTATGAATTAGGATTTGGAGGTAACATTTTTATCTAAGAATAAAGATCATATCTATCAAAACCGGCAGAAAAGCCTCAGAAATATTCGATTTCGAAATTCCAGATTTGTTAATAATGCGACCAAAAATGAAGTCATGACTAAAATTTATTGTTAATAAATCGAATATTGCATTCAATTACGAATAACAGAACATTTGAGAAATGCAAAAAAAAATTTGCAAAATTCATTGATAATCATTATCATTAACGGCGTAACAATCGGTATCCGGTCCAGGACTGCCTTAACAAGGAACTCCAAACATCCCGGTTTTGCGCCGAGGCCCACAAATTCGATATCCCTAAAAGCTGTCTGGCCTCCTGACCTACACCATCTCAGGCAGGTTCTGTCTCGTCTTCTTTTTCTACCATAAACCCTTATAGGCTTTCCGGGCTGCATCATCATCCATACAGATTAAGTGACCCGCCCACGGTAACCTATTGACCCGGATTTTATCTACAACCTGACGGTCATGGTATCGCTCATAGATTTCGTCGTTATGTAGGCTACGGAATCGTCCATCCTCATGTAGGGGGCCACAAATTTTTCTGAGGATTCTTCCCTCGAATGCGGCCAAGAGTTCGCATTTCTTCTTGCTAAGAACCCAAGTCTTTGAGGAATACATGAGGACTGGCAAGATCATTGTCTTGTACAATAAGAGCTTTGACCCTATGGTGAGACGTTTCGAGCGGGACAGTTATTGTAAGCTGAAATAGGTTCTGTTGGCTGACAACAACCGTGTGCGGATTTCATCATCGTAGCTGTTATCAGTTGTGATTTTTGACCCTAGATAGGAGAAATTATCAACGGTCTCAAAGTTGTATTCTCCTATCCATATTCTTCCAGTTTGACCAGTGCAGTTTAATGTTGTTGATTGGTTGATTTTCGATGCTGACGTTGCCACCATATAATTTGTCTTGCCTTCATTGATCTGCAGCTCAATATCTTGCGCCGCCTGCTCGATATGGATGAAGGCAGTTTGTACGTCTCGGATCGTCCTTCCTATGATGTCGATATCGTCAGCATAGCCCAGTAGTTGGGCGGACTTAAAGAGGATCGTGCCCCACGCATTTACCTCAGCATAATGGATCACTTTCTCCAGGGCCAGGATAAAGAGGACGCATGCTAGGGCATCTCCTTGTTTGGCCTCGCACATTGGTCAGGGTTAGCCAAGTCAGTCTTATCGTCGGGATATCGAATTCTTTCATGGCCGTGTACAATTTTACCCTGGCTATGTTATCATAGGCCACTTTAAAGTCGATGAAAAGATGGTGCAACTGATGTCCACATTCCAACAGTTTTTCCATCGCTTGCCGCACAGAGAAAATCTGATCTGTTGCTGATTTACCTGGAGTGAAGCCTCTTTGGTATGGGCCAATAATGTTCTGATCCTTTGGGGCTATTCGGCCTAGCAAGATAGAGGAGAATATCTTATAGGTGGTACTCAGTAACTTGATACCTCCATAATTGCTGCTCTATGTGATATCCCCTTTTTTATATATGAGACAAATAATGCCTCTTTGCCAGTCGTCAGGCATTGATTCGCTGTCCCACACCCTGAGCACAAGTTGATGAATCACTTGATGTAATTGGTATCCGCCATATTTAACCAATTCGGTTGTAATTCCATCTTATGATTGATAAATGAGATATATATATATATGATATATGAGACATGATTTTTGAGCCAATGAATTGCACGGGTTGTTTCTCCTATACTTGGTGGTAGCAATATTTGTTCGTCGTCTTCAGTTAGCGGGACCTCCAACTCGCTGAAGTTCTAGTTGTTCAGTAGTTCATTAAAGTACTCAAGCCATCGTTTCAATATGCCCATTCTGTCGGAAATCAGATTTCCCTCTTTGTCTCGGCAGGATGAGCATCGAGGTGTGTAAGGTTTCATCCTATTGACGTGTTGGTAAAGCTTCCGCGCCTGGTGTCGTTGCTCCCTGTACTTTTCGAGTTCACAGACCTGTTGGTTCTCCCAAACTTCTTTTTCCCTTCTGTGAAGTCGCTTCTCCGCTGGCCGGAGTTCGTGATAGGTCTCTGCGCGTGCCCGCATTCTTTGATAATGCAGCATTACTCGGTATGCGGCATTCTTCCATTCCGTAGCTAGCTTACATTCATCGCCAAACCAGCCGTTCCGACTCTTTTTGCGGCTGGGGCCGTATTTATGATAACGCTCTTCAGGTGATTGTGAAAATCGTTTGTTGATGCTTTATCTCCAGGATCTCTGTTGACTGCGGTTATTGCGGCATCCATTTCCCTCTTATAGGTGTTGCGGAGGGCTGTGTTGTGGATGGCTTCAGTGTTAACTCTCACCTGATTGACAGAGGGGATTCTGGGTGGTGTTGTTATTCGAGCTCGGAGCACCATGCCAATGAGATATTGATTCGAGTCTATATTGGTCCCCCTATATGTTCTTCATGTGTCCGGATAGCTGAGTGGTTAGAGCGCAAGGCTGTCGTACGGAAGGTCGCGGTTCAAATCTCGCTGGTGGCAGTGGAATTTGTATCGTGATTTGACGTCGGATACCAGTCGACTCAGCTGCGAATGAGTACCTGAGTCAAATCAGGGTAATAATCTCGGGACGAGCGCAATGCTGACCACATTGCCTCCTAGTGTACCGTTACGGTCTTGAATGAAGTGCTCTAACACACTTCAAGGCCCTGATCCAACATGGATTGTTGCGCCAACGATTATTATTATTATATGTTCTAACATTCATCAAGGCTGAGAGGTGGCGGCGTTCGATCAACACATGGTCAATTTGGTTGAAAGTGGTCCCGTCTGAAGAGGCCCACGTATGTTTGTGGATCGCGTTCCGTGCAAGCCAGGTACTTCCAACGACCATTTCGTGTGACACTGCTAATTGAATGATCTGCAGTCCGTTATCATATCGAAGGTATTGTTCTCCGACTCTGCAGTCTCCTCTGTAGGAGCGTGAATGTTAATGAGGGTTATATTTCTAAGCTTGCCTCGCAAGTGCAGAGTGCATAGCCGTTCACTTATGTTTTCAAAGCCGATAACAGCAGGTTTCATTTTTTGGCTAACTAAGAAGCCTACTCCACATGGTTTACTGGATGGCCACTATAATATATGGTGTAGCGACTCTTCTCCAGGAAACAGGTCCCTGTCCAATACATCTCCTGTAACGCTGTTACATTAGCCCTATATTGGGACAGGGTATCGACTAGCTGCTTGGCAGCTCCATCTCTGTACAGGGAGTGCACGTTCCATGAGAAAATACGCAAATCGTTACTTCTTTGCCGCTGCCGGGTTCGTCGTTGTGTTATCCGTCCAGTCCGAGGCTCCTGTTATGGCTTCGTAACAAGTTGCTTTCCATGTAGGATTGTCAGCCCTACCCAATCCCCAACCTGGAGGACCAGTTGGTACAATTTGTCCCGTTTTTGGACGCGGGAGACTCTCCGTCTGCAGCTTTTCGTTAAGAAAGAGCTACCAGCAGTCACCACGTGAAGGTGAAGATAGGGTTTGGTAGTAGAGTTGTTGGTGTTGATTCAGCAGGCGTTTCCCAGGTTTTATGCTCCATCGTGGTACCTTATCCACGTTTCGCTCTGGGACCTATACTACCCTTTGACCACCAAATTCATTGATAATAAAATCAATTAATCACGTTCATGATCAATAAAGAACATGAACACATAAAATTAATAAATGGTCTTAATGGGCCGTTGTAGAAGCAAATAATTTAGGTTCCTAGTTCGTCATCTTGGCCTGTGCGAACTCCGGATCTTTGGAGGTGTTAGCAAGCACTGCTGACAAAATCCACGGGATGCACGCGCGCTCCGTGATCAGTGAAGAGTTGTGGGAAGCCATGGTCCAAATTGTTGAGCTTCAGCGGACGGTGGCAACCCTCGCGGCCCGGACGATTTTCCTTTGGAGTGCTTGGTCACGAAAACGTTGTTGTTGAAGGCTGATGGCTCACAGGTTGAAAAGCTTATGTTCCCTAAGGTTGTGATTTTGAGTAAGCTCGGACGTTGATGGGGATCGATTCTGAGCCTGCATAGACTGGGGTGAAGTCAACATGCGGCCGAGTTAAAGTAGTCTCACCAAGTGAGCAAATTATCAAAATTTCCAATGGTGCACAGCGGCACACAAACTACACGCCACAAAATAAGGCAGCAAGACCAGCCAATCAGTGCGATTGTTTGATTTTCTTGCACTTTCCATTCACCAATTTTCACTCTGATTGTCGCGTTTTTTATAATACTTGTATCGAAGTGTTGACAAAATATGGTTCATTACCGATGTGAGAATTTGCAATTCTGTTTCTACTTGATCTGGCATTGCTTTTAGTCTTGATATATTGGATAGCCTGCATGAACGTTTTACCAAGAAGTTCATCCTCGTTATAAAAGAAATAAGCAGAACAACCAAGATTTATCAGTTTTTCCGGCTGCATCCCATAAGCCGACAGAAAGTCTTCCCAAATCACCATGCGAGAATAGGGCGGTAGGGACCTCTGCTCCAATTCTGAGATTCGAGAAAACTCGGGTTGATTAGTATGCTAAATTGTAAGTCTACTGACCTTGAGAGTTGACTCTTCTAGCGTAACGATCCTAACTCCTTTGAGCAATCGCCAGGCCTATTAACATTAGTTTCCGGAACAATGGTAGCCAGGAATAGCTCCGCCGCATTATTTCCCAACTTGAGATTATTCTGACCAACACCACATCAAGAAGCCTGAGGAAACGCTTATTCAATTATTGGAGCTGGATATTTTTCTCGGGCAGAACTGGCTAAGCTAATTTTTGGTGTTGTTGCCGATAAAGTTTCGCAGCAACATTTTATGCTATGCCTCTAACGACTTACTATCCGGGCAGTTTGAATGCGTCCTGCATTTTTGAAGAAGCGTCCAAAAGCGAGGGTCTACTACTTCTTCAAAAATGATTGAGTGTTGCGAATCTGGGTCTAGACTTGGATTTTTTCATTGAAGGGGCCCTGCGATTGACTGTAAGAATCAAAGTTTCGTTTTTTCTAACCTTTAAGATTTCGTGACTGGCTGCCATAGCAGCTCTGCCGAAAGAGTGGCAGGAATTAGTAACCAATATTAACTAAACAAATACAGTGTATCCGCGTGAAAACTTGATTTCTGAGCTCCCAATTAAGTGTACTACAAACTAATGACATATACATAGGTTACTCTTTTGTTTTAATGCATTGGTTGAAACAGTACACTTAAGTGTATTTAATGCAAAGTAAATGTTTCAGAGTTCTTCGCAATAGAGAATGTTCCTCCTAGTCCTTTAGCTTTAGCCTCCTGCATACATTGGATTTTAACCTCCATCAGTTGCTTCACATCTTCCCAAAGCTTCTGTTGCTCAAGCCTTTGATCTTGATTTTCAAATAACTCTTCTTGTTCCTGAAATTCAAACGTATAAGGACTGCGTATTTTTTTATATAACTTCAATGCAGACCAGTTGTAAGTCTTTAAGTTTATTTTCCTGTTCTCGAATCTGATTTTGCAGTGATTCCTTAACTGGGATCTCGCCTTCTGGTCTTCTGTTATTCATTTCATCTCGAACTCGCTCCAGTAAGTTTTCAGCACGCTCGTATTCCAGCTTAAGTTGTTGAGTAATTCCAAGAATGCGTTATTAATATGTAAAATAAACAGTCGGTTAAAGAAGGATAACTCCAATCTTTCGATATACCTTTAGATGATTCCATTCGCTTTCCAATTCTTTTATGGATTTTTCAGTTTCCAAATTCTCATTTTCCAAGACTTTGGCTTCGGAGTCCAATGTAGCGCTTAAAGTAAGATATGCCTGTAAATAATGTATTATAATATAAGGTTAAACACTTTTATATATTTGAAAACGTAAACCGGCGGAGAGAAGTTCTATGCTTTCCAATCTTATTAAATTCAGGGCATTGTATACAACAAAATTTTATTAAAATCGGTTCACTGTATGTGTATGTACATACTTGCAAAGAGGAGTGTTAATTTTTTTTCACCGAGTATAGTCAGGGAGGTATCGAAGGAAAGATTTCAGTTAGTACCTTCCCAAGATGGCCTCCATTCTGAAATTTAGTATAAAGGGGAGGAGCGCTGGGGTTTGTAAAGAGATCATTTCTTTCCTGGACCGTTCTCAGAAGCTACCAAAATGAAAAGTCCATAAATCACCAATTATAGTATATTGCTATAAGCTGACTGAAAACTCCCCTTAAGTTCATCCTAGAATCATAAAATTTTACAGTAGTCTCCTTTGCACGAATTTACTGCAAATAAGACATTGAATGTCAGTATCATACGAAAGTGAATAGTCTGACATTATATATGCATGTACAATACGAGCTGCGTACAAGCGGGTCAAGTGTCACTTAAATATCTTCCATTTCATTTTTATCGTAGCATAACTTGCTAAGATGCTCAAATAGACAACCCACATGCTGTTCTTTGTCAACCATGAGGATAGAACTTTATGTTACTATGGACATTTACGAACAGGGACCGGTCACCTCTTCTCACAATTAAGAGCAGCTCTGTGAGATTATATCTCGAAGCTCACTTGAATATGTTGAAACTAAAATTACATGTTCTACCGTTACCTCAGGGTTGCGTAAAATGGTGGGTCTTAAACAACTAATCAAAACCATTATAGACCCATAATACTGCTCGGTTGCGCAAACTGTTTGAACTAGTTCTTCAATAAAGGTCCTCATTGCTACCGTAGAAAGGGAATCAACCTATAACTGAGTTTCAGCCCGAAGTACCTGAATGACAGGGTGCGGGTAGAGGAAGACGACATCGATCTTAGCTGAAGCGATCGTAGTATTAGAACATGCTAGGATTTCTAAGTACCGAGATTTAGGTCTATTAAAAGAATGGTCGTAGTTTGTCTAGGCGAAACATCGACCTGCTAGTCGTAGTAGATGAATGCTCTGAGGCTTAAGGGGGTCATCCAGTGTGTCGGATCCGAGCAATCGACTTTTTTCGTTAGCATCAATTGTATCTAGATATAGTGTAGAATATATGGGCAAAGTGATTTTTTGATATTCGGAGTCGTTCGGAAATTATAGTGTTAAACACGTGATAAGTCACATGCTAGATTGATGTAGATCGCCGTAATAAAGCGCGTATTTATCGGTCCGAATGACGTTCCAATCTTCGCTAAAATCATAAGAATTGAAGCCAAGGCTGTATATGTGTTGCGTGAAGAAACCTAAGGTTTATGGACTAGATATAACAGATTAATGGTCAATTAAGGTTTTATGGCTAAAAATCGCATTCTACTTTTAAAATGCGTTTTTCTCGAAACTGCATGTTGAAAACCGGCTGCCACCATAGCTCAAAATCTATCCAACGAAATTCTTTGAAATTTTCACGACTTATTCAGAACATATTTCTACGGTCCGCAAACTAGGATAATTACGATTCAATCAACAGTTTTTTTTTATTCATTGAAGAAGCCTTAAAAAACACCAAAAGTCACAAAAAAAAGTTTAGCAAGGCATCAAAAATTTAGCTTTTAATGTTCTTTAATAATCCTAGTTTACGGACTTTAGTTAAGTCTGCACGTTAAAATGCCGTGTGCAGTTTTTTAAGATGGTCGCAGCGCCCTCCAGCGTGGCAGCAGAAAAACCCTTTTTTTGGAGATGCATTTCTGCATTTCAATGACGAACTTTGCGATAGGGCTGGAAAAATTATTATGCACGCTCAAGATAATAATAAATCTATGGTAAAAAATTCGTATTTGTATCTTTATCCAGTTCTTCACAAACAATTTCTCAAAAAAGCCAGGATCCAGACCGGATGTCAACCTCCACTGTGTCGATCAAGCTTTTAAGATATTCTTTGATGCGTCCCATGATTATCTTAGTTATTATTTTTCGTGACGGCGGGGAACACGTAGATAACCCCCCGCAATTATCACAATCAAAACGGGCTTTGAAATTGAATTTTAAAAACCATCTAATTCTTCCACTCTCTGAGAAAGGTCTCGGATTCCTATAATTTCCGTACGAGTGAAAGTAGCAGATCTATGGTAACTGCAGGTGCAGCGATGAATAATTCTGCGGTAAGACCGTCAAGTCCAGCGGCTTTACTCAGTTTGAGTGTATTGATTTCATCAACAAGAGGAAGAACCTCAATGGATGTGATACGACTAAGAAGTGTAATGAAGCTTTCTTTCCACCTCTTCAGTTATTTGCCATCATCAACCGTTAATGTCCTTCACAGGACCATTCAAAAGCTTGGGACTACATACAACTACTTTCGTGATGCGGTATGTACTTCTGAAATTATTGAGTTCTGCGGCATGTTTCGGCGAACTTCGGGGATTTCACCTGGTACCGAAGTTCGAGCGCATCACGCCCACCATCACTCGCAGCGGTCAGTTAAACCTTCAACCTCTTTCGCTCATCGATTTGCTTTCAAGATTGTTCAGGACGTTGTCAAGCCCAATGCTCTTAGATATCCTCAGACAGGCTTCTCATGGTATATACAACCCAACCAACGAGATAGATTTTCCACTGTCGAGCGGCAGCTGTATCATACAATACAAGCGGACTACGAATATTTGGAGTTTGGGTGTCAACACCTCTCTTGTTACGTATATCCAGAAGATAACTCCTGAAACCCAACTTCCCTTATAGCAAGCCAATGACGAGGCCTTGCAAGTTGCAGAAAACAATAAAACTCTCTCCGTGATCGTTACAATCGCCAAGACCGTGTTCCCCCATCACATCTCCAAGCAAGGGGTTGTCAGTGCTCACCTTGGCATTCAGATCACCCATTACCATCACAACGTCACCTTTAGAAAGCTTCTCCTGAACTGCGTGTAATTGGTAGTAGAAAACATCCTTCTCCACTATATCGGAAGTCTCCATTGATGCATAGCATTGTATAATTGTGATGGTCTTTAACTTGGATCGGAATCTTGTAGTCGATAGTCTGGCAGAAATCGGCTTGCAGGTCAAGAGAGTAGAGTAGCCTTCAGAAACAATCTGGGACCGGATTCGCGTCTGCTACTACATGACTTTCCAGAGTACAAAAGCACATTGCCATAAGTATGGCAAGAGGCAGAAGAGTACACTCCAGAGTTCCGAAGCACTCTTTCCCACCGCTCAGCTGAATGTTCGGCTGAACTTCGAGACGAATTCCAAAGAACGTGTATATAATTATGGCAAGATGACCTTTTGCATAGCTATTTCCAGGCTCTATGCATCTCCAGCAACTTCAAAAATTCTATCTAAAATCAATGATTAGACTGCGTCTCAACTACAGTCATTTGTGTATTGTGGTGCAGTTGCGACGTAAGAAGATTCGCGTGCTATTGGTTTGAGTAACCGAACAGATCCACCATAGAAAATTTGTCAGGAGCGTCGTTGCTAGGTTGACTCAAATTATCACCGGCGTTGCTATTAGACGGGTGGAGATTAGATTCCACTGGGAGTATGTCATCCCCAGTGAGCCTCTTGTAGTTGAAATTCTGGACATGCTCAAATAGAAACTTTCTGTCGTATGCGAAGGTATCTGTCATGCCACTATCCCATGCATGAATTTCGCAGATTTCACCGAAGAGGCGAGCTATGAAAAGTTCGTAGGGCCCCTGGTCTGGATTGATGTAGAATTTCTAGTATAATGAGCTACCAGTGCAGACCGTTGGTTGGCATATAGTATAAAGCAGATGATTAGCGGACTAGAGACTTCATTCCAGACAAACATTGTACTTAAAAAGGATACGTTGCGGGGGTTTACCGATTACCAACTCTCTACAAATTCATAAAGTCCATATTTAGTCGAAGTGTCAATGCGTACCTTCAGACCAGCAACACTCTGCCTGAGGAGCAGAAAAATTGCCGAGTTGAATCGAAAATCAACTCATTACGGACTCAATAATTGTAAAATAAGCAACTAGTAACCAAAGAAATCTATTTAGTTGCTGTATCGAGTATAACAAGGCTTTTGCAGTTTTCCGTACACCTGTCTAATCGATATTCCGCGTCTGCATTGCGTTGATTCGAAAGAAGTAAAGTTTTTGGCGACAGCTATGTCAGAGTGGTATAGGATTTGAGGGTAGCTTCACCTCACAGCCCACCTGCATACGGAGAGTCATTTTCCAAGTGGACTCATTGAGTTCTCTTTGGTTTTGTAATGACACTGAATTCCCTTTCAAGACTGCTGAATGAAACTAGAAGGCATGGTTTCGTAATTAAAGATTGTACACGTGCTAAGTGCAAACTGACACACTTGATGTACTTAGACGACATCAAGTTGCATGGTGGTACTGATAACCGTCTTAGCAGTCTGTTCAGAACAGGAGATACGTTCAGACGTGATATTTGGATGGAAGGGCGAATCCAAGCCATCTGCAAAGGTCATCAAGAGTCGCATGCCGGACATAGCATTGGTGACATCCACTTCTACAACTACTTAGAAACTCTGAAAGGGACCCATTCTCAAGTTGGTGATTTGGACAATGTTCTGCTGTCCGAACTCCTGTGACGTATGAAGTTGGTGTTGAAATCGAATCTCTTGCGACAGAAGAAGACTGATCTGGAGAACATTTAACGGCAGATATGGACTACTATGTCCATATTCCGAATGCATCACCCAAATTCTGTCGTGGAGCGGATAAATTTGTGTCGTGACATCGGACGCAGGGCATGGCTAACGTTGGGGCATAACATCCCCGCTATGCGCTTATTTTTACAGCAAAGAACAGGCGAGGCCGATCGCAGACTGACTTCATTAACTTGAACTATTTATTCAAGTATTTTTCAATCCTCTGAGAGTCTTTCTCTCACCATTTGTAGATCTCCATTTGTGGAACAGATGGTTGTGTACTGGCCAACTGTAGGCATTTACATGCAGGTATGCGTACCATTTGGAACGGCGGAGCATGGCTGCCTAGAGTCAGATATGTTGGACTATCACATTTCTGGTTGCACTGTGATAATGCCGGTGCAATACATGGGGAGATGATTCACCTGACCCTTGCAGAGAAGCATGGCCTGCTTCCGGGAAAATGTCCGGTTTACCGATAGTTCTTCTTAGGGCATGTATTGGAACCGGCAAGTTTTAATTGATCACAAAATAACCATTACGTGCTGTTAGTTGATAAAGCAAATCGCTTCACGTATGTAGATAATTGATGTTGCTATTCTCCATAGTAGGACCATTGAAAATACGTGGAGAAAAAGGTGAAGTATGAACCACTAGCTCGGGAAATCAAAGAAATTTGACGTCTCGATGGCATGGTTGTACGTCCCATAATATTGCCAGCTGCAGGTATTGCACTTAAATCTCCCACTGCTTCTCATGATGCCCTAGTATTGTCTTATAGTCTGATTCATACCATGCAGAAATAAACCAGGGGGAGTTCTCGACCGATCTTCCCATTAACGTTCCACTCTCCGGATAGCTGAGTGGTTAGAGCACAAGTCTGTCGTACGGAAGGTCGCAGTTCAAATCTCACTGGTGGCAGTGCGTTTTGTATCGTGATTTGACGTCGGATACCAATCGACTCAGCTGTGAATGTGTTAATCAGGATAATAATCTCGGGCGAGCGCAATGCTGACCACATTGCCTCCTACAGGGTACTGTAGTGTACCGTATCTTGAATGAAGTGCTCTAACACACTTCAAGGTTCGGATCCAAATGTGAATTGTTCCGCCAATAACTATTATTTTATTTGTCACAATCTCGACAGATGCCGGATTTTATCTAATACTAGCACAAACCAAGTATTTAGGCTCGGACGATCCTATGGTGGCGATCCGTGGTAGGTTAGTGGAAGAATCCGTCAAGATATCATATATGGCGAGTAGTTCCTGAGAATGGTTCCTTAATGGGTGTTTTTAAAGATGGGGGGATTATAACTGTTGATTTAAAAAATCGTCCTTTGTTTCGTAGTGCTATGAGAGAAATCCCTTTGGATATTACCTATAACTTACATTTTTCTTAGAATCTCGCTCGTCCTTCAATTCATCAATATGTTCACGCAATGGTCGCATTTTCTGTGAAATCGGCATCACCCTACTCCGAGCTGTTTGAACAGCCCTAACTAATCCTTCGACTAAGCGCGACAACTCGGTCAGTCCTCTTGATTCCAGCGGAGAATCAGGTCTAGAGATGGATCCATCCAATGATGCTGAATCTTCTTCTGTAACTTGAGGCAGAGTTGATGAGAGGGTTGGATCTTGAGCTTTCAGATTCTCTAATGTCTGAGTTAGATCAGCAACCTCGGCCTAAAAGAAATGTTACCCTTGCTATTCAATTCAAAAGGATCAAAATCTAAGTACCCTAATTGATGCAAGCTCCGATCTTTGCTGTTTGTAAACAGAGCTTTTGGCTCGTAGTGTGTTCACATATTGTTTCAAATCTTCGCCGCGCAGGACTATCTCTCCAACTGTGTCTTTGAGCTGGAAAAGAATTTTGTAACATAATTCGAAGGGAATTGAAAAGACCTACGAGCTTTTGTTTATGCATTAAAATTGTCTCCACTTCTCTCAACTCCTTGTTAGCTTGGTTCAGTTGTTCAGCGGCCATCTCTTTATTTCGAGCAATGAGAGCTGCTTGCTGCCGAAATGGTACCAATGAATCATTATGGTCACCTCGCTCGGATAAGCGCTTTTCAACGAATTGTTGAATTTTCCTTGAAGTACTGTCAACCTAAATTTCGAAGACATGCAATTTAGCGAGGAAAGTGAAAACCTTGGAAAATATTTCCAAAACACTCAGAATGATACCTTCATCTGCAAGTCGTTCAAATAATCCTTTGAAACATTGGGCTCATCAATAACTTCCTCTAATAATTTGATTTCTTCTTGCATATTACGCATTTCATTGGGCAATTTCTGCTTAACCATGAACTCCATAACCTGAGTTTCCTCTTGTATCGTTTCCATCATTTGTTGTGCTGACGTTCCCTGGGCAGCCATTCGGGCATTTGATAACTCCTTTTGAAGTCGTTCTTGCATCTGTCCGTAATGTAATTTTTAGTTTTTAGCTCCTTCTGCGGCTATTGAAGGGTTTTACCGTTTGCGCTCGATGGAGATTATGCTTCTGGTCTTCTAGTTGAGCTTCCAATTCCTTTTGCCGATCCCTTTCCAGGCGTAGTGCATGGGCAGCTTCTAGAACTAACTCCTGCTGAGGTACTTTGTCCAGGCGGGCTTGAGTTCTTTCGATTCTCTTCTTCACTGTAAAGTTTTGTTTAAATTAGGAGTGAAACTGTTTTTGGTTGATATGAAAGCGCTGTACCATTTGCCTTTTCCATCTCTATTGCGTTTATATCGTTTCTCAATTCCTTCAGGTGAGATGTCTCCTTAGACGATTCAATGTGACCTTTATGTGCTTGTTTGAATTCTTCTTGAATAAGCAAGTATTCATTCCATAAATTTGCTATTTCGGGGTTTGCCATCGCCTCTGGAGGCAGGGAAATAGGTAAAAGAAAGCTGCGGCAACGCGTGAAAGAAAATATTTTGATACTTATGAATGGAATTTAATATTCAGTTAAATTATTGGTTCTCAACTACCCAAGGTAAAGTAGAGTTTTTAGTGCATGACCATTATTATAAATTTGTTGACTTCCTAGTATTAATCGAGTGTAGCACCACTGTACTTGTCAACCAAACAAGCTACAGGTCGATTAACACTAGGTCGAGGTTTCAAATTATTAAAATGATTTTCACTGGAAACAGAAACAAGTCGAAAACCGGAAGTTCGGTGCTTTAACAACATTCTGGCAAACGAGGAGAAGGCGAAGCCCACCGCCTTCAAACACAAAACGTGATCGAACAGCAAAACAAGCGGAGCAGACACGAACTGCGAAACCCTTTCGTGTGGCATTGCCGGATGGTAATTCCGATAGCGGCAAACTACCGTTGAAGGTGTGGAGCAGTGTTGAGCCAAGGCTGTTGGTGACGGTAATTGGGCATCTCCTGAACGGCAAAGGAGAAGGTCTATCTTAGGTGATGCATGGATTCCATACTATAGAATGCGAAGACATACGACGGTTCATGCGTCGATAGGATCAGCGACACCTAGGAGGGCGTAAAGCTCAAAGTCATCCTATATGACGAGATCCCCAGGAGACCGGCCGTTCGCATCTGGTTGCTGAAGATCCGCGTGGACCCAATCCCTGTCTCTGCAAAGCCGACGGATTTTCACGGGACAGTAGGTGGTTATCAAGGAGGGAGGACCCCAGATGAACAGCCAACCTTATCTGCTCCATATAAATGCAGAGTGCCTGGAGATACGCAAAAGGCGGAATACAAACTGCAGCTTCAAGCCAGTAACGCAAAGCTGAAAGAGAATGAACGAAGAATGACCTCGATCCTCGAGCTTTTAGAATAAAACGAAAATCGACGGTTCGACGGAGACTAACGAACCCCCCACACAAGCAAATCATGTTGAGGGTAGTGCTTATAAATCTGCAGTACAGAAATGCCAAGTATTATAATTTATTATTATAAATTGCAAGCTTTTCTTTGTCCGGACTTGAGTTTCAGCAACCTACCTGTGGTCAAAATGACGCAGGCAGGAGCCGATAACGGCAAATTAGCTCTGCCAGAAGGATTGCAACAATTGATGTCCCCAATAGCAGCAAAGAAGGCCAACCTGTGGATAAAATGCGGCACGAATGCAACGCATATGCTTTGGGGCAGCTCGGAAATCAACGGGAGATGTCAGTCATTCTCTGATTTTATTATTGATGCAAATCTATCGGTGGGCTGTAGGGGCAGCACACTAACCAAACATTTTACCAGCTCAGAGAACTGTGACGGTTGGGAAGAGGTCTTTGATATCACCTTATTAACCGATAATGAGATTCCAAGGGAGGAAAACTGGAAAGGACTGACCAGAGCTTCTTCTCAGATCACAGTTGAATAATTTTCAGTCTCCAACCTTTTCAGAGCTCTTGAAGGATCGACTTACGCCTCCATGGATTAACGTGGGTACCTGTCTCGGAGACTTCATTCCACGGTGTGCTTAAGACACGGACTGACTTTGTGACCACAATCAGAACCCCGTAGAGACAAACGACAACGGTGCCAGTCAATTCTGAGGGCATGGCGCAGCATTCATACCGGTGGATGAAAGATCCATCTACATCTCTACGGAGTACGGCACCCATGTTGAAACGCAACTCCACGTTTGAGACCCGAAGGTCTCTATCCGCTTGAACACAACTACAACCTCCATGGAACTCCCACTAGGGGCCAATCGCAACAACCGAGTTGAATGCACATACAACAGCAATTCTCCCGAAGTATGTGAATTCAGGCGCTATGCCAGTTTCCATTGTATTAGAATACCTCTGGTAAGGTTTCGTGACCTATTGTCACTTCAGATGACTTTCCGTACAGACTGCCTGTCTGATTGTCCTAATTAGACCTTTGGAGCATTTGCCTACTGCATCACGGTCGGCAAACCAATGTTATATAGTGTCTCCCGGTGCCACCACTATGGAGGTTCTCCTCGGCCACTTGGTTCGGTCGACAGGGTTGCCGCCCTGTTTTCCTCACCGCCACTTCTGAGCCCAGGAGCATCGACTGGAGGAGGTTTGGCCAAGATAGACGAACTGGAATCAAAGATCGGGGTTCTGAGAAAGGCGTTCGCAACCGCTTTCAAAGTCTAGTGCCCTACTAAATACAGCCAGAGACATTACGGCCGTGGTGAAATGAAGATTTGTCCAGCTTGAGGAAGCTGACCAGGGAGATCTTCAACATCTGCTATAGGCAAACATTGGCAACCATACAAGCACCGCCTGAAGAAGTAAAAGCAAGCAGAGGTAGGCTTCAGAGTGGTGTCATCTCTCTGGTGCTCTGGTTGATAATGATGGACGAAATTGGACACATGTTGGACAAAGGTGAAGGTGGTGGCGTATCCCGACGACTTGGTGATGTTGGTGTTAGCGATGTTTACTTCCATTATGAGTAACATCATGGAAGGAACTTTGGGAAAGGTGTACCTGTGGACCGCAAGATGCGAACTTGGCATAAATCCAACCGAAACTTAGTTGATGCTATTCACCAACTAGATACTTGAATTCTATCTCCCGAGCTAAATGACCAAAGATAAGTTCTTCCTTCTAATGTAAAGTCTGTGTGATATTTTGGATCCGAAGCTAAATTGGAGATTTAAAATAGAACTGAGTATTAAGAAGGTCTGTATAACCTCCTATGGGTGCAAGAGGACCTTTGAAAGGAAATTGGGTCTCAGGACGAGGATAGTAACCTGGATGGACACAGCCGTGGTACTTCCCATCCTAAAGTAGGGTTCTATTATGTGGTGACAGGCACTGAGTTCTCTCAATGTCCTCTTACACCTCCTCAACCTAGACCTCGGCATTAAATACGTAGTGGTGTACAGTGCAGCTAAGCGAAGTACCTTGGGAACTCTGGGCTTTCCCACCGACTTCACCACACGCAAATCGAACTACACGAGAAACTTTGCTGTGGATTTTCCAACCAAAGCGTGTTGCAAGGCTAAAACACAGTCTTCTTCCCTGACTGATCACAGATGATCTGAAGTGTCGTTGCAGGAGTTCTCTGTATGTGTATTCGAGTCGTACGGTCTCGTGTATGATTCGTCAATGTATTTCAAGCTAAACTACTGGCGGTACTGGAAGATTATGCGCTGGTTTTGACTCTATAGTCAATTTGCCAATCGATATGGGACGCAGGGTCGGGATTCTCCTTCTAGTGAAGATAACTACTTCGGTTTCTTCCAGTGTAGGGCTGAAACCGTGAGCAGCCATCCATCCGCTTACCCGTCGCATCAATATGCCAAGTCTGCTTTGCGCCTGTTCAACAGTGGGTTCGGTAGCAAGTGCCGCTACGTCATCTGCATAAGCGACCAGGCACGACTCTTCGAGTATATCGAGTCTCAGCAGACTATCGTAGGAAGCGTTCCAGAGGTCCGGTCCTAGGATGGATCCCTGTGCTACTCCCGACGTGATTTCCGTCCTCCTTTGGCCCTCTAGTGTCCGATAGAGCAGGGAGCGGTCTTTCAGATAATCCCTCAATATCTGCAAGAGATAGCTTGGCAGGTGAAATGAGTTTTCTAGTGTGCCTAACATATTTGTCCATCTTACGAAATTGAAGGCATTTCTGACATCAAGCGTTATGGGGAGCACTATCCGTCGAGATCGGCGGCTGTGTGCCTCGGCTCGATGAATCGCATCTACTACCTCCATAACAGCATCCACTGTAGACCTCCCTGTAGCAGCGCCGATTGCTTCAGCGAATCTACTCCTGATGAGCTTCTCGAGCACTTTTCCGGCCGTGTCAAGAATACACAGCGGTCGGTATGCAGGCGGGAGCTCCGGGTCTCCTTTACCCTTAACGATCAACGCGAGTCTGGCCACTTTCTAGCGACAAGGAAAAATGTCCACCTTCATGCAAGCGATGAACACTTCAAGCAGAAATTCTGGCCGTTGGCGGAACAGCAGTTTGTAAACTTCTGCCGGGATGCCATCAGGGCCTGGCGCCTTTCTGTTTTTCACACGCTTCTTCGAACTCTGTCGTTAAGCCCTTGTACTGAACGGCAACATCCTCCAGACTGTTGCGGCAAATTGCGCTGAACAATTTGGACGCTCAAGGTCACCCTCCTTTGGCTTCTCGGTCACATGGAGGTGATTTCAAAAAGGACCCTTGTTTTGAGTGTGCAATTGGAGGGATATCTGTGTGCTCCCTGCCTCCGTGAAGGTAATAACTAAAATTGTCCTGAAACGCATCAAACAACATTGTGAAAGCTTGATCGACAACGAGCAGATTGGTTTCGACTTCGGACCTTTTGCATTGGCCACACAATATTCTGCGGGTCATTTTGGAACAGTGCGTGGAGTTTAGATCTTCGCTTCAGCTGCTCTTCATCGATTTTGAGCGACATATGATGGTGCAAATTGTCATGTGCTGCATTGAGGTAAAATTTAAGAGGAATTTGAGGTAGAAAGCCGGGTCCGCCAGGGTTGCATTTTGCACTGACGTTCTTCATGTTGAATATCCGGAGGACGTGCTAGAGTTCAATATATTATGACATCTTTCCCCAAACACCTAGACTACCCTAATGATATTTGTTAGCTTTCTCAATGGGTCATTGACTTTTGCCAAATGGCTATGGATTTGGAAAGACTAGCAAGTAGAGTCGGAGTGAAGATAAACACCAATAAAATCATGGTTTCCAGTCTGACGGGTCATTGCAATCTCCCTATCTGCAATAATGGGTAGAGAATCGAAGGCGTTGGTCAATTTGTATATCTAGAAAGCGTGGTTTCTGGCAATGGTTGCACTCAACTAGATGCCGCTCGACTAACAGCACTGGATCCGTTTTCAGTAATTTGCCTAAAATCTCGAATAGCAATTATCTCGATTATCTAAGATCAAGTTGAGACTGTTCTGTGATAATTTTCCTTCTGTGTTGCAATACGGGATTGGGGTATGCCGATCTGATACTATTTTGTACCAGTTATCCGTCAGCGATATGATGAAAAGACGGAAGTGGCAATCGGTAGGACATATATTAGGGGGGGGGGACCTACCCTGCCAATTTGGTTGACGGGTGAGCAAGGACCCTTGGCGCAGAACAGTAGTTTCATACTTTCGAATCATTCCATAGGAAGGCTTTCAGCAAGTTTTAAATCACAGTAAACAATTTGCTGATATGTACATAGATTGCGGAAGACGAATGACCAAAATCGTGAATTTGTAACTTGCTGGATTCGAAAAACTTAATACCTTACCGTGCTAAGTAAGTTAACTGATGAATCTTCTCTTTGTGATCGAAAATATATCGGAGAATTGGGTGGATAACTTTCTTATCTCCATGATGTACGCTACGACGGAAAGATGTTGGGTCGGAAATTTCGATATGTGGTCTGTACTGTATCCTTTGCAGTCCCTCCAAAATTCGTCGCACTGTGTCTTCACGATCATTGAATTTCACATCAAACTAAGGAACATTTATAAAAGGTAGCATTTATTTAAAAAATTAACACAAATGTCACAGTAATTCGGAAATTATTGCGTTTTACGTACGTACTTTGGTCGTTGCGTTGAAGTGCACGAGAATATCAACCAGAACTTGAAGCAGACCCTCTCCGGACATTGAGTCGAAGGATATTAAATTATATTCGGTATTAAGTGTGTTGTTTATTTGAGTAACAATATATTTTAATTCGTCAGTCATTTTGCTGTTTGTGATATGTAAGCTACGAGATCTTATGCCAACTGAAAAATTCTATTATGTATCAAAGTTTGGTCGATAGGTTGCCATGGTGGTGATTTCGAAACATGTCATGGAAACAAGTGTGAGGGTAATGCGACCAAAATATAATCTCACTACAACTGCATTTTTGAAAAGGGATAATTTGGCTTTTGCGATACAATAACTTTTTTCTACAAATTCGAAATGGTGGAAAAAGATATCGGAGTGTGATGCACATAGTTGAATCTTCTTTAAGGTTGCAGTTGTTAATTTGATTTATTCTATCCTCCTCTGTTGAGGAGCTTAGATTTGCTTATTTTGTTTAGGAGACTAACAAAACATTCAACATAACTGGGTACCGGAATAATATATTTCTGGTAAGAAATATTTTAAAGTTATTGATATCTAGGAAATGTATATTTAAGAATTGCTGGTGGATTTGTCTTAATGGGTGAATAGATATTCCAGAATTTTCAATCAAGCATCCTGGCCTAAGAAGTAATCCTTGAAATTTTTCAACAACTGCGTCAGGATAAATCATGCTGTTACTTTGTTGCTTATTCTAATGGACCAAATGTATGAAAATCAGATGCTGTCATATTTGTATGCCGTGGGAGAAGGGGCATCTCTTATAATTCATTTTATGGATGATTTCTTGTGTTATTCGAACAGCAGCAAGATGTTCAGTTTCATTTAGAATAATTATGCATTTCCTGTTAGATTCTCGGTGATTTTCTTTCGTTACTGATTTAATCTTATCAGCCTGTATCCAATTCCTTGACGGAGGTTTAGGAAAAAAACGATTTGTTGTTCAATGCTGCCCATTCCAGCAAAATATTTTTGTAGCAGCAAATCCTAGTTATCTTGCCGTTACTATTTACAAAACTGAGGCTATATTGGGTAGAACGTATCTAACCACTTACGCCACCTTTTAATCAGCGATGGCTTCATTGTTGATTTGATTAAGGCAACGGTGATTTCCAAATGAATCCAAGATGCACCATATGCCAGCGGGATCAATTTTGATTGTCAATTTCAAGATGGACGGAAGCACTTACATCACCGACAACAACCCGTATTATATTGTACTCAAATCGGATGTGTTTAATAAAGGAGGGTGTTTGGGTTGCACGAAGGCATGAACTATTCTAGCTGCCTGTCCAGTGGTGGAAAAAGGCAGTTTTTGCATTTTGCATCAACTCCAGAACGGCCACTTGAAAGGAGATTGTGCCTTCAGAAGCTGGTCACCACTAAATGCAGCATACAAGTTCCAGGGAGGTTCGCGAGAAGTAAACTGATTGCCTTCGTTCATATGCGACAGTTGGTAGTTGTTTTGGCGGTGATGGTAATTGCAGGAATTAAAAGCACAAATTTAAAGTCTCAGAGATATACTCTTTAATTGCAGTTTAGACCCAGCTTGCTGAGTGGATTACGGCCATGCACCATAGCGGGTATGAATTTTGCGGATGTTAATGAAGAGGAAATTCTATAAGTCATAAACAGCTTGAAGAGCAGGTGAGGCCCAGGTCTGCATGGAGTGCAGAATTTTGAGTACAAAATTTCATCAGCGTACATGGTCGGTTGGTACATTCCATAAATTAGGTCATTAGTCGCCCCCAGGAATTTCCACCATTTGTTAATGAGGGGATTATCTATCTTTTCCCTAAGAAGGACATGGTCCAATAATGCCCCAGACCCAAGACGCTTACCAAATCTCGACAAATTCATAACGTCCATAATTAATGAAAGGGTCAATGCGGACCACGAGAACAATAACATTCTGTCCAACGAGCAGAAGGGCGTGGAGCCTGGTCAGGCGGTTGCAAAGAGCAACTCATTATCGACTCGGTAGTTGTAGGACAAGCAACTAGAGGCCAAAGAAATCCCTTTAATTGTTATATCGATTACGCGAAGGCCTTTGATAGCGTCCCGCACACCTGGCTAATCGATGTCCTACATCTGTGTCGCATTGGTTCGATGGCGTACCACCTTAACAGTCCACTCATTTGATGGTACCAACACCTTATAACCCACCTGAATACCGTGGGCCATCTTCAAGGGGGATTCGTTAAATCCTCTTTGGTTTTGCATGACATTGTATCTGCCTTTGGCCACTGAATGATGCTAGAGGGAATGTTTTTGCAATAAAGTATGGCGTACTTTCTAAGCACGAGTTGAAATACTTGATGTACTTAGATGACATCAAGCTGTATGCTGCTACTGACGACCACCTTAGAAGTCTGTTACGAATAGTAGACATGTTTAGCCGTTATATTCGGATGGAATTTGGATTAGACAAATGTCGAATCCAAGCCATCCGCAACGGTCATCACGAGTCGAATGCCGGGCATAGCTTTAGTGACCCCCCTCACATCGAAGCTATGACCGAGATAGACCTCTAGAAGTACTTAGGAATTTTGCAAGGAACCCATGCTCGAGTTGGTGATCTGAAGGATGCTCTGCTGTCCTAATTCCTGCGACGTGACGTGATTGGTCTTGAAATCGTATTTCTCGGGGAAGAGTAAACTAAGCACATTGAATTTATTCGCTATCCCTTCCCCTTATGCATTCCGAAATCTAAATACATCACCCACCACCACCAGGCGTGGAGCGGATGAACCTGCCTCGTGACATCGGAAGTAGGGGCCTGGTTGATGTGCGACACAACATGACCGCCAAATCGACTCACTATGAGCTTATTTTTACAGCAAAGAGCAGGCGAGTCCCTTGCATGCGGCTGTTTGTAAGGCAGACTGTTGGCTGACTTCATGTAATTTGAAGGATTGATCTTTCAATCCTCTGTGTTAGGTGACATCAGACCAGGAGCGGATCGATGAATGGAAGTTGAAGGTAATGCATGGCAAACACGTAGCCAGTTGTCGATGTGCATTTGTCGAACAGATGGCTGTGTGCTCTTTTCTGAGACGGAGGGATTCATGTGTGCCATTCACGATGGCGTGATCACGACCCGAGCTTATAAAAGGCTTATAATGGAAGAACGGATGCAGAACGACCAGTGCAGAATGTGTGGTCGGACGTCAGAGACGTTGGAACATCCTATTTCTGGCTGCACTGTTATGGCACCTGTGCAATGTAAGAACACACATAATGCTGTTTGCAAGGTGATTCACCAAAGCATACAACCAAGGGGTGATCACGGGAACATGCCCGGTTTACGGATATGAGTCCCAGGCAGTACTTGATAGTTCTGCTTACAGCATGTATTGGCACCGGCAAGAGGGGAAGAGCGCATAGAAACTATTGGGCTGACGTGGCTCCCGAAGCCAGACGTGTGGAACGAATCTTAAGCGGTCCCAAACCGCACCGTTTGCTCAGATATCGCTCACCTTTTCGACCTATTAGGCATCATAGGGCGGGTATTGGTCACCGCAAAGACCTTCCTGCACCAATCTTGGAAGATGAATATGGATTGGGATGCAACTTTGCTTCAAGAAGCCCTTACAACCTGGTGTCAGTTTCGGAACGGGTTAAGGGTACTCAAGTGTCACGTTTATGCATCCAAAAACCCGAAGCTCATGCAAATCCACATATTTGCAGACACCTCCGAGAGTGTCTACGGGGTCAGGGCTTACGTAAGATCAGCCGACAACATCAATACAGTGATCATACGACTTCATGCGCAAAATCCAAGGTGGCACCCACCATCGCCGCCCCGACTAGAGTTATGTGCAGCCAAGCAAGCAGCAGAAGAGAATAAGACCAGATGTACGCTTAAATAAGAGCGTCTTCTTATGGACAGACTCCACAATCGTATTGGCTTGGATCAATTCTGATACGTCATCTTTTCATACGTTTGTGGCTAACAGGATAGTCTGTATCCAGAAGTAAACCATAGCTACACAATGAAGGCATGCTATACTGACAATCCTATATATCTGCGATCGAGAGGAGTATGTCCCGACAAATTAGCGTCCTGTAATCTGTGGTTCTATGACCTATTATTTCTGCATGGCTCTGAATCGTCTGGCCTGCACCATTCTTAAAATCCTAAACCGACCACATGGAAGAAAGGAGACAGGCGACCTCTACAAGCCTTCTCTCTGCAACGTAAGCCCATTTGATACATCAGGTTAACTACACAAATTCGTTCCCAAAGTTGCAACGCATTGTCGCCCATATCTTACCCTTTATCACCAAGTGCCGGAAACCTGGACTAGGTGACATCACTCCAAATCCTCCAGCAGAACACATGACATCGATGAAGAGCGTGAAACTATTGTGAGAACGATGCAGGACGAGAAATTTAGAGTCTAATTTCAAAGAAGTGAGCAAGGACAGTCTCTAATCAGTCTAAGTCTAGTCTAGTCTAAGTCCCTTGATGTCCAAGAAAGTCTTCTCAGTGAAGGAGGACGGCTAGGAGGCGAAACACCTCCATAATCTTGCAGTACCAAAGTACTTCTCTACACTGCGAGGTAAACATATTGGCCGGTGCAAGGAAAAATTCATGCTCGATCAGCGCTGCGTCCAATGGGCAAGAGCGAACTCAAAACAAAGAATGTGTAACTTCTCGACCCCTCGTGTCCAGCCAGCTCGTCCGTTCGTCAACATCGAAGTGGATTTCTGCGGACCTATTTTGACTCATTACAAATTAAGAGGAAAACGGCCACAGAAGTCCTATATCGCCGTAGGACTTTGCTCTTGTTATGGACACCGTCACACGGGACATCTAAAGTCCACATGTTTTGCTAGCGTCTAAAAGCAAAAATGATCTCGAGCAACTTGCCCAAAAATGGAATGATCGCTTCATGCAACACGGTTTCAGATTGAAGCTGAATAAAACGGACCGGTACCCATGAAACAGGCACAATCACTGTCCACTGCCCAGAACTGCGCAATTTAAATGTCTCAGGTCAATACTATCAGCCGATGGAGAACTGCGTCATGATATTGCTTCACGCATTAACGCAATCTGGATGAAGTGGCGCCCCACAATTGGTGTTCTTTGTGATCGACGTGTCAACGAAAATCTCAAATCTAAAATTTACCGCAATATCATTCGTCCTGCCGCTCTCTATGGTTTTGAGTGTTGGCCGACTATAAAAGACAATGAATGCCGTCTTACGGTAATGGAGACGAAGATGTACCGTTAGATAAGTCGCGTGACATGTTTTGACCACATCCGAAATTAACATATCCGCGATCGATATGGAGTTGCACCGATCCTGGAAAAACTGCCAGAGAGGTGTTTTCAATGGTATCTTCACGTAATTCGCGTTAACGAGAATTAATCTGCCAAGAGTGGTCTGAACATCGAAGTCGATGGTAAGCGACCGAAGGACCAACCGAAGCAACGGTGGCTTGATACGCTGGATGGGGATTTGAAAACTTTGCGATTGAATTCAGATCAGGCACTTGATATAGCCAAATGGCGAAACCGATCACGACGAGCCGACCCCGCTTGTGAACGTGTCAAAGGCTGAAGAAAAAGAAGAAGAAATCTTATATCGCTGTCATCTGCTGAAAGTCGTGACAGACTTCACAACTGAGAAATTCATCGAAGTACTCAAGAGGTTCATGGGCAGACGTGGTTGTAGTATACACATAAACCGCGAAAATGCAACCAATTTCGTTCGTGCTAAGTTCCAGTTTGACGAAATCGGAAGGCATAAAGGCCGCCAAACATCGACTCCGTCATACATTCCACCTATGAGGAGCTGGAGACCACTGCCATCAAAATAGAAGCGATAATGAACTCGTATCCGATCACCCCCTTGTCAGCAGATCGCAACGATTTAACAGTACTAACGATAGGTAATTTCTTAATCGGAGAAATCTTCACGACCATCGTTGATTCCCACGCCATACCACAAAATAGTATGCTTACTCTTTGGAAAATCATCTGACAACTAAAAATGGACTTTTGGCGACGATGGTGAATGTAGCCTTTTAACCAGTTCCAACAAAGATACAAATTTGCATTTGCAGAGCCAATGTTAGAGCGTCGCTCCAGGGGCAATGGTTATCATCAAAGACGACCCCTAATGAAATTGCCTCTAGAAAGAATCATTAACATCATCAAAGGTGACGACGGTCTAGTGAGAGTTGTGAACGTCGTACGGCCAACAGAGTGACCCACAGATTAATACACAAGCTGCCCCCGCTTCGCCTGGATGAGGTTTCGAACGAGACCAGTAACTAACCACTTGGTGAATCATCTACTCCAACAGCTTCCACATCGGGATTTAGGTCAACGTCTAGAAAACCAAGACGACCATTGCTTGAATCAGCAGTAGTCACATTTGCAGGAAGCATGTTTAGTCCCGTTAGCCTAGCTTACCATCAAGATAAGTTTAATCAAAATTTGGGATGTTGAAAAAATTGGTACTTTTCTTCTTATCTTAAGGAACAGCTGCATTTTTGAGAATTTTGTCCAGTAGGGAAAACCTTAAGAGATTGTGATAAAAGAGTTTTACTGAATAAGATTTGGATTATTTTGGAGTGAAGGTAATGTTCATTTGCTTTGCGATTCCAGAAGAAAAGCCTTCTGGACAAAGGAATTTCGCTCCTTTTACTCTTCCCTAATTTCCCGAGAATTCACACTAAAGCAGGTTGACCATCCATTTTTATGGAATGCGAGTGCAAAGGAAAAATGGGAACCCGAAAGGTCGTATTTCCTAAAGATCTGAGGCAGGGAAAACTTCGATTGAGGAAATGTTTTTTGGTTCTGACACATTTCGATGGTCGATGCTCATCGTTCAGTAGCAAGTCTTTATAAATGCTCCCGCAACCTGTTTTCCTACACTTTTGTTGACAAGCTTTTATTACATCGGACCAATCCTTCCACGACTACGGTGTAACTTTCGGTGATAAGTGCCTTGATGTCAGTGATAGCGTTGCCAGAATGCCTGCCTTCATATTGCGAAACTGTTTTGGCTTTGACCCTGCCCGACCCTTAACACTCTTCAATTTTCTCGTTCGCTTCGTGATGTGGTTCCGTTCCGGCAACCATAATTATCTTGCTTTCAAAACAGTTCAACGTATCTTCATCCGAACTCTCTTCTTTACCAAACAAATGATCATAGTAATATACTTAACCCCCCAATGCAAACAATAGAGAAAACCTATGAAAAGCTTGGTGAACAGCGTTGACAACAGGAGCTCAGTATCATCATCATCGACGGCGCAACAACTGGTATCCGGTTTAGGCCTGCCTTAAAGAACTCTAAACATCCCGGTTTTGCGCTGAGGTCCACCAATTCGATATCCCTAAAAGCTGTTTGGCGTCCTGGCCTACGGCGTTGCTTCATATCAGGCAGGGTCTGCCTCGTCTTCTTTCCAACCTCAGATATTGCCCTTATAGACTTTCCGAGCTGGATCATCCTCCATCCGGAAGATTCCCTCGAATGTGGCCAAGAGTTCGCAATATTTCTCGCTAACCAAGTCGGCGAGGAATACATGAGCACTGGCAAGATTATTGTCTTGTTCAGTAAGAGCTTTGACGCTATGCTGAGACGTTTCTAACGGAACAGTTTTTGTAAACTGAAATAGGCTCTATTGGCTGCCAACAACCGTGCGCCGATTTCATCGTGGTAGCTGTTATCTCTTGGGATTTTTGACCCCAGATAGGAGAAATTATTAACGGTCTCAAGTTTGTAGTCTCCACCTTAATTATTCTCGTTTGACCAGTGCGATTTTATGTTGTTGGTTGTTTGGTTTTTGGTGCTGACTTTGCCACTATATATTACGTTTTGCCTTTATTGATGTGCAGTTCAACGGTCTCGCGCCGCCTGTTCGATCGGAATGAAGGCAGTTTGTAGATCTCATGTCGTTCTTCCCATAATGTCGATATCGTCAACATAGGCCAGTAGTTGGGTGGACTTAAAGAGGATGGTGCCTCTTACCTCAGCATCACGGATAACTTTTTTCCAGGGCCAGGTTAAAAAGGGTGCACGATAGAACATCCTTGTTTAATCATATTCAGCCTTAAACTCGATGAAAAGATGGTGCAGCTGGTGGCCATATTCCAACAGTTTTTCTATCGATTGCCGCAGAGAGAAAATCTGATCTGTTGCCAATGATGTTCTGGGCATACGGGGCCAGCCTAGCAAGATAACTTAGAATATATTATAGATGGTACTCAGCAATGTGATACCTCTATAATTGCTAAACTGCGTGATATCTTCCTTTTTATGTCTGAGACGGATAACGTCTCGTTGCTAGTCGTCAGGCATTGATTTGCTGTCCCACACCTTGAGAATTAGTTGATGAACTGCTTGATATAGTTGGTCGCCTCCATATTTAACCAGTTCGACTGTAATTCCATCGGCTCCTGGTGACTTATGGTTTCCAAGCCAGTGGATTGCACGGACTGTTTCTTCTATGCTTAGTGGTGACAATATTAATCATCGTCTTCAGTTGGCGGGACTTCCAACTCGTCGATAATTCTGGTTGCTGAGCAGTTCATCAAAATATTCAACCCAACGCCCCAACATGCCCATTCTGTCGGAAATCAGATATCCCTTTTTTTTCGGAAAGTTAACCATCGCGGGTTATAAGGCTTCTTCCTGCTGGCTTGTTGGTAAAACTTCCGCACCTGTTCTGGTTGCTGCCTGTACTTTTCGAGTTCACAGACTTGTTGGTTTTGCCAGGCTTCCATTTTCCCTACTCGATATGCGGCATTCTACCGTTCCGTTGCTAGCTTATATTCATCGTCGAACCAGTCATTCCGACTTTTTTTTTGCAATTGCTTCAGTGTTAACTCTCACCTGATTATCAGACGGGATTGTAGGCGATGTTTTAATTCGAGCCCGGAGCACTATGGCAACGAGATAGTTATCCGAGTCTATATTGGCCCTTCTGTATGTTCTAACATTCATCAAGGTTTAGAGGTGCTGGCGTTCTATTGATACGTGGTAAATTTCGTTCAAAGTGGTCGCGTTTGGAGAGGCATACGTTTGTTTGCGGAGCACTTTTGACGGAAACCAGAGACTTCCAACAACCACTTCGTGCGACAAAGCTAATTTAATATTCTGCAGTATGTTGTCATTGGTATCCTTATGTAAGCTATGGGAGCCGACATATCGCCTGAATACAGGCTCGATCCCTACTTGGCTATTAAAATTTCAAGTATCATTTTGATATCATACCTGGGGCGGGCTTCGAGTGTTCGTTCTACTGCCTCGTAGAATGCATCCTTCTATGACTCTGTAGTCTCCTCTTTAGGAGCGTGAACATTAATGAGGCTTACATTTTTAAATTTGCTTTGGAGGCGCTGAGTTCATAGCCGTTCGCTTATGTTTGTAAAGCAGATAACAGCAGGCTTCATTTTTTTGGTTGACTAAGAAGCTTACTCAAAGCACATGGTTTACTTGGTGGCCACTATAATGTGTGCCATTATACGGTATAGTGGCTCTTCCCCGGGAAACCGATCCCTATGCAGCGCCTCTTTTGTAATGCTTTTACATAAGGCCTATGTTGGGACATGATATCGGCTAGCTGCTAGGAAGCATTCAGTCTGTACAGGGAGCGCACGTTCCGTGAGAAAATGCGTAAATTGTTTGTCCGTTTTTGTTGTCGGGTTCGTCATTGTGAAATCCATCTAATTCGAGGCTTCTTTGTGGCTTCGTAACAAGTTTTTTTCCATGCAGGGTTGTCAGCTCTACCCAACTCCTAACCTGGAGAATTAATTGGTACGATTTGTCCTGTTTTTAGGCTTTCCGTCTGCAGCTGGAGCTGGAGATCGGGTATGGTAATAGAGCTGTTGATGTTGCATCAGCAGGCGCTTCCCAGGTCTTATGCTCTATCGTGGGTACCAATCCAAGTTTCGCCCTGGGACCTATACTACTCTTTACCCACTGAGCTTGGGATGTTAGGGATTAAAAAAACTTGTGGACTATTCTACCAGCCTCCAGTCTTTTAATCTTCCTTCCTTCCGCGCAACCTTTCCCGCTATGTATACTTTGAACTCCATAATGGCCTGATGAACTGCTCCGCCTTCGATTTCGTATAATACGCATAACGCAGAAACTTTGCAAGTGCTTTTCACAAAAGTTGAACTCTTTTGCCGTTGCCCGATTTTGAGGTTATATCGTTGCTACTATAACGCATTATACTTGCTCTACTACAGGGTGCGGCAGCATAACTTCCTTTTTTCAAAACTCAATAAAAACTATTGTATGCATCGGAAAATATTTATTTATTTTTTATAATGTAGGTACATGTCTAAAGTTTTTATTTACATTGTTTTGAAGATCAAATCTGTTAGGTGACGTCCCCCATTCTCCATACATTGCGTAAACCGATTTCTGGCGTTTGTCATGACTCTTGTTAGCATAGCAGGTGTTATGTTGGCAATTTCTTCTTGGATGTTGGTCTTCAAATCTTGTAGGGTTCTTGGACGGTTCACATAGACACGGGATTTCAAAAAACCCCATAGAAAAAAATCACAAGGGGACAGATCGGGAGAGTGTGCCGGTCATTCCAACTCGCCTCTAATTGAGATAAGGCGCTCTGGAAAGTGTTCCCTCAAAACAGCCATCGATGCTCTTGAAGTGTGTGCTGTTGCACAGTCTTGTTGGAACCAAGTGTCCCCTAAATCCAAATTTTCTAGCCATGGGAAAAAAAAATTCTGTAGCATGTTTACATACCGGTCCGAATTCACTGTCACTGTAACCTCATTTTCCTGAAAAAACCAGGGACCAATAATTCCAGCTGAGGAAATTGCACACCACACTGTGACTTTGGGTGAATGCAAAGGCTTTTGATGCAATTCTCGAGGGTTGGTGTCAGTCCAGTAGCGCATGTTTTGTTTGTTAACCGACCCACACAAATGGGCTTCATCGCTAAAAAAACAATAGCACCCTCTGGAACGACATCAAGAAGAAGCTCACACGCGTTCATTCGAGAATTGAAGTCACGTTCTGAAAGTTCCTGCACTATCGCCACCTTATAGGGATAAAAATGAAGATCATCACGAAGAATTCTTCTCACAGAACGATCGGATAGTCCAAGGGCAGATGCGTGTTTGCGCGCAGAACGCCGTGGCGATCGCAACATTGACGCTCTCACTGCTTCAATGTTCTCAGGTGATCTAACGGGCCGAGGGACTCCAGTTCTTCCTTTTGTCGCACTTGCAGTTTGTCTGAATGTAGTGACCCAAGTAACAATTGATTTGCGGTCTGGGACGGGAGCCAACGGGGCTAAACTGAAGCAATTCCGAAATGCACGCTGTGTTGCAATAACCGAACATCCGCTTGAAAAGTAAACCTCATCGGCAAAGGCACGCTCCTCACTATTCCAATGCATGATGGCGACTGAACCGTGTCGGGACAAAACTTTACAGTATCCCCTCTTGAACGAGACTACTAGCGCTCCGCTATGACATCAACTAACTGAGTGGCGCGCATTTTAAAAAAGGAAATTATGCTGCCGTACCCTGTATATTTTCCTCCTACAATATTTTTAATGGTAGTTCTGTGCGCCATATTTAACTAAGTTTCCTTCGTTCATTGCCTCTTTTAAATAAAGAAATAAAGTAAAATTAAATAAATAAAAAAACAGCAATTAATTATTGATTCGTTATCCTTTATTTATTCTTATATATGCCTCAATAAATCAATACAGTATTTTTCTTATTTATTCTCTTACTTATATGGTTAACTCGTTTGTTTATTCTTTTTTTACGTTGCCAATATCATTATGAAACAGATTTCAATACTTACTGTAAAATTGCTGTGAATTTCATTTCTTTTTTTCTGTTATAATCTTTCCAATTTTCCTTAATTATTTTGTTGCTGTATTATTTTTATTGGACTTTCATTTTCTACAAATTTTACTTATCTCTCTTTCATTATAATAAAGTACAAGTATTTTGTTTTCCTATATATTTAAATATTTATCTTCTCTATGCATTAGTGTAGTTTGTGCCAGTTTGCAGCGTCACTTTTCAACAATCGAAATCAATAAAAATCCTTTTTCCACAAGAAAAACTTAAAATTTTGTTTGTAAGTCTATTTTTTTGTTGGTTTTCTGGTTTTAGTTTTTTGTTTTTCATCATCATTCCATTTTTTGATTATTAGTATATATTTGCATATAAGGCAAAAAATAAATGAAATGTAATTTGAAAAAACAAAAAGGTATATGTTCCTTCTTTTGTGTCTATCGCGTTTTATCTATACATCATGCTTTTACCATTTTGTCACATACAAATACATTCAATTTGTGCAAATTTCTATTACTTTCTCTTATGTATTCTAGTGTTTACATATGTTGCAGATTCGGTATTCTACTTAATATTGATTACGATTAGTATTCAATAGTCAACTTAAGATTGTTTAAACTATTTTATTTCTTTAGTATCGAAAATTCTATTTGATTTTTTTTATGAAAATAGTGTACGATCATTATGTATTCACTTCAAGCAGCATACATTATACTATATTTACTTTTTAATTTGGATGTATCAAGCTAGAGCCAGAGTTCCACTTTATCTTAATTTATGTATATGTACTATTGTTACATTTTATTTTGAATCTGTATTCTAATGCATTATTATTTGTATATTATCTGTGTAAACAACCACTTTGATATGATAATTTCAGCGGGTGAAAGGATGTGATTTTATCTACGTGCGAACATCAAATTGTTAAACTTTGGAACGGAAGTAACCACTTAAATAATGGCAACGACTAAAATATAATCAAACTCGCTTCATAATGACAAAAAGAAACATTTTAAATGGCATTCCATCTAGAAATACATCGAATTTTACTGCAGTATCCATCTTTGTAATTAATATTCCTTTTAGGAATATGCAAATTCCTAAAAATGCATTTGTTACTTTTGATAAAATGCAAACCGCGCATAAAATTAAATAATTAAAAATGGAATAAAAAACAATGGATTTAGGGCTTTGCGTACATGGAGTATAATATGGATTCCTGAAAAGGGAACAACTTGTGTTAGCAATACATTTGTGGTAACCATGTTCATCCGGATATTTTCTAAAGATCCTTATTTCCTCGATATTTCCACAACATACATTTTTCTATAATAGTATTTGTACGTTTCTATACACCTCACAAATTTTCCAAATGTTACAAGCAGAGTTTTTTGGATTATTAGGCACGATATTAGTTTCCTGCTGCTTGAGTTTACATGAAAAGATATGAAAGGAAACCCAAGGTTTATATGTTTGAGTAGTATATGAGATTTTAATGAACACGTGGAGAAAGTATTCATCACGTGAATGTTTATGTTTAGCAATCCGGTGCAATCAATTCCTTTCCGTGCTACCTTTTGGCATTCTTAAACAGAACTATCCACGAGCGGTAGATACTAAAACAATGGATTTAAAAATGAACTTACAACTAGTAATTATGTAAAAAAGATATTGCTTCTTTTTTATTCACTAAAAAAATCCTTTTTTTATTTAATAAAAAAATGTTTGATTTTTCCTAGAAAATGAAGATATATTTTTGAAATGTAAGTTGATGTCTTAGATAATTTCTCTACTAATTTAAGTTAATATGGTTTTCTGCTCTCTGGGTTCACTTCTCCCGCCTTGGATTTAATTTGGAGCTGGCTGGATTATAATTAACAAAAATAACAATAATAAAATAATGAAATATACATCGTGGTGTAGGTGAGTGAGTGAGTATGGTGAGTGAAGTTAACACTTTCCATTTAACGGAGGATCCAAATTATAGAGTTGTTTAAGGATTGGTGGCGTTCGTCGCTAGTATATCAATTTGGACAGGTGTCAATTTTTATACCAGGGAAAAAGTGTTCTAGAGGAGAGGCTGCTATTGATGGTGTTACAAACATGAAGCAAAGATGTACCACCACTACATTTATTACAAATTCGTAAATAGAGATGATATTCTAACCATGAGAGTATCGTGATAAAAAATTGTTGCGATACCGGCAGATATACTACATTAGACGGGAAATTTCGGCATCTGAAAGCACTATGCAAATACAAGCCCAGAGGAATGCAAAAATTCCTACGGAATTAAAAACCTACATTCAAAAAAGAGCAATATGTAATACAAAAGGAAATCCTGGGAACTAGAAGACAGAAAAGGAAGCCTTGAGTCTCTGATGAAGCATAGCTTTAAAGGGAAACAATGCCTTTTTCGTGAAACATAGAAACAGATAACCAAATGGACTGGGCTAAAAACGCAGCATCTAATCTAGGACAGCAGCATAGCTATTCAGCTTAAAAGCGCAAGTCAGCGAAGAGGATCACATAAAATGAATAATCGGTTGAAGAAGCAGAACAGACGGATAGAAAAAAGAACACAAGGATTCTGTACGATAAATTATGGTAATTCTCAAATAGGACCATTAGATACAATCAATTTGTATGAAGTATAAATGAGCATCTGCTAATTAGCTTCCACCTACTTGCACTTGATTATACTTATCCTGTTAGTACATTTAGTGACAGCCTGCAAGACCTAAGGCGCAAAGAAATATAAAATCAGAATAGCAGCGAAGACAAAAGTATGACTCGAAATAATCTGTCCCACCCACCAACAAAAATACCACAAGGCGGGATGTACTGCCATTCAAATTTTTCAAAATGCAGGCCAGTACTCCGGGTAGGATACTACAACCCACCAGCAAGCATATCTAAAAAACAGAGTAAATGTTAAATTTCCAAAGGAAGACGACTTGAAGCAGTAAACAGGTAGGTATTTCTTGATAGAAAACTCAATTTATAAAATTTACAAAAAGCCTAGTGTGTCGCTATTTTGGTGGCAGAGAGAGTTAAATAAGCATGTTCTTTCTGAAGCATTAGCTAGTTAGTTTAGTTAAGTCGGAGGGAAGTGCAACTCTAGGCACTCAGACTTTTTTTTAGGCCAATTGTACTATTCCGGAAATTCTCTTTTCAATGGCGTCCTGGCGTTCGTAAGATTTTGGGAAACTGGGAATATTCTCCAAAGGCAGAGAGTACGCGGACTCTTCGTTGAACAAAACCCTACCGAGTTGTTTGCGCCTGATATCTGAGGAGGCCAGGCAGTTGCATATGAAGTGCAGAGCAGTCTATCATATCACCTTACTACAAATGTCCTTTTTAACATTCCAAACCAGAGAGCCAAGTGAAGTAGACATTACTACCAAGAAAATACTATTTTAAACAGGCTACTTAAGAACAATACGGGGGATACTCGAAATCACAAAACTATGATTTGGTAGTCATATAAATTAAACTCTACCATGGATCACATATAACATGTTGGTCTTAAGCCTAGGAAAGAAGGGAGAGGAGGGGGGTTTGTGGTAATGTAATCAAGCTAATAGCTTCAGTCAAATGAAGTTAAATTTGTACTAATAAGGGGAGGGGGGTAAAACAAAGGCGGGTTACATCCTACCTGATCACTGCTTACGACATGCTACACAAGGGTGCAGCTGCTGAATTCAGTATAACCATGAGTTACATATCTTGATAATAATCCAACGGCATAAATGATTGTAAAAGTGCGCAAAATGGCATTGGGCCAGTCTAGCGCAAAGGGTGGATAACGAACAAATACCTAAAAGGGCATTTAAAAGTGAAGCCAAAGGAAGTCCACTTACGGGAAAACCATGCAAATTATCGTAAGAATTGGGGGACGTGGCCAGTCAAAAACTGAGGGAGGTGTGTCTTAGATGCCCACAGCCGATTTAATATTTTGCGCTGTTGAAGACAAAGAAGAAGCAAAATGCTGAAGCAACAGTTGAAGTAGTAGGCTAGGCTTCGATCTTGCCAAGAAATGAATAACCGTTCTTCATGCAAGGGTAACGTTGGCATGTAAGTAAGTTAAATCATGGGAGTCACGCAAATCTATTTTTGCTCAATTAACATTGACTAGCCTGACACCTGGAGCGATGTTTACAAATTGATGGTATTGCAACATAGACAATGTGGCCGAAGCGGCTGACTACTTCGAAAAACTACGTGTTGCGAAGCTAGCCTGAGAAATGTCCTCGCTATCCTGACCAGGAGCTGCTAAGTAGCTAGCCGAAGTCCGACCCAATATAGGGCTAGTATCATCGAGTCGCAGGAAACGCCTTGGAGATGAACTGATTTCCTGGAGAAGATCGATTGTAATACATATTATAGCTTTCTAGTAAATTATTTGCCCGGAAAAGGTTTCTTAGTCGACCAAAAATTAATTCTGCTGTTACCGGTTTTGTAACATAAGCTAATCGTTAAGAACACTTTGCGTGCCTCATAAACATTAATACTTCTACAAAGGAGACTGAAGGGATGAAGACTGATGCTTTCTACGGGGCAGTGAAATGATCCCCCGATCTCTTTCTTCGATGTGAAATCAAAATAATACTAGAAGATTTCAACAGCTATCTGCCCATATTGAAAAGATATGCCGGGATCCATAGCTAGAATAAATGTGTGAATGACAACGGGCTACGGATTATTCAAATTATACACTTGGTGTGTTAGAAGTATTGTACTTTGTTAGGATCCACAAATTATGGTGGGTTTTCCTAGGTGGGACCACTTTCCACCGAATTGATAATCTGTCTGTCAACATTGATGAACGCCAGAACATACCGGGAGCCAATACAGAGTCGCATCACTATGTCGTTGCGTAGTGTCGCGGGCTTGAGTAACAACGTCGTCTCAAATTCCTGGGAAAATCAGGTGAAAGTCAACACTGAAGCGATCCACAACACTTTTACTGTAGGTACAAGAGGTAAGTTGATGCTCTAGAGATTATAATAATAATAATAATTCGATGATGACTGTATGCTAGCGAGGTAGCGGAAGAATTCTGCATACCGGACAATGCAGAATTTTAAAGAACGAAAGGATGCGCAAAGACTTACCACCAACCCCGTCAAGTGAAGAAGCAACTTCACAGAGGGAAGTAAAAAGTCGTGAAGAGCTAGCAGGTCTGTGAGGCCAAGAAGTACAGGGAGCGATCGTAGCATAGCCAAGCTGGATGTCCCGTCAACTGAACGTAACAAATATGAGGCGACCAGCTGATGCTGACGATTTGGGATAACAAATCGATGCTTGCAATTATAAATACATCACGTTCTGGCATTAGGTCGGATAGGTTTATGCCTAAGAAGCTTCACTGCAGTCAATTCAGCTTCAAATCAGATTTTTATTCAATGGCAGTCGATAGAAAAACTGTTGGAGTATGGCTATTAGTTGCACTATCCTTTCATTGACCTGAAGGCCGGAACATAGTGAGGTAAAACCGTACCGAACTAAGAGAGTTCCAAAGAACTAAGAGAGTTGCAAAGAACTGGACTTTAAATTAATTGTCACTTCTCTTGTTTGTAGGTAAGTAGATTAAAGACGGGAGTGCGTGGCTCAAGAAATACATACGTGTAATAAAATAGAAAAAAATGCAGGAATCCGTGGCCCTGAAGTGAGTGCCACTGGCGGTATTTCCTTCAAGTCCACTCGTCTGCAGGTTTATGCTGATGACACAATTAGTATTCGTGAATATGATTCAACCGAGATAGTTCATAGGGCAGGAGGTATAGTATTGGTGTGGAGAAAGAAGTAGTCTACAAATAGAACCATGAAATATTCTAGGATGCCAGGGTTGTCGACCTCGAGGTAAAATCGTTTGATTGGAGTTCCTTTTTGAGGCAGGGTTAGACCAGATACGAGTTGTTGCGCCGTCAATGATGCACATATAAACAGTATTTGTACAAACTCTGACTAAGAAGGAAGGATGAAGTCAATTGAGAGCAAGTCAGCGGAATCCGAATTTCAGTCAGTTTCTTGACTCTCATGCCACGGGTTTGGTTGCCTCACTTCGGAACTGAGCATAAAATTTATCAAACAATTTGTATCATTTATCCAATCTAGGAAAGGAATTCTGTAAATAAAAAATATATGTACTTTCAGTGTATGTGTTAGAAAATTTTAAGTAGTATACACTCTTCCAAAACGGTACTGTAAACATTGCGCAGAAAACTCATGGTTTGGTTAAAAAATGCAATACATAAAACAATTTTAACATGAATAGCAAATCTTGTCTAATCGTTTCATATATGGATATTTGACACTAACTTCAATTAATTTTATATTCGAAAGCTTTATAAGCAGATATAACACTTTTTTAAAGTGGTTGTATTATTATTAAACCTTTGGTTTTATTCTATTTTACTAAAATTAATATTCAATATATTGAACGTTAGCCTTACTAACCATAACCCTTTTCTGTGTCCTTACTTCTTTGCGATTTACCTTCATTATCGTTCCTAAAATGGCAGTTACCAGCAACTACAATGTTGCTTATTACAAACTTTTTGTTGTTATCTTAAATACTACTTATGTCTTACTGAATTATTATTTGTGTATTCATTTGATAATGCTACAATATTCAAGATTATTATTTTCAAACGTTCTAATGTAGAAATTATTTTTAATATTTTTAGCATTCTTTTCTGGTTCACTTTACTTTCATTTTTCCAACCGTTTTTTACTTCTCGTGGTTTATCGAATATCAATTTTTATTTTAATGAAATTATGTATAAATAAATATATTCAGATGTATTTTATATGTATAAATATATTTTTCTTTAAATGAAAATTTCTCAAATTTTCACTTTCACACAAATATGAGGGCATTAAATGCGGCAGGTACTAACTATTATAGTAAGTAGTAAATATATAGTTAAATCTGCATATATAATAAATATAAACTTTCAATTATTCAAGAAATCAGTTTGTTTTGGGTCTACAAGAAAAATTTTATGAAGGCAGTTTTGCAAATCTTAACCAATATCAACATTTATGCGTTATTAGCTTATTTGATTTATATCCTATTTTATAATAGGCAAGATTAGCATTTCATTTTGCATTCACTGTGAATACCTTAGAAAATTTTTCTTGCATGAAATCCCAAAATGCAAAATACCTTGCTGAATTTAGTTCAAAACTATACTCTATAGTCCTTTGGACTAAAGATTCAAAAGCACTTTAATTTCATCAAGTAGTTCTTAGAAATTCAGTTAAAATAGAGGTTGGGACTGGATATTTTATTTTCAAATTAAGATGGATGTGTTTAAAATATGATAGTTTTGAATTTTCATTCGTACTACATTTGTTATTATTTTTGAAAAAAAAAAAATCCATAAATAAATGGTTGGTCTTATAAATAAAGGGAGAAATTTTCAATAGGGACAAGCAAGGGAGATATTTTTAATAGTATCTATCACAAAATAGTAAAATTTCGAGACTGCGATCGGAAATCACTTATTCGAAATTTGAAAATTTCAGTTGGGGGCATAATACGCAGAAAAGAAAAAAGTTTATGCAAAGCAGGAACCCGCGTATTGAATGCTTCGTATTTACTGAGTTTGTTCTCTGTAGGAACCAACGCTGTACAAAAATATTTCCTTCGCCATTTTTACTAAATTCGCCCAAGGATATTTTATTAAATTTTCACTCTATAATTTACTACTTATTATTATGTTTATGAATTTTTTTACGTTGAACTCCTTTGAAGTTTTTAATCGAGTAAGATGATACCAAAATATTTATTTTTATTCCATTCATTTTTATTTAGGGACAAAAACTCTTCGTGTTAGTTTTGTTTTATTAAATTTTTGTGCTTCAATGTGCGTTCTGCATATGGTTTCGTATATATGCCTTCTTAAGTTGAATAAGCAAATTGATGAGACAGAAAACCTATTTGTTTTGGTGTTTCAAAAAGAAATGCATACGATACAAATTATTGTATTATTTGTTGTAAATGTTATGCACAAAATGCAGTTTTATTTCTTTTCTTACCTATAAGGATGTTGGTTAGTACTGTTGCGTGTTACATCGATGTACAATTTTTTGGTACGTTTATTTTTCCTAAAAATATTTTGGTTTAGTTGAGATTTTTTTTGTTATGTGTTACGGATTGGAAAAATCACTGTGTAGATAAATTATGCATGTTCGTGTATAATTCTAACAAATATTTTTTTGTTAAAGATTATGTCGTTATTTGTATATGAGATTCAATTATTTCTATTTGGTTTTCAAATGTAAATGGCATATGGTTTCACATAAACTATATTTTGATTTATTTTCGACAAAGAGTAACGGTACTGCATTATCTGTCTACATTACGATGATTTGAAATATAAAGAAACAATATAAAAATGTACAAGCTGGAAGCTAGTTATTTAAAGTATCTAAGCAATCAAGATTACAGGGTAGTACCTGTCTCATAGGGGTTCGCAGATTCGGCATTACAATCCCCAGCAAATGCAACCTCTCTCACCTCTACATTGGTAATCCATAGCCAATGCAGAGTCGTAGACGAGAAAGGGCGAACAGTGAGTTCTCTGCACCGTGAAGCAGAGATGAATCCGATGGTCGTTCAGGTTGGTAACTGTACAATAAGTCTACAAACAAAGAGTTGATAAGTATGCTCCCTGCTTAGAACTGGCACTTTTAAAGCACTCATTGGACAGGTCAGGAAATGAGACTATTAGGCAGTGTGGATTCTCAAACACAGACTATTTTCTAAACAAGAAAAAGGCCTAGAATACAAGAATGCAACATAGACTTTCTGGTCCACAGAAATTTCGCGCAACATCACAAACTTGAACCTAATCAATGAGAAAAGTGGTGTACTTCTAACTAAATTCATCAACTTTTGCCTAATTAACCTATGTGCTCCAAAAGAAGACAAGACCGACTCAGTAAAATACGAATTCTACAGTCCTTGGATCAGTATTTGATTCACGCAGCAACTTTTGTGTCATAGTCTCCATGACATAATGGAAGCAGGCTCAAAGAACTCGCTTGTAGCAGAAACATAGCAATCACACTGAGTTATTTACCTCCCTGTAGTATCCACAAAAGAACAGGAGCCTCAACAGGTGAGACAACCAAATTGATCACATTCTCATTGAGAAACGAGGAGCATCTTGCATTCTTGCTGTACTCTTATACCGCGGGGCGAATTGAGATAGCGGCCATCAGAGTATGACATTGATGCTAGATAGCAAATAGTGGAAGCAGCAGGCTTACCCTTGCTACTAAGTTCGAAAAAGCTCCAGAAGGAAGAAATGGCATCGAAATATCTCGGAGTGTGAGACGGCAGATCCTGCAGGCGTTAGACCGAAACTAGGATGCTGATGGCATTGACGTTGAATGGAATTAGATTGCAGAGAAAACCATTGGATACTAACCTTGGCACAATAGGGATGAATGATTTGAAGAAGAGTGTCAGCAGGCCGTCAATGGAATATCAGGAATAACCCACAGGTACCCAAATGAGATAAATACTAAGATATATCGCTGATAAAATCTGGGGAAGGGGACAAGAAACCATGTAAATTATTAGATATACGAAAGATAACTTAAAGAGCATAAATTAAGATCGGCTCACAAACTGACAAAAAGACAGACAGCAGGGTTCCGGTTTAGTACCATATTTTGCAAAAACACAGCTGGGGATCTGATTGGAGACATGGAGGAGTTAAAATATCATCTAATATTTCGATCGATTCGATAATTCGGACAAAAGGAGCAGAGATGATACAGGCACCTCTCCCCCCATCTATGTGTATTCGAAGAATTCAAGCATATACTACGCTGAGAAGCAGCAAAGTACCTGGTGTGGATGAAATACTCGACAGGTATTGTCGAGCTATTGAAGAGTAGAAATGTAGATGTGCCAACCGAGTTTCTTGAGCTCATAAGTACTATACGATCTACCAAAGCTTTCCAGGAAGATTGGGGCTAAAGTGTCATTGTCCTATTTATAAAAAGAGTGATTGGTAAAATAATAATAATCGTCAACGCGGAAATCTAATTGGATCTGGGCCTTGAAGCGTGATAGCGCACTTCATTCAAGATTGTAACGGTTCACTACAATACACTGTAGGAGGCACTGTGGTCAGCATTGACCAGATATTATTAGTAACGTATATCCTGGAGAAATTATCATCGACTTCAAATAGGCAACCGGTAGTATCAATCGGTCCATACTGTACAAAATATCGTCTGAATTTAAAGTTCTCTCAACTCATTACGATTGTCATTGTAATGATGTATACTCCAGAGTGGCGTTAGATAACGTTGGGGCCAACCCATCGCTTTCCTTTAATCCGGAGTGGCAATTATAGTGAGTGTGCCAGTCTAGTATTCAAGTAAAGACTTAAAACCAAATAATAAGATGTTTCGGAATAGACTGCACACCGTTGGAACGCCGAGGAAACTTAAACTATATGTATTATAATCTGACTCTAATCTCCTTAAAGGAATATAAAAGGTCATCAATCATGCAAGGATCTCTACTCAAAAAGATTTGTTCAAGGTTAAACAACTTATCATACCATCTACACTTAACCCGAAACCTTACACTCTAAGATTATGTGTTCTTTAGTTTCTCTAACCAGGCAAGTATTACATTTGTCCGAATCTATATTGGTTGGTTTGAAGAAGATTCAGTAATTTTTCTTCGGAAGCTGTAAGCGTATGCGTAGCTTTCGGCTATATTATGGGTAAAACAGCGTGAATGTTAGGGAAAAATGGTCCTTTGACGCGTGATGTCGCCCAAAAGTCGTCCTCCCACACTCCCGAATTGTCTTCAGAACATCAACAAGGGAGGGTTCGACCAAACTTGATGGACTAGAGCCCAGAGCCTCACGGTTCTCTACATGGATCAGTTGATTTAATAGGTATCCCGCGTGCGCCGGATGCAAGGGTATGTATTTTGCCAACTAGGTGATGCGATGGCGTAGTTAGTTTGAGTAATTTACAAGTATAGAGAGAGTATGTAATGATTGAAACCTTTTCTTCACTCATCCTGGAAGCCACCTTGATGGCCTGAAGCAAGACCGAAATCGCAGTCGCCACCAGAGGAATGCCACAGGTGGCCCCAAAATCATACGACAGGATAACCGGAATCTTATTAGAAGTAGCGAGAATAACATTGGGAATTACAGTGTCAAACAAATCCCAGAACGACTTACAGATCGAGGAGAGACCATTTTCAGCATCCGGGTTCTAGAATTTTTTTTCCTTTAATTTAAGAAGTCCTTTCGCTTCTGAAACAGATAGGCGTGCAATATGGTGGTTCTAGTCAATCCCAAGCTTCTTATCAAGATACAAGCAGATATTGAGTTGAACTTGTTTTTTAAATATTTTGGGGGATTCATAGTGGGGACCTTACCACATATCTATAGAGATTAATGGTTTTACGGAGTGTGATATCCCAAGAAAAACCAGTTGAAAAATTAATCAACCTGTCTGCTTTTGCGGTTTTAGGAATAATCAAGTTCAAGTGGTCCTTGACCGAACTCGTCCTCGGTATCTCCCTGCTAAAAAGCTAATGGATATGAAATGGGCAAGGGTAAGATTATTAATTTTAATGAGCAGGGGTGTTACCGTGCTTTTCTTGAAGAATGCAGACTGGGATTTGGTTATGTTGATTGGTAGGCCCAATCTTCGAAATTCATCAACAAACACATTTACCTGCCTTTGCAAACATTTGGAAGTCGTCAATCAATCTTTCCCAGTGGCTAAAATGAGGAAATCGTCTGCATATTGGAAGATTTCAATGCTATCAGAGCACTTATTAAGCATGAATGTTGTATAGATATTAAAGAGCATTGGACTGGAAGCGTTGATTGGATATTATTCTTGACAACTATAAGACAATCTAGTACTATGAGATCTATCATATCATCTTCAGAGCTATGATAGCATTAGTCCTACTGCTCTGCGAGTGACTTCAATAAGTTTGCCCATGGAGCAAACCAGGCTTAATTTGAAGGATCTACCTTTAATGCTCTGAGTGAACAGCTTGGTAGAATATAGAGTAGTGAGTGTGAAAGCAACGAAATTCAACATCGAAGACCTGAATAAAGTTAGAACCAAGCAGGACGCTTGCTTAGTATTTGTCAACCAACTCAAATTACAATTCGATGATTTCATTATGAAAACTACATAGCCAGCCAAGGTAAAAATTTGTTTCCCGTCAGGACAAGTAAAAGTCAAACTAGCTGCAGGAAAAGTACACGTCAGTTCGGTGAACTGAAAAAATGCCTCAAATGCGTGGGGTTTGGTCACTTCACTATTTCGCTAGAGAAAAGAGTTACTTTTTCGGAGAATGCCGTAAGGATCTGTTGTTTCTTGTTCTATTCAGACAAGGTAATTCCAGGTGTAGGGGTCGCATTTAGCTAAATTTTAGCCATTGTACAGAAGCACATGGCTTGGTTTGGTAAATTTTACTGTATAAGTGTTATAACAATCCATCAAGCGTTTGTCTACAACATTCTCGAGGAATATCAAGGTGGGTTCGATTCCGAATGATAAATAATGGAGTAACTATTTTCAAAAAAACAGGGGTTCGATAAGTGATTGGAATATGACGTCAATGTTTACCAACTGGTTGTCGATATTTGTCAAGTTTACGACAGTAACAATTCTGAAGCAGTTTATAGAATAAAGGGGAAACTAAAAATCTTAGTAAAACTAGTCTAGTTGATAGAAGCCACGATTGCAAGTGACGAAGGCTTTATGAAAATCTAAAACAAATCTGGTTGCTCGAGTAATTCGTCGGGAAAGTGCACTCAATGGATATCACAGACATGGTCCTTTTACCATTAAGCGGTTAAGTGTTCTGTACACAGATAACGTAAATGCTTGGGCGCACTGGAAGTTCGAGTCATCTGCAAGTGATGTGAGATTCAAGAGCAACGATCTGAGAAATGAATATATGTACATAGGTATGTTCCAAGCGTGAAAATGTACACTTATGAAGTGGAACTTCCCGATAAGCGGTGATATCGATATAACCATCAGTTTAGCCGGACATGCATACACGAAATACAGGAATGCACTAAAAACCAAATCGTGATATGAGTTTTCTACGGCAAAGCTCAAAGGACCCGTCCGTAAGGAGCTACGAAGAAGATAGAGGTAGGCTGCAGTACCCTTTTGAGGATTTTAAATAGGAGAACGTGATTTTTAGGCTGAGACTGTCTATCTGTCGAAATACTTCAGTAACAAGCCATTCTTCAAGAATGTCCTACGAAAGGAGCAAAGCAGGCCACTGATTTATTACCTCGCATATCTGATCCTTCAATGGGGGCATATAGGTCTCTTCCATGTAAATCTATTGTACTATTGGGCAGACCGCAGGAATCGGTTTAACTTCGTTTTTCCCAAAATATACCGAGACGCAAGAAAAGGTTTTCAATTGGCTGTTTAAAGCAAGCAAAGCAAATGGTGATGAAATTTTATTATTGTCCTGAATATTAACATAACTGAGCAACATGTTACAGCTGCAGAGGGTACCACAAGAGCTACTTTCGTTACTGAGATAAAATCTTCAAATTTTGCCTTGGTTTCCGTAAGGGGCGATCGACAAGTTTTTGCGATAATTGAAGTTTTAGGACCAGGATGTCCGAAGTTTCACGAAGATATTTTACCTTCGTGACTCTCATTTCAACATTTTAGTTCAGGGATTTGGAGTTGCATAATAATCAAACCGGTTGGTTTGAAGTTACACTGCAATCTCGTACTTCTACTGCTTTTACTATAATAGTAACATTTGTGGTACGATTGCAACTATAATGATATTCGCAAGGATGTGAGGCCCTTCTTCGAATTTACCGATATACGAAACCTGGTGCTCACGATAGAGGTAATAATCATTGGATTTCCAGATAACATACTAGGGGTAATACAAGGACACAGTCTGGAGGAGGTGAAGGTAATTGGATAATGTGGGTGGAGAGTATTGGCCAGAAACCGAAGATTGAGGAAATGTTAATAGGCCTTCATGAGGCTGGGGTTACTGTTTGTAATCAAACAATTTAGCCTAGTCCACTCATCCGATACCTTCGTGCTATAGTCGATTGAAAGCTCAGTTTTAAGTAATATTTTATTATAATATGTGTCAAAGGTTTTAAATATAAAATCACAACTTGCAACAATGTTACACAATATTGGCGAAAGCACCAAAAGTGTCAAAACGTTCATCACTAAGGTCATGAGTACTAACTTATTCTAACCAATTCAAGTCTGGAATCATATACTAGAAATAAAGGTAAACATTAGGCTGGCTACTTTAGTTTAGGGATTAAATATGCTTCGGATCATTCCAGGGAATATAATAGTAATTTGTATTTGAACTTGTGAGAAAAAGAGAATATAATGCGGAACAATGAATATCCGAAAGAGAGTGGTGACGGAGAAAATAGTTTATTCAAGGCAATTGCTAGCTCGGCATAATATGCAACATAGCTTACTAGAATACGATGTTTGCCGGTTTTTTCGGGCGTAATACATATCAAAAATATATAAATCCCTTCATCGGTTCTACAAATTTGTTGAGTTAGTAATTCGACGGCGATCCACAATATATTTGGTTTTATTGCTGACAATTCGTCCAATTTAAAGTTGAACTGCAGAGCCATATAAACGTGCCGCTATTATCGAGCAGAGTTAATGTAGTATTATTGTTTTAAGAAAAAGAATAAAGTGTGCACGAAAATCGACATTAAAATAAAATTATAGTGGGCAACACGTTTTTCACTTAGAAGGGCCTGGAGTGTAGTGTATTCGATAATAAGATTCAATACATTAAATCAATTTTACAAAATAAGCATAAAGGAGCCCTGGTTTAAGGACATTGTTTGGAGGCTGTATTTGGTTAAATTATGTGCCACAGTTCTGCAGTGGAGTTGCTTTCGTTCCGAAGGTGGATGAGCGAAACCACGACTCTTCGAAGGATTTCAGACCTGTAACTCTCATCTGCTTTGTACTCAAAACTTTGGAATGGAATGTTAGGTATCTTGTGTGATGACGCTAGGTCAACTGCCGTATATCAGGTTGCAGTACTCTTACTTGCAAGCAATTCTCCAGAAGATGGTTCGGACGGTTGAGCAGACAATCATCATAAGCTAATAGCATACGCTGGTTATCTTCTTTAACAGGGAAGGAGTTTCTAAAAATGCAATTACGAGGCTATCCAAAAGCTCAAAAATATATTGGGTGGGAGAGCTGTATCAAACATCGAGAATAATTGCTGGTCCCAAGCCCACGTAAAGAAGGGGGGTACTCTTTTCAGTAAAACAAATCTAAAATGTTGATTTCACTCTGCTAATTCCTACCTGATCTGTTGATATGCTCCGCGAACGACTGACTACGAAAATTAATTCAATGTCGTTAAAAACAAAATGATCGGGTTGGGGTATTCTTAGCCCCAGAGCTCATCTTAGTCGACGCGACAGAACGGGCCCCGGTCATGTCAAGAAATGGGCAAGTATTTTTGACGCATGGACGGCGAAACGACGTAAGCAAATTAGTTCGAGCAAAATAAATGTGTCAGCACGCTAAATATTGGCACCCTCACTACAAAGATCGAGAAACTCGCAAGAGCCCTTCGGAAAAGGGGATTGATATTTGCACTCTACAAGAAACTCGATAGTCAAAAGCAGCGACAGGAACGCAAACGCGATAAAAATAGCTATGAAATTCTCTATTTTCGTAACCCATACACTCAATATGGTGCTAGCTTTGCTATCTCTGAGGGTTTCCGTGATGCCATTAAAAAATTCGAGCGATTTGATGCTCGGCTGATAAAACTCACCATTATATCAGCTGATCGCACGGTTCACTTCTTCACTGCATACGCCTTCTGGCAACTTCTCGATACAAAGACCTCAACGTACTACTTAATAGTTGTGGGGGTGGAAACGCAGACGACAATAGTTGCTTTTGGAAAAAGGGTTTGGAGCGCGCAATGAAGGTTTTGATCTTGTACTTCTGAATACATGGTTCATCAAACGATTGTCCAATCTTTTTACATTTTATAGTGCGAACAGCAAAACGCAAATAGACTGTATACTTATAAAACACCGAAATTTTATCACAAGGCCATGGTGAGCAGCGGCTCAATAACGAGATACAAAATATTATACAAAATCCGCAGAGTAAAATAAATATGCAAAATATTATGCAAATTTTCATTGAAGAGGCTGTACTTGGTTAAATTATGTGCCATAGGTCTGAAGTCGAGTAGGAGTTAATTTTGTTCAGAAGGCACTTAAGCGAAACTAGGGATATTCAAAGGATTTTAGACCTATGATTCTCACGTCGTTTGTAATGAAATGGAAAGTGAAATATCCTGGGAGAATGGCGCTAGGTGCAGATCTCAGTATGCGTATCTGACAGTGAAACCTCCAAGGTAATCCTTCAGGAGATGGTGCAGACAGCTGAGCGAACAATTTATTGTCAGCAAACAGTGGTAGGGATGGAAAACGAGCTGCATCTATCAGTATAATGACCGCTTTGTGATAATACCCTGCAAAAGCTCTAACCTGACTCTCAGAACCTGGAAGGAAGACAGTCAACTTTCTGGAGGAAATATCACAACGTGGAAGTGGAATTCTCTTTGGCTGGCTTAGCTACTGGCTGTCTACACTACATCACGGAACCTATGATTATCATATAATTTACGAAAAATGAATGCATGTATGAGCATTGACTCATAGGTGATCATGATGATAAGATAGGGTTACTGCATAATACACACTATCACGATGGATAAGAGGCAGATATCCCTATGCATTTCATTTACAAATATCTGACTTTGATATAAGCTAGACTCTAGGCTCGGCACTTTGGAACGCTTTTATGGATACCTCTAGCAACAAGACGTCAAAAAGTTTAGCTTATCTGAACGTTATCAGCATTTGGTTGACAAATTAACTAAATTTTGCATGGTTGTGGTTCCTACCATACTGTCGATGGCAGATATTGTCCCAACTTCAACTTCACTAGGTTTACTAGGCTTCTGTTTCACTAGGCGTTTTTTGAAGTTTGGAAGGTTTTTAGAAAATCATCCTCCCGAACTAGTAAAGACGTGACACCAGAGGTCCTTTTTTAAGATTCAAGTTAGGACCCCCCGAGTCTAATTCTTAAGATTGTGGTAATTCACAATCAATGATGGTGTCGTCGTTATTGAATTCTTGATTTAGATTAGGATAACAACGTTAGATACAGGGCTAGGCCCTATATTACGAAGAAAATAGAAAATCATAGAAATAGCCAAATTAAAGGTGAAAGAACTTTTCCGGAAAAATGTTTCATAAAGCAGACAAATAATGCATTTTAGAACATTTTCTATTGCACTTCTCATCCATTTTCCATCGCGATCAATATGATCTTATCCTAATCAATTTGCTGCTTACAGTTTTTCCATTTCACTAAATTTCTACTTGGTATTAAACGTTTTTGTCATAGTATAAATGCATATATTGTAATATTATTCCTAAAACACTTAAAAGAAACAAACAAACATTTCCCCTTTGCGGTCTCACAACATGAAACAAAGGGAAATGCAACACATTTAGGTTTAGAGAATGGCTAGTAAACGACATTAGATTATAGTTAATGTTATCTGGGTATATGTATAGGTATATATCTATAAATACGGCATCCTACTTATTTCTTATTATTTTATTCGTTTGAATGACTTACATGCTGATATCTAAATATATTTTTGGTAACAAATATAGTTATTCTATTGTATACAAGTAAGTGCTTTATTGGAGATGTGTAAGGGTATTTTCATTCGTTTTACTTCGATTGATAGACAATTCGTTCTGTACGTTTATTCTTGGATAGGAATTTCTCATATAAATCTTTCATTCACGCATTCATCATTTGTTTATTATTAAATGCAGTTTTCTTTAATTATAATATAAAACACAATCTCTTTCAGGCAGGAGAATTAGATAGACTTCGTTTTGGATTTTTACCCTTCATTTGGTATTCTCTTGTCACTTGCAACGATTCCTTAAAGATATTTCACTGCATGGCCTTTTGTAGTGGTTTGCAGTATATAAAAAGTTGTAAATATTCTTCCTCCTACACAAATTTGTTAGTGACAGATTTTTAATGCAAACCATGTAGAAATCATAAATCACACAATCATTCGCTGGAAGGTGCTTCAATGCCCTTCCGAAGGTATTTATTCGTATTTTTGTTGTATTTATTGTTTATATGTATTAGATATAAATAAGTGTGTTCTATTCGGCAAATTCAATATTTTTTCGTGGCGAGTTGCTAGTTTGTGAGTCGGTTTTCTTTAAAATGGACACATGATGGCCTTCACCATTCCGGTTAGGATATGCTATCACAGAGTCCTGTTTTGTCAGGCAACCTCGTTTTTGATCGGCAAATGATATCACCGAATCCTGTTTTACTAGTTGATGTCGCCTTGATTCTGTAAAAAATAGAAAACATATACGGTTGGATTCTACAATAGCTCTAAGCTTTCAAAGTACAGCTAAGAATATGTAGACGCATTAATATTCCTTTCTAGAATCAGGTGCGGTTGATCCTTTCCAGATTATTCCTTAGATTAGATCAAAATTGTTTTCTATTCTATTAGTTTTCAGTTCCAGGTTTACTCTCAATGACGATTGTAATGATCAAATAAATTTCTATGATTTTGAAGATAAGGAGCCGCATTTAGCTCCAATTTTATAATTTTATGCGAAACCTTCCATTTGAAGGACATATATGAGGTCCACACACCAAATCACATACACATCGAGATTTTATAAACAGGCCAAATATGCCATGAAGCCGGTCTACATACCTGGTCTCTGATCCGCAAAAGATATAACTGAATCCTGTTTAACCAATTTATGTCTTTTGTGCTCAATAAACGATACAATACTATCCTGACTTGCGAGGCAATGGTTATTATTAGACTTTCGACTCGATGGATGAAAATTTTCAATGTATGAAATCTGTGTATCCTGTTTGCATAAAATACCACGTCTTGAATCAATTGATACGCTATCAGTTGTAGAATACGAGTCACGTTTCGATAAATCCGAATCCTGTCGCATCAGCTGACCTCGTTTTGTCTCAATGTAGGAGATTTGTGAATCTTGCTTTGCCAACGAGTTCCTTGACCCATTACTATCCTGCTTCAACAACATCTGCCTTGAGGCATTGCTATCCTGGCGTGAAACACAACTACTTCCCCCACTACTTTCCTGCTTGATTAGCAATTGGCGAGAACCATGGTAGTCCTGATTTTTAAGGAGTGATTGCCTGGAAACGTTGCTGTCTTGCTTTAAAAGCATTTGCCGTGACAAATTGCTATCCTGCTTGGCGACAATGTGATGATGGCGATGATGACGGGCAGAATTGTTATTATTGTTTTCATATATGTAAGAGACAGCGTCGGATTTAATTGATGGGCTGCTGCACGGCCCCTTCTTTGCACTGTTCTGATAGTGGGATGATTTTCGAGTGCTGGTCGATGACGAGGCTATGGCAACATTATCGTAATATCTGAAAGTTTTAGAAAGTGTCCTAGTTTTAAATAATACGGTAATGGTTCAGAAGATCTTGAGAGATGAGTCGGTGCCATTGAGAAGGTGAGTGTTGTGAGAGTGAAAGTAAAATATATCCACTGAAATAGAGCCAATCATACATCCATCTTATAAAGCAAAATGAATTCAGAAGTACGGTGGTGGTCAAGCAAGTTTCCAAGTAAACAACAAAGTGCCGCTTATGCCTGGGAATCAGCACATATCAATGCCAATACTTAAATTACATAAAATTTAACTTTATCATTACATTACGATTTTATTTGATATACTTATAATTCGAAGATTGTATTTTACATCCTTAAAATACTTAGAATAAGAAATATTTGCAGTTTTGCAGGAAATTCACATAAAGCCTACGATGTTGACCAAAGTTATGTGAATGTACTTTCCTTGAATAATTGTTCGATCACCATCGCTGAGTAAAAATCAGTCAGTTAAAAATAAAGGCGAAAAGCTATTGCCACCAATTATAAGCATTTTGAAACTGAAATAAAGTGCTCTGAGCCTTAAATTCGTGCTTAAAATACTTTCCATAAAAGTTTAAAATAATTAATATGAAGCGAAACTGCAAAGAGCGAATATAGTGGAAACAACACAATTAATTAAAAAAATGGAAATTGAATATGCAAATTAATAAACTGTATTTTACTTAGGTTTGCCAAGTAGTCAGGATCCAAAGTTCACTCTTCTAACTTGACCAGAGCGAAGTGCTGATGGTTTTGAAATAATAGTTTCCAAAATGTTTAATAGTTTTTTTTGCGATTCTCCTAAACAATAAGACTTAAAAGGATATTTTTCAGGTAGATCAGCTCGTAGAGATATCATTGAATCCTACAATTCAATATATTGGCTGTGTACTTTTCGCCAACAATAGTAAGATTCTTACTAAAATTTCTGAAGGCATCACTTATGTGATTAAGATTACGATATTGCAAGAATCCTTTTATTTGGAAGCTATGGTGAACCTGGGTGCGTTAGAGTCGTCAAAAATATCGTCTTCATAGGGTCCAACGTGAGATAATTTGCAATGAACTTGGCGGGAGCTGACTATTTTCAACGCGCGTAGTGGTCAAGTCACTACTAACGGCGCCCAACGTGGGGCCCATTAATTGTTAGGTTCGAGACCAAACCTTTATTTGGTTGCGAATAAATGAACCTGTGGAGGATAGCTTTTTATGGAGAGGCTAGGCTCCACTCTTCGCTTCGGTTATTAAACTTTATGTTAGACGCCTTTTCGCCGGAAGCAAGTGTTTCTAGGCCTTACTTTCTAATCGCACCTTCTAAACTATAGTTTCTTATCGTTTCCTTGTAAGTATCCGTTCAAAATTTGTAACGTTTTGTGCTCGCCTTGAGACTTATGGCCTTGTAGGTGGTTGCCTTCCAGAAGTCTTTATATATATGGGTCTTTGGGGTTATAAGGTGAAGAGTATTGCCGGCCGATCTTCTGAGGAATGCTGCCTACCTATATGTGTCCCCTTTTTATGTATGAAATGATAATCAAATACTTAAAAAGTTTATAATTCCTTCCCGGATCCCAGGATGAAGAGATGATGAAACTTTAATGGTATACGGGTTTCCCGGAACAAGCGCTGATCCGTCTATGAGTTCCGGGATCAGCAAAGTGTATGTCAGGCTTCAGGGAACTTTGGCAGGGGTTTTGTCCCCGGCGGTACACCCATTTCCGACTATTCCAGCCCGTTCCTTTGCAAAGACAGCGCTTCCCATGGAGAATGACAAAACAAAAAAAAAAATTGACGAAATATGAGGGGAGGAGGAAGAGCTGCATTTGGGCGCAGCACGAAAATGCGTAACTCATCGCAGCAACATCGCAGCAGGACTGAAGATAAACACCAACAAAACCAATTAGAGGAGAATATATGCTATATGAAAAGTCAACCCCCCAAAAAGGTATTTTTTCTGATTTAATTTCATAGCTAACTATAGGAAAAAAAAACCTTTCCTTCTATTAATGATTAATTACTTTTGACTTCAACATAATCCCGTTGAATCAAAACCATTTGTAGAAAATCTCCCAAAATTTAATAGATTTTGATGCTCTTTTCCAAATAGTATACAAAAAATGAAAAAGTATAAAAGCTGAAGGTTTACTAATAAAATTAAAATTTGTTAGCAAAATTTTTTGGAAATGTTAAAAACTTGACAAACCTGACTAGTTTCTTTTTGGAGCATTTTAGTCAACTTAAAAAATTTAAAGGTGATGTATTATTTTGCTAAATAGAGCGTTTGTATTATTGAAGTTGTGGAAAGAAGCGAATAGTGTGCAAATGAGAGAATGTGAACACATATGATGACTTTATGTGAATTTCGTTGGAACACATTATCAACACAAATATATATTAATACGAACATACCTCAATCTTCCACAGCATGTCCGGGACTTTATGATAGCACCAAAGCCTCGTCTGTACTTTTTATTGAAGAAAGCATATAATATCGGATTGATGCACGAGTTGGATGAACCGAGCCATTGGGCGATAGGTGCTGCTATACTCAATATCTCATCTTCCTGACTTGAACGTTCTCCTCCTGGACAAACAAATACGACTCACATAATTCAGTTGCTCTTGCTCCTCGGAAATTCGCATACTTACCAAATTTAATCCTTGCAAAAATTACATATAACGGCAGCCATGATAGCACAAATAAAATAACAACAGCAACCAGCATCTTTACAACCTTAACTTTCGATTTTTGTTGCATTCTATCCATTTGTGCATCTTTGGAGTCGCCAGGTATAGATCTTGTCCACACTTTTATCCAAATGAGGACATAGCAAAGCGTAATTAATGCCATTGGTAGAAGATAGCAAGCGACTAAATTGGCTAGCAAAAAGTACAGATTTCCATCTGTTCCCGGTGGCCAAATTTCAACGCAAACAACTATTCCGGGAGCTGTGGGATGAGTTGTCACCAAATCGAAAAATAGAGCCCATGGAATTGTAGCTCCCAAGGCTATTATCCAAATGCACATAATCATGATGCGTGCTCGGCGTTTCGTCATCTGTTTTAAGGGATACCAAATGGCCAGGAATCTGAAAATTAGGAAAGACAATATGTTAATAAAAGCACTGAATCATAAATGTTAAAGAACTGTTTATACGTATGTACCCAAATACAAGTATATAATATCTGAAATCAGAAATTTAAGAATAGTCGGAATTATTTTCACTAAAAAGATAGTAGGGCGCGTCAAGAAAAGTAGGCTCTCATGGTTTTCCTTGGTGCCTGGGAGATACAACGTTTGGCCGTTTTCCAAACCTACTCTTATAAAGTTCAAACATTCTATAATCAATAATCAGTTGCTTAATATATAGGCAGGGTGAATCGTAACAAATCAGTCTTACTTAGAAAAGAGTTATGGGTTGGGAAGGCGGAAGGAAATTTATAGCCAATCGACGACATAGTAGAATAATAAATGTGATTCTAAAGCTTACGTTCATATTGGCAATTTCAGTGGTATTGAACTACGTTGTGCCAAAAGGTACCACTGGTGTAATCTGGTTCGGTGTCGACAGACAAGTGTTTGCTAAAACGGTTCCTCGTTCTTTGCGTATACTAGTAAAACACTGCTCTAACGCTTTCAATTCCACCCATATTTTTGGCCATTTCTTAGAAACCAATCAACCAAATTCAATGAAATTTTGTAGTTCATCATAACATCGAATGAAAAATATTTCAAAATCAAATTAGTTTTATTGCTTTATATATAGCAGACTTTTGCCTAAAATCGTTATTTTAACGATGTTAGTGCTGTTAGCTTCATCAACGATTTAACATATTTTTATTAAATCTTGCTGAAATATGTTCTAATTATTTTTAATTCGTTCGTTCGCGTGTTGATGGATTATCATCATCATCAACGGCGCAACAACCGGTATCCGGTCTAGGCCTGCCTTAATAAGGAACTCCAGACATCCCGGTTTTGCGCCGAGGACCACCAATTCGATATCCCTAAAAGCTGTCTGGCCTCCTGGCCTACGCCATCGCTCCATCTTAGGCAGGGTCTGCCTCGTCTTCTTTTCCTACCGTAGATATTGCCCTTATAGACTTTCCGGGTGGGATCATCTTCATCCATACGGATTAAGTGACCCGCCCACCGTAACCTATTAAGCCGGATTTTATCCACAACCGGACGGTCATGGTATCGCTCATAGATTTCGTCATTGTGTAGGCTACGGAATCGTCCATTCTCATGTAGGGGGCCAAAAATTCTTCGGAGGATTCTTCTCTCGAACGCGGCCAAGAGTTCGCAATTTTTCTTGCTAAGAACCCAAGTTTCCGAGGAATACATGAGGACTGGCAAGATCATAGTCTTGTACAGTAAGAGCTTTGACCCTATGGTGAGACGTTTCGAGTGGAACAGTCTTTGTAAGCTGAAATAGGCTCTGTTGGCTGACAACAACCGTGCGTGGATTTCATCATCGTAGTTGTTATCGGTTGTGATTTTCGACCCTAGATAGGAGAAATTGTCAACGGTCTCAAAGTTGTATTCTCCTATCCTTATTCTTGTTCGTGTTTGTGTTTGACCAGTGCGGTTTGATGTTGTTGGTTGATTCGTCTTCGGTGCTGACGTTGCCACCATATATTTTGTCTTGCCTTCATTGATGTGCAGCCCAAGATCTCGCACTAATGGCCGCCTGCTCGATCTGGATGAAGGCAGTTTGTACGTCTCGGGTGGTTCTTCCCATGATGTCGATATCGTCAGCATAGGCCAGTAGTTGGGTGGACTTGAAGAGGATCGTACCTCTTGCATTCACCTCAGCATCAAGGATCACTTTCTCGAGGGCCAGGTTAAAGAGGACGCATGATAGCGCATCCCCTTGTCGTAGACCGTTGTTGATGTCGAATGGTCTTGAGAGTGATCCTGCTGCTTTTATCTGGCCTCGCACATTGGTCAGGGTCAGCCTAGTCAGTCTTATTAATTTCGTCGGGATACCGAATTCTCTCATGGCCGTGTACAGTTTTACCCTGGCTATGCTATCATAGACTGCTTTAAAGCCGATGAACAGATGGTGCAACTGTTGTCCATATTCCAACAGTTTTTCCATCGCCTGCCGCAGAGAGAAAATCTGATCTGTTGCTGATTTGCCTGGAGTGAAGCCTCTTTGGTATGGGCCAATGATGTTCTGGGCGTATGGAGCTATCCGGCCTTGGATTGATGGATTATGCGATTACGAAAAAGGTATCATTGGCAGACTTAGAGCAGATAAAGAGTTTAAACGCTGTATTGCAAAGAAAGTCTAGATGGCTCAAGTCGTTAGAGTGCTGGGTTGTTGTAGCGGAAGGTCGATTAAATTCCCGCTAGTGGCATAGGGATTTGTTATCGTGACTGACAATGCTGACCACATTGCCTCCTACAGTGTACTGTATAGCGGTGATTGTTGTTGCAAAACATCTGGCGGAGGTGAAATTGTATATATCTGAAGCAATCGTTGCTATAAAGAAGTGACTGTAAGATGTAGGTCTTGCATTTGCGGAGGATGAAAGACGTGCTTATCACTAAGTGGAAACTACTGCTAGTATCAAAATGGGGAAGCACCACTTTAAAACCAGTGATCAAACACTTTGGATGCGAGGCTCAATTTCAAGTAGCATTTGTAACTTTTTTGCACTGTTAGCATGGCTCTGCCAGGGACAATGCCAAACGCTAGGGATCCGTGATATACCCGTAGGTTGCTTATAGCTAGAATGGTGAGCTCTATACTGCTCTACACATAGTCAGTTTGAGTAACTGCATTGCATACCACTTGCAATGTTCAAAAGACGAGCACGGTTTATAGAAAAACCACCTTAATAGTGTGCTATAGAACCATTTCAGACGAAGGGGCTTACGCGGTAGCCGTTCAACATTTTGGCCGACGAAATGAGGCCCATCTATTATGGACCGGATCTTTGCTCTGATCGACATGTTAAAAACGGTCAAAGGAGAAACCATTAAGTATCTGGCAACAATGGTGGGATCGGGTGGAAAAGGGTCGATGGACCCACAGATTGATCGCCAGCCTCAAGGTGAGGACGCAGGGAACACATGGTGAAATAAACTATGATCTCACGCAGTTTCTCATAGGATATGGCGGTTACTGTAAATACTTCTATAGGTTTAAACTTGACAGCACACCCAGCTGTCTCAGTTGCGACTGTATTCCAGAGGACCCGGAGCATGTTTTCTTCCAGTGTCCTAGATTTGCAGAGGAGAGGAAGAGTCTAGACGATATGTTAGGAGGAACAGTAGCACCGGGAAGTCTAATTGGGAAAATGTTTCCGTGCCAAGAGAATTGGAATGCAGGTTGAGAGAGGCAGAGAAGGCGAAAAAAGCGCGGTCGCGAATACAATCGATAGGCGAGAGGCTACATGTGTACCAGTGTCTTTGAAAGATTTCCACTTCCGGAAGAAAAGATAGACATTAATTCGATTTTAATAACGTTTTAAAAAACAAAAACTTAAAAAAACGCGTTCTTCGCTCACTGTTTTGCGTCAAATCTGTCGCTTGGCTTCCAATTCAACGCTTACAAGATTCTTCATCGTGGAACATTTAAACATTCCAGTGGGTCCGAGTCGCGAGTGTGAAATCATTTCTACTCTGCTGAACCTTTGTTCGACAAAACTGAAGTCCGCACTGCGTCTGAAGGCAATCCATAAAAGGAAGTATTGCGAGTTTGTTAGAAACAACATGGGACGAGCTTAGAACTTAATAGGAGTAGCCATTTTTTTGATTTCGTCTTATGCTATGTATGTACTTTACCTTCAAGCGCTCTAGGGCTAATTCAGTGATCAAAAGAAGTTCTCACTAGACGGTCCAGATGGCTTCAATTGTTATTGAAATCATTGAACATAGGAAGGAAGTATTTCGTGCGACACAATTTTGGCGGTGGTTCGGTAATTGTATAGTGCTTACTTTCGGCAGATGGGCAAGGTCGATAAATAAAAAGGCAAATCCTACTACCTTGAAATCATTCCTATTTTTGTCTCTGCTTTATAAAACCTCAAAATGATAATTTTGGGCAAAAACGCATTTTTTTTCAAGCAAGCTGATATTTAGTAGAACTACTTTTTTTTAACGTTTTCATAACTCTGAATATTTAATTAAATTTAGTGGATTTGTTTCTAATAAAATGGCCAAAAATAGGGGTCGAGCTTAAAGCATTTGCAGCAGTGTATTTTTACAAGGTGTCCCGAAACTCAACGTCAAACAGCTACTACACAGGTAACATTACAGTTTATGCAATTTTGCTTACTGTTGATTGTAGTTATTTCCGAAAGTGTTTATATGTTACATTTGGAAAAAATAAGCTGTCTCTAAATCAACTTTCGCGAAAGCATATCATTCCAAAAAACTGAAGGACAGATTGTGAGTGATTGTAGTGAAATCAATAAATAATTTATTGTTTTATAAATCCTAAATTTTATCAGAATGTAACCATAGAAATTATTATATTTAAGAAGAATGTTGTTTGCCCTCACCATGAATTATTGCTCTGTATCACCTCAGAAAAAATCTTTGCGCCAATTTTTCATTGCATTTTTCTGTAGCTTCAGCGACTCTGTGGTTCAATCCGACTAAACTTTGGCTGGGTGTTGAATAAACTTAATGTAACATTAAAAACCGGAGAACGTTGAGGACACAAAATCATCCCAATGGACCCCATCCGCCTTTTGGGACACTCCCATACGACTTCTTGAGACGCCCGCAATTGTTCTCGACTGTTCTGTCCCAAAGGACCTTGGAACGACCCACCCGCAGGTCATTTTGGGAGAGGGGATTCTACTTCATAGCGTAGCCAGCAACTCATTTGTTGCCCCTCCTTAATATGCGACCTATCTACTGCCACTTCAGCCTTCCAATCATTTCGTTCCGATATCTGCACAAACACAGTTACTAATTGTATATTAGCATATTTTAGAAATAGAGCCGGGAACCGCTTTTAATTTCATGCTAGAACTACAAAGTTTGGCACTTGCATAACGAATAATATAAAGCATAACTCTGGGAAGTTTGAAGGAAATTTAGCTATTATTGGCAAAGTTATAGAAGGTGAAACTTTTATATTTCGTGCATTCTAAAACGTAAATGACGTCATCATAACATATCAATTCTTCAATATCACAAAAAATTTAGCTCACGTGAATGGGGAGGTCGGAGAGAAACATTTCGTTTTAGCTTTTGTAATATTTATATATCAATATCAATTACTCCAGACAGATATACGTATGTACGTATTTATATGAATATGTAAATGAAGCTTTGGGGTAGTGCCTAGTTCAGGTTGATATATTTGTGCATTGAACCAGCGGTATTCAATATACGTACTTTATATGTACATATGTATACTTTTATGTACGAAGTAAATCAAAAATAGGTGTACGATCAATTTATATACATACATATAAAATACAGTATTCGGTAACAATTAATGCTTGTTTGGTTAATGTGAGCAGAATATCTATGACTGCAATGTGTACGTATTTTATGTAGTTTGAAAAAAATATGATTGAATATTTTGGGTTTTTAGCCATATACGAACGGAAAAATATATGTAGGAAGTTTCTCACATAATATGAAAGCAAAACCTTTAAACCCGAAGCACCAGCTTCTGGAATTCCGACTTGTTTTTCAAGATGAACTGTCTAACTTAGGAGACATTGTCTTTTGAAACCATGATCCAAAAAATCGTATTTGCTTTTCAAAGAGACCAACAATGTTGGCAGTTTCATAAGTAACTGCGATCAATACTGTAGTTATTCTGGATTACATTAGAACAAGTTGGGAAACCACTTTAGTATGATACTGACATTCAAAGCCTTAGAATTCAAGAAATTTGCACAAAGTGACTTTCAGCTGCTATAACTCTTTTAGTAATAGTGCGATTTCTACCAAAGTTGGTAGTATTATGTTCTACAATAGGCTATATTACTGGAAAACGTGATAATTCTAGAATAAACTTAAGGGGGGCTCCCAGTCAACTTCTAGAAAATATACTGATAATAAACAGGGTAATATACTATTATTAGCTTTGCTGAAACTGGTATGGAGAGTATTTTGAGGTCTAGGTACCATGCGTATGGGTTTTTATATTTTTTTCAGATATTTGGGTTGGATAGTTTCTGAGAACGGGTCCTTGAAGTAATTGACCTTTTTCGGAATCCCGCACTTTGAAACCAATGCGAAAACTAATACTGGCTTGCACATGACTACAGTCGGTGAAAGAAAAATTTACACGTCCCTTTTGAAATTAGTGGGACCTCCCCATAAATTAAACGTGCAACTATGTTACCCACCGCATGCAATCGGATTCATAGGTCCCACATTTCTACCAAATTTCGTATCAATAGGGTTAACCGTTTCTGAGATATAAGGTGTGACAGACCTCGGACGGACAATAAAGACAGTAAACCGATTTTAATAAGGTTTTGTTTTATTCAAAACCTTAAATATTGCTTTCCTAATAACAGGAAAGGATAAAAGCGCTGGGGAGAAGTAACTTCTTCATATATGGAACTTTAATATTTCATTCGAATGTCAATTATTCTCGTTAATCTTATTTACATGGCTTCAAATGCAGTAAATTCGCACGAAATCGAGAAGTGTGAACTTTTGCTTCAGATACCTTTTTAAAAAAAAATCATTTACAATCGTTTTAGGTGAAACCATGACCTTCAATTAAAACGTGATAAATCCAGTTATGCTGAAAGGAAAAGAATCGATAGTATCTCAATATGTCGGTTTGTATGGTACTGACAGTAACAGAAGAACTTTTGAAGGGCAAGAGGCACTCTGATTTTTGGAAATGAAATGGGGAATTGCCTTGGTGAAAAATTGTGGAACTAAGTTCGGATCGGGATTCATCTGATTAAAGTGATTTGGCAATATACTGTGATTGCTCTTGAACTGCTTTAGCCAGAAGTTGTGAATCTTATTAACTTCAGGCGCCTTCCATTTATCTTCTGAAGGGCTGCTTCGATGGTAACTATACTAATATTAGGCTGGTCATTTCTGTAAAGACTTCGCAAGAACGGATAATGTGTGTGAGCCACGCTCCTTCGAAATTGTAATGGCGCTTCAAACACTACTCTAGAGGTCTATTGCCTGATAAAGATAGATGTGCATAGCGGCTACCTTCCTTTCTCAACTTGCGATTCTTTTGCGTCGAAACACATGGAACGGTGAAGTTCTCCTACGCATACCTCTGTTATTCGCTCCAAATTGTTGATTGTGGAGGCAAAGAACCGTAGCAACTGCAACGTAGATGAAGCTATGAACAACTTTTGCAGTAATCTTGCTACCTAAACCATCACCGAAAATTCTTTCAACGTTACTGAAATAAACCTCTTTTTTGGGATATTCGGCCTAGCGTTTCAGAAAATCTCAGCATATTCTGTGAATGCGAAATGGAATAGTGCCAAAGCAAGTAGGATTCATTGTTGTTACTTTGATTAGAACGATAAATTGATGATTCCACACCGAGGACAAGTGAAATTTCCTGGAGAATTTGTTGTGCTTGTGTCTCCCATTAAAAGAATTTAAGTTATTGTCTCCAATTTCGCCAGCCAGTCTTACAGTCGAGCTCCAACCTTCAAAGGTAGGGAAGCTATTTGGAGGGGGCCGCTGAAGTACAATGTAACGCCACAGTTCATTCGGTAAGTGTGCCAATTCGTTCAACTTGTAATGTGTAGTCTCTAATTTTGATGCCAGACTAGGTCATTTTCTTGAATTTCACATTTCGCGCCATTTGGGTCTGATTATTTTCTCTGAGCAAAAGGAAACTGTTACTGCTGAATTCAATGCACCCGTCTTGGTCAAAGTTAGTACAATTATCGTGGAGGGTAAGTAAAAAAAATCGGCAATTCCTACAAGCGCAAATGCTCAAATAAAACTATGTGACTTAGGTTCACTATCCCGAAACGTGAACCAAAAACGAACGTAGAATCTTCAAAAGAAACCTAATTTACCTATCTGAATATGAGATTCTTGCCTTGCAAATTGAAACTGACGAAATTTATTGCCGTTCTTTTTCTAAGTGAGTAGTTTTTCCCACAATTATACCAATATCCTATATATATATGAATTGCTTAACCATATTTGGAACTGACCATCGCACAAAGTCAAAGCTGCAGTAAACGCGAAAGTTATAATTGAATAAATTTATTATGCACTCACGTGAGGCATCATTTATGCAAGATTGATCTCCAATAAACTCATTAAGAACTCAATGTCCGCGCAATAAATTGATTCCAGATATTTATAGAAAATAGTTTACCCTTGGTCTAAATGCATTTCCATTGATTGAAAGTTCTCTGAAATTTATCTTTCACATAATTAAGAACGTGCAACAGAACACATGCATGGCTTTGATAGAAAGTTGGGCTTACGTGGTCTCCGTACGCAACTGCATCTACAATAGGAAGACGAACCAAGAAACCTTGCAGTGTATTATGTTAGAAGTCGTGAGTTAACACACGTTACATATCACGGATATGAAATTTAAGGAAATCCATCAGCAAATACAGGAAGAATGATTGAAGTAAGATATCTCCTGAATTGTTCATAATTGAATGAAGGTTAAAATTATCATTCACATTGTCAGGCGTTGCTGATTAGCCTAGCCTTCGTCGAAGAGTGAAACTGCAACGTGCGCTCTGATCACCAACACTGAATAATTGAAGGACTTCAAGTACCCAGCTCAAAGTAAAAATCAATCAATCTAGTTTTCGGAATACATGTTGTACCATATATCTCAATATTGAACTTCTAATAGATATCGATAATCCAAACAGTAATCACGTCTAGGCTTAATTCATTTGACCGCCATTGTCAACTCAAACCGGCTGCTCGGTAATCGCATCAATCCCACGTTAAATATCATTAAAGTGTTAAACTAACAAATACGCGATTGAATTAATGTTAATTTCCCATAGAAAAGCATAATCGTGCGTAGACGTATGCCTGACCTTATGCAATATTATAAGGTCGAAGTAAGATCTTCGGCAAAAACTATACGCACATTTGTTTGGATCAATAACTCTTAGTGCATAACCAGCCAACAAACGTAGATCATGCGTGAAATTTACTTATGCTCATTGAAGAACCTTTGAATCTCAGCGGGGGGCGCGTCTGTAGTCTTAATTTCGCCTCAGGTGTTAGATTGAAAACTGGTTCCGCATGTATTGAATGGCGTTAAATGGATGGATCTGAACATGCTTAGATGCTAAGTACGGGTATATGAAATATAGTAAGCGGTTATAGTTCAGGTTCACCGCAGATGGGTTGCAAAGAAGGTTCAAAACCTGCCCCAGATAAATCTGCATAGATTCAGTTAAACAATTTTTATTTAGCCTCCATTTACTCATTACCAATTAATTTTTGATAGTGATTCACTACAGCAAATCTGTAGATTGTCCAAAGTACGAAATACATCTGCAGCTATTACTCACGAAATATCATCTATTCCATGAAAATTAAGCTACGGGTTTTTGAAATTGGCAACTCGACTCACCTGCACGGTGCAGTGTTTAACTCATTTAACTGAGCACTTTTCCTTTCATTGGCAAAGTCTTAACATATATCAACTAACCTTGCTGCTTTTGTCAACTTGTTTATTTGCTTACCATGCAGACTCTGCTACCGAGTAGCGTGTATATACGTTCCGAGCCAGTTTGATGATGGCGGTTAAGGTTCCGAGGAATAGGGTCTCCGTCCAATCTTGGTTTGGTTCAAGTGTCACAGATTTTGCAAAATCCTAGGTATGTGGTATGAGTGGGTCAAGTGTAATTTTACAGAAATTAAATGCATATTTTATATATAATATATTACAAGTCAGTGTTGATATATCGAACTTCATTCAATCAATTTGATAATGGCCTTGTAATCAGCAACATTGCTTAAAAGGAATTTCTTCAAGATAGGTTCTTGAAGAGAGATGAATATTTTGGGCTTTTTATATAATAAAAAAGTTTAACTACATGAGCTAGCTCTTGGGACAAATGCATTGTAACATACATCATAGTTGTAAAAGATACTTTGCCTGCGATATTTCTTTGCTTTATTCTTTGACAATGCTACAGTCTTGGCTTCTCACGCAATAATAATACCTCGTAGGGCATCAGTACAGTAAACTATTCGGACGTGCAGTGCCTAAATTCCACTGGATTCACTGAATTTGTTGCTTTTTCTTCATAATTAAACGACGATAACTTATTTTCCGATAATTTTTTCGACCTAATTACTATCCTAACTCTATCGATATTAGAGTAAACATGGATGTTGCGACCACTGGGCTTCACGCGTCTAAATGAATAATAATAATAATCGTTGGCACAACAGTCCATATTGGATCAGGGCCTTGAAGTGTGTTAGAGCACTTCATTCAAGACCGTAACGGTACACTAAAGTACACTGTAGGAGGCAATGTGGTCAGCATTACGCTCCCCCGAGATTATTACCCTGATTTGACACAGGTACTCATTCACAGCTGAGTCGACTGGTATCCGACGTCAAATCACGATACAAATCCCACTGCCCCCAGCGAGATTTGAACCGCGACCTTCTGTAAGACATGATTAGGTTGCCTTTTATATTTATGAATCTACCCTAATCCCTAAATTTTCAAAATTTTTATTAGCCTCACTCTCCTGTAGACTAGCGTCATCAGTACCAGACCGCCGCATCACCACTAAATAATGTGCAGCTATGATTGCCATCCTTCTTCATAGGCCCTTTCTGATAAAATGTGTTTTGAAAAACCTGACCTTAATTTCATGTTTCGGCATTGAGAAATATGAGTGCCACACTCGCTGGTGACTTTAAGGTTTTGTGTAAAAGAAGACCTTATTAGACTCGAGTCGATGTCTGTCTGTCTGTCACACCTGATTTATTCGGAAACGGCTAGACTGATTGTCACGAAAGTTGGTTAGAGTGTGTGTTCTGTGGATCCCTTTACATACAGCACGTGGCGCCATTTTCTGTTACGTTTAAGGGGGCTCCCCATACATGCCAAAGGAGGGTGCAACGTTGTTTTTCACAGAATATGGCCATGTGGGGTAAATGAAAGGGTTCAATTAATATTTTTCGAAACTGGTCTCATATTTTATTTCGAATAAAATGTAAGGGAGTGAGGACTCAAAATATGACCCCCGAAAAGTGTAATAGGTCCCGTGTTTAGAACCTATCCACCCGAAAAACTTGGAAAAAAAATCAAGGTAGTGTATCTAAATGAAATCTGGCCCCAAAAATACATTCCATTGCGATATCTGTACAAATAAAGCTAATAATAGTATATTAAGATATTTTAGAAATTTTGCCGGAAACACCCCTTAAGTTCATGCTAGAACTACAAAACTTGGCATTTGCGTAAGGCATAACTTTGGCAAGGAAATCCAATTATTATTAACAAAGTTACAGAAGGTGAAACTTTTAAATTTTATGTGAATTTCATCCATTCTAAAACGCGTATAAGGTTATCATACATATCAATTCGTCAATACCATAACAAAGGGAGCTCACATGAACGGGAGGCCGCAGGGAAACATTTCTTTTTAGTTTGCTTATCATTTGTATATCAATATCAATTACTCGAGACAGATATATGTTTGTATTTATATGTACATGCAAATGAACCTATGCGGTAGCGACTAATTCAGATGGATATATTTGTATATTGACCAAGCGGTATTCAATATACGTACTTTATATGGACATATGTGTACTTTTATGCACGCAGTAAATCGGAAATATGTGTACCATCAATTTATATACATGCATATGTAAGTAAAGTATTCGGTAATAGACAATGTTTGTTTAAGGTGATAATATCTATGTCTGTTATATGCACGTACATCTTGTAGTTTGAAAAAATTAGGAATGACTGTTTTGGGGTTTTAACCCTATACGTATGGAAAAATGTGAGTGTGTGCTTCCGGTATTCCGACTTGTCTTTTATTTATTATAAATATTATATTTTCACTATTATTTAATAAACTTTCATTTTGTTGCTTGAGACCATCAACAACGATCTAAGACAAGAGGATGCCCTGTTATGCATTCTCTTAACATGGAAAAGACTCCATCCTTTCCAAATCCACCTAGCTACTGACTTATGTTGACAATATTGACATTATGGGAAGAAGAACCCGGACGTGCAGAGCGCCTTCATCCAGATCGGGCCGAAAATCACAATCGATAACAGCTATGAAGATGAAATCCGCGCTCGGTTGTTAGCTGCCAACAGAGCCTATTTAAGCTTACAAACACTATTCCAGTTAAAATGTCTCACTATAGAGTCAAAGCACTTACTGTACAAGCCAATGATCTTGCCAGTTCTCATGTAATCCTCAGAGACTTCTTTGTTCCTTGCACGGAGAATATTAACTCGCAGCGGTGGTCGAGAGAAGAATTTTCTCAAGAAGTTTTGGCCCTTTACCACAGGATTCCGTAGTTTACATAACAGGAAAATTTATGAGCGATACCAGAACAAATGCAAATTCATTAGATGAGGAGCAAAGTAAATCTAAGATCCGGTACGGATAATCGGCGGGAGTTGCCTGACTTGGTGAATGGGTTGGGCTGCCGTAATGGATAGCACGGCGTGGAAGCCGCAAATCATAGGGCGGTTCGACGTCTAGGCACCACGATGACCAGGTGCATTGTTCCGCCTGCTTCAGCAGGTTCACGTGAGAAACAAATAAGGTGGACTGAGGAAATGAACCTCTTTATCATCCGCTCCTACTACGAAATAACGGCGGGAACGGATACCGCCACTTGTTGAACTAAAGATTCGTCGAGCGTTTCCTCAATTCTCGCAAGGTTGGGGACGAATTCCAAAGGGCGTGTATTGAATTTTTGGAAATGGGTCCTTTGCATAGACTAGGTATTCCCAAGCTCTATGCATCTCCAGCAACTCCTAGAGTATCCACCTTTCCTCACTGCTGGATCCCGTAGACATAAGGCCGATTACTTGCTTACCAACCTTCTACAAATTCATAACGTCTATTATTAGTGGAAGGGACAAGACCAATAATTTTCTGTCCGAGGAGCAGGAGGGTACGCGTCGGGATAAGGGGTTGCAAACAGGAACTCACTATCGACTCGGTTCCGCACACATCGATGTCCTACATCTGTAGCGTATTGATTCCAAACTGATAAATTTTTTGGCGACAGTCATGGAAGGCATACCATCTTATCAGTAAGTCATCTCAGGGTTCTAACACCTCAGAGCCCATGCGGGGCATATTCCAGGGGGATTCGTTGAGTCTTCTTTGATTTTGGATCCTTTTCATGGATGCTGAATGATGCTAAACGGCATGGTTTCGAAATAAAGTATGGCCTATGTACTAAGTGCGAGCTAGCACATGATGTACTTGTGTCGAATCCAAACCATCCGCAAACGTCATCAGGAGCCGCATGCCGGACATAGCATTGGTGACATCCACATCCAAGCTTTGACCAAGACAGACTTCTACAAACACCTAAAAATTCGGCAAAGAACCATGCTTGGTGATCTTAAGGACTCCCTGCTGTCTGCATTCCTGCTACGTGCAAAGCTGGTGCTGAAATCGCATCTTACTGCGAAGAATAAAATAAGCGCATTGAATGTATCCGCTATCCTTTCATTACCTTAAGCATTCGGAATATTGCCGTGGACAAAAACTAAACTGGAAAACGGCTAACGGCGGATACGGACTACTTTGTCAAAATTCCAAATGCATCATCCAAACTCTGCCATTGACCGGACGAACTTACCTTGTGACATCCGAGGTAGGGACGTGGTTGACGTGGCGGCACAATATCCCCGTCAAGCCGACTCACCGCACGCTAATTTTTAATTAATTTTTTTAAGAGCAAGGGAGTCCCTCACATGCGGCTGTTTGCCAGGCAGACTGTGGGCTGAGTCCATTTAACTTGAAGGATTGATCTTTCAATCCTCTGAATCGAGGAAAATTAGACCAAAATGGAAATCGAAGGCAGTGCACCGTAAACACGTGAGTTCCCTTTGGTTTTTCTTTCACAGTAAACACGTGAATTGCCTTTGGCAGCCATTTGTTGAACAGATGGCTGTGTGCTGGGGAGGTCTTTGCTGGGGCGGAGGAATTTATGTGTGCTATTCAGGACGGCGTGGGCACTACACGACCTTATAAAGAGCTCATAATGGAAGAACGGGCAGAGAATGACCAATGTCGAATGTGTGTGGTTCGGTGATAAAGAGACGTTCATTTCTGGCCGCACCGGCTCAATATACGAACAAGCACAATGCTGTATGTATGGTTATCCACCAAAACCTTGCATACAAGCATGGGCTGATCACTGGAACATGTCCGATTTGCTGATCTGAGCCGTAGACGGTACTTGATAGTTCTGCTTACAGAATATATTGGGACCGGCAAGGCCACAACCACCACACAACAAGCCTGCCATGCTGTTAGTTGACAAGACGGGTCGCTCTGCGTATATTATTGATGTTGCAATCCCCCATAATAGCAACATTAAACGGAAATACGTAGAGGAAGGTGAACTATGAGCCACTGGCTCGGAAAATTAAGGAAATTTAGGGTCTCGAGAAGGTGGCTGCAGTTCTCATAATATTGCTCATAGCTACAGGTATTGTATCTAAATTCCTCACGGCTTCCTTGGGACTCTCACACAGTCTGGTTCAAGCTATGCACAAGTACCCCATACGCACTCGACTCGACTAATTCTCTATCCTAAGACTGGTCACCACCACCAGCGTTCTTTTATTTTTTAAGTAGGTAGGACCGTCCGAGCCTAAATGGTTGGCACTTAGTGCTTGCATTAGGTAAAATGCAGCATCTGCCGAGATTGTGACAACTCGGAAATATTGCAATAAAAAAAGTTGTTCGTATACTTTGAAAGCGTGTTTATTAGATTCAAAAATAATTACATTAGTGTCTACTTCAGGGGCTTTGCAATAAATTCCCAAAAGAGGTCTGTGTTTTGGGTGTATAAAGCTTATAACCCACTGAAATGAATAGCGAAAATTGTCTCATTTACAATCGAAGATGGTACGCTAATGGACTTAGCGCTCATTTACATTCAGACACAATACAACACTTTTACAGTTTTCTATACAAAATGTTAACGCAACCAAAGGAAAAATTCAGAATGAGTTATTTTAGGACATTTTTCCTGCAAGCCATTCCTTTCTTTCCATTTCCTTTAATCTATTTTGATTCTCTGGTAATTTCAACATCGCTTGGGAATTGAAAAGAAATGTAATTAAAATTTGAATGAAATTCCTTTCAGGGCAATTCAGGAAACTAACGTTGATGTTTGCATCATAGAATTCATGTGCAGTTGCAGTGTAATTCCACTTCATTATACACACCTTGTACTGCCCTGCTAGAGTACGTAAATGTTTTCCACCAGTCGCCTAGTTGTTTTCTGCTCAGATAAGGCCAAATTACATTTTCGGATGTATTCATTGGCGAACCGTGTACTGATCAGATGGCTAGGATTTGCAAACTTTACAAACTTTCCTAATATCGTGCGATTGAATATGTACAGTATGCAAAATTCGTATTGGAACACATAGGTTTTTAACAGTTTTTTGCTTAAATCTTCGAAATTCGCACGAATTTTGAAAAATTAAAATGTGTTTTGGATTTTAAGGCAAAATATTTATTCAATTGTATAAAAATAACTAAAAATTTTGGTAACAAAAAAAAAATAATAATAATTTCATACTTTAACAAAAACAAAATTCGTATTGGAACACTAAAATGGATTACAAAAATTCATTTTCTTAAACACATCTAATATTTAGTTGGGTAGCCTTTTTGCTTTATAACAGCCCTTAGTCGTTTTGGCATCGACTGCACCAATTTTTCAGTCAAGTTTCTCGGAATTTTTTTCCATTCTTCCTGTAATGCAGTTTTAAGGTCACTGATGTTTCTTATGCTATGATATCTTAACCTCTGTTTAAAAATTGACCACAAATTTTCAATAGGGTTAATGTCTGGGCTCTGAGGAGGGGTTTTTAAATATTTTCTACAATTGTACAATAACCACAAGCGAGTATTTAAAGCGGTATGCTTGGAGTCATTGTCTTGCTGAAATATGTAGTGGTCCTCAATGCCCAAGTTTCTCGCACTTTTATGCAGATTTTTTTTTAAAATGTCGAAATACTGCGCGGCATTCATATTTCCTTCGATAAAGTGGAGCTCTCCAACGCCGGATGCAGCGAAACAACCCCAAACCATTAATGAGCGGTACCCATGTTTAAAGGTTGGTCTCAGATTTCTCGGATGGAGGCGAGTATTTCGTTCACGCCAAATTCGTATGCGACCATCCGACGACTTAACATTAAATTTACATTCGTCGGTAAAAATTACATTTTTCCAAAATCGGAAATTTTTATTTAAATACCTTTTTGCGAATGTAATTCGCTTTTTCCGATTTACTGTATTTATAAAAGGTTTTCTTGCACTTACGTTGCTCCGAAATTGAAGCCGGCGAATGTAATTTCGAATCGTTTGAGCTGTTACACTTATTCCACAATATTTCTCTAGGAGGGCAGCTAGCTTTACAGCACTTACGGCATTATCCTTTCGAATTTGACGGAGAAGAAAGGACTGATGTCTGCGAGTCAGAAGCATTCGATTCGGATTATGCGATTTCTTATTGATCCTGCCGCTTGATTTGTATATTTTGATTATGTTGTAAACCGTCGTATGACTTCTTTGAACGATTGTTGCTATTTCCCGGAGCGATTTCCCATTTTCATGCAAATTAACGATTAATTTTCGAACATCGTTTGATAACACTGTTGACTTCCGACCCATTTTGATAAATTTTGAATAGTATAACTAATTATGGAAAATAAATGTAATTTTTATACTTAAAACTATTCTCTAACTCGATACACAGTCGATCATTAACTAAAACATCACAATCTGTGCAAATTGTGCATTTCCTGGAAGCGTACAGTGTCGCACCATTAGTGTTCTAATACGAATTTTGCTTCGACAATAATGATCTATAGCCCATTATGAAAAACCGGTTTTGTTATTTTAAAAACTTTTATGTGTTAAAAGTGTCTTAACTCAAATGCAAATAATTAGAAATATAATTGTGCTAAAATCATTTAATTTTCTCGTAGAATAAACCATTTTTCTGTAAAATCATAGGTGTTCCAATACGAATTTTGCATACTGTATATGCGGTTATTCCTGGAAAATTCGTGGAGGATTGAGTGCCAGTAGTCTTATTCGATATTCAAAAACATTTGTCAGAACGAAAAAATAAGTGCACGCTTATTTTACATCACAGCAGCAGTACGTGACTTGCAAAAAAATGTAAAGATAATTCATTCTAGTCCTGATTTCATTAGCTTCTTGGAATTTCCCCCATTTTGTTCACGCTAAAGAATTTCAAACTTGGGAGGAAATATGAACAGGAAAAATGAAATCTAGATGCGGCGACTAAGCAAAACTTTTCGGTTGAATGAAGCAATATAGGCGACTACGACTGGAAACTGGAATGTATTATGGTGGAGACAAAACTTCGAATGCTCAGAGAGGAGTTTGATGGCGCCAGTAAATTAAACGTTACGCCAGTTCTTATGTAGCATATATGCATGACCTGAACATAAAAGTGGCAAATATGAAATTAGCCAAGCATGAAAATGCATTGCAACGTTTTTTTGGAATTAATGCTTGTGATCTAAACAGATATTAAGAGTTTCGTATATGCTAGCCGACCCATATGCATGTCTCCAGTTTGAAATTATACCATATGGAACAATAAATTACGACCTCAGATGATATTTAATTATAAAATTACAGATAAGCAGATAAGATAACGAAAAATAAAAAACGGATTGCGGTTTACTTCCAAAGCTTCATTAAAATCCACTTGCACGAATTGTTTTGAAGATTCAGAATTTTAATTTAAGCTTACTAGGAATGAAACGTGCAGACTGCTTATGGGAACATATGAATCAAAGCGCTAGAGTACTCTCTAAATTAGTGGACATATTCACAGATTATTGTAGGCTTTACCGGCAGTTTTTAGGAGTGGGCAAGCGGGGTCCCGACCGTCGAAATCGAACAATGGCATTGCTTCAGTAGTGGGAATCTTGGTTGCCGTGGCACCTAACGTTACAAGCGTACATGAGGGGCTGGAAATGGCTCTACTAACGGACCCATTCGCAAGAAGCTCGATTCTTTGCAGATCCTCGCCCACACGTGCTAAAGCCCCCGCGATCGCTACCTGCAGTAGGAAGTGTGCAGCGGGAGTCTTCGATGAAATAGAATCCATGGCACTGAACCACTCATGCGATGTGGGATCAGGAGCTGTGTCAATTCATAAAGGGCCCAGGAATATTCACCAAATTATAAGGGCCATGATAGAGGGTTCCGTTTGGCGTACGACAAGTCCCAGGGCGAAAGAGAGGGGAAAAGAACGAAAAAGTGAGCCAGACGACTTAAGTAACGCATATTCAAAATATAGAAGGGAGAAACCGGGGAAAAGGCGAAAAGTTGAACAGCAAACCTTGAAAAGAAAAAAGAATCTAACTTCCAAGAAGGCGAGCACATGAGGACTATGGCTGAAACTGCCGGTGAAACTGTTGCCGCCACGGCTTTGGGAAAAGGGAGCGGATCTTTGAAGGGGGATAGAGAAACCTGCAGAGAAGAGTAGAAGCGATCGGAGGAAAATAAAACCGGGGGTAATTATCATTTCCAAACGAGGTGAAGGGTCATCTGCTGACATTCTCAGTACAGCGAAGGCCGACCCTGAACTAACTAATTTGGAAGATAATGTTAACCCCATTATACGATCCCAGAAGGAAGAACTTATGTTGGAGCTCAAGAAATCCCAGCATGTAATCGCGGACAAATTCTTGAGCCAAATTAAAAAGTCGTTAGGACAAGTAGCCGATATTAAGGCTAGCAGTGCGAATATCACTATAATCGGTAAAGATATAGCAGAAATCACCACGAAGGAGGATGTTCGCGAAGCCTTGGAGAAGCAGTTCGATTTTATCGGACCAGAGGAGTCAGCGATGGAAACGCAAGTGCCTGGAATATAGAAGAGCCCTTAATACAAATTGTAGATGGGGTTGATATCAATCAGCCTCAACGACTCCGAAGCGGCGCAGGATCTACTCTCGCAAACCGTCTGCGAAAAAAACATGGATGTGGCTATAATTAGTGGGTCATATGGAAACCACGGCGGTGACATTTGGGGCAAACGAGTCAAGCCGCGTTATGGGTTTGCAGAGAAGAACCTTTCCTGGAATTGATAAAGCACTCGGAGGTATGCTTCACGAGAGCGAAGGTGAATGGAATTCACATCTACAGCTGTTATGCTCCACTCAGTGTGATCATTCCAGAGTATGAGCAGATCCTGAGCGCTCTTGTTTTGGATGCCAGAGGACGTTGGCCGGCTGTAATAGCAGGCGATTTTAATGCATAGGCTCTTGAATAGGGTAGCTGGACAACGAATGTGAGGGGACGTGTTCTCTTCGAAGCATTCGTGGAGCTTTTTGTGGTACTCGAGGATGTTGGGGCCTCGTACACGGCCTGGGGTCTAGTGGACCTGACATACATGAGGGCCCCCTTAGCCAGTAGAGTCGCTTGGCATGTCAGTGAGGACAATGCTCACAGTGACTACCTGGCAATCCGCATGGAAATTAAGGGCGAATCGAGCTCGAAAAAGGGAGAGTAATGAGAAGCCAGCGGAAATCACTGGCCTGTCCGAGTGCCAGTTTCTGGCGTGCCCACTCTACGTTGGATGCAATAAACATGGTAGTGAACCTGGCAAAAGACGCACTGGTTTCTGGCACTGTGTTGGCGCTGGATATCAAAGACGCATTTAGCTCGGTCAACTGGAACATAATTAATGGGGCTTTGACTCTTATAGGTATCCCCGGGTATTTAGCAAAACTGATGGAAAAATTCCTCTCAGAGAGGACTCTCTGGTACGGGATTTATGAGGGCCCCAAAGAGTATATTATCGGATCGGCACTGGCTCCCCTACTGAGGAATATATTGCATAATGGGATGCTGCCTCTTCCCGCCCCATCCGGCTTGGTGGTCACAAATGGCGACCAACATTTTGCTTTGGTGGAGACCAAAGTTTCTCAACTTTGTTCCCGGCTGGGTATCGCGTACACCCGACTTCAAATTGGTTATATGCTTTTTCCCCGCAAGCAAGTGTTCCTAAGCCTCTGAGAGTCTTTCGCTATCTTTCTGTGAAACACATGGTACGAACCTAAAGGAGCCTGAGTGACCCGTCTAGCTAATCCCGGGGGGAGATTATGGGATTAACCCGGTGGTTAAAAACTATCACTTATCATCGTTACAGTCTTCACCCTTCACGTTTCCATATTCATACACCACACATTTTACGAGTTTTTTGGATATTACTCGAAATTAGTACTAAATATGTCAAATGAAATATACAAATTGTATTGCTTATAGTGTCCTCAATTGTCTAACAATGCGAAATATTAGCTGCATTCCCTATTGCATTAACAGGAGTGGAATTTCTTGCTTAAGTCAAAACAAAATTCGTACACCCTGTCGATCGGTTAAAATATGCTTTTAGTACAATAATTGTTGTGCCACTCTGTAAAATTTCAGTTGTTAACCTCAAGTCAAGTGTGATAAGCAATTTCGAGGAAAGCATAGTTAAAAAAACGCCCTTCTTATAAAATAATTATAATGGGTAGGAAATCTAGTGAACTGCTTAACAGTGAGCGAAAATTGGTGGTGAAATTGCCCAGGGATGGCGAATCGTTAAGAGAAATAGGAAAAAAATTTCATAGGAGTCATTCTACCATCGAAAGTGTCGTTGCGATTTACGTCGAGACCGGCAGAATCCAAAAGACAATACGAAACCGAAATATACTGGTTTTAACAAGGCGACAGCAATCAGGATAAGAATGTTAGTGGAGTGAAATTAGCGGCACTTATCGACGATTAATTTAACTTTCGAATAAAAACAAGAAGTGGGCTTTTCCCTTAGGACAGTGTGGGTAGTTGGGAATATGTGCGAACATAAGGGTGGCAACCTGGGTGATTTGCATGTCGTTGAAGGGCAGGCGCATCGCAATCGGCAGCGATAATCAAGCTGCATTGAGGGCGTTAAGCAGTCCACTTCAAAAGTCATTCAGGGATGTAGAAACCGTTTTGACTTTATTTCTAGATCCAATACCCGGTCATTGTGGTGTAGAGCGAAATTTCGGATGCCTTAGCAAGAGAGTATTCAATTTCCACCATGCCCGGACTGGAGCGCGGAGTGTCAGTTGCATTGGCTAATGCGGTTATTAAAAACTGAGAACAAGCCTGACATATTTGCAGGTTGCAGACCTTTAAAGGGTCCCGCCGTTCTAGAATTTTTAGGAAGTTGTTTTTTTTTGTTTTATATATATTTCGAAATTATAGTCTTTTGAAAATGTACTGTGAAATTTTTGAAAGGATATTTACAATATTCTTGCATCTACAGCCGTTTTAGCAGGTAGAGAGCGGTCTAAGCCGTCTGTCACACCCACGCACTGCCAGTTTGCCCTGTTACTCAAATGTGCTTCGAACTCCTTATCGAAGCGAACCTCGTTGTCATGTTATCCTTCGGTATCAATAATTAAATATTAAAACAATACTTAAAAATTAAAACAAGCAAGCAAAGTATTATTTTTTAAATTGGACACACACTTTTTTACGTTGCTAACGGTTCATTATGTACTAACATTACAAAGTTTTCATATTGCTTCTTTCTCCTTTTCTGGGGATTAGTCCGGTAGACATGATTTACTTTGTTTGAGGAGCAAATAAATAGGTACATCCAAGATCAATCTTTGAACTGCATCCGTTTCGCACTTGGCATCTTGGCAACATCGACGCATTGACACACACATGGGTCACGCGCACGTTAGCCACCTCGTCCCTATCCGAAAGATACACGATGACATTCTGTGCCTCTTTGCCGCTAGACTTGCTGCTCCTATCTACAGTTTTCTTTCTCTTTTCACACAATTTTACATTTATGAGACCGGACATTTTAGGGTTCCCCGTTGCTGCAACTGACAATTGGAAACTCGTGATGATGGTTTGATTACTCTCAAGCACTCATGGTCAACACAATATATGCACATATATGCAATACAATAATATATAATTTTTTGAGGGTTTGCCAGAAAACTGCTTGAATACGGCAATATGTGCTCATAATGTAACATGTCGTCTCACATGTGTGTGTTAAGCTAATAAAAAACATGAAATCAGGCCGCTTAAATTATCTATGTAGGCCAAGTCTGCATCTCCTTTTGTTGCCTAATTCTTTTATGTGAGGATATGGGAAATATAGTAACTTAGGCTGAAGCTTATATTATTCTAAAAAAGACGTTCTTGTAATTTTATTTGAAAGGACGACATCACAAAACTAGAACACTTCAGATACTTGAATTAATTAATTCCTCAATATCTCTGATTCATTTACTTGTAATGGGGACATTCGACGGCGAAATATGTGTATAAGATTATGCATGGTAATAAAAGTCACAGCATGTGCACTTGGACAATGCGAATGACAGAATCTTACAAATAACCAAATGGCGTTAATGAACTACATATATGGCGAACATAAAATATGGAACTCTATTAATATTATAAATCAAATATGTAACTCTATTAATATTATAAATCACCAACCTATGAACTAGTTTTATATGCATTGCAGTTAATCATGTTGCAGAAGTCTGAACGTATGCAGTTTTGTCAGATTTTCAATGGTTAATTATACAGGCATCGACGTGGAATAAAAGACTTAAAGGGATATGAATAAACTTAAAAAAAAACTCACACTGCAAGGGAAACTCATTTTTTTGAGAAGATTAGAATTTTATCACCCGACTTGAAGCAGAATATACATCTTAATACATAGAAGATGGAAGATACTCGTTTAGTTGACAATACAAAAAATAGTTTTTCTTCATTTATGAAATGTTTGAAATTTAAACCTCCAATGGCTTACTTTAAAACGGAATTAAAAAATGGAAAAAGAATGTGAATATCCCATTATTGTATTAACTGGTATACAAGTATCAATATCTACTCAATTAAAGCTTTGTTGATTCTGAACATTTTCCGCATGCAATCAATTAAATGCCCTCTTTTTGAAAATTAAGAGCCTTGTAATAAATTTTATCATATTTTTGAAGAAATCCATGAACTTTCTCTTATCCATATGCATACATTAACGTGATTACAAAAATGAATTACGAATGGTTGCATGTTGATAAATGGTGCAACAGTCATTGCATCATACCTGCCCTGATAAATGACGCGATAATACAATGGTTTTGAGAACTGATCAGAAAAATAACAAGATATGGTAGCCAAGTGTTTATATAATGAATTGCTGGAAGTTTGGACCCTTTTTTAATTGAATTGCATTCTGCACTCGACTAATGAGGACAATTTACATTATGGGTAATTAGCTGATATGGATTCAATGTCAATAGGTGAGCTTTTGAAATCAATTAAGTAAGAATTACTCAATTCCTAATTAATAAGAATGACAAATCTGTACCGTCGCCGTGGCAGAAGCATTTCAGGCAAATACCTGACAAAGTCATGGCAGAAAAAGTGAAAAGAAATTCAATTAAATAAAAATATACTGCTGATTTTCGTTTGGGGTTCTCCTGAAAATTGATAAAATTTTTGAACGAATTTTCGGATCAATGATTTTAGGAAAAGAGTAGAATTACAAGAGCCTCGCAAACCTCTAGAAGGGATACCTAAAATGTTCTAATTACCGGAAGCTCGTTTAAAACTGATTAATTAGTTTTGATTTGGGTTTTCATTATTAAAAGTGGTTCACTGGTCAGAGCCACTAGCTACCGTTTTATTATATTTCTATTCAAGTAAAAATCGAAACAATATTAAAATACATAGCATTAAAAAAAAGGTAATAAGTCGAAATGCGCATCGTCTTTTTCTGATTCTCCATCGGTTGACACATTTATTTAAGTAGTTTAGTCAAAATGTCAGCAACCCAATTTCAGCTAGGCATAGTTCGTAGTGCAATATATGGAATGGCAAGGTCACTGTTAACGCCTCCTAATCAGTCAAAGCCTAAATCTTGCCCCCCAAACCACGTGACAAAGAAATCTACTTTTGATTAATCCCCGATCACGAAAATCATAAGCCTAATTTTAAGATTAGATGCAACTTACTTTCCATAAGATATGTCTGATGACCTGAAAGCCCGTGACATTTATCAGTATATAACCTTGCATCACAACTTGGGCGGCGAGCATAAATGTCTTGTTTTATCTTTGACTCATCATATGCTACACGACTTTTACTAAAAAGCAGCTAACTGGCATAAAAAATAAAAACACAGAGATCCATTTTGAAATAGACCTGGAGCAAGCAGGAGTAGCTGTGCAAAAATTGACAGCAAGTAGGCCGTCCAGCAACTAAATCTGCTTCTTTTTCTTTTTCATCAGCTTTTGCCAGGCTCCCAAGCAGGGTCTGCTCGTCGTGATTGGTTTCGCCATGTTGTTTTATCAAAGGCCGCATTTGAATGCAGCAATTAAATACTCTTGGTATTTCAATTCGACAAGCACAACCTAGCCCATGGTCCGGTTCAATACGATGAATTGATAGAGCAAGCACTCAACGTATACATACACTGTAAAAATGACCATGCCGCAAATATAGGAACACTCCAATATGTACGGGGAAAAGGCTAAAAAACTGAAATCGATACCATCCAAACAATGCAACAATTAAAGGAATAAGCTGCCCCCAAATATTATCTTCAATCAATCACTTTTTGCCTCCATTTTCTACTGCTATCATTTTCCTGGGTTTTCAGACGTTGAGTTCATCGAATTGAATTAGCTTCATCATCAACCGAAAAGGTAAGGACCAGTTTAAATTTTTCTTGGCAAACCACACCTCATATAGTACTCAATTGGGTCACCAAACTGTACTATAGAGACAGACCCAATTTTACTAATTTTATCGTGTTGAATACTGTGGTAAGCTCATTCGCAACTTTTTCCTACCTAATTTCCTTTGAAAAGCAAATGCCTATGATCTTTGTTGCCCCTGTTTACGGCTCAGATCAGTTTTTCGGTACCTACTGTATCCAACACATAGTATGTACATTGTAAGATAAATTCCCTCATTCCAGTGAAATTTTGATCCCTGGATGGACGCAATATGCAGTACAAGCTAATCCTCCGTTGAATAATTGTTAGAAATAGTTACTTTCTGTACTCCTCTTTCTTCAGAGATGAATTCCAGAATATAGAAAGAACAATCCATGAGCAAATGCTTACCATTTACACCCATTACTTCTACACACGTATAGCCAATTAGGGCGCGGATTAAATAGGCACCAGGATCATACATACATATGCATATACATATGGGGAGGTCTCTCTCTATCACGGCTACTAGCCTTTGGTCCACGTCAAGAAGACAGTATACAAGAGATTCAACTCCCAGTGCATTCTTCATGCCAACCGGGAAGCAATGAAAGTAATCGCTGTCTCCCGAGCGGTTCATTATAAAGATCGTTACGCTAAACTGGACACTCGCGAGGGCGAGAGAGATTGCATTGGCTTCTTAAAAACCGACACTAACGCTCACAAGATATCGAATACTTTCGTTGCATTAATGATAAGCACGGTACTTTCGAGATGGCGGAATATTTCGAACAGATTTCAACTGAATTTGTTCATCCTCAACTTCCATAAGCATTACCGACATTTGGAGCAATTCCATCTGTCAGCGCCACTGAAGTCGAGAAAGCAATAAAACGAATGAAATCGGGGAATGCAACAGGACCTGGCCACATCGTAGCTGAGCTTTGGAAAGCGGAGAGCTGCAACCCAACACTGTGCCACAGTGAATTCTTCAATCGGGTTATTGAGGAAGGTAGAGCGCCATCTGACTAGCCAAAAAGTACTAAAGTTCCAATATGGAAAAAAAGGTAGCCTAACAGAATGTTTAAATTACAGTCCGATCCGGTTTCTTTCCCATACCATGAACATTTTTGAACGCATTCTTCACAACCATATTCGCGAAATCGCTCAAACAACCGTGAATCAAACCGGGTTTGTTAAGCACTGCGGAACTATTGACGCAATACACGCTGTGCGATTACTCATGGAGAAACACCATGAGAAACGCCGTGTGCCATATGAAGTAATCTGGGATGCTTTACGACAACATTTGTTGCCAGAATAACTCGTGCACTGGGTTCAATTGCTCTGCCATAATCCGAAAAATTAAGTTCGAAGTGTGGCAGGTGTATCAAAACCGCTTCATGTCTCTATCAGGGTTCATCAAGGAAGCGTTCCCACCAGTCATTTTGTTCTGAATTATCGCTTCATGCAACATGTTCTCAGATTGAATGAAGTGAATTTTTGTAGATCCATCTTCATGAAACAGGGACTACCACTGTTAATGGCAGTGCAGTATCTCGGGTGAATGCAATCGGCCAATGGAGAACTGCATTATAAAATTGCTAAACGCATTAGCGCAACCTCGATGAAGTGGAGTTCCGCAATTGGTGTTCTTTGGGATCGACGTATCAACGAAAGTTTCAAATTTAAAATCTACCCATATGTCGTCCACCCTGTAACCCTCAATGGTTCTGAGTGGTGCCTGACTATAAAACACAATGAACGGCGTCTTTTGGTAATGGAGAACAAAATGTTACGTTCCGACAAGTGGCGTAACATGCCTTGATCACATCCGAAATCAAGATATCGGCAATTAATACGGGGTTGCACCGATCGTGAAATTGCGGGAGACGCGTCTTCGATGGTATAGTCATGTAGTTCGCGCTAAGGAGAATTCACTCATCAAGATTGATTTGAACAACGGTGGCCTGATACGCTGGATGGGGATCTAAAACTCTCGCGATTGCATCAAGATCAGGCTTTTGATAGAACAAAAGGGCGCAACCGATCGCGACGTGTCGACCCAAAACCCCACCAAAACACCAACACATAAACCACATGGGTCAAAGATACACAAGAGATTCCGTACTCCTTTGCTGCTGGATTTGCTCCTCCTGTATACACTCTTTTTTACCTCTTATTTTCAACACTTTGAGGCGCAGGCCCTTCCCACTTTCTCACAAATGGCGCAGAACGTGGTTGAGGGGGTAGAGCTTTAGCTAATCAATCTCATTCATCTAGAGTTCCAATCTCATTCTTTAAGGATGTCTGTGTTCGTCTTGTGTTTGTCCCATTGGTGGGGGCTTTTCACTGTAAAACTGCCAGACAGTCTCATTGATAATTGAAGGAAAAATTAAACAAGTCGGCAAACCGGAAGCTTGGCGCTTCAGGTATAAAAGGTTTTGTGTTTCCCTATGTGAGGAGCATAACGTAGTTCTCCATTGGCTTATAGCATTGACCCGAGATATTGAAATCGTTCAGTTCTGGGCAGGTTACTGCCATTGCCAGAACTGAGCGATTTAAATATCTCGAAGGACAGGTTACTGCCATTGCCAGGACTCAGCCATTAAAATATCTTGAGTCAATGCTATCAGCCAATGGAGAACTGCGTAATGAAATTGTTTCATGCATTAATGCAACCTGGATGAAGTGGCATTCCCCAACTGGTGTTCTTTGTGAGCGACGTATCAGCGCACGTCCCAAATCTAAAATTTACTGCCATGTCGTCCGTCTGCCGCTCTCTATAGTTTTGAGTGTTGACCGACTATAAAAGACAATGAACGGCGTCTTGCGGTAATGAGGACTAAGATGTTGCATTGCACTGGTGGCGTGACACGTTTTGATTACGTCTGAGAAGAGATGAGGATATCTGCAATCGATATGGGTTTGCACCGATCGTGGAAAAATTGCAAGAGAGGCGTTTCCGATGGTGTGGTCACGTAATTCACGCTAACGAGAATTCAACAACCAGTGTTGGTCAGAACATTGAGAGCAATGGTAAGCAACCAAAAAGCGGGCCAAAACAATAGTGGCTTGATACGCTGGATGGGGATTTAAAGGTCTCGCGATTACATCCTGATCCAGGCATTTGATAAAATAAAATGATGAAACCGTTCACCAGGAGCCGACCCCGCTTGTGAACTGAAGGCTGAAGAAAAAGAAACAAATGTGAGGAGCGACGGGTGCACGACAGCTCCGTGTAATATAGCTAAAGATTCCATTGCCCTCTATTTTCTAGAAAGCGATTTAAATAAATCATTTGATGGATAGCCCTGTGTTGATAATGGTCAACCTCATACGCTTCACACTCTGAGTTTAATATTATTAGCAAATGCCAACAATTTAATCAACATCAAATATAAAAAAGGGCTAAGGAGAATTAGATTCTTCTTGAATGGAATTTTAACATTTCACTCGAATTTCAATTATTCTCGTTAATTATGACGTCAGTATCTTATTTGTATGGCTTAGAATGCTGTTAATTAGCACGAAATTGATAAGTTTGAACTGCTATAACTTTCCCACTAATAGTTGGATTTTCATGAAACCTGGCATGTGTATGCACAAGGCTGTCCTCTATGTCGGTGCAAAATTTAGTACATGTAGGATGAACCTAAGGGGAGTTTTTTAGTCAATTTCTAAAAGTTGATAATATACTATTAGTAAATTTTTTGAGCAGATACCGGAATGGGACATCTCTCGAAGATTAGATTTCACATAAGTGTTTTACACAAAACCTTAAAAAGGGCTGCAGATAAATAGATTCTTCATAAATGTGACTTTAATATTCCACGCGAATGTCAATTATTCCGGGTAATTATGACGTCAGCATCTGATTTGCATGGCTTTGGAAGCAGTAAACTCGCGCGAAATTGCTAAGTTTGAACTGCTATAGCTTTGGCGTTAATTGCCTGATTTCCATGAAATTTAGCACATATATACGAAATATTGTCCCCTATGCTGGTACAAATTCGGAAGTCGTAGGATGAATTTAAAGGGGGTTTTTCAGTAAATTTCTAAAAAGTGGTAATGTACTATTAGTAAGTTTATTTGAGCAGATATCGGAATGGGACATATTTTGAGGCCTAGATTTCATCTAGTCGCACCACCCTGATTTTTTTCGGATTTTTAGGTTGGGTAGTTTCCGAAAATGGGTCCTGTCTCACTTCAAGTGCGTACATTTTGACTCTTTACTCACGCACTTTGCAATTTATGCCAAAACTAACAGTTTCGGAAAGTACAAATGAAGACCTTTCATTTGATACCCTATACAACTATATCCGGTGAAAAAATTGTTTGAATCCCCCCTTTGCATGTATGGGGGGCCCTTTAAACTCCACCTAAATTTATGCCACTCGCTGTATGCGTGGGATTTCATAGTTCCCATCTGTCCACCAAATTTCGTTCGGATCTGTTTAGCCGTTTTGGAGAAAAATGCGTGTGACAGACAGACAGATATTGAATCGATTTTAATAAGGTTTTGTTTTACACAAAACCTTAAAAATTATTTTAATGCCACTTACATGAGGACGTGAGAAGAACAAATCATGCGGGAAGAATTTTGTTCTCAGGAATCATTGTCGGCTATATTAATAACTGCTCCTGGTGCAAAAATAGCACTGTATGTGGAGAGTTTGGGCAGTTTCAGCCATGAAATAATTGGTAGCGATTTAACCGGGTTGACTTTGGACCAGTAGGGAAACCGAACAACGCATTGAAACCAAATCCTACTGGAACGTTGCTAGGGCTGGATATTGTTACAGCCAATAGTGGAGCTACTTCATTGATAAGAGGGATCAGCAGCCAGGCCAGAATACTGGAAACAACTGGAAGAATACTGAGACCTTGGAACTAAACTTAAGAACGACACAGAAAAAGCTTACAAGATTGGTACAGTGGAGCCTGCTTAAATGCAATCAATTGTGGATTCAAAATATTTTGCACTTAACAGGGCAAATTATAAAATTCATTCTTTATTTAAAAAAAATTAACAGTGCAAATTATTCACAGAAAAAGGGCAAACGTAAGAAACGGAAATTTCATGCTTGTTTATTAGGAAATTCAATTTAGTTTATATCTTTAAATTGGCTGCCTCAATCAATTCAAGATGAATATTTTCATTATTATGAAAATACTTGTGGAGTTCAGAAAGTATAGATAATGCTTCATCATATGCAGGAGTTATTTGTATATTTTCAATTTCTGGATATTTGTCGTTTTAATTGTCGCTTTCTCAATCTCTCCATAGCACTGATGACTTCTTCATCGACAAAGGCATCAAGTTCTGGAAGATTTTCAGTTTTCAGATTGATGAAGCCTGTCCTTTTGTGGAGGGAGTAACTAACCAACAATCTCTCTTAGAACAAATTTGAAGGAAAAAGAAGGAAAGAATGTGTGCATTTAAAGAGAATTTGCGTTTACGTGTGTTGCAGTTAGGTGGGCTCCAGAGTATAGGCAGATTTGCCTTGGACCGAAAGTCACTTCCAGCATCGTCTGAAAAATAATTACAATTTTTTTTAAGGTCGGAGAATGGTGAACCTTAGCTAACCGTTCATCAAGGTGCCTTTTTCCTAGATTGCCAAGAAACAATACTACACAACTTCAGGCCAGGTTCTAGTGGATTATAAGTATATCAAAATTCGTGCATAGTGGAAGGAGTGCTAGTCGCTCCATAGGTTTTCGGTTTTACTACCGAAGCCCAGAAAACCATAAGCATGCTATTATCATTCTTTTGTATTTGCCTTTTCGACATTAAGGATAAGATTCGGAAGAGGATGCTTTATAACGCCCCGTTCATATGGTAGAGCTTGCGGGGAGGTTCGTAAAAGCAACAGCGTGACGCTCAGGAGGTTTTGCCATTGCACCAGAAGTACTTTTGATTACATAGATTAAATTAAGAGCATTTGACTTAAGCTGGATGTCCCTGATCACGTACTTAAGCTAATGGAGAACTACCTCTCAGAGAGGTATCTCTGGTGTTGGCGGATCAGGCTCCATATAAACAATTCCAAAAAAAATAATACTCTTAATAGCCTGATCATCACAAAATTTCTCCAACAATGATTCAGTGCTAGATGTGCGCAGCAAGGCTGAGAGCGGGAGAGGAGGGCAAGGTATACCTCCAGTCTTTTTATCCCAGGGGTGGTTCAATTCATCCGTCTATACGTGACTCTTGTCTGGACGGAAGCAATGGAGAATGCTGCAAAGTGGAGGAGGATGAATTTGGCATACCGCCCAATTTCGCTGAGGGTTTGGAGGACATATTGGAAAGCATCAGATGTGGTGGATTGCCACATTGAAAAATTGCCTTTATATAAATCTTATAGCCCCATTGTTAGGAGTGAAGTATGGATTCGTCATCGGGTGACTGCAGAGATGTTAAAAGGAGTGAAATTTTGAAAAATGCCATTGAGTTCACACACTGAGAGAGTGTATTGGGAAATTGGTCAAGGGAGAACACGTAGATTTGAATTTCACTGATGTAGTTTTTTTCAGAGCAAGGAGGCTATATAAAATATTTGCATTATTTTGGGTTGGACGAGTCTGTCTACTGTTTCGAATGCGCCGCCACATCAGAGGACTCGAAGGATATTTTGTTTCATTGCCCGAGGTTTATGGAGGGAAGTACAACACATTTAACGTAGAGGTTAAATCCCAAAGATGAAGAGCTGTCGAGTAGCAGTTTTGAACCCGGAAAGTGTACACCTGAGCCCTTCTCACGAAGTAATGCTTCACGATGATCCTTGCAAAGCAGTGTTTTTTAAAAATTTCCACCTCCACCCCACACTTCCTCTATTTTCAAAACTGTATAGAAATTTTCGTTTGAAAGATGGTTCTTGCAACAGTGACAGCTGTGTTTGACAAATGAATGATATTTTCTTGGAGAATTAAGTCGATGCGTGATGCAGATCCATCCATTCATTGTCCGGAGTGGGGCAGAGCACATATCGCAGCTTCACTCTTGTGAGCTATTTAATTGTTTCATTGCGATTGCGATCTATGAAAAAAATTTCAATCAACTATTGAGCCACGGTTACTTGGGTTGTATGTCGAGAAAGGGAAAATTTGACACAGCTATTCCCAGAGCCATGGCAGCTTCTGGAAAATGTGGGCTGATATGTAAGTTTCCCCTTATCGAGAGTGTGAAGTCTTTGCCTCGATTCTATATCAATTTCACCGACCTCCTCAGATCTAAGACGCAGGGCTACTACGTAGAATTATCTTCAATGAAGACTGTGTATAATTTTCCTTTAAGAGCATTCTCGGATTTGCAAAGGCTACGATCAGTTCAGACAGGATAATACAATGAGTCTATCAGGTCTCATATCTCTTGCATACTAACGCACCTATCTTAATTTAATTGAATGTGTCATAAATAAGATATAATGCAAGTATTATTCGAAACATTATTATTGTTATACGAAGTATGGGGAACAGGTCAGGAGCCTTGAAAACAACAACAACTTAAATAGTTTTGCAACCTCCGCAATACACGTAACCACACAAATGAACAAATCTTATCAGCGCGAGAATTTAATTCAAAGAGTCACATGAATAAATTAGAAATATGCATTAACTGAAAATTGAAGGCATGGGCATCCAAATATGTGCAAAGTATCTGGACGAGGTTCCCAGCAATAATAACGTCATGAAAAAGGCTGAACCACAGCTAAACAAAATAAATTGAAAGCGTCGGACGACATATACAAATAAACAATCTCAGCTGTAATAACAATAATCAATTTACGGAATTTCTTTGGCACAAAGAGGTATTGCAAAATGCTTTAACTCCGCCGCCGGCAACTATGGCGTCTCGAGTTACCAATTGCTTGTGTGCTAAGGTTAAGTACATGCAAATGAGTGTTGGCGATGTCAACCGTATATGTTGAAGATGCTGGAAGAGTAATCTAGTTTTGGGTAAGTGGTATCTTTCGCATTTTTCCAGTAATAGGGATCCAATTATTATTAATTTTGAATTTGATTGAAAGAGATAAAAACTAAAATCGCAAGCATACCATAGTCGATTTTCCACCCGAAATAAGATAACAAGGACGTTTTGCCAATCGATTTAGCAAACTTGAATGAGTATCTTTTAATTGACGTACCTTGTTGCTATCAAAGCTTTCATGTGTTAAGGCAGGTTTAAAATAATGAAGCAATGTGCGAGTATAGTGCGGTTGAGGGTGAGTGATGTTAACGTTGTTAGATAAGAAACCTTCATTCAAACAGCAAATAAACTTTTCCAACGGCACGGTAACTCGCATCAGTTGTTATTAGCATATATCCACTGTTAGCGACAAAGGTCCAAAAGACTGACTCTAAATCATGTCTAAAGCGTATTGCTCACAAGCATATCCATAATCGCATCTGCAGCTCAAGAATAATGAAATGTATGGAATATACCTGTATAAACCATATTAAAAGTATCTTGACAAAACAACTCATTCTAGCCTAATCCCCGCTTTGATATTTGCAGCCGGCTGCACCAATATTGTAGTCCTAATGATATAAAAGCTGCGCTGGCTGCAGAAGAGAGCATCAGTTTAACTCTGAACTAATTCAGTGATCACTAAATCTCAAGCTAAAACCAAACTTTAACCAAAACCAATCAAAATGTTCAAATTGGTACGGACAAGAAGGATTTACATTCATAAAGGATATAATTCGAAATTTGGGAATCATTGAAACATGTATCGTCATTTCAGTTCGTTCTTGCCTGCATCTTCGCCGTTGCCGTCGCTGCTCCCGGTGGTGTTGTTGTAGCTCCAGTAGCACATGTCGCCCATGTTGCTCCTGTTGCACATGTTGCTGCACCAGTAGCTATCAGCCATTCATCAACGTAAGTGACTTTGAATTTTGGGAATTTGGATAATGACGTAATTTTGCAAGTTTGAATTGTGTGTTCAAATGACGTTGTATCCTTTTAGCCATGTTGTCCACAACCCACCAGTTGTTAAAACCGTTGTTGCTGCCCCAGTAGTCGCTCACCATGCAGCTGTGGTCGCTCCTGTTGTCCCAGCTCATCCAGTACTTCTTCATCATTAAATCTTGATGGTTAGGCGTTTGTAGTTGTAAAATTTGAATTATGCTTTTTTGGAGATATTTTGTAAAACAGTTTTTATTTACTAAAGATTGAAGCAGTATTTTGAAACTATCTGTTTTATTCACAACGACGAGAAGATATTTTTCTTTTTCTCTTCTGTATTGCCTAAATAGTAGCATGACATCATCATATAAGATAAAAAAAGATCACTATTGCCTGAAAGGTGAAAAATAGGAAACCCAATTTGTGGATAGTTTATATTATTGACTGATTAATTGAGCTTCGCGTGTCCTATACATAGTGCGCCGTTATCGCATCAGTGGCAAAAAAAATTCAGCCACCCGGAAAACTAAAGAATCCGCCTGATGGGATCGAAGGGGGAAAATTGCGCAGTCGAGCCGTTTTTATCGGTTCCCAAATTTACCTTGCTTTTGTATTCTTAGCTTCCGGCGAATTTTCCCCAATTTTTATGATTTTAGAACTTTACATTTTAAAAATTTGACAACATACATAACTCGGAAAATTGCTACGGACACGATGACAGATATTTCCGTCTACCGGAATATCTCGAATTCGCTTATATCGTAGGATTTAGGGGATCATTAGGGGATCTGATATTAGTCGTTGCAGCTGGAGAATACCAGCAAAGATCTAATATCTGATGCGTGGATTCCGCTTTTTCATTAGAAGAGGGACACGTATAATCTCGAATGATTCCTATTCTGAACATATATCCAGCTAGTGAATTATGGTGGCAGAATGCTTACAATACTCCTGCAAGTCTTCCTGTTTTTCACAGGACAAACCTTGCGGTATGTATGTTAGGTTCTGACAGGAAACTTTTGGTGTATTTAACGTTTGCGTTTGGGTTTTGCCATCTGTCATTATAAGAAGCTTGTTCCCAGTTTATGAAGACAGCCTTAGCCAATGCTACTAACACTCCAATTGTTGGTTCCTCTTTTGCACTCGAGATTTAATTTCCCTTACCATAGTAACCAGGTACTCCTAGTAGTTCTGCCGTATTGAATCTAGAAATAGAGTTCAAATGGTTTCTACATTCCAGAATGATTTTCGAGGTGATCAAAGGACTACTCTAGGTTCTCAATACAGCCTGACAATGGTTGCAAATTGCGATGCGGATGACCTTCAACCGCTCGTCAACTACCCAGTTTACCGCCCTTAGGATCGCATATACTTCAGTTCGAAAAACCGTTGCATATCGTCCCAAAGGAAAAACTCACTTCTCGTTTTTATTGCGAAGGTAGACTCTTGCTCCAGAATCCTGTCCTGTTTTTGAGCCATCGGTGTAGAAAACTTCCGAATATCCTGCCACGCATTCCTCTGGGACTTGTTCTCTTCACATGTAAGGATAACTTTATGTCTTCTGCAAATAAATGTATAGGGACCCGAGAATTAGAAAGCGTTGTAAGGGCTGGATTCTTTGATTTTAAAGCCTGTAACTCTTCTTCTTCGAATAAATATACCCAGGGGCTGCAAATTGAGTAATAAATTTGGAGCTGCGCCAGATGTTATGCTCATGATCCTGGTAATAGCTCAGACACACAGTGCGACTAGTTTACGGTGAAAACTTTCTGTTTCACGCTGCGGGTGCATAATCGAACATCGGCCCAATGATAGCAACGTATATAAAAATTACTACATGAGTTTTTGGAAAACCACACAATCGAACACCCCTTCAATGTTCACGAATACCCTCATTCAGAGTTGCATCCTTTATCTTTGAAATCAAAGAATCAAGAGCAGACTCATAGGACTTTCCACGCTGGTAAGCGTATTGGCCTTCAGTTTGTGGGTGCGATTTTAGCGTGAAACTCACAAATGTGACGCTCAACCAGTTTCTCAGGATATTTCAACGAAACGATGTTCAACTGATTTGTCCGAAGTTCTTTGTTTTTGAGTAGTCCCCTTTCCCAATTCTTAGCAATCGCTCTAAGTGCTCTTTACCTTCCTTTTACATTGCTGGATAGATGTCATCCATTCATTGAAGTGTTCAAAGGACGAATCCTTAACTTTTCATTTTGCAGTGTTTCAGCTTACCTTGCAACACTTCCGTATTGAAGGGATTGCAGGAATCGACAATCGACACTTCCACTTCTCTCACCAGTTCTCCTGGATGGTATACTTTCAAGGTTTTTCCTAATTCCAGTCTCGAGTTCGTGAAAGTACTCTCGGATTTCCTAAGAGAGTCCAACTTGGCTGACTTATCCCTTTTAAGGACTCTACGCAGCCTTGAAGTCTCTCTTTCGCCTTCCAGTTCCTCACAGTACGCTCTAAAGGAGTCCTGTTTTGCACACTTATCGAGCTTCTTATATTAACGCTGTGAGTGTTCAGCCAGTCTTCATTCTTATTGTTCTCACAAGTCTGGTTCATAAGTCGCCTGGTTGATTTCCTGAGTTTTTCACCTCGCGATTCCTCAAGGATCCAGACTTTACAATTCATTTTCAAGCGCAAAAACTGCACTTTACTGTCAAGGAGTTCATGGAACTTGGTCCAATTCATTTTAATAGGGTTCAGTCGTTGTATTGCGGACTGTTGGCTCGCAATAGTTCGACTGACTTCTATGTATTGGTGATATGAGAGTGAGACCATGAACTTCTTGGCAGTAACAACTTTGAAGTACTGATTGTTAGGTCAATTACTTCACTTCGTAGCGGCGCATTCTACATTTGCAGTCATGAGACCAGCTGAAGTGATGAACATCTCTCCTCTCAGATTACATTTGTTACTTCCCCAACGAATATGTTCTGTTCGAGAGCACTCGATTTTGCGTACACTATGAGATCCCTTAGTTTAGGGTAAATAACCAAAGGTGATTATGATGTTTTTTTTTCTCGTCGTTAATCTGATCTAGTATGATGACCTTAGCTAGGTGCTGCGAGTAGGTCCCAAATAACTGTCAATTTGAAGATTTGATTCGATCTGCTGGAATTATCGGAAGGTCGAACATTCTTCCGAAGTCTGTTTCCAAGGGCGCCCATTTTTTGTTGCGATTGGGGAACAAGTCTATCTAACAAGTAGGAACACAATGTCCAAAGTGTCAATTTTCAGGCTCCAATTCTATGCATCAAAGTTATTGGATAATGCAACAACGTCTTCTATAGAAACTCCGAAAATTACCATTATATTGTACCAACTCGTTTTGTCGGTAGCTGGGGTGTTTTCATTTGATTTGCGGGGTAGACCATATCATTCTCGCTTTAGAGCAATTAAATGTTAAATTTTTTCGTTACCATCTTCACTGAAGCGCCCACGAGAGTAAGCAGCAGTCATTTATATGTATCTAGGTATTGCATATTGGTTGCCGAGCAAATGATTCCCTGAGCTTGTCGAGGCGATCATTCTTATCGTCTATACATCATCCAGACGTTTCCGGGAGTAAGGGCTTTTCAGACAATAAGTTGAAAGTTATTGGTTTTCAAGCTTCGTAGGACCTTTGTGTGGAATCGAAAGACAGTGGAATGTATTTCCAGCTCATTCGTATAAATCTCCCGATAATATGTAACAAAACCGTCAGCCCCTTGAAGATACGAATTGTCGGGATTCTACTGTACTTTTTCTCGATTATTTTGGAAACAAGTGAGTTTGAGTTTTTGTTGGAAACACAGGACTTCTCTTTGAAATCATTGGTAAAATGAATGCTGGTTTATTTGAAATGTATTTAAGTTGTTTAAGTTTATTGGATGAAGCTAATTCGACCAAAATTCTTTGGTAATTTTATTCCCAACACGTAACATAAAACTTCAGACTTTTCAAGCAGATATGATATTTTAGGCTCAATTGCTCCAGATGCTAGATTTATTAAATAAAAGTTTTTCATCAGTTGTCTCATTGCCTTCTAACCTAGAATTGTAGGAACCTAAAGTATTCGGACCTTTTTGTGCAAGGTAAGTGTATTCAATTTATCAAGGCATTCCATACCAGTGTAGAGTTCTCCTAATTGGATCTAAATGCCTGAACAGCTATTTGGCTGTTAGTTAGGATCTCCATGCTGTGTCCCCTATATTTCCTTTGGGTGTTAAAGAAAAGCAATGTTTTCGGAAACATTACATTACTCTAAAGAATAGCAGGCACTTGTTTTGTCGTTAATGAATAAGAATTAGACGCTGTAGATGTTTAATTGTGCGCAAAGATCGTCATGGTTACTCCCTCAGGTACGGTCAAATTCGCGGAAAATATTGACATACTGACTGTCCACAATTTACCGTGGAATTTTACTATCTTTTAGTATACGTAAATCATGACGCATAGTTGCACGTCATTAATGAATTCGTATGTACCAAAATGAGTGAGACTCTGCTTCAATCTTCCACAAGGTGAGTCCGTTAATGTCATCTATTATTTGCGAAGAACTAAAATAGAATTTGGTACTTTTTGATAATGTAATGTTAAGTCAGAAAATATTTGGCAGGCAGTAAACATGGGTCGTTAAGAAAAATCATGTTTTCTTTATAAATGAGTAGGAAAGTAAATATATTGGTCTAAATTTTGATGATGTAACGTTTAGGTAGTTTGAAAGCAGAATCTTGAATTCTCTAAATAATCAAGTCAGAAAAATGAGAATTGTTTTCGTAATACTTGCTTGAATTGTACTATGATTTGTCCCATTTGCATCACTTTCTCCGTGTTCTTGTTGCGATGTAGGACTACAATCTAATAATTTGAAAGAAAACGTGAAAAGTTTGTACTACCCGTAGATATATGGTTACCATTCACCCCTTAATGGTGTACTGCTCGTGAACCACACCTACACGCCATCGTTCACGAGACGCTTTCACTTCTCCTCCACTGTGTTGCACCATGTGCTACTGGAGTGTTGTGTATTCCGGTACATTAATATCTTCTGCGTGTCGCCTGGATAATTGGGAACTTATATTTTCCACCCACATTTATTTATGGACGAAAACGGAGGCGACCACATGGGCTCATCAAAAAAAGACTACTTCATCCTTGGCATCATTCAAATATTTTATTAATGAGCGGATATTCAGGAGTTATATCCCTTTTCTAAATTATCAGATTCAATTTTGTTACATATGTATTTTAAGGCAAAATACCTTCCAGCGAATATATAAATTCAGCGCACTGCTCTCTATCGATCAAGCTTTCGAGATGCTCTTTGATGTTTTCCAGGATTATTTTCGCTATTATCTCTCCGACAGCATGGAGAACCCAAATAAATCTCCAATTGTCACACTCAAAACGGGTCATCTTTTTAAGGTTTTCTGTTAAACAAAGCGATTGACACCAAATTTGGTGGATAGGTGGAAACTGTGTTACAGCCTTTTATGTCGAATTTAAGGGGGGGGATTCGCCGTACATGCAAAACAGGTATGTGATTTTATTCCCCAAATATAGTCATGTAGGGTATCAAATGAAAGGTATCGGTTAGTCTTTTCCGAAGCTGGTCTTAGTTTTGATATTTGTTGGAAAGGTGGGGAGTGCGGGGGGTCGAAAGAGATCATTCATTTAACTAGCCCATTCTCGGAAACTACCGAACCAGAAAATCTGAAAAAAAAACAAATCAAGAGGCTGCCACTATATGGTACCTAGGCTCCAAAATACCCTACATACCGATATCCTTTCAAATAAAGTTAGTGATAGTGTATTATTATAATTTTTCGTAATTGGCTGCGAAACCCCCCTGAAATTAATCCTAGTGTCACGAATTTTTCAGTAATGTAGGCTGTTATATAGATCATGATCCTGCCAAGTTTGGTGGAAATCGGACCACTACTAACAAAGTTATAATAGGCCAAAGTTGTCATTTCTTTTCAAATTCAAGACTGTGAATGTCAATATCACCCGAAGGTGGATACTCTTACAAAATTTATGCATATATTACGTGCTAATGGGGCAAATGCACACTCAAATGTCTTTATATAAGAAGTACACAAAAGCTTTCATACCTGAAGGGTTCAACTTCCAGTTTCTCGATTTGTCCTGGGATCTTGACGATCCGTACGAATTGAAGCCGCCGATACGCAGTAACTTCAGACACAATGTTAAATAACTCTGCGGGGAGACTGTCAAGCACTCCGTTTGAGTGCATTGATGGCCGAAATGGTTTCTTTTCTGCATGGAGGAACAGTCCTTATCCGCATATTACGGTGACTAGCCATTTCATTTACCAGAAGAGGAACTTCATCGGATGTGATACGGTTAAAAAGCGTATCACCTCTGCAGTTGTTCATTATCGTGGATGAGAAATCGTCGGTTGACGTCTTTCACAGGATTGTCGAAAGATTTGCGACCACATGTAGGCTCTTTGGTGATGCGATATACAGTTCGAAAATAATTGCGATCTGCAGGATCTTTCACTTCCTTCACCGCTTCCACGATTGTGCAGTCAACCAGATTTTATGATGCCGCTTCGGGACATGACCGATGATCTATGTAGCACCCGAAAAAAGAGCATTTTTGATGGGGGCCGCCCGCTCAGCAAGATAGTTCTCCCACTGTCGAGCGAACGCGAGCGCAAGCGACCATCAGATGGTTATCGCTTTCGAGGCTGATGTCAGCGCCTCTCTTATTACGCACATCCAGGAGACAACTCCTAAATCTACTGTTGATCGTGAAGTGGTCGATCGGATTGCTCATATGGTTTCGGTCAGTTAAAACCCAATCGACCTTATGGCAGACTCTGTGCTCAGCACATTGTTCAATGACAAGGCGGTGGAATCTGCATAAATCCACGAACCTCCGACCATTACCGTTCCGGTCGCCAAGACCGACCCATCACATGTCCAAGCAAGGTGTTGTCAGATCCCACCTTGGCATCCAGATCACCATCACGATCACAATCTAGTTGTCGCAAAAGTAATAGCTAAAATAATCATAAAGTGCATCAATGAACAAATCAAAAGTTTGATTGACACAGCAGGTTAATTTCTAGTCTGGACCCTTCTGTACCGGCCATATTTACACTCTACTGATCATTGTGGAGGCGCGAACCGAGTCCAAATCTCCACCTCACATGGTGATCATCGGTTTCGTGGAAATTGCCGACCACGTGCCAACAAACCCGAGAAGTCTGACAACCCATTGCACTCTTCTTATTTGCGTTAATGGAAAAATCATCGAGTGTATCGAACAATGGGCGGTAGTGGAGGTTGTCCGGGCTAGTGTTCTCCCATGTGCGAGAGAATATGAACTGGCACTACTACTCGGAAGCTCTAGGTTCACGTTGTGTCATCGGAATAGTTGGATTAAGATAACAGCTGACGCAGAACTTTGTCAGAGTACGGGGCACATAATTTGATACATTTTGATATCCTTAAAGGTAAAAAGCGTACAAAATGTGTGTTGTCTTTAGGTTAGTGTCCGGATGGCTCAAGTGGTTAGAGCGCTGGGCTGTCGTAGCGGAAGGTCGCGGTTCAAATCTCGCTGGGGGCAGAGGAATTTGTTATCGTGACTGGATGTCGGACACCAGTCGACTCAGCTGTGAATGAGTACCTGAGTCAAATCAGGGTAATAATCTCGGGCGAGCGCAATGCTGACCACATTGCCTCCCACAGTGTACTGTGGTGTACCGTTTCGGTCTTGAATGAAGTGCTCTAACACACTTCAAGGCCCTGATCCAATATGGATTGTTGCGCCAACGATTATTATTATTATTTAGGTTATTATGAAATTAGTTGATAATATGGGCGGGAAAACGTTCGTAATAAATGGCGAATTGCAATATTACCCAATTAGAAGTTAGGGTGCGGTTTGTATATATATATATGTGTATATATGGCAAACAAATTTTGAAGGAAAGAGCGGCCAACCAAGTTTCCCATTGAATAGCAAGGACAAACGTAAGATCATGCTGAGAATAGACTCGACTGTGATTCAAAAATGAATAAAGAGTTTGTGAGCAAAATTTTGGAGGTTAACAGGATGTTTTTGGCTATTTGCCTAGAAACGGAATTTAAAGACAACTGAGTAGTGCTTTTGCGGCTAACTTCTAAGGACATAGCAAAGTTCCAAGTACTATTGTGGTGCATTTACTGAAAAGCGGTTTGTGGTAAACTATCAGATTTACAAGCAAATATGGCTTTAAACCTGGAAAGCATTTTTGGAATTCTAACATATCCTAAGTATAATAGTATTGCAGCAAATCAAATATCGAAAGGTGTGTTAAGTGTACCTTAAAAGTGAAAATGCTTTGCGATTTCCTTTCCAATAAATATAGATTCCTGGAAAACTTCTAAATTTCTCAATACATTAAAAACATTTGGATTACAGTCACAGTGGTAACTCGCTATTATTAATAAGTACTGTGTATGCCCTGCAAAATACACAAATCTTTAATTATAGGATATAATACCGTCCATATTGACAATTAAGTCGAGAAAGGATTACCAAAACAAAATTAACAATCTTATATGTTTGAACATGGGTCAATACACCATAAATTTAAAACAAACTTTAATTGTCCTTCGAATTCACTTACTTTTGAATTTACTATTTACCTTTATTTCTCTAAATATTAATAATAAGTTTCAACGAGTACAAAGCTTTCATTACTAATTACTGATACTGATTTCACTAACTGAACCTTTTATCGTCAATTAGTTGATTCATTTTAGGCAATCATGTATAACAATTTTAATAATGAAAAGTAGATTTAGAGTCAGAGTTTATGTGAGACACAGACTAAATATGAAATTTGACGAAAATTATTTTGACTGTTCAATTGTTAATATTATAAGAAAAACTCTTGCACTCCAAAAGTCATCCACAAACCAGCAATCTTAACATTATTTCTCCGGAATTCTGGCGCGGAAATCAAGTAACTCAAGCAAATCAAGCTTGTTTCATGGCGACTTAATCCCCGCTTTTAGTACAAGCCGCCCGGTGTTCATAATGTCTTAATGGTATAAAAGCTCTGTTGGATGTAGAGATCAGCATCAGTTAGTATCTGAAGTAATTCAGTCATAGCTTTATCTCAACCTTAAATCCAAACAACCAAAAAACTCATTCAACATGTTCAAATTGGTACGGTTCAGAAGGATTAGACTGCATTTAAGGGAGTATTTTTGACGGAGTGAACTAACCTAAATCAATATCTTGGTTACAGATTGCTCTCGCCTGCATCTTCGCTGTTGCCGCTGCTGCTCCAGGAGGAGTTGTTGTTGCTCCAGTAGCACATGTTGCCCATGTTGCAACCCCAGTTGCTGTTAGCCATTCATCCAGGTAAATAAAATTTACAACTATAATTTTGGCCCTTTTTAAAATTTTTATTTATTTATTTATACAGCCATGTAGTCCACAGTGCACCCCTTGTAAAAACTGTTGTTGCTGCCCCAGTAGTCAGGACTGTTGTACCAGTAGCCCATGCAGTTCCAGTAGCTCATGCTGTTCCAGTTGTCGCCCATCACGCCGCTGTTGTCCCAGCTCACCCAGTCCTTGTCCATCATTAAGCAAGGATGAATTAGGATTTTTTATTATTTTTTTTGAAGATTTTTGTAAAAAGATTTGTTGTTTAGTAAAAACAAATTTCAACTTAAACTGTGGGCTTCATTTATTCTTCACGTGACTGTGACTTTGTGATGTTCGGGCAATTAGGAACTTATTGGTTCAATCCCTATTAACAACTGATGCAGTGTGGTCAGTATTCTAGATTATTGATTATTGGCGGTTTCGTGAAACACCAAGGCTATGCTTATCAGGGATTCTTTCTCCGTGGAGCTGCGGAAAAACACACCACAGAACTTTGAGTCAAGCGTTACACAATAAGAATAATTCATGAAAAACAAGTCGGAATACCGGAAGCTGGACGCTTTGGGTATAAAGGTTTTGTATTCATCTTGTGTAAGAAATGTAATGAAAGTTATGTATTTCCTGTACTGCAATCCAAGCAGACTTTAAAATGTAGCTATGGACACTGAAGTTCATTCCAATTATTGAGTAACCACGCTTAAAAACAGAAGGCGACTTGCAGTTTCATCCAGGGCAGAGATAGCTCATCAAACGCTGCTTCATCTCTATCTGGGGATCAGCGTTTGAATAATATCCTCTGCCCAGGATGAAACTGCAATTCTTCTGCTTTTCACAAATTGGATAATAGCTCCAAAAGTGGGGCTTCGTTCTGAAACTGCTTTCTTCAATTTGTCCGGTTGGATAGCGGGCTTAGGACATCTTCAATCCTAAATCATCAAAACCGGTAATTTTTAGAGAAAATGAACACTATCCAGTGGTTTTAAAGGAAATTATGGTTATTTAATTTAGGCGCCTAAAGCTCAGCCTATTTTAAAAACAAAAGTCAATCACATATTAAGCCGTTGAGATCACTTTGCATCAGTAAATGAGGATTTTTACAATAGACATTTCATGGAATTTCGCTCCTAGACTTTGGTAGGTGATTTGACAATAAATAGGATTGGAGTACTTGACAGTATGTTTGTACTTGGTTGTACTCACACCCGCGCACAACGTCCAATAACTATTAATGGTGTAAATGTTCGACTCTGAGGTACAAAAGTTAATTTTCCACATACATAACAAAAACTTTTCGGACTATTTAAGCACTTTCATGACATATTTAACATCGAACAAACATCAATAAATTTAAAATAATTGAATATGGTAATTGTCTTGTTAGGATTCTAATGTAGATTGGGCATATTAAAATGTTGGCATACATGCAATCAAAATACAAATCACTGCATACAAAGGTATACAGTCTTTTAGGGGATTATAACACTGTCCTGAATCAGTAGGTAGCGGAATATGGAAGAATAGACATGGATACAATGACCACGTTAAAAGGGGAAGGTGAAACTATCAGCAATGGATTGAGACCAGCAACGGAAACTAGAGCCTGTAATGAGCAAAGACAATTTGTTTAGAACGGATCACATTCCTATATTCTAGCGAGGTTACATCTAATGGATCTCTATTTTCAATATTAGTACATGAAAGTGCTCAGCTACTTGGCAGCACCTTATGTCGTCAGTTGGAATTGAAGCCAGTCGACACATCGAGAACTCTTGCAAAGGCCAAATACGAAAAAATTTGGCATGTTTTAAAGAGAGCGAAGATATCGCCCATTTGCAGACCTTCTTTAGACAAGATAGAATCCCCTGGGGCGTATAAACGAATATTAGACGCAACTGAAGGATCGATTATCGGAATCAATTGTCTAAAGGTAGATACAGAATTGTAAAGTCACTACAGTTCAACCATGGTCGCTTTTGTGAGTTGGCAATCCTGGAAAAAAATCGACTTCCAAGAGTTATGGAATATATCGAGCGAGAAGCAGTTTCACCATTATAAGGAAGTAACATAGCTTTTGGGTATGGAGGAATTTAAGAAAGAAAGTGATCCGGGTCAAAGATGTGGGAGTCGCATATTTGAATCTAAATGCTGAAACGTTAAGACTTCAGTGGCATACACAGTACATTTTCAAACTTACTGCCCTGCAAAAGTGTAAGATAACAAAAAGATCGGTTCATAAGTAGCTACATTGTTCGATCCTCTTGGCTTGGCCTGTATGTTATACTTGTATGTTTATGTATTGTGTGTCGGTGTATTAATGGCGTCTAGATAGTTTTCTTGTATGTTTTTCCATAATCCATGTAAAAAGTCATAAATGGCTGTGTTCGCAGCTATATGACGAGTTTTACGTCAGCGTGAGAAATGACCGGTCACTTCCGGAGTACCGCATGGATCCATTTCAGGACCTACACTTTATAATATTTCTACGGTGGCGCTCCAAACCCAGAGAGCGGCGCAGAACAACTACAGTTTGTCGACGATACGCTCATCCTTCCGTCAAACCTCCGACCCGGTAAGGCGGCTAATGCTATTGAGAAATATTTATCAGATCTCTGCATGTACTACCAGACCTGGGGCATAAAATCAGTGAGACCAAAATACACGTCACCACTCTTCGGAGAAAATCTAGATACTTGGGATCTAGATCTATCCACAGAAAAGATAACCGCTTAAAAGTATGCATCGGGAATACTGTAGTGAACAGTTCACAAAAAATGAAATACTTGGGAATGATTTTTCATGAACACCTAAGATTCGATCCCCATCCTAAGCTTGCTCTCAGCAAAGAACGCATTGCACTAAGTAATATCTACTCTTTTCTTTGTAAAAGAGTAGGACTTTGCGCTAAATTTAAGCTGACCCTATATAAAGTCCTCTTGAGACCCATTCTTTGTTACGGAGCCCTAACATGGATCACCTGATCGAGGAAAGCTATGAAGAAATGTGTTTGAGCACAGAATCTTGAGACACTGTACCGGCTTGTCGTACAATTGGAAAACCAAAAAGTCCAGCCGCAACGCCGAAGTGTACCGGCGACCATGAGTAAAACCTATTTGAGTGTTCACTCTCAACCTGATAGATTCTTCGAAATGAGGCAACTTTATATGGAGGGTAACTTCACCCTATTGGCCACATTCTTAAGGCCTTGCCAAATTGTCAGCACAGAATTAATACCCGCCATTGTCTCAACACTCCTTCCCTGGTAGGTGTGCATACAAGTTAAGCGCAGAATTTTTAAGCGCTGTTGTAAACATTAGATATAAGCATTAGATTTAAGTATCATTATTAGGTTAAGTTAGAATAAGTAAGTATATAAGCCTTCCCGTTGTTCCGGTTGTTCATTTAAAACCATAAAATTGTAAAAATCCATGTGCAGAGTAAATACACCGTAACAAGTCAAGTCAGAGAAGGTCTTAATAGCCACCCTCTTTTTTAATCAATATTTAAGATAGATAAGCTACATTTAGGCTAGAAATAACAAAAAAAATGATCTATATCCAATGTTAGCCACTGGGTAAATAAATGATTTTAAAAAGAGAAAAAAACTATGTGACCACACATCAATGTACTGTATCAAGACACTAACTAGTAAATGCCTAGAATTTTTCTCGCGGAAGTACCCAAGGAGGTTGAATATGCGCAACGATTTTTCAAACAATGCGCGAGGACACGAACCTCCTTGGTTTAGCCTTATTGTTGCACAGATACTGCTGGAATGGGTTCCAGTAGGGAAACTGCAATCCTACGATTGGAAGCGAAGAAGTATAGTCATGCGAATAAGCTTTTTCAGGAACTGTTCTGCCGGAGGCCAATCTAGATCGAAATATACCAAGAATTCAGAAACTGGTTATATTATATTGAATTGGAAAGTAATCTAATAGATTGCACATGCCAGGGACTATCGACATCATAATTAAAAATTTCCACATGTGGTAGAATATTTCAAAACTAATTCGATATTACAAACCCCCAAAATGTCCAATCAGAATAAAACGACTCTATTATTATGACAAATCAATCATACAGGGATTTTCTTCATATACAAAGTTAATAAGAGTGGTAGCACATTGGTGAAGAGTACTGCTGCAATATATCAGAATGTATGACACATCCAGAAAATTCATAAATGCAAAAGAGTTAAAATAAGCGAAGACCGTTTCCAAGATCGTTTTCAAAGATTCAGAAGCAGCAAATGGAAAACCAGTTATGCAATTACACCCACATGTAGATAATTGAAAGTTTTCTCAGAGAAGGCTACAAAAAGCAGCAATATCGGCAAGTGAAGAACATCCAATAATTCTAAGCAACAACTTTCGATCAGGAGAACTAACTATCCGGCATAGCCTTCAAACAAAGACAGCAAGTGTGAGAGGAATCGTATATTTTTGGAGTCCTTCGGGAAGCAAACGTTAAATCAGCTAAACGACATTCACCGAAAACATTTGCCGATAGTTTGCCCAATGCAAAGGTAATAATTACGGTGCTGGTACACCGTTTCTACCGTTTTTTTTTTGCCACCGTTGAGTGGCGATATAAACGTTGGTGAAGCTTCAAATCGCGGGCATTTCTTAACGGTGGATATTCCTAGATCTTTTAACGATAATAAATTAATTCTAAGGCAATAGAAACTCAAGTAAAATGCCACTCGACTTTTGGAACCGCTTGCAAGACCATATGAACGACCCAAATGGCTAATGCCAAAATCGAACCTGCCAACTCACACTGGCAAATGGAGACCGTATGTTCAATCAAATAGTCCTTGGTTCCAGTAATCGACGTGCACCCAGGACAGGAAATGGACTAATAAGAATAGTTACCGTTAAAACAAATCGATAGGATCGTGGAATTGTGGAACGGTGCCCACGAGGCAGCATAAAACCTGGGAAATGCCTGCCGAACCAACACCAACAGCGCTACTGCCAAACCCTATCTCCATCTCGACGTGATCGCTGGGAGTACTTTCTTAATGAAAAATTGCAGACGGGACGGGATGAAGGCGCCTAAAAGCGAGACAAATTGTCCCATCAAATGGCACTGGTCAAATAATAACAATAAAGATAGGAGACTGCAACAATGAAATCCGCGCACGGTTGTTGGTAACAAACAAAGCCCATTTCAGCTTACAAAAACTATTTCGCTCGAAATGTATTACCAAAGGGTCAAAACTTACTGTAAAACAGAATAATGGGGACTGTCTAGCTCTATGTATTCCTCGGAGCCCTGGGTTCTTAGCAAGAAAAATTGCGAACTCTTGGTTCCGTGTGAGAGAAGAATCCTCCGAAGAATTTTTGGCCCCCTACATGAGGATGAACGATTCCGTAGCCTACATAATGACGAAATTTATGAGCGGTACCACGACTATCTGGGGTGGTGAGGTATGGGCAGATCATCTAATCCGTATGGTTGAGGATCATCCAACCCGAAAAATATATAAAGGCAATATTTAGGGCAGGAAAAGAATACGTGGCATACCCTGCCGCAAATGGAGCGATGACGTAGGCCAGAACGCCAAACAGCTTTAGGAGATATTAAATTGATAGATCTCGGCGCAAAAACCGGCATGTCAGGAGTTCTTTATTAAGTCAGGCTTAGATCGGATACCCGTTGTAGCGCCGTTGATGCTGATGACTGACATGGTAGTCCCCCAAATTCAATTATTTCAACAAAATCATGTAAATGACTAGAACAAAATAACAGTTTTTTGGAACAAACACAGACCAAAATCATCACAAAGTTCTTATCATCAATAAAGGGTGTATCAATGTAACTAATGGGGGCTTATTTACAGGTTAGAAATAGTACCTTCTGGCTCGAAAAAACTCTAGGCAAAGGGGATTACACTGTAAGATCAAAATGCACACGAACAATCAAAACTTCCATCTCAGTTTTTACTGCAGCTGTATTCTGAGTTTCAACGATAGCAGGATAGTCGCTTTTCTAGTATATAATATTATATAGTATTATCCTTTCATTTTTTATGATCGACATTGAAAAGAAAGACTTCTTCGTTCAGAAAGAGGGAAATTGTGGATATAGTATTAGGTAAACATCAAGAAGGCAATATACTGTCGCTCATGTGTTTTATTTCAGGTGCTAAATGCTAAATTCAGGTGCAACCGACACCAATGAAACCGGCGCGATTACTATTAGGGACAACGGTCTTGTATCAGTCTATTGGGAACTGCGTCATGAAGTGATTGAAGTAGTCTTCAGTAACCGGCCTACTTTGCGAAAGGCATATTAATTAACGCTTGACGTCTAAAATCCACTGCAGTATCGTTCACCCTGTCGCTTATAGCTCGTTTATAGTGCTAACAACCACCGATAAGGAAGAACACCGTCACGCGACTTCGGAGATAATTAATATAAACATTCCCAATAAAAGTTGGTGCAGCCTTTATCGAGATGTTGCGATTGAAGCTAGCCAAGATCAGTTTGAAAATGAAAAAGTCGATCAGAACGACCCAACCGTCAACCTAACGATAGGCTGATACCGCAAATAATGATTTGAAAACAGCTTGCCTCCATCCGAACCAACCAACAATCGAGAACAGTGGGGAACTCGATTGAGATGGTCCAACCCTGCAACCGAACCGAATAAACGCCCAGAAAGAAGTATGCGTAGAGTTTTACAAAAAGTGGCAAATTCACCCACAAATCAACAGTTATTAACTTTGCAGAAATCTACCACGGAATTAACCAAACTTGTTCCATAACAACTAAATCCCCGCTTTTAGTTCAAGCCGTGTGGGTCTCATATTGAAGTCTTAACAGTATAAAAGCTCTGTCGGATGCAGAGGCTAGCATCAGTTAATATCTGAAGTAATTCGGTTATCACTTAATACCAAATAATAAAAACTCTAGCAAACATGTTCAAATTGGTACGCATTTGAGAGATATAAGGATAATAATAATATATAAGGAAATTTCGAAGAGAGAGAGAGAGAGTTGACTAATTTAAATCAATGTTTTGGTTACAGATTGCTCTCGCCTGCATTTTCGCTGTTGCCGTTGCTGCTCCAGGAGGAGTCGTTGTTGCTCCAGTAGCACATGTTGCCTCAGTTGCTCATGTTGCAGCCCCAGTTGCTGTTAGCCATTCATCCAGGTATATAAAATTTACAACTATAATTTCGGCATGTTTTAATAATATTTTATTTGTTTATTTATACAGCCATGTAGTCCATAGTGCACCCCTTGTAAAGACTGTTGTTGCTGCCCCCGTTGTCAGGACTGTTGTACCAGTAGCTCATGCAGTTCCAGTAGCCCATGCTGTTCCAGTTGTCGCCCATCACGCCGCTGTTGTCCCAGCTCACTCAGTCCTTGTCCATCATTAAGCAAGGATAAATTAGGATTTTTTATAATTTTTTTTTTTGAGAATGTTTTTTGAAAAGTTTGTAGAAAGATCGGTTGTTTAGTAAAAGCAAATTTTCAGTTTTTAAACAGCTGGCCTCATTTATTGTTACCATACCTCTGACGCTGGTCAAGAACTCATTGGTTTGATCTTTATTGTCAACTAATGCATGGTTAAATTGTTGTTACAGGTAATTGATTAAGAAATACCCCGACGGGCAGCACCACGGGGTGACAAGCTTTACTATTGGCTGAGTGATTCCTCTAGTTTCAGTAGGTTAGTTAGGGTAATAGCTAGAGCGAGATGTTGTATTAAATACGAGCGTGAAAGTACTGAACCATTGTATATGCTTTTGAAGATTTCCGCCGATGAATTATGTGCGGCATATGACGAACTGATTCGGCTTGATCAGCTCATCCATTCTCAAAAGGATCTAAAAGCACCAAGAAAAGTAAACTCTTTTCTAGAAGGGTAAGATAGCTAGATTTAGACCTCACTTTGGGCTTTCAGGGTATCATAAGGGTAACTAGTAAAGCACACCATTGTGAACTCCTTACGTCTCACCCATCATTTTTGATAGGTACAGTAGCATGCGTTCTCTGGGGAACTGGACTATTGGAAAGACCGCGCAACATGTTGTGAGGGTATGCATTAGCACATAATAAACAGTCAATGGATTTTGGTTTAAGTCGGAGTCATCCTTTAATCATCATTTTTTATTCAATTCCTTTCGGAGTTGATTGGAGGTCACTTGACTCAAAACTAGCAAACAAAAACCAACATTATAATTGTCACCGATCAATGAGCCCAAAGATAAGTGATAAATTCTCCTAAAAGTACTTACCTTGTGACCGCGTGGTACCTTGGTCCTTGGGACCTGAAATCTTTCTCAAGATGATAATGGCCGTAGCCAATAAAAATATCTGTTTTAAGAAAGCACAACCAGAGCCCACACTACCTTGTTGTATTAAAGTGCTTTATGAACGACTATATTGCAACCTATGTCTGCATGTAAAACGGAGCTACATATAGTCATCTACTTTGCAGCAAAATGCACTGTAATGTACATACTACACTCAACTTTTGCATGCTTTGGTGAAAGAAATCGACTCTCGCGTTAGAAAATATAACTATACGTTTTTTTGACGCCGAAATAGTAGTTTCACCTATCCAATTACCATATCCGTTTGGTTTTTAAAATCATTTTCATTTTTAATATATAGATTGGAAATGGTGAAAAAAACTCGCCAGAATTCTCTTAGCCTTAGAGGCAAATAAAGAAATATGAAAGTAATAATAAATGTTTAATTGCTTCAAAAGATACTCTTAACTTAAATTATTGTTCTTAAAATTATCAGAATTAAAACTATTGACTTTTCCCTTCATAGATTTTTCTCTTTACAATAACAATAATCATAGGGAGAAAAAGTAATAATGGAATGGAATAATGGAATGGAATAATGGAATGGTTATAATATTAACAGAGGCAAAGAATAATAACATATGTATGTATATGTTACAACTGGAGGCAAAAGCAGCACCTGTTCAATATATACATATTAATAAAGTCCCGCCAAGCCACAAATGACAGAACTGAGCATGGCCGCCACTAACTGGCATCCCGTAGCCACCAGTACCAGGATTTCTCCTTTTCATCCCACTAATACCAATTGCTCTCGCTCTGGAGTATCTCCAGTTGAAATCCGGAGCCACACAGTCAAGACCAGGAGATATTCTATACTTTTGTCCGTGGCAAGCCTATGTATATAATATACAACTGGATCAGAATAGAATCAAGAAGAAGAAGAAGAATCAAGAATTAGACCATTCCGGTCAAGATACACGAACGTTTCGGGAAGAATGAAGCTTGTTGTGCAAGTTTTCTCGAAATACTCATCATTTGGGTAGAACGCCTGCGAAATCCAAGGGTTCTAGCCATGCGAAACAGAACGCACTATATGATTCCGAATCAATCTGACGATAACTGAGTCGGTTCTCGGCACAGCAGCTGCTGCATACATCACTTCATTAGTTTCATAATGCTCATAGTTCGACGAAGCAGTCCTGTCTATGCAAGCACGCAGACATTTCCTTTCAAAGATCCTTATTTTCTCTATTTGGCTAGCACTCAAATTAAACCAGATAGGACAGCCATAGGTGATCTTAACCTTCCGGCTAAGATGTGGAGCAAAAAAGAGTCTTCGAAGAGACATGAATGCTTTGCGAGCGCTTTTTAGCGCGACTTTAACGTGTTCGTTAAATTGGAGACGCTTGTCAAGACGCACATCCAGGTATCTAATGCAATTCTTATGAGGAATGCGCTCAGAACTATCCCCGTTCGTGACAATGTGAAAATCTCTCCAATTCCTTTTCAAGTTCCTATTGGCGTATGCCAAGCAATTTCGAAACAGAATCGTTTCACACTTTTGTGCATTGATTTTCACTTGCCAGCTGTTCGTGAAGAACTTAATATTATTAATATCATTGAGGTGCAACTTGCATCTCAGTTACCTCCTTGTGTGCCGAGTAGGCTATCAGATCGTCAGCAAAGGCAACCAACGACCCTTTAGGAGATTTATTAAACTCGAACAATTGAATAATTCGCCCGCAAATACTGCGAAAAGTGTAGACGCAGTCACTGTCCCTTGCTGTAATCCATTCAGAACATAAAATTCTCTGCTAGTAGTAAGACTTCCGTCCCGGATGACAAAGAACTTGCTATACAGCATACTACACATCATCACTACGAGGTGGTTGGGAAACTCGTTCCCCAGCCCATCCAACCAGACGGTATCAAAGACCTTTCCCATGTCTATAAGGCAAGAACCTGCGCACTAACCATACTTAATCCGCTTGCAAATATCAGACCTTCGTTATTGCATGTATTACCGAATGTTCGGATCTAAATCTGAATTGCGCATTCGACAATTCCTTCCTCTTGATATGCTCGTTCAAGTCTTTTAATATCAAAACCTCAAACATCCTGCTGATGTTAGGCAAAAAACTGATTGGGCGGTAGCTCATAAGACTGGATGAATCCTTCCCTCTTTTTAAAATCGGGAACACTCCAGCTTTCTTTCATTGTCCTGGGAAGAAGGAATTATCCACTAAATTATTGAACAAAATGCAATAATTACGAATGGCAATGTCTGGTAAATGCCTGAGGAACACGTCGGGAATGGCATCCATACCGGATGATCTCTTATTGTTTACCTTTCTCCGAGCTTATCTGCACGAGGAAGTGCGGCAAAATTCGTTTTTCCAAAACGGATCTCCTTGTATTAAAACGCGACACTGAGAGGAACTTGACCTCGGTTCCCGTCTCCCGGAGCATTTTCAGCACCTCATCGGGCTGTTTCTCCGCATCCAAGCCTTTCAAAAGGAAGGTTTGCACCTTCTCTTCCTTTGGTGTGTTAGTGAAGTAAGGAGCCTGCCTGTAATCCGCTACATTTGATTTTACATTTGATTTGGATTGCCCCCGCGCTCCCATTAAGTAGAGTGCCTAAATCTCTACCACCTAATTCATATATGGGGGGGGGCACCCTTTCCCCCTTTTCTTTATTTCAGGTACCACTTGTGGCTCCGGTCGGACTATTTTTTAAATTGTCAGTCCCACTTGTGTTATTCTTTTCATCAGTTGTCATTTTTTCTTCATTTTTCTTTATCTTTTTTAATTTGATCGATACATAGAGCAAAAACCCACCCAGTTTTTCTTCTTCAGAGCTATCATTGCCGCACTTGTCACTACTGCAACCAGTCTGGTTAGCACCCTCTTTTGGAGCAGCTTGATGGTTTTGTATGTCCTCCGTACGGACGGATTCGCTGCCGAAGACTTGTTCGCCCTTAATGCAGCCCGGTTCCTCCGTGGCTGCAGAAGTATGCGAAGAAAGCTTCATTTTGGAGACCCAGGCCGCCTCCCCAGCCATTGGCTGCTCCATAACCTTTCAATTTTTTTTATCAATATTGACATTTGATTTTTAAGATCTTCGAGTGTCTTCGCCAGCTCGCTATTTTTTCTTTCAAAGTTGGCTATCCTTTCTTTGGTTCTTTTGAGTTCTCCTCCTTGTTACGGACTCCACGACAGATACGTATTTTTGACAAAATTTTTTCGGGGAATAAGTAACTTAAATAACAAATCAAAAGTAAGCTAGTTTAAATTAAGTAAATATAAATATCTTTATATATTATTGATAAAATTTAATTGAATTTAAATTTTAAATTCTTTATATTAATGATATTAATTTGTAGAAGCGTCCGTTCTCTACAAATGTCAGCCTACTACCCTAAAGAAACTGGAGTCCGTCGGGTGATGGCGATGTACTTCTTACGAATATTTACTTTTGGGACAGCTAAAAAGCTAACAGCGGGGGTTTGCAAAGTTATATGAACAGCAAGGCATGAACAATATTTCACCGTTCTTCTTAACAATTCACGCACAAAATTAAGTTTAACACTTTGATATTTTGATAAGCTGCTTCCAGTTGAGGGTCTACTGAAATTCCTTGATACGTTTTATGACGTCAGACACAATGGCGCGGGCTTTTCAGTGCATTTGAACTAGGTTGAAATTTAAAATGCTGATAATTTAAAAAATACAGTCATTTTTCAAAAACGGCCTTTGAGAGTTTTATTAGATTGCATCTGACAACTGACTCATTGTCATTACCTTTTCGCTTTTCGTATTTAATTAGTAGTCGAAGATTGTTCTTCAATGACCTCGCTTAAACCAATTACCCTATTTTCTACCAAGGTTAGTAGTTTCTTGCAGGTAGAAAACTTTCCCCCATTTTTCATGGGGGGGGGGGACAACTTAAATCTTGAAGATCCCGATCTTGTATCCTATCTATTACAAGGCCTATTTCAATTGCGAACTTGTTATTGACTTCGTCAAGGTTTATGTATGCCTCTGAGTAACAATGCATCATCATTTTCTTTTACCTCAAAATTGTTAGATCCTTTTAAGTGCTTGCTTTGCAGGGCTCTTGATGTAGTTATTCAAGAATTCTAGCTTTGCGAAACTTTGCCTTATAATCACTTGGTGCCAGGTCCGGACTATACGGTGGGTGCGATAGGACATCCCATCCGAGCTCCCGTAGCTTCTGGCGGGTCATCAAAAATGTGTGATGCCGAGCGTTGTCCTGCTGGAACAGAACAGTATTCCTATTGACCAATCCTGGCCGCTTCTGGTCAATCGCTTGCTTCAAACGGTCGAGTTGCTCAGAGTAGAGGACCGAATTGAGGGTCTGGCCATAGTTAAGCAGCTCCTAGTGGATGACTCCCTTCCATTCCCGCCAAACACACAGCAAAACCTTCCTGGCCATCAATCCGGGCTTGGCGATGGTTTGGGCCGGCTCGCCGCGTTTCGACCACGATTTTTTCGATTGAGATTTTCATACGTGATCCACTTTTCATCACCAGCCACCATCCACTTCAAAAATGGGTCGAATTCGTTCCGTTTCGGCAGTGCATCGCAGGCGTTGATTTGGCCCAAGAGATTTTTTTACGTCAACTCGTGTGCCACCCAAACATCCAGCTTTTTTTGAAATCCAATCTTCTGCAAATGGTTCCAAACAGTTTTATGGTCCTTACCCAGTTCCTGGGTAATCGAGCGAATGCTCACATGCCAGTCTACTTGGATGATTTCGACGATTTTATCGGTTTCTACAACGATTAGCCTACCAGTACGGGGTGTATCTTCGATATCCACTACACCAGAACGAAATCGAACTTCACAAATTTTTTCGGCCGCCTTCGTTGCATTTTTACCTCTCAGGTAGTATATGTTAAATGTAAAATATGACGAATTTCTTGCTTGGTGGACTCCATCTTTGACGCGCTATAACTTGAGACTGAAACATACGATCATAAAACTGTTAAAGAAACACCTGTAGCCCAGATTGTCGTCTTCAAATTGCCGTATAGTATGCCCCGACGCGAGAAGTACAACACAAGATATGTTTAAGTGTCGCCATCTATTGACAAAATACGATATTACTTTTTTCCCATCCTAATACAATTTAGGTTGGTTGTATTGGTTGGTTGTATACAACAAAAGCCTTTAAAATTACGGTTTGCAATATTTAACCACTGTCAGCATTTCGCTGTGATTTCTGATGTATAATTTTCTCGACATTTTCCATGTCGAAAAGAAAAAATTCCTTATGAATAATTCACACTTTAGAAACGCTGAAATTGGGGATGTAAACTGAGGCCTGAACATCAAGAATACAATATTCTGCCACACTTGGTCTTGACAGCTTTTATGAAAACCTTGGAATATTAAAACTTTTTAATAAAGTTTATCACCTCACTCCCCACGCTTTTGAGACATATTTTTCGAACATAAGGAGTGTCAGGATGTCAAGGGCTTCAACGTATACATTACTCATTGATTGCTAAGGTATGTATTTCATTTTACGGGTATGTACAAAAGTAAAGAGAAGTCATAAGCTCCTTATAATTAACATACGCCTTCACTTATCTGTCGCATCCTGTCTGTAAATTTCTGCTCTATGTACTTACCGTTGACACTGCTTTTGCCTCCAATATAATGCCAAGAGAAGAGTTTATTGTCCCAATATGCCTGTGTTATTTCTAAGGTTTTAGTATAGGTAAAGTAAAGGCATCTTTATCTAAAAAAATCCAGGCCGTTGACTCCATTTTTTCAAGACACATCATTGCAACGTTTCTTCTTTGAATATTTAATTGTCTTTTAATGTTCTTCATATTTGCATTCTGTATTTATAATATCATTTCATCTGTAAGCAATATTTCGATTTCATTTCTGTCGAAATTCGTAATGTTTAGAGATTCTTGTATAGCTTTGCTTTTGTGGTGAATAATGGTGGATAGGCTGACCAGAAAATCGAATCCCGATGACCAATGGTTAAAACACATTGGAGGGATGTTAGGTTTAGGAAGGAAATCAGCAAGGGTTGATGCAAGTATGGCATCTGAACGTAAGTAAATCATCATCATTGCTCGAGCATAGAGCCTGCCATAAGGTCAGAGTTATCTCCTGGATGTGCATAACAAGAGAAGTGCTGACATCGGCCTGGAAAGGGATCACCTCTGATGGGCCCTTACGTTCGCTTAAGTGTTGTGTCTGCCACTTCTAGCAGGATTAGGGAGTTGCACCCCTCAAGTTCAACATCGACCGCTTGTATGATTCCACTGTCGCTCGACAATGGAAGAGCTATCTTGCTGACCGGAATGTAATGAGTAATCCGCCTGATAATATAGATGAGCAAATCTTTCGATGGTCATGCGAACTCTCATTCATGATGACGAATAACAGAAGAGGTGGAAGGAATCCATCACCATGGTTCATCTGATGAAGTTTCTTTTTTGTGGATGAATTGACTAGCCACTGTACGGACTGTTCCTTCAAGCAGAAGAGGAATCATTTTGGCCATCAATGCACTCAAACCAAGTAAAGCCGCTGAGCTTGACCGTCCCCACAAAGTTATTTATCGCTGCATCTGCAGTTACTGTTGAGCAGTGGCTTTCTTCGCCCTTTTCCAGAGAGTGGAAGAAGGGGATGATTGTCAAGATTCCAAAGAAGGGGATCCATTTTGAGTGCGGCAGTTAGAGGGATATCAGCGTGCTCCCCACCGTTGAAAATATATTAGCTAAAATTATTCTGGGACACATCAAAGTACAGCTCGAAAACTTGATCGAGAGACAGCAGGCTGTGATGGCGCAAAATGTCACATGCAGCACCGAGGCAAAATCTTGGAGGATTTTGAAGGTCAATGTGGAGTTCGCCAGGGTTGCATCCTGTCACCTATATTATTTCTTCTTGTTATCGGCGACGTTCTTCATGCTGCCTTGTGCGGAGGGCATGTGACATCATAAGTCACACGGGTGACTACGTCATGCAGTGGAATCCACTCTCCCAAAATAACCAAAGAGTGGGTCGGCGTCAGGGAACGCAGAATGGTAGAGGAGGAGTGCGAGCGTCTCGGGAAGTCGTGGGTGGAGCTGGAATGATGTCGATCGGCATTCTGACTAATGAGATGACGCAGGTCTGCTCATATTAGAGCGGCATTTGAAAACACCGACAGGGAGAATGGTTCCGCAGGTGGAAGCAACGATGTAAACGGGTGGAAACGGGTCGACGGATTTGGATGCTGAGAAATCACGGAGAAAAAAACTATAATCTCGCACACTTTTTTACGGGGATAACGGATACTGCGAATACATAACATATACATATATGTTTAAAGTGGATAGCTCATCTAACTTTCCCAGTTGTGACGGATTACGGACGTTCTGGACCCTGTTTCGTTCCATTGCCCTACATTCACAGAGGACAGGAAGAATATAAAGGAATCATAAGAAAGGATAAGGATGTATAAGTTGTTGCATGTCAAAAGAATTGGCGTGCAGATGACCACATGGGAGCAGTGCAGGTTTTAGTGCAGGCAGAGAAGGTGAGAAAAATGCAGCTACCAATGCGTTTGACTAAGGTTTTGTTTTCCACGAAAACAAAACGAGGCTTCGGATAAGAATAAAATGCACTTTTCTCACCCTTCATCGGGAAATTCTTAGAAAAACGCCTTCGGTGGTACCAACATGTCATCAGCAACGATGATATACTATGCAGCCAGGATCGGTTTGGAAATTCATTTGATGAAAATGATCCAACTTACGACCAAAGCATCGATAGCTACGATAGAAACGTTAAACGGTGATATCAAAACTTCTCGACTTCGCCAGGATTAAACTTACAACCGAGAAAAGTGATGAACCCGATCCAGATGATCCAGTCCGAATGGAACAAACGCTTAAGAAGAAGAATACTGAGTTTATCAAAAACTTCCAAATTAACTCATAACCAATAACAACATTGTTTCTCCGGAATTCTGCCGCGGACATCAAGTAACTCAAGCAAATCAAACTTGTTTCATGGCGACTTAATCCCCGCTTTTAGTACAAGCTGCCCGGTGTTCATAATGTCTTAATGGTATAAAAGCTCTGTTGAATGTAGAGATCAGCATCAGTTAGTATCTGAAGTAATTCAGTCATCACTTTATCTCAACCTCAAATCCAAACAACAAAAACTTCATCATGTTCAAATTGGTACGGATAAGGAAAATATGTGGACATGGCTGTCTTTCCAGGAATATTGAAGACGATTAACATAAATCCATGTCTTGGTTACAGATTGCTCTCGCCTGCATTTTCGCTGTTGCCGCTGCTGCTCCAGGAGGAGTTGTTGTTGCTCCAGTAGCGCATGTTGCCCATGTTGCCGCTCCAGTTGCTGTTAGCCATTCATCCAGGTATATACAATTTATAGCTACAATTTTGGCACATTTTAACAATATTTTATTTGTTTATTTATACAGCCATGTAGTCCATAGTGCACCCCTTGTAAAGACTGTTGTTGCTGCCCCCGTTGTCAGAACTGTTGTACCAGTAGCTCATGCAGTTCCAGTAGCCCATGCTGTTCCAGTTGTTGCCCATCACGCCGCTGTTGTCCCAGCACACCCAGTCCTTGTTCATCATTAAGCAAGGATAAATTAGGAATTTTTATATCTTTTTTTCGGAACACTTTTGTAAAATTATTTGTTATAGTAAAGACAAATGTTTAAACGTTAAACGGCTGGTTCCATACTTCATTAGCAAGCTAAAAAATTTGTCCAAAACCTTCTCGGGCTTCCCGAATGTTTAATTTCAGCGGTAATCTAATACCAAGTTGTACTAACGTTATCTACTCCATTTTTGATACCATTACCACCGTTAGATATTATTTTCCTTTTTTCAAATCAATCGCCTTTGCTTCTGTAATGGGGCTTCAAATTACTGTCCTGGGGATTCCAAGTTTATGAACCTGTTTTTGTTGCTTTGGACTCCGCATTCACTCACTCACTCGCTCGAAAGATACTTCTTTCAAAGTTCATACCTGGCATATGGCCTCAATTAAGATCCAATTTGAAAACATTGTATAGGTTTTTAATGGTTTTGTCGACACATAATTTCCTTCCTCCCTATTTGAATTTCGGCTTTACAAACGTCTCCAACTTCCCTGTTTTCTTTTGAACGGGCACTGACACATTGCTTAGGAGACCATGAACATTGCCATTATCTAGATGCTGCACTCTGGTAATCATGGCCATCGATGTTGTTCCAGAGACATACTTGGTCGGCACACTAACTCCCTTCCAGTGAGTGGAATTACAAAGGTGTGAGAGCGAATATGACTTTTGTTCCAGGCTCCAGAGCCAATTCGTAGGTTATTATCAATGCACCTCAGACTTGGAAGGGTGTTTAGGTTCCTTGGGCTGAAGATGAAAGAAATCTACCAGGGCTGGTTACTGGTTGAGAATCATCCGCGCAGGTACTACGTAACTTAGATTCACTATGTCCTCTTTCCCAGTGATATCGAGTAGGAAACATTTGTTGTTGGGACGGTAAAGGCCCTACTTATAAAGGCTGCCGAGGCGGTTTGATCTTGTCCACCCCGACCAAAAACTTGGGTACTCTCGAGAAAACTTTTTAATATCAGGAGGAATATGCTGGATCGCACGCATTCTCTTTCGGTGTTTGTCGAGGAAAGAAATCAGGTCGGTGTAGGCGACTGAGAGTTGTTCCAAAGAGTAGTTCAATTATTTAATAAAATGTTGTGCGATGATCGGCGCTGATGCAGCCAACAGTTTGAGGAGAAAGAAATTTGCATTTTGGTAAACTGGCAAAACTGTGCATGGCATCCATGTTAGTACTATTTCAGGTAAGCCAAGTTAATGTCCAGTAGTTTGAGCTGAGTGGATATGTGGCGTTCTCGGAGAGCTTCTTGACTTAAGGATCCAAGGAATTGATTTTTTTTTGGCATCAATTGTATCTAGATATAGTGTAGAATATATGGGCAAAGTGACTTTTTGAAATTCGGTTCGAAAATTACGGTGTTAAACAGGTAAAATGTCACATGCCAGGTTTATAGTATGTCGATCGCCGTGATAAAGCGCGTATTTATTGGTCCAAATGACTTCGCTAAAATCATAAGAATTGAAGCCAAGTCTTTACTTGTGAAAAAAAAAAACCGGTTTTTGGACTAGATATAGCAGATTAATGGTCAGTTAAGATTTTATGGTTAAAAATCGCATTCTAATTTTTAAATGCGTTTTTCTCGAAACTGCATGTTGAAAATCTGCTGCCACCATAGCCCAAAATCTACCCAATGAAATTCTTCGAAACTTTCACGACTTATTCAGAACATATTTCTACGGTCCGCAAACGAGGATAATTGCGATTCATTCAGTAGTTTTTTTTATTCATTGAAGAAGCCTTGAAAAAACGTCAAAATTCACCAAAAAAAAGTTTAACAAGGCACCAAAAGTTTAGCTTTAAATTTTTTTTAATAATCCTAGTTTGCGGACTGTGGTTAAGTCCGCACGTTAAGATGCCGCATACATTTTTTCCTTGAGATGATCACAGCGTCCTCTAGCGTGGCAGCAGGAAAACACATTTTTTGGAAATGGGCGTATAAGTTACTCTGTATTTCAATATGCTATCAGGCTGGAAAAATTACCAGACATGAACATATGGTGAAGAATTCACATTTGTACCTTTATTCAGTTCGTCACAAAAGTTTTTTTAAAAAAAGCGAAAAAAAAACGACCTTCACATGGGATGACCCCCTTAAATGTGTACTCGAATTATCCCCACATGTTAGTTTACTATTGTAGTATTTGAGCTAGAGCGTACCTGACCTCTCGCAGTTATTTATTTCTTTAAGAAGACAAAAAAAAATGTTAAATATTGCTCCCAAAAAAAGGACACCCACGCTTAAAACTACAGTAGGAAAACAAATTTCAGGGACAAAACTACAATACGTTATTGCATCGACATAGCTTCGGAATTCTGATATGAAATAAAGTTCAAGCTCTCTGTAAGGCATCCTGAAAGTTGATGCGTTACGCGTTCTACACAAAGTCGTACGTCAGATGATGTCAGTTAAGATGGAGCAGATCACCAGCCCCGTAGAAAGTTAAAGATGGTACACACATCATAAAAGTTTCTGTGTTTTAGAAGGGGATTAGAAGAGTGCAGACGGCTAGGATAGTTCACACGGGTGAAGAGCGTGGAAAGGGGATCAGAGCATGAATCAATACTCAAGGATGTTTCAAACCACAGAATTGGGGAGTGTTAGGGAGGGTTGGGCAGAGTGAAAGTCAGGAGAGGTACGTAATGTTATTTCAGACATTCTGGAAGCGGTGTGGTGACAGAAAGAAGATCGTTGATAATAATAATAATAATCGTTGGCGCAATAGTCCATATTAGATCAGGGCCTCAAATTGTGTTAGAGCATTTCATTCAACACCGTAACGATGCACTGAAGTACACTGTAGGAGGCAATGTGCTCAACATTTAATTCAGGTACTCACTGCCATCAATAAAATTTGAACGGCGATCTTCAGCACGACAGCCTTGTGCTCTAAAAGATGGTTTATGGAGAATAAAAACAGCAGCGACCTCAGAATGGATCCCTGTCGTACACTTGTCGTTAAACTTAGCAGGCTTGCGCACAAAATTAAGACGACGGTGAGTATTTTGAGTGACTAAGTCTTGGGAGAGGGGAGTGGAAAGGGAGGGTTCCCCCCCAAAAACAGAAATGCGGATACAAACAAGGGATAATTGGGGCCACACATAATTTCACCCCAAACCTAGATAATGTTCACTCCGAATTTTCTCTCGACGGCCCTGCGAGTGACCTACGGAAGAGAAGGGTGGAAAAAAGCATTGATCAGTAGTGGTGATATGGGAATATTAGGTACAACAGCTTGGTTTTAATAGAGAAGTTAAAAGTTAATAATCGATTCATTTATGTTAGTCAGTCAGGTAGGCGGAAGCACAAAAATTTTCTCGTAACTTGTTCCTTTGATAAGGTTCGATAAAACCCCTTCTTCCACTCCATTCACAGGGAAGCTTGGGTACCGGTCTCGAAGTTGAAGGGATTTGTAACCTCGAAGGAAGTTGTTATATTGCCAGGCGCTATTTTTGCCAGCTTTACACATAACAAAATTGATGGAGATGAGTAGGTTTCGCTCTTGATGAATGTGAAGCATTACCGAGATGGTGAAAATTTTTGGGAACTAGTGTAGTACGCAGAGGAGGAACCTGTAATGATTACAGATGTAGCTTGTTGTAATGCGGTGGTATGTTGATTCAAAGTCAACAACACGATTTGTGATGCAAATGCCCCTTCAACGATACACAGATGCTAGAAAAAGCTTGGTTTGAAGAGTCAGTTAGACTAACCACAGCATTTGAGCTCTCATGTCAAATGGTTGCAATGTTGGATGTCAGTTCGAGTTGACACTTGAGCTTAGCGTTATTGATTCGTGAGATCCGTGTTTTGTTTTGCATAATGCCCAGACATACTTGATCTAACTGACTTCACTTGGATCTGAGTTACAAGTTTCGCCCACAGCAAAGGCGCGAGAAGGTTTAAAACTACTTAGTTATGCTAACTTAGCCTGACATGAATACTTAAAAACTACCATCTACAGCTAGCAAATTACATTTCCTCTGCTCACCCTCTACATAGAAGTGCGAACGATTCGGGATTCAAGGGTTGAACTCATTATTTAGCAGGTTCGAAGAAATCTGGCCAATGGGTTATTTTACCCTGTTTGAATGGTTTTCCGTTCTTTCGAAAAACCTTTCCATAAAATTGAGAACGAATTTTTTAAGTGGTTTGACATTTGTTCGCCCATATACTTCGGCTTTTTGACCGCACTTTGTGGTTTTCCAATTTTAAGACAGTCAATGCACTACGTGCCTTATTGTTTCGCTAACTTAAGGTGAGGATTAAAGTTAAGGAATTTATTGAGTTCGATTTCTAAGTATTTGATCGATTCTGATCTCATCACTGTGGTGTTTTCTGCTTTGAGCTTTCAGCATCTAGCATTCTTGTGGATGCACCTAGAATTAGGACTTGCGTTCTCGCACCCTTTATTTTCATTCCCATTTCTGGTTTGAAGACTAATGTGCCCTTAGCAAATTGAATTTGGTCGGTGCTGATTTCAGGTCACGAGACGTCAGCCGTGAAAATGTTATTCATGGGTGGGCCAGAGACGGATCCTTTTCTAAGTTAGGAGTCCAGACTACTGTAAGTTTGTTATTGGTATCGTAGAGGTAGCTTAGAGCGCGTTGGGTAAAGTATTTGAATCGCCCCAAAGTTGAAGTCGCCACCGAAAATAAGGTATTTACACTTAAACTTGAGATTGCCTAAGACTTTCAGATCTTGGTGCAGTTGCTAAGTGTAGGAGTTACAGTTGGTATAAATAAGGACGATCAAAATCCGCAAGTTATCTGCCGTTTTCATTATTGCCGCCGCAACGGAAGAGGTGAGTAGGTTTTGACTTCCTCAAAATGACAGTCTTTCTGAATTAAAAGGAGAGTGTCAGCGTTATTGTCATTCCGCATAATGATATATCTGAACTGAACATTGTTCTTGCTCTTAAGAAGGGCTTCCGAAACGCAGTAGATGTCTGCTTTCAGAGTGTCAATCAATCGTGAGAGATCAGGGACCGGGAGTTAAAAGTTAAAATGTTTCACTTCGTAGGTTGAGAGTTAGTTTGATAACGGCAAATCGACGCTGTTCGTTGGTGGGGTTGAAGGAAACCGGAAACCGGTGGACCGGGAACGGGTTGAACAGCCGCTTCTGGGAGTGTTTTATGGGCGGCTTAGGCGTAATAGATTCCGGGAGCTTTGTAACAAGTGTACCACTGTCTGCTTGACACACGGGAGAGTCCGGTTATTTTCCTAGTGTATCTCTTTGTAGAGTGAGCACCCGCAGTTGCAACAACGCAGCACATCACTTCTGAATGGCGTTTTGTGCACTTCACGCAGCTGTGAACAATTGTACAGTTTAAATCGATGTACTTCGCTGGCAGTTAAAGCAGCGCACTTGTTCAACTGGTTTTACCTTTTCAAATTTTACTTAATTTTTACGATTTCAATGAGCTCTCGAGTGGGCTCAAAGGTGGCCACGGAAAGCCCCGACTGTGATTTAATCCGGAACTTAGGATTCTCCACGTGGAGAGTTTTATCTTTTTTGGTCATAAAGTTTACGATCGAACGTATTTTAAGCTGAGGGCATTCAGCTTTGGTGTCTGACCGCATATCAGCCGGGTGTGTTTCTCAGTGGATGCTCCGAATAATTAAGGACTGTATCCTTAATAAAGAAGAGGTGTTTGTTGTGGCGATCACAGTATCTCTTTAGGAAGAGTGAGGCCACAAACGTTTGATATAAATTACAGACCAGGCAAGATTATTGGCTTGGTACGCGATGAAGTGTGCTCCTCTTAAGTTGAGTGTGTGTTAAACATAGAATACGTAAATACGTTGCAATATGGTAGCCGATATTCCTTATACCTGCTCTTGGTCTAAGATCTGCAGCATCTACACCCGAGCGGATTAGATAACCGACCCCAAGCAGCCTATAAAGGCGGATTTCATTGGGAACCAAACGCTTGCGACATTGCTTATAGATTTTTTCGTTGGGTAGGTCACGGAATCGTCCATCTTCCTCTTGGAGCCCAGAATTCTTCGAAGGATTCACTTATCCAACGCAACTAGGAGCTTACAATTTTGCTTGTCTACTTTTTCCAGGAAAACACGAGGACTGACAAGAGCGAAATAGTTTTCCTGAGCTAAAATAGGCCTAGTTGGTTGCAAAAACCATACGCGCATCTCGATATCGTAACTGTTATTGGTTCTGATTGTCAATACTACCAAATGTAAACGACATCCTCACATTTTCAAAGAATCAACCTTTCACATTTCCAAATTGAAAAAAGTATGAATTCACTATCAAAGCATATAAAAAGGAGCATTATTGTAAAAGTAGAGCACTGGCTTCCAGTCAAAGCATTATCGCTTGAGATAACTTCGCAGAAATTCTAAAATGCCTCTGAAAATTGGGACATTTCAAAATATCATATATTTCATTAAGCAGACCCTGATATGTACGAATGGACCTTTAATTGTTATCCTCATACCAGAAAATTATTTACAAGTGTCGTTTTGATAAGCGAAATTCCACTGATAAGCATTCCTCGTGTGTGCAATATCGTTTAATTTACGACATTGCCCGTAGCATCCAATTGTGCCTATCATCTCATCATTCCACTGCCGAAATACAGATAGGCAAAGCATCCTCAATGGCACGTTTAGAATCCACAAAATGTTCACACTTTTAAAAAAAATTCTACACGCTCTCTACTAAATATGTAAATTTTTCTCATTTGTTTTTGCTCTATTTCACATTTCACGAACATAGAGCCCAAATCAACGCGTTCATTCTTTTTTCCATCCTCTGCTACGTACCACCAAGGATAAAGGATAAAAGATTATAAGTAATAGAGCCACGACCTTGCCGCTGATTTTCATCTCGTTATCTTCATACAATATATATGAGGGTCCAATGAACTTGACCCGACAAGCGTTTAGCAATGAACTTGAATATAAAAATTTTCTTTATTCCTGTTGATGTAGAGAAACATAAATATTTGTATACGTAAGTGCATAGGAAAACATAAGGAATTGTAATAACCCGAAGTACTTCACATGCGAGAGGAGCCACTCAGCGAATAATGCTTATGTGTGACAAAGGAGAGCGTCTCGCTTGAGATGCCTCGTAAGCAAGAAAGTTTCAAGATCAAGGGAAATCCGATAATAAATCCTCATTTGGAACGAAGATTTCCTGAGTTTTCCATACTTCTAGCAGGAGCTGTTTTACATAGATTTAAAGATATTAGCTTTTATATTCGATGAAAAGGAATCTGCTCTCATCCATTCACTTCGACAGGAGCTAAGCCTTCCGAGAGCTCAAACATAAATATGAATAAAAACGAAAATAAGGCTACAATATTTCAGGAAAAAGACATAATAAGTGTAGTTGTAAATATCTAACAATGTCCCTGCAGATACCATAAATTTGTGCTCAATTTTCGAAAATTTAATTTTCACTTTTCTCCAAACGGCTTCAAGGTAATGAAATGAAAAATCTTAAATATATGTTTATTTCTAGGAAACCTCAATGTTCAATGATACCGACCCTCATAACAGCATCCATAAAGACGATTTACGAGATCTCAGCAATATGGTCACCTAATGTGTCTATGATAAGCAGTTAAGATAGTGTAAACTGTATTAAACTCTACTTTGAAATGCCTGGCAATATACCGTAAATCAAAATGTGTCCGCCCGCTCAGAGCAGTCTGCAAAATCACTTTTGGGGATTTGAGCCTTCGTAACGCCAATTTGAAGAGATTTAAACTTGGGTAACAGCATGTCGGCCTATATTGTTTCAATCATTTATTTGAAGGTCACGGGCGAAATTGGGAAGTTACGTCATATTAAAAAGAAGTAATGGATAAACAAGAAATGAAGAAAAGTTTCCATCAGATATGGCAGCTACTACATTGCTGGAAGGAAAAAATGACGAGGGATTGCTAGCATATACTTGGTTTGTGCTTTCATAAAGAAATTACATTTTGGCTGAAAGAAATTGTCACTGAAAACTCAGAAATAATATGATGCCGTAGGCAAAGTTTGTCGTACAAAATTCGTTTAAGGTTGTCGTTCGGATTCCAAAACTTTTGAATGATATTCATCTCAATTGCCTGGATAAGTCCCATAGGAAAAACCACTTTAGACCCTTCTATGGAAAAGGTGTCACGAAAACTAAGTAACAATTGTAAGTCGTCTGGTTTTATTTATAAAATTGCTTAGTGTTATTTCTTGCCTTAATCGTTTAAAGGGAGAAATGGAACATTTTTTATCAATTCCCAAAGCATTTAGCCAGCCTGAATGTATCAAACTAGCTATAAAACCTCCAAAAACTCATTCATATAAACCTCCCAAAGTTTATTCCCTGAAAAAAGACTCAAAATCAGTTTGCAACTACGAAATCAATCTATTTTAACAGTAAATCGAAAAATAATCTACAACTGTCACATTTATTTTTTCTCTATGTCCTAAGGACATTGACCGCACACATCAGCATCTTGTCCCAGATACCGGATATTGTGGATAATATAGAGTACCCTGATCCTAACTCAGTCATAAATACCATTCGAAAGTCACTTGAGATGGTACGCTTGCAATCCACTGTGTGAGCTGAAGATACTAAGTAGATGGGGATCTTGGTCAGGGAAGGATCATTTCTGATTACGAGGGAGAATATTTCAAGCGGGCCTTAATATTCCAGGATGTAATTTGTTTTCGGTGAATATTGCTGGTGAGTATCGCAGAGAAGTAGTGGAAGGGCATTCGCTTCTGCTCGCAGAAGTATATGCTGGAATAGTTTGCTTTTAGGAAGCGTCCTTATCTGATAGTATTTACATTTGGAGCCATTGAAAGAATATAAAGTAGCCCGTATAGTTCCTTGTCAAAAGGAGGGGCAGAGGGATTCCGAAACAAACTGGAAACTGTAGTAAAAGAGCAGACTTTGGTGTTCATATTATAGTTAAAGATGAAAGGAAAACAGAAAGAAATAGCATTTATTTCTTGGAAATGTACTGACATTAAAAATTGTTTATTGCTCAGTATTATGAGTTAGCACAGTTGGCTCCTAATAATGTCCTTTAAGATACAGATACAGTTCTGACAACATTAAACTTTATAGTTCAATCTTATTATAGTTTGTTAGTGTTAATAGCATTTTGTATTCACTAAATATTATAAATAGCTCTACAAATTTTTATTCTTCGAATATTTTTGGATCATCTTCGCTGATATCTATCGTTAATTGTCGAATTTGGCTTCTTTTAGTTTTATGAAATTATATGACTTAAGGGGGTCATCCCGTGTGAAGGCGGTTTTATTGGCTTTTTTAGAATTTTTTGCGAAGAACTGGATAAAGATACAAATACAAATTTTTCACCATAGATTTATTAATATCTTGAGCGTGCATAGCCCGATCGCATGGTTCGTTATTGCAATACAGAGCAACATATACACCCATCTCCAAAAAAGATATTTTTGTGACCCCACGCTAGAGGGCGCTGTAATCGTCTTAAAGAAAAAAGTAAACGATGTTTTAATGTAGAGACTTAACTATCGTTCGCAAATTAGGATTATTAAAAACTATTAAAAGCTAAGTTGTTGGTGCCGTGTTAAACTTTTTTTTTGTGAATTTGTCGTGAAAACAAAGAATTTCGCGGGATAGATTTTGGGCTATGGTGGCAGCCGATTTTCAACATGCGGTTTCGAGAAAAACGCATTTAAAAAATAGAATGCCATTTTTAGCCATAAAACCTTAACTGACCATTAATCTGCTATAAATAATCTATAAACCTTAGGTTTCTTCAAGGAACACATGTATAGCTTCAATTCTTGTCCGTTTAGCGAAGTCATTCGAACGTCACTCGGATCGATAAATACGCGCTTTATTACGGCGATCGACATAAATCTGGCATGTGACTTATCACATGTTCAACACTATAATTTCCAAATGACTCCGAATATCACAAAATCACTTTACCCATACATTTTACACTATATCTACATACAATTCATGCCAAAGAAAAATACGATTCCGCGGATCCGACACACGGGATGACCCCCTTAAATATGACTTAGAAAACCATGCAAAACTCGACATTTTTAATAAATATTGGAACAAAGAGGATATAGAAAGCACTTTTCGGCATAGTTCCCAATTTTCTCATTGGTAATAAAAGCCTGACGCCGAAAAAAGACAACTTTTCCAAAAGCCCAAATACGTCTCTTGTCGAAATTTGATCGTAAAAGTTAGTAATACTATATTGCATGTGAGTAATGTGAATTTTCTAAAATATGATCGAGCAAAATAGCACAATCGATGAAGACGAGCCGACGCCGTTTCTCAATGGGACAGAGGCCGAAGAAGAGAAAGAGTATTTCGGGACATATACTCAGCTTTGGTTGGCCAGTTCCTGAGAATGAGTATATGAAATAAGTGTTTAATTTCCAGTCCACGCATTTCTCCCCTTGCGACAGATGCAAAACTAAGACCTGCCTCGTAAAATGCTAATCGAGCCTCCCATTTAATACCCCGCATGGCTACTTTGGGCGAACAAAAATGACATACCCTTTTGCATATACGAGACGGGAGAGTGCACAAATTTAAGCTAAGATGACTTCATATACTACATTCGGAAGGCTTCAGAACTTTTCAACCATATTTTGCGCTATTAGGAAGAAGAAAGGGTTCTGGGAAAAATATTCCGCCTGGTCTCAAATTGCTACGAAATCTTGCCAAAGCGACGAAACCTTGACAATTAAACATGACTATATTCGATGAAAAAAGATTTTGCATGCCCCTTCTGCATGTATGGGGACCCCCCCCCCCCTTAACCTCAACGTAGAAAGATATCACTCACTGCAGGTCTGGGCGTTCAGAGTTCCCACCTTCTAACCAAATTTCGTTTCAATTGGTATAGCCGTTTGTGAGAAATTGCGTGTGACAGACAGACAAACCTTGAACCGATTTGAATAAGGTGTTGCTTTGCAAACAAAATCTTAAAAACTAGTTCTAAGAGTGTGTGAAGGCACTGTAATGTGAAACCGTTCAGCTAGGATTGACCCGGGCTCCACACTAAAATCGGAGTACAACTCACCACGACTCAGCAACGCCTGTCGCTATCAGGATGGGAACCGCAAGGACGGCGTAGCAACCGGGCTGGTAGCAGTGAGTTTGCCATTTGTCAAGGCAGGCGTATCTCGTTCAATTTCATCTTCATTTCTTTCTTTAAGTAAATTTTTCTTGATTGGTTGATTGAATTTGCTTTATATGATTTCATTGTTATATGCGCAACACAAAGGTGATTGGTATCAGCCTCGAAAGAGATTCGTTTGCCTTCGCTTTCATGTCGAAAATGCTTCTGCCGGTCGAGGGAATAACCGTTGATAAACCAAGTGCAGTTTTTGCATTTCGTATTGAGAAAACTTTGCCGCTGTGGAACGACCCAAATTCAATACAACCCATTTGAAATAGCAAGATTGTCTTTTGCTTTTTTCGCTAGTATTATTTATTTTATTCGTATATACCGATATTTCGGAAACGCAAGTAGGTGTAGTGACACCCACTGGAACTGGAGTACATCAGGAAAAAAACTAATGTCTGATGCGTCCACAGATGTCCCATAGAAAACGTTCCGTGGATTCCTTACATTTGCTCACTACAGGATGAATACGTACCATCTTGGAGAATCTCTATTGTGAATATATGTCCAGTGAGTGAATTGTCACGAGTCAAAATGTTTCAGCAAGTTTTCTGCTTTTTGACTGGATAAGCTTTGTAGTAAGTTTGTTTGGTTCTGACCGGAAAGGTTTGGGATGCTTAGCAGCTCTGTGCCTGTCATTATGGGAAACTTGTTCCCAGTTTTTGATATGCTGCAGACGTTTTAGTCGCTGGTTCCGGTGCATACAAGGGGGAAATTGAACCCTATTTTGATAGGCATCCGAAATTTCATTTTCCTCTACATCACAGTGTCCAGGTATCCAGATTCTACCATATTGGAACCGGTTTCTACATTTCTGAACGATTTTTGAAGTGATCAAAGGACTATTCAACGCTTTCAATGCAGCTTTATTATCTCTGTTCTGAGGTCCACCAATTCGATATCCCTAAAAGCTATCTGGCGTCCTGACCTACGCCATTGCTCCATGTTAAGCAGGGTCTGCCTCGTCTTCTTTTTCTACCATTGACATTCCGGGTGGAATCATCCTCATCCATATGGATTAAGTGACCCGCCCGCCGTAACCTATTGAGCCGGATTTTATCTACAAGCTGATGGTCATGGGATCGCTCATAGATTTCATCATTATGTAGGCTACGGAATCGTCCATCCTCATGTAGAGGGCCAAAAATTCTCCAGAGGATTCTTCTCTTGAACGCGGCCAAGAGTTCGTAATTTTTCTTGCTAAGAACCGAAGCCTCCGAGGAATACATGAGGACTGGCAAGATCATTGTCTTGTACAGTAAAAGCTTTGACCCTATGGTGAGACGTTTCGAGCGGAACAGTCTTTGTAAGCTGAAATAGGCTCTGTTGGCTGACAACAACCTTGCAAACAAAAAAATTTTCATTTTATATTTTATTAGCTTAAACTAGTTTAGGTTCTAACCAGGCGATTTCGGTCGTTACAATTCATACGCTTGGCGGGTTTTGAATTAAAAAAAACGAGCTAAATTCCACCCGTTGCCGCTTTCGGTCACGCTGCTCCGCAGGGCAGAAGCGTTGAGGCAGCGTCCGATGAGATCGCCTCTGCACTGCGATCGAAACCGTCAAAGCCAAATATAATTTTTGAAAGTACTGGGCGCTCGCCCACGAACAGAGTACTCCGCGCACTTAACAGGAGGAGTACGTTGCTTCTCGAGGAAGTGCAGCCCGCCATCAAGTAGATTGTGGGCTCAGGACAACTCATTCCAAACAAAAAACCGTGCGCGGATTTCATCATCGTAGCTGTTATCGGTTGTGATTTTCGACCCTAGATAGGAGAAATTATCACCGGTCTCAAAGTTGTATTCTCCTATCCTTATTCTTCCTAAAAAAAGTCAAGCGACGACGGCTTTACGGTTTCTTACCAGGGCAGAGGCAAATCGTCAGACGCTGCCTCACCTCTGCCCTGGGAGCAGCGTGACCGTAGTCCGCATCAACTTGATGCAGGACCGGACCAATTGGGGAGCAACTTACTCCCTCTTTTCTGGTCCACTTAGGACCTGGACTTGGACCCCCTTCATTCTCAAAACGAATATTTCAGCTCTGGCCAAGCTCTGGTCAATAAGGCGGATTTGCGCTCAATATAATTCGTGGGCATGTCGTGTTCTACGAATTATATAAAGGAGCATTCAACATCTGCGAGCCGCTATGGTCACGCTACTCCCAGGGCAGAGGTGAGGCAGCGTCTGACGATTTGCCTCTGCCCTGGTAAGAAACCGTAAAGCCGTCGTCGCTTGACTTTTTTTAAAAGTTTGGGTGCAAGCCCTAAGCAAGGGGTCCGTGGACCAGAAAAGAGGGAGTAAGTTGCTCCCCAATTGGTCTGGTCCTGCATCAAGTTGATGCGGACTTAGGACCCCCTTCATTCTCAAAACGCTTATTCTTCCTGTTTGACCAGTGCGGCTTGATGTTGTTGGTTGGTTGGTTTTTGGTGCTGACATTGCCACCATATATTTTGTCTTGCCTTCATTGATGTGCAGCCCAAGATCTCACACCAATCACGCCTGCTCGATCTGGATGAAGGCAGTTTGTACGTCTCGGGTGGTTCTTCCCATGATGCCGATATCGTCAGCATAGGCCAGTAGTTGGGTGGACTTGAAGAGGATCGTACCTCTTGCATTTACCTCAGCATCACGGATCACTTTCTCGAGAGCCAGGTTAAAGAGGACGCATGATAGGGCATCCCCTTGTCGTAGACCGTTGTTGATGTCGAATGGTCTTGAGAGTGATCCTGCTGCTTTTATCTGGTCTCGCACATTGGTCAGCGTCAGCTTAGTCAGTTTTATTAATTTCGTCGGGATACCGAATTCTCTCATGGCCGTGTGCATAGGCGGCTTTAAAGTCAATGAACAGATGGTGCAACTGTGTCCATATTCCAACAGTTTTTCCATCGCTTGCCGCAGAGAGAAAATCTGATCTGTTGCTGATTTGCCTGGAGTGAAGCCTCTTTGGTATGGGCCAATGATGTTCTGTGCGTATGGGGCTATCCGGCCTAGCAAGATAGAGGAGAATATCTTACAGATAGTACTCAGCAACTTATCACGAACTCCAGCCTCTATCGCTACCCTAAATTTCATGTCAATCGGTTATGACTGAAAGAATTTGCACGTCGCACCCGATTTTCGGCTTTAATGACTGGACTAACACGGAAATTGGATGATTCGGTATCAAAGGGGCTAAATGTTGTCATTGACTAACTTACAGTATTAGACTAACAGTAAACTTTGAGTTAGAAAAAAATATAATTTAGTTTTCCATATCAATAGATGTTTTGTCACCTGGTTGAAATTAGCTGTGATTTGTTATGTTGTTCTATTTTCAGATTTTGGCTTGCAAGTTTTCGAAAGCTTATTCCAGAAAAAATAATTAAATTTTTTATTATTGCATATTAGTGAATAATACTGCCTTTGAATTTTGTTAATATCTTTCTTTGCTCAGATGTTATAATTACTGAAATTTTTTAATAAATGCTGGTAGAAATAAACTGTGAGCCACTGTATAATCGGACGCCTTCGTAGTTTGAATTTACTTATAACATTTGCAGCATTGTAAAGCAGCGACTGTACTTATCAGTCGTCGGATCAATAGCTGCAAGACATTTATATACATACAAGAACCGTGGGTTGTTGGTGGGGCAGTCAGGGGCCTAAACTTCCAACATGCTGACCTATTATATGCCAATGGAAGCGATCGACCCCGCACCTGCATGGTGGTCTCCAAAGGATTACAGGCTAATCTGGTTAACGACCTATATGATGGCGACACCAAATCGGCTAAGCTAACCATAAAAACTCAACAGGGATATAAAGAGATACTATGGTGCTCTGCATATCTCCCCTATGACGCAGAAGAAGTTCCCAGTGGAAGATTTATCAGAGCTACCCAATATGCCAAAAGTAAAGGCATGGGAGTAATAGCAGGATTTGATATCAACGCTCACCACCGCTGGGGAAGTTCCAACATCAATGCAAGAGGATTTAGACTATTCAAGTATCTAATAGGAACCGATCTGGAGATCCTTAATTGGAGTAATGAGCCCACTTTCTCCAACGTCATCAGACAACATCATGGTGGCATCTCCTAACATTGCGGCTCTGGTCAGAGAGTGGAGAGTATCAAATGACATTACGCTCTCAGACCACAGACGCATTGATTTCCTAACGGGCGTGGATCTACCTCCACCCACTCCATTTCGGAATCCGAGGAAGACAGATTGGGTGATGTGTCAAATAGAATTGAGCTCCCGAGTCACGATCCCTGGGAAGCGCATCAAATCCATTGCTGGAATTGAGAAGATACCCCAGATGATCACAACTAGCATGAGAGAAACTTTCGAAGAAAGCTGTCCACTCAAGATGCCAAAGAAGGGTAAAACACCATGGTGGAACTCGAATTTGGCAAAACAGAGGAGAACGACAAGGATGCTCCTTAATCGTGCTCTGAAGGGTGAATCAACCACTCGCTGGAATCGCTATAAAGAGGCACAGAAGGCTCTAAAGAAGAGCATAAGATCGGTTAAACGATCATCTTGAAGACGCTTTTGCGAAGAGACTAACTCTCTTGAGGCAACCTCAAAGCTGAAGCGGATTCTGGTCAAAGAACGTAGCCAGAAACTTGGTTATTTACGTTTACAGAATGGGAAGTACACAGAAAGCGATGAAGAAACGGCAAACCATTTGCTTGAAGTACACTTCCCAGGCAGTACCCAAAATCTAATCTCGGGGCCAACAGGTGTATACAGTCCTCAACCGCGAGACTGGAATCTGGCATGCAAAGTAGTATCACTGGAGCGAGTGAAATGGGCATTTAACTCGTTCCATAGATACAAGTCTGCAGGTCCGGATGGCATCATCCCGGCGCTAGTAATAGAAGGAATGGATGCTCTGGGTCTACACATTCGGAATATATATTGTGCATGCCTAACACACGCTCATATTCCAATTAAATGGCGGGATGTGAAGGTGTTGCTCATTCACAAACCAGGAAAACCCACCTACACAGACGCTAACGTCCTTTCTGCTAAAAGGACTAGAAAGACTAATAGATCGATTTATAAGGGATACACACATTCCTAAGTGGCCACTTCACCATAGGCAACACGCCTACCAGAAAGGCAAATTCACGGAGACAGCACTCCATAACTTACGGCAAAAATTGAAAAGGCGATGTCCGAAAAAGAATACGCCTTAGGCGCATTCATGGACATCGAAGGTGCCTTCAATTATGCCTCATTCGCGGCAATTTGTGATGCGGCAAAACAATATGGAATCGAACCGCTGCTAATCAGTTGGATCCTTCACATGCTAGAGTGGAGAAAAATCCACATATCTATTGAAGCAAGATGTCTCAGGGGCTGCCCACAGGGAGGAGTTCTCTCTCCACTGTTATGGCTCTTGGTAATGGATACCCTGCTGTGGCTCCTGGAGGACAAAAAAGTATTCGCGCAAGCATTTACGGACGACCTAGCCGTAATAATTACCGGCAAGTTTGCGGACACAGTATGTGATGGAGGATGGATCGGGCGCAGGGGTGTTCTCGGAGAATCCGATTATAGAACTGGCCCAACCCCTCGGAAAAATGACGACCATATTCCAGGCGGAGATATATGCCATTTCATTGGCAGCAGAAGAATGTCTGCGACAAAAATAGAGGGGTCTCACCATTCGAATCTGTTCCGACAGTCGGGCGGCATTATCAGCACTAAATGGCAACAACATATCAAGCCAGTTGGTGTGGAGTTGTCATCAGCTGCTGCTGAAACTTGGCGGACTGAACGAAACATTCCTGATGTGAGTGCCGGGGCACTCTAAAATCGCCGGTAATGAGGAGGCTGACAGACTGGCTCGCCGAGGGTCTGGATCCACAATGGTGGGGCCAGAACCAGCTCTTGGAATCCGACCATATATTGTCAAGTCTACTCTGAAGGGTGAAATTGCAAGGATTCACGCAACCGAGTGGAGAAATTTGGACTCTTGCCGGCAAGCGAGAATCCTTGTTAAGGAGCCTAGGGCCACTAGAGCGGCATTTTTGTTGTCCCTTAACAAGTGGGACATGAAAACCTTAGTATGGCTTTTGACGGGACACTGCCCCTTAAACTACCATATGAAAAAGATTGGGGTAGTGGTTTCGGCTATGTGAAGCCAATGTGAGGAGGAGGAGGAGACGGCCCTGCACTTTTTATGCAGCTGCCCGGCATCCTCAGATCTCAGACGAAGACACCTTGGCAGGGTTTTCTTCAATGAAGAATCTGCACACTCTCTGCCTCTAGAGAATGTTCTAAGATTCGCTAAAGCCTGCGAACACCGTAGGCGGGAAGCCATTGAATAGGCAACTACGGGGATAGTACAATAGGCCTAACAATGGTCTGAGTGCTCGGAGCTGCGGCTCCCCCCAGTTAACTAAACTAACTAAACCACTTATAACATTCATTTCCTCAAAAACTGTCTCTTGTGGAGCTCTATTCATCTAAATGAAATAAAATCAATTTTTAGAATCCCAAATGTTAAAAATGCGCGTCGTGGGAACAATAGCTTTGTTCAGAAAAGTTATGAAATTATGTATCTCTCAAAAGGATACCCGCGTACCGCCTTCAGTGCTTAAATTTCTGCAATACGCATAATGCTTAAATGGAGATACAGTCATCTTCTTCTTCTTTAATGGCGCGCCAGGGCAAATCGGGCTTGGGGCTCCTTCAAAGTGTATGTTCTCATGTAGTATGCTGCATGGAACCAAGTTCTTGGAATCCTTAAAAAACCTCTGCAATGCTGACTTGTTTTTCACATCAATAAAACGAATTTAATATATTGTAATAAAATTCTTGTAGCTCCTAGAAAAACTTGCACAAGTCATTATTATTCTGGTCTTCATTATTCAATTCAACAGAAACTATCTAGAGGAACAAGAAATGATTTTCCACGAAATCATGACTAAGAAAATTCGCAGGACCAAAGGACCAAATTGTTTTGTGTGAACTATATCAAACATATATACTCGTATGTATTTGGCAGTTAACATGTAACTGTGTCGTTTCTTCCGCTTGCCAACTACAACCACATATCCTTCCATTACCCTTTGCTGACATCATTACTTCCTATAAAAATTGGATGCAATTACCTCAAACATATATTTCAATTTTAAACGAACAAATGCCCTACTTTCATGTTTTTCAATTCAAATTTCGATACGAAAAAAGCAGATGAAGCGATGAGTTACTCCGAAAAAATGTCCTTGTTTTTCACAGTTCCTTTTTCTGTTGCCAACTATGTCTCAACTGTAAAAAGCACATTCTCTTATGTCGTGACTATATTATACTTATCATATGTATTTGATTTATTTTATAATGCTCAAGATTGAGTGTCGAATATTTATCATGGGTTGGCCTAGTTCCGAAAGGGTTAATATTGGTTTTGCTCTGACAAAGAAGAGCACTTGAAGCAAATTTCGGAGGCAATAATGGAGAGATGATTTGACGGCAATAAAGAGGGAATTGGAAATTTATTTGGTGTTGTAAAATTCGATTGATTCGAGATACATATCATTGGGGGCATTGGCTTCCAGTAAATAATGGATTTTATGTAAATTCTACTTCGAAGTGTGGCCAGACATTAAGTTTTAAAATAATGAGCCATGTCCTTGTTCTATTTACGTTCAACTTGAACACTTTTCAAATTGACTGTATCAAATTCGATTCTAATAATGTCGATTGATTGAGCTCATTAGGACGTGCAATAAATTTGATTTATGCGCATAATATTCTTTTCTTATCTGAGGGCTCCTTCGCATTTTTACGAGAAATTGGCACTAGGGTCCAATATTAGTTCACTTCCTGTTCATTTCCAGCAACGATAGGGGATGATTTGCTGCGGTATCTCTCATCCATTACCACCTTCATTAGAGGCGGCAGTTTTTTTCTAGATAAATCGTACCAGATCCGAGTGTATATGCCTCCGCCCAGATGAAAAGGACTCCTTTGCTAAAATAATAATGTTGATGACTTTCTGTTACGCTCACTTTCATCAAATTGTCATCAAGTATTCTCATTAAGTAAAAGGACTCAGTTTTCGTGGACCATGAATGCTTTTGCTGTTTTTGGTACGGTTGGTAGGATGCTGTATGGAAGGTTTCCAAGGAAAATACCGCAAAAATACTTTCTGTATTCCGCTCAGCAACTAGAAATGTGGTGACATTGAAAGTTTTCCGTAGAAGGGAAAGCAGCTAAGAAAATGGTCACGTGCTGTGACGCGATTTAGGAAGTCGACGTTGTTAGTAATTTGCTTTCTAATTAAATTCATCTTAGAAGCTAACAGCCTAGAAAAGCCGAGTAAGAAGTAGTAAGAAGTGTACGAGAAGCTGACGTCGTAATGTATGAGTGGTTGTTATTGATGATGGAAGGCCGTCTCTGAAAGGAGATTGAGAATTTGCTTTGCGTGACTGCAAGGCTGTTTGAAGCGACCGTTGGTCTTTATGAATATAATGGCGACTTCATTAGATCTCCTGAAATTCGAGTTTCTATCAAAGTGTAGGATATCTTACGATTCGTAAAAGTTTCTAATTGTATAAAACTATACCTCGACTGCGTTTTCTTCGCTCTTCCCTGTGAGTAAACTGATAACAATGTTTACCTTTAAATTTAAAGTTTCCAACGATTCTCTGACTACAAATTATAAATGAAATTAACTTTCATATCAACATGCCGGTGAATTGCTGTTTCTGACGATGTTGTATCGCAACGTCATTGGGTTGTCTTTAATTCAACTTGAACTGCACGAATTTATCATATCTGTTTTACATGTATAGATACAAACAAGTGTATGCAAATTATGCAAATGTGGAATTCATGGGAGCATTCTGATAAATTGATCCTAAAGCCAATTACTGGATTGGCTTTTCAAATGTCTCTGAGCTCACGAAATCAGTTCAGTTTCTTTCTAGACATGACTAGACCTAATCTGCATCAAAGTTAATATTGGTTAAGAGTCTGCGATCACGTTGTTTGCAGATTGGATTACATTCGCGGAATGGTTAATTGAATATCAATTAGCATTGTGGTGACTAGAAAAATTCAACTTCAACTTGTGCTGGTTTTCATGTGAATAAATTATGGTATAATTGCAGATATTTCCTACTTCCCGGGTATCTTATAGTAAACATTGACCTCTTTGTTCTAATCAATGGCAAGTATGGTTACGTTCGCCTTTAATATGAAAATGAAGCAATTTTTGTTTATTATTGCATAAGGCGCAGCATTTTCCCAGATACAAGTCAACTTTTGACTCCTAAAAGCTAGATATATAGTTAGTATATAAGCTCATTTCCTTGATTTGAAATTTACTGCAACTTAATTTTTTATAGAAATTTATTCATGTATTTCCATAAAAATTTACCGCCTTTCAAATAAACAAAAAGTACACTAGTTTACACAGTTTCTATACCTTCCCCAAAGTATTTTTGTATAGATTCTAGTTCACTGAGTACAGGAAAGATAATAACTCAATTGAAGTCCATCAGGTTTTGTTTGAAAAATGTTTATTAAGTAGTTAAAAATTAAAGTTGTTAATTATATTCTACTTCTTTTGACTTTCTTGATCTGAATCTCTTAATATATAGCAGCTATGGTCCCGTAATATGTTTTTACCCCAGAAAAAGTTCAGGCGTGAAAGGATATAACGTGTTTTGAGAGATAAGATTTTTGTCAGCTCTAATTAATAGACCAAATTACAATTTTTGGTTTTAAACGTAAATATATATTTCGGAAGCAACTTACTCCCTTCTTCAGGGCATGCATGTATGCATTTCTCCACTATAGCGATTTCCTGAGACAGATGCACTCCTCCTCCACTGTTCTCCTTGGGACGACCCACCCGTCGGTCATTTTGGGGGACTGCAAGGCGTACCCAGCAATGTAGTCGTCACCCCTCCTCAATGTGTAACCTATCCACTGCCACTTTCGTCTCCCGATCACAGTGCGTAGGAGTGCCAGATCAGTCGCCGACCAAGTTCTTCGTTTGAAATAGTATCAGGTCAGCGTACTCCAATGATATGATGCCGACAGGTGTACAAGAAGGCTTCAAGTTTTTGGGTGACATTTTCCATGTGCTACTCAAATATAGCAATACAGAAAGAACACCAGCATAGAATAACCTCAACTTGATCTTGGCATTGAAATAATTGCATTTCTAAATTTTAGATAGGGCAGCAAAAGCGGGTCTAGCACTGCTAATGTGTTGGGCATCTTCCAGTTCGCTGCCACCGTCCGCAGAAACTTCGCTTCCTAGATAGACAAATTGTTCGGCCGCTTTGATGCTCTGCTCATAAATGCAGATAGGGAGAGTGCGATGACCCATCAGACTGAGAACCTTGGTTTTGTTCAACTCTACTTGCCTCTCTTTCCAAATCCAAAACCATTTGGACAGGGTCCATCACCCGTGATAGAGCAAACAGATGTCATCAGCGTAGTCGAGGTGTTTGACGGAAGATGTCATAATTCATTGAATTCCTCCACGTCCTCCAGACAAGGCAGCATGAAGAACGTCGCCGATCACAAGAAGAAATAATATTGGTGACTGAATGCAACCTTGGCGGACTCCGGCTTTGACCTCAAAATCCTCCGAAATTTTACCTCAGTGCAACATGTGACATTTTGCGCCACCAGCATATTGCCGCAAGAATGAGAGGAGTACGCTTCAGAGTTCGACCATATTACTTCGCTTAGGACCAGAATGTCCAGCTTATATCATTAGAATTTCCGTTCAAGTTCAAGAAAGCCACCATTCTGAGTACCTTCGCTACCGTTGCCGGGGAACGTGCATATATTCGTTTTCGATAGCTACCGATAGCGTGTCCCTATCCGGAGCGTTTGTAGATGTTTCGGTAACAATAAAGTTGCAAAATTTGCTGGTTGCTAGCCCACAAATTTCTCTTAAGACAAGCAGGAAATACGTCCAGTGTATTCTTAAGCTCCAACTTGCAGGTCTATGTTTAAATAAATCGATGTCTTGTTATCCAAAATAAGAGTCATTTTCATGATTTGAAGGCTCCACCACATTGGTGATCCAAATTGCGAATAATATTTTTCTCTCGAAGCCCAATATTTAAGAGCTACCTCACAACTTCCACATTCACATTTTTATCCAAAATAATACAAATATACTGTTTTAATACATCCCAACAACGGACATCCGGTTTTACGAATACAAACGTAACAAAAGTGATTAGAATTTCGTCAATGCATTCTATCAGAGATTCCATAAAAGAAATCCACTTTAATTCTGAAGGTGACATTTTTTCACCATCACATATCACTCTGATAATAGCCATTAGTTGTTGCATAATGCCACGTACTGCGCCGAGGTTAAAATCCCAAAGAAATTTGAGGTCCAAAACGGAGTCCGCCTGGATTGCATCTTGTCACTTATATCATTACTTCTTGTTATAGGTAAGGTTCTTCATGCTGCTTTGTCCACCACCAAGTATAGAAAGAACAGTCCATGGAATTCATCGGCTTAAAAACCATAAGTCGCCAGCTGATGGAATTACAGCCGAATTGGTTAAACATGGAGGCGACCAATTACACCAAGTGGTTTATCAACTTGTGCTTAAAGTATGGGACAGCGAATTAATGCCTGACGACTGGTAAAGAGGGATTATCTTTCTCATACATAAAAAGGGGGATATCACACAGTGCAGCAATAATAGAGGTATCCGGAGGACGTGGGGAATTTAACCGACGATGACATCTTTCCTCAAACATGTCAACCATGCTGATGACATCGGTTTGCTCTCCCACCGGGTTATGAACCTTAACCATATGGTTCTGAATTTGGATGAAGGGGGCAGATAGAGTTGGACTAAAAATAAACAAAAACAAAATAAAGGTTCTCAGTCCGACGGGTCATCGCACTATCTGAACTATTTTGGAGAGATTCGAAGCCGTCGATCAATCTGTATATCTAGGAAGCGTGGTTTCAGCTGACGGTGGCACCGAACTGGATATTGCTCGACGCGTTAGTGGGGCTAGATCTGCTTTCACTACCTGTGTAAAATTTGGAAATGCAGTTATCTCAACACCAAGATCAAGTTTAGAATGCTATCTGCTAATGCTTTTTCGGTGTTCCTATATGGGAGTAGCATATGGAAAGTGGAGGTTCCAATGCTCCGTCAACACCTGTATGTGTGGTATCATCGGGATGCGACGCCTTGATATTATCTCAAATAAAGAACTTGGTTAGCGTGCAAGCCTTGGAAGTTTCCATTGTTTGCTAAGCCAAGCTATGCACTCCGGAGGAAACTTTTCCAAAACAAATTTAAAAAATTTCGATGCTTAATTTCTGTTTCACAAATGTGCAGATTTTATGACGTAGTCCTTTGATACATTTTTTCTGTATTTGTAGGTCCTAATTGGTTATATATGCGGAAATCCAGCTGTGCAGCAGCCAGTTTTTTTTTGACGAAGGATGAAAAAGGAACGAATGATCTTCACAATCCCCTGAAGAACGTTGTCATTGATACGGCCACAAACATAAATGGCCCAGTTACAAAAAAAGTCGGAACGCTGGTTCTGTGAACTCGAAAAGCACTGGGAGCAACCACACTAGACACGGAAGTTTTACCAACAAGCCAGCAGGATGAAGCCTTATACACCTCGATGCTCATCCTGCCGGGACAAATAGGGAAATCTGATTTCTAGCATAATGGGCATATTGGAGTGATGAGTTAAGTATTTTTATGAAGTATAGAAGAAACAATCTGTGCAACTCATGGGCTTCAAAACCATAAGTTGCCAGGAGCCGTTGGAATTGCAGCCGAACTGGTTAAATATGGGGACGACTAGTTACACCAAGCGATTCATCAACTTATACTCAAGGAGCGGGACAGCGATTCAATGCCTGATTACTGGAAACGAGGCATTATCTGTCCCATACATTAAAAGGGAGATATCATGCAGTGTAGCAATTATATAGGTATCACGTTGCGGAGTATCGTCTATAAGATATTCTCCGCTATCCTGCTAGGTCGGAAAGCCCAATACGCACAAAACATTATTGGCCCATACCAAAGAGGCTTCACTCCAGGCAAATCAGCAAGAGATTAGATTTTCTTTGTGTAGCAAGCGACGGAAAAGCTGTTGGAATATGGACATCAGTTGCACCAGCTGCTGCTTTGATTTTGATGAGACAGTATGGCCAGGCTAAAACTGTATGCGGCCATGAGAGAATTCAGTATCCCGACGACTGACTAGGCTGGCCCTGACCAATGAACGAGGCCAGATAAAAGCATCAAGTTCACTCCCGAGACCATTCAACATCAACAACGGTTTAAGACAAGGAGATGCCTTCTCATGCATCCTCTTTAACCTGGCCCTGAAAAGAGTGATCCGTGATCCTGAGGTAAGTGCGAGAGACACCATCCTCATGACTAGAGACATACAAACTGCCTTCATTTATAGCAAGCAGCGCGAGATCTTGGGCTGCAATCAATGATGATGAAATATATGGTGCCACCATCAACATTTAAAACCAACAACAACCAACAACAACATCAAATTGAAGATTACATTGCTTTAAGACCATTAAAAATTTATTCTATCCTATCATAACCGATAACAGCTATGACGATAAAATCCACGTACGGTTGCTGGCTGCCAACAGAACCTATTATAGCTTACAAAAACTGTTTCGGTCGTAACGTCTCATCGTAGGGTCAAAGATCTTATTGTGCAAGACAATAATCTTGCCAATCCTTATGTATTCCTCGGAGACCTGGGTTGGCCGCGTTCGAGAGAAGAATCCTGCGAAAAGAAAGAAGGGGAGACAAGAGAAGGGCGCCAGACAGATTTCAGGTATATTGAATTGGTAGACCTCGATGCAAAATCGGGATGTCTGGAGTTCCTTATTAAGGCAGGCCTAGACCGGATACCAGTTGTTGCGTCGTTGATGATGATGGTGAAAAGCCACATATGCGTCCAAATATCCTTATATAAAATATCCACCTTCTTAGTATTAAAGTCTTTAAGAACTGGGCTGCAGTGAGCTATTAATACAACCGTCCATCTCCTAAATTTCGAAATTGCATATTGAATTTTTTAATCGTATTCAGTAATGAAATACGATTGCAAACAGAACTGGTCAATTGTTAAGCTAATATCGTAGGAATAATCCGATTTCATGAAGAACAAACTTCTCAAATGAAAGCGGATCTGTTCAACTCGCTATAAAAAATTGGATAACTGAATCTAAGATTTTCTCCGTTTTTGATATTAGCACGCAAAGAAATCTCTATGACCCAATTACTGACTGTATTTTTCTATTTTCGATACAAGAAATCTGTATTTTTTCTACTTCTGCTCCAATAGTATTCGAAATGCATTATCTAGGAAAGGATTATCATGATTTTTCTCTGTAGAACAAGGTCAAGATAGGATTACAGAGGTCAGTGCTTTATTTTCTCATGGAAAAATTTATCATCACCATAGAAATGGTATACTGAATATCTGAATTATTTCTTAACCTATATACAGATGTATCTATTACTGAAAAGGAAACACAGAATAAAGTCGAAGTACCAAAGTGATCCTTGATCTAAATTTCTTACAAAGCCGTAGTTGTATGGGTGTCTACAAAGTTCATCGTTTCAAGGGAATGTTTTGTATTTTAGCCTTCCTGCCTAGGAATGATAATATTACGAACTGTCCTTGGAGCCCTGTTATTCCTATCGCACTCTCGCCTAAATTAAGCTGTCTTTACTGGCTTTGCTGAAATGTGTTGCTTTTTCAGAAATGGAAATAAACATGGAAGACATCACGTACACAATTTGATATAACTTTCTAGTCGTATTCATCACCTCTATTGGTTTGAAAAAATACAATATTGGTGTATTAAAAATAAATCACTTTACATATGTATCTTGGCCCATTAGTCACTAATGCTACTTCGCGGTATTATTTGATAGCAAATCTGTAATTGCACATACGAATAAACTTGAATGCAAATAAAAGGACCCATCCGTAAGTTTGGAAGTGTTTTGCCACTACTGGTACTCCTTGCTACTCTATTTCTTGTACTAACCTGCCCTTGCTTCCTCTTTGTAAGTATCAAATCAGTCGAAACAAAATCCCCCGTGTTTATCTTTCCGGCTTAGACGGAGTTTGCCCTAGTGGGCGAGGGTAGTAGTCTTTTCCAGTCGGCATAAAATGACAAGAAACCACTGTGAACGTTTTTTGTGTGCATTAGTTAAACATGTCGGCGTAATTCTATTATCGCCTGGAAATCTCGTATCATCTTTTCCTCTACGCATACTTTCGTGAGAACCAGGACTATTCTGTTCACATTGTCCGACGGAGCTGATTTATTGTACAATCAGCAAGTTGTCGGATTATCTGGAGAAGAAGCAAAAAGCCGTCAACATAGCATGGTTGATTTAGAATTCAGTTGGCCTTGAAGTTTGCCCAGGGCGTGTAGAGGCTTACATATGTATATACATATTGCGTTTCGCAAAGAAGGGCGTCGCGATTGTGATTAATGCTGTCCTTGAGAAACTACAATATCTTGAATAATATTGGGGGAGGGAACGCCTCCTACAAGTTTTGTAAGAATATACAAATTTCGTCCCGAAACTTTTGTTGAAGGGGATGCTATGTATGGAGAATGTGTAATTGAGCGAACCCGTAGCGTATTCGAATTTTTGTTAGGCATTATGAATGTGAGAAATTATAAGGAATCTGTTCAGAATATATTATAGGGACTGTTCGACTTTTATAAGAGAGTCATCTACATATTCATACCGAAAAAGTTGAATTCTAATAAATATTAATCGCCAACAGAAACTTCTTATATTGTACGTTAAGCATTATTGCTTGCTCCGAAATTCTCTAATGTTAATAAATTATCCAACTTATTTTCTATATTAACTTCTGGCGAATGAAACAGGAAATTTCTCTGCATTGCTTCACCACAAGTGCTAAGCATCTCAGCGCCAATTCCCTTGTTGCTGTTTGTTTGGTGGATGCGAATTATCTATATAATTATAAAGCGAAATATGAAATCGGGAAACTCTCCATCTTATTCCACAAAGTGACAATAGAAACTTATGGTCTGTTGTTTTTTGGCCTAGATTTCGTATCGATGCATTATTGCAACTTTTTTCAGATTATTCTTTTGGATGAGAACGAGACCTGATTTACTTTTCGGGGCTTCCATTTTGAGGTATTAATCTTCAATGTTTGATCCACTATCAAAAACAGAACCAGTTTCAAAAAGCACTAATTGAAACATTTCATTTAATCTCCGAAACGTTCACATTCTGGACCCCCATTTTTTCATGTATAGGGAGGCCGCTCACACCAAATTTCCTGACAATACTTTGGGTTTCCGAGTAAATCAATTGTGACAGACAGACGAGCAAAACCTTAAAAAGAAGACTCTTAAGGTGGTCATCCCCAGGAATCGAATTTTTTTTTGGCATTAATTGTATCTAGATATAGTGTAGAATATATAAAGTGATTTTTTGATATTTGGAGTCGTTCGGAATATATATAGTGCTAAACACGTGATAACTCACATGTCAGATTTATGTCGATCGCCATAATCTTCATCATCATCAACGGCGCAACAACCGGTATCCGGTCTAGGCCTGCTTTAATAAGGAACTCTAGACATCCCGGTTTTCCGCCGAGGTCGACCAATTCGATATCCCTAAAAACTGTTTGGAGTCCTGACCTACGCCATCGCTCCATGTTAGAAAGCGTCTGCCTCGTCTTCTTTTTCTACCATAGATATTGTCCTTATAGACTTTCCGGGCTAAATCATCCTCATCCATACGGATTAAGTGGCCCGCCCACCGTAACATATTGGGCCGGATTTTATCCACAACTTGACGATCATTGTATCGGGGAATTCTTCTCTCGAACGCGACCAACACTTCGCAATTCTTCTTGTTAAGAATCCAAGTCTCCAAGGAATACATGAGGGCTGGCAAGATCATTGTCTTGTACAGCAAAAGCTTTGGCCCTATGGCGAGACGTTTAGAGCGGAAATAGGCTCTGTTGGCTGCAAACAACCGGGCGCGGATTTCATCATCGTAGCTATTATCGGTTGTGCTTTTTGACGCTAGATAGGAGAAATTATCAACGGTCTCAAAATTGTATTCTCCTGTCTTTATTCTTCCTGTTTGACCAGTGCGGTTTGATGTTGTTGTTTGGTTGGTTTTCGGTGCTGACGTTGCCACCATATATTTTGTCTTGCCTTCATTGATGTGCAGCCCAAGGTCTTGCGTTTAGTGCCGCCTGCTCGATCTAGATGAAGGTAGTTTGTACGTCTCGGGTACATAGGCCAGTAGTTGAGTGGACTTAAAGAGGATCGTACCTCTTGCATTTACTTCAGCATCACAGATCACTTTCTCGAGGGCCAGGTTAAAGAGGACGCATGATAGGGCATCCCCTTGTCGTAGGCCGTTGTTAATGTCGAATGGTCTTGAGAGTGATCCTGTTGCTTTTATCTAGTCTCGCACATTGGTCAGGGTCAGCCTCGTCAGTCATATCAATTTAAAGTCGATGAATAGATGGTGCAACTTGTGTCCATATTCCAACAGTTTTCCAACGCTTGCCGCACAGAGGAAATCTGATCTGTTGCTGATTTGCCTGGAGTGAAGCCTCTTTGGTATGGACCAATGATGTTTTGGGCGTATGGGGCTATCCGGCCTAGCAAGATAGTGGAGAATATCTTATAGATGGTACTCAGCAACGTGATACCTCTATAATTGCTGCACTGTGTGCTATCTCCCTATTTATATATGAGGCAGAGAGCACCAGTTGATGAATCACTTGCTGTAGTTGGTTGCCTCCATATTTAACCAATTTCGCTGTAATTCCATCGGCTCCTGGCGACTTATGATTTTTTAGCCGATGAATTGCACAGACTGTTTCTTCTACACTTGTTGGCAGTATTTGTCCGTCGTCTTCAGTTGGCAATTCGCCGATGTTCTGGTTGTTCAGTAGCTCATCAATGTACTCAACCCACGGCTCCAATATGTCCATTCTGTCGGAAATCAGATTCCCCTCTTTGTCTCGGCAGGATGAGCATCGAGGTGTATAAGGCTTCATCCTGCTGACTTGTTGGTAAAACTTCCACGTCTGGTGCGATTTCTCCCTGTACTTTTCTAACCTATGATTTATAGACTAGGTGTAGCAGATTAGTGGTCAGTTAAGGTTTTATGGCTAAAAATCACATTCTATTTTCTAAATGCGTTTTTCTCGAAACTGTATGTTGCAAATCAGCTGCCACCATAGCTCAAAATCTATCCAACGAAACTCTTTGAAAGTTTCACGACTTATTCAAAACATATTTCTACGGTCCACAAACTAAGATAATTGCGATTCATTCAGTAGTTCTTTTTTATTCATTGAGAAAGCCGTGAAAAAACACCAAAATTCACAAAAAAAAAGTATAATATGGCACCAAAAATCTAGCTTTTAAAATTGTTTAATAATCCTAGTTTGCGGACTGTAGTTACGTACAGACGTTAAAATGTCGTTTACTTTTTTTCTTTAAGATTATCGTAGCGCCCTCCAGTGTGACAGCAGGAAACACCTTGTTTTGGAGATAGATGTATACGAATAGCTGTTATTAAAGCGACGTATGATTGCGCGAAATACCACATGCTGCATAAAATTTCAGACGATTTTCAAGTTCAAAACAGCGTCAATTATCAGAATCCACATTCTGTTGCCTACACTTTTTTCTTATTATCGGTGACGTTCTGCTGTTTTGTCCGGACGATTTGGGTGACATTGATTCTGATATCTTTTTCAGACACTTTGACTACGAGAATGTGATTTGTTTGTTCGTTCAGCGAATCGTGTCATTTGGAAAGAGAGCAAAATTGAACTGAAGATAAACCCCAACAACAACACCTTTCCTATTTGCATAAATAGGGGAAACTTTACAAAAGTGACTGACAGTTTCGCCCAGGACAGGCATCCAGCAGCTCATCAGACGCTTCCTCACCTCAGCGCTGGGAGTAACGTGACCGAAAGTTGCTCCAGGTTTCCCTTCTTTATGTATAATTGCAAACACGACATGAGTGCGAATTATATCCTAGTCAAATCGGCCAAACCCATCGAGGATATTGATCCATTCCCCTGTTTAGGTACAGTTCTTTTTCTCGCCGACGGTGTCACCGAGTTTTATGTCATCCACCGCACTACGCCACGTCCGCCTTCGCTCTTCGTTTCTTAAAACACACATTAAGCTGGATTTGATCAATGTCAGTGTTTGCTCTGTGTTACCATATAAATGGAAGCAGTATGTAGAATGTGACCTCGCCCCAAATCCCAAAGCCTTCATCAATTCATGTCTGCGTCTTGCCATCGACGAATTCTGACCGAAGACAACAACTAATGCAGAACATAGTCGGCACGGGATCAGATGCCCATGGGCATATTGATCAGAAAGAAGAAATATGCGAAAAATGTATAATTGGCTATGCCATGCGATGGAATTTACTATCCCAGAGTGGCCCTAGAGGTACGTGATGCATAGCAGTTGCGGAGGAGTGGTGCCTTTTCGAGAAGACTGGGAGGAATCAAAAGCGCAGTTGCTCGAACCGGCAACAACCGCTACTTTTAAGTTAACAGGTTTGCTACAACCCCTCACCAATGCATATCAGATATCGCACACTTCTGCTGCGTTAATGACAGGAGCGGTGCTCTTCTTACCGATCGGTGAACCGCAACGGACAGATTGTGCAGGTGAGCAGATTTCAAGGAAAGAATTTGATTATCATCCATTTTCAGAAGTGCTTTGAATATCTGGAGCAATTTCATTTGTAAGCTACGCAGAAGTCGATGAAGCAATAAAACGAATGAAACCGGGAAAACCGCAGGAACTGACGACATCGCATCCAAGTTCTAGAAAGCGAAAAGCTGGAGCTCAGAGCTCAGAGAGTTCTTCAATTGGGTTATTGAGGAAGGTAGAACGCTATCTGATTGATCAAAAGGCAGCAAAAAGAAAGACAATTGACCAGAATGTTCAAATTACCGTCCAATCTAGTTGCTGTTCCATACTATGAAAATTTTATACACACACACGGGACAGTTTTAAATAACCGCCAACTAAGCGGCGACAGAACCGACCAGAACAACGACGGTTTGATACGCTAGATGGTAATTTGAAAGCCTCTTGACTCTAGCCAAATCAGGGCCATGACCGATCGTGCAATAATGCAAGTAATCAAGACGAATCGACCTGCTTCTGATTGGCACAATGGCTGAGAAAGAGGTTTACACTTTCTGAGCGAATTGGATATGGCAGGCTGGCTGTCTGCTGTCTGAACTGATTTTAATAAAATCGTAGCGGCATAGCTGAACAGAATATTCTATCCGTTTTTAAGGTTTTGTGTAAAACAAACCTTGTTAAAATCAGTTTGCTGCCTGCCTGTCTCCCCTTCAGTGATCATGTCTTCAAACTTGCTAGAATCACCACGATCCTAGCAAGTATGGAGGAAATCGCAATATTACTAACAAAGTTATATCAGGTCAAAGTTGTTGCTTCTGTGTATATTCTAAGACTTTGAATATATTAAGTGCTAGGTTCCAATGGGAAAAATGTCCACTCAAATATTTTGATATAAGAAATACACAAAACTTTTCATACCTGAAGCGTCCAGCTTCCAGTTCCCCGACTTGTTCACAATTAAACAATTTCTGATGGGCTCTTTCACGCAGTCTTGCTTCAAGCAAATGCGGCCCATCAATCTGGGTGTATAGCTCTGAACAATTTCAAAGAATTTAAATGAAATGACTTACAACCATTTACTTCACTAGCTAATGTAAAATGGAAATAATGTAGAATTTCTACCTAGAGAAAGTTGGTGTTTGTGTATTCTGGACCAATTCCCCGTGATTTAGATATTCCAGCAAACTATTTATATATTGCAAATTGTCGATGATATCTACAAAGGAATATGTACGAAATGTTCCTCCACAATAAAGACGTTTAAAAGAATTCCATGCTAAAATTCCAGCATCCTTTTTAATATACACATGTAAAGGAACGAGTAGACAACTGCAACAGGGCAATGAAATTGAGACAAATAACCAAAATCCATAGAGTATCTGCATTAATTCGGAAAACATTGACCTTGAAAATATTTACAATAAGTCCAAGAAGGCAGCCGAGCAGAAAGTCTGCAATGTCTCCAAGGAAGACTCTCAGTCATTTGTTAATTGCAGCCCCATATAAAACTTAATTCGGATAATGGCCTCCATACAACAGAGCAAACACAGAATATCATCAACAGGACTGTCATGTTTCGCATAGGAAACTAACTTTCGTAGTGTAATTGTGCGGCAATAACGCACCAAACCGTTTTCTGACATTATCGATTCAAAGTGAATTCAATGACCATAAATTAGGTGGATAACATTATCCAGTAATTACGCACATTAATTGGTTAATAGCCAACTAGATCAAGCTGTGGGAATACAAATTTTTCAGACAATGCTTAAAGTATCCCGCTGGTTCATTAATAAGGACATAAACAGCCAAAAATATGTACGAGCAAGATACGAAGGATAAACGCATTTTTCTCGACATTTATATGGCGTGATTAAAATTTTTGTTTGGATTCGTGGCGCTCGTGACTATCGGAGTTGGAAGAAGATTCCTGCAATAAATATGACAGGATTTCAAATGCCAGAGAGGATTTTTAGAGTTCCAACTTGTCTTGACTTTAGGATACATCCTTTATTTGAGCATTGGCTAGACAATCTCGGATTTTATTGAATCTTTTTAAGTTTCGTTCATTATGCTTTTTGAGACTTTGCATAACAATAAATAACAGCGTTTACTGTTGCTTTTTATTTTCATATTTCAAGATATTAATCAAATGGTTAACATTGTAAGGTCTCATCTGAGACACGCTATTTGATATACATTATAAATCCAAGTTTAACAAGGGATGTTAATCATTATTACCTTAGTATTCCTAATTGTTGTAATTGCTAGAAGAAGTGGTCGCAAAAAATGAACGTGCTTTTATGTAAAGTCCTAGGATCCTAGATAGGTAGGACAGTACATTGGTTGCCTCGTTACTCCCGAAACCGTTAAGAAACATTGCCCTGACCCCTCGCTGAACAACTTAATGCATAGGGTCATCCGATAAATTATTAAGGGATCCAAACCTTCTACAGTGGGCTTTCTAGCTGGAATGTTTTTGCTCATTCCTTTTGTGGCCTGAAGGAAGCCGCTGACTATTTTCGGTTAGTGATTCCTTTCTGGATTACACCCGGAGGTAAATAGTTCAGGTAGTTTTCTGCTGAAATGTTACCGCAAACATCTTACATGGCTAATCTAGGCAGAAAGGACACTCAAAGAAAAATGATGGGACGAATAACTCCATCGCATGATGAGGGTAGTTCCTTTTTCAAAGGAAATATGTTGCGGTTAATACTGGGATGAGACAATCTGACATTTTCCTGTTCTTTATTGGATAGAATCAATGCTGAAATATAAGTAGAAAAACATATAAGTAAATAAGATATAATTAGGGCCAAGTGAAATCCAGGTCGAGTGGCATTCAAAGCCATGAGCAAATGGATCACCACCAATCTTGTTTTCTGTTTAAGAAATATGAGATGAGCTCAAAAATTGCTGTCACCCTTACTAACGGGCAGATTCTAAAACCCAAAAGCCAATCCTCAGAAGACGTGAATTAATGGTTCCTTTCGAACATTCTTCCCTATTTTCTCACTTCAGAACCCGTAAACAAAATCACATCAACAACCCGTAAACCAAGGAATTTATTATGGAAATCCTCTTCAGTCAGGCCTAGTCGTCGTCGAGTTGTTGTGTGTCGCTTGAATAGTAAATAGCCTGGGAAAATTTTTGAGCAATGGAGAAGGGATATAAGTATGCAAGTCTGTTTACATATCATATGTAGATTTTCGCAAATATATACATACATACATGAGATAACTCTGCCATACATGATGCCATGTAACAAATTTTTTGCTCATAATCATTTCTGCCCTAAGATAAATAATCTGATGTAAAACTTTGTGGCCTTGGGGCTTTATATTGTTTACGAGGGCGTAGTACTCGTATCCTCCTTTGTCAGTTCTTATTATATTTTTATTATTGATTGCAGATGTCATTTAAAATTCATAATCTAAATATGATGGTTGGCATTTATGTAGAAATGATGAAAAATTGATGGGGCTCATCAGAAAAGAAAGTTTTTTGTTTATTTTATTTTATTTGCTTAAAAACAAATTGATTGGATTGAGCTCGACAATTATAATAAAATTTTTCCTGGAAGTGGTACTTTAAAAATTATAATATTTTTTAGTCTTTTTTTAATAATATTTCAGATACAAAACTCATAATTCTTTTTGTGTTCATTTTTACATTGCACTTTGCTTGCAGGAAATCCTGGAGAGGCAATTTACATGACAACGACGAAGCCACTAAATACAGAATAATTAATAAAATAAGCCTAAGTTGCGGTTCAAGAAAAAACTCTATTTTATATCTGTTCTGATAGTATAGTATATGTAGTGCAGTGTGCGAATTGAAGCGACATGAACGTCATTTTTGCGAATGTATCTTTTGCACTCATGGTGATTCCTTTATTAAGCATTGGAAGAAATTTTAAAACGGCGATTTTCTTTATCGTGTGATACACTTCAAGTATCTGCAGTTTCACGACGTGCAAATCATTTTATTTCTTAATTGTCTTGAATCGAACTGGTGAAAAGATACATTTCAATGTTTGTAACATTCCCCTTTTTCCTACTACACAGAAGTTTTTATAATTTTCATCATCCCATTTCCCGAATCCTATCCCGATTCCATAATACTGAAAATTAACGCTTGTATATTATTTGTTTCAAATTAACCAAATTATCCACTTTATCATACCGCAACGCCAAACCCTATTTAAAATTATGTAATTATATATGACGTAGTGGAAAGAAGAAGCAAAGAGCAGTTTTTTGGCGACCTGAAGATCATCTAACCGATTGAGAAGAGGGAGTGTTAGGAAACTGGTATGCAATTTTTTGAGTCTAGTGGCAATTGTTACGTAAAAGGCTGGCAAGTTTAAAGTTGAAGTGATTTTTGGCTGATTTATTTCATAGAACCGGAGATAAACAATTTTTTTAAGGGTTTACTTGCTAACTTTGAAAGGACTCGCTCGCAAGAGATTGGCTTTTCATCGGGAAAACGCAGGATTAAAGTCATAAGAAGAGGGTATGCTTTGCACTCGAATGATAAAAAGAAGAAATTTTTTAGATGGCTAACTTGTAGTGAATATACGCGTTTCCTATCAACGGGGTGGAAAATCTTTAGACGGGAATATCAATCTAGCCTTTGGTGAAGGCTGTCATAATTACCATCACATATGCCCACGGTACTATTAAAATGGAATCGAAAAACCGTATACCATCTGAGTCTATTACCTTAAATCAATTTCAACAAATATCATCGGGACATACATGAGAAGGATGAAAGGGGAGATCAACTCGTGATCGGTAGCGCAATTGTATGGCATATGTAAAGCGAATGAATTATTACGTAGTATAAAGCAAGTCCGAAAATCGAAAGCTATACGCTTCAGGTATGAAAGGTTTGGTGCATTTTTATAAAAAAAAATTTTTGAGTGGACGTTTGTTTCATTTATACCTAGCACATAATGTTTATGCACATATTATGACAGAATATTAGCGTGATGTTGACATTTTTAGAATTTTCACTGAAGCGACAATTTTGATCTGCTATAAGTTTGTGAAGGATGGAGGGATTTCTACCAAATTTGGTAGGATCATGGTTTATTTTATAACCTTTATTACTGTAATTTCATGATTCTAGGATGAACTTAAGGGGGTTTTCCAGCCAATTACTAAAAATTATAGTAATGTCCTATTATTAACTTTATCAAAGGAACTACAGGGGGCAGAACATAGCTATTCTCACCGATAGCCAAGCAGCGATGAAGACACTTAGGTCCAACCAGATGAACTCTAAACTGGTATGGGAATGCCTTGAGAGATTGAATACACTCGGCTCGTCCAACAAGGTCTGGATACTTTGGGTTCCAGGCCATGCTGGGTTGGAAGGCAACGAGGCAGCGGTTGAACTAGCCAAGAAGGGAGCAGGGATGCCTTTACACGGGCCAGAACCCTTCTGTGGAATCGGAAACGGGTTCATGGCTATGAATCTAAGAAATGAAGAGAAACGGTTGAGGGAACTATATTTGGCGGGCCTACCAGTGATGGAGCAGTCCAGGGTGCTTATTGGGGGATACGAACCCATGCGCACAAAGGATTGTTTAAACCTCACCAAAAAGAACCTCCGAATCATAGTGGGAATTCTCACTGGTCATTGTCGGCTGAACTATCACCTAGGGAAGCTAGGGATATCTACGGACACTGCCTGCAGGTTTTGTGAGGAGGAGGACGAAACCTCTATACACGTCCTGGGACAGTGTCCCGCACTTGTGCAAAATAGGTCGAGACATCTGGGAGAACACTTAATACCAGATGCAAAGCTGAAACATCTGGAAGTGGGGAACATACTAAAGTTCCTAACGGTTACAGGCCTGCTTGAGATACTATGATCAATAGGTACATTATAACCAGTAAAAGGGGCACAATAGTTCTTCAAGGGCGCGGTGCGACTTTCCCTTAACAGAATAATAATAATAATAACTTTATTCGGGCAGATATCGGTATGGAAGGTATTTAGGAGTATAGGCACCATATAGTAGAAGCTTCCTGAGTTTTTCAGATTTTTCGGCTGGGAGAGAATGGACCCGTCAAAAATATGAGCACTTTTGAGTCCCCGCTCACCTTCCTTGTGCAGTAATATGAGATCTTTCATCTAATACTCCACATGACTATATTTGGTGAAAAAAAAATGTACACCCTCCTTTGCAGGTATGGAAACCCCTCTTAAATTCCCCGCAGAATAATGTAACTGTATGCGTGGGCATCCACACCAAATTAGATGTCAATCGGTGCAACCGTTTCTGAGAAAAGTGCCTGTGACAGACAGACAAACAGACGAACAAACAAAGAGACGGCCAAATAAACAGACAGATATATAGACAGACAAACAGCTAGATAATAAACCGATTTTAATAAGATTTTATTTCACATACAACCTTAAAAGGACACTGGGTGTCGACAAAGAATTAACCCTTTCAAATCATGCGAGAATGTGATTTTAAAGATATAATACGACCAACATAGTTATTCTACATTTACTTCGTACTATTAAGAGGATATGTTGAATACGCCAAATCAGTTGAAGTGTTAAACGGCACGGACTTCCCCGCTTCTTTCCTAACCAATTTTGAAAGTTGAATCGCACCCTTAATCCATTTTATAACTCTAAGATAAAGTTATTTACAACTCTAGGATAAAGTTAAAGTTATTACTACCTTAATCTAAGTAGATATCGATATGGAGAGAATTTTGAGGCTTCATAACTTTTCTTCACATTTTTGAGTTGGGCAGTTTCTGAGAATGGGTCTGTTAGAGAAATCATAAATTTCAAACCCCGCACTCGTCGTCTTTCTAACAAATGCCAAAACTAAGACTAGCTTGAAAAGTGCTACCCAGGACCTTTCATTTGATACCCCCTATGACTATCTTCGGTGAAAAAAATTGCACCCCTCCTTTTGCATGTATGAGGACCTCCTTAAAGTTGTGGCGTTCACAGTTCTCACCTACTCACAAAATTTCGGGTCCATCGGTATAGCCGTTTATGCGAAATGTGGATGTGACAGACAGACAGACATTGAACCGATTTTAATAAGGTTTTGTTAATAATAATAGTAATCGTTGGCGCAACATTCCAGATTGGATCAGGGCCTTGAAGTGTGTTAGAGCACTTCATTCAAGACTGTAACCGTACACTACATTACACTGTAGGAGGCAATGTGGTCAGCATTGAGCTCGCCCGAGATTATAACTCTGATTTGACTCAGGTACTCATTCACAGCGAAAACCTTAAAAAGTATATCAATCCAACCACGACTACTTTTTCCAACAAACTAAAAGTAGAAAACAAAAGTAAAGGAGGGCGAAAACGCCGACTAGTATCGGCTCCTGAACCGGCACAAATAACTCTGCTGTCAAATAAAATCTGCATGGTAGTCGCTAATTCCTCCTTAAACAAAAACTGCAGAAGGATGAAGATTAGTGTTCCGCGGCTAAATGCGAAATGCACGGCACCACCTTGTCCTTTAGATGGAGGATCGATATAATTGATAATCATATCTGGAAAAACGACCTGTTCCGAAGTCAACGCAACGACGAAAATTGACAAATAATTTGTGCATTTTCTTATGAAACGTGCTCGAAGTAGATTTCCTAGTCAGCTAAAAATTAAACCTGTTGTTATCGGCTTTGAAAACGTAGACGAACGGCTATGCACTCTGTGCTGGCGAGAAGGACTTCGAAATTTAGATGGGACAACTTTGAAAGACACTGACCACGAGTTAATGGAACGCTGTCACCTATCAGACTTGATAAATATAAGAACTTATAGAGGGCCAATATATACTGAAAGCCTGTGTGATTGAATACTGAATTCATCCAAAATGAAGCCCTCCACCACCACCTTCTTAACTCCTTAACAATATAAGAAGCAAATTGATGATTCTGGAGATGAAAAAAGAGAGAACTGAACTTCATAGCTACCTCAAGAACATTATCACTAGCATGTCCACAGATATCTTTGCATAGAGACCTATTATGACCTCGGTGGAACGGAGAAGCGGCTTCGCAGACATGAACGCTTGAAAGAACCAACAGCACGGAAGTTTTACCAACAACTCAGCAGGATGAAGTTATGTAAAGCTTGGTGGTCATCCTATCGAGACAAAGGGGGAAATATGATTTCCGACCATATGGGCATCTTGGAGCGAAGGGTTGAATATTTTTATGAACTGCTCAGCAAGAAGAATATCAATCGACTCCGCTTTTAAACAGAACAAAAGCAGAAAAATAAAAAGAAACTGAACAACCAGTATAACGGCGAATATAGGGTCCAGTCAACTAAAGACGACAGGCAAATGCTGCCTTGGTGGAGGCTGAGAGTGGTTGCTGCGTCACTGATGATGATGAATATGAAAATTCATTCAATAATTACACAGTAATAATGTGAATGTTCTGGTCGTCCAAATGCCGCCATCATACTTGAGGACAAAATTAAAAATTTAGTAATAAATTTCAAACCAATAAACGACCGTACCTTTCACAGAATCTGTTTAAATACTTCTCATGTTTAAATCGCAAATAAGAAAGACACCATTCAGAGCAAATACTATGCTCTGCTAGACTACTTGTTTAAAAGATTTTCCTCCGGTGACATTAAGCTCTGTAAGTGAAATTTAATATACAATTCGCAACGAAACCGGGAGTTAAATAAGTAACGACTCGGAGAGCTCAATATACGAAAAAGCTTACTAATAAACTCAGCATGATTACTATATAAGTACCGGGACCTCATATGAGGATCAAACGTGAAATAAAAATGAACTTCGACCGGAAAAAGGTAGTAACCAACGTTCTAGTACTAAAAACTCTACGTGAAATCAACTGCCATTCGGACCATTATTTCGTTAGTTGGTGGCAAACATAGGCATTAAATAACTCAAGTTGTTCAATTCGGTGTGGTGCTGACATTTTATCTTTTAGTAGTAATTTGACGCGAAAGAAACAAGTTTGATCTACTATCACTTTGCCAATAATGGTAAGATTTCTACCAAACTTCTCAGTATAATGTCTTATATTAAAACCATGGACCACCATAACCATTTTCAGATTTTTTGGTTAGCTAGTTTCTGAGAACAGGCGCTTGAAGTAACTGAATCATCAATGTCAAAACTAAGATCTGCTTCGGTATTGATACCTTTCATTTCATACCCTACTCGGCTATGTTATTTGGTGAAAAAATTCTTTACATACATAACTGTGATGTGTGTGAAGTCCAACGTGGAACAATATCATTTACTACATGGGGTTCACAGTTCCCAATTTTTTCACCGAATTTCGTGCTTTTATCAAAACACCTACCTTAGTTCTGATAAAAGCGCGTGTGACAAACAGATAGACAGCGAACTGATTTCAATAAGATTTTGTTTTACACAAAACCTTCAAAACTGGGAGGAACGAAATAGTCAAAATATCATAAATTGATGAGGTTGTAAAATATAAGTACCTGTAAAGTGCAAAACTAACTATAGGTGAACCAAAGAAAACAAGGCTGTGAGTCATGACCAGCATTTTGTAAAGATTGAAATGGTGATACCATAAGCAAATCCAATTGTACAAACTGCGGCCGAGATTTACTTAATTGGGGTTGGGGTTCTGCCACTGCCCGGTACTTTGATCCTGATGAAAAAAGGCAATGTACCCACGTTTGACCAAGTAAAGTATGAGTGAAAGCTGAGCAAAACATCTAGAGTCGACAAAAGTTTTAAACTTTTAAAAAAAGGCGGGTTGAATTTATGAAATAAATCTAGAAACTAATTGCCAGTTCGACTAGGATCTCGACGTCCCATTTATACTAATTGCTGGTCAATTATAAGATGGACGGAAATGCCATTGCCTTTAGAAATATAAGGAGAGTAATAACGGCGAAATCGGAGTATCATGGAGTATCTAAAACCGATGCATGTTGTTTTGATCCTGAACCTGGACTGACTCCTACCTCGGTGAATATGCCGGAAAGATGGGAAAATATTATCTTGGAAAAGTACTTTGATGCGAAACTTCTTAGCGACATTTTACTCATTTGTTATTAAGTATTATTACTAAATATTCGCACTACTGTTGTAATTTTTGTGTTCTTACTGTCATTACTATGAATTTTAATTGATGTTACACATACTTTTTCAAAACGAAAAGAATTTTTTTTTTACATTTAAATCAATCAAGATGTCAAAAACGACGATTCTTAAAGATATATAAGAGACACATTAGATACTTCACCCGCAATTCCGTCATCCAGTTTTTTGGAAATTTCAAAGGAAAGGTGAAAGGTTATGTTAAAAGTAGAAAATAGTAACAAAAAATATAGAAGAATTTGGTCAGCCTAGAAACTGAAATTTCTCGTTTGAAACCTAAAGAGGATTCGTTAGAAGATTATAATAGGCAGATTATCAAGGGCAAATAAGTTAAGAGACAGATATTTACTATATTTTCTTATCAACAGTTACTCATCTTTGTCCAAGCAACTTAACTACCCAATTTTCTACACATCAAAGAAATCATCTCATGATCCTGGAAGATTTAAGGCCATACTGTCAGTTTACTGGAAGCCGCCAGAATAATAAACATGTTTTGATCAAAGGTTTAATATTCTAGTCTGCCACGAATTTGCGTTTTCCCATTGGAAACTAATAAAACTGGTTATGCTCGTAAAAGTGAGACGTAATTCATCAACTGTATTCAAACAATGTCCTCCTTTTATGCACTGTATAACGTCAACCAATTTGCTAACATTTCATAGGCTCTTAATGTGTACATATGTTTTATTCGGCACAGAAATGTCCCTTCAATGAAAATCAATTCAATATCACCAACTATTTGGTAAATTAGATACACAATAATAAATTTGGCTCTATAATATTAACTTCTCATTGAAATTCTAAGGGTTTGGAACCGGACACGTATTTCAAAACAGGCAATTTTCAACTGCAAACTATGTACAGCCTTCCTAAATGTTTTCAGAGTTCATCTATTCCAGCAAACAGAATACACATAAACTTAAAATATTAATGTTCGTACATGCTCCCCGAAGCCATGGAAAATTATGTCTTTATTGCTCTCCAGATTAAAATTCAAGACTAATCCAGTAACAGTATCTGAGTAGACAATTCGATTAACATTAATGAAATTCATCTCAACTGTTACCCAAATTGTTGAAAATATTCTGCTCGCAGTATTACAATCGAAATCGTATCTATTGCCTTCGTGCTAACAAGTCGGCAACGGAATCACTCCCTGGACAACTATAACCACTCTATCGCAAAAAGTTTCAGGATGTTTTTGTCCTTGGTCGATTTAAGGAATTGGTTCTTATAACACAAAGACCAGTGCCAGTGGATTGTGTCATATGTGTGCGCTCGACACTGGTACTAATATTGTATTTGAAGGAATCACCACAAAAACTCATTAGGTCCTACCCAAACAGTTTTGGCTTGATAAGGGGATGATTAGATAGGATCTAACCGATTTCAAACTTATTGGACTCGACTCGTTTTTCTATAATATTTTCTTGGGGGAAATAACTTGCGGTTTTTTCTATCTCCGGATTAGGAAGTTGCAAGTGGATTAATGCATGACCATGGAAAAATTGGAGCAATGAGGAAGCTTTTGTTGATGGCAAATAAGTTTGTGTGATATGTTTTGCTTTATCCACACATTTTCAATTTTGTTGGCAAAGCCCGTATACCACTGCCTGCATAGGTAGAATGCAGAACGTTTTCAAGAAGAATGCTAAGTATGCATTTTCATGATTGCGGGTGTACTCACCAGATGCTACCTCTCAGTGCTGCGAGTATCACCACTGCACCCAGCCGTCAAGAGACTTTCATTAAGTGATCAAGCCCTTGATGACTATTCCCACGTTGCTGAACAAAACTGTCAGTTAGAATAGTTTTCATTAAACAATGTGACAACCGTAGGTCCCCGCAGTTCCATTTAGATGTAGTATACTAGGCTGCTCATTTTCATTTGATTCAAACATTCTACTTGAATGGTGACTTAGGGTGCAGTAAATTTATATGAAAGAGACAGCTTGATACCATTATAACTTTGTCATTAATAGTAGCATTTCCACCAAACTTCACAATATTATGCAATATTCTGCACCTAGAAGTAGTGTCCGGATAGTTGAGTGGTTAGAGCACAAGGCTGTCGTACGGAAGGACGCGGTTCAAATCTCACTGGTGGCAGTGGGATTTGTATCGTGATTTGACGTCGGATACCAGTCGACTCAGCTGTGAATGAGTACCTGACTCAAATCAAGGTAATAATCTCGGGCGAGCGCAATGCTGACCACATTGCCTCCTACAGTCTATTGTGGTGTACAGTTACGGTCTTGAATGAAGTGCTCTAACAAACTTCAAGGCCCTGATCCAATATGGATTGTTGCGCCAACGATTATCATTATTATTATGTTATAGAAGTAGTTAGTCAACCGGACATATTTCCGTGATCAGTCCATGCTTGTATGCAAGATTTTGATGAATCACCTTATATGCAGTATTATCCGCATCCAGCTTTCAAATATTTGGATAAGACTGTTTCGGCCATTGCTTAGATGCAGATATCATCAATGCAATACCTGGTCCGCGGTTTATGACGACCTTTACAAATGGCTTACATTCCACATTTTTCTGAATTAAATGTCATCCGAATATCTCAGATATACTAACTAAATATTATTATTAATTTCTTTCTTTTTTTCACTTTACTATAACACTATTTACTTTTATTTTATTTTTTTAAATATTTCTTAGGAATAGCTTTTTTAATTGATCGAATTTTAGGTTAGGTTTAAGTTTAGATTTCTAAGTATTTCCTAGTTTCCATCAACCACCTCTAGACCCGTATGGAGAAAGAATACTACATTAAGGCTTGGAGCTAGCGTAATATGGCAGAAATCTAATCCTGGTGCAGATCTCAAATGCACCAGGCCATCAAAAAGAATTTTGTTAATAATATGTGAGAAAATAAAGCTGCCAAGAAGCCGACGAATTTTCTTAGTTTGGTAGCTAAGGCTTCACATATAACTTTAAAACTTTACTGAATAGTTCTACTTTTTCAGTTCACAAAAGTCGAGCTTTATGATCATTTTGGCTGCTCCACCTATTCTTTACCAATTTCGAGAAAGTTTTCGAGACCCAGAATAGGGAATGCATCTGGGACCCTCTTCGCAGGGGGAGTATCACCTAGTATACCGCCACGGTTTCATTTTATCACCGATATTATTTCTTCGCGTTATCGGTCACGTTCTTCACACTGCCTTGTCCGGAAGACGTTTAAATGGTTGAAATCACCTTTCCTCAGATACCTCGACTAAGTTCATAGAAACTGTTAACCCTCTCTTCAAGCCTTCGTCAAATGGCTTTGAAAAAATTGGAGGAAAAAGCAAACAGATTCAGCCTGGAGAGAAACATAAGCAAAACCACGATTATCAATCTGACTGTTCCTTTTTGCACTGATGGGCAGTTGAAAGCATCGAACAATTTTTTTTATCGAGGAAGCATTGTTTCTGGTAACGGTGGCACCCAACTATTAGGGCTAAATCTGCTCTAATAGTTTTGTCTAAAATTTGGAAATACAACTGTCTCAGCACCAATTTCAAGTTAATTAGTTAAAGTTTTGTGTAAAACAAAACCTTATTAACATCGGTTTACTGTCTATCTGTCACTCGCATTTTTCTCGGATACAGTTGTAGCAATTGATACTGAATTTAGTGGAAGGGTGGGAGCTCACGCATACAGTGAGTTATATCTGTCCACGTCGAATTTGAGGGTTGGGGGTCTCCATACACGCAAAAGGGGGGTGTAATTTTTTTCACCAAAGATAACCATGTGGGATATCAAATGAAAGGTTTCGGTTAGTACTTTGGGAAGCTGGTCTTAGTTTTGACATTTGTTGGAAAGGTGGGAAGTGCGGGGGATCATTTCTTTCACGGACCCATTCTCAGAAATTACCCAACCAAAAAATCTGAAAAAAGTGAAGCGGCTGCAACCATATGGTGCCTAGGCTCCGAAATACCTTCCACACAGATGTTTCTTCAAATAAAGTTAAGAATAGTATATTACTATAATTTTTAGTAATTGATTGCAAATCCCCGTTAAGTTCATCTTAGAATCACGAAATTGCAGCAATGTAGGCTTTAATGTAGAGTATGTCCTGCCAAACTTGATGGAAATCGCAGTATTACTAATAAAGTTATAATAGGTCAAAGTTGCCGTTTCTGCGCAAATTTAAGACTTTGAATGTCAATATCACCCTGCTAGGTTCTAATGGGACAAATGCACACCCAAATAGCTTTATAAAAGAAATACACAAAACTTTTCATACCTGAAGCGTCTAGCTTCCGGTTTTCCAGCTTGTTTCTCTCTGCTACTATATGGGAAGAGTAGATAGACGGCAACCATCACAGTTACTTAGAAGCCCAGAACTTTAATCAATTTTTGTTTGGGTCGTGTCATCGGTGTGTTTTAATAACTAATAAAGAACTTCGCCATCGCTCAGGCTGAGGACCCGTGGACGTGTTGATAAGAAGACGGAAGTGACAGCGGAAAGGCGGGAGGAAAATATCACAACTCCATTGCAGGTTTTGCCATGAAATATGTAATGACAGGGCCCCTACGTGGGGCCCGACCTCCACTAGGTTTTAACATGAAGAATCTAGAGAGCAGGGTTATCTAATAAAACAAGAAAACGCCTCACACGCCTCTGTGCTAGCTAGCCTCGGGAAAGGGGGAAGGCGGATTTTTTTTGGACACTTCTACGAAGCCTGAGTATTCCCGAGTCGACCTTCACGGTCAATTTCGCCGACCTTTTAGGTTTTCGGAACAGCTGCCCTCTTGGTCGACTTTGGCTAACTTACCATCGTCATCGATTCTCGCCCAATTCACTAAGTTACGCCACATTACTTGTTAAATACTTATTTACACCACGCGTAGGATTTAACCCAAATCACCTTTTCCCTGGAAGTAAGTGTTTCTAAGCCTCGTTTTTCCATCGCACTTTGTGGAAGATATTTGGACCTAACCATTTATTGTATTCCTCTTGAGACTTGACGTCATTTAGGTGATTGACTTCTAAGCGTCTTTAGATCTACAGCCCTATGCGACTGCAGGCTAAAAGATATTTACACTTGAACTTTAAACTGGGCAGTATCTTCTCCTACCTTTGTTTCAAGCGGCAGCTTCTTCATTCAGTTGTGCAAAAAATATCATACTGTGTCATTTCGTCCTTAATGTTTCATCCTAACTTCTATTGAATTCCAAAAGCGAAAAATTGAACACTTTTGTTTGTTTTGCGGAGATTGTATATGGAGTTGCAAAATTTTGGAAGAGGGGAGGTTCCTTTTTGAGAAAGATTGCTTATTTTCCTTTGATTCTGATGGTTGGGTATTTACCTTTTTCATTTTTTTGATCCTTTCATTCTTTTGACTATTTTCACTATTTTTGATTTAGTTTTTTTTCGTTAGGTAATTTCCCCCTTATTCTATTTTCCATAATTGTTATTTTCTATTTTGTACAATTCTACCGCATCAATTGAAATGAAAACCAGTTTTATAAACCGGATAATCTGTCACGAGACCAGCTTCGCCTTCTTCCTACTTTCGGCCAGGTCATTCAGACTCTTTTGAGTTCAACTCCTCGGTGCATTATGGCTTGTGTTGACCCTTCTTTATAAAATGCGGCAGACGCTCATTCGCTTCACGGATTGGTTCGAATGCGATTAGCTGAGTTTCAACACTAAAACTCCAAACAAGCGCCACAAAAGCTGCCTATCTCAATTCGTTCGGCACGTTTAATCGACAGATATGACAATTATGGAATGTTCATAACTTTTATAAACCAGACAACATGTCTGGATCCGATGAATTTTGAGAACTCGTTTTCCCTCTCTTCTCCTCCCTAACTCCCGTGCAAACAGCAAATGAAGGGGTATTTCCACTTTTCTAAACGGTGATCAGAAAAGGAATCCCAAGATTTCTGGCAACAGAAATATCGATTGGGGACATGACCCGTCGTTGATCTTCACTCTTGATTGCAGCACCCAATCCTAAGTTTTACGGCTCCACGTGCGTGATCGAACCAGCAGTCTTTATTTCTGCAGTTTTAATTTCGGGTGCATTTCGCTAGGTTCGTGCGATATTCCCCGTTTGCATTTTAGGCTCCGGTGCGGTCCCACACATTGGTTTAATGACACGTGAAAAATTTGGTAAATGATAGGTCAGGGAGTAAGGTGCCCAAAAGGCCTACCCACATTCCCAAGTCTGACTAGCAGAGATGGATGCTGTCCGCGTGTCGACAAGGCACTTCTATGGAGCTTCAGTACTTCCGAGCAGAACTTTATGGTTTTTTCGCCGTCGTTTTATGTCCTTGGATAGCTCTGCACTGTAGGTCAACTGAACCGACAAGTTAAATAAACGGAACAACGTGGCGTAAAACGTTCAAAAGTGAGTGATTGACAACCGTTGGAAGAATTATAAGGTTGGGTTCTCCTGTTTTTTTTAGTAATAAAACTGCAGATATTTAAAAGGGGTGCCGGATTACCTGGGCATGTAGGAAAAATACCGGAATTTTCAAAACGACTTAGATAATTTTCAAAGGGTAGCAAATTGGAACATTAAAATATACCTTAATGGGAAATTGAAATTGTGGGACATAGCCTACCTCTGCGCGCAGGAGAATAATACAGGGCACAGAGAATTAAATCAACGCGAGCTCTTCTGCATAATTGTCGTAATCGAGGATTAATCATGGAAAGTCTGCGAACGAGTTGGAGACAAAACGGTTTGTATGCTTGATAGAATTACGAAGAGAACTGAAAAACCAATTAGTTCATTAACACTTTTAATTCATGCATAGTGGAAGGAACATTTTCCGCTCAGTGAAAACACAGGTTGGGTTTACTATAAGAATCACAATAAACATCCATTAGATCCTCATCATACCGCCAATTCATTTTTAGACACCATGTTTCAGATGTTAGCGGAAGGGAGGAAATGTATAACAGGTTCATTGAGCAAGCCGAACACAGGCAGCCATGACGATTAGGATTCGAACTCAAAGCAACGAGAATGAAAGGCTGATAATCTAGCCGCCCAACCATCGCGCCGTCGTGATCTAGCTCGTTGAGGTTAGATTAAAAGTACTTTAGGAGAATCGCATGTCGTTGGCTTATTAACTTGGCTAATCGAGAAGAATTTTTCTGAAAGATTTGTATGGTATAACAGATAAAGGGTTGAAGGAGTTAGTTTGAGGGAAGTTCTTTAATTTTCCATTTGAGAACCCCGTTTCAGTAATATCACCTACAACGACACGATTTTTTTTCATTTTTCAGAAGAGGCAACGGTAATCGATTTATAAGCGATCTGACACCCAAGAGGGGGAGGCATCCAGCAATTTATAGTGTCTATTTGAGAGAGATCATTAGTTAGTATTGCAGAATTCAGCCTATCGTCTAATTCATCTGACAGTATACTGTGTATGCAGAAGAACACAAAGTGAGTTAATGGGCGGCATCCTAGGAGTAATACCTATAGCTATTTTCAAGGTTACGGCGTAGTACCTTTACAAGAGAAGCAGAAATTGTTATCGCAAATTGCGAAAAGTCACTAGGAAGGAAAAGTAGACGACTCTGAAGGCTCCAGCAGCCACACGCTGATCTTTCACATTGAGAAATCGGTCGAGAGTGTGCGCGGGGGAGTGAATCAATGATCCGATTTCTTGCTAAGTGTGGTGATTAAAGGACCTCTTGTATTATCTTTATTTGTAGGGGTCTCATGTTGTCCCTAATATAGTACATCGCTAAATCCGAGCACATAATGTTCCCCAGACTGAAGTTAATATAGAAGTTGAGGAATAGTACGACCAACAATTTCAGTGGTGAGTTGTTGCAATTTGAGAAGAATTAGACCGCAGTAAACACCACAACAGTGCTGCAACGGAGAACTATAATAGAATGCCGAATAATATTGCAAGTTATGGCCGCTGGAATAGGGCTGAAAACTAGATATGGTCACAAAACGACAACTGCTTAACCTCTGGAGGTACCTGTATTTAACAATGTTATGATCGGGTTTTTGTATTTCAATGTTCTTTCACCAAATGTCCTAAACGTCCGCAAGGATGAAAACTCCTTTTCTCTGTCGGAGATCTAGTCACTGCTGGCTCAGGTTGATTGTGTTGCTGAATTCTCTTTGCTTTGTAATTGATAGTCCTACAATCTTGGTTTTAACATCGTGATTGCACCTTTTACATATGGTACAATATGGTTTCTTCGCTTGAAGCATTCGTCGTATGATGCCCCCCTTTTGTGACAAAAAGCACACGTTACATTTTTTAATGCCCCTTTTGACCCTGTCTGTCTACTGCGGTTGGACTGATTGTCTCCTGATTATATTTTTTCGACTTACACATTTGTCAACGTTAAGTAGACATTGTTGTGTTGCTGGACATTGAATTGGATTTTGCATACCTGGTGTAAAGCTGGTTAGATAATTAATGTTTTGTTCGGTATTAATGTTGTGAAAAGGCGACTGCTGCAGCTTTACTCTGTCCAGAGCCCGCTGTGAAACACTTTCGAGTGTTCGACGGTGAATAGATATTGATAATAATTGCAAAAATTTCCTAACTGCTAACCGCTGCCCCATACTTTTTACAGGTGGAATGGCTAAAATTCAATAAATCATCCTGAATTGACTGTTTCTAGGTAGCATATCACTCGAAATCTCAGTGAAACTATTGGATGCTGATTCCGAAAATTTATTCTACAAGAGCAATGAAAGATTCTTACTATTATATTCTGCTAAATCTTTAATCCCTTGAAAGGCAGTATTATTCCAACTACAATTTCAGAAATTGGACGCTCTTTATGGTTGAAGGACTGACTAATTGCTAGCGCCCTAGCGTAGTTATGAACACAAGAGATCCGTCGTACGAAAGCTTAACAACTACCCTCGGCTTAATGCCAACTGCAGTTGTTACGCCTTTACTAACATTTAATTTTGTGTTTGCTAGAATCGGCAAAAATCCATAATTCCCGATTTGGCAATTGAGTACGAAAAGTTAAAACATCAAATTTTCGTAGCAATAAAAAACGAAGTTCATTAATATTCATGTAAAAGGTATTTATAAAAAACAGGGGGGATGGTGAACGTAGTTAACGCGGGCGTACGGGTACTCGAACCGAAATAGAATGGGAGATTCATTCGCTCTCTACCATGGCTCCTTTGGGGATAGTACTTTTCTATTGCTACGTACCAAAAGTGTCTGAAGCATTTGGCGGGGACTTTCCAATCATAACAACTCCTTTCTGGAGTATAGGGTATTCTCACAGTCTAAGGCTTCATTGAGTCTGTGTTTTAGTTTCATTTGCTGTGCAAGGAGGCCTTACAAGAGGGAGTTAAAAGGAAATTCCCGCCCGTAACTTTCTCGAGGTCCCGGAATAGAAATTTCAATGAAAAAATAGGGGGTGGTCCTTTTCACTCCAGATATGTATAATTTGACCCCGGGCCTGGTTTTTTCTCCTCATTTTCACCTCGGGTCCAGATGTTGTCTCTGCAGCCCTATGTGTAAGTGATAAGCCTACAACAAGCAACATACAATATTTCTAATTCCAGCTAACGAGATCGAGAGGCTGGCGCTCAGTCACCATGAACACCGCACCCGTCTTCGCCTTTATAGTCGGCTTTCGAATATATAAAATCGGAAATATTTTTTAAGAAGCATTTTCCCCATTGTTCCAAAATTTATCTTTGGAAACCAAGGAATAGATATATATACTATTCTTGCAACGAATATTTGAGCAAGTTATCTCCAACCGACTAAATTTTCCAGAAGACTGAGCTTGTTTGACCTGATAATGATTCTGCTAGTTTTTGCTACAAAAGCGAGAACTGAAACTTTCAACACCAATTGCTGTAAAGCGCTTGATAAATGAGTATCTTTCACCTCTGTGATTATCTCCAGCAGAATACGAGCGAGCTACAATTTTCACCCTCTCAACTGTCTCCACCCAGTTTGTGTTTTTCCCAGACAACATCAAGATGAAATAAAAAATATAGTCATTGTGATAAGCACTAGAGCACTTCTTCCCTTAATTGAAATGAATGTGACACGATAAGTGCATGGAGGAGGAAGCATTGTTTTCAGGTCCAAAGAGCGTATCTTTCGGGGTCGAATACTTAACAAACCAACATTTCTGTGGGTGAAAGAACTTGTTCCCATATAAATATGTGCATATAACCTAAAATACTTGTTTCCGAATTTATATATTTTACTTTTGCGTGTGTCAAGTTCAAGAGCAATTTCATTAACATTAAAATCTACAAGAGATTTAATGACTTTATGCAATTTTTTATGTGGATCAAGGACCGGTTAGTTACGCAAGGTTGGTGAATACCATATGGAACCAAACATCTCCTACATATTGGATGCTGGTTAAATGCGAGACGTCATGAACCACACCCTTTGCATAATACAGAGTTGCAGAGATCTTAAGACCTTTTAAGTGTCGCCTGAAGTGAAAAATTAAGCAACAGTTGTAACGAGTAAATCTGAAGATTTTATCTTTCCCGCTTTATACTAGCTAAACATATAGATACGTCAGTTATTATTATGAATGGTGTTCGCTTGGATAAAGCCAATTCATGCAATCGTGTCATTGAATGGTGAAGATGTGAATTGAACAGGAAAACTCAACTTTGATATGCAGTTAGATTAAATGTATAAGGTGGGAGTTCATCTTATTGCTAATATCTCTAGATGCGAATTTAAAAATCTGATAAAAAGGCAATTTTCTTTAGTTTTAAATTCGGAAAATTTGAGAACACACCTAAAGATACGCATTTACTTCCATAGGAATTGGTTTTTTTGTTATTGAACCATAGAAAAAATAGTAAAGACATTCTGAAATTACTTAAAAACTATTTGTCTTCCAACACTCATCTTATCTGAATTCCACCTCAATAAATCAAAGAAATATGTACTTATGATTGCGTCGGCGAAGGTTAGGCAATACCTGAATCTGGCTAACAAGCGCATTCGTCTTATGTCTGACAAGATTTATGCTAAATCTCAGAGAAGACAAGAGTTTACGAACGAAAGTTCACGTATGAACTCTGTTTACCTTTATTGACAAGAGATACGTGCCTATAGATACAGCACTAAACACGCTTAGCTTGAAATTCGGGGCCATTTAATGAATTCGCTTGAACTTGGCTTAGCACCAAATTTAAACGAGTACTTGAGGAACTGAAAGAGAATCTAAGACATATTAAGATTTGTTCGTGGCATTGAATATGAATTTAATCACATCAAGGTTCTTAAGTTAGTGCAACTCGTTGCCTATTGGTAACCAAAATACATTGTTAGTAACATTTCTTCTAGAAAAACGAGACATCACGCATGGCGACCTGCAAGGAGAGCGGTCAATCATTTTAATTTACATATTATTTTGCAAGGTTTTTTCTGGAAAGATGGGTATAAAAAATGAACACGAAAGCAGCAAACATTGCTGAATCCTTGGGAAATAAAGTTCATCTTTGGGGTCCATATTTCACAGTTGCAGCTAGTGGTGACTGCAAACATTAACTTCTCGCTTTGTCAGTATTATGTTATTTATATGTGCTCAATTAAGAGTAAAAGTTGTAGAAAAATAAATCTGTACCTGCGAAAGTATTTATTTCAAAAGTGGGTTTGCTTTTTTTCGGTCCCTAATCCAACCCTTCGCTTTCAATCACTTAATGTCGACACTTAAATTCCAAAAGACTTTCTATAAGATTTCAAGTCTAACATTCGTAATAAATTCTTTGCCAACGACCTCATAAAAAGCCCCATTAATTGATATCATCATTTGGAATTTTCGATTTCAAAGAATATATTGACATTTATAAGCTGATTAGAATGACATTTTCATGTATTGATTTCAGAGTATGAATCTTGAAGAAATATCAGACGAAAGCACAAGAATTATAAAAAAAAAATATTAGGAACTCTGGAAAATACTTTTAGACAGCAGCACCGCAACTCCATTCAAGAAGAAAGTGCCGTTGGATTCATCGATATGATTCTCTTTGAGATTGATAAGGACTTAAGGTGTAATAATTTAACATAAAATCGTCGAATTTGTAGTAATAATAAGATTTATATGAAACTTTTCAATTTCGTGTCTTATATTATGCTTGGTATTGATACACACGTTTACACTTCTCGAATGAGCATAAGGGGTTTTTTATGGGGAGGGGAGAGGTCCGGAATAAAATCCAAGCCACTGACAGGTAAGTCAACTTATTAACGAAAATCCATCTGCTTACATCAAGGGAAACGAGAGAAGAAAGAAAAGGCTTTAAAAGAGATTAAAACAAGATGCGCAAATTATTATAGCAGCATGTGGACTCAATTATGCACAGGTTCAATGGAACGTTAAGGCATCGAAATTCAACGAAGTGAATTATCGGCAAGGTGCTGTGGTAAGAGGCAGCACGGAAAGAGCAAACGCCGACCCTGAATATCCGAAGTTCCACGATAAATCGAGAAAGCCGAGAAACTACTAGCAAGCAAATAAATTAAATATCTAAAATCGCTTCCTTTTAGTTCGGCAACTGCTTTTATGTTTTTTATTGCAGATGTGAATACTTTGGTCATTACTTGTCCGTAGTTCGAATCCCGTTGCCTTCCTTAGTGCCAGGGTTTAAATACTAGGACTAAGGACTTAAAATATTCTCAGCAGACGATGCTCTTGGTTTGAGATGACATCCGATGATATGGTGCAGACAGATATTGATGAAAACTTGGAGCTTTTGAGTAACAGTGAAGTTCACTTTCCATCAGCTACTCCCATATAGCAACACAAAAAGAACACTAGCACAGAACAGTCTGAACCTGATCTTGGTGTTAAGGTAGCTGCATTTCTAGATTTTAGACAAGGTAATGAAAACGGTTCTAGCACTGTTAATTCGTCGGACAACATCCAGTTCGGTGCCACCGTCGGCAGAAACCACACTTCCTAGATACACAAATTCGTCGACCCTTTCGATGCTCTGTCCATTTATGCATACAGGGAGAGTGCGATGACCCGTCAAACTGAGAACTTTTGTATTGTTGGTGTTTATCTTCAGTCCAACTCTACTTGCCTCTCTTTCCAAATCCAGAGTCATTTGGATAAAGTCCATGACCTGCTGAAAGAGCAAACAGATATCATCAGCGTAGTTGAGGTATGTGAGAAAATATGTCATCGATCATTGAATTCCTACACGTCCTCTGTACAAGGCATCACACCGATAACAAGAAGAAATAATATTGGTGACAAGATGCAACCCTTTAAAACTCGACTTTGGACCTCAAAATCCTCCAAGATTTTACCTCAGTGCAGTAGGAAACATTTTGCGCAAAAATCTAAACTCTGCGCACTGTTCCAAAATGATCCGTAGGGTGTTGATGTGGTCAATGCAGGAGGATCACGCGTGAAAGCCAAAAAGCAGTCTGCTCTCTGTCGATCAAGCTTTCGATATATTCGTCGATACGCCTAACGCTCATCTAACTCAGTATACCTCTCGTGCGATCAGCAAGATAGTTCCCTCACTGTCGAGCGACAGCTGATCCACGCATGCGGTCGAAATTGAACTTAGGGGGTCGCAGCTCCCCAACTCTATTAATAACGGCGGACGCAACACGCAATCAAACGCGAATGACCATCTGATGGTGACCAACTTCAAGGCCGATGTCAGCGCCGCTCTTGTTACCCACATCTAGGAGACAATTCCTAAATCTATCATAAAGTGGTCCATCTGATTGGTCGCACAGTGTCGATCAGTTGAAATCCAATTGACCTTGTAGCAGGCTCTGTGGTCGAACACTATGTCACCAATGATAAGGCGGTGGAAGTTGCAGAAATCCACAAACCTCTCACCATTATCGTCGCGACCAGCAAATCATGGTTGCCCATCACATGTACGAGCAAGCTGTTGTCAGACCCTACACTGGTATTCAGAACCATCACGACCATAACTAGGCGTTTGAAAGCCTCTTCTGAACTGCGTGAATTTGCTCGTAAAATGCATCCTTTTCCACTATATCAGCAGTATCTGCCGGTACATTGCCCTGTACAATTATAATAATAATAATAATAATCGTTGGCGCTACAATCCATGTTGGATCAGGGCCTTGAAGTGTGTTAGAGCACTTCATTCAAGACCGCTACGGTACACTAGGAGGCAATGTGGTCAGCATTGCGCTCGCCCGAGATTATTACCCTGATTTGACTCAGGTACTTATTCACAGCTGAGTCGACTGGTATCCGACGTCAAATCACGATACAAATTCCACTGCCACCAGTGAGATTTGAACCGCGACCTTCCGTACGACAGCCTTGCGCTCTAACCACTCAGCTAATGATCCTTAATTTGGACCGGAATTTTGCAGTGAGAAGTCTGTCTAAAATCATCTTCCAAGTGAAGAGAGCGCGCCTTGCAATAGTCGGTAGAACAACCTGACCGTGTCTGCTACCACTCGGTTTTCTCCAGAGTCACATCTTACTTCACTTAAACCCACATGTGCAGCTAATATCGTTGCAACTCCCGCTTCTCCGTCTTCAATAACTAAAGTTCAGAGCCGTGAGTTCAGTCCATATTCAAGACCATTTTGACGTTTTGGAAGCAACAAAGTTTCAAAATTTGCACGTTCCTAGCCCACACATTTCTACCCCTTTTATTTGCTTCTTACCACGAACAGGGAAGATTTTGAGTATATTCTAGAACTCCAATTTGCAAGGCTAAAGTCCGAGACCATTATTTAATTAAAAAACAATATTCATAACACTGGTTGATAAATTTGAACTTCATTTTTCGCAATTGAAAATGTCTTCTTTAGACCAATTAATTTTAGTGTTCTGATGGAAAAAACATTTTTTTTTCGCTCGTGCAGTTTTTTAAATACTAAATTTATTTTTTCTGGGGTGGGATTTCACTTGAAAAGGCCTAGAGGAGGGACAACTAGTCCAATTTTGGCATTTAGTATTTCATTCGAAAGAAAACTAAATTATTTTCCTTGCTGAGTGAGTTGTAACGATTTTCAGAGATAACTCCCATAAATTAATCAAAGTTTTATTACTATCTTGCAGCAGACACGGCGAGGGATCTTATTTTCGCGATATACTGGTATACCTGCCTACAAGTGTGTTTAGCGTCGCCCCCTTTCTATTCCTTTCACCATGAAATAGAATTCGATTTCAGCTTGCCATGGAATTTTCCTCTCTCGTCACTTGGAGACTTAAGAGTTTGAGGTAGTGGGACACCATTTCTTCTTCTGACTTAGTAATGGGAATAATGAATGAAATAACCGATAATTAGCGTACCCCTGTCTGTAATGCAATTTAAAGTAATGAAGTTTCACAATTAGTTACAAAAACAATCATTGAATGGTGGAAGTTTATTTTGTGTAAATATTAAAAAAACCGCCGATATTCAACTTTCTTGACATTAAATATCAAACTGGGTTACATTATCCTCCAGGAAGTTTTAATTTCAACATTTTCGCAAAGCAATATGTTTGTTTTTTGTGGTCATTTGCTTAACAAAAATCAACTCACCTGTCCAGCGAAACTGCAATCAGACTGTAGACAGAGGCAGCTACTGACACCCCTTGAATGTATGGCACAGTTTTACACATGAGCCAACCAAGCATCCACGCTGTAAAATGAAGAAAATATTATTGATCCAATGGTTCTAATGTTATATGTAATAGTAGAGTATACGTTTCCTATTCAAGCCTTTGGGGCGCAGTGGAATAAATCCCTATTCAGAAATCATTCAATCTAATTATGTTCTCCAGGTATACTCCCTAAGATACCGATAAACGCTACTAGTATCACCGTAGACGTAATGCGTTATTGCTAAAGAAGGAATACCCAGCCCAATTTCGACAATTAGCATTTCATTAGAAAGCAAACTAAATTAACTTTCAAACCATGTACTATTTATTAATTAGATCTGATAAAATTTGGCTGAGTTAAAGAGCACCAAAATTCAAATTTCATGCAAATCGGGCATTCGGAAATTTTTTTCGAACTAACCAATAAAAAAAATCTTTTATTTTTTGTACCAATAGTAGTATAGTATTTTTACTATTTTGAGCGCAGCCGGACTAAAATGACATGAAAAATAGCAAGTCTACCCCAGATTTAACACAGGGACTTATTTGCCCTTCTTGCTTGCTGTACACTTTCAAAAAGTTGTGTAAGCTCTTGAAGAATTTTTTTAGTGCTACTATATGGGGCCACCAGGGGCTTCACTTCAGTGGAAAACCTGCATCCGGTGTCTACGGCGCGGTCACCCAGGAAGGATAGTACAGCAGCTCCCTTAGTGAGAGGAACTAGAAACTTGACTACTGTCGGCCTAACTCTTCGAAGAAATGAGAGAGGAAGGCCCCGCAGAACGAAACTTCAGGCGCAAAGGAACTGCGACTACGGGCTTGCTTGTCAGGCGTATACCAGGGAAGCTGGCGATGTGGACGCAAATGATCTAATTCCGGTATGTGAAAATAGATCCATGCAGGCCGGACACGGCTGTGAACCTGGGAGGGCCTTCCAGCCGACGACGATGAAAGGCACTGCAAAAGAAGTTTTTTTGAGAATGAGGACGTGGGCGTTGCTACACCACTAAGTGTGGCAAAGACCAGCTGGTAACCCCGGTAAAATTAGGCTACACCTATGTCTATAAACATACGAGTTATTAAAATTAACCTGCAGCATGCCAAAGCATACTGACAATAAGGCTAGCAAGGTTGCAGCACTGTCCTTATATATTTCTAGTTCTGGAGTCATGGGTTCATTTTAATAAAATCTGTGGTATTCGATTAGTAAAGGGACTAGAATCTTCTTCGATGAAAGAACTTCGAGACCAGGTGTTGGGTTCTGATCAAAAATTTTTAGAGGAAACTATGCTAAGACATTTCTGTCCCCATGACATTGTTGATCTTGCAATACCAGGTTACTTACCCTAAGATTCTTTGCGACCCCCGCCGACGCAAGAACTAAGGGTTTTGGTAGTGTAACTCTTAATATTTTGTGATGCGAATGCTCATCATATTTGTCGGGGAAATAGGAAATGTAATCCTAGAGGAGAGAAGCTGTTTGATTTTGTCACTTCAGCTGTTCTGATGACCGCGTTGGTGGGGCTAACAAGAAGTGAAGTAATTGACCTAACAGTCTGCACGTTGTTAGAGTCGATTAAAAACTGGTGAGAGCTAGATGAAGTCTCACTTTCAGATCACCGCTACTTAGAATTTAGTCTGCATATTGCAGGCGAACAGTCTGTAATACAAAGACGGAATCTCAAGAACACGGATTGGACAAAGTTCAATGAACTTTTTGGCGGCGGAGTGGAGCCCCTAGGCGGCCTATGGACTCCTTTGGCGATGGAAGATCAATTGGAAATTCTGAATCCCACACTTGTTGGGTGTTTTGAGGAAGCTTGCTAATTCCCCAAGACCAAAGCCGTAAAATAGTTCCATGGTGGAACCGAGAACTGCAAAGACTTAGGAAACCAACCAGACGGCTTCTAAATCGTGCTTGCAAAAGCAATAAGAATAAACACCTGTTACACTTTCGAAACCCATAGCGTAAATATAAGAGACTTGTAAAACGTTCGAAACGAGACTCCTTTAGAGTATACTATAAGGAACTGGAAGATGAAAGGAAGACTTCCAGGCTGTGCAGAGTCCTTAATAAGGATGAATCGGCAAAGGTGGACTCTCTCAGAAAAACGGGTACTACTTTTACGAATTCCAGAGTTCAGTTTATACTGTACTGTACAGAGCATCGGAAGAGTTATTGGAAGATCTGAATGCAGTTTTCGCAATGCCTTCTAATTCTCGGATCCCCGTAGTTTGGTAGAAGATATGAAGTTATCTTGAAACGAAGAGAAAACTAGGATGAAAAAACGAGAAGGATAAACTGACGTCTTCTACACCAAAGGCTCAAAAACAGAACAGGGTTCTGGAACAAAAGTCTACCTCTCGAATAAAAATGAGAATTGGGCTTCTCCCTTGAGATAATATTCAATGGTCTTTCAGCTTGAAGTATATGCAATCCCAAAGCGGGCAACCTGGGTGATTTACGAGCGGTTGACGGCGAGATGCGTCGTAATCTGTAGCGGCAGTCAAGCTGCATTGAAAGCGTTGAATAGTCGTTTGATGAATCGATTGAAACTATTTCTAGATTTAATACGGTGGAACTACTCACAGTACCCGGTCATTGTGGTGTAGAGAGAAATGAAATCTCGAATAATTTAGTAAAAGAGGGTTCAGTTTCTCCCATACTCGGAACCAGCAATTGGGAAGTCAGTATTGGCTGGTATCAAAAACGGGGAAGAAGCTTTCCATAATGACAAGTGGCTGAGCCTTAATGCTGCTTAACACACCAAACTTTTCCTGTCAGCACCAAACAACTATACGGCAAAGTTTCTCTTGTCGAATTCTCCAAGAGAATTGAGAATGTCCATTCTGTAATGAGGAAGCGGAATCCACGAAACATTTTCTATGTGAGACGCATCAGACATCTGATTTTGTGCTACGACTGAAGCGGGCAGTATTACATCCACTAACGGATATCCTACGATGGATAAACGATTCCGGGGTATTCCGTTAGACGGGGAATCGAGTACAATGGGCCACTAAGGTCTAAGTTCTGAGTGTCTCTGCCCACCTCAAACAGACACACAGATACAGTATATAGTTTGAAAGATAATTTAATTTTCTTCCTAATAAAATGCTAATTGTTGAAATTGGATCTTGTATTCGGCCAATGTAAACCAGTGTACGAAGAGTAATGTCAACTAATTAGATAAACAGTTTCCATTATTAAGTTGAAAATTATTACTTAAGCTGCTAACTTAGTCTTACAGATCTCTACTGGAGTTGTTTTTTTTACGGCTGTCTTTTTGACATACTGGCTGATGAAGTCGTCTTCAGCAGAACATGAAAGCGAAATCTGCATCTCGACTCAACTTAAAGTTTTTTATTTGCTTTTTTTGTTTATTTTTTTAAATGAATTCATAACATGTCAATAATATTGTGTCAAAATTTCAATTCGATCGGAGTAAAATTGACGAAGCTATGAGTATTTGAACGTTCATTCCTCCAAGCCGAGTTCTTTAATGTGCAAAACTTAACAAACAACGAAACAAAAACAAATCTACTGTACCAATCTTGCACAGTACGTCTTTACCAGATATCCCTAGAAGCTTTTTTGTTGTTTCTTTTTAAATATTTATTAAATTTAAATTTGTTTAAATTAGCCGATTTTTCAGCAAAATCGAGTTTTTGGCTTCCAAGAGCTACGAAAAATTGGAAAACCCACAAAAAAATCCCAACCGAAAAATTTGAAAAATCAACAATCAAATCAACAAATCAAGAGGCTGCCACTATATGATGCCTAGGGTCCGAAATACCCTCCAGACTGATATCTGTTCAAATAAAGTTAATAATAATATATTGCATATGCATATTGCAATAATTTTTAGTAATTGGCTCCAAAAGCCCAAAAGTTCATCCTGGAATCACGAAATTTTGCAGCAATGCACGCTATAACACAGAACATAACGCCACCAGTTTGGTGAAAATTGCACTATCACTAACAAAGTTATAATAGATCAAATTTGCCGCTTCTGTGCAAATTCAAGACTTTGAATGTGAGTATCATGCGAAAGTGGATATTCTCACATAATTCTACATTATATTACGTACTAGTTACTAATGGGACACTCAAAGGTTCTTATAAAAAAATACACAAAATCTTTCATACCTGAAGCGTCCAGCTTGCGTTTTCCCGACTTGTTTCCATTGCTTTCAGAAAAATAATTTATAGAAACTATCATATGTGGAATTACGGCCCTTAATCAGAATTTTAATTTACTTCATAGTTCCGCTGAAAAAAAGGTTTTAAATACGTTTATTTATTAGGCCGCTATAGTGGCCTAACCCCTTAAAGACAGTTCAAGATCTTTCAGCTGGCAATCTGCCTCATCCCTCTAAATCCCCGCTCTAAAAATCCGCTGGATTTAAATCTGCCCAAGGTGGAGTAAATAGACTAATTCGGTCTAAATTATATGAAAAAGAGAGGTAGCATACGCAACTCGTTTTCGGTTTAGGGTAAATTGAAAATATACATCAACAGCCCTTGCATTAACAGGGAATAAACCTTTTCGAAGTTCTCTATCTCTTATCCGCATGTGAAGCCGAAATCTTAAAAGCCAAAATAAATCGTCGGAATTTGTAATCCTTAGTAATCCCTTCAACAAAAAAGTAAAGAAATATACACGCTCCACTTTCATAATGGTGTTGTTTTCAATGAGACCGGATACGCTCTAGATAAATTTCCGTATAAATGATCATTGAACTCATGGAACGCTGAAAACACTGCCGACGAGCCTTACAGCACAAGATAAATTTATACGCACTTCTAGCCTAGTCCTCACTTCAATTTCCAGCTTAAGCATAAAGGATGATGTGGTTTTGTCCTTCTAGCATTTTCTAGTTAAAATGTAATCATCTTAACGGCATGGCATGTGGAAATCAAAGAAAGCCTCGGATATACAGATTTTTATAGGAAATTACCATCATTACTTTCGAGGCTCATTTCTATTTTGTACATAGACAGCTCCATAGGCGAGTATACGTATACCTAGACTAATTCTGATGGATTTTTTTAAGCTCTCTTGTGCGTGGGAAAACCGAGAAATTGTGTTATCCATTCAAGTGATTATTTCCTTTTATGTTCAATTTAATTTTACAATAATAGCAGAGTCATTTGCGTTGAGAACGAGAGTCAGGGAGTTTGAGTTCCTTGCGTTGGAAGATACAGGGAAACAATCGAAATCATCAAATGAAATTTTTGTGCAATTTGGCAGAGTTGTAACAAAATTTAAAAGCGAGAATAAGGAAATGAAGTTATGCTGGGGGAAATGTTTGTACTGTTTGTTGGATTAATTTCGAATGTGGTGTAACACATAAGTATGTAAGGATAATAATAGTTAATGATCTGCGGCATAATATGGTCCTTTGTGTGCAAAGGAGAAGAAAAGCCAGACAATCTTTGTATGTGTAGACCTTTGGCAACCAATGTCGACACCAACATCGACTTCGTAAAGTACTCAACCTTTCATTTGATCCTCCGTCCCGATGGGGACCCCCCCCCCCCCTTGGAACATGTGACTATATAACTCCTTGCATGAAATGGGATTCACAGGTCCCACCTTTTTACCAAATTTCGTAACAATAGGAGTAACCGAGTGTAGCAGACAGACAGACGAACGGAGCGCCACACAGACAGACAGACAGTAAACTGATTTTAATAAGGTTTTGTTTTACATAAGGCCTAAAACGGAAGGTGCAATTGGTTCGGCTGGAGAATCTTCCAAAACAGAAAACGTCGTCGATGAAAAGCAGTATAGCCGCAATTTTCTAACTTTCAAAAATAATGCGGGAAGCACACATCGACCCTATATAAAGTTTTGTTTCTTATGCCACCCTCTAAACCCACCTCAAAATTCATGTGAATAGATTTTGATCGAAAGAATTCCGAGGTCGCATCCGATATTCAGCTTCAGTGACTGGACTAAAAACCTTATTATAATCGGTTAACTGTCTGTCTGCCTGTTTCACTCACTTTTTCGCAAAACGGCTATACCGATTCAAGTGAAATTTAGACAAACAGGAACCATGAAATATCACGCATACAATGAGTAACATCAATTTACATCGAGCTTAAAGGGAAGGCCCCTATACATGCAATGTCTCTGTGCAGGAAATTATCTAACCCAAAAATCACAGACCGATGTACTGCTAATTTCTCCTATCTAGGGTCGAAAATCACAATCGATAACAGCTACGATGATGAAATCCGCGCACGGTTGTTGGCAGAAAACAGAGCCAATTTCAGCTTACAAAAGCTGTTCCGCTCGAAACACGTCACCATAGGGTCAAAGTTCTTACTGTACAAGACAATGATCTTGCCAGTCCTCATGTATTCCTCGGAGACTTGGGTTCTTAGCAAGAAAAATTGCGAATTCTTGGCCACGTTCGAGAGAAGAATCCTCCAAAGAATTTTTGGCCCCCTACATCAGGATGGACGATTCCACAGCCTACATAACAACGAAATCTATGAGCGATACCATGACCGTCAAGTTGTGGATAAAATCCGGCTCAATAGGTTACGGTGGGCGGGTCACTTAATCCGTATGAATAAGTATGAACGAGCCCGGAAAGTCCATAAGAGTAATATCTGTGGTAAAAAAAGAAGACGAGGCAGACCCTGCCTGAGATGGAGCAATGGCGTAGGTCAGGACGCTAGATAGATTTTAAAGATATCGAATTGGTGGACCTCCGCGCAAAACCGGAATGTCTGGAGAGACCGGATATCGGTTGTTGCGCCGTTGATAATGATGATGTGCTTATAAGAAATTTAGTTCCCAAAATATACTCCATTCCGGTATCTGCTCAAAAAAAGTTAATTATATACGAGTATACTTACAACTTTTTGAAATTGATCAGTAAACGTACCTTAAGTGCCTTCCATGAGTACCATGAGTAGCAGCATGGGAAATAGTATCACACATAATACTGGGAAGGCTCGTGGAAATTCGGCTGTTAGTATCAAAATGATAGCAGTTAAGCCATGGAAATAAGATATTGGCGTCATAATTAACGAGAATAATTGACATACCATTGAAATTCTAAGGTCTTATATAGGATGAAACTACTTTTCCCCAATGCTTTTACTGTTTTGTATGCGAAAAAGGGATGTAATTTCGTTTTTTCAGAATATGGACATGGGGGCTATCAAATGAAGGGGCTTAATTAGTATGATCTCATTTCTGATATTGAGTGAAACGCATGAGAGTAACGAATCAAAATGTATGCTCTGAAAACTGAAATAGGCTATTTATCATACGTACATATATGTACGCTTTTGTTCACGGAGTAAAGCCGGAATATTGGAATCCATTCGATCAATTTAGATGGGCACATATATGTATATGTATGTATGAATCAATACGCTGGCAATATACGAAGAAATATACTAAATTTCTATCTTTGTACGAATAAAACAAGTTGGAATACCATAAGCTTGTGCTTCGGGTATAAAGGTTTTGCTTCATCTTATGGGAAAAACTTTCTACGGACATTTTTCCATTCGTATACAGCTAAACACCCAAAATATTCCTTCATATATACGTACATACTACCTCATTCGCAGATATTATGCTCACCCTAAGCAAATAAACACTCCCTATTACTGAAATAAATTAGTCACTACCCCAAAGCTTCATTAGCATATACATATAAATATTATATATACATACATCTGTCTCGACAGACCTCCTTTTGGTGTCAAGCGTTGAGTTACGCTGTACAACTCGGGTGCGGTATTCCTCAGATGTGGTAGAGCCTTTAAATAGGCCTCACTTCCCCAGTAGGAAAGTATACTGGTAGCAAATCTTTCGATGGTCCTTGAAAGACGTTAACGCTCGACTTCTCATCCACGATACCGAACAACTGAAGAGATGGAAAGAACACTTCATCATGGTTTTTAACCGTATCACATCCGGTAAAGTTCCGTCTCTTGCGGATGAAATAGCTACCGTAACACCGTAACAAGCGGATACGGACTGATCCTCCAAGCAGAAGCGAAGTCATTTCGGCCATCAGTGGACTCAAAAGAAGTAAAGCCGCTGAGCTTGACGCTCTCGCAGTAAAGTTATTTATCGATGCACCTGCAATTACTGCTGATCTGCTGCTTCCACTTGTACAGAAATCTTGGGAATCCGAGACCCTTCCCAGAGAGTAGAAGAAGAGGATGATTGTCAACATCCCGAAGAAGGGGATCCGTTTTGAGTCTGACAGTGGGAGACACAAAGATAATACAAAAATTAAAATAATCCTGGAGCGCATCAAAGAACATCTCAAATACTTGATCGACAAAGAGCAGACTGCTCTTTGGTTTCCGCTCCGGATCCTCCTGCACTGAGCACATCAACACCCTTTTAGAATAGTGCGCAGAGTTTAAATCTTCGCTATACTTGCTATTCATCAATTTCGAGAGTGCTTTCGATATCGTGAATAGGGATGTACTCTACGTAGGAGGAGCACTCTAGAGAAACTACTAGCTACTATGATTGTGACATATGATAGCGCAAAATGTCACATGCTGCACCGAGGCAAAATCTTGGCTGTTTTTCAGGTCCAAAGCGGAGTTCACCAGGGTTGCATCCAGTCACCGATATTATGCCTTCTTGTTATCGTTGGCGTTCTTCATGCTATCTTGTACGGAGATCGTGAAGGAATTCAATGGACGATGACATTTTTCATCAACCGTTTGCTTGCTCTCTCACCGAGTCATGGACCTTGGCCTTGGTTCTGTATTTGCAAAGAGAGGCAAGTAGAGTTGGATAGAAGGTAAACACCAACGAAACCGAAATTTCTCAGTCTGACGTGTCATCGTACTCCCCCTATCTGTATTAATGGCTAGAGCATCGAAAACGTCGATTAATTTATAAATCTAGGAGGCGTGATCTCTGCCGACGGCGGCACCGTGGATGTCACCCAACGAATTAACAACGCTAGATCCGCTTTCACTACCCTGTCTAAAATCTGAAAATCTAGACTCCGCTGAAGTTTTCAATAAACATCCATAGATAGCGAAGTTTTATTTTCAAATTTATTTTGTGATATGTACGTATGATGTAATTTGTCAACTAAGGTTGGAATAATTGCTAGATTGGTTAACAAATCAGAATACTCAACTCGTACAAACGAATAACCCACCATGACAGTACAATTAAAAATTTCGTAACAACAGAATCGCAATTTCGCCAAGTTTCTACCTGCCAAATCCTAAAACCGGACACCAATTATTTTCAAACTGTTGCAAAAACTATAAAACACAGTAAAGAAAGTCATCTGCCACCATTACTTCCAACATATCTTATTTCAACAAAAAGCAAAGTGTTGTTAATGTTCGATTCGAATTTCTGTTCTCTATCTTACGTTGATACAACATATGTATTTCCAAAAATACAAATTTTCTTCTTCTAGCAAGTAATTGGATTTTGGATCAGTTTCAGTTCAAAATTTCTGGTTAGAGGATGCTATGAAGTATATATGTCATGACTCCAACCATGATCCTTATTCTGCTTCTCATTATTTGTTCCCTTTTTGATCACCTACAATAACGATTGATCCTTTTTTTCAGGTGGCACAAACAAATTCATGAAATAACGTCAGATCATAAATTCATTCAAATTTAAAAAGATAATCGTTATTTGAAGAAGGATGATTGCACCTAATATGAGCGCAGATTTAGGAAAAGCCCCAAATCACGAGTACCTGAGTAAATCAGGGTAATAACCAATACAGTGCACAGTGTATTGTTGTCCTGTAGTGTAGCGTTAAGGTCTTAAAAGAGGTATTCTAACGCATTTCAAGGCCCTGGTCCAATTGAATTATCGCGCCAACAATTATTATTATCGTAGATCTCATTCTTCGACTAAAAAATAATACTTTGAAGATCATACTGCGGCTCACCTCAAGTATAAAAGGTTTTGTATATTCCTCATGGAATCATATATAAGTGTTCCGGTTGTTCGTAGCTAGTAATGAATATGCTTTGAACAGGTCCCACTATCCAATTTATGGTGATTCGTATTCGATGTTCTGAGTTGCAATAAATTTACATAAAGAAGACAATTGTGATCTACCACAACTTTGTTAATAAAAGTAGGATTTTCATTAAACTAGGTATTATCATGCTTGATATTATAACCTGTATTACCGCAGTCATTTTTCTAAATGAGGATGGGGTCGGGAAGGAAGCGATAACTTTCTGGCACTGCCTTGAATACTCACGCTAAAACTATTCATCTTCATCAACGGCGCAAGGACCTTCCTTAATAAGGAACTCTAAGCAACACGATTTTGCGCCGAGCTCCACCAATTCGATGTCCCTAAAAGCTGTCTGGTGTCCTGACCTACGCCATCGCTCCATCTTAGGCCTCGTCTTCTTTTCCTACCATTGATATTGCCCTTATAGACTTGCCGGGCGGGATCCTCCTCATCCATACAGATTAAGTGACCCGCCCACCGTAACATATTGAGCCGGATTTCATTCACAACCGGACGGTCATGTTATCTCTCATAGATTTCGTCGTTATATATGCTACGAAATCGTCCATCCTCATGTAGACGGCCAAAATTCTTCGGAGGATTCTTCAATCGAACGCGGCCAAGAGTTCGCAATTTTCTTGATAAAAACCCAAGTTTCCAGGGAATATATGAGAACTGCCAAGATCATTGTCTTATATAGTAAAAACTTTGACCCCTTGGTGAGACGTTTCGAGCGGAAGAGTTTTCGTAAGCTAAAATAGGCTCTGTTGGCTAGCAACAACCATGCGCGAATTTCATCATCGTAGCTGTTATCGATTGTGATTTTCTACCCTAGATAGGAGAAATTATCAGCGGTCTCAAAGTTGTAGTCTTTCTCTATCTTTATTCTTCCCGTTTGACCAGTGCGGATTGATGTTGTTGGTTGGTTGGTTTTTGGTGCTGACATTGCCACCATATACTTTGTCTTGCCTTCATTGATGTGCAGCCCAAGATCTCGCTCCAGTCGCCGCCTGCTCGATCTGGATGAAAGTATTTTGTACTTTTCGGGTGGTTCTCCCCATGATGTCGATATCGCCAGCATATGCCAGTAATTGGGTGGACTTAAAGAGGGTCGTACCTCTTGTATTTACCTCAGCATCATGCGTCACTTTCTCGAGGGCCAGGTTACCGAGGACGCATAATAGGGCACCCCTTGTCGAAGACCGTTGTTGAGGTCGAATGGTCTTAAAACTGATCCTGCTCCTTTTATCCGGCCTCGCACATTGGGATACCGAATTCTCTCATGGCCATGTATAGTTTTACCCTGGCTGTGCTATCATAGTCGGCTTTAAAGTTGCTGAATAGATGGCGCAACCGATGTCCATATTCCAACAGTTTTTCCATCGCTTGCCGCATAGAGAAAATCTTATCTCTTGCTGATTTGCCTGGAGTGAAGTCTCTATGAGGCTATCCGGCCTAGCAAGATAACGGAGATTATCTTATAGATGGTACTGAGCAACGTGATACCTCTATAATTGCAGCACTGTGTGATATCTCCCTTTTTATGTTTGAGGCAGATAATGCCTCTTTGCCAGTCGTCAGACATTGATTCGCTGTCCCACAACTTGAGCACAAGTTGATGAACCACTTGGTATAATTGGTCGCCTCCATTTTTAACCAATTCGGCTGTAATTCCATCGGCTCCTGGCGACTTATGATTTTTAAGCCGATGAATTGCACGAACTGTTTCTTCTATACTGGGTGGTAGCAGTATTTGCCCGTCGTCTTCAGTTGGCGGGACCTCCAACTCGTCAATGTTCTGATTTTCCAATAGTTCCTCAAAGTACTCAACCCATCGCTCCAATATGCCCATTCTGTCGGAAATCAAATTTCCCTCTTTGTCTCGGCAGGATGAACATCGAGGTGTATAACGCTTCATTCTGCTGACTTGTTGGTAAAACTTCTGCGCCTGGTGCGTTTGCTCCCTGTACTTTTCTAGTTCACAGACCTGTTGGTTCCCCCAGGCTTTCTTTTTCCGTCTGCGAAGTCGCTTCACGCCGGAGTTCGTAATAAATCTCCGCGCGTGCCCGCGTTCTTTGAGAATGCAGCATCACTCGGTATGCGGTATTCTTCCGTTCCGTTGCTAGCTTACATTCATTGTCAAACCAGCCGTTATGACTCTTTTTGCGGCTGGGGCCAAGTATTTATGATAACGTTCTCCAGATGATTGTGAAGATCATTTGTTGATGTTTCATCTCCAGGATCTCTGTTGACTGCGGTTATTGCGGCATCCATTTCACTCTTATAGGTGTTGCGGAGGGCTTTGTTGTGGATGGCTTGAGTGTTAACTGTCAACTGATTGACAGAGGGGATTCTGGGTGGTGTTGTAATTCGAGCTCGGAGCTCCATGCCAACAAGATAGTGATGCGAGTCTATATTGGCTCCCCTATATGTTCTGACATTCATCAAGGCTGAGAGGTGGTGGTGTTTGATCAACACGTGGTCAATTTGGTTGAAAGTGGTCGCGTCTGGAGAGGCCCATGTATGTTTGTGGACTACTTTCTATGCAAACCATTTACTTCCAACAACCATTTCGTATGACACTGCTAATTGAATAATCCGCAGTCCGTTATCATTTGTATTTTGGTGTAAGCTATGGGAGCCCACCTATCGCCTGAATACGGGCTCCTTCCCTAATTGACTGTTAAAATCCCCAAGTATGATTTTGATATCATATCTGGGGTAGGCTTCGTTCTACTGCTTCGTAGAAAGTATCCTTCTCCGACCAGGCAGTTTTCTCTGTAGGGATGTGAACTTTAATGAGGCTTATATTTCTAAATTTGCCTCACAAAGGCAGAGTGCATACCTGTTCGGTTATGTTTTCAAATCCAATAACAGCAGGTTTCATTTTTTGGATGACTAAATTATATAATATATGGTGTAGCGGGTCTTCTCCAGGAAAGCGGTCCCTGTCCAACGTATCTCCTGTAACGCTGTTGCATCAGCCCTATATTGGGAAAGGGTATCGGCTAGCTGCTCAGCAGCTGAATCTCTGTACGGGGAGCGAACGTTCCATGAGAAAATGCACAAGTTGTTATTCCTTTGTCGTTGCCGGGTACGTCGTTGTGTTATCCGTCCAGTCCGAGGCTCCTGTTGTGGCTTCGCAACAAGCTGTTTTCCGTGTAGGGTTGTCAGCCCTACCCAACCTGAAAGATCAGCCGTGGAGGTGGAGATAGGGTTTCGTAGTAGAGCTGTTTGTGTTGGTTCAGCAGGCGTCTCCCAGGTTTTATGTTCCATCGTGGGTACCAATCCACGTTTCGCCCTGGGACCTATGCTACCCTTTGACCTTTGATGCTAAAACTATTGGCCCTATTGGACCTATTGGCATTGGAAAGTATTAGTTGAAATCTTTCATTTGATACCCAACATTACTATATTCGGTGGAAATGTACCTTAAGCCATGGAAATAAGATATTGGCGTCATAATTAACGAGAATAATTGACATACCATTGAAATTCTAAGGTCTTATATAGGATGAAACTACTTTTCCCCAATGCTTTTACTGTTTTGTATGCGAAAAAGGGATGTAATTTCGTTTTTTCAGAATATGGACGTGGGGGCTATCAAATGAAGGGGCTTAATTAGTATGATCTCATTACTGATATTGAGTGAAACGCATGGGAGTAACGAATCAAAATGTATGCTCTGAAAACTGAAATAGGCTATTTATCATACGTACATATATGTACGCTTTTGTTCCGTGTAGGGTTGTCAGCCCTACCCAACCTGGAAAATCAGCCGTGGAGGTGGAGATAGGGTTTCGTAGTAGAGCTGTTTGTGTTGGTTCAGCAGGCGTCTCCCAGGTTTTATGTTCCATCGTGGGTACCAATCCACGTTTCGCCCTGGGACCTATGCTACCCTTTGACCATTGATGCTAAAACTATTGACCCTATTGGACCTATTGGCATTGGAAAGTATTAGTTGAAACTTTTCATTTGATACCCAATATTACTATATTCGGTGGAAATCAATGTTGCACCCTCATTTTGAACGTATGAGAATCCCCTCCTAATCCCCCCCCCCCCTTCCCAAATTCCTTAAACCCGTAGAATTACGTTACTCATTGCAGGCATGGGCAGAAAAGTGCATGCGACAGACCAGTAGACAAACAGACAATGAACCGATTTTAATAAGGTATGTAAGTAGTAGTCGCGAGACATTTCTATCAACATCAACATGGTCCTTTCAGAAAAATTACGATAAATGTGATGTTTAATAATGAATGAATACTTGAGATTAAATAATAGATATAACTCCTCTTTCTGCATACACCTATTAATGCATTATGTCCCAAATTGATACTACGGTGTTAAACACGGACACATCCTTTTCAGTGATCATCACGTCAGCGAAGTGTAATTATTTATAAGGTTCTCAGAGTGTTGCAGTAGGGAAGTTTTACGATTTGCACCATCAAGAGTCCGCACTTTATGTTTCATCCAAACAAACACTCTAATGATTTTAGATGCAATATACAGCAAGACACTCAAGTCACTCTGAATCCATCCTGGCAGAGCGTGCCACCCACCACTGCGGAAAGTTTCCTCCCTAATCCTTCCTTACGTGAGACATAAAACAATCTTTTCGGTACTCCTCGATATTGTACGAGTAATACAACAGATTGCGCCACGTCAAGTTCAAAGCATTCCGTTACAACTCCTGGTGCTCATACTTCACTCTTGATGCTGGGCATCATTTGGCTGTGCAGCAATTATCTATAGAATTTCACTGGCAGCAACAATGGTTTTCGAATTTGCTACATTGCATCATTCACAGAAGACAAAGTGTGTTTTAGAACGGGTCCTGCCTTAATATCTGAGCCTCGCTTTATGTTGATAGTTTCCCAAGTTGGTTCGTTAATATAAATCTGGGTAACAAGGCTTAATTTTTATAGCGAATCTTTTGGAAAGTTACACGGCATCTGAGTAAAATTCATGCCTTTCTAGGCAGGTGAAGAGAGAAATTCACCTTCCAAAATGCCAGCAAAGTTTGCTTTTGTGGATGAGGCAACATCAAAACAATTGGGTTGATTGCGAAATTCGAATCTAGTTCCAGGGAGCAAGAAGCCAGTCATTATATGTCTATGTACTTATATAGTCCCCTTTCAAATGCACAATTTTTTATGGTCTAAGACAGAAGATTCTAATGAAACCATCCCAAAAATCGTACCCAAAAACATTTTAGAAATTCTTAATGAAATGTTCTGAGGAATGCCTTACCCTAACATAAAAAGGATTGTAACATTCCCCCTTACTTTATTACCTTATTCTCATGTTTATTTCTTCCTTACACTTGCCATTACGCTAATCTAAATTGTTAACATCATCAAATTAGACCGCCCAAATTCAAGGCCAGTAAAATAAAGATTAATTACGATACCCGCACTGAAAACATGACTGTGGCTAACAAGGGAGGTGTTTTGAATTTGTAAAACACTGTTTTATGTAAAATGGATTATAATTACGCTTAACACTTAAGAGTTAGCCTGGAAGGAAAGAATGGTTTGAAAGAGGACATAAGGTATACGTAATATTTACTCAATTACTGTGGAAAGAAATATTGCTTTTTGGGGATAAATGAATGGAATTTTTGTAAAAAGTTGAGTATTTCCCTAAAAAAATTGAGAAAATATTGCAGTAATTTATTTTAGAAAAGGTAGAGTGATCATTATCACGATGAAGGTTTGAAGTCATTCCATTCCAAAGGTATCAACGGATTGAAGTGTTGTGATTGCTGCAAGATAGTGTTGTAAGTACTGCAAGGTGTCTTCTCAACAGGAAACCAATTCTCTCTGCTCAAGTACTATGACTCCATAATTTCACTCTTCCTTAGCATTGCACTCATCTATGTATGTAAGTGAGGAAAATGCGAGAGTTTTGTGAATTACTCACTGAGGAACGGCATCTGTCAGTTACATAGGTATAAGATGCACGACCAAAAATGAGGAGAAGGGGAAATTGAAGGGCCAGTACGGAAAATCGATACGAGTCCTCTGACTTATTGAGTAGGCTGGGCTCCCATAATAGACAGCACAACTTCGAAATTGTTAATCATGGGGGTTCGACCCATAGACGCGACGATGACCAGGAGCATAACTTCGCCTGCTGCAGGTGTTTCATCGAAACCTACTCAAGTTCGCGTTGGCAGGCATGAAATGGACTGACAAAATAAACTCCTTTATCATCTGCTCCTGCTACGAAATATCACCGCCAGCAGAAGAGTAAAGAAGTGAGGGCAAGTCCAGAGGGTTTACTTTAACAATATCATTGCTAGTGAGATACCAGGAGTTGAGGCACACTAAAGCTGGAACTTTCTGTCGTACGTAGTTGGTGCAGACGGTACGGCGAAAATCACTTCAGACGTGTTTAGAAGAACTGGGGCAGACCTGATCTGTAGCGGGTGCATAATTTTGGGTACAAAAAGTTTACCAATATACACAGTCGGTTATTGGCATAAGCATAAATCAGATCATTAGTCGACCGGAGGAACTCGAACCCAAGCAAATCAAAGAATTCCCTGCAGTTGCCATATAGATTATTCCATTTTTTGTTGAAAGCGTCCCGCACACCTGGCTAATCGATGTCCTACATCTGTATCGCAATGATCTCAAGCTAATAGAATGTTTGGAGGCAGTAATATCAGTGCATTCATCTAAGGGTACCAACACCTGAAAGCCCATCCGTATATTTCAAGAAAACTCATTGAGTTCTCTTCGATTTGCATGACACTGTACCCTTTTCATGAATACTGAATGATGCTAGAGTACATAGTTTCGTAATAAAATATGGCCTAAGTGCGTGTTATTATATAACATCAAGTTATATGCCGGTACTCATAACCACCTTATAAGGGTGTTGCAAATAGTAGATCTGTTCAGCCGTGATATTCGCATGGAATCTATTTTAGGCAACTGTCAAATGCACGACATCCTCAAAGATCACCACGAACTACATGCCGGACATAGAATTGGCGACCTCCACATCCAAGCTATAATGAGGCAGACAAGTAACTAGGAATTCTCACAGGATCTATCCTCGAGTTGCTGATTTGAAGGACACTAGTGTGCAGTGCTGGGAAAAATAAAATCAGCGCACTGAATGTTTTCGCTATCCCTTGACTAACTTATGCATTCGGAATGTTGCCACAGACAAAAACCAATCCAGAAAACATATAGTGGTAAATATGAACTACTCTGCCCAAATTTCGAAAATGGGGTTTTCATATTTGATTTCCATTCACCCCTTAGTGGGGTATAGCACATCAACTCCAACTACGCGCCATCGTTCGCGGTTGCCTGAAATACTGATCAGCACCTCCCACCACTCCCCGAAACACTCGCACTCATCCTCTGCTGTTCTGCACCAAGTGCCCTTGGGGCTACTCGTCGACCGTCTTGGGAGAGTGGATTCCACCGAATGACGTACGAGCACTAGGCCAGCGTAATCCGATGATATGACGCAGAGAGGTATTGACGGAAGCTTGAGCTTTGGAGCAATAGTGGGGTCCACTTTCCACGTGCCACGCCTATATAGTAACACAAAAAGAACACTAGCACATAACAGTCTCAACTTGATCTTGTTGTTGAGGTAACTGCATTTTCTGAAAACTGACTGACTGAAAACCTTTCTTTTGTTGGTTTTTATCTTCAGTCCAACTCTACTTGCCTTTCTTTTCAAATTGAGAGCCTTCTGCCAAAGTTCATGACCGGGAAGAGAGTCAACTGATGTCTTCAGCGTGGTCGAGTTGAAAGATGTCATCGTCGATTGAATTCTTCCACATCCTCCGGAGAAGGCGGCAATAAGAACGTCGCAATCTGCGGCATCTTCCGCTTCCCTGACCAGTGTAATAGCAAATTCTCTCTTGTCATGGCGTACACTACGCTGAACTTCTCGGGATTTCGTTCGGTATCGGACTTCCTACGTATCACGCCCGTGATCACTCGTAATATTCAGTAGAGCCTGCAATCCCTTCCGTTCGTCGATCCACTTTCACGATTCCGCAGTCAGAAAGATCATATGACGCGATTTGGGGCGTGGCCGACGTAGTCGTGGAAAGGGTATATTTGATGAAAACTCATCAATATTCTCAGGTGGGTTACTCAATAAATCTTTGGTTCGATTAGCAAGATAGCTCTTCTACTGTCGAGTGACACCTGGGCCATACAAGCAGTCGATTTTGAACTTAGGACATCGCAGCACCCCAGCCTTGCGAAAGGTGGCGGACGCAACACGCAAGCGAACGTAAGTGACAATTAGATGGAAAACCCTTTCGAGTCCGATGTCAGCGCCTCCATTATATTTGAAGTCTACATTGGTGCGTAACATTATACAAGTGTGATGCTCCTTACCTCAAACCGAAATATTGCAGTTATGGTAGAATTCCGTTTGAAACCGCAAGAGGAAGAAGAGAATGTCCTGCCTATATCGCTGGAATTCCTGCCCAAGTTGAAGAAATCGAGTCTTCTGAGGACCCTCCGTTTCGTTGTTGAGGAGTGTGCGCACATTCCAGAAATCAATCATACTGGGTTCAGTCTCTATCCAAGGTTATCGATATTCGGTACAATAAGGTCTCAAAATTTACAGGTTGCTAATTCACAAGTTGCTATCCTTTTTGATTACCTCTTACGATAAGCAGGGAAAGCTTTTAGTGTGTTGTTAAGCCTCAACTCACAGGTTGAATGCGTTACTCAAATTCTACCGTTTAAACGATGAAAGTCTCTCGCGACATCGGAGGCAGAGGTCCGCTTAGCATTGTAGCAAAACATCACCGCCAAGTCGATTCGGTACGCGCTTATTTTTATAGCAACGTGCGGGTGAGTTGCTTCCATGCGGCTGTTTGTGAGGTAAATTGCAAACAAATTTCACTTATCTAGAAGGATCGATCTTTCAATTCTGTGAGTGTAGTTAAAGTCGAAAGTAATGCACGGTAAACACGTAAATTGTTCCTGGCATCCATTTGTCAAGCTGTTATCGAGATGTACGTTGGAAGCTCTTTATTGAGTTGGAGGGATTTATGTGTGCTCAGGAAGGTGTGATCGACACCCGGGTTTATCAAATGTTTATACTGAAAGAGCGTTTGAAGTTCATAATAAAAGAGCGGATGGAAAACGCCCAGTGCTGAGTGCATGGTTTGGCTTTAGAGAAGTTCAGCTATCTGATTTCTGTTATGGCGCCGTAGCAACAAACGAATAGGCATAATGCTATATGTGAAGTGATTCACCAAAACCTTGCTTTGAAGCATGGGCTGATCAAGAGCACATATCCCATTTATCGATACGAACCGCAGGCAGCACTTGATAGTTCCTCTTACAACAAATATTGAGGCCAGAAAGTTTTAAATGGTCGGCAAATACTACACAACAAACCTTACATGCTGGTTATTGACAACACCCGTTGCTCCGAAAAGAAGAAAGCTCAGGACATACCTGAGCCTTTAGCATCAAAGCCAACCAAGTGGGGAATGTAGAAAACCAGCCCGCACGAATGCTAAACCCGTGCGCAAGAGAGCGGAAATCCCGAGGAGGTGAGTGGTGAAGGCAGGAGCCTTCGAAATGCGGTAAAGAGCAATCGACGGGTCGTATTGCCGAAAGTATTTTGGGAACAAACACTCACTTCGTCATGCAGATGTGTAAAGAACTCTTCTTCACTGGTATACGCTTTCGACCGGGTTTTGTACTGGTAGATTGTGAGACGGTGGACACAGGGGACTCGCTTAGGTCTGTAGTCCCTAAACTACTAGGATGGAAGGGATCGTAACTGTCGATATGTGCTGACCACAATATACCAGAGGCACACATGGTGGTGGTATACCTTCCTAAATCCACAACGATTGAGACGGAGAAGCTTTTACGCCGTCTCATCACTCAAAACATGCACACAGCTATGGAAAGTTTATAGAAGCAAGGAGGAAATCAAAAGCAAACTCATCACCACCGACGGATCCCTGAAGGCAACTAAACGCTCAGGTGGAAAGCCTATTGAGCTTCCCTGAGGCCATAGGGATTGAAAAGGCAGGACCGAGCAGAGAAGTACTTACCACAGAAGAGGAGAAACTGGATGACCTTGTCCTATACCTTCTGGGGCTTAAGCCGAACAGTGAAAAGCTTGTGAGATACCAAGAGCTTCCATTATTTGCGATATGAAAGCTCTACCTCTTGGCTGTGATGCTAATGCCCACCATGAGGCCTGGGGAAACAGCGACATTAATTGAAGAGCTGAGTACCTTCTGGAACTCATTCTCAGTAATAAGTTAGAAATCCATAATCTAGGGAACACTTCAACATTCGTGACCAACGCTAGGAAAGAGGTACTAGGCATAACTCTAGGGAATACCTAGTATCGGATGAGCTCAATATATTGGACTCAAAAGTTAATAGAGTAATAAGAAATTCCAGGAGAACAGACTAAGACTCCTACACAAGACACCTGAGTAACAACATGGGTCATCTACAGGTGAACGGTGACATCAGGAATGAAAAAAAGTCAGAAATAGTGGCGAAAGGCCTTAACAAAGTCATCATTGACACATATGAGGCCAACTGTCGGCCAAGACAGTTAAGTCATCAAGACATGTGCTCTTGTGGAACAGGAACGTAGCCAAAATGAGAAAGAAGGTGAGGAAACTCTTCAACTGGGCGAAACAAATCGGGAACTGGCTGACATACAAAAAATCACTGACGAAATATAGCATTGCGATCAGGGTAGCAAAACGAAACAGTTTCAGGGAATTTTATGAAGGGATAGATAGATAGATAGAACAAACCATAGAGGCATGCAGGCTACATAAACATATTGCCAAAGACAAGGCAATATTTACCGTCTGGCAATATTTACTGAAGAAAGATAAGGTATTTACCGAACATGAGGAGAGCAAGGCACATCCTCTTCTCAGAACCCATTTCTTGAGTCATATTCCAAGACGGAAGCCAATAGTATTCTGCTTGACACCCCTACAATGGACAGAAGAAGGAAAAAGGTGAATTGGAGGCTAGATGCCATCTTCCCAGCATTATTCCAGAGCGAGCTAGATATCATTTAAAAATGTGGAGTGGAAGGAGCGGTATAGCCTTGGGATATATATCAAGGTCATGGACACAGACGACAGTGGTCTTTATTTCGAAAGCGGGTTAAAAGGATCCTTTCCACCCTAAATCTTTCAGGCCAACGTACCTCACATCGTTCGCACTTAAAACAGTAACAACTATATTAGAACTAACAATTAATAAGCGATACAATGCACGCGGAAATTAATTGCTATTATTTAAGTATTTTTATTTAATTATTTTGGCTGAACAAAGTTTTTAAAAGAAATCTAATTCGGTGTATGAGATGATGAAGGGGAAGGGAGACGTGATAGTCCATCGCTTCCGGGTCTAATCGACCGTGATAAACAAATTATGGGTCGAGCAATGGTAATGATCGCGATCAAATTGTAATGATCATATGCATATTAATTTGACACTTAACTAGAAAAAAATCAATTAAAGACTCCAAATTAATCTGCGATTTTACCCAGAGGTACTAGTGTGTTGCATTTACCAAACATTCCCCAGCTTAAAATCGCTTAAAAGCGTTATATTCCTGAACCCGGCAGACATTTATCTGCCCGTGTACATATATTGCAAAAGCTGCGGATTTTCTTTAGGTACTGGAAGAAGTGAACATAATTGATGATACACCTGTCTGTCCACTTCGAATGTAGGTGTGAAATTGCCATATTTTATAAGATTTGTCGCTCCTGCCATGGTTGTATATCCGGGTATATTGTAAAAAGTGTTTGGATTCTTGGTTAGCTCCAATAAGATAACTTAGAAATGGCTCGGGCGGCTCAGTCAATGGTGGCTGGAGTGGAAACTCAAATTCGAAGGTTGCCAAACCGAGCATCCCACTTCTCTCAGGTCCCACCTGCTCTCGAAATAGAGGCTCCGATTCGCTATGTTTCCAGTTGCGGAAGTGATCATACAACGTTAGATTTTTCGGGTGCAATTTTCACAATTTTTAGAATTTTAGTTCCATCCTCCTCTCCAGGGATGCCGCTGACAAATCAAACTTTACCATAATGATATCGAAATATCCACCATTCGAAGCGCCATTACTTTTTAAGGGGATGTGACCACGGTAATTTTTCAGGGGGCTTTGAGAGAGAAGATCTCCCGTTTTTTCAATTCAGATCCTCCTTTCCGCCTGGTGGAGGTTCAAAGTTAAACGCTTACCATGAAAATAGCCCTAATTTTTATGTGAGGATGGCCGCCATGTTAAATAGAGGTTTTTCCGATTCCTCTTGAATACTCCTTCATTTTTAAGGTTTTGTGTAAACACAAAACCTTATTAAAATCGGTTTACTGTCTGTCTGTCTGTCTGTCTGTCTGTCTGTCCGTCTGTCTGTCTTTTTTTTTTTTTTTGTGAGGAGGTGGAAATCTTCAAAAGACACTGGTCTGGACACACCAGCGTGTGGGATTTTTACCCACTAAAACTACCCCCGACTCCCTCCCTGCCCCGCGGAACCACCATAAGGTATTACATCACGGGGCGGAGTCAGCTCACTCTAGCTTAATCCCATTTCTTCTATACGCGGCGCACGTGACCGCGTTTTTCTCCTTTCCTCTGCCTTTCGCAATTTATCTTGAATTGATGCGATCATGGAGTTGACCGCATCCCAATTCTCTTGTTGTGCTATCATTTTCGGCACCAGATTTTCTGGTACCAGCACCTCTCCTAGAGTCTCCTCTAGGTTCCTCCTTTCTTCCACAAATCTCGGACAGTGGAAGAATACATGCTCTGGGTCCTCTGGGACTCCATCGCAATTTGGACAGTCGGGTGAGGTCTCCAATTTAAACCTGTGAAGGTATTGGAGATATCCTCCATGTCCCGTGAGAAACTGGGTGAGATTATAATTAACCTCACCGTGTCGTCTCTCCAACCACTCCTTGATGGCAGGAATGAGCCTGTAAGTCCACCGACCCTTTCCCGAGCATTCCCACCGCTCTTGCCATCTATTTATGGATCTCTCCCTCTCAGCCTTCTTCGTCTGCAATAAGGGAGAGATTGGCTTCGCATGGTATATATTCGCCATCTCATCTGCCAAGATATCAATGGGCATCATTCCAGAGATGACGAATGCTGCATCATCTGAGACAGTCCTGAAGGCAGAGCATACCCTCAGAGCTGTCCTCCTGTAGACTGCATTCAGTTTGCTAGTGTTAACTGACATCCGCAACGCCTCGCTCCAAACTGGGGTCGCATAGAGCATGATTGAGGTCACCACCCTGGCTATAAGCAACCTAGAGGTATGCCGTGGCCCTCCCACGTTCGGCATCATCCTGGCCAGGGCCATACTGGCAGTGGATGATTTATCACAAACATACTGTACGTGTTGCTTATAGCTGAGCTTCCTGTCTATCACCACCCCCAAGTATTTGATGGTCGGCTTGGAAGTGATGATATGATTCCCGACTCTAACACAGGCGTAATTTCTCTTCCGGCGCTTCGTAATGAGGACCGCTTCTGTTTTTTCCTCCGCAAGCGTCAGACCAGAGCTCTCTAACCAGCATTTGACAGCACTGATTGCCTCGCTTGAGTATAACTCAGCATCTTCGAGATGCTTTGCGACAACAACCAGTGCAATGTCGTCAGCGTAACCCACCACTGTGGCTTCCTCCGGAAGGGGAAGATTAAGTACATCGTTGTACATGATGTTCCACAGTAGTGGGCCCAATACGGAGCCCTGCGGGACACCCGCGGAGACGACGTACTCCTGCGGTCCGTCATCAGTGTCGTACCAGAGCCTCCTTTCAGTTAAATAACTATCGACAATTGCGGCGAGGTAGGCGGGAATACCAACCTTCGCTAGGGATTTCCGGACTAGATTCCAATTGGCCGAATTGAATGCATTTTTCACGTCCAGGGTTACTACCACGCAATATTTGCTGGTACTACCCTTTCCGTGGATTGCATCTTCGGCCAAGCCAGTAACCAATTTGATGGCATCAATGGTTGATCTGGCTTTACGGAATCCATACTGCCGATCTGAAAGGCCGCCTTGGCTCTCAACTACTGGGAGTAATCTATTATAGATTACCCGCTCTAGCATTTTCCCCACCGTGTCCAAAAGACATATGGGTCGGTATGAGGATGGTTCACCTGGTGGTTTACCAGGCTTAGGCAGAAGCACCAACTTCTGCCGCTTCCATACCGCTGGAAATATTCCCTCGGACATGCACGCTTCGAACAACTCAGCAAACATGTCCGGCCTGGATTTCACGGCAAGCTTAAGGGCCTTATTTGGTACTCCGTCCAGACCCGGTGCTTTATTGTCTCCTATTCTGCCGCAGATCTCCAAGAGCTCGTCTCTGGTGACTGGCGGGATTGCCGTCACATTCAGAGGTGGTTGGAATGTGTCGGTGTTCTCCTCTTGCTGGGGGAATAACCCCTGGATGATTTTCAACAAGATGGCGGGGCACGTGATCTGCGGAGACGAACGGCCTCTAAATCGTCCCATCACGATTCCATAAGCTCTCCCCCACGGATTTACGTTCGCTTCTGAGCAGAGCTCCCTAAAGCATTTCCTCTTGCTTCGCTGGATGGCGAGCTTGAGGGTTTTGCGGGCTGCCTTGTAGGCGCACTCTTTCTGCCCTTGATCGACTCTACCTACCGCCCTCTGAGCCGCTCTTCTCGCTCGGTGGCAGGCTGATCGAAGGCCGGTCAGTTCATCATTCCACCAGTAGTTTGGTCTTCTACGGGGGAATGCGCACCTCCTAGGCATGGACGCGTCACATGCTTTGGCGATGCATTGAGCCAGATGGACAGCTCTTTCCGTAGAGGCGCCTGCTATATCAGGTTGATCCAACCACACCTCTAAGAAGCTCTGCTCATCCAAAGATTTTGCAGACCAGCCTGAAATCTTTTTCGGTTTCGGGCATGATAGCTCTTTGCCCTGAGGTTCGACACATGTCTCAAAGAAAACTGCCTGGTGATCGCTGTGGGTGTAGCGTTCGCTGACGCACCAGGACATACCACGCGCCAGCGAAGGGCTGACAAAGGTCAGGTCTACAACCGAGCCTGATCCGCCTTTCTGGAAGGTGTTTACAGCACCTTCGTTAGCCAAAACTATGTCCATCTGCGCTAAAGCTTCTAATAAACTGCGCCCCCTAGCATTTGATTCCTTACTACCCCACTCTAGGGCCCAAGCATTGAAATCACCAGCAATCACCTTTGGACTTCGTCCCTTAGCGTCGAGAACAAGATTATCAAGCATTTGCTCGAATTCAGACAGTGTCAAACTTGGCGGGGCGTAGCAACTGTATACATATACACTACTTATTTTCGCCCACACGAAGCCACTGCCTGCCTGACTTGCAGTACATTGTATGGCCTGTCGACCGCAAGCCCATATCGCCGCTCCACCAGTCGAATCTTTGACCCATATGCCACCGTGACGGTGTCTATACGGTTCGCTTATGATGGCGACTTCCATCTCAGATTCGAACGTGGCCTGCTCAAGTAAATCCTGAGCGACCCTGCAATGATTCAGGTTTATTTGAATAAACCTCATTTTCTCATTGCAGTGAGCGCCTTCCTAAATTCTGGACATTTACCACTCCCGGCAATATGCCGGTTATCCTGTCCCTCTTTTACTCCGCACAATAGGCACTTGGGGTCCCTATTGCACTCTCTGGCAATATGGCCTTTCTCCCCACACCTTCTGCATCGATCGGATCGATCAATGCTGCTGGTGCATGCCTTCGCGAAGTGTCCAAACATGAGGCATTTAAAGCACCTCTTCAGTGAAATTTGTTCCCTTAAACGGCAGACAACCCATCCAATCCGAACCCTTCCGGCAGCCAATAACATCTGTGCTGCCTCCGCTGGTACTCGTATTGTGGCTGTTTGAGTACCACCATAGGCTTTTCAACTTGAATTGCTCCTTCAGAGCAATACAAATTTCTTCTTTCGATGTTACTTCATCGAGATCCTTACATTGTATATAGATCTCATGTTTTTGGGCACGCACTGCGGCATTCTCCCCAAGTGAGTTTTTCACTTGAGTGCGAAAGTCATCAGTTTTGCCCACGCTGGATCTTTTCAGCTCGAACATGAGATCCCCTTTCTGGGTTCTTCGGATTCGGTTTACATTTCCGCTCAGATCTTTTAGGCCGGGATCCGCTTTGACCTTTTTGAGTATCTCCGCGTAGGACAGATTGCCCTTACTGGAGATAACAATTACATCTGGACGAGTTCGCACTTTTGCCTTTCGTTCCGCTTTTTTGTTGGTAACTTTAGTCCATCCATCGTTTTCGCTGGTCTTAGGCTTCGCAACGCTGGTCGAGTTTCCTAGATTCGCTGTACGGTTTCCTCCTTCTGACCTGTTGGTGTTGGTTTTCCGGATGTCCTGTCCGCCTTTTTTCTCTTAGGCGCCTGCTGATTACTTAAAGGATCCCCCTCTTTTTCACGTACTCGCTTATTTCGCTGGGATTCGATGGTAGTACGGTTAGGCGTCACTTGCGTCGCTTGTGATACTGTTGGCACAGCGGGGTTCGGCGTGTTCTTATCATTCTTTTCCTCCATCTGTGATCTGTTATAGAGAACTCTAATAGCCCTCACCATATTCTTTATGGCTTGGTGCACGTTGTGCTTGTCCTTGTTAAACTCGGACAGCTCAACTATTTTTGCCCCAAGCTGGGTGAAGGGTAATTCCTCCGGATCGGGACTCTGCTCCCTATAAGTCCCGGCAGGGTTACTCCTTTTACATGGTCCTTCACTTTTGGCCTGTACTTTATCCTTCATCGTCTTTGGCATTGGTGGAGATCTCAAAGTTGATGAGCTTCTTTTGAATGGATCTCTTCCTTGTTCCTGGAGCACCTCCTGCTGTCGAACATCTTGAACATGTGCGGTAGGTGTTGTCACGGTTTTTGTTGTCCAAAAAGCTGCTTTTAGTTCATCTTTGTTTGGTCTTGTTATTGGTGTTCTCGGTAAAGTCGTACTTCGCTTGAATACTTCCTTCTCCAGATCCAAATCACTTGTAGCATTATATGCCAAGGTGGCCAAGTTGTCCACCACCGAGGCACTGCGGTCGAGGGATATCGACGACCGGGAGCCCGCTTGCTCACTCCCAAAAGCCGCCGGTACTGGGGTTCCGAGCCCCTGCACCGTAAGTTTCCTCCTTCTCTCGTCTTCCATGGTGGTTTTATGTTCTGGGTATCCTTCCCATAGCCATTTTGGTCCGCGCACCAGAGATGAGCAAACACTAGCCCATGCACAGTCAGAAAAGTAAAGTGCATGAACACATATTTACACATCAATAGGTATGCCCCTATCCGCCAGCTGGGGTCGCGCCTGATGGGAGATCTGGCCACTCCTCACAGGTCCGTCTGTCTGTCTGTCTGTCTGTCTGTCTGTCCGTCTGTCTGTCCGTCACACGCATTTTTCTCGGAGACGGTTATAGCGATTGACACCAAATTTGGTAGAAAGGTGGGAACTGTGAACGCTCACGCATACAGTGAATCACATCCTTTTACGTCGAATTTAAGGGGGGGTCCCCATACAAGCAAAAGGGGGGTGTAAAATTTTTTTTCATCAAATATAGTCATGTGGGGTATTAAATTAAAGGTCTCGATTAGTACTTTTCAAAGCCGATCTTAGTTTTGACATTCGTTGGAAGGGTGGGGAGCGCGGGGGGTTGAAAGTGATCACTTCTTTAAGGAGGCCATTCTCAGAAACTACCAAACCGAAAAATCTGAAAAAAATCAGGAGGCTGCCACTATATGGTGCCGATATCTGTTCAAATAAAGTTAATAATAGTATATTACTACAATTTTTTGTAATTGGTTAGAAACCCCCCTTAAGTTCATCCTAGTACCATGACATTTTGCAGTGATATAGCCTATAATATAGAGCATGATCTTACCAAGTTTGGTGGAAATCGCACTATTACTAACAAAGTTATAATACCTCAAATTTGTTGCCTCTTTGAAAATTGAAGACTATGAATGTCAATATCACCCGAAAGTGGATACTCTTACATAATATATGGATATATTACGTGCTACGTACTAAGAAATACACGAAACCTTTCGTACCTGAAGCGTCCAGCTTCCGGTTTCCCGACTTGTTTCTCCTTAACGCGGTAGTATTGAAAATCAAAACATTACCGTGAAGACTTGACAAAAACCCACTTCGAAGGGCCGTAACTTTTCAAGGTGTAGTGGATGTACCCACCACGAGCTTTCATTAGGTTTGAAGGGGGACCGGCCCTCTCCCCCTGCATGAATTTTTCACCTCCTAAAGGGGATGGGGTATTCAACCTTTACCCCAATTTTCATGACGATCGGGTAAACGGTGTAGAAGTTGATCCTTTCTAGCCCTATCTACAGCAACATATATGTACTAATTTTTATAGCAATCGGTTCAACGGTTTCGGAGTCTATCGAACACAAGCGGATATAAATATATACGAACCGCTTCAATTTTTATATAATAGATAAACGATATCCATTGTACTCTCTCCGAACTCGCTTATAAGTTGTAAGTGTTTGTCAACGTTTGTCCCAAACCATTCCCGACAGCATGAAAGATCATTAATTTCCAAGAGTGGATTCAATTTCAAATTGCTACCACACTGCAAATTACATGTGTGGTGTGTGTAATTTGGGCAGGTAGCAATAGGAATGTTGTGTTAAGGACTTGCACTCCCAAGGGTATGGTAATAGTGTGTCATGATGAATTCATCCAAACAGGAAATGCAACCTGCCGCACCCCGAATTCACCTTTCTATTTACATTGCACACTACACAGGGACATAAAGAGGCAACCCAAGAGTCCTTTTTGTTAAGTCTCTATCACATAGGTGTGCATACTCATATATATAAAATTTCGTTCAAGCTTTTCCATGTAATATTACATAGCGTAGAACTGGCAGTTGGTATGTTCAAGGATACGAGCCGGGTATGTGACTAAGAAAAGCATATAACCGACCGTGACCCGAGCAGGTCGTTGTGCGGTGGAATTTGGGTCAACACAAGCACAAGCATAAATAGAAATTGGAAATTGCAGCTAACAAATAAAGTGCGATGCAACTGCAGCTGGCAGAGTGAAAAATAAGGTGGGTGAAATGCGAGCTTGGCGATAAATCGAATTGATTACAATATTTGTGTGAAAAGACCACCATGGAATGGTAAATATTGATTTGTAAATTAATAACATCCTAAGGTTTCCCATTTGCCTTCAAATTAAATAAATGCAAACTACTGGGTTTTATTTCCTGCGTTCGAATTTAGGGTGGAGGGTCGTAAACTTTCTGCTTTTAAGTAAGTTTCGGATAGTTTTGAAGAAAGTTATTACAAATTAAAATTAAAGCTTCCGAAAGTAATCTTAAGAATGATAATGAAGATAGAAATGTTACCCTTCCATCAGAATCCCACAAAGCACCTCTGTTTATCTGACACACATAGTGCAAGCTCTCCTGTAAATTCAATGTTACTATCGATTTGTTCTCCCCGTTGTCTATCACTCATTCAGTATCAGTCCCCAAACCCTCTCGGCAATAGAAACAATCAAGTATTTGGGGTGGTAGTCGGGTCACACCTTGAAATTTTCTGATACAAACAATGGGCAGCGAAGGGAGGTGCGGTGTTTAGAAACGTGAGGTATAAATCCTTGCGACGCGGGGATTAAGTCAATTTGATTCCGGGCTCGAGAATGGAACTGCAATTGATAGTCACGTATCTACGTGGCTCTATGTACATACGAGCGGAAAAAATGTGTAGTTACACCTTTATATCTTCACAATTCACATGCAGACTATGGTGCAACGTTCAACTTGCTTTGCAGATATGCATATAATGGTCTGTATGTTCACATGAATGTAGACTAGAATTGCATAATTGCGCGCATATGCAAGGCCCATCATGTGCCTTTCGAGCACCTACACAAGTATATAGGTCACGGTCGTGGGCTGCAACATTTGGGTCAAATCTGAACCCAAATAAATCGCGATGTATAACGACCTACACATATCTATTGATTGCAGAAGGGTTTGCCTTTTTATTTTTGTTCTTTTTGTGGAGCTGTGACCTTTGATAAGATTTAATTTTCGCGTGGTTGAGTTTCAGGAGAAATGGTAAGAAAAAGAATTAAATGGTATTTCAGAGTCCTTGAAGCACGGTTTTCATATTTGGTTATTACTACAGGGATGGCGAGATTTAGTTGTGAAAATTGATTTCAATGGGTTTTGATGAACTAAATGAATCGAAAATAAGCTGCGACCTTGACCCTGAATTGTAGAATGTTTACGCGCTTCCAAGGACGAAACAATAATATTCATTCCACCAATTTAGTTGAGAAATTCATTTCGGATTTATTTTCAAGGATAATTTTTGTAGTAGTTCTACCATCCATAATATACAGGGAATGAAGTAATGATTTAAAAAGTGTGTAAACACTTGTACATAATCTTGTAATTTACATTGCCCTTGGAACGGTCATGGAAGAAAGGAAAGAAATTCCAGATTTGGTTATAACATTTTTTGGAGACCAGCTATCCTGCTTTCAGGGAAGGGGCTTATTTTTTTTCCTGAAATACTGTATAAGTTAATTAAATAGGCATTACGACCAAAACGTGACATCTTTATTTTAAAGGCTTTTGAGTTAAACAAAAGTATGAAAATCGATTTACTATTCATCAGTTCGTATATCTACCAGCTCGGTAGTCTACCTGTCTATCACACACACTTTATTCGGAAATAGTTGTACTTACTCAATAGTTGCACTTACTCCCTTCTCAAATTCGATACGCTTCGTTCAGTTGTGTTAAACAAAACCTAAACAGAATCGATTTAATCTCTATCTGTCTATCTGTCGCACGCATATTATTCGGAAACGGCTAAGGCTATTCTCACGAAATTTGGTGAGAAGATGTGGTCTGTAAATTTCTTTCTGTTGAGCTTAAGGGGGGGGTGTCATTTTTTTGAACAGAATATGTTAATGTATGCTTTCACATGAAAAGGCTTAATTAGTACTTTCCAAAACTAATCTTATTTCTCATATTCGGTGAAGCAGAAGGTTGTAAGGGCTCAAAATGTATACTCCGAAACGTGTAACAGTTCTCGTTCTCAGAGCCTATACAACCGAAAAATCTGAGAAAATTACAATGATGCACCTACACAAAATCTAGCACTCTGAATACCACCCATCCCCCCCCCTACATACCGATGCCTGTTCAAATAAAGTTAATAATAGTACATTACTACAATTTTTAGTAATTAAAAAGAAAGTCCCCCTTAAGTTCACCCTAGAATCACAAAATTTTGCAGCAGTGTAGGTTGCAGCATAGAGCATGATCCTGCTGAATTTGGTGAAAATTGCACCATTACTAACAAAGTTACACTAGGTCAAAACTGTCGTTCCACTGCAAATTCACGACTATGAATGTCAATATCACTTGAATGTGGATATTTTCACATAACATATGCATATTTTACGGACTACATGCTAATTTGACAAAAGCACACTCAAATCTTTTTATAAAAGAAATAAACAAAACCTCTCGTACCTGAAGCGTCCAGCTTCCGGTTTCCCGACTAGTTCGTTGTTCGTTTGAATATAGAATGGCTGTATCATATAAAGGATGGAAAATACTAGGTTTCTGCATCATTATGTTTTTTTTTTAAATTTTGTTTTTTTTGTATTAATTATTCAAATTTTCCGAAAGTGCGTTTTTCGGAAAACATGGGGTGATGTGCAATGTGAAAATCAGGTAATACTAGCAATGATATCTACATCGTCATCATCATCAACGGCGCAACAACCAACCAAACAAGAACTCCAGACATCCCGGTTTTGCGCCGAGGTCCACCAATTCGATATCCCTAAAAGCTGTCTGGCGTCCTGGCCTACGCCATAGCTTCATCTTAGGCAGGGTCTGCTTCGTCTTCTTTTTCTACCATAGATATTGCCCTTATAGACTTTCCGGGTGGGATCATCCTCTTCCATACGGATTGAGTGACCCGCCCACCGTAACCTATTGAGCCGGATTTTATCCACAACCGGACGGTCATGGTATCGCTCATAGATTTCGTCATTGTATAGGTTACGGAATCGTCAATCCTCATGTAATTCTTCGGCGGATTCTTCTCTCGAACGCGGCCAAGAGTTCGCAATTTTTCTTGATAAGAACCCAAGTTTCCGAGGAATACATGAGGACTGGCACGAGGTAGTCTTGTACAGTAAGAGCTTTGAACCAATGGTGAGACGTTTCGCGCGAAACAGTGAACAGTTTTTGTAAGCTGAAATAGGCTCTGTTGGCTGACAACAACCTTCCGCGGATTTCATCATCGTAGCTGTTATCGGTTGTGATTTTCGCCCCTAGATAGAAGAAATTGTCAGTTGTATTCTCCCTTCCTTATTCTTCCTGTTTGACCAGTGCGGTTTGATGTTGTTGGTTGGTTCGTCTTCGGTGCTGACTTTGCCACCATATATTTTATCTTGCCTTCATTGATGTGCAGCCCAAGATCTCGCCAATAGTCGCCTGCTCGATCTGAATGAAGGCAGTTTGTACGTCTCGGGTGGTTCTTCCCATGATGTCGATATCGTCAGCATAGGCCAGTAGTTGGGTGGACTTAAAGAGGATCATACTTCACTTTCGCCAGGGCCCGGTTAAAGAGGACGCATAATAGGGTATCCCCTTGTCGTAGACCGTTGTTGATGTCGAATGGTCTTGAGAGTGATCCTGCTGCTTTTATCTGGTCTCACACATTGGTTAGGGTCAGCCTTATCAATTTCGTCGGGATACCGAATTCCCTCATAGCCGTGTATAGTTTTACTCTGGTAATGCTATCATGGGCGGCCTTAAAGTCGATGAAAAGATGGTACAGCTGATGTCCACATTCAAAAAAATTTTTCATCGCTTGCCGCAGAGAGAAAATCTGATCTGTTGCCCATTTGCCAGCAGTGAAGCCTCTTTGGTATGGGCCAATGATGTTCTGGGCGTATGGGGCTATCGGGCCTAGCAAGATAGCGAAGAATATTTTATAGATGGTACTCAGCAACGTGATACCACTATAATTGCTGCACTGTGTGATATCTCCCTTTATATGTATGAGACAGATAATGCCTCTTTGCCAGTCGTCAGGCATTGTTTCGCTGTCCCACACGTCCCACGCTTCAGTTTTCTTTTCGCACAAGTTGACGGCATATAATAACGCAAAATGTTGCGACTGCACCGAGGTAAAGCCTCAGAAAAAATAAAATTTCAAAGCGGAGTCCCCCAGGCTTGGATCTTGTCTGCAATATTTTTTCTTCTGGTTGTCGGCGACGTTTTTCTTGTTGCCTTGTCTAGAGGACGTGGATGAATTCAATAGACTATGATAACTTGCACAAACACCTCGGCTACACTGATGACATCTGGTTGCTCTGTCACCGGGTCATGAATCTTGACCAAATGGCTCTGGTTGACTGATCGACTGATACTGGAAGGACTACAGGACTATTTTCAGGCTTTGCTAAAGTCAGATCTGCGAGCATGTTTGCCGAATCCAATGTCGGACTTAGAACTCTGGTGATTAATCCTACGGCCCTTCCAAGAACTTCGATGAGTTCTATGAACTAATGCAGAAAATTGTGAAGCATCTTCAGCATTCACCTAGGCAAGGGAAACCTCTTCCCCTAACTGTTGTTTTAGTGTAAATTGAATCTGATTTGTGCAGTTCATGATTCGAAACCTTCTGTTAATAAATTTATGATAAATTTCGTAATTGAAATCTAAGCTACACTATGGTAATCCTGACCACTATCCCCAAGAACTATTGTCTTCCCTTCTCATATGAGAGCTGTTTTCCATATCCTGCACTTTGAACCATAAATCACATTTCTTTTCGCTAAGAAGCTCAAATCGTTCCAGGGCGACGAAGTACAAGTCAAGATAGCCAGCCATAGAATCATCCTCCCCCACCTTCTCCCTCAATTCTGAGAGTTAATTTCGTATTCCTTGCACATCGACACTACGATTCACAGAAAAGAATGAAGTTCACAATTGAAATTCATTGATTCCAAACAGCTATACGTAAGCTTTATTAATATTTTGTGGACTTCCGGAATTTAACCTGATTCTCAACTTATGTTAGGAAGGCTAAGTTGGTTGCTCTTCTTTCATATTACTTTTCTGAGCCTTGTAGCCAATGCAAACAATTTTATTAAATTAGGGGAAGATTGAATGTTGATGTTTGTTTCCATGTTTGAATTTTAATTGTTCGATTAGTTCAAAAGGCGAACGAAATACGCAAAAGGATTCTTCGAAAAGATTTGAATACTTCAACAAATGTTGATGTTTTATAACAAGTAAAGTATACATAATCCCTGTGTGCTTGTTTATCATTTACACATATATAATGGACGTTTGGTTTATAAAATTCATTAAAATACATTCTACTAAGGGAGCGGGCTCCGGTCGTATTTAGAATTTAGCAAGAGTTCTTGACGCAAACATAGCATCAGGATATAAGCAAATTAATCCCGGGCACTCTAATCTGGATCATGCATCCTTGGCCAAAATGATCACCGTTTGAAAAATTGCAAAAAATTTCTTCAATCCTCGTAGTATGATGTTTGTAGGTGGATTCAGAAGAATCATCAAATGGAAACAAGTCGGGAAACCGGAAGCTCCGCGCTTCAGGTATGAAAGCTTTTGTTTGCTTCTTTTTTGTACGTAGCCTGTTATGTATATGCATTAATCATGTCACACTACATACTTTAGTGTGATATTGATAATTATGATATAGAGGCAGCTTCATGATTTTTTCAGATCTTTCGGTTGGGTAGTTTCTGAGAATAGGTCCGTTAAAGAAATCATCACTTCCCACCCCTCCCATTCCCTGGACGAATTCAGAAGGAGTAAAGTTATGGTGCATGGGCTCGGAACCCCAGTACTGACGGCTTTTGGGAGTGAGCAAGCGGCTCCCGGCCGTCGATATCCCTCGACCGCAGTGCCTCGGTGGTGGACAACTTTGCCACTGTGGCATCTAATACTAGAGGTAAAGGAGGAGGGTTTGAGGCTGTACTCTGTACTATCCTTAGTAAAACAAAAATAAAATGCTGAGATCATGGAAAGAGATAAGTAGAGTATATTTGGAGTTATTCCATTATGCTAAGTCCTACCGGATCTCTCTTGGTGACAGGTCCCGCGACAGGCCGATCAAGAAAATGCATACAATGCCGTTACAAACATGATGATCGGATTGAGTCACAACGAGCAGACGCCGCTTGTGAACGGAACAAGAGGGAAGAGGTGTTCTAACGAAGCACAACTCTGCTAAGAACACCAATTGCAAAGGCAAAGAATGATGGCCTAAAAGAAGATAGCTGGCCAAAAAAGGCAGTTTCGACATCCATCGGATTTGATCAAGAGGTACTCCAGCAGCAGCAAATAGATCCATTCAGGAGATCCCCTCCAATACCAAAGCCGGCAAAAGCGAAAGCTCTTGGGAGCTCAGCAATTGAAAAAGGTGAAGGCGTCAGTAAAAGGAGTAATCTGGTTAAGACTCACCGAGAACAGAGCCCTGACCCAGGAGAACTTTTATGCAGCTTGGGACTAAAATAGTTGAGCTGTCCGAATTAATCAAGGACAAGCACAACGCGTACCAAGCCATTAAGAACATGGTGAGAGCCATCAGGGTGCTTTACAATAGGTCTCAGGAAGAAGTAAGGAAGCCTAAGGAAAAGACAGACATCCTAGCCCCAACAGTGTCACAAGCGATCCAAGTGACACCAAAGCACAAGGTCATCGATCTTGGATCAAATAAAGGAGTGCGAGACAAAAAAGGAGAAGCTTTGAGGAATCAACAGACACCCAAAAGAAAAAAAGGAGTCTTCACTAGTCCAACAAACGGAACTAAAAGTTCAGAAGGGCCCAAAACACCCAAAGTCGGAATGTCGACTAGCGAAGCGAAATCGAAGGAAAATAAAAGCGGTGGTTGGACTAAGGTCGTGAACAAAAAAAGAAACAAAAAACCAAAGGTGCGAATTCACTCGGAGGCAATTGTAATCTCCAGCAGATGCGGAGACCTAAAACTTAGGCGGAAATGTCAGCAAAATCCGGAGGACCCAGAAAGGGGATCTCATGTTTAAGCTGAAAAAATCCAGCGTGGGGGAAACTGACGGCTTTCGTAACCAAATTGTAAACTCACTTGGGGAGAATGTCACCGTTTGTTCCCAGAAACATGATATCTATATCCAGTGCAAGGATCTTGATGAGGTATCATCCAGAGAACAGCTCTGCTCTGCCTTGAAGCAGCAATTTAAGTTGGAGGAATTCAGCGAAGGATCTATCGTGAGCCTAAGAAAACTTATGGCGGTACTCAAACGGCCACAATGCGACTGCTAGTGGAGTCGACACAGAAGTTGTTGGCCGTGGGGAAGCTTCGGATTAGATGGGTTGTTTGCCAACTAAGGGAGCAGATCTCTTTAAAGAGGTGCTTCAAATGCCTATTGTTCCTAGTGCCTGCCTAGTGTTCACTTCGCGAAGGCATACACTAGCAGCATCGATCGGTCTAATCGATGTCGGAGGTGTGGGGAGAAAGGACATATTGCCAAGGAGTTCAATAGAGACCCCAAATGCATCCGAAGGAAAGGAGGGACGAGATAGTCGGCATATTGCCGGAAGTGGTAAAGGCCCGGAATTTAGGAAAGCGTTAACTGCAGTGAAAAAATGAGGTTAATACAAATAAACATAAATCATTGCAGGATCGCACAAGATTTGCGTGTGCAGACCATTTACGAATCCGCGATGGAGGTTGCTATCATTAGTGAACCGTACGGAAATCTCTACGGTGGGGGAGCGACTATATGGACGTGCGGTCGTCAAGTCATACAATATAGCAAGCGTCCGGCGGCAAGTGGCTTTGTGTGGGCAAAAATAAGCGGTATGTTCGCATACAGCTGCTACGCTTCACCAAGCCGCACACTGCCTGAGTTTGAACACCTGTTAGACGATCTTGTTCACGACGCAAGGAGATGGGGTCCAACGATGAAAGCCGGTGACTTTAATGCGTGGGCTATCGAGTGAGGCAGCAAATAGACTAACGAAAAGGGGTGGTGCTTCTAGAAGCATTTACCTAGTTGAATGCAGTTCTGGCCAACGAAGGCAATGTAAACACTTATTGGAATGGGGGAACTGGTTCAATTGTAGATCTGACTTTTGTCAGCCCTGCGCTAGCACGTTACATGTCTTAGCAAGTTAGCGAGGACTTCACGTACAGCGACCACCAGGCAATCACCTTTGAACTAAGGACGGAGTCACAAGGCAGGAGACCCGCACCCCGGAACCCGAAATCGAAAAGAAGGCCAGGATGGTCTATAAAAGCGATAGATGAGCAGACATTCATGGAAGTGTAGCTAGACCTGCCTAGCAAAGCAAGCACCTCCACGGATAGAGCTCTCCATGTTACATGTGACGCGTCGATGCCTAGGAGATGCTTATTCCCCAACCAAGAACTAATTATTGGTGAAATAGTGAACTTGCCAGCCTTCGATCGATTTTCCACAGAGCCAAACGAATGACTCAGAAGACAATAGGTAGGATCGATCAAGTGCAAAAGGAGCTTGCCTACAGGGAACATCGCAAGAACCTCAAGCTCGCATCCAGCGCAGTAAGAGGGAATGTTTTAAGGAGCTCTGTTTTGAAGCGGACATAAATTCGTGGGGTAACGCCTATAAAATCGTGACAGGACGATTCAGAGGCCTACTGGAGATCTGCAGTCGAATAGGCGACAACAAAGCCCCGGGTCTGGACGGCATACCGAATAAGGCCCTCAAACTTGCCGTCAAATTTTGGTCGGATACGTTCGCAGAGCTATTTGAAACGTGCATATCCGAGGGTATCTCTCCTGCACCATGGAAGTGACAGAAGCTGATACTGCTGCCTAAGGCTGGCAAATCGCTGCGGGAAGCGCTGCAGGTTTTAGGCAATACATATAAACCGAGTACGGTTTATAGAGGAACAGCCTTAAGGGTATGTTCTGCCTTCAGGAGCTTCTCAGACGATGAAGCGTTCGTCATCTCGGGAATGATGCCGATTGACACCCTAGCAACCGAAATGATGAACATTTATAACACCAGGCCTATCATTCCCTTATTGCAGGTGAAAAAAGCCGAACGGGAGAGATTCATAAGCAGATGGCAACAGCGATGGGGCCAGTCAGAAAAGGGTCGTTGGACTTACAGGTTGATTCCTTTCATCAGGGAGTGGCTGGAGAGAAAGCATGGGGAGATCGATTATAATCTCACCCAGTTTCCGGCCATGGAGGATACCGTCAATACCTGTACAGGTTTAAATTGGATACCTCGCGCGGAATTCAATCTTCTTAGTTTGCGATCCGATAACAAAGTGGAAATGAATTGCTGAGGACAAAATGGCGAAGCATTTAGCCGACTACCTCCGTATTCCACCAAATATTCATTTCACCCGTTACTTCATTCCGGTGAAGAGGAAAAAGAATTAATTTTTTAAATTACTGAACGAAGATGTTGCCATTTCACACAAAGGTAAGAGAAGACACTCCTCAGAAACTCGGACGGCAACACATTTTAACATATAGCCACAAAACTTCGTAGATCCAGAGATTTCCGGGAGGCAATCCCCTACGAGACGTTAAATCCTAAAGACAAGCACAAGAAACGAGCAGCTCATGTGGTACACTACCAAGCAAAAGATAGGAAACTCAACTGTACAAGGTGGCATAGGAAGACTTACTTCTGCGGAGAATCTATCTTCCGCTGATTTATCTGTTGAAATCAAACCAAACCATCGACAAAAGATGCAATTGGTGGTGAATCTTCCCTCTCCATCACCGCACTCGGGTTTGGCGTTATACGGCCCCACGCGTGGTCGATCCGTTATTTTTCAGGCATAGTTCGCGTGTTGATATTCTAGTGGTCTGGTGCGAATTTCCACATTTGTTGAGTCTCCAGGAATCGGCGCTGACTCATCCATCGGTAAAGGACACGTGAAATTTTGTATTATGACACGTGTGGGTTCGAAATGTTCAAAGACCCCCTTCTCCACGTTTCCGAGCTTGGCTAGCATAGAGCATGCACGTATCGTCGAAACACTTCGCTGGAGCTTCAGTATTTGCGGGCGGACCTGCATAGTAAATTTCGCCATCTTTTTAGGTTTTTGGGATAGCTCTGCCCCTTGGTCTTTTTGACCACTTAGGATGGTCCATTCATTTCGTCACTATAGATCGCAGCAGCATATTTAGGTACTATATCGGCTAGCTGTTGTGTTGTTCGAGCTTTGTAAAGGAAATGAGCATTCCTTAAAAAGTGCACAAATTTTTGTAACTTTTTCAGGTTCGTTGCTAGTAATTCACCTAATGTGGTGATCTTCTTTTTGACTCTTTAACGAGGACGGCTGTTAGGGCACTCGCGTTTTTCCTTCTTCGTCACGACGGAGACTTGTTAGGTAGGACTTTACTAGCAGAGTTAATGTGTTCCATCGAAGGACACAATTCTCCTGTGTTGTTGCAAGACCATGAGGGTCGATACCAGAACGATGACGCCTTCAAATAAGTGTCGCTGCTTAAAACATCCCAACAGTAAATATAGAATTATCAGTAGTCCATCATATCTCCTTGGTTGGCTCTGTTGTTTCTCCGAAATTAATATTCGGTCCAGATGTTTTGTTTATGTTGACGGGTAAGAAAAAAGTCTCCGCACTATAAAGCTACTAAATTCATTGTAGCTCATAAGGGGACGTGGCGCAATAAATTTTTTCCAAACCATCAATCTTGCACTACCAAGAGAATTATTACGAATGTTTATAATCTATAGGGCCTCTGACCTTAGGTACCACACAATATCAATATCCGCAATATCAGCAATTGGTCGGAAGGACTTATAGGCAATTCAATGATGTTAATGTACCAATGCTTTCTTTGATCGCATCACATCTTTATGTACCAATTTTTATTGCTTCCTTACCACAAAACCAATTTCTTGTGGATTTTGTACATAATTGTTCTAAATTCCGTTAATAAAACCAACCGTGCAGAAATTCAAGGGCTCCTTCCGTATCATAGCCGACAATGCTGTATCGTATGGCAATTTCAAAATAATATGTCGCCTAATAATTGCCCCATTATTCCGGCGAGCAGTTTTATCGGCAGACATTTCGGATACGTATTCTTTCATGATACCACAATAAGCAAAAACATATACATGCATGAATACTAAGCGTTGGTTTGTGCTTTGGTTTGGAAAATGTGTACGTAGGAAGCCAGAGGGAAGGATTAAAATGGGAACACGAGACTTTCAAGTTCATGGTCATCTGATTGTTAGAAGAGATGTTTTATGGTAGAATAGGGAATTTATTACCGCTTTTAATTTGCTTCTCGCAATCTGATTGTCAGGACTGGCATGGATGCTTGGATGAGATTAATGAAAGCTGACAAACCCGACGCGTAAAGTTTTCTAAGCTCCCTCACGCTGCTCGAGTAGAGATATAGGTTAAAAGAAATCTCGTATGCGGGAACACGAGTCCTCAGACTATCTGGGGTTGCCGAGATAGATGAAGATCTGAAACGGACCAAGAGATGATTACCAGAGACAATAAACACCGCTCCTTAGAGGTTCTATTGCTAAATTCTCTATTTGTGGCAATTTGTTCTAAGTGGAGTGGAAATGAAGCACCGCCTACTGGTCACACCAAATATCCTCAAAGAAAGGCAATAATTTAATTAACGAGGAATTCCCATTATCATTTTAATGAAGACCTTAATACGACACATTAGTTTATTTTCGTTAATGTTTACGGAATAGAAAAAGCAAGGCATCAATGCTTAATTATTTCCTCAGAGTCCTTTCAGATTGCCACTTTATTGTTTTGATTGAAGCAATAGAATATGCCATTAAATATCAGGAAATCCCTGAATGAATACGCTTTCAAAAGGAAGTAAAATATGCATCATAAAGCAAATGTTAAAAGAACATAATTTCCGTTTATTACCCATTGTAATTTTTGAAGTTTTTCTTCTTGAAAGGCAAGAATGCGGCACAGCCTCGTCAAAAAATATGTGTAGTTAATGGTGATGATGCCCTTTTCTCCAAGGACCAAGTAAGGAATAGAAATGCAAATCTATGAGACCAGAAAAAAAGTAAAGGTGAAAGTGTTGTAAATTTTTAAAAGAAAATAATGCCCAAATTTTTGAAAGAAATCGGGTACAATTTTAGTGAAGATTAAAATTTCATTCATCCTTCAACATTTCAAAAAAAAACACTCGCAGCTTAGTTAACATAAAATTCGGAGTATTGAATATTCTTATTATGAAGCCTAACACCATGTCTTTAAAGATAGTAGGGTACGTGGGAATTAAGTAAGTAGAATAAGTACTTCCTATTTACCGTAAAAGACGACTAAAAGGGATAAAGAATGCTGCGTTCAAAATTTCCAAATCTCGATTCTTATTCATACTTCAAAAGTAGCTACGTGTTTCTGGAGATCCGCGCGAAATTCTCCATAAACATTAAATTTCGCTACGATACATGTAGTGGCGCCACACTTTCCGGCGTAATTCAATTGTTGCATCAGCCGTCTGCGATTTTCCAGCAAGCCTGGTTACACTTCTGCGGGCATAGCTCAGTTATTTAACAACATTCTTCTGCAACATCGTGTGCTATTGCCCCGGTTATCCTCGAGGAATCGAGCAGTGCTACTCGCGATCCTGGAATTCAAGCACACTGGCACTGTACCCACAGTCACGCGCTCGTCCTATACTTTATCTTCTCGGGGTGCCTTACAGCTTTGGCATTGAAACAAGCAAGTCGCCAAGTGCAAGCGATCCATCTGTTGCGTCGAATTGTGCCGGTCCTGTAGTCTACACGTATGGAGTTGTATACTATATTAACAACTCCACCCAAAGCACGTTATTGGCAGCATTAAGCAAAGATCTTGCATTGCCAACTAGCAGCAAAGTAATCTGTTGAGACTCCTTGTCATCAGATCAGCCACTTTCCCAGGAAAAGTTAACGTCGACCCATCTCTCGACAGCCCCAAATTTATATATAACCATGCCCCCAAAAAACTTTTCCTATCCAGATGAGCGCCCAATATATCGACTAATGACGTTTTGAAGTGCATATGTGGAACACTACTGTTTCGGCACAATGACATGTAATGTTAAATTGAAATGAAGTGTCATTGGAAAGGGGATGCATTCACACCTTTGGAGATAGCAGTCAATCATTGATCTTCGATGCATCAATTTCAACGTCACCGTTCGCCTCAACCAAACTAACTAACGGCAACAATCCGGGTCGAGTTTGTTTAAATAACATACCCAAAAATCCTTGATGCGTTGAGCCTAGTGTCTTTGTGACTACCGGGCATTTTTATCAAAGATTTCAACCGCTAGAACCGTTCCAGAAATTTCCAAAGGGATAACCGTGAATCATTTGCCTGACTGAAACGGGGCTTGATAATAGTATTTTATACTCTGACCTCCTCTAATGGGTAATCAATCCTTCGTTATGATCGCGACGTGCAGATTTCGTGCAAACTCATAAGTCAAGGTAGTTTAGTTGCCGTAGAACAGTATATTCCAGTTGTCCATACCACCTTAGTAAGCACCCGCCCCTATGAGGCAATCCCTACTCCTATTTGACCTTTGAAATGCGTCCCGTTAATTATCTCCTGTGTTTATTTTCCATATCCGTGTCCAGTTTCTCTAGTGAAAGAATTATTTGATACTCGGGCGGATGTTGCGGCGGATATGTAATATCCGGACCAGTCATTCATCCTCTGAAGAGTTCAATTTTCCTTCCACTAGTCCTCCGCAAACATATCACCCTTCATGTCTAGCTGTCATGACGTTCATGAATTTCTGCTCCGCCTTATAATTCAGCGTCCACGATAACCACATGAACATTCTTTATTGTCGTTTCTTAGTAAAGCCCAGTAACTGCTTTTATCTTCCGATTGATTAAAACTAACTTCGTAGCCCTAAATAAGTTTCTTTGTTGAGTTGATTGGACCACTGCCCTCCAAAATTTATCTTGCAACTGTGCTGTGACAGCATTTCATGACTTCTTGGAGAAACTGTTTGCATACTTTCTTCCCATCTCTTGTCAAAAGCTCCGCAGAAACTCGGTTTGATTTACAGTAGAATATCGTGATGCTTTACGTCCCAGACACCGGTCTAAGTTAAAATTTCGTCGCACAGGCAGTGTAATTGATCTTGCCAACTTTAAGGTCCAACCTTCTTTCATAAAAACCTTAATTAGGAACGCTTACTCCAAATACCTATCAAATATTGAAGGCTCTCTCAAGCAACGTGAATTAAATCCCTGATGTTCTTATGTCAGAACTTACCCCTCTTCGACTGCCGATCGTGGTCAGCTGAGGCTAATTCGATGATTGCATTTCAGTCTCCACCTATGCCGCATTTTTTGCATCAACCTCGACTTTACACCCCCCACTCCCCTTCACCTCATACCTCTTCCATTCCTCTTCCATCTACGGCCATTGTTGAATTTTTCGTCGACAATCTTGATATTAATGGCGATTGTGGTCCTGTCGGCTTTCCTAATATTTTTAAAAAATCTGCAGATGCCTTCCAAGACAATTGGAAGGATGCATGTAACATCCAAACAAAAAAGCGATGCCTCATTCATACCTGAAGCATCCAGCTTCTGGTTTCCCGACTTGTTTTTATTGTCATGCAATCGTTGGAATTCGGTTTTGTTCCATTCACTCTGGAGAAGCTAGTTTTGCTTCTAAAAAGGTGCAAAGTTATGCGGAGTAAGGTATGCGTAGCAAACGATAAACATTCGAGCAAATATGTCAGCTAGTGACTAGGGTAACCAAAAAACAACACATGAAAAGCAGAAACTCTTCGCCGGAATGTTAATTATTCAAATTCATGTTTACCCACGGAAGATGTTTATGAGAAAGTAGCAACCATCCTTGAAAATTTGTTGAAATATGGACCACGTTTCAACTAATTTGCTTTTCTCATCTCAGCAAAAATAGCTTCTACATTGAGGTTTATTTTGCTTGCATTTTATCAATGTCTGGGATATTTTCATCTTACATATATACGTTACTTTGGTCACGAATTTCTGTAATAAACAAAAGGATTTTATGCGTTGTTGCAAATCGGGCCCGTTTGTAGGTAGTATATGTAGAAAGTTTTATATTCGGGTTCAATGTCATGATATTCGGTAGACCGTTACAAACTTTTTTGGTCAGATGGAAACATATAAATGCCCCGAATTTATCTATGGCAACTTTATCTCTTCCTTTGCTTACAAAACAATAAAAGGAGTGGAATTATTGAAAGGTTAAAAAGGGCATTTTTGGTTTGATAACTTTCTAGTTTGGAGTTCGTCAGAAAAATTTAATATTCCTCCCAAAAATGATTTGCATACTCCGACACCATTCAAACGACGAGCTTTAGATGCATTTCAGGACCATATTTAAGGTTTAAAATTTGTTTACGAGACGATCCTGGTATGATTTTATAAAGTTTTTTGATGAATACCATAATGGAGGATGATCAAGTGATAATTCCAGTCGACCATTGTCAACCATGAGAGGAAAGAAATCAAATAATTTAAAGGTCCGTCCTCAAATAAGTGCAAATGAGTTTGTATATCTTCTGGTGACTATTTAGAAATTTAGTTTTACGAAAAATAAAAACTATAGCAATTCTGAAAAAATGTAACCTATGAGATACTGTGATCACCCTGAAAGAACATAACCGAAGAAAACTTATAAAACAGTAGAACATAACGCCCAACTTGGACTCTAATCAAATGATACATTTGAACCACCTAGAGCAGCACAAGAAATATAATAAGTGCTACCTAAGAAATACGAAATCTTAGAGGCTGAAAAAATTGTAAATGATCTGTTAGTGAACCTGCCTGAGTCATATTTTGGTTTAATTACCACACACGATTGGTGTCTTATAATAGGGGAATGAGCGATGGGAGAAATATCGAATGAATATAACAGATATGTGGCGGTCACATTAGTTTCAGCAATTGTTGTTGGAGTTGCACTCCATTTGGTCCGGTTCGGCATTAAGAGGATGCGGACTTAGGACTCCCCAATCCCTAAAAAGGTTGTCTAGCTCCGGCGAAGCTTTGGTCTGAACTGTAGGCGGGTTTACGTTGATTATAATTCGTACCCTTGTCGTGTTTTGCGAATTATAAAAAGTAACGTATAACATCGGCGAGCCGCTTCGGTCACGCTGCTCCCAGGGCAGAGGTGAGGGAACGTCTGATGAGTTGCCTCTGTCCTGGTAAAAAACCGTGAAGCCGTCATCGCCTGACATTTTTTTTTTTAATTTTGGGTGCTAAGCCCTGAACGAGGGCTCCGTGGACCAAAAAAAAGAGGGAGTAAGTTGCTCTCCATTTGCTATGGTCCTTCATGAAGTTTGTGCGGACTTAGGACCCCACAATTCTCAAAAAAATATTTTCAGCTTTGGCCAAGTTTTGGTCAATAGAATTGGCGGATTTGCGCTCAATATAATTCGTAATCATGTTGTGTTCTGCGAATTATATACGGTCACCCTGCTCCCAGCGCAGAGGTGAAGCAGCTTCTGACGATTTGCCTCTGCCCGGGAAAGAAACTGTAAAGCCATCATCACCTCACATTTTTTTTTTAGATTCTGTTTTTGAAATGAGTAATTCTGAATTGAATTGAAAAAGTTAATTTGGGAAGCTCTGAAATCAGTTTGAGAAAATCCTGAATGTTGATTGTACTGAAGGAGTTAAATAATGAAATCTTTCAAATATTTGCATCCCAGGAATGTGTCACGAGAGTAACAATCAGAAAAAGGTTTGAATAGCCAACATGTGCCAGCATGAAAAAGGTGTCAAGCAATCTGGAAGATTCCGTCCCCACAGATATCATTGGACCACTGCCATCTTCGAAAGCCCTCTATATCTAAATATCTACACGCTACTATCGACTGATTTGCCCTATGGTCAGAACCGATATCGCTTTATTTATATAACACACACGCGGTGACGTCGCATTCTTGGTGTGCGCAACTCTTTAAAGCATTGACGAAACTATTGGACTGCATTCGCACTCGATCAGCGGCTTATCACCCGCAGTCAAATCGAAGGATGAAACGGATGCTTGATAACATACTGTTCAAATTCAGAAAGCCATTTTTAGCCATCTAGATACATTACGTTAAAATTTGTGTTTGGGACTCCCTGAAGGATTTATATGCTTAGACTTGGACGCTTCCGATCCTATACATTGCATCGTAAAATTCCGCCAGCTGATGAAATAACGATCGCCATCCCTGTCTGCGCATCATTTCAAACGAAGCACATTTTATCTGAAGAACTTCCTTCCGTGCTCACACGTTTTGTAACGAGTGAACATCGTGCGGGAATTGCTCAACTCGCCATCTATAAAATGGGTGGTGTCAGCGACTCTTAATGCCTGACTGAGCGGTCATTTATATTACTACTCAGTCATTTAGGACGAATGTGGCAGCAGTCACATCAGTTTCAGCAGTTGTTGTAATGGGTGCCGGGGCCAACAAAAGGAAGAAGCCAGTGTTCCTGTTCTGATCCCCGGGAGGTGTAGCTTGAAATATTTTATTTCTTTGTATAGTAGTCATTAAGCCGAAGGAACTAAATAAAGTTTAGTTTCATTGATTGTAAGCCGGTATTCTATTTGCCCCAGCCGTTTACTCAACAGGTAGACTGGGGCCATGGTTACAGTGGTTTTGAATGATCAGCGATTTGGGGTGACTATGATCAACAACGGGCCAGCAGCTAGGTACGTCTTGACTGAAGTGCGAAAATGACACTCAGAAACTCTGTGGAATCCAGACTTTAGACGATGAGGCAAGTAGGTTGGACACATAATTATTCGACCATCTCAGTTGACTATCGTCGTCAACCCCAGGTTGTTGTATATTCCCACTATCATAAACAATTTTCCATTATCCTAAAAACAAATTCGTAGTAGTAGAAAAGAAACAAGAAACAAGCATTCGGACGGCTCAAGTGGTTAAAGCGTTAGGCAGTTGTAGCGGAATTAAAACGTAACACTGTCTCCGTCGCTAGTAGTGATTATTTTATTAAGCAAATATAGATATTTCGGAAACAACTTGTTCCCTTCTTCAGTGCACGGATGTATATACGGAGACAGTGTTACGTTTTAATCCCTTAAGATGTGTCAAATAGTAGACCTGCGTGGAAAGTGTGAAGAACTTTCTGAGAAGTTTAAAAAAAATAAAAGTAGGGGATATGCATTACTAATTGTGTATAATTATTTCCCCCATACGAAAAGGAGCCCAAAAATTATAACAAGCAGAAGGAAATGCGAAATGCATGCCAATCAAGAGTGGATCAAATAACTGCTTCAGGAGAGACTATTTTGACTGTAACTTTCTTGCGAAGTCGTATCGTTGCCGATTCGTTCAAAAAGTCCTCTGGAACTATTCACCGGAGAAAACATGAGCGTTATCCGTAAGTATATTTGACAAAGACATTTCTCCTCAGGCATTCCGACTATTGTGATTATGACTGTTTGTCGACATATTGAATCGTGGACCTTGACCAAATGGCATTAGATTTGGAGTAGGATGCAAACAAACTCGGACTAAAAATAAATACTAATAAGACCAACGTTCTCAGTCTAATGGGTCATTATCATTTTAAAATCTGCGTTAATGAAAAATAATGAAGGCATCGAGCAGTTCGTCTAACTAACTAACGTTGTTTTTGTTGGTGGTGGTACCTAACTCGATGTTCCCCGATACATTAACAGCATTAATTAGATTCATCACTGTTATGTCTAAAATCTGGGAATGAATATACTACAACACCAAGGGATCCAATTATTCTGCATCAATTTTCTCTTTGTTCTGCTATATGGGAACCAGACATGTAAAGTGACCACGTCTATTACTAGAAAGCTACAAGCTTCCATTAACACTTTTCTCCGCCATGTTATTGGAGAACTCTGTCCTGGAACCAATCTCAAACGAAGAAGAGGCTGACGAGCCACCCTAGAGAAGTACAGGTCGAGTACAAGTTCCTCGGAAAAACCTGAAGCTCTGGAACACATTTCAGTAAAACTGCTTCACTCGAAAGATAATGCCAAATAAAATAGGAAAGGAAACTAAGGCGGAAGAAAGGATTTCGCTTGTCAACATTTGTCAAAAAAGTAGGTATACCGTTACCTTGTTCTGAGGTGTGTATTTTGCTTCCACTTTTTCGTCAGACACCACCAAGCCCTATTTGGTGCACACCATATTATGCCCATATGCCCCTACTTGAGATGATTGTCATTTGAGCCCACTGCTTTTGCAACTTTTTGGAGAGATTGGCTCAATGACATTCTGATGAGTCTAATCGATTATATAAAATATATTTAAGCTGCCTATTGGAACTCACTGAAAACTCGAGCTATGTCATCATCATCAACGGCGCAACAACCGGTATCCGGTCTAGGCCTGCCTTAATAAAGAACTCCAGATATCCCGGTTTTGCGCCGAGGTCCACCAATTTGATATCCCTAAAAGCTGTCTGGCGTCCTGACCTACGCCACCCCTCCATCTTAGGCAGGGTCTGCTTCGTCTTCTTTTTCTACCATAGATATTGCCCTTATAGACTTTCCGGGTGGAATCATCCTCATCCATACGGATTAAGTAACCCGCCCACCGTAACCTATTCAGCCGGATCCACAACTGGATGGTCATGGTATCGCTCATAGACTTCGTCATTGTGTAGGCTACGGAATCGTCCATCCTCATGTAAGGGGCCAAAAATTCTTCGGAGGATTCTTCTCTCGAACGCGGCCAAGAGTTCGCAATTTTTCTTGCTGAGAACTCAAGTTTCCGAGGAATACATGAGGACTGGCAAGATCATAGTCTTGTACAGTAAGAGCTTTGAACCTATGGTGAGACGTTTCTAGCGGAACAGTCTTTGCAAACTGAAATAGGCTCTGTTGGCTGACAACAACCGTGCCTGGATTTCATCATCGTAGCTGTTATCGGTTGTGATTTTCGACCCTAGATAGGAGAAATTGTCAACGGTCTCAAAGTTGTATTCTCCTATCCTTATTCTTCTTCGTGTTTGACCAGTGCGGTTTGATGTTGTTGGTTGATTCGTCTTCGATGCTGACGTTGCCACCATATATTTTGTCTTGCCTTCATTGATGTGCAGCCCAACATCTCGCCCCGATTGCCGCCTGCTCGATCTGGATGAAGGCAGTTTGTACGTCTTGGATGGCTCTTCCCATGATGTCGATATCGTCAGCATATGCCAGTAGTTGTGTGGATTTGAAGAGGATCGTACCTCTTGCATTCACCTCAGCATCACGGATCACTTTCTCGAGGGCCAGGTTAAAGAGGACGCATGATAGCGCATCCCCTTGTCGTAGACTGTTGTTGATGTCGAATGGTCTTGAGAGTGATCCTGCTGCTTCTATCTGGCCTCGCACGTTGGTCAGGGTCAGCCTAGTCAGTCTTATTAATTTCGTCGGGATACCGAATTCTCTCATGGCCGTGTACAGTTTTACCCTGGCTATGCTATCAGAGGTGGCTTTAAAGTCGATGAATAGATGGTGCAACTGTTGTCCATATTCCAACAGTTTTTCCACCGCTTGCCGTAGAGAAAAAATCTGATCTGTTGCTGATTTGCCTGGAGTGAAGCCTCTTTGGTATGGGCCAATGATGTTCTGGGCGTATGGGGCTAGCCGGCCTAGCAAGATAGTGGAGAATATTTTATAGATGGTACTCATCAACGTGATACCTCTATAATTGCTGCACTGTGTGATATCTCCCTTTTTATGTATGAGACAGATAATGCCTCGTTGCCAATCGTCAGGTATTGATTCGCTGTCCCATACCTTGAGCACAAGTTGATGAACCACTTGATGTAACTGGTCGCCTCCATATTTAACCAATTCGGGTGTAATTCCATCGGCCCCTGGCGACTTATGATTTTTTAGCCGATGAATTGCACGGACTGTTTCTCCTAAACTTGGTGGGGGCAGTATTTGTCCGTCGTCTTCAGTTGGCGGGATCTCCAAATCGCCGATGTTCTGGTTGTTCAGTAACTCATCAAAGTACTCAGCCCGTCGCTCTAATATGCCCATTCTGTCGGAAATCAGATTTCCCTCTTTGTCCCGGCAGGATGAGCATCGAGATGTATAAGGCTTCATCCTGCTAACTTGTTGGTAAAACTTCCCCGCCTAGTGCGGTTCTTCCCTGTACTTTTCTAGTTCACAGACTTGTTGTTTCTCCCAGGCTTCCTTTTTTTCAGTCTGTGAAGTCGCTTCTCCGCTCGACGGAGTTCGTGATAAGTCTCTGCGCGTGCCCGCGTTCTTTGAGAATGCAACATTACTCGGTATGCGGCATTCTTCCGTTCCGTTGCTAGCTGACATTCATCGTCAAACCAGCCGTTCCGACTCCTTTTGCGGCTGGGGCCAAGTATGTTTGTGGCCGTATCCATGATAACGTTCTTCAGGTGATTGTGAAGATTATTTGTTGATGCTTCATCTCCGGGTCCTCTGTTGATTGCAGTTATTGCGGCATCCATTTCCCTCTTATAGGTGTTGCGGAGGGTTGTGTTGTGGATGGCTTCAGTGTTCACTCTCACCTGATTATCAGAGGGGATTCTAGGTGGTATTGTTATTCGAGCTCGGAGCACCATGCCAACGAGATAGTGATCCGAGTCAATATTGGCCCCCCCCTATATGTTCTGACATTCATCAAGGCTGAAAGGTCGCGGCGTTCGATCAACACGTGGTCAATTTGGTTGAAAGATGTTCCATCTGGAGAGGCCCACGTATGTTTGTGGACCGCTTTCCGTGCAAACCACTTACTATAATACTTCCAACAACCATTTCGTGTGACCCTGCTAATTGAATAATCCGCAGTCCGTTATCATTTGTTTTTTCGTGTAAGCTATGGGAGCCAACGTATCGCTTGAATACGGGCTCCTTCCCTACTTGGCTGTTAAAATCCCCAAGTATGATTTTGATATCATATCTGGGACAAGCTTTGAGGGTTCGTTCTACTGCCTCGTAGAAGGTATCCAATACCCAAGCAAGCAGATCGCAAGGATAAGTTGTTCTTAGGTTTTTTATTAATTTTTAACTACATAGATGGTAGAGTACTGAATGATACTAGGGAACGTTCACCCCAAATTTACTAAAACTCTAAGCCTTTACTGTCCGGATATTCATCGTAATTTAACCATAAATTTCAAAAAAGTTTGCTACTCCATAAAAGCAATAAATCTTTCAATTTTCTAACCCACTAAATTATATGCTGTGGTAATAGATATCGGTAAACATACACACATATGAGTGTGTTTCTAAAAATAACTTTCGATTTCAATTCGCACATTCTCTCGTAAATCAAAAACAGTTTGTTAATATCATCCTTCTCAATTTCTCATATTTCTGTTTATGTATCATTCCATCAACGATAGGGACGTGTCTTCCAGACGACCCTCTGGTTACATACGTTATATGGGAAATGAACGAGGAAGAAAGGAAAAGTAAAATGAAATGCTTCCTCCGTCTAAAAGAAGATGGCATGTCCCTTCAAGACCATAAATTTTGAAAGCTTTTCTGTCGGCAAGACGTTTTAGATAGGAAAAGATCCACTTACTGTTCCTTTCGTCATTTTATAATGTATCCTGTTTGGAGTGATTTTGTCTCCTCCGCCAAGATTTAAAACATAAAACCATATACATATACGAGTTCGTATATACTAAGGTATATATACGGACGAACATATGTGCGTAACGGAAAGGAGACAGGTCTAAGTTGTGAATTGTCACCGAAACAAGAATCCTGCTGAAGGTCAACCAGATTTATGTTGTCATAGAAAATAAACTCCCTCAAGAACGTTCTCAAATAAAGTGAATTATATTCTAAAATGAAGGAATGTAAGAAAATAAATGTTTAGGGCACTTCCATTACAGCAAAACTCGACAGTTTTTATGTTTATATGAATATATATGTATATCACTAACCGAAAATCTTTTATCCGAACTTTCACTAATTCGATTCTAACAAAATTACACAATCATACTCAAAAGGTTTATTTACCAATAAAACCAGCACACCCTCTTATTTATCATTGACTTATCGGGCAAACTATATTATATTGCGGGAATGTATTTACAAGCATTATGAGGTCCTGTACCAGGGAACTTAGGGAACTCATTCACTTTATGTAGCTAAGCCGGGTTATAGTTTCCGAAAGTGGGTAAATTGGAGAATTATGTAATCATGTGATTTACAGAAAACTGTTATGTGGCGTTTGTTGGGCAATGATTATATGCATTGTGTTTGTAGCTATGCATATATGTACTATTGGATCATTCAAAGGAGCCATCTCGATATTGGCTGATATTGATATTTCCAATCAAATCTTGGACATTTTAGTGGTATGTACATCGAAGCAAGTCGGAATCCCGGAAACTGGATACTTCAGGTATAGTTTCGTGGTTACATTTATATTTGCCCGAATTAACACTACCCAAAAACTTCATCAACATATACATGTACACATATGTCTGTCTCGAGCCATTGATACTGGTATACGAATAAGTTAAAAACAAAACAAAAATAAGTTGTTCGCAGGCAGTCCTCCGTTCATATGACCTCACTTTATAGTCGTATTGATGAACTGATATATGATATTTCCATCTACATTACTTTTAAGATGAACCTGAGTGTAATTTTCGGATAAATTTCTAAAATATGGTAATATGTCATTATTTATCATACTTTAGTTGAGCAGATGTCGGAATGAGATGTATTTCAAAGCTTAGATTTCGTATACCATATGTAGGTCGGTTATTATAGATTCTGAGAACGAAGGTTGTTGCACTTTTTGGGGTATACACTTTGTCACCTCATTTTCCCACGTTTCACTTGGTATCAGGATTAAGATCTGTTTTGAAAAGTACTAATCCTTTGATTTGATACCCAACATGACCATATTCTATGAACCAAAAATGTACACCTCCCTTTCGCATTGGACCCATCTCATCTTAAACCCTATGCAAAATGATGGCGCTCATTGTAAGTAAAGAGATTTACAGGCCACATAATCTCAACTGTGTCATACGAAACCTCAAAAAGAAACATATCATATTTAGACATGTACTAAAAAATAAAATATCATTTGTAGAATCGGACATTGTTGAATGGTAGTTGATACAGCATGAAAATTCTATGAGGTGAAAGCAATTTTCTCAGAAAAATTGAAACCTTGACTGATAGACAAACCTTAACCTTAGTCAGCAGGGGACACCAAGTTAATGAATTCTAAACCTACATAGTACAATAGAAATCGATAGGGCAGCAATACTTTGTGGTACAGAGGAGAGCTTAAATCTGTATTTACGTAAGAAGGTCATATCAACAACTTATGAGTTTCGCTCCACTGTCCTTCCTCTTTGTTCATAATGTACCGAGGTGAAATAATTCAATAAACACATCATATTTATTTTAAAAACGAATTTCCAGTCATGCTCTTGTCATGATCTATGATTCTGAGTGTTGGCTGAATAAAAGACAATGAACGGCGGCTTGCAATAATGAAGGCGAAGATGTTGCGTTGCACTAGTGGCGTAACATGCCTTGGTCATGGTAGCATCGATCGTGGAAAAATTGCGAGAGGGGTTAACAAAACCTGACCTTCCAGGTTGGGGGTTTCTCTACCCGATACAAAGGCTTGGGTTAGGTAGACTTAACAGCAGCGACTTCGCAAACTAAAGACCGATTTTTCTATTGAAACCTATGACATGCAATCTCTATACAGACCAGCGACAATAAATGTCTTATTACAACAGGAAAGACAATTAAATATTGTCGCAGTTCAATAAATTAAACACTGAAGCATCAAGTTATAGCCTTCATGAGATAATTTCTGACGCTCCTAATAAACACAAAAATTTATAAAAGTCTAACCCTTCAGTGATCTAGTGAACGATTCGCTACCCCAGCATGTGGTAAAATACTGTCACCTTCTTAGAAAGAGTTTTATGTCCGAGGCTTCTCGGGATCCCCATCATTTGGTTCTGTGACGAAGGGATGGGAAATTATGTAGTTTTTTCTTACTTAACTTCCTTCAATACCTCAATTACCATCCTTTTATTTTCCCATCCCACATCAACTTATTTTAAAATATTGGCTTTAAAATAATAGTTTTAATTTTTTATTTTATTTATAAAATCTGACCTTTTAACTTCTCACAAAATCCTAAAATTCATTTAAATATTTCAAGATTAATATAGAAATTCTCTAACATTTCGAAAACAATCATTAAGTTTTTGGTTGTTTCCTCATAGACTCATGTTGCATATTACGGAATGCATTGCTAATGCTTGTTCCAAGCCAACGCGAAATATTGTACCTGCGGATGTTGGGAGCTATCGGTACCGCTGCTGGGTGGATGCCAGCTCGAGAAAGGTCGACTGAACCGGAGAAATCGGAATTCCTTGTTTCCATTGGATTGGTACTATGGCGGCAGTTGTGGCATAGAGCTAACCTTCAAAGTGACAATCTACAAATAAACATTCGAAGTAATCGTTGTGCGCACAAAAATTTTATTCCTGCTGGCTCCAACACTGGGGATCAACAATGTTGCGGTATACATAAGAGAGTAGCTTTGATCGTGGCAAGAAGCATCTGGCTCCGAATTTAAACGACAAGGTAAATTCAATAATTAAAGACTCGAGAATTTGAGAAGAGAGACGCATGTTTACTGTTGTTACAATTAGTTCGGGATATTTTCGGGATGCGTGCACGCTAAGATTGAGTGATTCAGTTGGGAAACCTCAGTTATAAGCACCAGCCAAGGTGTGAACAATGGAGTGAGCTTTTGGGAAATATTATCATAGCGTTGAGATTGGGCCTATTCTTGTATCAATTGCAAAGTAGTATAATTTGCAATTCAATGTTTCTTGAAGGTTCGTTGTAAGACGGTTTTGTTAGGGTTTTGGGAACTCTTTTACGTTCTGGAATAGCTAAAACCAATTATTCCAAAGAGTTGACGTTGCCCGGGGTGAAGTGAATTCTGTGTCGGGCTATTCGAAATTTTCGATTTCGAAGGAAAAGTGATCGGACAGTTCACTATTCTCCATCGTCAATAAACAGTGTAACAACTAATTGACGAGTACATAACTACTTGTGCACCAATCTTAGAGCTCTATTAGGGAGGTTTGCATTCCACACTTCTCATTCATATTATTAACCATTTCTTTATTTTTTTATATCTTTAAATTATTTTTACGTTGATCATTCAATTTACTCTTCTTTACTGAATCGTATATTTTTCGTTCGGTTATTTCAAGTTTATGTTTTGTAGCGATTTTCGTGAATTTTTTATTTACTTTTTGATTTTTAAGCTATCATTTTCTGCTTGTTTTTCAAGTTGAGGACTTCCTCTTCTTCTCTTCTTCTCTAACCCGCGGGGATCATGCTAATGAAGGGGCATGCTCCACTTTACCTGAGGGTGCCAAGTGAGGATACGCCTCTTAAACATCCTAGGGAGCAGAAGCAGCGAGTGAGGACCGTCGTGTACGTCGTCGGTTCCGCAGTATTTTTTTTATCTAATTTCCTGCTTTAGCACGTGTGTTTACGCAAGTATAAGGTATAAGGACACTTAAAGTTTTGTTAAAAGATATGTGAAGGACTAAAATGTTCAAAGGACCTTTCCCATATTACCGAATACAAGCGCAAGTAAACGAGTGTTGAAGGAACATCAGTAATTGCAGACCTGAAATCGATTCCGAAGCCTCATCTATGGATTCGGGTCATTATTTAGTGAACAACACATATCATTGTCATATATATACAACTCATGAAAAAAACGGCACCTTCTCAAAAAATTCGACATTGGTAGACTATAGAGTAAATTAATAGAGCAAGCTCATATATAATATTTGGCAAAAGAAAGAAATTCACATTTATATGGGTTCACAGATGAACCTACCTATGACATAGGACGAGAATCAAAGATACAATTATTATGCTAAATAGGATTTGAGACCCTGCTGCACACGAAACGATGCAAATCAACATTGCAAGAGAGAAATGGAGTATATCAGCAATGCATATATGCAACCACCCACTATAATGAAGACAGGCAAATACGACCACCTAACGCGGAACAGCAGATTGCTTAGATTTTAGAAGAGAAAAAAATTTGCGAAAACCGTGCGAGGCGTTGACAATAACTGACAACATCAGATGAGCACATAATTGTGAGTGAGTGAGAACACTAGGGTTTCACGCAAAAAAACCGAGGTAAGAATAGAAGAGCAGTAATGGAGGAATTTTCATTGTCTTCGGAACGTGAACACTCCAGCCCAGCAATTGGTGGTAGTCGATAAAAAGGGCGAAATTCCAGCAAAACTAGCCCAGCCCGTAAAATCGACAAAGACGGGTATGATAGCTCATGTGCAGATTTAGAGCTAGCTAACTCATTTGACACTCAAAGTTAAAACAACTCGGAATACTGGAAGGTGGTGCTTCGGGTATAGAGATTTTGTGTTCATCTTATGAGAAAAACTTCGTAACGTAATTGGCTAAAAACCCGAAATATTCCTTCATATTGTTTTCAAACTGCAAGATATACCTACATATTATAAACGTATATACGTACGTATTTCCGAATTACTTCGTGTACAAAAGCATACATATGTAGATATGCAGTACGAATATTGAATACCCCTGGTTTAAGGTACATCTATCTATCTGAATTAGGCACTACCCCAAAGCTTCATTAGCATATAGGCACATATAGATACAAACATATGTATGTCTCCAGTAATTAATATTGGCATATGAATGATTAAAAAACTAAAACGCATTATTTCCCTGCGCCCCCTTTCATATGAGCTCACTTTGTTGTGGTATTGACGAATTGATATGATGACGTCATACGCTTTCTAGAATGCACGAAGTTCACATTAAAATGTAAAAGTGTCACCTTCTCTAACTTTGATAATAATAAGCAGCAGATAGTGCCAGCATTAACAAAGACCGTCGGTGCTTTGCCTCTAGGAAACAGGTCTAGATCAAGGTCTAAATCCGCCTCTCGAAATGGGCGATCGGATAGTAAGTAGTCGAGACTTACCGGAACATGCTTGTACCATCGTAGGTTCGGTAAAAAGGCTGAGAAATAGATCTGAAAAAACTACATCTGCCGGAAGTTCTAAAGACTGCTACCCAAAATGCTGGCGCAATTACCTGGTCGATACAAGCGCTGAAGTCCCGGTTCTTCCCGTATTCCGGCATCATAATTTAATCTTTGAAACTCGCCGCAGCAGATTCCTCGTCAATCCACACGCATGACCGCAGACAGGTAGACTTGAGTCTAGGATTTCAACGAGCGTTTTCTTGACGCTTCATTATCGCTGACATCAGCGTGGATTTCCTGTGCCACTATGGATTGCTAGTGGATCTACACAACAGACCCCACAACTTCCCTTAGGTCATTAGGAAGAATCTGATCCTGCTCACCCAACACTATTTCCATTGTTTCTGAAGATATAGCCGACGCACATATTTGCGCACTTTTTCAAAAATAGCGCAACACTCCTACCGAGCGTAGTTTCCCTGAGCTCTTTAAGCATGATATTTAGCACCACATTAACACTACTGGCTCCCCCATCGCAAAACCTAGTAGTTTTGAAGAATTTCTTAAGCAGGATATTTGCAGTACCTTTAGACTGGTGTTCGTCCTCGCCATTTCACGTGGTCCCTAAATCCAATGGCGAATGAGGCCTTTACGGCGACTACAGACGTCTAAATGCTCAGACGATTCCAGACCGATACCCCATCCCGCTCATCCACAATTTTGAACACTCTATCGCAAACTGCCGTATTTTCTCGACCTTGGACTTAGTCAAGGCATACTATCAAATCCCTGTAGCTGTGCAACGCGGCACAAACCTTTCAGAGATTCATCCACTCTGTGCTGCGAGACCTCTGCTTCTGTTTCGTATATTTGGTTGATGTTCTGGTTCTGTCCTTCTTTGCGCCCAAGCAGACCTCGAATGCATTTTTCAACGTCTCCTTCAGACTGGTCTAGTACTTAACGTTGGGAAATGCAAATTTTTACAATCGCTGTTGAGATCCGCGACCACCTGGTTACCCTTAAGGACATCTAACTGGACCCAGTCAAGATGCAAGCGATTTCAGGCTCCCCGCTTTCAAAAATTGTTAAGGATCTGAAAAGGTTCGTGGGCATGTCAAACTTCTATCGACGTTTCTTACCCAAAGCCGCCCACCATCGGTCGATCCTTAACGTCTTCCTGTCTGGGCCGAAGGCCAAAGACTCCCGCCTGATTGAATGGTCCTCAGAAGCTCTCCAGGCGTTTGAGACCACCAAGCAACAACTGGTGGATGTTACACTTCTGGCATTCGTTCAGCAAGATGCACCCTTAGCCATTGCATTAGGTGCTGCTCGTCACCAAAAAGTGAAACAAATCTGGCAATCGTTGACCTTTTGCTCCAAATAAGTGAATCCCGTTCAACGGAACTACAGCACTTATGATCGCGAGTTATTAGCCGCGTACCTCGCAATCAAATGCTTCCCGTGTTGCCTTGAAGGCACACCGTTCACAGTGTTCACGGACCATGAGCACTCCCTTTTGGTTTGAAATAAAAGCCCGACAACGCGTCCCCTCGTTAACTTTGACAGTTGAGCTTTATCAGCCAGTTCACTTCCGATATTCAGCACGTGTCTGGAAAAGATAATGTGTTTGCTGACTGTTTGGCATGTGTTGCAGCAGTCAAGATCTCCGCCACAGTAATCGCCAAGACGCAAATGGACGTCGCATTTCTTCAGAGCCCAAGGACCAATTCCAAATACACATTTAGGGAGTTTCCTATCTACGGCTTAACGTCTAATATAGAGACTCTAGACAAAGAACCAAGGCTATATATTTCGGCCGATTTTTGAAAAGAAGTATTTCACGCTGCTTATGATCTAGCGCACCCAGGCATTCGGACAACGAATCGGTTAGTCACCGCAAAGTATTTCTGGCCGTCCAAGAAAGCGGACGTTAATTCTTAAGGCAGACAAGTTTTGAAAATGACTACCGTCTATCTCACGTGACTGTGATAAGTCATCAAATTGTTCCCAAAATTGAATTAGGAAATAGAATTCGATTTCCATCATTAACTGAATATTTTAATATTTTATTTATTTTAATATTTAATATGCGCGCTGATTAGGTGTGCTTTGCGGATGAGTTGGAACCCAACTGACCTTATGTGTGCACGAACAATTACAAGTTGGTGGAAATTCTAGGAAACGGGAAACCGTGGTTCACAATCACACGTCCGAGCAAGGTTTTAATCAGGACCTACCTTGACATTCAGAATACCTATCACAATTGCAATGCCACTTTTGGGAAGACAAAGCGCGAGAAGCGGAGGCATTAAGCATTAATCCAATAGAGGTTTTACACTTACTTTCCAGACGTATGAGGCAATGGTACAGTGACGCAAGGAGTAGAGGATTGTTCCCCAAAGTCCCACCATTCGCTCAGCCCCAGAATGTTCAGGCAGTATCGTATTTACCTTACTCCCAAAAGCACCAAAGTGTCATACGACCACCAGACTTCCCTTTCAAACGGACTTGGGACCACACGGACCAAATATTTTCAAAAGTCTTGTAAACGTCATAAATTTGTAATTAACATTAAGTAAATTTAAAAGGAAAAAAGTGAAACACAAATAACAAACAAATAATGCCCTTAATTACTCACCATTTAAATTTTGATTGTTCTTCGTATACAAGTATCCAGTACATTCTATATAAGATTAGGTGTTTATCTTTCCTTCTAAATCTACTCTGAGTAGCTCTGAACATGTGTTCCCAGGATGTTTTCTCAGCACAAAATATACTTCCTGATAATAAGAAGGGCACACACATGTTTCATAATGGGCTCCGTTTGTCAGTTCCGTACGTGAGAACAACTCTCTTGTTCTACGAGAATACATAGCGTGTAAAGGTTCCGATATCGGGATGCTTTCCAAGCACGTAGCAACCAAAATTTTGTGCGTGCCTTCAGAGGTCTAATCGCAGTGCAAATGTGTTTCGCATTCCTTTATGGCTAATAAAATTATTGGGAATTTGAATGGCGGAGGAAAGCGACTCTTGTTGACTGGTCTATTTAAAAGATAAGTTTTATGTTGTTTTCAAACGGAGACGACTACTAAACTCATTGAAATGGAAACTTTTCTCTAACGTATTCTAGTAATGCACCAGAAAAGAATGTACTTTATCAAACAGTCACCCAGGGTAAGTACGGAACATAATTGATTGGAAAGCACTTGATTTGTTCCTTTCTAACGTCCTAAATTAATTTACATTCCCATCATGCCTAGCGCAAAATGAAAAGCATTTGACAGATTTTCTTAATTCAGCAATGTCACCGAAACCTCCTTGCTTATATTATTGTGTTCATTCCAAACATTTTATTCTAGGTCAAGTATTCACGCCCAACACTTAACTAAATAGCAAGGATTTAATGCCATGCAAATTTTCTTGGCTTAGTGTCTCAGAAATTGAAGACAGAAGAAAAGGGAAGGAATATTATATGAAAATCAACCAACAAGGTCGAATTGCAATTACCAAGTCAAAGGCATTGCATCCTTGAACTGAACTCAGTCTCGACAAGAGGCTACCCACAACAAATCTCTCCTGAATGTAGGTTACACCAGAGAAAAGCTGCTTCTTCCGTTCGTAGGTAATGGTGTGATAGACCTCAACTATGAGTTTTGCCTTACAACTCTCTCTGTTTCTTGCCTATAACTTTTCAGCTGTTCCGGATTCCACGAACGAGAAGTTTTTCGTCCGAGTACCCAAGGACTATGTCAGTAGTGAAAGAAAATTTAGGACAAGGTTACACAAAAGTGCAGCAGTAACTTAGCATTAATTTTTTCCCCCAGTACACCAACGCCTACCTACCCATTGCCTAATGTGATGGCGTTATACCCGTCCAAGACCCATTAGAAAATAGCATTGCCATTTCACCGTTTGCGAGAAAGTTATGTGCAATGCATGACGGCAATTTTACCTGCAAGATAAATGAGTGTCCTTGCGCTTCAATCATTGTTTTTGTGAAGTTATGAGAGGTGTTGGAATTTCCTACCGGATGGAATGCAAATTAATTTGAATTTTCCCAGATATTTGTGAAAGTACGGGTATGTGCATTTAATCTTCGGGGAGAAGTGCATTGAGCAACGCAATTCGATTGCTTGATAACTAAAGTCAAGGATTTATTAATACCTTGGTAGCTAATTACCTCATTTTCCGTTGCTCGAGTTTTGAAGGAGTTTCGCAGCTCTGGAGACCCAAAACATTATCGGTCCCATTTTTAACCGATTCAATGAACTACACTGACAACTTTTGGAAAGTTAATGAAGTGGATACTTAGCAATATTTTCTTTTAAATGGGTAATTTTCCATTATTTGACAGAACAACCGGGAATCTCCCAATGCCAACAACAAAGTAGGCCATCCGTTAATGGGAATTAAATGGGCAAAGTACCTATCATACAAATGTTTTGGAAAATGATTACTAATTAGAAGAAATATCAATTTTCTTCCTTTCAAAGGACTACACAATTATCGAGAAAAATTCAAGAATGAAACGTCAATGTTGATATCTTTGCAAAACCAAAAGTAAAATTCAGTTTCGAAGAACATTCATAAAGCTATAAATGAATTCGATTGTTAGATATCAGAAAAATGTGAGAAGTCGTATGCTGGGCACTTCAGGTATGAAAGGTTATGTGGTTCTTTATGTAAGAAACCTTGAATGCATGACAGCTCCACTTCCAAATAGTTGGAAACTCAATTGTGCACTAGTTTTCATGACTAATTTACACAAATAGTTCTAACTGAAAAGTACTGCAGGGTTAGTTAATAATTGGTAATTAATACATTCAATAAATGGTTTTCAGTTGAAAACGTTTTAAAAAAATTTTCAAATAGTTTACAAACACCGAGAACACTTCTGTCTTATATGCGTTTCGAGCTCAGGAGTAGTGTATTTTAGACTGTTGACTGCAATGGTATGTTAACATTTTCAGAATGTAGTAAATTCACACGTAGAAGACAAATCTGACAATATTACTCTGCTAATGGTAGTAGAATTCATATCAACCTCGGTACTATGTGTTTTCTTATGAATTCACTTCCCAATCGAGCAAAAAGCAAAAAAAAAAAAAATCAAATAAAAATCCTATATCGCCGCCGTCAAATTACTACTTAATCCGCAAAAAGCGCTTAGTCCCACGGGCGTCTTATATACCAATCCGATTCGCAGATACTCAACATGTGTTAGCAGTTGGCAATGGAATGTAATGATATGTGGTGTAGGGTTCTAACTAGTATCTGTGTCTCCAATTGATAATGACTGTATGTATGTATGGTAATTCTCTAGTGAGATGCCCTAACTGGGCCGAACGTGGGAGGGCCACGGCATACCTCTAGGTTGCTTATAGCCAGGGTGGTGACCTCAATCATGCTCTATGCCATCCCAGTTTGGAGCGAGGCGTTGCGGATATCAGTTAGCACTAGCAAACTGAATGCATTCTATAGGAGGACAGCGCTGAGGGTATGCTCTGCCTTCAGTACTGTCTCAGATGATGCAGCATTCGTCATCTCTGGAATGATGCCGATTGACATCTTGGCAGATGAGATTGCCAATATATACTATGCGCTGCCAATCTTTCCCTTATTGCAGGCGAAGAACGCTGAGAGGGAGAGATCCATAAATATATGGCAAGAGCGGTGGGAACGCTCGGGAAAGGATCGGTGGACCGACAGGCTCATTCTTGACATCAAGGAGTGGTTGGAGAGACGACACGGTAAGATTAATTATAATCTCACCCAGTTTCTCACGGGACATGGAGGATATCTCCAATACCTGCACAGGTTTAAATTGGAGACCCCACCCGACTGTCCAAATTGTGATGGAGTCCCAGGGGACCCAAAGCATGTATTCTTCCACTGTCCGAGATTTGTGAAAGAGCGAATCTAGAGGAGACTCTAGGAGAGGTGCTGGTACCAGAAAATTTGGTGCCGAAAATGCTAAGACATCAAGAGAATTAGGATGCGGTCAACTCCATTATCGCATCTATTCAAGATAAATTGCGAAAGGCAGAGGAAATTAGCGATTAAAAAAGCGCGGTCACGTGCGCCGCGTATAGAAGAAATGGGATTAAGCTAGATTGAGCTGGCTCTGCCCCGTGATGTTATAACTTATGGTGGTTCCGCGGGGCAGGGAGGGAGTCGGGGGTAGTTTTAGTGGGTAAAAATCCCTCACGCTGGTGTGTCCAGACCAATGCCTTTTGCAAATTTCCACCTCCTCCAAAAAAAAAAAACAAAACGTGTCCTAACTGGATGTACTACATCTTTGTTGATTTCGATAAGATTACCGTGAAATAGCATATCATATAGTATCAGCTATATTACTGCAAAATTGTGAGATTAAGGAGGGTTTTCAAGCAAATTTCTAAAATATGGTAATATTATATCCAAATATGAACTTTATTCGAGCGGATATTGGAATGCGATTGATTTCGGCGCCTAGATTCCTTCCAGATGCATCATTGTGAATTTTTCAGATTTTGCGGTTGAACAGGTTCTGAACACCAGACCTGTGTCACTTTTCGGGCGCACAATTTGAGTCCTCATTACTCTGTGTTTCACATGAAATTAGAAAAGCACTAATTAAGCCCTTTCATTTGATATCCCATCTGTAAACAAATGTACACCCTCTTTTCACGTATATGGGAGCGCCCCCTTAATCCCAACGCAAAATGATGCCACTCGCTGCATGTAAATTAGCACACAGACAACATATTCTCAACAAATTTCGTGACAATGAGTTCAGCCGATTCCGAGTAAATCGTGTGTGACAAACGGCAAGACAGACACGAGTTTTGTTTCACAGGACGGGCAAAAGTAGTTTCTTCATTTTTTTTTGACTATTATGGCGTTAGCATTTTATTTGTGTTTCTGAAAGTGGAGCAAATTCGTGCAAAATTGATAAGTTTGAACAGCTATAACTTTGACGGCAATAGCCGGGTTTCTGCCAAGTCCCCGATACTACCCTCTATGGTATATCAAAATTTGGTATTCTTAGGATGAGCTTAAGGAGGCAAACCACAATAGAAATCCTATTTTCGCGTAAGTAGGTTTTTATTTTTTTTTTTTTGTAGGAAAAAATAATTGAAATTCGATCAAATCTGGACATTACATTAGCTATATTTCGAGCAACTTGTGGGATTTTTTTTTTTAAAAATCTGAGCTAAAAATAAAAAAGTTACTCGACATTGTTCTATTTTAAGTCATAAATAGAGCTCTCCAAATTCGGGACGTACAGCGACTCCGATATTTTAATTTTAAATTATTAACTTATTTTCTAAGAACATGAACTTCACTCCTGTAAAAATAATAACCAAAAATTAAAAAATAGGATATGAATAAAACAAAAACAACTGCTTAAGTTATCATGCAACAAAGCAATAGACTGTCAGCTTCAGTCAAATGTACAAATCAACATACGAATTTTAGGGTTAGAAATTGAGCTTAAGCGCAACTAAGTATTTTTTTCCAGAAGAAAGTCATTATCATTATATCTGACTTTCCACTCAAATATGGCATTATTCTAACATTTTCTTGTATATCCAAGAAACATTGTACTCCTAAATTGTTTCCATTGTAATTTTAATTCTAATTACACTCTAATAATCTGCGTGTTCTCAAACCAGTAAGCTTGTGTAAAACATTTCCGCTAGGCACCACAAATCATTTCCCTCCTGTTCTTCTCCCAAAGAAAGGTTATTTGTATTCCAGTGGAGTTGCCGATGTCTGGTAAGCCTTAAAATCGATTTGTTCCTTCTGTGACCCAATATACGAATACTCCTTACTCCATGATTCAAACTTTACGTCGTCAGTGTCATGAGAGCCACAATCTATCGTAGCAGTCCAACACACCAGACCAAAGTAGTATTAATCGGGACTAAAGTTATTCTTGCCGTAACCTAAATAAAGTCGACTACAAAATGGGAAAGTAGGTCGACTGTATTTAGCCCCGCAGTAGTTGTCGAACAACTTAACGGCCTAATACTTTTTATGTGACCGGTATCTTTCCTTAACGCTTTTCCGGTCCTGTAAATCGCTCTATGATTATTTTTCAAGTGACTGGGATTTAGTGGATGTATCCTACAATTATGTGCAACTAAATTGATGTCGAGGTGATGGAGATGAAATGGGTGACGGAGATTATCCTGGGGACTTATGAAGGATTATTATACGTCGTAAAGTTGGTTTTCACCCATAAAACAGCCAAACTGCACTATTACGAGTTATAACTTTTGAATATTTTTTAAGAGAGCATTGAAGTGGATCGTTCTAATAACAAATCTTCGTCTGATATATTTGTTTGTCTACTGATTTAATCTCTTTCCGACTCGCAATTATAAAGTATAATGTCTCACAAAACCTATTAAAACTAAATCAGTTTTCCCCTAGCAGCTGCTTACTTACTTTGTAGAATGCTGCTTGCATGCTTTCAATCAAAAAGGTTCAATTTTCTAGATTTGACTATAAATGGAACCGCAGACTGAAACCTTTTCAAATCCACGTGTTTGTAAACAACCCTCTATCGCATGCCGTTAATCTATCCCCATCTATTGCAGATGCACGGCAAATTGCTATCCTTGCTTCGAAAATTGAATAAATTTTTACTGGGTAGTAAATTGCCGCCCCCGTCATGAATATATCGTGCTATATAATGGGCAATAAAGGCCATTTCAGATTTCCATCACAGAATAATCAACAGAAATCGAGATTGCGAATTAATTAAATAATGTTTAAACGCTCATACATACAGGAAAGTAGCACCTATTTGTTGGGCTTATAACAGAGATAGTAGGACCTACACGATTCGTTTGACAAACACGTGAGTCTCTATTTATTGCACGTCCTGAATTCCATTAGCGCGAAATGACCTAAATTCCAGATTCAATTTCTCAATATAGACGAGGTTTATATGCATATATTTACCCAATGATTTATCACACAGCATTGGATGCGCAAAGTAGTAGTCGTTTCTAAACAGAAATACGAAATCAAGAATTATCAGCACATATGTAAATAGATATACATATAGCATATGTCAACGTCGACGCATATATTATATACATTTCATACTGAGTTGGGATACTTATCGGAGACTACCACGTAGTGGTGCGATTGCCTAACCATGTTCAAAAATGAAGATGGAATCTAAAGACATCTACAAATGGTGGAAGTCCCTGACTTCGAACTCACCCGGTACAATGAGCAATCAAGTTGCGCATTTTGGAGGCCACACCAGATTCTTAGCTCTCCACGAAGAATCTGTGTGCTCGTCAATTTAAAGGAAACAACATTTAAGGTCTATGACAAAGTCAACCAAAAAGAAAAGTACGGCAGCTAGCATGATGAGAGAATCTGGAAATCCGACTACGGTATGTCCACGGGAATATTGCGTTAATCTTCTAATCTTCTAGAAATTAGAAGCGGAAGGTGTGGCAAAATGAAACTTCAGTCACTTACGAGGGATAGCTACAAGTTATATCCTACCTGCGAGAATCCTCTCCTTCATCTTTACCAGGGAGAGGGGAAAAAAGGGACGTAAATGTGGATGAAACTGGTCTAATGTGAGAGTGTGAAAATGGAGACATGCAATTTTCGACGGAGGGTGGGGCTGGCACAGCAGACTCTTCAGTTAGCGGTAATCCGCTGCTCCGCACTAGGGCCCACTTCCACGCTTCCCAAGATGAGAAACTAGAAAAATCTCAGCGAAGTTGGTCCCTCCGAAAAGAATTTCAACAGGAAAGCAGCAGTCAATCGTCTCGTTTCCGATCGCAACCATGGGAGCTTTCTCTAAAGGTAACAAGATATCAGTGGGACAATCTACCATCCTGCGAGAAAACCTATGGAAAAAAAGTATTGAATTCTAGACCGCAACAAGGTTTAGTAATTAAAACTTTCGTAATGCACCAATGAGACTACCTTAAAGCGGCCCCAGTAAGAAATCCCAGTTATTAGTTCTAGTGGTCAGCCCAAGTCAACAGCGAAATGAGCAGGATATGTCGAATGCAGGGTACCCGGACCTCAAAATAAGGCGGGTAGCATTATCTGCATGTTATGTGAACAGAATCGCAGCATCGATCTCGGGAATTGGAGAGCAATATCCACGGATGGCAGAAATGATAAATCCACAAACATGAAAAGTTTTACTTTGGTTTTCGAACTGCAACAAAAGATTTAACAAACACTCCATTTCTCCCTGCAAAAATTGAAGTTTAATAATATCAAGAAAGTATGGAGCATCTTTTGATGTGGAGAGTGAAAACGAATGATGAATTTTGACTCATAGCAAATTTAGCAAATTGCATCATTTTGAGTGCGCTTCTCCACAACCGATTTGCGCGATGAGAATAGTGCATATATTGGCCGAACCCCCGAAAAAGCAAGAAACTAGAGATGTGAATGGAGCTGGCCCAATGCTAACTTATGGAATCAGACTTGTACTAACTGAACAACGTGAACAACAGAAGGCACATCCTTTGTCGATGAGGACACTCGTACCGCTGCGACCATGCAGATACGTCTTTGACGGTAGAGTGTGAGAACGACCTTGTATCACACTGAAGGTGACATATGCTTCTAACTGACTTACCCCTAAGGCTACACTCAACCTGCAACATGCCAAAGCCCCTTGGTAGCAAGTCTAGTAAAGTTGTAAGGGTGAGAATTTCGAGAAAATTTCGAGAACGTTTTAGGGGACAGCAAAATGGTTTTTAATCGTAATTTTCTGGGTCAAGATGTTAAGAAAATTGGCCGGAAAATCGGAAAATATCTCCCGAAAATTTAAATTCTAAATTACGGTAAAAAGCCCTCAAGACCGAGAGCTTGCGTCCTAATGTATAAAATACCAAACACTATAGTTCTTTCTGTCCTCCACCGAAACAAAAACTGAGGAATGCAGCTTATGCAAAATCAAATGGCCTTGAACTTCAAATTGTGATATGAATGGTAAACCGATTTTTTGGTGAAGTAGCATGTATCCCAGAGGAGAGAAACTATTCGATTGCATCACTTCAGCTGGTCTGGCACCAGTAAACGTAAGGTGTGCCTAGAAGAAGTGAAGTAATTGACCTGACAATGACCTAAATCTAGGAAAGTAGATTGTGCAAAGTTGAATAAACTTTTTGGTAATAAAGGGCAACTCCCAAGTCGACTTAGGACTCCTTTTATGACAGCTCTCTAAAACTCAGAAAGTCCGCCAGATAACTTCTGAATCGTGCCTGTAAGAGCGATAAGAATGGTGACTGATTGCACTTAAAGTTTGTAAAAGGTTCGAAATGAGACTCCTTTAATAAAAAACTTGAAGGCTATGCAAAGTTCTTAGGTGAGATGATCCGCCCAGGTTGGAGTCTTCTTGGAAATCGGAGATACTTTCATAAACTCTAAAGCTGAGTCAGTGCAGACTCTCTTGGATACACGCCATCCAGGGGAACCGATGTTAGAAGTATAAGGGGAAGAGTTGACTATCCTTACAGACGAACACGAAAATATTGTAACACTGGCGTGGATGTCATCTATCGAAAGATGCTAACGGTCGGTACGAGGCACATAGAGGGTCTTCCAGGGAATATTTTTCTAGCATCTCTTCATACCGAAGCTTGGAAAAGATGACTATTCAAACCGAAAGAGCTTCAGACATCCAGGAGTTATATCAGATAAGAAGCTTCTTTTCAACAAACATGTGGACACAAAGATGAAACGAACCCCCACCGCCTATGAGCTACAGACGGACTTTTGCCTCAATTTGCGAGTTTAGACCTAATGTATTAACATGGATATATATTGGTGTTCTTATGTTCGCTTATGCATCGGTGGTCCAGTAGGCTTAAATGTGACAAAACAATCACTAGCAAAGTATTGTATGTCTGGATACGACCGGTGCCAACATCCGTCGCAGCCACGGAGGTTGTATGCAATTTGCAGCCCTTCGATAAGTCGCATATATTCAAATATGTAATTATTTATTTATTTATTTAATTTAACGGACAACAAACAGGGTAAATTCCAATTAATTATTGTCCTCAGGAGAAGGAGAAAGCAAAGTTAAAAGGACCAAGCTGTTCTGCATTTTAATTTCGGCGAAGCCTAGAAATCGAGGGATGAAAGGAGACTTCGAGCTCTGCGAAGGGCACGTTGAAAATGTCTGCGCTACGTGTGTTATAAGACGCAGGACAGCAGGTTATTTCGTCAGCGGCGGAGCAGTCCATCAGACCCAAGGAAAGTTTAAAGAAAGATCTACGCTGTTATGGGAAGGGAAGGTTCAGAAAGCGGAGGCGGGAGGGGTAATCCACAAGAGGGAAGCTTTTCTTAAAGAAGAGGGAACAGCCGAATCGGTTAAATATAGAAGCCCCCCAAGTTGTTCATCAACTTGTGCTCAAGGTGTGGGATAGCGAATCAATGCCTGACGACTTTCAAAGAGGCATTATCTGTCTCATACATAAAAAGGGAGATATCACACAGAACAGCAATTATAGAATTATCACGTTGCTGATTACCATCTATAAGATATTCTCTGCTATCTGGCTAGGCCGGAACATTATTGGCCTATACCAAAGAGGTGTCATTCCAACAGATCAGATTTTCTCTCTGCGGCAAGTGATGGAAAAACTTTTGGATATGGACATCAGTCGCACCATATGTTCATCGACTTTAAAGCCGCCTATGATAGCATAGCCAGGGTAAAACTGTACACGGCCATGAGAGAATTCGGTATCCCGACGAAATTGATAATACTGACTAGGCTGACCAATGTGCGAGGCCAGATAAAAGCAACAGGATTACTCTGACGACCATTTGACATTAACAACGGTCTACGACAAGGGGATGCCCCATCATGCGTCCTCTTGAACCTGGCCCTCGAGAAAGTGATCCGTGATGATGAGGTAAATGCAAGAGGTACGATCCTTTTTAAGTCCACCCAACTACTGTCCTATGCTGACTATATTGACATCATGGGAAGCACGACCCGAGACATACAAACTACCATCGTCCAGATCGAACAGGCGCCGCGAGGTCTTAGGCTGCATATCAATGAAGGCAAGACAAAATATACGGTGGCAGCGTCTGCACCAAAAACCAACCAACCAACAACATCAAACCACGCAGGTGAAACGGGAAGAATAAAGATAGGAGAATACAACTTTGAGACCGTTGATAATTTCTCCTATTTAGGGCCGAAAATCACAACCGATAACAGCTACGACGATGAAATCCGCGCGCGGTTGTTGTCAGCCAACAGAGCCTATTTCAGCTTACAAAAACTGTTCCGCTCAAGGCCCTTACTATACAAGACAATAATCTTACCAGTCCTCATGTATTTCTCGGAAACCTGGGTTCTTAGCAAGAAAAATTGCGAACTCTTGGCCGCGTTCGAGAGAAGAATCCTCCGAGGAATTTTTGGCTCCCTACATGAGAATGCACGATTTCGTAGCCCACATAATGATGAAATCTATGAGTGATACCGTCAGGATGATCCGGCTCGGAAAGTCTATAAGGTCAATATCTATTGTAGAAAAAGAAGACGAGGCAGACCCTGCCTGAGATGGAGCGATGGCGTAGTTCAGGACGCCAGTCAGCTTGTAGAGATATCGAATTGGTGGACTTCGGCGCAAAACAAGGATGGCTAAAGTTTCTTATTAAGGCAGGCCTAAACCGGATACCGGTTATTGCGCCGTTAATGATGATGAAAAACCCAAAGGCAATGCTTCTATGGCACTCCCACCTAACGAGAACAGCTACAGCTAAATCTAGAAAGAGCTATATATGCCATCTGCTTTGATAACGTCAGCCTGTTGGAAGAGCTGGTTCAAGAGCCTGAAGCGGTTTCCGTCGACGTGCGCTTGCATGCATTTGTCCTACGTAAGCTTGAAAAGATATTGAGGTGCTGTTAGATACTCATGTTCGTTCAAAATTGTACAAATAAAGCACCCAAAAGAACCCCATCATCATATTTGTGAGGCTGTCTGGAACGAACGTATACAAGCGCATATGACAATGAGACAATTCAGAGTTGTGTGTTGGAGCTGACAGATCTACACGGTTAACTTAATGAATTTCCAGCGTCTAGTGGTCATTCAAAGTAAATAACAGAGCTATCAGTTGCTTACGTCTATCGATCCACCTCCATGTTCTCGCAGTCAGCCATGTCTTGTGACCTCGTTGTCAGACGTACCCGTCAACTTTATCCGTACCAGAAATAAAACCACTTTTAATGGTGGCCCAGTGGCCATGAATATTCTTATGCATTCCGAAGGTCTACGGGAAATTCGTCAACACTTCAGAATACAATATGAAAAACGGTCAAAGGTAAAAGTTCCATAACGGTAAGGAGCAAAATGAGATCCCACAATAGCGCTTTTATTCTCATGGAGCATGGGACCTATGTGCGCCTCCGGTTATGGTCAGCCATCCAAATTCAGTCTACATACAGTTGAAACATTCCTAGGTATAATTCGATTAAAATTTGTAGTTAACCTGCTGAACACTGAATTGTCGACCAGTTTCCTTACAGAAGATGGCATCAGATCTTGTTCCCCTTTTTGATAAGTGCGACAAGTAAACCGTTCATTCCCAACGGCGATATTAACATTCGAATACCAGAGGTCTACTCGGAGGCAAAGTTGAGCATAAATGTCCACATAAAACACCCCGAAACAGATGGATGTAGGAATGACGCGATCGTTTGGCTGAGAAGAGTGTAAATGAAATGAGTAGAAGGCCATGGACCGATATCTAACTGCAGCACCATAGAATAAGATACAGTAAGCTAAAATTACCATTTAAGGACGGTAAATTGACATTTCCTTATTATAGGTTATCCCATTTCCACTGTCACTAAATTTTAAAATGTTATTGGGTTGGTTGTATTGTCCTTATTGATACTGCTTATTGGGCAAATTATTGATTTTAAAATCATTTTATAAAAACTTTAACTCACTTTCGTTAATATCTTATCATATTAACCTACCCCAATGCAAATGTTCCTTTCGTTGACTGTCGGAAATGTACCATCTCCCAATCACAATGTCTATATCTTTCTAATCCATACCGGATGAAATACACTACATGTGTTCACCCATATAATTTTCTTCCTCAGAGCAGATACTCCACAGCTCGGAAAATAGGTCATACCGATACTAAGCCTTTTTTCAAAGCGGCATCCATCAATGCCCGTAACAGGAGAAAGGCAGCTGATGTACAAAAATAATAATACTTCCTATCCCTTTATGCAAATAAAACCTTTTTGGGGGTAGTTTCATCCACAACTAAATTATCTCCATTCAACTGCATTATATGCGAAAAGTACGAATTGATGGTGGAATTTAAAGACAGAAAAACTTCAAGATGGCCCCATAACATTGACCTTCTTCAAACTCGAAAATTCTGTCACAGCAGACATAAAAACTCATATAGTATGAAAACTTGAGTGTTAAATATAGCTATCTGCAGATGTGAAAGCACATATCCACTCAACATATCCTCAAGAATCCTCCTACTGCCCTAGATCTCAACCAGAAAATCTCCTTTAAATCGACATATGAAAAACACATCTATAATGAAATATGAACTTCTTGGAGTATAACTCGAATGTAGGTCGAAGGATTGGCATTTTTAAGATTTTTCAAACTCAGCTGTACTATTTCAACCGAAAAATAGAAAAGCCCTATGATCCGCAACGACTTCCCATTGCCATTAGTTGGGGTGGTCATAGCCTTGAGGGCTTGAAAATACTAACGCGTTATCATGGTATTTGGGCGTGTGTAATGTACTCGAACGTAATCGGCCTTTAAGCTTATAGAGTGTTCTTCTTCATGGTTTTTGATTACTTCCAGGGACTGCTGTGGCGGAAGCCTTATCGAAGTAATTATTCCCATCCTTTCAAGTATATGATTCGGAGCCCCTCGCCTTGTCAGATGACTACCAGAAACAACTTAAGATTTATATTCAAAAGACATGTTTTATATTATGCGGGGTCTTTATCATGGAAGTTGTTTTTTCTAATCTCCCCTACTCCCATTGAGAAAGATAATGAGGGAAATGGAGTATTTATTTTTCCTTTTTAATGAGATGCTTCAAGAACCATTGTCGAAGGAAGGGAGAAGTCTATCTCCTCCAGACTAAACGGTCTCGTGAACTTAAGCACGTTGTTGTGAATATTACATTATCCGCCACATTTGGCAGTTGATGCTGCATGAACGAGACTAATTTATTTGCCCTTCCTCAGGCCTTCCCTTCACAAATCACTCAATGAAAAATTACTTCCACCCACTTAAAATTCTGGCAGCTTATCCCGAACGTTCACCGCTCAATGTGACTGCTCTGTATATTCCTAGCACATAGATATGTACCATTTTAAGCATGCATACATATTGGGAAAGTGTGCCTTTCACCTAACTCGTGACCTTTTTAAATCAATAGACGCACCTACTCCCCGCATCAAGTGTTTTGATATGTTCGTCTCCACTTGAAATCTTTAATCAAACGTGAACGCTACAAAGGAAGGCTCTTACCGTTTTACAAACAATCAAGATCACTTATCTTTGCCCAAAAATAAACGCACTTATTCCTATTCCCAGCCGTATTTTACGCACTGTAATCGGAAAAGGGCGGAGAGTTCCCATTGAAAAGCATCATCCATTCACGGATAGGGAGCAACGTAGACATTTTATGTCGAATACATCCGCGTTCACTCTCAGTAGACACTAAATAGCGAACATTTTTCATGCAGCACTCCTTTTTCCTTCTCTACGTATCCTGAGCTGGAAAAAAACAATTTACATTACGCTGAATATAGTCTGGATCTTTACGAGTATGTATTCGTGGAATCTCTGCAAATTCCAAACATTCTGGTGAAATGAGATGCTTGAGGCATGCAAATATAACCCTGTAAATGCTATTTCAGTGTTTGCAACAATGATTTACGTACACAATGGGTTTCAAGGTTGTGGCTGTGGGTTACTTACTTATGTACATATTCTCGAAACCCGCTTCAGATGTAAGCTAATGTCGTTTTAAATGGCTTTTATTCTGGCATAAAAAAGATGGATATCCTGGATTTTTCATATCAAATCAAGTAATAACCGAATTTTATCGCGTAAGAAAAAAGACTCATGTCAGTAAGTTTTTAGGCGAAATTCGAAACTGAGTTGAATGCAAACATCATTATTCTGAAAAACTTCAAGGCATAATAAGTCCTGTCCTCATGAGATGCTGTACTTATTTTTCATCTTCATAGCTAGCATAGTTAACTTCATTACATTAAAGTTATCATCAAATTAGCAATCGGCGATAAAACGGTAAATTGCAAGAGAATTAGGGGCTGCTGGTTCAAAGCGTAGCCTAACAATGAGTCGGAAACCGAAGGCTCGTCGCTTCAGATATGAAAGGTTTTGTTAATTTCATCTACATATGTATAGTATATGTAAATAGCTTGTAGTGCCTATACGTTGAATATACCCCATATGCAAATCGATGCGGTACTGAGTTGTATCTCTTGTGAAGTAGTAGTTAGGCGCAAAAGGGACAACTTTGACCTACTGTAATTTTGTTAATCATAGAAGGATTTCCACCAAACCTTCCAGTAAGCTGCTCCTTATAACTCATTCCATTGCAAATTTTACGGACATAGGATGAACTTAAGGGGAGTTCACATCAAATTTTCAAAATATAATATACCATTATTAACTTTGAGCAAATATCATAACGGAGTATTTCAGAGCCTAGATACTATGTGCATAGACCGTCATATTTTTGTTCAAATTTTTCGGTTGGATGGTTTTTGAAGATAGGCTCTTGAAGCAATTGAATATTTTTTGACCCCCGCACTTCTTCTCTTTACAACCAATATCAAAACTAGTACTGATCGATCATTTGGCGAAAAATTAAAGCAGTGTTCTCATGTGACACATTAAAAAAAAATTTTTTTAGCATTTCTTTTTAAGTCTAGGTATCTGGAAATAGGATACCGAGAGGGTTTGCCGGATCTAAAATAAAAAACGAGTTTGAAGGCAAGTTTGGTGACGCTCTCCACTGGGTTCCCACGAAACTTAAAACTTTCAAACTGATTCACACGATTTCAAAAGAACTAATAGACATATTTAAGTCCGCTTGTTTGTAGCATTATTCTCGCTATTATGAATAACAAATATTTTAACAGTTTAAAAATTGCTATGATAAACATTAATTAAATTTCTTCTGTTATGCATGTGGTTTTTTCGGCTTTTTTTATAGTTGTAGTTGTAGTAGGGGCGAATATGAAGATACCCTATGTGATAGAATCCAAACTGGATTAAGGGTTACTAGTGTCTGGTACAGGAAGGTGGGACTGCAGATCAACCCAACCAAAACCACCATAGTACCATTCACTAGGAGGCGTAAGATGGATCACCTGAAAGCCATAACATTGCATGATATGGAGGTGAAACGAGAAACAGAGGTCAAATATTTGGGAATCACGCTAGACCAAAAATTACGCTGGAAGACACATGTCGGAAACACTTGTCGGAAAGCCACGAGGGCTCTGATGACTTGCAGATCCATAGCATGGGGTTGCAGCCCGAAGATACTACTGTGGATATATACTGCAATAGTAAGGCCAATGATTACCTATGGAGCGGTAATCTGTGCAGAAAGAACCCAACTCAGCACACAAGCCAGGGAAGCTCCAAAGGCTGGCTTGCGTGTGTATCAATGGGGCAATGAGGACATGCCCAACGGCATCCCTGGAGGTCCTGCTGGGATTAATCCTTCTCCATCTGCACATACAGATGCAGGCAAGCAGATCAATTTTCAGTATGGCCGGTAGTATCAGTGAGGCGGGGAGCTACCTAAATCGAAGCAAGATTGATATCCTTTCTAGGCGGTATCCCGAATGACTGATATCGAGGGACTACATGACAACGAGGTTTCACTTCAATAAGAAGTTTGAAACACGTTGGAGTAACAAGGCAAACTGGGAGAGCGTGGCTGCGACATAAGGCTTAAACCAGTAACTGATTACTTGGTAGACTGACGGATCCCTCACAGCAGAGGGAGCGGGTGCCGGTGTCATTGGTCCGAGGAAAATGTACTTTGAGCCAATGGGCACGTCATAGACAAATGTGCCTCCTTTAATCTGCAAAGGAACTACAGGGGGCAGAACATAGCTATTCTCACCGATAGCCAAGCAGCGATCAAGGCACTTAGGTCAAACCAGGTGAACTCTAAACTGGTATGGGAATGCCTTGAGAGACTGAATACACTCGGCTCGTCCAACAAGGTCTGGATACTTTGGGTTCCAGGCCATGCTGGGTTGGAAGGCAACGAGGCAGTGGATGAACTAGCCAAGAAGGGAGCAGGGACGCCTTTACACGGGCTAGAACTCTTTTGTGGAATCGGAAACGGTTTCATAGCTATGAATCTAAGAAATGAAGAGAAACAGTGGAGGGAACTATATTGGGCGGGCCTACCAGGGATGTAGCAGTCCAGGGTGCTTATTGGGGGATACGAACCCATGGGCACAAAGGATTGTTTAAACCTCACCAAAAAGAACCTCCGAATCTAAGTGGGAATTCTCACTGGTCATTGTCGGCTGAACTATGACCTAGGGAAGCTAGGGATATCTATCTTGAGATACTATGATCAATAGGTACACTACTACCAGTAAAAGGGGCACAATAGTTCTTCAAGGACGCGATGCGACTTTCCCTTAACAGAATAATAATAATATAGTTGGATAACTTAAAAAATGTTAGTTTTATAAATGCCGAACAAATAGTTTTTATTGCTCATATAACTGATAACTGGTCCTCCAAATATCGGTATATAAACAATTAAAACTTCTCTATTCGGCATTGAAAAAAAAATTTAGTCTTTTTCGTTTTATTTTTTTCACTGTTTATAAATTTGCCACACGATAATCACAAAAATATAGTTTGAAAAGAATCTCTACTTGTGTTTTGGATCGTATTTGCCATTTCGTAGGAGCCATCGATCCACCTTTTTTTAGAAGGGCTCTTTTCGCAAGAGTTCAGTGCACAAACTGAGAAACTTTTTTACAAAATATTGCTATTTTTTGTACTTTCGACTCCGCTTGTGACTCCGCTGAAGAAAAAGAAGAAGACTATTTTTTGTACTTTAAGGGTTAATAAAACTTAAAAAAAAAAGCGCATTGAAAAATATTGCATACTTTTCTTAAAATTCCAAGAAAGGCCTCGAAAAACGGCCACCACATGAGAATACCCTCTTAAGTATAACGTGCAGCAATGTAACTGACCGCATGTGTGGAAATTCGCAGTTTCACCCTTTTTACCGAATTTCATGTCAATCGGTTTAAAAGACCGACAGTTGACTGATTTTAATAAGGTTTTGTTTTCAATCCCTTCCGTTTATACACTTTGCTTTCGTACTTCTTCTTTCACTACTACTAGGTGCGATGCCATTATTTAGTATATCGCTAACAACACCATGGCTCCCCTGTTCAAAAGAAGCAGCCGACTCCTAGAAGAATCTACAACCCTCCCGCCTCTATGAAAATATCATCTAATGGTAATACGCGGATATCACAAAAAAGTAATTCAAGATGCTTGAAACGAGTTGATATCTTTACCCATATGCAGTGCATGTGAGAGAACTTTTGTCGGGACAATAGTGACACGTTAGCTGCCATCTGAATTAGGCATCCTGATCCATGATCAGATTGAAAAGAAATTACTGACGATATCGTCGAAGACAGAAGGAAACACCGTGACCGAAAGTAGCGTCAAATGGTGATCGCTCCATTTATACCTATATAACCGCAAAGAAGACATTCAATAAGAACGTCAAATGGTGCAATGGATTCAATACTGGTGGATTTTCTGCAGCGTTTGAGCTGAATATATAAAATGATCATAGGGTTAAGATATAAGCATGTCGCTAAGATGAGTGAACTTTTAAGACCAGCGCTAACCCACCGTCCTCCCCCACTTCTAAAGTGAAGGCAAAGTTAGTTACATAGTAGTTAGTACATATATTAGCTTTGCCTTTACAAAGGCACCCTCTCAACATCGCCTCTCTTTATTATTGGATTAGGTAGATAGGTATTGGAACCCAGTTCTCAACGGACATATGAAAGCCGAACCCACTACTAGCATAGCTGGCACGAGATACCAAATGACGGCACCTGTTGCGGCCAAAGCCTCATTGTTAATATGCAAACGTACCTTCGCAAAAACTGGCTCCAACCAATCGTGTTCAGGCTCATCACACCAACTATAAAACTGTATAGTCTTCTGCCAATCGCAATTCATCAAAAGGGGATAAATGAAACTCGATCAGTAGCAGCTTCAAGATAAGTTCTTGTATGCTTTTAGGCACATAGGAATAGCAATCCAGAAAGGCACGTAATATCATTGCGTATTTGTAGGGTAGGTACGAAGTAGCTAACTGAGCCATGGTCCGTGTGGCTGTGCCAGTGTGTCGATGGCGCCTAGATGGTTTTCTTGCGTGTTTCCTCATCCCATGTGAAGCCATAAAAAACTTTGCTCACAGCCACATGGTTGCACACCAAAGCAGTTCATGACATACGCGCACTAATGCCAGAGTAAAGGCAAGGAATTTTGCACGATCGAAGAACGTTGCAATACTTTTCTTCCATAATACAAATTCAAGCATTGCGCCGCGAAACGAATGTGCTGTGTGTAATCTTCTTATAGTAAACCTAAGACGTAAATTTGGACAACAATTGGGTTTTGCTAAAAAATGGAAAGAGGATTCATATTATAGCTGGATTGCTACTGTGGTGGTGCTAATTACTTTCAGACACTTACTTGGAATTAGAACTTTTAATTACCTTTCTTTTATACCGAAGTCATCTACCCCATAAACGTTCCCTTGCTAGAGAGTTAAGTAGAACAGTCACTCGGTAGAAGAGACAGTCTCCTGACAGCTCTCACTTTGTGAACACCACAATGAGAAGCTATTTAGGTGTTGCATTTAAATAAACAAATCAAATATATAAACACGGCTTTTATTGAATTTCTACTATCAAGCTCACCTGGTAATTCCCAAACTATTAACGCCAAATGGCCCAAACAACGGATTGAAATGGTGAAGCAGCAACAAAAACGTCTGGCGAGATACGGGATTGCATCAAGTACCTTTGTTTTAACTATGTTAGGTAACTGCTGCGGTCCTCGAAGTATTTTTTTGACAGAGATCCAAAGTTCAAAGTTCTCCATACCGAAGAATATGAAGCTTTCCACAGAATAACGTATAATTTGATATTCATTCTTCAGCAGAAAATCTAATTTTTGACGAAAAAGTTAAGTGGCCAATTTTTGTCGTCGTCAAAAAGTGAAAATGATTAAGAATGAAAAAAAGACAAACCAATAAAGAAGTCTTAAAAAATCTCTAGTTAGTTGTGCTGCGATGTGAGGAAGACTCTTGAAAGTATTCTTCTAAGAGGCTTGTGATGGGTTCGCTTAAAAACCACAAGAGAAATCAAAGGCACTGTCGGGTTATTCTTTCATCGTGAGTGTGTCTTAAGAGACTTGGGAGATACTATTAATAACCGGAATAATCGGAGAAAAGCTACTTAAATTTGCAGTAGGATATGGGAGAAACTTCTCGGGCTCGTATGACAAAACTTACAGGCTTGTGGCAAAGCCATATGTACATTGTGGAAGAAATCTTCCAGCATTATGGGAGTCACAAAAACGTATGTTGGTACCTAAAGCTAATAATCTTTCAAGCCTTCCTTCCTTTAACTGTTTCAACAATCTTTGAAGCACTACGAGGAAAGAACTGAAGCGAATAATAATTGCTCTGAGTAGTTGATCGTTTGGAAAGTTCTCAGATTGGCAGTCTAATTTCCGTGAAGGGATTTGACTATTGAATTCATAGAATTGGTTACCGACTTGGCGTGTGAATATGCACCATGAAATGGGGGCACCTAGAGCCTTGGCAGTTCTAATTTCTGATGTCTTTCAGAAAGCGACGGTAGCGAATAACGCCAAAAGTATGCAGATATCGAGTTACCCTCACAGAATTCGGGTTGTGTTTTCCACGAGTTGAAAAAAGGTGATTTCAGGAAAGACGCGTTTAAAGTTCCGATTTTATAATCTATCTATGAGCGATACCACAACCGATGGATAAAATCAGGCTCAATAGGTTACGGTGGATGGGTCACCTATTCTGTATGAATGAGAATGATCCAACCCGAAACTCTATAAGGGCAATATCTATGGTAGAAAAAGAAGACGAGGCGGACCCTGCCTGATATGGAACGATGGCTTAAGTCAGCTTTTAGGGATATGGAATTGGCGGAGCTCGGCTCCTTACTAAGGCGGGCTTAGATGATGCGCCGTTGATGATGATAGGGATTTTGTATTGTATTTCATCCGTGAGCCCTGATTTTGTCTCTATGGGTATCTTTATATACTATTATAGATAACATACTATTCATCTCCGGATACCGGTTAATCCAAAAAAATAATCTTGCTGCTTATAATCAGGAGTATTACTTGCCGAACTGGAAAGTGTAGCACAGCTTTTCTTTCAAAATGTTCAAAAGTGCTCATTTATAATTGTTGTGTTTTATTCCACTAAGTTTTGCTCACTTAGACTAAGTAGTTCAGAACTAAGGTATTCTTAAGTTAAAGTTAACTTTTAAAAGTTTTGCAAACCACTCTTTAGGTATCCAAAAAGATGTAAGATCTAGTGGAACTGTTTTATTTGGGCAACATTCTTACGAACAGATCATCAAGACACTTACCTGCAATTAAGGTACTTAATGACAGAGCGAAACAGAAAACCTTAAGCCCATAGCGATATGGGCGCCACCAAAACTATCATAAGGTCTTCCAGTTTCACTCCCAATTTTTTTAGGAAACTCATACATCAACCATGCCCAACTCTATTTTTTAAATTTAATACCTTAAAAATTGATTTACTTCATCAATTTATTATATATATAACATTATTTTAATATATCAAACATCAAAATCCGCAATGATCACCCACATACGGTATAATACTCATAGTGAAAGAAACGCAAAACCGGGGGATTAGGGACGCAATACGATAAGCCAGATAACCGTTACTGGTCTAACTTTTTTAAACCTGAGTATTAAACAAATCTGAAATGCCAATATCATAAACTTTTATGTGTGACCACTGGATTATTTTCTTTTTTTGCAAGAACTAGTCCTCATATATTCCTTTATTTACCATACAGTACTCCTTTGAGTATTTTTAATCTAAAAGTCACCAAAGGATGGTAGGATGTATTATATGTGATTATGGATATGAAAAATGTGTACAAAAAGACAACTATATTCTAGGAATATTAACCGAGGACGTACACATCTGAATTATATCCTACAAACTGAAGATGCGTCCTTCAGAATCTCAGTTTATCAATGGATGTTGACCTCATTTACTTCCTTCGCTGTTTAGTTATGTTTACAAATATCTCGACATAATCTAAAGAATTTCGAAAATCATATCTTAAATTGATAATAAAAACTATCTTGAAAATTTCCAATCTAATTTCATTCAGATAGTTCATTTACATTCCTATTAAACTTGTATCTCTTGTCTCAAGAAAAAAACTAAAGAACAGACAGACTGTAGCCAGACTATGTTTTCCTTGCTATTCAATAAATATCACTTTGATTCTTGGATTCAGATCGTACTATAAAGTATGCATGTATGTGCGTCCGTGTATTCAACCCATTCTTTATACGGTTAACTCCCTGTTGAATTTTAAAGTAATTTTTTATGTAAATTTCCAATCTTAGCAATCCCACTGCGAAAGAGTCGGATATAACTGCAAATTGGGAAGAACTAAATAATATAGTTTTTATTCTGGCAGATGCAAATTCGGATATTGAATTTCTTCAAAGTGAGCTTTGGTCGAAGAGATAGATATGTATGTGGAATTTCTATGTTCAGTAGATATAAAGTCATTGTACATAGTTCACAGTGGAGATCAAGTCGATTTAATTATAAGTGGAGGAGTATTTTACTTAAAATGTGTTTGAGATTTATCTTCGATGAAATTAAAGTTCCATGAAAGCACTTTCAAGCAGATTAGATAAGCCAGCAACTAATGAGCTTCCTAGGATAAGATTGTTCCAAAATGCAGGCATTTTGACCAAGGTTCAAAAAAGATTTTTCAATATCGTAGGTAACAACGCAAACATGGATTCTTTTTAAGGTTTTGTGTGAAACAAAACCTTATTAGAATCGATTCGATGTCTGTCTGTCCGTCTGTCTGTCTGTCTGTCTGTCACAGCCGATTTATTCGGAAACGGCTGAACCGATTGTCACGAAAATTGGTAGGAGTATGTGATCTGCCGTTCCCTTTACATGCAGCAACTGACGCCATTTTGTGTTAAGTTTAAGGGGGCTCCCCATACATGTGAAAGGAGGGTGCAACATTTTTTTTCATAAAATGTTACTATGTGGGGTGTCAAATGAAAGGTCTCAATTAGTACTTTTCGAAACTGGTCCAATATTTGATATTGGGTGAAACATAGGGGAGTGAGGGCTCAAAATATGACCCCCAAAAAGTGTAACAGGTCTCGTTCTCAGAACCTATCCAACCAATCTGAAAAAAATCTCAATAGTGCATCTCTACGAAATCTAGGCCTCAAAATATATCCGGTTCCGATATCTGCACAAATAAAGTTAATAATAGTATATTTCCACATTTCAGAAATTTACACGGCACCCCCCTTTTGTTCGTCCGAGAAGTATAAAATTTGGCATGGGTATAATGAAGAATATAATACACAATTTGGTCAAGTTTGAAGAAAATCGAACTATTATTAACAAAGTTATAGCGGGTAAAACTTTACAATTTTTTGTGAATGTCGTGCACTCTACAACCTGATGACGTCATCATCACATATCAATTCGTCAATACCACACGAAGTAAGTTCGTATGAATTGGGTGGAAAAGAATTATTTTGTTTTAGTTCTTTAATCATTTGTATATGAATATCAATTATTCCAACGAGACATGTGTATATGTAGGTATATAGTATATGCGTGCTAATGAACTTTGCGGGTAGTGCCTAATTCAGATAGATATAAGAAGTAAATCGAAAATATGGGTACGATCAATTTATATACGTGCCAATATGTGTACAGTATTCGAAAATAGGCAGTCTGTTTGTTTAGGGTGAGCGTAACATCTACGGCTGTAATATGTACGTATGTCTCGTAGTTTTGTAGCTATATACGGATAGAAAAATGTACGTTGAAATTTCTTAGATAAGATGAACACAAAACCTTTATACCCGAAGCGCGAGCTTCCGGTATTCCGACTTGTTTATTTTTAACCATCATATTCATTGTATTGAGATGCGTAAAATAATATGTACAGTCAAAATAATCACCAGCGCAATAACCGGTATCTGGTCTAGGCCTGCCTTAATAAGGAACTCTAGACATCCCGGTTTTGGGCCGAGGACCACCAATTCAATATCAATAAAAGCTGCCTGGCGCCCTGACCTACACCATTGCTTCATCTCAGGCAGGGCCTGTCACGCCTGGATCCTCACCCGTACGTATTAAATGGCCCGCAAACCGCAACTGGATGTTATCCACAACCAAACGGCTGTGGTATCGCTCGTAAATTTCACTGTTATATACATAGGTTACGGAATTGTCCATCCTCTTGTGGAAAGACATAAATTCTTTGGAGGGTTCTTTTCTCGAACGCGACCAAGAGCTTGCAATTTTTCTTGCTAGAGCCCAAGTCCGCTAGGACTGGCAAGCTAATGTCAAATTGTTTTGAAAGTGACCCTGCTAATTTTATCTGGCCTCGTACATTGGTTAGGTTTAGCCTGGTCCGTCTTATCAATTTCATCGAGATACCGATTTCTCTTATGGCCACGTACAGTTTTACCCTTGGTAAACTATCATAGGCGGCCAAGAAGTGAATCAAAAGGTGGTGCAACTCGTGGGCATATTCCAAAAGTTTTCCCATGGCTTGCCGCAGAGAGAAATTCTGATCTTTTGCTGGTTTACCTAGAGTAAAACTTCTTTGGTATGACCGATGATATTCTAGGCGGATAGAGCTATCCTAGCAAGATAGCGGAAAATACCCCACAGATAGTACTCAACAACATGGTACCTCTATAATTGCTGCATTCTGTAATATACCCTTTTTTATACGGGACAAATAAGACCTCTCTACTGGTCGTCAGCCTTTGATCCGCTTTCCCACTGTGTAATTGTTTGCCTCTATATTTAACGAGTTCGGCTGTAATTCCTACAACTAGCCGAAATTTTGCTTGTTGAGCACTCCATCAAAGTACATAACCCCCCATGTACCCATTCGGTCGAAAGTCCTGTTGACTTATTGGTAGAACTTTCTCCCTGGTGCTATAACTCCCTGTGCTTCTCGAGTTGACAGACTTGTTGGTTATCCCAGATTTCCTTTTTTTTGTCTGTAGAGTCACTTCTCCGCTCGACGAAGTTCGTGACAGGTTCCTAAGCGTGCCCACGTTCGTTGTAAGTACAGCATTCTTCGTTTCCGTTTCTAGCTTACATTCAACGCCGAACCACTGTGACTGAGACCAAGTATATTTGTGTCCGTATCGATGAAAACGTTCTTCACTTGATTGGGAAGGTCATTTTTCGATGTTTCATCTCCAAGACCTGGCATTCATATCCCCTTTAGTGGTGTTGCGGAGGGGTTTGTTGTGCATGGCTACCATACCGATGCCTGAATGGTCACAGGGGTTGAAAAGTGGCGACGCGAAAACTTAACTCTGGTTGCCAGGCGGCTCCCAGTTTCAATTAACTTTGTGTTGGCCAAAAGGGCTGCGCCGAGATCGACATACTTACCTCAACAGAAAAAAGATCAATTTGGAAACAATAAATAATAAAAACAAAAACCAAAATTAAATTCCTTCATGACGACCCAAGCCTGAGAGAAGACGCAGCTCTGAGCTCTTCGACGAAGATCCTCAGATTCTTCAACTATAACCCTCTCTTTATAATAAAAGCCGAAATTGGGTCTACCGACAAAAAGATTCTATTTGTCATTACTCCTGACCCTGAACTCTAGTCAGCCAACTGCTTTGGACAAAGTTTTTCCGATGACAAAATATGGTGAAAAAACTGCCAGGCAAATCGCCTTCGGTCACACCAACCTCGGCAAACCTCAACCCTCGGGCTTTAAAAAAATTAAGAGAAAAGGATTCCCAAGGACAACTACTGCTAAAAGCAAACCAGGGTGGCAGTCGTCCTCTGACAATCTCAGTTCGTCAGTCCAATGGCAGTCAATGTTTTATCGAAGGCGTTAACAGCAATTCATCAAGTTATGATAGTGAGCAATACAAACAGTTTAGATAGAAACTCCTCCTAGCTTTAGGGGCTGCATCATCGGAAGCCAATGGTTCAAGCAGCATTGCTTCGCCCTGAAAGATGCGTAGAAAGGTATGTGACCAAGAAGAGGGTCTCTGAACTGCCATTGTTTAACGGATGCATTCTCTAGCTTCCGAATGAGGAAGGCGATTCTGAAACAGTTTGTGTCCAAAACAACTTCAACTCCATCACTCAGATTTTACAATCATAAATAGCCCATTAGGAGAAGGAGCCGTTAGGCCGCGAACCTCGTTTTTATTAGATGCATTAATGGCGATCGTTACGTTGAAAGTGTCAGATCCTAAGGACAGTGAATGGGACCTGCAGAATGATGATTTCAAAGCACCTACAAACTATGTTGACATATATTATGGTGACAATTGACCGTTGAGTTTACTACGAAAAATCAACAGGAGGGGAATTTTTTTGGTGCTCTGCTTATTCCACCAGCAAGGAGGATGAGGCTTCCTATGGAATATTCATAAGAGCGATTCACTATCGCACAGGCGAAGACATGGAGCAACAACAAACAACGATATTAATGTCCATCTACTTGTCAGGGAAGTCTTAACAGCAGCACATGGTACTCCAGGCTATTAGGGTAGCTCAACTTGAGTGATGAACGCACTTTCTGAAATACAGTCCAATGAGAAATCATCGACGTTACGATGCCATCCGCTGGCATCGTGGCTCGTGTTTGAGAGTAGCGAGTATCCGACATCATGCTCTCGGATCACATCATTTATCAGTTCGTAAATGATCCAAAAGCTTCATTATTGCAGAATCCGCATAAGACAAAATTTGTTCTTAGCGCCTGCATCGAATCCACTGCCGGAATCGAGAAAACATCCCAGATGAAAGAAACCTTCGAAAAGAATTATACACTCAGTATGCTAAAGGAAAGTGGAACATGATGGAACTGGATTTGGTGAAACAGAGGAGAACGACAAGCCCAAGCAATGGGAGGGATGTATGCCCTAAGTCTACATTTCGGAATAAACATCCCATATTGCACGTTTATATTACAACTACCTGATGTGTTTTAAAAGCATTATTTATCCCGGAACCTGAAGACTTAACTTCCTTTCTAGTAAAAAGATTGAAAACTGGGGGTGGGAGGATGTATTATGGAACGCTCATTAGGATGGGTTCCCTCTACCCTACTGTAGTTCGTAGCTAGTTTTTTGGAAGCGATGATAACTACGACAGCCGCGATGCTCGAAGCTACCCTAAATTTACCCCAAATAAACTTCACCCTATTCGCACATGGAAAGCAATCAACCATATGTCCATCTGGAAATCCCTTAATTTTCAGGTTGGTCTCTGAGAAAACATACCTTACCATAACCACCAAAATAGAGGAATGAACTGCATATGGCCACTAGTTTTTTGGGATTGGAGGATGGGGTGTTCTTGGAAAGCTCGATTGTACAAATGCTTCGATCCGACGGAAAAGCTACTATCATGTTTCAACCGCAAATATGTTTGCTCCCAAAATAGCGAGGTTGCATTCAAATCTGTATTGATAATCAGGCAAGGTTATAGCAACACAACATCAAGTTAGTTGATGTGGAGACCCTACAGTTGTACCTATGGCTTTTCCGACTCAACGATATATGTACCAGGACACTAGAACGTTATTAGTAATGAGGAGGCTGACAGGCTGGTTCGCCAACGGTCTGACTGAGCTAAAAATAGTGGGTACAGAGCTAGCATTTGACGTTAAACCATTCACTATCAAGTCCACTTTGAAGCATGAAGTTGCAAGAGTTCACGAAGCTGAATGGAGAAACTTGCATTCCTGTCGACAGGCGAAATTCGTCCTGAAAGAACCCGGAACTTCTAGGAGTGTATTTCAATAATCCCTTAGGAACGGCTTTTCACGGCACACTGCACTTCAAAGTTGGGGTAGTGATTTCGACTATATATCAAGAGTGTGTGTAAGACGAGGAAACGGGCTTGCATTTATTATGCAGCTGGCTCTCTCCTCAGATCTTAGACAAAGAAAAACGTTCACCGATCCGAAAAAAGTTCATCGATCACCAAAAAGCTGCAAATGCCGTGGAGTACAGGGCATCCACCCCGTCTATTCGTAGTTATAGTCATTTTTTCCACACGGGACGCCCCCTCTAACCTAACCTAACCTACATAAGTTTATATTCCTTCTTCTTATCATAAGAACACTCATGTCTATTAGAGAGATTTTTATCACTCCCATTTCCGTTGAAATCCGGTTGCATGTGAACCTTAGGTGTCTTCTTTACTCACATTTCGAGCTAATTTACAATTTTGTTTCCTTTCGCAGTTCCAGCAATAAAATTGGAAGCTTCCCCGAAATCAATTTCCCAATGAAAGGCCATACAAGCATGGAAATCATATTCCTGCATGCTGAAAAAATATCTATATTAGGCCACCTCATAGGTTGATTACTTCACATTTCCATGTCTGCCTCATTCATAGTAAACATCTACAACTCCTATCCAACTCACATAGTCAGAGCTTCTTCAACATTATCCCGACGGAAACCAGCAGACTTATTTTGTGAAATCTATTTCAAACTGTGAATTTACCTGTATTCCTTCGAGAAGGAAAGGGGAGCTCATTAGCATATCCAGAGCAGGAAAATATGTTCGTGCTTCTCTACGGAACTAGACCGCGAATCAACCAATTTCCATTGAAATCGTTTAAAGTTTTTCCTTCCACTCAGTCATATTGAAAATTATTTCAGATACACACATTCCGACCTCGGAAAATACTGGAATACTCACCTTCTGAATTGAAACAACTTTTCTGTGAAAACTCATAAACTTTAGAAATAGTATTCGGTAAGGAATTTTGACTCACGCCGAAGCTTTCTACCGGGAGAGAGAAAATCAGGTTGCAGTCCTTTCCCAGAACTGACCCACCTTTGGTCGGCGCTCTTCATTCATAACCACATGCTTCTCATGGAGTAGACGAAGAATTTAAAGAGAATGAGGAGTGTTTTGTTTGCTTGGTATTCAACTGTGTGGAGAAAGAGAGGGAGAGGGATTGCTATATATAACAGAAGTCAGAGAGTAAATGAAAGCAGAAGGAGGGGTGGGTCGAGAACCTTTCCCAGTAAACTTTCGATCGTCTTTTGACCTATTTATTTCAATAAGCAGCAACAGCAGACTAGGAAAACTAGGGAACTGTTGTATCCCAAATACGCTGCCATTTACTATGTACTGCTGGTAAATCCTATGTACGGGAAAGCATACATATTTATGTATGTATATGAGAGGCAGGGAATTCCGACAGAGGCTTCGTGTAGCAGGGTAATGACATACTGCATACCTTTTGTAAGATAACGCACCCTTGTTCCCTTGCGGCAGCATACTTCTCAGCACTTTCCCTTTGATGATAAAAATCTTTTCTTTTCGTTCCATTCTATTTTTAGGGCCCTGTAGCTGCTTGTGACTTACAATCCAAAAAATTTTTAGGGAAAGTAACTGCAGCACAACCGTTGTATATATTATAACATCGACAACATTTTAGGGGTTGTACCGACTTTTATTTGTCTGGAATTTCATCTTTTGTTGATTTCACGATTCCTATTTCTTATCGGTCTTTGTATGAGCTTGCCCTATATTATTTCATAAATATGTGCGTATATATGTGTGTAGATATGCGGAACACAGCGTCTAGATGTGATATCAAGATGGTATGGACCCTGTTGCTGTAACTTGTAGAATTTCCTCTCATTGTGAAAATATCAGGGAATTTACTTGAAGGGTCGAAAAAATTATATTTCGCTTCATTTGGGGGTATTGGCGGGGCGTTGATTTGGTTGGGAATTTCCATGCGTTAAAGAACCAGTGAGGGTAGGAATATATTTTTTTATGATTTGTGCTTTTTTTGAATGGTCTATTTTGCATGCAAATGAATTGGAATTAGTCAGACTAAATTAATTTAGGGTTGAAATCCCCAGTTGTGGTTTGACTATTATTTTAATTATAGTAACTTTTGGGAAACGTGTTACTGAGAAACTTTCGTTTATGGGAATTAAGGACGGAACAATTTTTCATAACACGATGGCATTTCGTAAAAAAACGGTTGCTGTAAAATAATGTCATAACTTTTGATAACAGCAGTTAGGAATGTCTGGGCTGGACTAAATTTAAATCTTCATGAGAACCTTTGGTTTTATGGCTCTTCTCCAGTTCACGATTCAACATTGAGGCTATATACATCTGCCAGATGCTCTTCATTTCAGTACAAATGCTGCGAATAAAAAACTCCCAGAAATGAAAATATGTTGACCAATTAGGGATAAAAATATATATAATCGCCGTTTGAGATATTTTTCCTTCTCATGAGGAACAGGTAGATTTCGGAGGCCTGCAATAATCTTCAGCCGTAAAAGAAGATATAATAATTTAGGCCGAAAGGTATCTCATCGAAGAAAAATAATTTCTTTTATTATTTTCCACTTAACTGCCAAAATGCCATATATGTGGTCAAATTGTGTACTAGCTAATGGTTTTTGTCGAGCGGATCGTCTCAACCAATTACGAAACATTAATGAATGCCTGTTCAGGAAAGTGCGCTAATACATTCTTTATTCCTTGCCAGCGACCATTTTATGAAGTAAAAAAATGATGAAGAAATTGGCTACCAGATTATAGAATTTGTGCAATTCGCATAAAATATTGTTAATGACGTGAGCGCAGCTGATATGCCCAAAAAGTTCCCCACCTTTCCGAGCGTGGCTAGCACAAAGGCGTGGAAGCACGTGTCGACGGAATCAGTGGAGCTGCATTATTTGCAGACGGAACTTCACGGTCAGCTGAACCATTTCTTTAGGCTTTTCAGGTAGTTCTACCTCCTTAATTGACTTTGACCAACTTAGATTATTTTTTTTTTGCCTCGGTGCATTCCTAAAAATCACTAAGGCCACTATTTGGTCTTCTTCAACAAAGACCAGTCTAGGTAGGCATTTCAGAGAAAAGTGGAATAGACTTTATACACACCGCTTTCCGCTACTTTCAGCACCCCGTCTTCCGCCTAAGTCTTACTGTAATTTACCGTTATGCACTACTCTATTTACTGGGTTTCTCCTTCCCCCAACTTAACCCGGCAACCCAAGCATTGACAAAACTAAACTCCATATTGTCACACTCCATTTCCATGACTCCAATAATCACTTCCTCGCTAACAACTAACACCTCACTTTTCCAAATAAAAGAATCTCTAGTTCACTCCCCGCACAACTCCCAATTGATACTCCATAATTTCCAACACGAATCCACTCCATGCTCACCAAAACCTTTTATTCATCCTCGGAAATTTTTGTCCGACACCGTTTCTTCCCCATTCTCCTCAAGCTGTTTTTCAATTTCCAAAAATCGCATAGAACCACAGTTTTGCTCCCACAAGTTCATTTTTATGAAAAGGAAGACTGGCGTAGAAATGATAAGACTGACCACCCCTATTGTGGATGCGGTGACATGGATGAAAAATTATTGATGATGACACCACTCGAACGGAATAGTGGTCCAATGACAGCTGGTGGTAATAAGTACAATAAACGAACATAAAACAACACGATATGACTATGAACTATTATATAATGATCCGAATTATGATATATCGCGTTGTTTTTGACTTTATCGCTCGGCATACTTCGCAACTCTGGTGTATTGGAAATATTTTTAGTCGCTGGCAGCAGAAGTTCAATGCCATCCAGGGAGGGAGAATGGCTTGACCTATCTAGGGTCCTCCATTATAGAGGCATTTGATGAGTGGAACAGAAAAAGCATGTCAAGGAACAGCAAAGGTTTAATACGCTAGACGGTATTTCATTCGGACTGTATTTGGTTAGTCTAGACTGTGTTTGTCACTCTTTCTGATCATAGAATTATCAGAAAGAGTGATAAACACAGTCTAGACGAACCAAATACAGTTTATACGAACTTAACGAAATAAAAACTAATGGATAAGAAAATCTTTCGATATAGCTTGTCTGTGATAAATGTCACTAGTCAATCCACAGTTAACACAACAAGCCCAAAGGATAAAAAGTAAGCCGGTCCCGTCAGCATGGGAAATGCATTTCCCGTTTATTGCCGATAACCTCGAAAGCTTCGAGTACGATCCTCCACAATACTTTCACGGCTGACGCGTGAGATAAGCGACAACCATATTTTATTGTCCACGACACATTTACCTTCAACCCACCAAGGCAATCAGAACGGTTGAGAAATGCTTGGTAGGGTTCTGCAAATACTAGTATACAATAGTTGGAGCATAAAATTTAAAGAAGCAAACACCCAAGCCTTCACTTTTCTGAGAAATCTACTTTATTTCTAAATCCATCCCCAGCGAAACTAATAACCTGAAACTCATTGTCGGAAATATCACAATCAGCACCTCAGTTTCAGTTGAACACTCAACTAAATGAATTTCTAAAATTCAACTCTCACATCAGTCAACCAGATAACAAATTTAAGAGGGCGTGTTTCGTGCGAAATATTCGCGAAGGGGCCTGGGATCTATAGTCGACCTGACATATGTGAGCGTCACTTTAGCCTGGAGAGTTGCTTGTCAAGTTAGTGATGGCTAAACTCACAGTGATTACAAAGCAATCTGCATAGAGATCAAGGGTCAATCGAGTTCCGAAGGAAAATTTCCCAGAATGCCGAGCGGGTTTCCCGGCTGTTTATCGCAAGCTTTTGAGAGGGACGCATTTTCCATGGCACTCGTGCTCTAGATATCCCTGAATGATAGGGCCATAGAAAATATCAACCAAATTACCCAATGGTTGACGGAAGCATAACAAAACGGTAATGACCTGACCGCGCCTCCAGAGAGAAATTATTGCTACTATATTTCCTCGCCACGAAAACTAAGGAAGACACACAATAACATGGCAGCAGTTTCTAGTAGATGTGGAGGCCTACGCACCGCAGGCACGGATAGAGGTAAAATATTGCCTGGAAATGGTCGGCTTGACGTTGGCAGATGAGAAAATGCCTTGATAACAACCGAAAATACCAAGAGGATGTAGAACTCGGAGCGATGCAGACAGTGAGTCCGGCAAAGTCTTGACTGGAAAGAGTTGCTAGACCCTATCAGATGAGAAAATGGAAATGCTGTCAACGTGAAGGTCGGTAGGCATACGGTTATCTCCAAACCATCTCAATACCTGGCGATGATGAATAATGCCAAATTGAATTTAAGGGGGAAACCACATTAGGAGACCTATTTTCATGTACTTTTTGAAGTTTTTTTGTTAGCGGGAAAAATTATTTGGAATTCAGTCAAATTTGCGCATGACTAATAGTCACATTCCAAGTAACTCTAAATTTTTTTTTTTTGCAAAATTTAAAACAAAAAGAAAAGAATTACGCGAGAAGATTCTGCTAACAAAGGTTCTCCAAGTGCGGAGCGTATATCGACTCTAGCTTTTATCTGAAACCAAAAGGCTTTTATTTTCACATCACTAGCTTATTCTCTAAGAATATCGTTGCCGGTGAAAAAAATCAAAATCAAAAATTTTCACCACTTTTTTTAACTAATTCTGCAAAAAAGTATCATTAAAAATATGATATCATCTATTGTTCATATTCTTTGTTATTTTGTAAAGAATCATACCTCCAAATTCCTTACTGATCAATTCATTACTTTTTGAGCATGAATTCCCGCAAATGTGGAAAACGTCATTTTGAACAAAAACACATCTGAAAAACCTTTCTTCCGATAAGAAGATATTTATCATTTTTAATTACGAACAAAATACAGTTACAACAAATACAAATGCATTCGTAGAAGGGACTGATACCAAATATTTATAAATACACTACTTACATAACGCTACAGGATTTCGAAAGGACATAAAGCGACTCCTGGGCGGTGGACCCTGAGCCTGTACCCGATAGTCGCGCTAAAAAATCTAAAGGACCACGAATTCGATTCCCAATATATACGCTTCCCCCTTAAGGGAGCTCCTAGAGTAAACAAGTCAAAACACTGTCCGAGGTTGCTTCCAGCCGCGGTGGTGTGATCCATTCTGCTTTGTTCGTCATCTGTCTGGGCGGAGGCGCTTGCAACAGGTGAATTCGGTCTATCGACTGATGATTCCGAGGTTCTCGCTCTGTAAAAAATTCATCAGACCCGAATCTGCATGGGACTCATCTGAATTAGTTCTTACTATGAAATCTCACCGGAGGTTACCTGCTACCATGGGAACCCGGATGGCCCTCTGAGAGCATATGTTCCAGAAGAATTCCTTCTTTCGGTCTGGTTATTTGCGGTTGAACTCCTTGTAGGAGTTTTATGGTGGTTTTGCCCACATCGCAGGCAGAGCTCCGCTTTGGGTTCAAGCATGGAAGTGAGTTCGAAGGAGAACTGGTTTACAGTATCCTTCAGAATTTTCCAAATACAGGACGAGCTATTGATGGAAGTAAAGGACGGGAAAACTACAACGACGCGAGGCACAAATACCTAAAGGTAAGGTGAACTATTACTACCTAAATGTAAGTCTGCGGGCGGTAGAGAGAAAACAGGATTGGTTTTTAGTGCGTACGAATCCCACAGCACCTATTATATCTCCGAAGCGTACGGACGAAGCTGAAGCGAACTTGTCTTTCTAAGATACTTATTTGTTTGTCATTAACCCCTATGTGGACATAGCATGTCAACCGCACCTATGCTGCATCGCTGGTGGTTCCTGGCAATTTGCTTCAAATCACCCCCGATTTATAATGTATTAGGTTAAGTTTAGATTTGAATAGTAGTTGATAACTTGCTCGAATTGGTTTCTGCTTATGAAATATGAACCCAAAAATATTGATTAATTAAAAGCTCAATTGATCAACCCGTTCATTTATACAAACAGTGTGCAAAATTATGTCTTGTACTGATAATTAGAAAGACAAACATCTTGACCGTAAAAATGCTTCCCCTTCGGTGGTTCACCCTTTTTCCAACATTATCGAAGAAACGAATTATGTAACTATCACTAAAAGGACGTGACAAAACATGTTTGTTCGTCCTGTCATCATCCAAGAAAAAAATACTGTTCAAAGGAAAAAACAAGATGTATCTATCAATCATCTAAACACTTTCCAAGAAACTATAGTATCTCATCATCCTCACTATGTTCTGGAGCAAAAATTACTTGCTACTCATGTCGACCTAGGAGCTTTTGAACTTAAAGGGGTAAGCGCATCTCCCATTTTCACCAGTTGAGCATAGACAGAATTTACTTTTGTGAATTTATCTAATCTTTCAGTCGTATTATAGCGAATATATTTATTCTCTTCTTCTTGCGATTTCAGCTTTTGAACTTAAAGGGGTAAGCGCATCTCCCATTTTCACCAGTTGAGCATAGACAGAATTTACTTTTGTGAATTTATCTAATCTTTCAGTCGTATTATAGCGAATATATTTATTCTCTTCTTCTTGCGATTTCAGTGATTTTTTATCATTTTAGATATGAAAAACATGATGGTAATTTCAAGAAAAACTTTAACTAAAATGATAGCAAAAAAAATCTTGTGGTCTTTGCTCCCTTAAATAATTCTTTGTATCCATTGACACTTTCTTTGTCAGGATATAATACACTCATTTCGGTTCGGGGACCCTTTCAAACCATTACCCTGATTGAAAACATGAAAATTCCGACTGGTCAATGATCTATCTAACCGAAAAAAAAACAGTCATGAAAATCTATATTCAGTTTAGTCGGATGGATAGACAGATCCGTTACCTACGTAGAATTGGACTTAAAGCTAACAACTTCTTCACCAAAAACGGTGGTAAATTTAGTATGCCAAAATTACAGGGAATTGTAATAGTTAGAATGTTACGTAATGTGAATGTATGTATGTAACGTTTGACAGGACGCACATGACTATCAGATTGCTCCACACCTAGATCCCGACTCAAGTTCAGATACCATTGAAAGTATCACTTGCATCTATGAAGTCTATTATTAGCAACATAATCTATTCAATGAAATTCATCGACTTCCTGTTCCGCTGCAAAAAAGGAAATCTTATTAAGTTACGCCTAACTCTCTCCAATAAAATAAGTTAGGATGGGAGTTTCTTTAACTTCCCACCTCCTCCCACAGCTTTTCCTGATACTTCGAGCGTATTTACAAGCATTGAAGAATTTTTCCAGCCATTCACTCACAGGGCTAGGTTTTCCTGCCGAAATAGCTGATAGTTATCCGAAAATGCGAAGGTCATTAACTAAAGTGTCAGTCATTATGTCTGGGGATACTCTAACTACGATAATACGAGTTGACGGAGATTTGATTTAATGTTAAAGAGATGGTTTGCTACATTGTGTCTTCAGGAATTCTCTGCACATAGTGTCAGAAACCATTCAGTTTACTTAAGGATTCGTCTAGAACCATCACAACACTACAATTCTGTAGTCATCATTGTAACGATACAACTAAATGAATGATTGCTAAATGGCGGAAAAGGAGAAGATTACGGAAGATTTCGATGATTCCGGGCGAATTTCTGTGTGTGCTTCGAATTTGGGTCAAACAAATGCTTAATAGCAACCAAATAAGGAAATGAAGGAGTTAAGTTTAACGCAATAGGATCCATGAAGCGGAATGAAGCAGTGAGAATAAATTACAGCCTAGTTAGTCACTAAAGTAAAACGGTTTGTCATTTCGTGAATTGTGGAAATTAGGTTCTTGTTAGAATCAGGACAGTGATCAGCGCAATGATGCAACACAAAATAAATTTGAGAGCGTGTAGTTTGAGTAAATTTCCCACTACTTATTACAAAACATAAAAACGAGATAGGAAACTAATATTTCGGAAATGTACATAAGTCAGAAAAAACTGAGCTTGGAGTTGATATAAAAAATTTACCTACATATCAGGTAAACAGTAATTTTGGAGGTAATTTGGTAAAGAAACGAAGTTGTTAGATAAAACTGATCCTGGGTAAAGAGTGAAACTAAATTAAAAACAGCGAATTATCTGACCGAGATACATTCCCCATGCCCCATACATATACTCGTACAAAGCAACACTTTAGACTAGTGTCTGAATCTAACCCTCAACTAACTCGTTCCATGCTTACAAATCTATAAAAACAGTTGACAGTATTATAGACCAGAGAAATGGATATATACACGCTTGAAGCACGCTTATATGACCACAACGTGTCGGGAGTAAGAGTGGGATTTATATTAAAATCTGGGACCAATCAGCATAGCATTTTTTTATTTAAAGGGTCAAACCAATTCATAAGGGATATGGATATTTTGAAGTGGTGTCTTCAAAGCAAGTGGCAAACTATGGGGGGAATACTCCGTAAAAGTTAAGAAAGAATTAATTTTTGGACCATTTAGGGTGAATATCGAAATGCTAGTTGTATTCGAGTAGCGTATTGCTCCTTTGCTTTACTCATTAACGATGCAACAACCCGTATTCGACCTAGGCCCGCCTTCGTAAGGAACTATAAAGTATCGTAAGGAACTATAAAGACACGAGCATGAACGCTGATACGTTGTTGATTTTCCTAAACTTCTGTCTTCTTTCAGTGAAGTAGTTTCTCTGTCCGACGGATTTCGTGGCAACTTTCTATACGTACTTGCATTTTTAAGGTTTTGCATGAAACAACCCCTCATTAAAATCGGTTTACTGTTTGTCTACCTGTCACACACACTTTTACCAGAAATGATTGTTCCTATTTATACGAAATTTGGTGGAAAGGTAGGAGCTAGGAATTCCCTGGAATGCATACAAAAGTGGGATATACAATTAAGCTATGTAGGGTATCAAATGAAAGCGGGGACTCGAAAGTGATATTTTCTTTCTTTCTTATACTTAACCGAAAAATTAAAACAAGTCGGGAAACTGGAAGCTGGACGCTTCAGGTACGAAAGGTTTTGTGTATTTCTTTGTACGTAGCACGTAATATATGCATATATTATCTGAGAATATCCACTTTCGGATGACATTGACATTCATAGGCTTGAATTTACAAGGAAGTGACAACTTTGACGTATTATAACTTTGCTAGTAATAGTGGTATTTCGACCAAACTTGGTGAGATCATGCTCTATGTATATACCCTATATTATTGCGAATTTTTATGTTGCCAACATAAACTTAAGGGGGGTTTTACAGCCAATTACTAAAAATTATGGTAATATACTATTATTAACTTTATTTGTGCAGATATCAGTATGGACGGTATTTCGGAGCCCAGGGACCATATAGTGGCAGCCTCCTGATTTTTTTCAGATTTTTCGATTGGGTAGTTTCTGAGAATGGCCCCCTTAAAGGAATGGTCACTTTCAACCCCCCGCACTCCCAACCTTTCTAACAAATGTCAAAACTAAGACCGGCTTCGAAAAGTACTAACCGAGACCTTTAATTTGATACCCCACATGAGTATATTTGATGGAAAAAAAATTTACACCCCCCTTTTGCATGATTGGGAACCCCCCTTAAATTCAACGTGAAAGGATGTAACTCACTGTGTGCGTGAGCGTTCACAGTTCCCACCTTTCTACCAAATTTGGTGTCAATCGTTGTAACCGTTTCCGAGAAAAATGCGTGTGACGGACAGACAGTAAACAGATTTTAATAAGGTTTTGTGTTTAAGCAAGTCGGGAAACCGGAAGCTAGACGCTTCAGGTAAGATGGGTTTTGCTTCTCTCTATGTGAGGAACGATCAATGCAGAGTGTGTACATAGTTAAAAATTCCATTGCACTCAATTTTTTAAAAAGCCATTTACACAAATAATTTGATCCGGTAAGCATTGCATTGATAATAGTCAACCTATTAGACGCTGCAAACTAGAAGTTAAATATTAACAGCAAATTTGAAAAATTAACCTACAAGAGATTATTATTATTCTGTTAAGGGAAAGTCGCACCGCGTCCTTGAAGAACTATTGTGCCCCTTTTACTAATTATAGTGTACCTGTTGATCATGTATCTCAAGCAGGCCTGTAACCGTTAGGAACTTTAGTATGTTCCCCACTTCCAGAAGTTTCAGCTTTGCATCTGGTATTAAGTGTTCTCCCAGATGTATCGACCTACTTTGCACAAGTGCCGGACACTGTCCCAGGACGTGTATAGTGGTTTCGTCCTCCTCCTCACAGAACCTGCACGCAGTGTCCGTAGATATCCCTAGCTTCCCTAGGTCATAGTTCAGCCGACAATGACCAATGAGAATTCCCTCTATGATTCGGAGGTTCTTTTTGGTGAGGTTCAAGCAATCCTTTGTACGCATGGGCTCGTATCCTCCAATATGCAGCCTGGACTGCTCCATCCTTGGTAGGTCCGCCCAATATAGTTCCCTCAACCGTTTCTCTTTGTTTCTTAGATTCATAGCCATGAAACCGTTTCCGACTCCACAGAAGGGTTCTGGCCCGTGTGAAGACATCCCTGCTCCCTTCTTGGTTAGTTCATCCGCTGCCTCATTGCCTTCCAACCCAGCATGGCCTGGAACCCAAAGTATCCAGACCTTGTTGGATGAGCCGGGTGTATTCAGTCTCTCAAGGCATTCCCATACCAGTTTAGAGTTCACCTGGTTTGACCTAAGTACCTTGATCGCAGCTTGGCTATCGGTGAGAATAGCTATGTTCTGCCCCCTGTAGTTCCTTTGCAGATTAAAGGAGGCACATTTGTCTATGGCGTAAATTTCCGCCTGGAATATGTTAGTGTACCTGCCCATTGGCTCAAAGTACATTTTCCTTGGACCAATGACACCGACACCCGCTCCCTCTGCTGTGAGGGATCCGTCAGTGTACCAAGTAATCAGTTGCTGGTTTAAGCCATATATCGCAGCCATGCTCTCCCAGTTTGCCTACTTGCCTACTCCAACGTGTTTCACACTTCTTATCGAAGTGAAACCTCGTTGTCATGTTGTCCCTCGATATCAGTAATTCGGGATACCGCCTAGAAAGGATATCAATCTTCCTTCGATTTAGGCAGCTCCCCGCCTTGTGGCGCGGCAGGATTCGCAATATTCGAAATTTATTTCGAATGTTGCGAATGCGAACAAATAGATGGCGCGGGACTTTCCACTTTGTAGAGCTCGCCACGGGAGTGGAAGACTAGCGAGAAAGTGTGCCATGAGTTAGGGGCAGAAAGAAACATATGAAGCGAGATCACTCTCTTCTGCCTCTAACGTTTAAAATAGTCGGTTATCATGCGGTGCAGTTTTTTAATTAATTTAAACTCATTCATTAAAATTAATAAAGTCTAATTATTACATCTATTGAGTATTGATTGTAAAAACTGTTAGTCTATGCTCCGGCGTACCTAAAAATTGTAGTTTGCAAGAAATGGACTATTTTAGTTAAAGCCTCACTCATACTACCGGCCATCCTGAATATTGATCCCCTTGCCTGCATCTGTATGTGTAGATGGAGAGGGGTTAATCCCAGAAGGACCTCCAGGGATGCCGTTGGGCATGTCCTCATTGCCCCACTGATACACACGCAAGCCAGCCTTTGGAGCTTATGTAATTCCCTGGCTTGTCTGCTGAGTTGGGTTCTGCCCAGATTACCGCTCCATAGGTAATCATTGGCCTTACTATTGCATTATATATCCAAAGTAGTATCTTCGGGCTGCAACCCCATTTTTTTTCTGCTATGGATCTGCAAGTCATCAGAGCCCTTGTGGCTTTCAGACAAGTGTTTCCGACATGTGTCTTCGAGAGTAATTTTTGGTCTAGCGTGTTTCCCAAATATTTGACCTCTGTTTCTCGTTTCACCTCCATATCATGTAATGTTATGGCTGTCAGGTGATCCAGCTTACGCCTCCTAGTGAATGGTACTATGATGGTTTTGGTTGGGTTGATCTGCAGTCCCACCTTCCTGTACCAGACACTAGTAACCCTTAATCCAGTTTGGATTCTATCACATAGGGTATCTTCATATTTGCCCCTACAGATTAGAACAATGTCGTCCGCGTAGCCCTGGACTTGTATTCCAGTATTAATTAACACGTCCAGGAGTTCATCCACTACCATACTTCACATCAGTGGCGATAGTACTCCACCCTGTGGACAAGAGATACAAACCAGTCGGAATACCGGAAGCTGGACGGTTCGGATATGAAGGGTTTGTGTTCATCTTGTGTGAGAAATTTGCTATTCACGTTTTCCCATTCGCTTATACCTCCAATCGAAAATATTCCTTACCCAATATATATGTATTTCCGTTCATATGAGTCCACTCTATATGATGATGACGTCATACACGCCCCAGAGGGCGGGCGGTAAATTCACTTGAATACACAATTTCTTCTATAACTTTGTTAATAATAGTTAGACTTTTGCCGAACTTTTCAAAATTATGTATTATGTTATTTGCTATAACTACCAAATTTAGTACTTCTAGGATGAACTTAAAGAGGGGTTTTGGGCAAATTTCTGTAACATGGTAATATATTATTATTAACTTTATTTAAACATATATCCGGAATGGTATTTACTTTGCGGCCTAGATTTCGTATGGACGCATCGTTGTGATTTATTTCAGATTTTTTGGTTTGATATGTTTTGAGAACGAGACTTGTTACCCTTTTTGGGTCACACATTTTGAGCCCTCACTCCCCTAAGTTCCACACAGTATCAGAAATATTATTAATTTCCAAAAGTACTAGCTGAGCTCTTTCATTTGATACCCCCCACGGCCATATTTGGGGGGGGGGGGGGAAATTACACCCCCTTTCACATATATATCTCAAATTCAACACAAAATGGCGCCATTTGCTATATGTAAAGGGACCACACCCTCTAGCCAAATTTCAAGATAATTGGTTTAGCCGTTTCTAAGTAAATCGGCCTTGATAGACAGACGGACATACAGACATCGAATCGATTCTATAATAATAAGGTTTAGTTTTACACGAAACTTTAAAAAGGGTTCTGAAGAAGTAGATTCCTCTTGAATGAAATTGTAATATTTCAGTTATTCTCTTTAATTATGATATCAGCCTCTTGTTTACATGGCTTAAGATGCAGTGAATTCGCGCGAAATAGATTAGTTTGAACTGCCATAACTCTGATACTAATAGCCGGATCTCCATGAAACTTGGCAGTATTTTGCACGATACTGTCCTCTGTGCTGCAGTTACTGTTAGGATGAAGGAAGGTGTTTCAGTCAATTTCATAAAGTTGGTAATATACCATCAGAAAATTTATTTGAGCAGATATCCGAATAGGACCTATTTTGAGGCTCTAGGTCTCATATAAATGCACCACCCTGATTTTGTGCAAATTTTTGTGTTGGATAGTATCCGAAAATGAGTCCTGTCTCGTTTAAAAGTGCACATTTTGGCTTTACGCACTTAGCAATTCACGTCAAAATTAATATCAGTTTCTGAAAGTACTAATTGAAACCTTTCATTTGATACCCCACAAGACTACATTTGATGAAAAAAAACAAATTTTCATCTCCCTTTGCGTGTATGGGGAGCCCCCCTTTACGTTAATTATGTCACTCACTTTATATCTAGGATTTCATAGTTCCCATATGTCCATCAAAATTCGTTCGGGGCGGTTTATTTTACACAAAACCTTAAAAGCTGCCACTATATGGTATCTAGGCCTGAAGATACCCTTCCTAACGATATCAGTTTAAATAAAGGTAATAATGGAAAGTTAATGCCGTATTTTTTCAGTGAATTGAATTGTCATGATGCGCCCTCATAGAATTTCTGTAATTTGCAGGCACTTGTTGAATTCTTGTTCTTTCCCTATAGAGAGTTTTCAAGAGATCAGAATAAATGCTAGTCTGAAGGCACAAGATCAGGACTATACGGTGCCTGAATCAAAACTTCCCAGCCAAGCTCTTCCAGTTTTTGTTGGGTAGCTAAATTTATATCTGGTCTCACGTTATTCTGTTGAAAGAAGACGCCACGGGATTTCATCAATTCTGATCGCCGTTTCTCAATTGCTTCGCTTAGTCTCCCTAGTTGTTGACAATAATTTGGCCATCCTGGAATATCTCATATTGGATAATTCCCTCGTTCTACCATACACAGAGCATCTGGTTCTTCAATCCCTGCTTTGCGAGCGTTTACGGAGCTGTTAATCGCTTCTTCGACAACCGTTTTCGCTGCACAGCATCGTACGTAATCATTTCCAATAGCTGCTTGTTTTTAAACTTTCAACAGCTCATTGCATGCATAAATTCGATCGATTCATTTTTAGCTCCTAAGCAATCTCACGAGTGGTCGCACGCGGATTTCCATGGATTTTTTCCATTTATTTCGTCGACTTTTTCCATCATTGGCCGGCCAGAGCGAGGTGCATATTTAACAATGAAATTTTCCAAACGAAACCGCTTGAACTCATTGTGCTATAAGTATTGTTACAGCATCGTCATCTTTTTTCACGGGCCATGCAAAATATTCTATGAACTATCCAAATTCAACCCCATATTCTGGCAAAATGCTACAGTTTTCACCAGCCTAATATATTTATATATTTACCTGGTGTACCAGGTTAATCCCGCCTTTCATGCGACCAGACGCGTGTCATGCGTTGCGGATAATGACATGACCCACCGGGTCAGATACGAATATCGCAAGTTAATTTTGTTTGTTTACAGGCGCGGACAAACGAAACGTTTCCATTTGTGTTTGTCTTTTCTAACTTCCCTAACCTAACCTTTCCTTTCTGGGGGAGTAAACCTCCTTAAAAAAATCCATAATCCGGGGTGAAGAAATCGACCTACCTACTTTACTACCTACTAAATTCCTTCCCTACATTTGAAGGTAACCATGGAACTAATATTGGGATTCTGTTGTAAGGTTAACTGCTTACCTAATATTCGTGGAAACTAATAGGAGATATTAGTTTAAATTCTACTAATGGGACTCCAGGGACACGAAAACAGTACCCAATACGGTTGAGAGTCGCTCAACAGCATCAGAGCAACTCTTCGCTCTTCGATGAGGCCTTTGGCCGCGTTCCAAGTCGCATTCACAGAATTTGCTAAAATTCTCCCAGGCACTAGGCCACAGATCCTAAAATTTAGTTTAGTTTGCTTCGGCAATTTTGGCTGATCGTTTGGCTAGCGAGATTACTGCGACAATGGTTCATAGCCTGGTCTACCTTGCGGCTACCACAGTTATTCGTCTCAATAACCAACATCTTGGAGCGAATAGCAGAGGCGCATGCAATACGGCTTTACCGTTCTGGGTATTTCGACTCAACAAAAGATTCGAAAAGTTAAGAAAGGAGATTGACGTGTCACACAAGCACTTCTTGGAAATCCATCACCAAGAGTGCATAGAAGTGTTGCGGACATTATTGGAAACTAACACGCCCTAGTTCAGCAGGGAGCCCGGTATGCAGTTGGGTTTTGAGAAATGTCGCATGAAAACAATTGTTCGGGGAAAACATACCGACAATGCAGAATACAGCCAAAATGATATCAAAATTGAGGGTACTGATTCGGACGACGCCTACAAACACCTCGGCATATAGTAAGCAACAATCGTCGAATCTTACTTCACTCCCACAGAAGATCAATATGAGGAAAAAGAAACCCATATAAAGAATTTGTTGCATTGATATCGAAACCTCCAACAACGGAGCATTCCTAATTTCAATTCACACATGCTCCAAGATTCTTTAATCACCAACTACAGGTTATGCAATTGTGAAGAGGAGACCATCTAGCACATAACATACACAGATTCTCCATCCAAACCTTACGTTCAAGTATAACCTAGTGTCACTATCCTTATTATAAGTATACTCCGGAGAGAATGGAAAATGATCGGGCCAAACTATTGTGGGATCACAGTATTATCATCGACCACAGTGTTAATCACAATAGACCTGATCTAGTTCTGATTCTCAAGGGAAAACGAGCATAGTTCATAATCGACGTAGCCCTTCCGTGGGACCGAAACACTGTTGAAAAACAGCATAAAGTAGACATGGAGACTACAAAAGATCCAAACAGTCTCAGACGTAATTTCAGCGACCAGATTATTCCTCCAAAATCTACATAAAGCGCTAAAAATACTGGATCTAAGGGTGGGACTAAACATTGAGATGCAGCCTGTACAGCATGACGTTACCAAATTTGGTGGGAATCGTTTTTCGCGCAAATTGAGATTGAATGTCAGTATTACACTGAAGTGAATGCTCTGACATACTAACCACATAAGTATCACGAACTAATATTTTTAATAATAATAATCATTGGCGCGACAATACAATTGGATCAGTGTCTCGAAGGATGTTAGAGCACTTCATTCAAGGTTAGTATCGTGCTGACCCGTAATTGTTACTCCGATTTGACTCAGTTACTCATTCACAGCTGAGTGGACTGGTATCCGACATTCAGTCACGATACAAATTTCTCTGCTACCAATTGAAATTTGAACCGTAACCTTTCGCAACGACAGCCAATCGCTCTAAGCACTCAGCCATCCGGACACCAATTCTTGCATAGTAAATATACAAAACCCTTCATACCTGGAGCACCGAGCTTCTCTATTTCGATTTATTTTAAGGTTTTTGCATTGTTCGGTATGTACCATTCTGCGCTTGAACCAAATTTGATATATCCAGTGATAATTTGTCCATGGAATTGTGAAGGTTAGTTCTTAAAGCTTCACCTCCATAGCATCTGATAGTTGTGATTATTTCGGCATTCCTTTTCTACTTTCCGGTGTTATGGAGAGCTTCATTCACGATCTCTTCAATGTCTATCCGTCTTCCACACGAACTTTTCTAACAAACGACGATACCGGTTGACACCAAATTTGATGGAAAGGTGGGAAATTACGCACTTTAAACTTAAGGGAGGGGGCCCCATATAGTACCTTTTGAATTACTCCACACAAGTGAAACCATCGTGTAGCAAAATCTGCTTACATAAAAATCAATGTTTGTTTTACGCTCTCCTGATTGCCAGAGGAGATTTAAGGTTGTCCCGTAACTCCGCCAACGAAATATGATATGCTCTGACATTCATCGAGAATGAAAGGTGGCAGAGTTTGATTTGCATGTCGTTAATTTGGTTGAAAGTGGTCCCATCTAAAGAGTTGTACTTTTGTTTGCCAATTTCTTTCCACGTTTCCTTTGTAGGGGCATTCACGTTTAGGGGGCTGATGTTTCCAAATTTGCTCTGCAATTGCTGAGTGCACCGCCGTGCCATTTGATTAAGATATCCTGGATGGCGAACTCGGCCAATGAATGAAGAATCTACACCGTCTTTATCTTTGGAAAACATACGTACATTAACAAATGCTACGAGTGATGGAGACCACAGGGGTGGGTGGGTGGGTGGGTGTTTAATATTTCATAAACAAAAACACAAAGCTACAAGTTCCCAGATTCTATTTTCCAACTTGTATTTCAGTTGCACCAGAATGAAATTTTATATTAAACTCTATTCTGCCTGTTGTAGGATTTTTGCCTTCTTCCTACTACCTTCGGTGGCGCATAGTCTTTTATCTTGCATGAAGAGTATCAATAAGCTCGTGTGGTAACGATAATTAGATTCCCCGCCAAGTAAATATTAAAGGTATAAATATCTAAGCTAACTTGCTTAGCTTCCCATAGCAATTTTCACTCGTCGCCTTTATATACAATTAAAATTGGTGACAGCCACCATAACTTGTAGCCAAAAGATGGAAATTATTGTTATCAGTATATCTTCGGAATGTTCTGGCAAGAACTGTTACAAAGAAAGTATCACGTCGGCATACAAGTGAAATGGCTATGGGTTAATTTGAAGGCATAAGTGGCAATGAAAAGCGCACATAATAAAAAAAGCGGTCAATAAATTTCTGCTAATGCTTGAAATTGTTATCGTTGAAAAATAAAAGCGGCAGAGAAACTGTGGCTACATTTCCTTTCTGCTTTTTTCAATATCTAATTCGTCCTTGAATTCCGTGGCGACCCTCAGACGCGTAATCTACTTCAGAAATCGTCTATGAACGCGTTATCTTTCACAGTGTATCGTTTGCTTCTTTCAAGAAAAAGACATTGAAACAGGACTTAGCTCCACATATTCCCTCACTAACGTTGTACCCAAAGTTAACTTATTTTGTCAGCACCTATGGTTAAAATACACTTTACATTATTCAAATGAATTTCCTCAATCAAATTTATTGAGACTTCACCAGCAATTTTAATATTGCATCGTTTACCTTAAATTCAATCCGCATATTTTCTGCTGGTTCGAACGTCTGAAAACCCATAAAAAATTCACCTCCCAACAAAACGAGGTCAAACCATCTCAGCAATCCAACGTCGTTATATTGATGTGAAGCCCCCAGTTTGAAGGTATTCTTTGGCTATGAAATTCTCAAACTGTGCCATTGACAAAGCCAACCCTTCAATCGGTTAGTGGTTAGGTGCAGCAACATTCGACCGAAACAGCTTGAATGTTCGATTGCAGCAGAGACTGATACTGAGGACCAGGGCAAATTATCGCAATCGGAAACTGGGGTGATAAAACTGAGGTGAAGCGACGGAAATTGTTACAGCGTGCCGCAAATTCACTTGACCAAATAAACAGTTCGACCTTCCCTTTCATATCCACTCCAACATGTTTTTCCGTTTTTCACGTTTCCATCATCAGATAGCGGGCGCAAGGAGGCATAGAAGTGCATATCCGCACACGGAGAGACAGAAGGACCTAGTCACCGTCGACAATACCATAAACGTACAAAATGAGTTCACGGCTATATGGAATAGCATAAGACTTCTTTGTACAGTGATGTTTCGTAGTGGAATTTATCAGATGGAAAATATGTCGACAGGGTGGAAAATAACTTTAAAGATTGAAGAAATTGCTTCAGCGTCTTGCAAATAACTAAAGCACCAACAAAATGCAAACCCCTTAATAAGAAAACTGCAACAATAACAGGAACGCCGGCGACGACAAGATTAGGGTAGTATTGAATGTTACTCAAACCCGGAATTCTAGCCGCCCACCCCCACGTCGCCACCCCAAACTCGACGAGCCAAGTACCAAGCTTCTCACGTGCAGCCCTGACCAGGTAAAAGTAACCTGAGAGTTCGTTGACTAGTTGACCTAGTTTACATCAACTTTACTTCGATGGTCTTGCCAGCTGAGTCTGCACAGTCAACTCCTCACCAAGTTATCACGAGGGCAGGGATATGCAATTGTAGCTTTTTTCGAAAAGATATCCAGTTTGTGTGCAATACCCGCTCAATGAGGAGCCATACTTGAAAACATGAAAACTCTTACCTGCCTGCTTCAATATAAAATAACTCGCTCAAGAGAATATTGAATAAATCTCTTGCTATTGTCCTTGAAACAAAATATTACGTAATATTTCCCATAATAATACTCGTTGTACATGTGGTGCTCGTTGCTGGCAAATTACATTCTGCATAAAAGCTTAATGGGAAAACAGACCTAGCGAGAGGCCCAACTCATTTCAGGCTATAATAACGTTTTCAATGTGATCCCTAGTCTAAAGCTTAACCAGTAATGGAGTATTAAAATAATTATCCCAGGAAGGGTGAAAAATATTGTTTCCACCGAAACATTATTATCTCAAGGTATCGCTGTTTGGGGAAGTTTAACACAGCGTCGCTATGAAACCAACGTATTTTGTAAGCCTGTAGACTTTGGCTCTATAGGAAATACCAATTAGAAGGGCGTATTATCCTGATTTTTTTCTTGAAATTGGAATATAATACCTACCCATCTACGTACTTAATGAAACCGATAATTCCCAACATTTTTTGGGAATACATATATATAAATAGAGTTTGGGAGATAAATTTGAAATAATTGTAAATTAGCCCCTGTTTCACGGTATAAGAATCATCTTTGTTTTTCTATTATCTTATACCAATCTGATGAAAAAAATAAATTGCAAATAATTAGTAATATTGCACTTTTCCTACCACATTGATCTTTTGTCATTTCCATAATCGTTTCAATTTCCTGAAACCTTCCGCGGCTTCACAATATTAAACTTACCTCTGCCATGCGGACCAGCGTGACCGAAACACGCTACAGGAATCTTTGGCCCAATATTGGCATGAATTATAACGATCAAACATCATCGATTTGAAATATTGAATTGTCTGGGCCGAGACAACAACCCTATTTTTATTATGGAACCAAGTGATCCTGAGTTCGCCATTTACTTGATGACAGATCGCATGAGCTTGCCTCAATACTGCCGAATGAAACCGTCAGCAATTAATTTTTGGAAAAACAACCTTCTCAGTGAAATTATGCGGTGTTTCCAACGATTAATTATTTGAAGTAATAAAAACTTGTTGTTTCTTTTTCGTTGGTGTGGATATTTATTCTTGCAAATACCGATATTTCGGGAACCACTTGTTCCCTTCATCAACAAGTTTCTTGTTAGCACTGATGAAGGGAACAAGTGGTTCCCGAAATATCGGTATTTGCAAGAATAAATATCCACACCAACGAAAAAGAAACAACAAGTTTTTATTACTTCAAAACAACCTTATCAAAATCGGTTCACTGTCTGTCTGTCTTTTTTTAAGGAGGTGGAAATTTTCACAAAGAGCTAACCAATCACTCCCCGATGGACGAGATTAATCTGTGTGTCCAACGACCCTTCCCCGAGCGTCCCCATCGCCCTTGCCATCTATTGACAAATCTCCGTATTTCCGCATCCGTCAACGATAAAGAAGAGGAGCCAGGATACCAATCGGTATCATTCCCGAGATAACGAACGCTGCATCATCCGAGACAACCTTGAAGGCGGAGCATACCCTCAAGGCTGTTCTTCTATAGGCTGCAATTAGTTAATTAGCATTAATTGAGGACCGGAAATGCAAGATCAAGCTCACAACCCCAGCTGTAAGCAACTTAGAAGCATGAAGTGGCTCTCTCACGTTCGGCATCATCGTTGCCATGGCCATGCTTGCAAAGGATGGTTTCTCACAAACATACGACAACAGCTGCTTATAACTGAACTTCGCGTCTATCTTCACTCCCAAGAATTTGATTGCCTGCTTGGAAGTAGGGATATAATTCCCAATTTGAATACGGGCATAATTTCTTTTACCGCGCGTAGCAATGAGGACCGCTTCCGTTTTTTTCCTCCGCAGACGTCAGACGAGAACTCTCCAGGCAAGAGTATAACTGACTACTTTTGAGATGCTCTGCATCATCGGCATAATCCACCACCGTAGTTTCTTCTGGAACGAACAAAGTGAGAATATCATAGTACATGATATTCCACAGCAGCGGGCCCAGTACGAAACCCCGTGGGACACCCGCAGAAACGGCGTGCTCTTCGGGTCATACCAAAGCCTCCGTTCTTGTAAATAATTTTTGACAATAGCTGCGAGATAGGCGAGAATACCGATTTGATTTCATTTCTCACCTCTAGGGTCAACACCACGCAATATTTTTTACGTGATTTGCATCTTCAGCGAAACCAGTAACCATACCCGCAGGTTTTCTGTCCCTTATTCTATCGCAAATCTACAGCAACTCGTCTCTAGTGACTAGTGGAATTGCCGTCACATTTAGAGGTAGCTGGGAGCTCCTTTTTTTTTAACAAGAGGGAAGAGGGCGTGATCTGGGGAGATGAACGGCCTCTAAATCATCCCATCACAATTCTAAAGGCGCTCCACCACGGGTTTATGGTACATTCGCTTCCGGGCAGAGCTCCTTAAAGCATTCTCTCCGTTGAATAGCAATTTTGAGGCTTTTACGGGCTTTTTTACAGGCACACTCTGTGTGTCTATCTGTCGTACGCACTTTCTCAGAAACAGTTATACTGATTGACACGAAATCTGGTATTCTACCGGATGGAACTATGAACCCACACACATATTGCAACATATTGAACTTAAGGGGGGGTCACCAAACTCAAGAAAGAGGGGCAACATTTTTTCACTAAATATGGCCATGTAGCATAGGATATGAAATGAAAAAAATTGATCTTACTTTCCGAAGCAGGTGCAGTAGAATTTTGATAATTCGTATGGTCCAGGGGCTGATAATTCGGTACGAAATCTCGGGATTACCAATTATCGGGAGCGCAAAATAGAAAAAATTATATTTGGAGACCGGTAAATTTGTACGAATTAGTCGGAAATATAAATATTCGATGTACGAATCATCAGGACTCCACTGTATAAGTGGTTGCAAAGGAAAAGATTGCGGGGGTCAGAAAGGAGCCATTTATTTCAAAAACCCATTCTCAGAAACCACCCAACGGAAAAATCTGAAAAAAAATTTAGTGTCCACGCATATGATATCTAGGCCATGAAATCTTCCGTTACAATATCTGCTCAAATAAAATAAATAATAGTATATTCTTATATTTTGAAAATTGACCGCGAACTCCCGTTAAGTTCATCCTAAATCCAGTTTTAATATGAAGCAGCATATTGGAAAGTTTAGTGGAAATCCTACCATTCTTAATAAAGTCACAGTAAGTCAAAGATGATTCTTTCTCATCAAATTATTAATCCCCAAGGGATCGAATATAAGCACCACATGGAATTGAAAATCGGGATATTCAACGTTTTTACACTACGAGCTATTTATACATGCAACCATCGCGTACCCAAATATTCTTGAGTAAAAAATCAGTAAAATCCTTCATACTTAAAGAGCCGAGCTTTCGATTGTTGGTTTCGGATTGCTATAAAACAAGTGTATGGGGATTTAAAAGCCTCGAGATGGCATCCGGATCAGTCATTCGATAAAGCCTAATGGCGAAACCGATCACGACGAGCCGACCTCGCTTGTGAACGGGGCAAAGGCTAAAGAAGAAGAAGAAGAAGTGTACGGGTAATCAAAACAAAGGCTGATTTTCAGACAATCGATCGATTACCTGAGCACTAATTTCGGGGACTGTAAGATTGCGGTTGGATAAAAAAAATAACTTTACAGACAAATATTTCAGTACTGTTTTTTAGCTTCCACTGCATGGCGCGGCCACCAATGCCATTGTCGCCCTTCCTTGACCTATCCATTGCCGCTTCCACCTTTCGATCACGTACTTTCCTAGATATATAAGTTAGTGTACTCCTTCGATGCTCTGCCCATTAATGCAGATAGGACGAGTACGACGATTCGTTGCTTTTGTCAGTTTTTATCTTCAGTCCAACTACACCTGCCTCTTTTTCCAAATTCAGAGCTATTTGACGAGGGTCCATGGACCGATAAAAGAGGAAACAGATATCATCAGCATAGACGAGCTGTTTGATGAAAAGTGTCTGTCCTACAGACAAGGCAGCATTGATCACCCTGGCGGACTCCGCTTTCAACTTCAAAATCCTCCGAGAATTTGCCTTGAAACAATACGTCACATTTTTCACCATCATGTTTTGCAAGAAGCGGAGATTTCAATTTTGCGCACTGTTTCAAAATGGTCCATAGGGTGTTTAGCGGAAGCCAGCCTGCTCTCTCTGGATAAAGTTTTCAAGGTGTTCTTTGATAAACTCCGCCAATATTTTACCCATTATCTTTGCAACGGCTCAGAGCTCCAGATACCCCTCTAACTGCCACACTTATGATAGGTGCTCTTTCTTTCTTTCGAATCTTAACGACCATTCTTTCTTCCACTCTCTGAGAACGGTCTTGCATTCCCAAGATTTCCGTACGAGTGAAAGTAGCAGATCAGCAGTAACTGTAGGTGCAGCGATAAATAACTCTGCGGGGAAACCGTCAAGCCAAGAGACCTTACTCCGTTTGAGTGCATTGATAGTCAAGAACATTTCATCCACAAGAGGAGGAACTTCACCGGCTGTGATACTGCTAAGAACCGTGTCAGTTGTTCGTCTTCGTGCACGAGGAGTCCAGTGTCAGACTCTGTGTTCGAAGAATGTACCACCAATAATAATGTAACGACGATGTAAATTTAAGAAATCCACAAAACCCCCACCGTGATCGTTACCGTGTATCCTATAACATGTCCAAGCACGGTGTTTTTAAATCACCCATAATAGAAAGCATCCTTCTCCACTATATCGGAAGTCTACGTTGGTACATACATGTACAATTATGATGTCCCTTGACCTGAAGCAGAATCTTGCAGTCATAAGAGTGTACAATGCGGTAACCGTCAGAAGCAACTCAATAACGGATTCGCGTCTGCTACCACTCGGCTTCCCAGAATACAAAAGCACACTGCCTCAAGTGTGGCAAGAGGAAGAAGAATACTCTCCGCTCCCACCATTTTACTTTGCGTTGGCCCAAATCGTCCACCTTGTAGCGCTGGAATTCCTGCTCGAGTTGGAAAAGACGAGCATTCTAAGGATTTCATGTCGAGGAGCGTGTGCACATTTGAAAAACTAATCATAGTCCGTTTTCGATAACAAAAGGTCTTCGGGGTAAGGTCAGTCCATTATTCGCCTCTGACAACAAGCAAGGAAGACTTTCACAAGGTCCATATATGCACACGAATGATAATGCTGATAATGGTTTGCTTAGTAGGTAATTTTCATCAGCGATGCGACTCAATGTGCAGAACCCATAACGAGCTACATCAAGTTAGCAAATTACATCACGAAGAATAATCCGCATATGTAATGGCGAAGCTGCAAAACCCTAGCAAAGTTGAAGGATCTGCAAGTATATCTTACGAAAAGAAATCAAAAAAGAAATTGGAAATTTTTTTAATGCGGATATCAAAGCTTCTCTGAGAGTAGAAGGGGGAAGAGTTTAATATTGATTTTGAATCGTCCTTTGGCAAATAATGCTTTTGTCAGTAATACTGGAAAATTGGGAATAGTTAAAAAATATAAATGAGTAAGAATATTCTCCACTCTAGTCACCATTGACTTCAAGCAATCATTTGCAAATCAATGAACTGCAACTTACACCTTCTGCCCTTGCCAAAAGAAATATAAAATGGAACTATGATATAATTCTCAAAATTTGCATCCAAATCTACTTTTCAAAAAAGAAGTAACACATAAAAGCCAGTTTTTATTATAGATTTTTCTCGTCAATTTAAAATTTATGACTTATAAATTTTGCTGCAACGATTGATTCCCTTCTACTATTTCTTACATTGTAGACCTCCATGTATTTATGCTTCTTTCCCCTTCGATAATTCCAGGGTAATAAAATCAACCAGTTAAAGGTCAAGAAGAACAGCTTCATTGAAATGTTTATATACTTTCAAATTTTTCAATGTCACAGAGAACAGTGTATGGAATTTTCATCCCGATAATTTGATTAAGACAGACTGAAATGGTGGTAAGGACACTCGAATACAAACTTAACACTTAAAATCCAGAATTAAATATTGATTTATTGTATCCTCGCGTATTTTTATGTATTCAAAATTCCCAGTTTTCTGACGCCTTCCTTAAATTGATTAGACTTTATGCTTCAGAACTTGAAGAGATCGATTTTATTTTCAGGAATATAATATAAAGGATGACTATACGTCTTTTCTCTCTGTATTTCTAAGGGGAGGGAAGATTCACGAGGACATTTTCTAAATAGCCACGTGCTCTCCAAATGGTCGGCATGCCGCAAAAATCTCAGTAGTAAGTCAGAACTCAGTAGTTTGCCACAGAGTGGAATGAATAGTTTCTGTCGTATCCAAAGTCTAGACTAACAAGTTTGATGAAAAAATTGTAGAAATTGCCTCGCTTTTACTTCATATGAATGTATATTTTATATTTCGGTTGCTTACATATGATACTATAAACAGCGTGAGCCAAAAACTTGATAGTCTCCGACAAACTTTTTCGACGATCTCCTGGAAGTAAAAGGAACTTTCTAGATCTAGTCATATACTAAAACATTTCAACAAAAATCTAATATTAATTTGAATACGACTAATCACGTAAGTTCGTCAATAAAGGACAAGAAACTGGATAAATTCACTTTTACTGACAACAACAGCAGCTTATTAGAGTGGAAACAATCTTTTTCTGTGGGAACGTCTTAGACTGATAATAATCTTCCTTTGAAGTTTACTCCATAAAGTATTTTCTAATGCTGATACTTTGCTTCAGGTCAAACGCCATTTGATGGTAACCGGAACACGTGAGAAAAATATTTGATCTCCAGGCTTTCTCCAGTTGAGAAAACTGTTACCGTTGCAGACAGATGCGGATATGGATAGTGTGAAAGGATCTTGACGAAGTCACATCCAGACGATAAATTTGCTCTGCGTTGAAAGTTCAATTTAAGTTGGAGGAACTGGGTAAAGAAAAGCCTATGGTAGTACTCAAATGGCCACAATACGACTACCAGTGGGAGTAGCAAAAAAGTTATTCGCGACAGGAAAAGTTCGAATCGGAGGAGTTGTCTGTCGTCTGAGAGAGCAGATTCCCTTAAAGAGTTGCTTCAAGTATGATTGGACCCTTTGCAAAGCCATGCACCGGCGACATCGATCTCTTCGATCGACTCAGAAGGTATGGTGGAGAAGGCTGTATTATTAAGGAATACAATAGGGACCCAAAAGCCTATTGTGCGAAGAGGAGACTCGACATATTCCCGGAAAATAGTAAATACCCGGATTTCAGAAACGCGTTAACTGCAATAAAAGCTGAACTTTATTCAAATAAATGAGAAGACTACCCACGAGTCTGAGATGTAGGTTGCTATTGTAAGTGAGCCATACGGGAACCTTCACGGGAATATATGAGTCACAGACTCAACTGGCAAAGCAGCAATATGGGCTTGCGGTCGGCAAGCTGTACAATGCTCCATAAGTCAATCGGCAAGCGGTTTTGTGTGATTAAAAATAAGCGGTGTGTGCGTGTACAGCTGGTACGCCGCACCTAGTCTCACTTTGTCTGAGATTGAAGGCATGTTGAACAACCTTATTCATGACCCAAACGGACGATGTCCCAAAGTCACTGCCGGTGATTTTAATGCGTGGACCCTCGAATCGATCACGATCACCAGGCAATTACTTTTGAATTTTGGAAGGTAGGAAAACAGCATACCTAAAGCGGCGAAGGACATCAGGCCAGTCCACAAAGCCAGGTGAACAACTCGGTAGGTATGATCGACGAGGTGCAAAAAGAGCGTGCATAAAAGGATTGACTCAAAAATTTCAAGCTCGACATCCAGCGGAGCAAAAGGAAATGCTTTAAAGAGCTCTACCTTGAGGCAAACGACGATTCAGAGGCCAGATCTCGCCTGATTTTCCAAACTAGAAACTGCATTGCGGTCTTGGAGGACCCCCTGCACATATTCTTCCAACGCACAATATTCAATTTGATGTGATGCTGACATTTCACCTTTTAGGGCGTAGTAATTTGATAAGAGAGAGCCAAATTTTGGCCTGCCACAACTTTGTTAATAATAGCAGGATTTACACCAAATTTTCCAGGATACTACTTCATATTAAAACCTATGTTACTGCAAAATATAACCATATATTATTATTAATTATATTTAAACAGATATCGTAAAGAAGAGGATTTCCGAACCTAGATACAATGCACACGAATTAACATAATTTTTGTTAGATTTTTCGATTGGGTAATTTCTGAGATTGGCTCCTCGGAGTAATCGACACCTCAGACACCCGCAATCTTATCATTTGCAACCAAGGCAAAGCTACTACCAAACATGGGAAAATACTCCTCGAGACCTCTTTCATTTGATACCCCACACAAGTTCGGGGAAAAAAAAATTTGCACCTCCCCTCCCCCTAAATTCAACGTACAACAATGTAATTTACCACATACGTAGAAGTTCACAATCGCAATAGGTGCAATCGTTTCTTAGAAAAGTACGTGTGACAGAGAGATAGTACAGCGATTTTTACAAGATTTTGTTTTCAACAAAGCTTTAAAACAAGTCGGGAAACCGGAAGCTAGACACTTCAGGTATGAAAGATTTTGTGTATTTCTTTTATAAAGAGATTTGAGTGTGTATCTGTCCCATTAGTATGTAGCACGTAATATAATATATGCATATATTAGGTGAAAATATCCACTTTCAAGCGATAGTTTAGATTTATTATAACTTTGTTAGTAATAGTGCGATTTTCACCAAATTTAGTAAGATCATGTTCTATGCTGTAGCCTACATTGCTGGTAGTATATACATTTCGTGATTCAAAGGTGAACTTAAGAGGGGTTTTCCTGCCAGTTACTAAAAATTATAGTAATGTAATGTTTCAACTTTATTTGAACGGTATCGGTATGGAGGGTATTTCGGAGCCTAGCCACATATATAGTGGCAGCCTCTTGATTTTTTTCAGATTTTTCGGTTTTCAACTCCCCGCACTCCCCACTTTTCCAACAAATGTCAAAACTAAGACCGGCTTCGAAAAGTACTAACCGAGACCTTTAATTTGATACCCCACATGACTATATTTGATGAAAACAAAATGTACACCCCCCTTTTGCATGTATGGGAACCCCCCTTAAATTCGACGTAAAAGGATGTAACTCTCTATATGCGTGAGCGTTCACAGTTCCCATCTTTCCACCAAATTTCAAAGTGGATGTCCGGAACTTCAAGTTGCAAGGAATCCGGTTTATATGGACCTTTTCCGCGATAGGACTTTTTGACCTGTCCATCATTTCCATCTGGCCTTAATCAATATCAAAATTAAAACATGTTCCAAAAAATAGCAATCAGGATCTTTGATTTGATGTGCCATAGTTACAGAAAAAAAGAAGGTTGTCCAGAGTGACCACTTTCAATCCAATGCAAAGCTATACTTTTTATTAGAAGAACGCATTTTCATACGTTCAGAATAAAATTCGTGTTACAAACAAGTCGACAGTAAATCGATTTCAATTTTTTTTACACAAAACCTTGCTTCCTCGCTGCAATAAGAATTGAACAGTTTCATTAGAAGGTAGGGGGTTAAATATCAAAACAATCGGAGACAAGGCCAACAAGCAATTTAGCAGATTGTGGCTTTAACGACCAACAAACCACCATTCCAAAACCTTGTTGAATACTAATAATAAGGAATCTTTTTTGAAAGGCTGTGCTTATACGGTCATATATGTAGTTCTAGCTACTACCTGCGGTTTAGTTGTTTAGGGAAAAATTGCAGGTTCCTGTCATCCCAAGGAAGTGCCACAACGGCTAACCACCCACATTTACATATCATACATTTTGTTTGAAGTTATGTTATAGCAACAGAAATAACATAAAATCAACTACTACTAAATCCAGTCCTAATTAACATTTGAAAATTTGTATTAAATTCAAACTGGAAAATACAATAATATAATACAAAAGTTTCAAAAAATATCAAATATTTCCACACCAAAAATTGGAAAAGGCTTCCCATAATAAAAGCTAATTGACACCATTTTGGTACTTAAACTCAACTGCCCCACAAAAGACATCGGCTTAGAAACTACAAAATCCCATTAATTACAATAATGTACGTACGTCAGATAAAAATAGCAAACTTGTTGAGGTAAACTTGAGAAAAGTCAGACTTTCGCTCTTATAGCAGTAGCATCCACTTCATTCAACTTCTAGTGAGATATAAAAAGATGTCGCTGAAATTGAAAAAGCGCATCTGACATACTACCCGCATTTTCCATATGAATTGTGGTTACGATTTCATGCTGGAGTCAAAAATGAATTTATTTACAAAATATGCCGAAACAAGGAATATGTATGAATGTGCATGTTGGTATGGTCATCCTTGTTCAAGACATCTGTTGTTTTCTTGTTATACATCTAAGATGCCAAAAAGTGCCATAGATACATATATATAAATATGGATTTCCTCTCCAAAATATATTAAATTCCCATTATTTTACAAAATCAATCATAGCTGATCTGGGAAACAACTCTACAACTCTTTTTCCACAGTTAATTTTTTGATAGGTACGTTTATACGCAGGTCGAGTAGGTGGGAAGAAACCGCGTATCTTTGGATAAGAATTAGACAATGCAAGAACACCCAGAAATAACGGATAGTGAAAGAGGAGATGAGTTAGAAAACTGAAATGCCGCGTTCCGAAAATCCAATACCACTGGTTTAGTGGGTTGGTAGTGGGCTCGAACTCGACGGTGGTTATCCAACGACCACAGTACCTCAATAGTAGGAAGACAGACCCAATCACAAGTTCGATTGTCATACCGACTGTAACTCTGGTTATTATAAATTCCGGAAATTCTCCGGAAGGAGAAAATTCGCACGATTGATCACTGGAACGACGCAGTACATGATATTACTCGGTCTGCTATAATCGGAAAAATTATAGAGAATGTCATCTACAACTTGCTGCTTATAGTCGAGAACTGAGTGACCTTTAGTACGAGGCGAATGAGCACTGCAGAGGGTACATTGTAAAGTGAGCACTCCACAAGACTTTGCCGGGAGCGTCACTAACGAATGATATTTAATGTAGTGCTTGAGTTCTAGTCCCAAAAGAGACTACGGTTGTTGGAATTACAGATGACTTTGCGGTGGATTGTAACAGCAAGGCACCCAAAGAATGCAGAGGTCTGCTTGACCGACTCATTAATAATAATAATAATCGTTGGCGCAACAATCCATATTGGATCAAGGTTTTGAAGTGTGTTAGAGCACTTCATTCAAAGCCATAACGGTACACTACAGTACACCGTAGGAGGCAATGTGGTCTGCATTGTGCTCGCCCGAGATTAATATCCTGATTTGACTCAGGTCCTCATTCGGCGCTGAGTCGGCTGGTATCCGACATCCAGTCACGATAAAAAAAAATCCCTGCCACCGGTGAGAGTTGAACCGCGACTTTCCGTACGACAGCCTTGTGCTGTAACCACTCAGCTATCCGGACACAGACAGACAGAGTCATTGGTAGGGGTGTGGAAAGGAAGTAACCACGAAGTGGAAGTTATTGAACGCCTCTAAGAAAGTTATTAAATATTTAAGGGCTATGATTAATACCAAACTTTGATTGTCCAAAAAGGGTTTCTTCCATTAGTATATTTCAGAAATTTTACTTCCTTAATATTTTTGGGATTTAGAAATGAATGTTTGTGTTATGCATAAATAGAAAAACGTGCACCCAAAATTCTCCACATAAAAAAACTCCCAGCCAGGAAGCCCTTTAGGAACACTTTAAGCACTTGCTAAAAATTCTTGCAACAATGGTTCACTCTCCGGTGCACTAAAAATACGGATAATTCGGCTCCTTGACTATGTTCGGAAAATCGACCATTTAGACCCCCTAAAAATGTTTCCCCTTCTGGTTCATTCCATTCTTTTCGTGCATAGTTCAGAGGGTATTTAAGTCGAAAAAGAAGGTCACCAGATGATATTATCTCTTGAATGATCTTTTGAATTGAAAAAAATTAATAAATTTACCCAAAACTCGGTATTCCCCCACAATAAGTATTAAAATTTCCATACCACTTTTATATTTTTAGAAAGCTTATTACATAAACAAATATCTGTACTATTGTGTCTAAAAGTTCCATTTGTGGAAAGCTGGTAGTATATACGTTTTAAATTAGTGAGATTATCGACTTTAATGTAATACTGACATTTTGTTCACATATAGTACGCAATCGTAATCTTTTTGGGGGTAGTCTCTGCTTCGAAAAGTCCTAATTGAAATCTTTTGTTTATGTTTATAGCCCGTGCAAAAAAAAAATGCGCAACGTTGAAAAAAGGCGGAAATGCTGCAACAACTGCATAAGTTTAATGTCGGCGACAGTAACTCCACTCGAGTAAAGTCGAGGTCAACTACAATATTGACGCCAAAAAAGATAAAAGTCAAACTACGGCCCTTATCATTAAGTCGAGAAGTCCGCAGCAAGGCCAAACCGAAAGACATTGGTGTAAACGTCAAATCTATTAGGCTAACTTGAACCGGTCAACGGCTGAAAGGAAGAATATGTTCTGGGAGACAATCTAAAGCATTCAGCCTAGAAACCAAATTCGCCCGCGAAATAAAGAATCTGGACTGTCTCGTAAAGAAAAGAAATGATTGGGGAGCGATAAAAAAGAATAACCGAAGTGTGAGAACCTTCAAGGTGGGAGTTACATCTGTCAACTCCAGAGGGCGAAAATTGTCCATTGTCACTGTTATTAAGAAAATAAAGATCGAGTTGATCATCTGCAGGATAAGGCGAAGCGCAGGTCCGATTCGTTACTTTAATTACTAAGTGCGCAAAGGGCACAACAGAAACTCTTTCTGTTAAAAGTGTGGCAAACCCGGGTACAAAGCGAATACTTGCACGTTGAAAGAATTCTGTGTTCTTTGCAAAGATCGCGGTCTGCAGAAAGAAGACGTGGGTCATATTTCGGATCTTCAAAAGTTGCGAAAAGTGAAAAGCAAGCCCCATGGTTTATAGTTTGCAAACGAATTTGTTGAAGAGTGCAACGAAATTAAAAAAAACGCAATATCAGCGATCCAGCGATGGAAGATAGTGAAAGATTTCATGGGCAATAATTAGCAGTACATTTTCTCCCAAGTGACAAACAGCTTGAAATTGACGTTGTCAAATTTACCGAAGCTCTCTCAATAGGGATGACCGAGCTATAAGGTGCAGACGAGGATAGAAAAACTGCAACTGAATCGTTGGTGAACTCAACAATGCGCCTTGTTACTGCAACGTGAGATGCATCGGCACCTAAAAAGAGCCTCTGTCTCGGAAGGTATGTACTAAGGGACGACTAAAATTGCAAACCTACAAAGGAACTGCCTCAAAATTTTGCCAAGATGAGGTAACGCTTAGGTGCGCGGATTACAAGTAAGCGAAAAATCCACAAAATAAACAGGCAAAAAGGACGCTACTGACAAGAAATCGTCAATGACATTAGCAGAATGCCATAGGAGATCGGTATAAGTTACTTACCAAAAAATTCGGTGGTCATCAATTACTCTATTCCATAGAAGCAGTGAAGATAAAAGAAATGATGTAGGTATTGTTTCTTGACTACCCCATCCAAGCTGACATTGTCGGTAGAAGAGAGAGTACTGGAGATGCCCACTCTTCAATGTAAGGAAACTGGATGAGGCGATCTTGTCCATGAAGGACAAAAAAGCACCGGGCCCGGAGGATATTCCCGGAGAAGTGCACAAATTTGTATTCAAGTATAAGCCGGACTTGTTACTTAATGGGTTCAACGTATCTTTCAGAGCTGGCGTTTTACTCTTTCGTAAGAGGCTCCTACTGATAAGAAATGGCAAGGACTATTCCGTCTTTTTCAGTATCTTAGACACAACAGGAAAACTACTTGAAAAGCTCATCAAACCAAGGTTGACAAACGCAATAAGTGTTATCTAAGACTTCCCATCAACAATATGGTAGAGTTGTGCCATCTGGAATTGATATGATTAAAGAATTGGTCAAAGCGATAAGATTGGCTGAAGCGCACATTCGCCACTATCGACGAATGGTACTACTTGTGGTGTTAGATGTAACAAAAACCCTCCGTCAGGTGTTACAACATGCTCAAAGCACTCGAAAAAGGTGTCCAGGTAACCCTTTGTGGATATTGAGAAACTATTTGAAGAAACGCACGGTGCTCGCATAAATGCATGTTACCTTCCTAGCCAACAAAACAAAAAGTACCACACTTTAAACAGGTGAAGGAAAAACTAGATTTCTAAAATTTATCTAAGAGATTTCTTTCAGTTTATTTGTAAAATATAAAATTTTTAAGAATATTGTTTAAGAAAATGTTACTCTGATTGGCTTGCTGAGACTTCGATATTATATGAAACCACCACGATGACTTTCGCAGATTAAATGTTTCCTCTTCCATCGCTTCCTCCCATCCTTGTTATTCAAGGTTTTAAACACATTCCATACATCGGTTCATTATCTATCTGCCGGTCTGTCTGTTTGTCTGTCGGTCATAGGCACTTTTCTCGTAAACTACGAGTATAATACCTAGTGACACAAAATTTGGTCAAAAAGCGGCAACTGTGAACTATGATTGCGCACAGATACTGGCTCACTAAACTCTCCATTATCAAATAATCCACCCAAAATTTTCTTACTGATGATCTATTGCTACTTTTGTTAGATATAGAAACATTTGTCCTTTTTATAATCATAAGTTTACAACTAATTCCCTTTTATAAGTAGCCAAATAAATTTTCTGCATTTCCATCGTTTTGTAATGACAAATTGATTTATTTCATCAATTGATCTGCCAATACTGATCAAATTCATGCAATGTTTGCGCTTTAATACCAATAAACCTAAATAAAATAGAAATAGGGGCACTAGTTAGCGTTTCTTACCGAAAAACACCTCAGAACAACCTATTTTCGAAAAAATGTTGCCCTCGGCTGTTTTTACCACTACTGTACATTCTTGTAGACAAACGTAACTTCACCGCCACCTTGCCAGAAATATCGAGAGAAATCTTTGAAGCAGAAACTAAATGGAGATAATATATCCACATTCTTTTGACTATTGATTTGAGTGGAGTCATCTTTTTATTTTAACAGTGACATAAAAACGGTACGCAATGAAATATTTCATAGCGAAAAATTTCCAAAGGAAAACACACCAAGATTTCATTGATGGTCATTTTCTTTGGTTGATCCCATTTGACAAAATCTTCACGTTTTAGTGATAAAGAGAAAGATGGTATTAAATATATGCACTTTGGGTTGAATATAAGATCGATATCGATGCTTCTAATCATCCCAAGTTATTGTACTGAACGCTTCAAGAAAACTATTGCAATGAATGTATAGGCTGAATGGCGAATCTTTAGCGGGCTAAACTATAGGGTTTTTTAAAAAGCTCTATTTTACCAATGTCCTTAAAAGTTCAAAATTTGTAATCTAAGTCTCATTCTTCGAAGCTTTCACAGCTCTAATAAAAAGTCAACCATTTCATCATGTTTTGAGTGTTTTCAAAGAAGAAACTTATTTTTCAAGCCCGCAATTTACGAAACTAAATTTCACACTATTCTTGACTATTCGTTTCCTGGCATTCGTTTACCGATTACACACACGGCTTACATGCATTATAGTACGCCGTTTATTTTAAAAGACTCCCGAAGTAAATCGAAAGGAACTATCCTACATGCCCTACATGTTACTGCATGATGGTCAGTGGTCGATATTACTACCATTACTTTCCAATACTGACCCACTTTTATCAGACATCAGTCACGTTAGCTTTCAATTATTCAGTTAGTAAAGGCATTTAAATCGCCATTCTAACGTACTCCATGTACTACATATGTATGCGTTGCTATGAAAACCTTCTCCCTTGGGGATTTATTAATTTCCTTAAAAGAGCTCAACATTCAGATCTTCTCCGACTTTTCTAGCACGGCTACATCTCAACCATCGCACTACTATGGATTGATAACATGGATATAAATAAAGTCTGAAACTACCGATAACTCCAGGATAACTGGACCAATTCATCACACTTAATTAAAAACATATGAGATTTATAAGCATCAATATCCTGAACGAAAACACACCCCCAATGCTTAATTCGTACTTTGATAACCGGGATAATTCTGAGTATGCTCGTAGTGATTCGGTTCAGTATTTCGTAAGCATTTTAGCTGAGTAAACATCGTCCCAGTTGATTTATTATATCGTCCTGCAAACACTGAGTGAATATAGAACTCATTCTAATTTAGATGCAGGATAAAGAGCGGCAGACAAGCATTGCATCAACGAAAAGGCTACGTAGGTTTAGAAACTTGCGAATATTTTTGACAATTTGCTCTGCGAATGGCTAAATACTCTTCAAAGCATGTTAGTGTGTTGCATAGGAAACAATATAGTAGAACGAAAAATTAGATACTATTATTTCCCCCTTACCAACTCACAGAAAATCGAGGATGCTGAAGACATTTTCTTGAGCCAGTTCTTAACGGCAAAATGTTCCTTCGTAGCCTAAGGTACAATGTTAACAAGGACATTGAAGCCTCAACATTTGGAATCCAGACCTGGGAATCATATCCTATACATGTAAATTTGAAGTAGATACTGTGGTCGTTACTTAAATTTCCCATCAAAATAAAGATTGTAAGTTTACAAAATCTAATTGGTGTAAGGTTATATTGGCTTGCGTTCAGTCGAGGATGAATACAGGTTCAAGAACCCGCCCGCCGGCTATAGGGACAAAAAATTCCATGGTCTGAGTGACAGGGTAATCCTTGTTTTCTACTTCTATTCTCAAACGTATTACAGTTCCGACTCACTCTTGCACCCTTGTGTATCCTTTGATTCCCACATACTACAAAAATTCGAGCAGAAACATCACCCCTAAAACCATCTTGTTTCTACAAAAGGCTAAATTAATTGACTCACCGATGTTGCCCTAACCCTCAAAGAAGGGAAATTCCCAAAATATCTTGAATTACCTCAATTTTCGATTCACTTTTAATTATTCAGTTCTAATTAAATCAGGAACATTCCAAAGTGAAAGAACAAAATTTTACCATTCTCTTTTGCCGGAAAGTTGGTTTCGCTTAGGGGCAACAGAAAGTTAAGAACAGGAATGAGGGTATCAGCGGATACAAACGATTAAATTACAATACTATGCCTCAATAGGCCTCAAAATTTAATTTACCCACAACAGTGGTATTGTAACCTTGCTTTCTTTCCCGCATATTGTTCGTGAAAGGTTGAATATAGGTCACCAGACTAATGAAATCGACTTTTTGAGCCAACGAGATAATTTGTTGGATCAGGACATGGGGTTCGGATATGATTGTGTGAGTAGGGTGGAAAAACATATGTTCAAACGAAGGAAGGGAGTGAAGGTAATCCGGATATATGTACATTTCACCATTCCGTTTTTAGCTACAAAATCAACTTGCTTAGGGGTTTCTGGCAAATCGGATCCTGTATAAAAGTAAAGTGTAATGGAAAACCAACTATCCTATTGGCAGTAATAAAACGTTTTATTTTGCTATCTATGGATATTTGCAAGTCAAATAATATCTCCTTAGAAAAAGATCACCGTGTTCAGTAGTGCCAATGCTTTCTCTAAAACTAACCAGGAAATGCTATTCGAAAACTCTTTCGTCAATTTATAATCGTTTAATTCAAATTTTGCTTAGGTTCGGTTTGTACTAACTTTCAGGCTGGATGGCCGATGGAACTAATTTCACCAGGTGTTATAAAGTCAAAATCCCACAGCAAATTAATGATAAGAAGAGGAAATAAAGAAAGACTATATAAGCTCCAAGATGTTTATGCTCCTAAGTATTGTCGCCAAGCTTGGTGGCAGTATTTGGCCTGCGAAACCCTTTATATGCAATTAGTGTCATAATTTTTCGTTGAAATTAAGAAAAAACTGCCCATTCATGCAAAAAGCTTTTTCTTCCTAGATAATTTTGAAACGAAATGACACAATTAATATGTGGATTATAGTTTTTAATATCTGGGATACAGGAAGTGTGGGCTCAAAGTGTATTCATTCCCAGAATTTATCCAACCAACCGAAAGACGAAAATGGTAGTGGATAAGTACCACATTAAGAAGGGGCGACAATTGCATTGCTGGCTACCCCATACAGTGGAAACCATTCTCCCAAGAGCCGACAGCAGGAAGTCCTGAGGGAGCTGAAGGCGACCTCAACAACAATCACAAGTCCCTCGGAGGAAGCAAGTGAGTATCGAAAATTCAACGGTTACGTGGACTTCCAGGTGAAGAAAACGGAAAGGCCCCATCATCAAACATTCCATTTGAAAATGACTAGTCCACAATAAAGAACGTCCTCATGGTGAACAATGGGACGTTCTCTACGTACATTCTCCGTTCGGAAAAAAAACTCATTCATTATTCGTGATCTAGACCACACCTACAACGCACATGATAGTGAAGAGAATCTGAATATATAATACAAGGAAACCCCAGTGTGTTGTCCGTCAAACCCCTCATCATATCGAGAGCGAAGCAAGATGGCCGTAGATTGATGCTGTGGTTGATAATGTTTGACGCCTTTTTCATGATAGACGGTTTCACTCACGCCAAAACGATAAAGTACACTTTAGTCCGCTTTGAGTCAATTGTTAATAAACAAATTCAACAGTGCAACAATTGCCAGCGAATCGGTCATGCAGCACCGAATTGCCACCCGCAATATCACTGCGTCAAATTTGACGGCACACATGAGCTAGATTGATATTCCAAGACGTAAACTGTGGAGAAAGTGACAAGCCCGTCAACTACCACAAGTGCCGTAATTTCATGAAAATAATGGCGCCGTCGGCCACTTAGGATGATCGCCCTGATCGTCCTATCCACCTAAATACATTCCAGAAAGAACGCCCAAAGATGGGCTCCTCCTTATTGAACCAACCATGACACCTTTTTCACTCGATCATCCTTGCCGTTAGCCGATGCATTACACAGCGACTACCCAGGCTCTCCGCTCTACATGCACCTTTCAAAAAAGTCAACAATTTGCTGAAAAATCCCGGGAGTTCATGATAGTGTTCAACACGATGATCAGCCATATAGCATTCAACCACGGATGTTAGCATCATTGGGTTGAAAATCAACTCAATAATAAGTCAGAATTGCAGGCAGAAGCGCGAATTGTTCTTAAATGAACAGAATAGTGCTCTTATGTGCAACCAGGTTGCACTACCGATACAAACCCACTTTTAAAAATTTCAGTCTTTTTCGCAATAACCAACACCATCCAAACCAAACCCCCTCATAGGTCGCCGGATACATCAAAATACTGATCTCGGACAAAGCACCTTAAATCACTACAGGCTACCATGGTCTCAGTAGAAACCATCTCCGTCTTCGTCCGTTCTTTTGCATGGACCAACCCCACTCAACTGGCGAATCTTGGCCCTTTATTTTAGGAGGACTTAGGGACCAGACACATCTCTTGGTTAGACTCCTATATCAATAAAAATGGTTGCAAATCGCACCGCTGGTTGACCACGACCCTCACTGCTAGTAATATTTCCCATTTTAGCCCGGCATTCCCTATTTACAGTGTCAGAAACAGCCATTCATACCTCGGACATTGTCTGCTAACCAGCAGCATGATTGTAATTGCGAATCCGAACACCACCCTTGAAACCATATGCGGCACTAGTGACCACGACGCTATCACCTTGGATATCATCATCATCAACGGCGCAACAACCGTTATCCGGTCTAGGCCTGCCTTAATAAGGAACTCCACGCATTCCGGTTTTGCGCCGAGGTCCACCAATTCGATATCCCTAAAAGCTGTCTGGCGTCCTGACCTACGCCATCGCTCTATCTTAGGCAGGGTCTGCTTCGTCTTCTCTTTCTACCATAGATATTGCCCTTATAGACTTTCCGGGTGGGATCATCCTCATCCATACGGATTAAGTGACCCGCCCACCGTAACCTATTGAGCCGGATTTTATCCACAACCGGACGGTCATAATAACGCTCATAGATTTCGTCCTTGTGTAGGCTACGGAATCGTCCATCCTCATGTAGGGGGCCAAAACTTCTTCGGAGGATTCTTCTCTCGAACGCGGCCAAGAGTTCGCAATTTTTCTTGCTAAGAACCCAAGTTTCCGAGGAATACATGAGGACTGGCACGATCGTAGTCTTATACAGTAAGAGCTTTGACCCTATGGTAAGACGTTTCGAGAGGAACAGTCTTTGCAAACTGAAATAGGCTGTGTCGGCTGACAACAACCGTGCCTGGATTTCATCATCGTAGCTGTTATCGGTTGTGATTTTCGACCCTAGATAAGAGAAATTGTCAACGGTCTCAAAGTTGTATTCTCCTATCCTTATTCTTCTTCGCGTTTGACCAGTGCGGTTTGATGTTGTTGGTTGATTCGTCTTCGGTGCTGACGCTGCCACCATATATTTTGTCTTGCCTTCATTTATGTGCAGCCCAAGATCTCGCACTAATGGCCGCCTGCTCGATCTGGATGAAGGCAATTTGTACGTCTCGGGTGGTTCTTCCCATGATGTCGATATCGTCAGCATATGCCAGTAGTTGGGTGGACTTGAAGAGGATCGTACCTCTTGCATTTACCTCAACATCACGGATCACTTTCTCGAGGGCCAGGTTAAAGAGGACGCACGATAGGGCACCCCCTTGTCGTAGACCGTTGTTGATGTCGAATGGTCTTGAGAGTGATCCTGTTGCTTTTATCTGGCCTCGCACATTCGTCAAGGTCAGCCTAGTCAGCGTTGTCAATATGGTCGGGATACCGAATTCTGCTATGGCCATGCACAGTTTCACCCTTGCTATGCTATCATAGGCGACCTTGAAGTCGATGAACAGATGGTGCAACTGTTGTCCATATTCCAACAGTTTTTCCATCGCTTGCCGTAGAGAGAAAATCTGATCTGTTGCTGATTTGCCTGGAGTGAAGCCTCTTTGGTATGGGCCAATGATGTTCTGTGCGTATGGGGCTATCCGGCCTAGCAAGATAGTGGAGAATATCTTATAGATGGTACTCAGCAACGTGATACCTTTATAATTGCTGCGCTGTGTGATATCTCCCTTTTTATATATGAGACAGATAATGCATCGTTGCCAATCGTCAGGCATTGATTCGCTGTCCCATACCTTGAGCACAAGTTGATGAACCACTTGGTGTAACGGGTCGCCTCCATATTTAACCAATTCGGCTGTAATTCCATCGGCTCCTGGTGACTTATGATTTTTTAGCCGATGAATTGCACGGACTGTTTCTCCTAAACTTGGTGGTGGCAGTATTTGCCCGTCGTCTTCAGTTGGCGGGACCTCCAACTCGCCGATGTTCTGGTTGTTCAGTAGCTCATCAAAGTACTCAACCCATCGCTCTAATATGCCCATTCTGTCGGAAATCAGATTTCCCTCTTTGTCTCGGCAGAATGAGCATCGAGGTGTATAAGGCTTCATCCTGCTGACTTGTTGGTAAAACTTGCGCGCCTGGTGCGGTTACTCCCTGTGCTTTTCTAGTTCACAGACTTGTTGTTTCTCCCAGGCTTCCTTTTTTTCCGTCTGTGAAGTCGCTTCTCCGCTCGACGGAGTTCGTGATAAGACTCCGCGCGTGCCCGAGTTCTTTGAGAATGCAACATTACTTGGTATGCGGCATTCTTCCGTTCCGTTGCTAGCTTACATTCATCGTCAAACCAGTCGTTCCGACTCCTTTTGCGGCTGGGGCCAAGTATGTTTGTGGCCGTATCCATGATAACGTCCTTCAGGTGATTGTGAAGATCATTTGTTGATGCTTCATCTCCGGGTCCTCTGTTGACTGCAGTTATTGCGGCGTCCATTTCCCTTCTATAGGTGTCGCGGAGGGTTGTGTTGTGGATGACTTTAGTGTTCACTTTCACCTGATTGTTAGAGGGGATTCTAGGTGGTAATGTTATTCGAGGTCGGAGCACCATGCCAACGAGATAGTGATCCGAGTCTATATTGGCTCCCCTATATGTTCTGACATTCATCAAGGCTGAAAGGTCGCGGCGTTCGATCAACACGTGGTCAATTTGGTTGAAAGATGTCCCGTCTGGAGAGGCCCACGTATGTTTGTGGACCGCTTTCCGCGCAAACCAGGTACTTCCAACAACCATTTCGTGTGACCCTGCTAATTTAACACGAAAACCCTGCTAATTGAATAATCCGCAGTCCGTTATCATTTGTTTTTTCGTGTAAGCTATGGGAGCCAACGTATCGCCTGAATACGGGCTCCTTCCCTACTTGGCTGTTAAAATCCCCAAGTATGATTTTGATATCATATCTGGGACAGGCTTCGAGGGTTCGTTCTATTGCCTCGTAGAAGGTATCCTTCTCCGACTCTGCAGTCTCCTCTGTAGGGGTGTGAACGTTAATGAGGCTTATATTTCTAAACTTGCCTCGCAAGCGCAGAGTGCATAGCCGTTCGCTTATGTTCTCAAAGCAGATAACAGCAGGTTTCATTTTTTGGCTGACTAAGAAACCTACTCCGAGCACATGGTTTACTGGATGACCGCTATAATATATGGTGTCGTGACTCTTCGCCAGGAAACCGCTCCCTGTCCATCGCATCTCTTGTAACGCTGTTATATCAGCCCTATATTGGGACAGGGTATCGGCTAGCTGCTCATCAGCTTCATCTCTGTACAGGGAGCGCACGTTCCATGAGAAAATGCGCAAATCGTTGATCCGTTGAATCCGGTCGGACATAATGGGAATATTGAACCACCAAGATTGGAAGAGATAGAGTCAGCAATCAAATGTCAAAATATGAACAACGCGTCGGGCATAATAAACATCCCCGCTGATCACATCAAGTTATGCATTCCATGGACCATGAAAGCTAGCCGCAATTTGGTTCTTTCCATCTAGAACCAAGAAGAGCTTCATATGCCCTATCCCCAAATTGGCATATTGGCATGCGTAAATTACAGAGCCATCTGACTACTTTGTGCATCCCAGAACTATACCAAAGAGGTTTTTGATTCGGTAACTGACCGATTATTTACGGTCACGCAGGTGCTAGAAAAATGCTGGGAATTCAACATCGACGTTCACTAAATATTCGTGGAGTCCAAGTGAGTATGATGGCACGATGATTGAGAAGAAAGAGCGTCAGCCTCTCAATCTCACTGCTCTGGGTTCGAATTCCAGTCGTCATGGGTAACTGTGTTTGTCTCGCTGCCGTGAGTTTATTACTTGCACAGCGTTAAGTATGATGGTAGTAAAACTAAAGCATAGTCCGACTAGGTGGATGCACTATCTGTACTAATTTGTGAACAGGAAACACTACTATGTAGGCCTACGATAGTATTGACCGAAATGTACTATACGAAGCAATCCTTGATTTGAGAAGCAAAACTGGTAAGCCTTACCAAAATGACAATGTCCCACTCAACCATAGAACGAAAATGAATTGGACGAAATAAAACGCCGAATTCAGTTCGTAAGCAGACTCTTCTGCCCGGTGCTGCCGATTTTAAAAGCCAGTTCCACACACAAGAAGGCAAATCTTGGAGTATGCAAATCAATAATAATACCAGTGCTATGTTACGAATGTGAAGTACCATAAAATAGACTCCCAAGAAACTGTCCAGTACCTCCGAGAGAAGAGTCCTGAGCGAGGACGACCAATGGCACATCAGATACAACCATGAGCTGTATCAAATGATCAACGACCCTGGATTCTCCAAAGTAATCAAAGTTCTTTTTCAAAAAAAAGTCCGCAACTTTTCTGTATTATCATTATATCATGTTAAAGTATATATATTGAAGAACTTTTAGTATTTTTTTTTATTAGAAAATGTTATACAGCTATATTACAAATGGCCGCTCAAAAAAATGTATTTTTATTTTTACGTCTTATGTGGATGGATCCAGTTAAATAACGGTAAAAACTACTGTTTAATCTAAGGATTTAAAGAAATATCGCTTTTCAAGATGACCTTCAATCAAAGTTAATAGTTCGAGTTTTCATTAAAAAACAGTCGTTTTTGGACTGTAAAATGGCCATTTTTCATCGAAAAAAATCGAACGATTAAATATCAGTGTTCCCGGAAGCGAAAAAAATAGGAAGGTAGTAACAAGAGGGAGGGTACTTTAGTTCAAAAAAGAAAAATGAAAACCTCTCTCGTTGTTGTATTTTGTACATACAGATGCTGAACCAGGATAAGGTTTACCGATTGGAGACGCATCAATAGTCACCCAATGCATCACATTATATAATGACCATTCTTATGACGAGGAAGAAGTGTACTCAAGTTTTTCATTTCATTTCATTTTTCATCGAAAAAAATCGAACGATTAAATATCAGTGTTCCCGGAAGCGAAAAAAATAGGAAGGTAGTAACAAGAGGGAGGGTACTTTAGTTCAAAAAAGAAAAATGAAAACCTCTCTCGTTGTTGTATTTTGTACATACAGATGCTGAACCAGGATAAGGTTTACCGATTGGAGACGCATCAATAGTCACCCAATGCATCACATTATATAATGACCATTCTTATGACGAGGAAGAAGTGTGCTCAAGTTTATTGTCCTGCTGGAAGACAAACGGTTGTTTTATGCCTAGGGTGAATATTGAAGTATACTTCCTTTTCATACTCTAGTCAATAAATACCAAACTATGCACTCTGGTCTCTTTGAACCCCCAAATTAACTAATTTGCGTCACCATGCTTGACGGTTGCATGTAAGTCGCTAGTATTGGCGTATTAGCTTACCTATAGACGTATTGCATTCTATTAAACAAGTTGTATTTACTTTTGCCAGACAATAGAACCACCAAAACTATAAGATTTTTATAGTACGCTCTTTCACAATGTTTTCTTCTGGCGGGCAACTGTCAAACTTCGCTACCCACAATACTCTGCTCTAAAGTGAATCTGTCCGTGGATGTCGTTACATCTTATTTAATGGGTAGCGCTTTTGGGCGGACTTGTATTTGAATTTCGAATGACGTCACGTTGTTTTCGTACCGCCAACATTCGCCGTGGGTTCTTCCATTTTACGTGCATCTTAGTGGGTTATTTTATACCTTTTAAGACGGGTTAACAATCACGGAAACTGCTACTTTGTTTTTTCGATTTTACGAAAATTTCAGCCTATTTTACGGAGAAACGATGTTCAAGTTTCCAGTGATTTTGTCATTCACATGCGATATTGCCAAATATTAACTTCATTATGATTTCTCTTCGAAAGTTTTTATTTAACCAAAAAAGTTCTGAAAAATGTAATGAAGTATGGATGTACTGATCGACTTCAAAAGATACTAAATTTGATATCGTTAGTACCAAAAAGACTACACTGCTGAACACTACATTTCTACGTATTGAATAAGGTTACCAAGTTTCTATAATAAAAGATTGGTTTAGCAGTTTCTGAGTAATTTTGGACACCGGTTGCAAACGTGTAATTTGTAGAAAAAACGCATTTAAAGCTGCAATTTCAGGTCGTTTTCGGTGGGGATTTTTCTCTTTCAACCACCATATCTCAGTCAACTTTATTCGGATTTGAAATTTGAAGGATGTATTCTCAGATAGTTATTCTTAAAAAAATGCAATAAAAAAAATTAACTTTTCTGCAAAGTCACAGTTTTGATTCGGAAATCCTCTCTCTTTGAACCGATTTTGCTCATACGTATATGATATTAAGTATAGAAGCGACTCTAAAAAATGCATCGGGAATGTAATACATTGTAAAAGGATTAAACCTTTTCATAGTTCTAACCCATTCGTTGAAATCTTAGGTTTCTCCAAATCATAGATTTTCGAAAGACAACAATAACTGAAAACAAATTGTTTGATGTCAAGTTTTTTTCAATTCTTTTGTCAATTTCTTCATAATAAAAACCTAGTTAACCCTTTCCGTCCTTTCCCAATAGCTGACAACTTCGACTGGAAAATTCTAATCATATCACTTTATCGAGAAATAGTGCAAAGACAGAAACAAGCTAATAACATTACACAAACATTACATCAATTCTACTACATTTCCTTCCTACAAAAATATCCCCTCAATCACGGTTACGCATGATGATTTGTGATAATACGGGAATACGCAGTATTTGTAGTATGCAACCCCATAACAAGAAGCTTTTGATTAGATTTATGAATTGGAAATGCCATGACTAAAGCGAATATTTGCGATATAGACCACCAAGATAATGGTGTAGAGCTAGAACAGTGAAGCGGAAAAATGTGAAAATTTATTGTTTAGCCAACCTTGAAACTAGAAATGGGACCACTTAAAGAAAATGACTAGCCGATTTCAACGACATCCATAATTTCTAGCCATCTTCGAAATTTTATTCGTCTGGCAGTTTTGTGGTTGACACTGAAAAACTGAGCAATATACCCCTAGGGACGCGATATAAACCCTTCACAACCTAAAATGAAATTATGCAAGTCACTCGAAATAAAAATTTTAAAATGTAATTAATCTATCCACCTCTGAGAAGATTTGAACTAGTTTCACAATTACCTTAATTTACATTTTCATGGGTTTCATTTCAAAACAGGAAATAAAGTTTGAAACTTTCAGAATTTTCAAATCATTCCAATGAAGGCCAAGAAGCAAGAAATTGTCATAACTAATGTACCCCAAATGTTTGTTTCCATTTGCTAATTTCCATACAAAACTCCTATAGCGGCATATGCTCGAATGTTTGTATGTATGCCACGAACAATCTTAAGAACACAAATTAAAATGTATAACGTATTTACGTGCAGATATTCCAGTTACTTATTATAAATATCCCTCTCAAGTGGTTATTAAGTTCTCTACAGCAATAACCACTAGTTAATTCCATACCCAAATATGCTTCCCTTTGTCCTATCACTTCGGCGTTCCAGCCCATCTACACGGAACCCACGCAACTCCCACAGAATATCCCTAACCTCGCTATAGTCGCAAGGACTTCGTCTTACAGCTGATAGCTTGAACAACAACATCTAAGGAAAACACACAATACATATGTTTTCAACTTCGACAGGGGGAACTGATGCAACTCTATACAGTCAACTGACTAAACAAACTTCCAAGCCCCTCGAAAATCTGAACTATTATCAGGCAAACGTGACCTGGACAAATCTACACGGGGACTAAGTCAAGCCAGGAAACATATAAAAGCTCTTAAGAAGTAGCAACATATATACCTGGAAAAACTCAGGTGTATCTCTAAGGTTAGCTATGTCCCCGTACAATGTTTAGATTTAGTGAATAAGGAAAGGTGAATGTAGGGAGAGTAGGTCGAGAAAATCTGCGTGCATTGCAGAATGTTGAACGTGGCATAGTAGATTCATTTTTCCACACTAACCCCCATCGTCAGGTGGAAATGGGGTGAAAAACGGACGGAACTTAGATTAGTGCCATAATATATGTATACAGATGGATAATGGTCGGTGGCTCGGTCACTCGGTCTCGTCTCGGAGTTCTACAACCGTAGAAAACGGAAATCTAGGTCAGCCGTATATCGATAGTTTTTCATAGTCGATAGATCCGGTCAGTCATTTGATGCAAAGATTGATGCATACTATTATTAGATATATGAGTATAGCAACTGAAACTCCACGGAAGCAGTTATTTAGCAGGCAGGAAGCCGATTATATGTAGTATACATTTTTTCTGTATTTTTTATACACATCCCATTTTCGCAGTTTAATCTCGGCATTCAAGTGGACTATGCAGCATTAGTGTGACTCTGGCATTCCTCTTTATCTTGTATATATCCTGAATGACAGCGCAGTTTTTAATTCGAATTCTCGTCAAACTAGAGCTCCTGTGAATTTACGGCTTTTGAACAAACAACACAGGGGAAAATATTGGGAAACCCTTTTCCAAGGAGCATTTTCACTAAGATTCGTAAATAAAAAAATTGGCTCATAAATTCACTACGAAATCCCTATTTGGTAACCTTCGGATTCAACTGTGTAAACTTTTTTCCAGTGTAAGGCCGCAACCCTTCTATGAGGGGATAAATAGGGGGCCCCATGAATTGCTAGGTAACTCCTAAAGCCCTACATAAAGTCTGCATCACTATTGGGATTGGCTGTGCCTAACATCCAAGCGAGCAAATCTATGCTGTTGTGGTTTGCAGTAGGGTCATTTTGTTTGATAGGATTCTATTCTAGTAGTAAACTTACGGAACTGACATTATTCGTAGAGTACGACCTTAGTGATCCTTCATATGATGGCCATCCTTTTCAGGGCAGTTAATGTGGACGAAATCCCCGCAGTCAAAAGGTAGTATAGGTCTCAAGGCGAAACGTGGATTGTACCCATGATGAAGCGTAAAACCCTGAAAATGCCTACTCAACCAACACCAACAGCCCTACTACCAAACCCTATCTCCACCTCCATGTGATGATCGCTGGGAGTTCTTTCTTAATGAAAAATTGCAAACGGAGAAGGTGAAGGCAAGTTTCCCGCATCTAAAAACGGGACAAATTATACCAACTGGTCCCTCAGATTGCGGGTTGGGTAGGGCTGACAACCCTATACGGAAAAGCGATGATACGAAGCTACAGAAGGAGTTTCGCAGAGGATGGACTTTAAAGCAGCGAACACGGCAACGACTACGGAATAACGATTTGCACATTTTCTCATGGAACGTGCGCTCCCCGTACAGATTGAACGATGCTCAAAAGTTAGCTGTGTTCCAATGTAAGGTTGGTGTAACAGCGCTGGAAGAGATAATTGAACAGGGACCGGTTTCCTGGAGAATAGCCACATTATAATATATTGTATAAACTGCCTCGTCGTTTAATTTGTATGTTATAATATAACAAGAAAAAACTACAAACCCCTACTCTTTAATGTTATCATTCCACATATTGTAATTACATGTTCAACAAAAATTTCGAGGAAAGTTATCCCGAACTAAACCGGATAACTTGCAGAAAGCCTCGGCTTTGCCTACCTTTGCTGTCGATGCATTCTTTCAAAAGTCCCGACGGTAGCCTTGGGAAACCTCATGTTCATCTTAGGGGTTAGGTCAAACTTCAGATCCGGTCTAAAGAATCTATGGTATATTTAATAGACGTCCCAAAACTAGCTCCAGCCAACCGCACTTCGCTCAAAAAAGAAGATCACGGTATTAGTGCGCCTTGACAAAATCCATATAGGCATACTCTTACAAGAGACGAAAGTTGTATTATAAGGTGGAAACTGCTAGAGTTCCCACTCACTCACTAGGCAAGGCGGCGTCAGCTGCGATGAACTTGGGTTCCCAAAAGTACAAGATTGTGAACATAGTGGCATCATTTGTCTATGAATCTGCACATGAAGCTCTTGTAAAATAGTAGAAGATTGCTAAAGTTCGAGAAGGAGGTGTCAGTCCTCAGGCAGGTAGAATCTTTACGAGTTTACCCTTGTTGATGGTGCTTAGATCAAGCTCTAGCAGGCGGAGTCAGCCTCAAGGCAGCTCCAACATTCTCCTCAAATCCGCCTCGATTAAACGCCCTCTTCTTCTACATGGCAAGATTGACTTAGTAATGACAATGGAAAGTTGTACAGGGCACATAAACAAATTTAAAGGTACTCCAAAGTTGCTAAAGGCGAAATAAAATGAATAGAAAGGGGGGTATCTCTGAATCAATTCGGCCATCAACATCTTTATATTCAAGGGGATAATAATTTATGACGTTATTTTCGTTCTGATTATTAATTAATCTAATTACGATTGCGATTTATTAACAACATGTTTTAGCAAATTCACAATTATTCACAATTTCACTTTCTCCTCCCGCTAACAAATGCGATCTTAAATAAGTAAATCAATCGCTTACCAAATCCAATGAAAGTTGGTCTCGATGTAATCGAACTTAAAAGAACTACAGATAGAAATAAAAAAAGCAAATCTTAAATTCAGTAATCAAAATGGAAGATACCCAAGCCTGACAAGGGAGAGGGATCGGAGTTTTCTTCGAAGACCCGAATTATCCGCGAAGTTTCAGCCCAAATACTTATTTCGTCTCTGAGGTGACAAAATGTACAAACTCATTCTAGAATCATTTAAGTTCTTTAACTCCGTCAGAGAAGGGCGCTTTATACCTGTAAACATCTAGATAATCCGTATTAAAAAAGTTTCGATAAAATCGCCTACATCAAAGTTTTCAAAGTTTTATACTAGCATGATTTTTCGACCTAGTACTAAAAGAAAGCACCAGTGCCTGCGTAGTAGCTTACGAGTTGTAAGGTGTTAGTGTAACTTTCAAACTGGCTCAAGATGACATGCATTGTGGCCTTCTAGACACAAGGGAAGACATCCCTTGAACGAATTGAATGTCAGATTCGATGAATCAAAACAACAAGTAGTTCATACCAACAAGGTTCTTTAGTACATAATGTTGCCTCCATCATCACCACAAACTCGAAAATCAACCCAATTTTAATAAAACTTCTATTCTCAAAACCTTGTTGAAATTGCTGGTCGGGGGAATCCCCTTTCTTTACCTTCTCTCGACGTTCTCTCACGTGGCCACCATTAAACACAAACTAGGGACGTTTAGCAGAAGTTCTTTTGTTCCCGTCCGAATCTTAAGAAGAACTCTGAAAAACCTGCACTGACCTTTCCAGTGTTGTACATGCAATACATAAGAACACTAGGAATTCTTTCTAGTCCCCTCGAAAAGCAACATACTGACAACCTATAATGTACGTGGCTTCTTCACATTCACATAAGTTCGTTCTCCTGGTCCAGTGGCGAGCGGTTTAAAGATTCATTTTCTGGTATGCACCATATTTACTTTTCCCATACTTAGCTTCCTTCAACACCTCCATTACCCTCCTTTCCTATTTGACAACTCAATATCCACTTATTTTAAAATATTAACTTTAAATTTTCAGCTTCAATTCTATTTACAAAATTACAAATATGCAATGTGCAAAACAAAACCTTATTAAAATCGTCTGTTTATCCGCCCGTCTGTCTGTCTGTTTTCACTTGCTCTTTTCTCGGAAACGATTACTGCTAATGACATGAAGTTTGGTAGGTAGGTGGGAACTGCGAACCCCATGCGTTTAGTGAGTAACATCGTTCTACATTAAGCTGGAGAAGATGTCTCCATATATGCGGAAGGGGGTCTACATTTTTTTCACCAAATATATTAGATCAAAGTTTTTAATTACTACTTTTCTAATGTATATAAGAAATACACAAAATCTTTCATAAGGGCAGCTTCCAGCATCTGGGTTCCAGACTTTTATTGCAACATGCGAATGAATTTGAGAACTTCTTCTCTCTCTCCTCCTCTCTAAACCGCAATTCTATGACCTGAGGATGCGAAAACAGAATGGAAGCCTCAAATGCCCATCTCATGGATATCTGGAGGAGAAGCATCGATTCAGTCCATTTGCTCTCCGCGTGAAGTCGAGCTAATAGTTTTTTCGGTTTTGATTTCCACCTTTAGCCTTGAGCTCCCCGCATTTCCGAACCTAGCTACCGAAGAGGCAAGCAAGCAGGCAAGGACGAAATTCTACGGTGCACCTTCAGGGTCATTTTTTCCAAATTTTTAAGGTCCCTGGAATAGCTTGCCCTTCTTGGTCTACTCTGGCCACTCAGGTTAGTCGTTAGTCCGTCGTCAACTCCCTAAGTCATTACAAAGTCGTCAAAAAATCTATTGCTGAAGGTTTTTTTTACTTGTAACTGCAACTTGAATGAGAGGCTACTCAAATACCTCTGAATTTCTGAAAACAGGAGAGGTTATGAGTCTATTCCCTGTCCATATATGATAGATAAGGGTTATGTTTATGATTAAATGGATCTGTCCATCATGGGTGAGAGCTTGAAGCTGTTTTTTCCAAAACACAAATAAATTTCTTCGTACTTGAAGCCCATAAAATTCAATTTTCTATTATTTTGTGAAGTGATTCGTTTTTTTTACAGAACAACCGGAATAAATGGCAGCAACTGCACTTAGTCTGGTTAATGGTGATAATAGGTACATATATACATATATACATATGTACCACTAACTTTGACGATATCCAGCGTTAACAATTTTCCAAATTCTAATCTGAAGCAGTTGAAGTTTATCATTAAAAAATTGCGTCTACACTTATGTAGTGTCATATATAGAACCACAGTTTATGGAGCCTCCACCGGAACAGGGATCACTCGTATACCCGTATGAGCAATAAAGGATTTTAATTTTTCACAGCGTATTTACACACTAAGACCGAGTTTCATTTTCAAACCTAGTTCAACGCTATTTCTCATTATTCATATGTTTCCGAAGAATTTTTCTTCATATTTTCACATAATTAAATCGGAAAAAATTTTCTGGAGTTTTCTCATTATTATTCTCAACTTTGAATACTAAACGCACTACGTTTAAGCATCGTATAATGCATATATTGAAACATACTCTGGTATGGCGGAATATTTATATACTCATATATGTACAAATGTTTGTTAAGCATTGCGGAGGAAACTCAGTGGATTACGTCAAAAAGCAATCAAAGAAAAGGAGCTTTTTCTAACGATGCTTATTTATTGCTTCTAAATTTTAAGGGTGTTTTCCTATTTGACGGTTTCCAGAAATTGATTTTTTCTTCTATACACATTTTGAAAGCAGAATATATTGAGAGTATACTTCATAAATTTTAGACGGAAATTAAAAATACATATTTACAAAGTTAAAGCAATTTAAAGAGAGTGCACATGTTGGCAGAAGGAAAAATATAAACGCGTATTTCTGGAAACCACACATTCTACACATCAGTAGTTCTGGTCTGAACCACGATTATGTTTTTTTTAATTATTTCTTACTTCTATCCTGGATTTTCAAAAAAAAATAGACGCAATTCTTGGAGGTTTTTTTTTACAACTCCGTTATTTTCATGTTTAGTACGGTACTACACAGATTGAGAAAACGTTTGAATTTTTGGTTCCTAATTTCCAAAACTGGCGATGCACTTCACACCTTCCTTTAGAGGAGCCCACTTTGACCGCAAAAAGACAAATACAAACGATTATGAAATCAGTTAATTAAAAATTTTGTGTTAATCCAAGACTCCAATAATCCCACATAATAGATTCAAAAAATTAAATTTGTTTATTGCCTCAAAAAAAAAAAAAACAAGTCGGGATACCGGAAGCCGAGCGCATCGGGTATAAAGGTTTTGTGTTCATCTTATGCGAGAAACTCGCTATGTACGATTTTCAATTCGTGCACACCTAAGAATACAAAATATTCTTCCGTCATATTTTGCCAAACCCCAAGATTCACAAACCTTTCATTTTATACGATAATGACGTCATACACGTCTTGAGTGCCATAAATTTACCTGAAATGTCAAACTTTAACCTTCTATAACTTTATTAATAATAGTCGGATTATTTTCAAATTGTTCAGGATTATGTCCTATATTATCGTCTATGAACATAAAGGGGACTTTCCGGTAAATTTCCAAAACATGATAATATACTCTTATTAACTTTATTTGTGCAGATATCGGAACTGGAAGTATTTTGAGGCCTAGATTCAATATAGTTCCAACACTGTGTTTTTTTCAGATTTTTCGGCTAGGTCCTGAGAGCGAGACCTGTTTCACTTGGGGCACACATTTTGTGCCCTGCCTCGCCTAGGTTTCTCTCAATATCAGAAGAAAATCAGCTTCAAAAAGTACTAATTGAGCCCTTTTATTCTATACCCCACATGATTATGTTCTGTGAAAAAAGGTACACCCTCCTTTCGCATGTATGGAAAGCCCCCCTTAAAATTAAACAGCGCCACTCGCTGCATGTAAAGGAGCACATAGACCACATAACAATCGTAACAATCGGTTCAGCAGGTTTCTGAATAAATCGGGTGTGGCAAACAGATAGACAGACGGACGGTAACCGATTTTAATAATTTGTGTAATTTGTGGTTACACAAAACCTTAAAAAGGGCTAGGGAGAAGTAGATTCTTCATGAATCGAATTTTAATATTTCACTCGAATGTCAATAATTCTCCTTAATTATGACCACAGCATCTTATTTGTATGGCTTAGGATGCCGTAAATTCGCACGAAATTGATAAGTCTGAACTGCTAGACCTTTAACACTAATAGTCATGTTTTCATGAAACTTGGCATGCGTATGCACGATACTGTCCTCGATGCCGGTGCAAAATACACCTAGGATGTACTTAAGAGGGGTTTTCTGTCAATTTCTAAAAGGTGGTAATATACTAGTTTATTTGAGCAGATATCGAAATGACACATATTTTGAGGCCTAGATTTCATCTAAGCGCACCACTTTGAATATCAGTTTCGAAAAGTACTAACTGAGACCTTTCATTTGATACCCCACACGGCTATATCCGGTGAAAAAATATTCCAACTAAATTTATGTCACTGTATGCATGGGATTTCATAGTTCCCATCTGTCCACCAAATTTCGTTGAGATCGGTTTCGTCGTTTTGGAGAAAAGTTCGTGTGACAAGCAGACAGGCAGACAGTGAATCGATTTTAATAAGGTTTTGTTTTACACAAAACCTTAAAAAACGTTGAAATATCGAGCGTCACAAAGGCAAACCCCTAAATTATCTCTAGCTATTTGTCAGATTTCCATCTATTTTCTTTTTGACCCTATTACTATTCACTGTAGAGCATCATTTCAGAATTAATGCAATATATATATAATATAATATTACGCGGAGCCTGTTTTCGCACGAATTAAATTTAGGCTATTTTGCAAAAATTTTGTGCAAAATTCGTGGAAACCTTGCGAGATCATTAAATGTAACGATTTTCGCAGCCAATATCCCTTTTCCAGAGCATTTTTTTTATCTCGTATTTTGCATAAGTCCAAATAAAAGGCTTTGTTGTGGCATTGATGCACCTATTTTGGAAGCTTTGAACTATTATAACTTTGTTAGTGATTGTAGAGTGTCCAACAAATTTTCCATTATTATGACCTGTATTACCCTGTATATCTTATATGCTTATGCCAAATTTCATATTTATAGAATAAATTCAAGGGCGTTTTTGATAAATTACTAAAATATAATAAAATACTAATATTAACTTTATTTGAGTGCATAATGGAATGGGGTGTATTTTAAGATCCGGATTTTATATAGGTGTGTCTTTGTGAATATTTTCAGATTTTTCGGAGCACTGAGAATGAGACCTGTTACACTTTATGGTTTCTACATTTTGGGGCCAAGTTCCCTTGTCTAGTAGCTCATATGGAAGATTAAGCTAGTTCTGGAAAGTACGGCTCAACATCGCCATATGCTGACAAAAAATGCACCCTCTTTTCACATACTTTTACACTCTTAAACTGCATATTAAGGATGCAGAGACCGCGCATTCTCACCATATTTGGTGACAATGAATTCAGACGTTTCAGAGTAAATTGGGTGTAATAGACAGAAGAACGGACAGCAAAACATTGAACTGAAAGTAATAAAGTTTTGTTTTACACAAAGCCTTAAAAAGACACTTCAAACGAGACGCTACCAAACTAAATGGTCATTAGTCCTTTTATTGTGGGGATTATCCGGCTCTTTCCGACATGACTGTACCGAGCTTATCAGTGAAAATCTGTATTGGCCGCAGCTTCGCAGTATCCGCACTATTTTGTTTGTTTTGTGTGGTGACACGCGGATGAGGAAATTCATTTCTTTTTCACGTTTAACCCCCTTAGCATATCCTATTCCTCATCCCCATCCACTTACTTTATAATATTAGTTTTAAAATAAGAACTTTTATTTCCAATTTTATTTACAAAATCCTCTTACCTCTTAACTGCTCCGCCTCCCTAAAATTTTCTCTTATTTCGAAAACGACCATCAACCTTTTTTGTTGGTGTTTGCGCATAGATTTAATCCAGCTGCATCTTATGAAATGCATGACTAACGTCTATTTCTAGCTCCCTCCTACTCAAGTAGTTAATGCGGAAACTTTGCCATATCGATCCAAGATATTCTCGTTTTAAACATGATCATAACGTATTATGTAACAAGCGCACCAAGCGTCTCTTTTACCACGAGGCAGTGCTCATTGTCCTTGGTAGTCGACAAGCACTCGGAACCAATGATGCTGTCAGGACGAACGAGACTGCATTAGATTTTAGAAACCGGAAAGTGTGCTCGGTAGATTTTGGAATTGATGAGTATTAAGAAGCAAACCTCAGAAACTACTTGGAAATATCTGGAACCGATCGAACACAAAGAAGTTGCTATCCATAATCCAGAAATACAATGTTTATAGCAAAAGGTGACAGAGAAATAAAAGAAACCCATTCAAAAGTAGGTATTGTCAACTAACTAAGCTTGGAGAGAAAACTCAAATTTGCACAGGATAATCCCACCACCTTGAACGCAAAGTAAATAGATTAATTGATATCACGGACACGGAAAAGTTCATGAATTCAGGAATCAGAAAAGGAAAAGTCTGGCAAGTGTGGTCAAAACTTCTAGATTCCCCACCAATGTATACAGGCAGATAGTACCACCATTCCGTCTATCGGCGAAGTCCGTATTTCACCAGACTAATGAAATGAACAGAGCACAAACTATTGCCCTACAGAGGAACTTTTTATATCCCTTATATGTATATCATAAATTCTGACGTACCCAGAGGTAAGAAGATACAAGCAATTGTCAAATGCACTAAAGGTAAACCGCAATAGCACCTAACAAATACTTTTTCTGCACCGTATCATAAAATGAATTACAATGAAATTGATTACGTTCTAAACATTATGCTGGTAATAATAAACCAACAGGAACCTTATCCAAGGTTTCAAATTCAAATTGAGCGAAATCCAAGATAAAGTTGCATAAGAAATGACTGTGAAAAGTATCAACAGGAAGTCTTCAGCACATACTGCAAAACAAGGACAGAAAAAAGCCTTTTAAGTTCCAAAGGGCTTACGGCTTGACAAAGTATCAAAGAAAATTCTGATTCGAAAGAGTAAGAGAATTATTTCACTTAAATATAGCTACCCAAGTTCGCATTTTCTTATAAGGCAAATAAATAAGCGAAACAACAGGTAAAGTGCAAATAATTGTGACATACTATTTCGAAAAGAATTGTGAAACCTGTACTGAAATCGTAGGCACGTAAACATTTCAGTTAAAGACAGTAGACAGTCCAAGGGAAGTTAGCATGGTCTTGTAAAGCCAGTGTGTATCGAAAATGGATACAGTCAAGTGGATGGCGGATTCAGGAATATCTCAAGGTCTCAATTAAATTTTAATGTGCCTCAACCGGTTTAGCGTTGATTTGATTGGACATTTTTCGTCGTGAACATAATTGTGTTTATGAATTGTATGAATTTTGTATAAGGGGGCAAAGAACACCTGATAACTACTTCGGTCACGATGCTCCCAGGGTAGAAGTGAGGCAGCGTCTGATGAGTTACCTGTGCCCTGGACGAAACCGCAAGTCGTCTAAAAAAAAGTTCGAAATTCTATGTCTCGTACATAATGTCTGCCCAACTCTCCGGATATAAATCCGCTAGACTTCTTTATTTGAGGTGCTTTGAAAGCGAAATATGCACCAACAAACACAAAGTTTCAACAATCAAACTACACATTCGCAGAGAATAAACATCACTGATATACGAATACCCTTGGGTAGCATACATTGCGACCGCATTGAAAATCAGTGATGACATTCGAAAACTAGATAAAATTTAAGAAATGAAAAGGAAAATTGGGTGAAAAGTGTTTACAAGAAAAAAGTTTTGGATAGTTTTGTATTTATTAATTCATTTTTTTTTGTAATTATCAATTAAAGTATTCAACGACCAACGAAATCATACGTACTTTAATGAAGCTTAGGAGTGAGGCCCTTAAAGATAAAGTAGTAAAAATTAGAGGAGAATATCAAGAATTATGTTATATACTCGAAATTTGCAAACCCAAATCTCAGAATAAATTTACATGTTACTTGTCTTTATTGTCCGTTCCCCCAAAATCATAAGAATTCCCTAAACATATTTCTATTCGAGACAGAAAATCCTATCCATTTCACGCATAATTAAATTTACATAAGAATTGTTATTGATTTCAGGTTTATCCGTCAAAAAGAATAGAAAGGAAATGAAGGAAATTATGCGAAGTAGACACTCAAGTATGCGGATTGTATATATGACACAAAAATCTTATTTTGTATCTTTTCCTAAAAAAAAGATTTGGTTGAGAAAAGCGTTATCGAGGATACAATGATCTGATGTGTGAACGAATTGTGCCATTAATTGTCACGGAATATGGACTAGAAGTTTCATTCCATCTCCAAATTTTGACAAGTGTGTTTGGTTCAATGAATACGCACTTGTATGTACTCCCCATTGAATCTATGCTTGTAAAAATTTCGCAATAAACAATAAAATGGCTACTTTTTTCTGGTTTACGCTACCTTATCAAAAGTTGAGCTCTTAGTAAATCTTAATTCACGTGCTTTTTCTTTCGACCTGTCTCAAGTTCCCTTTCAAAGTTTTCAAACATCCTCACCTGCGAATATCCAAAAAAGTGTCCCAATGTTGTTCCCAAAAGCAATTATTCATCCATTTATCAATTAAACTTTCATTCAGGCGCTATCTCAATTAGATTTATCACAAAATATAACAAAAACATTTTAAAGTGAATTAGACATTGTCACTGAAAGGGATGAAAGCCTATTCTATTAAGCAAAAACAAGGATATCATTAGTAAACTTTTCCAATGAATTCGTTTCCATTTACTACCTAAAAATACTCGTATCTTTACATTTATATAGTTCAAACACCTCACCAGGCTTCCGCAAACCTTGTGATAACCTTACATAGGAGAGCATCGTCCTTGTGCACATTGGACAAAACAGATGACTTAATATCAGAGAAGGGGCATATCTTCGTGACTTTGAACTCGTATAATTAATGACCTTTTGATTGTTATCGTGAACGACTTGATAGTTTTAAGATTTATTTTCTGGGCTGCTTTCGAATAGGGGAAGTCCTTTCCTATTCATCTTGAAATTATGAGGATTCAAACTAGAATCTTTTCGAGTTATTAAAACTTTCTGGATTAATTAAAATACGATACTAATTTCAATAGGCCGAGATTGTTTGCTTGTTTATACATACATATAAGCAAAAATATCCTGCTCACGAGCATGATTTTATACTTACAGAGAAAAAGTAGGACGAATAAGGCCAAAGACATTGACTTTGGCGTGGCCATTGTGCTTTCTAGTATAGTAGTTGGCGTATTTTGAACCTGAAATTATTTTTCACTTTTTGTGAAGATGCTGCAAGGATGCTGAATGTTTATATCCGAGGTTGGAGCAAAATCGGAATTGATGATGACAAATGGTTTCGATTATAAAGTTCCAAAATTAAATATTTATTAAATGGAATTCATTAAGGGAAAATATTTATTAAATGGAATTCATGAAAGGAAAACTTTCTTATGGTGGCTGATTCGGAGCAACAATGGAGTCAATGCCCCATTATATGCAAATATCCTTAACAGATTTAAACAATTGAAGAGGCTCAACAGTAAATTTGCAACTGACACAAACTTCCCGCTGTGCAAGGAAACGACAATGTTGAGGCATATATCCAATAGTAGCAGTGCTCGGAGGTGAAGATAGGTCAAAGCGTAAGCAGGATCAACATAAATTAACCCCTACCATTACGCACACAAAGCCAGGTAGGTCCATGCGAAAAAGGAAGAGACTTAAGTCACAATAATCTGAATGACCAAGAAATATATGGAAGTATGAGAGAGTAGGTCGCAAAAATGCATTTGCGTTTGCATTTTGACTAGTATGTTGCTAAGCTACTATTAATTCAATGTATCTTACGCCCCACTGGGATAGCGAAACCTGTGTGATTTAGAATTTTCCTAGCCAGTTGTAAATGAGGTAGAAATCTGTGGGTTAGCAAACTGAAATTTTAATTTTTTTTTATACATTCATTAAGCACGTTCCTCATGGAAGCAGACTCATTATTTACGACCTTTGATAATCGTGTAGGAGCACGAATTGCTTGCAAAAATATACGTATGATTCTCGAAAAAGATATTGAGGAATCAAAGAATATCTGCGTTCTCTTCTTCATCATCATCAACGGCGCAACAACCGTATCCGGTCTAGGAACTCCGGACATCCAGGTTTTGCGCCGAGGTCCACCAATTCGATATCCCTGAAAGCTGTCTGGCGTTCTCACCTACGGCAGACTCGGCATACTGATTCGAAGAGTAAGCGGATGGATGACTACTCATGGTTTCAACCTTGCACTGGAAAAAATCGAAGTAGTCATCCTGACTAAAAAGAGAATTCCGACCGTGCGTCCCATATCGTTCGATGAGTCGATAATCGAGTCAAAACCAGCGGTAAAGTACCTCAGGCTGACTCTTGACTCAAAGATGAGCTTTTTTCAGCAAATCAAAGCAGCACCGAACAAGGCTGCAGCTGGAAGTAGGCTAATGGCAAATATTGGGGGTCCTACGTCTAGCAGGCGACGTCTCCTGATGAGTTCAACGCAGTCTATCCTGCTCTTCAGCACAGAGGTATGGGAGGATGCCCTTGGCAAGGAGGTATATCGTAAACGTCTCGCGCAAGTACAGAGACGGGGGGCTTTGCGGGTGGCGTCTGCGTACCGTACCGTCCCTGAACCGGCCGTGATGGTAATCGCGGAAGTGTTCTCCGTTGCCCTTCTTGCTAAAGAGCGCCAAGCCATAACAAGCGCAAGGGAGATGAGCCAAGGGAGGTTGTTGCTCGTGAAAAACGGCAACGCACTCTAGACGAGGAGCAGCTCTCTTGGCAAAATGAAACTAGAGGCAGATGGACTACGCGGCCCATCGACAACTTAGGTGCGTGGCTGAAGCGGAAGCATGGTGAGATTGACTACCCAATTTTTAAGTGGACATAGAAGTTTTCAGTCTTACCTGTACAAGATTGGAAAGGCGCGATCTCCGGATTGTGTGTTTTGTAATGAAGTTGTGAACGACACCCATTACACTCTTTTTTCTTGTGAAAGGTGGGATGGGATTCAGCAGCAGTTTTATTTAAACACAGGGGATCTCTCTGCAGACAAAATTGTCGAAAAGATGCTGAGGAGTGCTGACAGGTGGAGCCGTGTTTCCCATTACGCTCGGGTCCGCATTCTAGACATTCTAAAATTAAGCAAAGCAAAATAGTGCGAGTTTAGGGACCACTTTACTCCCTCATACGTCAATATGCTATCATACTCGAAAAAGCCTCCCAAAAGCAAGCATGAACTGGTATCGAACTAACGTTAGAAGAATCCACGAGGTACGGGGATTTCCTGTACAGATAGGAAGAGGCCTAAAAGTGATTCGAATAAAGAAGGGGACACTAACTACACTTTGCTCGGGCATGTGATGGGGAAACAGGAACTTGGCAACGGTAACGGTAATGATGGCAGATTTGTGGGTTTCTGAAGCTTTCATTGCCTCATCATTAGAAACACCTTGTTTGAGCACAGAACCACTGAATCTGTTGAGGGTAAAATGATTGGGTGGTTACTTTCGTTGCGTGTTACGTTCATGTCTAATTATCGGAGCGGAGTGCTTCAACCAACTAAGTGCAATGCGAACCGCTTTTATGATACTGCCCTTGAGGTCCTACAGTTTCCAGTTTCTACTTCTACTTACACTTACACAGAATGACCGTTAAAAACGCGAAAAATGACCACGTTCTTTGAATGTGAGACCTGGAGTACTTCACAAAAATAACATTTCAAATAATCTCGTAATCCTTAATAAGACAAAAGGAGAGGGAGTACCATGGGAATTCTAGAAATAGGACATTTCGAAGAAATTATTAGCTATTAACGTAAGATATGGCGTTCCATGCTATCAGATGTATCAAGTGCTGCTTCGAGGTGAATTTGAAATAGGAAGCGAGGTCCGACAAAGTTGCATAATGTCACTGATATTATGCACTTTCTTTCAACTTTGATTCTTTATTGGCTTTTTGGTCGTTTTCCATCGACTTCAATGTTCAAACCATTATTGACACGGTAATTACATATCCACAGCATCGAAGACGCCTCTCTCTTTGTTCGTTTATTTGTACAGATTCAGTCGTAGACCGTGTTGCAAGAGGCGATTTTAATGATCACAAAAATCTCAAAACAAAATAGTCAGAAACACTAAAGCTTGATCCAACAATTTCCAACTTTATTGAATGTATTTGAAAAATTCGTGGTTGCCAAAACTACAACATATCTAGCGATGAATAACTCGATACACGAACATCAGTTTAGTTTCGATAATGATATTGTGAAACGAAAAAGATTTGCAGAATTGTCCTGTAAATAGGGCTTCCTGGACAAAAGGCAGAAGCAGAAGCTAATATTTTGCACTGTTGATGCCTACTATAAGGAACCGACACAAAGTCGCAAAATTGATGTAACTGTCGTCATACAGAATTTTCCTGACGTCCACTAGAGGATGGTAAGATTAGCATAGAACTTGATTATGCTTGGAATGGCAATACGAAAGAATGATCAGTTCCAGTCAATTTCTAAAAAATATAATCATAGTAAATGTAGTCTTCTTTTTTTCATTTTTCTGCAGTCTTTGTCCCGTTGTCAAGCGGGATCGCCTTGTCGTGATCAGTTTCGCCATTTGGTTCTATCAAATATGGTAATCTACTATTATTAACTTTATTTAAACCAGTATTGGTATAGAGAGTATTTTGGGACTTTGATACCACGTGCATGGTCAACAATATTTTTTCAGATTGTTTCCGAGAACGGGTCGTTGAAGCAACTGACCCTTTTCCGACCCCCGAACTCCTCTCCTTTGCAACCAATGTCAAAACTAATATCGATTTCGGGAAGTACTAAGACCTTTCGTTTAATTCCACACACGACTACAAAAAAATGTGCACTCCCCTGGAGACCCTCCTTAAACTCAACGTGGAATTATGTTACTCCTTGCATGCAATAGGATTCACAGGTCCCATCTTTCTGTGACATTTCGTGTCAATAGGAGTAAATGTTTCTGGAATAGAAAGTGTGACAAACAGACAGTAAACTGATTTTAACAAGGTTTTGTTCTACAGGTCTACAGATTTTGTTCTACACTAAACTTTAAAAAGAAAAAAATACCGGTACTACACAGAAAATTGTTTCAGCCGACAATGAGAACTTTTCCCTTTGAAGATAATCGCATCTTCAATCTTGGAAATAAAGAAAGGAAGCTTTCTCGTCTACAGCAATGCAAATATAAAAAAATATCATATCATGTCCCTAACACAAATGGAAAAAGTAGTGAATAAAAACAGGTCTAGCGGAAAGAGATGATATTGAATATGAATCAAACATTCTATAACAACATGATATATTCGTACATACTTCTAAACGCACCGATCCATAAAAACGAGAATGGAACCCAGATCGACTCTTACATAAAAATTTTTATAAATTTAAAAAGTGGTGGACAATGCAAAAGTTAAAAAAATTCTTCTGTTAGAGGCTGCGGATTAGTAAGAATTCCTACCATATGAATGGATATTCGGATTCGTTAACGTGGGTGATTCGATACTACACTGAAACATTATGAAATTAGAGGATACAGCAATAGGTTCAAACTATAATATGTATATGACTATCATTCACCACTTGGTGGGTATAGCGCTCAACCACACCTACGCACCATCGTTCACGCTTACTTCCCGAGACACTTGCACTCATTCTCTACTGTTCTGCGTCAGGTGCCCTTGGGGCGACCCACCCGTCGACCATCTTGGGGGAGTGGATTCCACTGCATCGCGTAGCCCGGAATGCAATTGTCGGCCCTTTTTAATATGTGGCCTATCCACTACCACTTCCGTTCACCGACTAAGTTCCTCGTTTGAGATAGTATCAGGCTTATGTACTTCGATGATCCGACGCAGACAAGTATTGACGAAAGCTTGGAGCTTCAGGGTAACAATGGAGTTCACTTTCCATGTGCTACTCCCATATAGCACAGAAGAATCTCAACTTGATCTTGGTGTTGAGATAATTGCATTTCCCAGAAAAGCGGATCTAGCGCTGTTAATACGTCGCGCAATATCCAGTTCGGTGCGCCCGTCGGCAGAAACCACCTTTTGAAAATGTACAAATTGATCGACGCTTTCGATGGTGTTTCCATTACTGCATCTGATCATCAGTCAGTCTGGAAAACCAAAAAGATGTCATCAGCGTGGTCGAGATGTCGACTGTCCACTGAATTCCTCCATATCCTCCGGACAAGCCAGCATAAAGTACGTCACCGATAACAAGAAGAAATAATATCGGTGACAAGATGTAACCCTAATTCAAATTATAAGGTCCTAATAAGCCATTCAGAAATGATTCCAATTAATACCTGACCTACGCAGGAAGACGAATAGCTTATCACTAGAAAACTTATGGTCTGATCGTCCTCTGAGAATTTTCTACAATCACTGAAACTCCAGAAATGAAAACTAGGTATCTAGGAACGTCAAGCAATAAGCAAAAAAATTGAACAGACCTAAAAATTGAAAGAGGTTGAAGTGACAAAATGATATAAAATAAACAAAAGTCGTCCATAAACGATAGAAAAAATACATTAGCAGAAAAAGGACACATAACAATAAGCGTTCAAATAGACTCGAAAGGTAGGTTACCTTCAAATCCCCCAAAGATGGGTAGACTCAATGCGAAAGTATACGTAGGAATTAGGAAAGATCAGGTCCTATTCTGTAGAATTCACGATATACCTAAGACGGAAACGGAAGCGGGATCTAATTAACGCGCTAGTCGCCAGGGAAATGTAACATTTCTGGTATTTTTCTGACTTTTGTAGGTATTAGCAAAAAGAGAATATGTCTTTCCGGTCTTTAGTATCGATAGCGGCCAGAAAAGGGACCGGGTTTCTTACACTCCACTCCATGTTGACAAACCATATGTCTTTTGGATTCCTATAAAACTCTGGAAGCAAATGTCCCTAGTGGATGTTGATCGATACTATTGACAAGCGGCAAAAGTGTATAGAATTTTCCCTTTCTAATTCCCTCTGAGCAGGAAGACAACGGTTTTTGGATTTATTTTTTGCTCCTTGCACTATATTCCCTCTATTCCCAGAATTAACAGGACTTGGTTAATTTTTAAAATTTCGTCTATGCATATTGTTTTCATCGGGTCTATCTATCATTTAATTTTTAGCACGGTCGGCTTTGTAAATTTCGACAAATGCCGTAAAAGTAGGAAACTAATAAAACTTGAACTTATATTATGTTGCAAATATAATTGTTCTACCCATTTTCATGGTGCGATGGGTAAGCTGATGGTGTGTCAACCCCTCAATCGCCGAGTTCAAATCACGGTATGAATCCCACTTCGTCATGATGCTTGTGATCGTCTTCACGCTGTCTCGATGATGTAGGCTTATTATCTGCACTGCAATTCTATCGTAATTGACAATCTTACAAATGAAGTTAGCACAAAATAATATTCAAAACTTATAGAGGCTCCCCGTATTTGTCTCAAATATTTTGCCAAAAAAAAACGATCGACAATTTCCAACCGATTGCCAGATAGAAAATTGATGTTAATAGGATTCTATCTCCAGAAAATCTCAAAAGAAAATGATGTGATGTTTTTTTCTCATACCAAAAGTGACCTTGACTCATCTTTGATATTCTATATCCAACCAGAGCCATCACCTCATAGAATAATGACATTATGAAATCATTTACATTCAAAATATGCAGATTCTCCACTTGGATAATCTTCTAAATGCAATAAAAGACAAATCCTGAAATAAGCAAAAAGTTAACTCTGTATTCCCAATAATGTATGCACGCTGCATTCGTACAACTTTCAGCATGATCATTAACTTTATATAGTATCGCATTTTCGATTTTCAACATTTAATCTATTTTCCGATTCTTTCTAATTAATGTAACTACCGGAAAGGTTTCCTATATAAAACAAGAGTTGTCAGTGAAATGAAGGCAATGAGAAATTTTTTAAACAAATATTTTTTATCCCATCAGAACGATCAAGTTTTGAACATAAAACAACTTCACCCACTCGCATAAACTTAAAATCCAAGAAGTTACCAACCAACCGATGGATTTCTAAAATTCAATCATATGAACAACGAAAACAAACGTTTTATAGGTACTCACTCATAAATATTAATTTCGAATTCCTGTAAACTTCAGTGCCAACCTTCAGAGTACAGTTTTCTGCATACACAATTTTATGATATCTTTAATCAGTAGAACTTTTATCTGCTTTGTTTCCCTCGAACCAGAAATTTTTCCTTAATGTAAAAGTATCCACCGAACGTATTTGATAATGGTTTGGATTTCAATCTAGAATAATACTATTTCATCCGGTTTTCTTGTACAATAAATTTCTAGATCATAACTGTAAACTCCATCTGGCAGTAGTGATTCATCAGGGAAATATATTTTTGCTGTTCTTCAGCCAGAGATTTACGTCAATTTCATTGTGCGAGTATAAAGATACAAAAAACTAATAGAATATCTTTACCGTTGAATAATGCAGCATAGTGACTTTCTCTCTTTTTCAGAAAGCTTCTCAACTCCAAAAGATACAGCTATAATAATAGAATAAAACATGGGTTCGATACTTACGTACAAAAATGTTGCTCATCAGAGTTGCTGGTAGGCAGAACACTATCACAAGAATATCCGCAACGGCCAAGTTCGCTATAAAAAAGTTAGTAACAGTACGCATTCGTGGTGCACGCAAAACAACAGCTATTACAAAACTATTTCCAATTAGACCAACTATAAATACGAGTATATAAGCGACACAGTAAACAGCAGTCATTGTAACTGAATGCCGGTATAAAGTATCAAATTCAGGTTCTTTTGAAGATACCACACTCGAATCGTTTGCATCTGTAGCACTTGCACCAAAAAATGAATTTGAACTATCGTCTTGCATTGCTGCCGCTATACTACTGCTGCTTCCTCCCCCCAGGATCATCGCAGAACCTGGGATTGTACTAAAACCTCGGATTAAGCTTCTCGTTCCGGCCATGTTAGCGTCAAAATCGAATATATGATTAGATGTCTGAAATAAATATGAACTTAGTCAGATTCTCTGCATTCTAAAGATATTTGAAAAAAATGGTTTTCGTAGTCAGATTTATGTAAATAATGCTATATACTAATCTGATATAAACATGCATCTAATCTGCCAGTGTCTTCATTTGTCATTGCTTCGTGCTACCAATTAAAGTTTAAAATATGTATTATATGATAAACGATATGATATATTACGATGACCTGCTTTTAAAAAGATATTTGTGCCTCATCAACAATATTTTGATTGCCTCTATCAAGTAGAGCTGCCTTGTGTCCTTAGTTTTTTTAATATGCATGTATACTATTCTACGTGAAATAAATTACACCTTTAATAAGATGACAGAATCGTATGGTCTTGTGACAAACATTATGGAAGTGGATAAACTTCGCCATTTATTTACATAAAATGCTGATTTGAAGCCCCGACAAAGGTAGATAGTCGGAGGCAATATACTTAAAACTATCCTCAGTAAAGTTCTAGAATTACCTCACTAGCATGGCAAATCATGCCAATTAACAATTCCTCGGAAAAATACTAGCGCATGCCCCTCAGTCGAGAGCGGGGGGACGGGCTTCGATCCTGTCGAGAAATGAGCAAGGGTTCTTGACAAATAGACAGAATGTAAGCATAATAGTCCGAGCCATTCTAATCCGTATCTACATGCTTAAAGTGATACCCTGAGTGGTAGACGCATCGACATCTTCGCTCTGCAAGAAACTCGATGGTAGTGCGCCAAAAGCTGAAACATAGAACGCGAACACGGTAAAAATGGCTATAAACATCTCTACTTTGGTAGCACATTTGGTTAATATGGTGCCATTCCGGAGGGTTTGTGTGCTTTAAAGAAGGAATAATTTAATGACCGGCTTATGAAGATTATTATTATTTCAGCTATTCATATTTCACCACAAGCGCTTCACAAGCAACTCGACTTAATGCCGAAAAATATGCTTTCTTACGTACAAAGCCCTTTAAAATACATACCGATGAATATATGGTCAGGTGGTTTTAATGGTCATATTGGCGAAAAGGAAGGCGGGAATTGGTAACCAAAAGTCAATGAGGCAGGAGGAAGCATCAACTCCACCACGCCGCACTGTGGGTAACCGTTTCAGTGCTCGCTGAAGCATCCTTCTCTACCGTTCGGCTTAAGTCTCTGCTTAGGTGTAGAGGTCCAGATATTAGCAGGCTCTATGCAAATTCAGCAACTGCGAGAATTCTATCTCAAATCAATCATGACATTGTGTCTTGTGGTGCACTTGAGGCTATCAGATTGTAAGTCAAAAAATTCACTTTCGTATTATTGGTTTGAGTAACCGAAGATATCCACCATGGAAAATTCGTCTAGAACGTCTGCATCACTCATTAAGACAAGACATTGCTAGGCTGACTGCAATTAGCACTGGCAAAGCCAGCAGACGGGTGAAGTACACAGTGCAGAGGGTTTACCGGAACTATGCCACCCCCAGTGAGATATCCGTAGTCGAAATTCTGGACATACTAAAGTAGAAACTTTCTGTCATATGCAGTCGGTTGATACGGAATGGTGAAAGTCATTCCAGACGTGTTCAGAATAAGATGTACGCGAGGAATAGGGGAGTTTTTTTCAAATCACTTAATGAATCCCGGCACGGAGTTAGAGACATTACACCGTCTCACCGTTATGGCGCTGATGCAACACACAAATAGGTATAATGCTGAACGTAAGGCGATTTATCAAAATTCGCATACAAACAGTATGTGTTGGGAGCGGTGATTTTTGACTGATCGCCATGTAATTTGTTCACGAGGCGGGTCTCTCCGCGTATATTAGTCACGTCGCTATCCCCATTTAGGAAAGCTACTATTTTCTTAAATAAAAAAATTGTCCCTCAAAGTCACTACTCCACCAGAAAGAAGTAACCTCAGTGGTACTTTCCGTGGCCCAGCCTCCACATGCACCTACAATCCCTGGCCATATTGTCAGCTGTTTTCTCAGCAATCCTACCCATACATCATTTCGTTGCAATTGCCTTAGACATACCGCAAGAGAAGTGCATTTTCTATTACACAGAATTATCAGATATATGGCCGAGTCATACAATGAATAAGGAAAACAACAGCAAAACAGGTCAGAAAACCGGAAGCTGAACACTTCAGGTTTTATGTATTTCTAATATATTTGAGTGAACATTTGCCCCGTTTATATCTAAATCGAAATGTTTGTGCATTTAGTATGTCAGACTATTCATTTTGGTCTGATCCTCTCATAAAAAAAACCCTATTAAAGTATTTTGGGCCCTAAGTACCACATACTGGCAGCTCCGTGATTTTTCTCATAATTTTCGGCTGTGTAGTTTCTGAGAATAGCACTGTGCTTACTTTCTATGGCCGGACTCCTCCCTTTTACAACTAATTTCAAAAGAAATACTTGCTTCAGAAAATACTAATCGAGACATTTCATTTGATACCCCACATGACTATCTTTGGTGAAAATAATTTTACAGCTCCTGTTTACACGCATGGGGACGAGAATGGGGGATGTAATTATTTTAGGATTAGGATAGGATTGCGACAATTGAGCTGAAGGAATGTCGAAAACGCTGCCTCAAGACTACAATGTGTTTCTAAAAAGAATAAACCAAGCCAAATTCGAGGAGTTGCAATATGGGAACGTGCAGAAGAAATAGTAAGAAGCTATCACAGAAAAGCAAAGCCGGATGAATAACGAAGTCGACTCTGAAACATGGAAGGGAGCATACAGATCAGTCATATCATCATTCTCAGAACCTACCCAACCAAAAAAACTGAAAAAAGTCACAGAACTACCACTATACGGTGCCTGCTCTGAAATACCCTCCACACCGATATCTATGTAAATAAAATATCTATATAAAGTTAATAATTGTATATCACTATGGTTTTAAGAAGTTGACGGCAAAACCCCCTTTAAATTCAGCCTCGAATAAGGAATGCAGCAATATAGGCTTTAACAGAAACCATAATCGCATTATTATAGACAAAGTTATACAGTGGAATCCTGATAATTCGTACATCGATTATTCGTATTTCCGATTAATTTGTACAAATTTACCGGTCCTCAGAGTAAATTTTCCTTAGTTTTCACTCCCGATAATTTTTTTTGGTACTGTTGAAGGCTGAAATCGTGTTTAGTGAAAAGTTGCATTGACATCCGTAATAAAATAGCTTAGAACAAAAATTGAATTTTTTATAATTTTTACTACTTTTAACAGTACAAGACCCGTTAGTTACTTAGTAAATGCTTCCAATTTCTTGAACTGCTTAAAAAGGATTCAAGAACTAACAGAAACTACTAACGACTAACAACTGGCGCTATTGAAGCCTTTCTTACCACTCCATATTGTGATTTAATAGTAATAATAATAATCGTTGGCGCAACAATCCATATTGGATCAGGGCCTTGACGTGTGTTAGAGCACTTCATTCAAGACCGAAACGGTACACTACAGTACACTGTAGGAGGCAATGTGGTCAGCATTGCGCTCGCCCGAGATTATTACCCTGATTTTGGCTCAGGTACTCATTCACAACTGAGTCGACTGGTATCCGACGTCAAATCACGATACAAATCCCACTGCCACCAGTGAGATTTGAACCTTGTGCTCTAAACACTTCCTTTCACCTTAAGTTCGCTGAGTTCAACACTAAGAAAAATATTCTGATTTCGATCGCAAAAAGTATGCCTTTCTGTTGATCTTTTTTTTTAATACGTCAATCCAAATATTCAAGCTGATTACAAATAATCAACCCAAATGAGATCATGGATATTCGTCAAATGCATGGCACCAGGAGAATGTTAACGAACAGGCTCGCCGAATGTAACGTCCAAACTTGGAGAAACCGGTCCGCTATAATGAACAACAACACTGAGTCAAAGCACCAAAAAGTACGGGACATTATTTGCCATTATGAATCCACAACCTTCGAAAGAAGGGTATTTGCAGCGAAAATATAAAAATATAATATAATCCGACCATTTAAAGTACACTAGTAATAATAAAGACCTGTGAAAGTATGAACCTATCATCAAAAATATTCCACAACTCCACTGCCAGATGCGATTCCCCTCCATTTCCACCATGCCCATCCTTCCTACCGCTACAAGCTGGCACGAACCCCTTCTCACCACCACTCCCTGACTCAGAATTCCGGGAAAACATCCCAACCCATCCATTTTGTCAGGCTGAACAACGTTGCAGCTTAAACAGCCGCACCAAAAAATTTAAAAAAATATTCAGGCTCAACAAAATACCTTCCATCGTTCCTATTCCTGAGCAAAACGAAAACCCTTTCAATCCCGATAACTACAGGTCTATCTCAATTATATCCTCATCCACCAAAATCTTCAAGCGGGCTATAAAATTCCACATAGACGAGCATTATTACAATAATGACTTGATTCCCGACTACCAACACTCGGTTGAGCACACCTTGCTCATTGTGAAATCGGACGTTCTTCTGGAACTAAATCGGATAACTCCAGCAGTCACCTGTCTTTTCCATTTAAGAAAGGTCGACTCCGTATGGTAGTACGGGTCCGCTTTTAAGCTTTCGAGGACCCTAAAACTTCCTAGATTGCCGGAAATTTCCAGTTCACATGTAGTCACACCTCTCGGTACTTACTCATGTCTATCTGGCATCCCACAACGGTCAGTCCATTCTACCACCTCCTTCTTCGTGCTTACAACCAACATCCCTAAACCACCACCACAACCCCGTCCTCTATTCCTCCACCAAAAGCATCCCAGTAAGCGAAACTCGCCTGAATTCTTATTTAGACGAGGTTTACAACTACTTTTTCAAATGAAAACTATCCCAGAATCCCCAGAAATAAAAAACCATCCTGTTTCACGGCAATATCCACTTGACGCCGAAAATGTGGAGGTACGTCTCTACCCTGTTCCTCAAAATCCACAAAACCATCACAACCGTGAAGAAGTCACCTGACTGGTGACTATGAACTCCCGTCTGCCCCCCGCCAAATCACCAAACTCTGAGCTGCATAACCAGTGCCTTCAGATCCCTATGCCCTGTCATCAAATACAACATCCCAGCGCCCCAAAAAATTAAGATGTTTCACTACAAACAGCTTATCCAACCCCTTCCCCTTATCTCCAACTGATCCCATAACATATAATAGTCGATGGCGTCACAATCCAATGTGGATCTGGGTCTTGAAGTACGTTAGGGCACTTCATTCAAGACCGTAACTGTACATTAGGAGGCAAGCTGGTCAGCATTACCCTAGTCCGTGATTGTAACTCCCATTTGACGCAGACACTCATTTACAGTTGAATGAATACCAGTCGACTTTCAGTCACGATACAAACCCCTCTGCCATCATATAGATTGGAACTGCGACCTTCCTTTGCAACAGCTTAGTTTTCTAATTACTGAACTCAACGAAATCTGAATAATTCCAATCCAATTCCATCTAAGTAACGGTGGGAGACTGTAATATCGCATCATCTATACACCTGGCATTGTTATTATGATTTTAGATACATACATATGTATAAGTCCTGCAGTATAGTAAGATGATAGATAGCCATCAAACAACCATTATCATCTACCGGAAATCCGGCCCTATTGCAATTAGTCCCCAAACACGATACAACATATACATAGCTCGAAAAGGACTTCCTTGAAATTTTCAACTAACCTTTGCTGTCTATCATCGACGAAAAGATTTCGGACATCCAGAATACTAACCGAACTGATGTTCAAGCTCGTTTGCGTTGGTCGCAGTTTAGTATACAACCTGACTGCCGCTTGTTGCGAAGTCAATTAGATGCTGTCCATTTTAATTTACTTCTTTGCGAGACATTTTGTAAATCAATTGAGAACAGCAAGGTTTAAAGTGCTGTGACATTGTCTTGAATTCCATCTTCTTTGTCTTTTATTGTAGCGACTGACCAATGAAATATTGAAAAAATTGCAGAGACGGCATCCTTATCATTGCACATATATATGAAATTTCCAAAATATAGAAATATGCTTTTATTATATTAACTTTATTCAGGTTTTATTCGGTGAAAACAATTTACAGCCCCCATTTGCATGTATGGGGACACCCCGTAAACTCAACGTAAAAGAATGTTATTCCCTGCATGCGTGGAGCGTCATAGTTCCAACATTTCCATCAAATTCCATCAAAAGAAAGGCAAACTCACTTAGTGATCCGAGATACACAAAGTCTTAAAAGTAGACCTTTTACTCCTTGTCAAAATAGATGTGTGAACACCTGATTTAGGAGGACATATATCACAACCCCACGCCTACATGCAGGAGTTCGAATTTATTTTACACATGTTAACGGGGAAAATTTTGTTCATTTTTTTATGCATTTGTCTTATTGACATCGCGATTCAAGCATCTTCAAAAGGGAGATTTGAACCACCCCCATGGCTCTATATTCTACCACAGAGCATACCGTTACCTGGCCGTTACTACGTTAAGTTAAAGACAATATTTATTAGCATGACTTTCGATGGTATGTATGTCGATAGCAAAGCCCATTGCCCCAAAACTGGGAATTTCCTAGGGGCTCAGCATAGAGATTTTAACAAAATGAGATATTTTGGTCATGTAAGGATCTCTTTTCACCACGGGAGCCAAACTTGTTCATTACAATCCTACTTATGTACAAACACTTTGAGAAGACCAAAAAGTGCCACACGACCTCAAATCAAAATACTCAAATTGCAATTGCTATTGGAAAAATAAAATTATTTCGACATCAACGTTTAAACAATCGTTCAGGATTTGCATTTATAGACCACTTTCCAGTTAAACCCTAGATCACGAATTAGACTCGTGAAGCCGAGCGTTCGGTGGCCAAAACATACCGAATTGTATTAGGTAGCTTTGCATTAAGTATGACATGAGGCATATCTGTAAGTATACAGCTCCAACGCTTCTTAATGGGGTCGTCCGGTTAAGAACTCGAATTTCGACCGTATTTTTAAGGATGGATTACAAAAAAAGTAAAGAAGATATTGAGACGCGGTTTTTTATTATGTTCGTACATCTTTCTTCTTGAAATTTAAGAATAGAAAATGTTTGTCAAATTGTGATCTTGAAGTAAAAATATCGCCAAAGTAAAAAAATTACACCTGATTTTTGGCAGGTTTCCTAAGGTTGGGTTGGACGAAACTGAAAAAAACCATATTTCTGTAATTGTTATATCCTTCGCTATGCCCGGACATAAACTTTTTGATAAAATCTGAAAATTCCCAAAATTGTGGATGTCAGGGCAAAAAAGTCGTTTTTTACCACATTTTGCAAGCTAAAAAGGACTGTAAAAACCAGGAAAATTTTGTTTTTCAAAAAACCTCTGCTAAACCATATAAATTTCACAGACGCCCAATATTCCATAAACTCTAATCAGACCCTTGCCAAAAAACTTTTGAAAAACACAACTTTAGGGAAAGCACTTTTAAAGGTAAACAATGAAATTAAACACGATTAGCTAAACTTACAATTCAACCGGGAATGCCAGGTCCATAGTGCTCTCAGTCCTCTTCTTCTAGAAGTTCACACACACACGCATAGGAACACGAACATATGAAAGACAAGTCGGGAAACCGGAAACTAGACGCTTCAAGTATGAAAGGTTTTGTGTATTTCGTTTATAAAGATATTTGGGTGCGCATTTGTCCCATTAGTACGTAGCACATAATATATGCATACATTATATGGAAATATCCACTTTCGGGTGATATTGACATGTAAAGTCTTGAATTTGCAAAGAAGCGACAAATTTGACCTATTATAAATTTGTTAGTAATTGTGCGATATCCACCAAACTTGGTAGGATCATACTCTATGTTATAGCCTCGATTGCTGCAATTTCGTGATGGTAGGACGAACTTAGGGGAGTTTTGCAGCCATTTAATAAAAATTATAAAGATGTACTATTATTAACTTTATATGAACAGATATCGGTATGGACGGTATTTCGAAGCCTAGGCACCATCTAGTGGCAGCTTCTTCATTTTTTTTCCAGGTTTTTCGATTGAGTAGTTTCTGAGAATGAGTGCGTTAAATAAATGATCATTTTCGACCCCCCGCACTTCCCACCTTTCCAACAAATGTCAAAATTAAGACCGTCTTCGGAAAGTACTAATCAAGACTTTTCATTTGATAACCAACATGACTATATTTGGCGATTTCCGTGAAGTGATCCGACTATTGAAAGCATAAAATAGCTTCCCAGTTTGGTTGAAAATATATGAATGCAAGGAATGTAACCATCAAATTTGACCAACTGGGACTAAATTGGAAGGCGCCTAGCAATAACTGATATTAGCAGTTATCTTGCTGCTTTCGTCGATAACTATCCGAAAAAAAGTAGTACGACACTGATGATGGACTCAAGAAGTATCAAATGAAACTTTGAACCGAGTCCACTAGTTACGGTTGTAGATAAAGTCAAAGATAGCAACAACATGAAATAATAAATTATATTTTCACTACCACTAGGAATCACATCGTTACTTTGAAGCTGGTCGATATGTGTGAATGAAGATAAATAAAACGTTACTACTTAAACAACTCCTGCAATATACTCGACGCTAAACATCCACTAACAATATGATTTCGGCAGAATGCGATAGGTGTGCGATATACTTATGGTACTGCAATTACCTTAAGCACTAAAACTACTGGTTGAGAATTTGTAACATTTCCTCCAACTGCAAGTAGTTTATGACGCTGGAATTCTATTCGACAAATGATTCGATATGATTCAATATTGTTAAGTGGTGCAATCGGATATGTAAAAAGCTAAAACTGAGACAAAATATGAACTCTATATCTCTCACTTATTTCATATTCGGAATGTGCAATGAGAGTTAAAGTGTCTCCGACTCATCGATCATCAATGCGCAATCGGATGAAAACTCTGCAATTACATAAAAGTCGTGGAAGAGATTTAGTTAAACGTGTAGGACTAACTTGTTGCCATAGCTTGCAATCGCACACAAATAAGAAAATTGCGAATGGATTTTGACGGAGATCTTCCAATAATAAATGTGTGTGAAAACAGGTTTGGCATGAAACCCTTCCACTTGTCCAGTTTTACGCTTTAAAGTTGATAAGATAAGAAAGGATCTCGATCAGAGGCACGTGGAGAAATGGTAAAATAGAAGACCATAGAGGAGAAAAGATCTCGGCCGAATAGATATGACGCGAGCACGAAAAATTTGAATTAAAGAAAAATTGACGAACTTGTTTTGTGTTTTTATATTAGTGATTTAAGTACTTTACAAATATCTTTTCAATTACCACAAAAATACACACAAAACATTAAAGTTTGAGCCGAAAACCATATTTGGTTCAGTTTCTTTGAAGTGTTGTACCAATTCTTAGGTTGGACGCGGTTTTCCTTTCAGCCTTCCAAACTCAGTGCCGGCGAATTATGAACACGCTGATTTCAATGCATCTATGGAAGTTAGTGCATGTAAGTTTTATGATATGTATATTTTTGGATATACAAAGTGTACTTGCTGCTAACACTGGATCAAGTCGAAAAACCGGAAGTTGGACGCTTCAGGTATGAAAGGTTTTGTGTACTTCCTATATAAAGACATTTGAGTGTGCATTTGCCCCATTAGTACGCAGCACATAATATATGCACATATTATGTGAGAGTACCCACTTTCGGTTGATATTGACATTCGTGGTCTTGAATAGTGTAATAGTGCGATCTACACCAAACTGGTAGTATCATGCTCTATGTTATATTATAGTCTATATCACTGCAAAATTTCGTGATGTTTTACACAAAACCTTAAAAAGTACCGTTATGTTCTACCTCACACTGAAAAGTGTTGCTGAAAGGAAGCGTAATAGAGCACCGTTGCGTGACATGGTTTGTAGCATTATCATACATTACAGACAGTTTTGATTATAAAACATTTGGCATTATTGCAAAAAGTTTTACATCATTAAGATCAATTCTTAAATCAATAGATATCAACAGTTTTAAACATAACGTTTTCTTCAAGGGCAGGAAAGCTGATATTTTAGCAGACAAAGAAGAATCCATTCTTGCCCTCAATCGTGGTGAACCGCATAATTGCCGACTAATCGCCCGATTAGTTTCTATATATGCAAAAAATTCATTGAGGAAAGTACAACCAACCAAGTCTACTACTGAACTGTAAGGGCAAACAGAAAATCGCGTAGAGAATAAACCGAAATATGGTTGGAAAATTGTGTGGCGTCTTTTTGTTCATTCGAACACTGAACCATTGATGGGCTGAAACTGATCTAAAATCAAATCGTCCCAGAAAAAGGCTAAAATTCGTAAGAGACGATGAAAAAGATCCTGCGTTCACATAACTGTTAAACACCCTCATTCAGTGATGGTTTGGGAAGTGGTAGTGCACAAAAGCCCTGGACCCTTGCACTTTACGGAAGACAGCTGAAATCAGTAGCAACATTTAAAAGTTGAAAACGATTGTCTTACGCCACTTAAACAACAAATGGGAGCAAATGGAGATTCAACAATCTTTATGCACGGCAACCTCTATCAAGGGGTTTTTGCCCAGTCGAAATATGGTCGCTCTTCCTTGGCCCCCCAAGTCTCCCGATATCAACCCAATTGAAAATGGTCGGAGTGTTTTTAAACAAAGGGTTTATGAGAGGCGAAACCCTACGAAGAAAGTTTGGACACAAAATATTCACTAAATATGCGTGGGTAATTCACTTATCTCGTAATACATGGAATCTTGTGCTCAGAGTATGCCACGCAGAATTGAAAGCATAATTTGAAACAAACGTGGATGGGCAACATGTTATGCCCCTTATGTCCATTTTGATAAATTCGTTACCTTTTTATCCTTTTTGAAGCATAATTTTTTTTATTTTACAGTTCAAAAGGTAATATCTCAAAATTTTCTTAGTATTGATAAAAAAATCCTGAAGGAGACGAAACTTGTCCGTGAAGGTTTGCCAGCACCTAAGTTTAACAAATATCAAATATCAAATATAGAGGAGCCGAACTCTCACAAACTCGAAATGTCAAAGGAGGGAAATCCGTCTGAGGATTTTATCCTGAACCTCGTGCTTCTTTAGATTTGAGGTAGCTATGATGCGCGACTTACAAACATCTCTACATATTGCTGTTTGCAGATATTGAAGCTGGGTTTTCCCTTGCGGTAGTATATTGCTCTAAAAGCTAAGCCATCCGGAGACTACGTTAAGTGCCTAAATATAAATATTGGCCATATGCTATGTTCCAATTAGAGGCCGTTTTTCCTTTCATATAAAAGGTACGATAATAGATTCAAAGGCAAACAAAACCACATCCGACTGAGAGAGTCACCTTGTTAAATTTCACCCCTGATTGGTATCTTTCCTGCTGTTTGTAACGGCATAAAGTTTCGAATTACAATTGTTCTTGATTGTTCTCAAGAGAAACAACACATTCGAATTAATTTTGTACAAACGGAACATTTGTACCTGCCACAAGTACCTTATGGAGTTAAAAATATAAACAATGTTTCAGTTTCAATTTCAGCTACTTTATAGCTACTTTCAGTAAGCACATATTTTTGATATTCGATGGAAAGTACAAAATATATTTCTAAAAACAGTTCTACATAACAGCCAACTTTTGAAATGCCTCATTAACGCAGCACTTAGTTAAGAAGGATATCATTATAGCACTCCAATAATATGTGTCCAAATTTTATACATAACTTAATAAAAATTTTAAAAGGGATGATAAAAGACTTCAGAAATGACTTATTTATTTAGACGATAGATCCGAAAAGCCAAAACTCTCAAAAATAAAATTCACTGGTTGTTACTTTAATGAACTTTTAAAACTTGTTTCCGGGAAGTTCCATGTAAAAATAATGAGGTGCTCAAAGTAAAATATGTAAAGGATATCACCAACAAATAGAGAACATTTCTAAGATAAACTCAACTAATTTAAATAATATGATAACTTTTCAAACAATAAATTTCCACAACTCAGCCCTTCATCATAAATTTTCAAGAGAAACAATCATTTTTTAAAATGTATTTTTATTACTAATTCAATAAGGATTCAATGTGCACCAAGTTTTTCGAAATCGTCTCCTTTACAAAATTAGACACTGACACTATTTGATTGCGTTCATGATAATTCGTCAATTTGAGGACCTATCAATTTCTTCATAATTCTAGCCCAAACAATTAAACATAAAAGGAGAAGAAATCAATCTTTGCCATCAACACACGCTCTTTTCATACTTTACCAATTACCTTGAGAATATTATAATCCGAACTCAATGGAATCATATTATCATTGTCAGCTAAGCGATAAGACGCGACATCAATTGTTGGAAGTGTGGAAAAACTAGGATCTAACGTGGAACTATCAAAATCCATCATTTATATCTGTATTACGACAATTTATTTCAATATCCAAAAACTTTCTTTATCAATTCAATTTTCAATTTCTCTTCAATCACACCATTCACTGCAGTTAAAACACTGTCCCAAAAAAGGACCACTCAGTATATGTATGTATATATATATTTGCAAAAATTCTCAACACTCACGATTCCTTCTCAAGATCTCAAATATTTTTTGTTAGATTTTATAAGCGTATAAATGTTTTGTTATTATCATTGTTTTAGTAAAAATTCAACAAACTAGAGTCCTATTATCATGAATATTTAATAATAATAGAGTAGTACTAAGTAGTATAGTAGTAGAATAGATATGAAGAGCGAGGAGGGCCTTTTTTCGAAGCACACTTGTTAGCGGCTTCATCACGAGCACGATACTGAATGGAAAATGTCCTGAAAGTCTGCATATAACACTTCTGCCAGACTTTCCATCGTCCTTGCCTCCCACTCTTAGCCCAGCAGCCAGCAGTCTCATGCCACAAGTCGAGCCAGTCACACAATGGTCCTTCTGGTACTTCGCTTCCTGTTGGGTAGTCTAGTGGAACTAAGGGTGACTTTGGTGATGTGAACGTATCAACAGCTTTTGTATATGGTATGAATGCAGTTCGTTATGAGCTACTGGTCCTGGTTAATTCCAAACAGAAGGGAAATCCCACTCCAACCCCCAACGAACTAATCTTTCTCTTTTAATTTTTCATAACTACACCTCAATATTTGAAACGAGAACGCACGACTAACAAAACCAGGGCATAGCAGGACTTCACAATACTCAGCATCTACAAACTTTTTAAAAATTCATTCGCAACCATCCAAGATACCCCCGCTTTCCAGTAGTTCTTGTAGACCACGTTTAACAGCTTGTCGCTTTAGACAAGCAGTCTCCGTTGCTCATGATAGAATCTAACATCCTTTTGCTAAAGCTTCTCATTGGACAAATACAACCACTACCACCTCCACACAATCATCGTGCCATGTGAAGCTTGTCGGAATCATCATGAAGGCAACTAAGAGAAAGCACATATTTAAGCATGACATACTTTTACACTGACAAAGATGCACATCGAAGAGTCCTCCGACCCAAACCCCAACGGCCAACCAGATACCAGTGGAATATATAAAACAAGCTCTCTCCAATGTTCACTCGCTCGCATTCCATCCATGGTGATACCAGCAAATGCAGCAACAAGAAGGCGGCCAAAGTTCAAGAACCTCGAGGGTCGATTTGTTATGTTGCACAGCTGACTGGGGGGTGGTAATATGGTGCGCAGGACAGTCCATGGAACGGGGAATTCGCTTCGCAGTTGAGAGTATTTTCGCCGGACAAAAAGAGAGTTCCTATTTATACGACCGAAGTTCAAAGGATACAAAAAGCTTTCCCGTGAAAATTGAAAGTGATGATAATCACATAAGTTGGGGCAAAATGTTACGACATACTCCTGTCCTGTTTGCTTTGGATGTATACAGTTTGATTAACTGTGATTTAGGAAGTTTGATAAAAAAATGTATTTTGTTGTTCGAGGAGGTTTTTGTCTCGGATGAGTGAAAAAGGGCTCAAAGGAGAAGGCAATCAAATAATCGGGGTCAGTATTATAATGATTGTAAATTTATGCTATAAGAACAATTATTAAATAATAATTCTTTTCGTGCACCAAGTCTATTTTAAATTATTTTAATAATTTGCTGCAGCGAACTTAAAAAGAAGAGGCGCATCGATATCTACACTATGCAAGAAACTCAACGGAGTGGTGCAAAAAGCTGGGACATAGAACGAAAACATGATAAAAATTACTTCGAATTGCTGTATATTGGGAGCCTACGATGTACGTGCCATCATTATGGTTGACATGCTATACCATACCAAGGGGTGAGATTGCCAAATGCAAAATTTTGATGAAATAATATAAATTTATTCTACTACTATAACTAAACTAAGCTAACTATGTGCCCTTTAATAATCATTTATTGTTCACTCAACATTTCATTGTTTTGGGAACTAGTTGATGCAAGTGCAAAACGTATTGCAACTAGATCTGTGGGAAACAATTTATGAATCCTGTAAAAAATAAACAAGCCGGAATACCGGAAACTCGGCGCTTCAGGTATAGAAGTTATGTGTTTAATTTATGTGAGCAACTCTCTAGTAACATATTTGGAAAATATCCCATCATATATTGCCAAACAAAATATGCATACATATTAAACACATACGTACACGCACGCCCACTTATTGAACACTATCCGCAAATTGCATTAGCATGTACGTATATACACGTATGCCTAGTAATCTCCCCCAGTAAGTCATACAGGCATTCTAGATTTTGTATAGATGCATCCAATACGTTATGTTTCATCTAATATTAGAAGAGATCAGTTTCGGAAAGTACTATTCTAGCGCTTTCATTTGATACCCCACATGATCATAATCTGCGAAAAAAAATGTTACCCCCCTTTCGCATGTATGCCCCTCTTGAAAATCAACACAAAATAGCACAACTCGTTGCATGTGCACACAGACCACGTGGTCTCACCAAATTTCGTAACAATTGATTCAACGGTTTCGGAGTAAATCGGGTGTGTAGGCAGACAGACGGACAGATAGACATTGAATCGATTTTTATAAGGTTTCACACAAAACCTTATAACTGTCGCGACACTGAAATTTATACCATCTGAATGATAAATTCACTGTTGGTCAAATTAAATTAATGCTTTAACAAATGAAATTAAGTATTGGGTAAACGAAATTATGAAAATGAAATTAAGTCTTTAACAAATAAAATCAACTTTTTAAAACATGAAATTAACGCTTGAAGAAATTAAATTAATTTCATGTCTTTCAAAACAAATTAACTATATTGGAGACAAGTCAACACGAGGTGAATGTTGACGAAAAAGGCTGGTGAATGAAGTTTTAATAAAAATTGAAGCACACTTGGAAAGGATCATCAAATCCCAGTAAGGAAATTTCACTTCAACTTTCTCGAAAATACTTCAACATAAGTGTGTTGACGATAAAGAATGGATTGACGTTATTCATTATAATAGACCACGCTTTTCCATCAACTCCCTGATGAAGCAGCAAAGTTGTTCGCCGTTACACGTGGCATTTTTTAGTATTTTGAAATGAATGACTTCCTAGCTAGTCATCGCGGCAATAAGGCTCACACTGCGTCTCCGTACTGTCGGCAGTACTAGTCTGTGCTTTTTTGATCGCCAAGCTCGTCAAAGGCGTAAATTGAAACCACACTCATCAGTGAAAATCATTTTCTGTAGCATTACTTGGCACCTTCCCGACAACTCGATGGCATACTTTTTTCCGACCTCGATTGTATACGGAGCGTTAACTCTATCTAACTTAAAGTGAGTAAGCTTCAGGGTGATGCTGAGTTTAGCCAATTCATTGTTCACCGTTGACATACGAGGGTAGTCGGCAAAGTTTCCGACCTCAACGTGAAAATGGTAGCACTCGTCAATAAAAGCTAAGAAATGTCGTTATGCATCTTTTGACTGATACATACTCACCAAAATTTCAGCCATTTTGGAAGCGCAGTTATTGTTTGATAATCGATTGAGTGAGTCGATGTGAGTGTTTTTATGAAAATGAAAAAAAATGAGTATCAAGCCGTCAGTAAATATTTGTTTTTGAAAGGCAATACACTTACGCAAATCAAAGATGAGTTGGACGCTGTATACGAGGACTCTGTACCATCATTTACCGCCATGAAATTTTGGGCAGCTGAATTCAAACGGGGCCGTACAAGCTTAGGAGACAATGAACGTTTGGGACGTCCAAAAACTGACGATTCCATTACTAAAGTTCACTAAATTTTGGGAAAGGACCGTCGAATTAAAGTGAGAGAAATAGCAGATGCTACGAATAAAATGAACTTCACATATTGAATGATTAGGCATGAGAAAGCTGTCCGCACGTTGGGTGCCGCGTTTGCTCACGTTAGACATGTTCGAATAAACATTTCCAAGGCTCTGCTGGCGAAGTTTAGGCACAATAAATCAGCGTTATGGCAAAGATTAATTACTATAGATGAAACTTGGATACACCATTATACACTCGAAACAAAAATACAGTCAAAATAGTGATCTACAAAGGGGGTATCGGCTCCAAAAAAATTACGCTGGGAGAACAAAGATTTTCGTCAAATGTGGAGGCCATCACCTTCGTAAACTCTCCGACTACGAGTACTACGAGTACTATCTTGTACCATTGATAGGTCGGAAACTTTTCAGACCATCCTCGTACTTATGTTGAAGCCTTTTGAAAAAAGTTGACGTTTGATTTCCTGAATGAAAATTGAAGAGTTTTTTTCAACGCAAATACCGATTTCTTTTAAAACTTCATTCATCTGCTTTTTCTGTCGTCATTCTCGTGTTGACTCATCTTGAAAATGGTTAAGTTGTTTTGATACATTTGAAATTATTTTGATATCTTAAAGCCTTAATTTCATATTTTGTTTAAGGATTGAGAGGTCCTAAGTCCGCATCCAGTTAATGTCGTTTACGGCCTAATATTCAAACTTCAAAAATATTAGGCGAAGACGGCTTTATGGTTTCTTACCCGGACGTCAGACGCTGCCACACCTCTAACCTAGGAGCAGCATGATCGAAGCGGTTCGCAGATGTTAAATACTCCTTTATATAATTCTGCACATTTATATAATATTGAGCGTACATCCGCCCATCCCCGCGAATTATATAAAGAAGCATTTAACATATGCGATCCGCTTCGGTAAACCGATATTTCTAGAACCACCTGTTCCCTTCATCAACCCACACACGCGAAGGGAACAAGTGATTCCCGAAATATCGGTACATGCGAATAAAATAAATAATAGTATTAGTAGTAATAGAAAAAAGAAAATCGTCTAATTATTTGAAATGAAAAGATTGTTATGATACATAGCAATGTATTATAGTTTACATTTCTGTGGAATTTTAATATTTTGATGTGGTCTAAATTTTTAAAAGTTTTCAATACATGTGTATTAATTGGTTTTTCGATTTCAGTCATTTCTTGGAATATTTTCTTTGGTTGATCTTCGTGGCATTAAGTAGACCCTTTCTGTTGTTTCTCTATTTTTCTGGTTCTGTAGCTGTAATTTTTGTAAAACTAATTTCTAGCTTTCTTCTAGCGCAACCGTTGTTAGTTATAATTCGATTCAGGATCATTAACACTTGTGTTTGCTGTATTACTCGTAGCAGTAGCATAAGTGTGGGAAACACTGATATCGTTATCTGCAAATATGCGTGGTTGTTTGATATTAATAAGATGTTCTCATTCACCTTAGTATGATATTGACTTTCAAACACTTAGAATGCAAGAAATTTGCACAGAAGTAACAGCGTTGACCTATAATAACTCTGTTAGTAATAGTGTGATGTCCACCAGGTAGTATCATGCTCTATAATATTGCCTGTATTACTACAAAAGTTGATGATTCTAGGATAAACTTAAGGGAGGGTTCCCTGTCAAGTATCTTATTTAAACAACTATTGATATGAAGAGTATTTTGAGATCTAGATACCATGTACATGGACCACGATATTTTTTTCAGATATTCGGGCTGGGTAGTTTTTCAAACCGAATTCTTGCAATAACTTTACTATTCCGGACCACCGCACTCTTCCCCTTTGCAACCAATGTCAAAACTAACATCGGTCTCAGAAAGTACTAATCGAGACCTTTGATTTGATACTCCACATGACTATATATGGTGAAAAGAAAATTTACATCCCCCCTAAACTCATGGTGGAACTATGTTGCTGACTTCATCCAATGGTATTCATAGTTCCCATCTTTCCGGATGGACGGACAGACAGGCAAACATTAAACACTTTAATAAGGTTTGATGTAAACAGTACATGGTTTCGCACGAAACTTTGCAGTATTGTATGTGATATCGTCCTCTATACAGCTGCTAGGTAATCTAAGAAACTTGGTAATATACTATTATTAAGTTTATTTAAGTAGATATTTGGAGGCCTAGATTTCAAATAAGCGCATGAACCTGAATTTTTTCAAATTTTTGGATTGGTCGTTTCCGAAAATAAGTCCTATCTCACATTAAGATTGCAAATTTTTACCCCTCACTCACTTATTTTACAACTCACGTCAAAACTAAAATCTGCTAGTGAAAGTACTGATCATGACAGAGAGACAGACAGACGGAGAGTTTATCGACTTTAATAAGGTTTTGTTTTACACAAAACCGTCAAAATCGACTGATGGAAACCTGATGGACTGACATGTTAGTATAAACAAGACGCCGAAAAAGGGTCTTTGTCAAATGAAGCTGAACATCCGAACTATTCGAAAGTCATGTTTCGACTAACAATACAATGGCAATTACATTCCACTCAGCCGATCATCAGACCAGCCGGATTGTCTGATTTTATTTTTAAGTATTCTCCAGCCCATCAGTCTGTGGCTGACCTTATACGATCACTATTTTATCAGTCTGCCATAAGCCACTGATGGACTGATGAAATGATTGATCTACGAACTACTCTGAAGTCATTTTTCGATTAACAACACAATGACAACTGCAATACACTCAACTTATCATCAGTCCAGCCAGTCTTATTTAAAAATTTAAATTTTAACCAGTCTATCAGTCATTGCCATAAAATACCTAGATGATCAGTTTGTCATTCTGACTAACACCAAACTGATGGAATACTAACCTTGTAGGGTCAGCCTTTGATACTATATCTAATATAGGCTCATTTTTATAGTAGTTACCTTTAGTTAGTTCTCCCCTACTTTTATTTAATTTATTACTTATTTTGGCTTTTGTTCTGTCTGTACGTGTTACCAGTTGCTGAATTTTATTGAATTGATGGTACGACAATTCAATATAGATTCCAGCCACCCCTGATCTAATGAATCTTTTCAGTAGACCTGTCCAATACTCTCGACTTTTTGTCATGCCAACAAAAACAATGTTTCGTATTCGCGATCCACGTCTTAGATCACCAAAAGTTGGGTTTTACATATATTTTTTGACGACTGTCTCTTTTGTTGGAATGTAGACTGCTGTTCTTCTTACGAGCGAATTGTGGCACTGTCTAATGCCATATTGACTGAGTGGTTTTCTTCTTCTATTTCAAATTTATTTCCTCTGAAATAAGAAACAGCCCATACTATTGTCAGCCTTATCGGTAATGGAATGTAGCATACTGGTTGTTGACTTATTGTCAAGACGGCGATTATGGCATAGTTACTTACATCGGCAAAGAGGGTAAAAGTTTTACTAAAATCAGGAAATTTCAATATTGGATGTTTAGTAATATTTAGTTTTAGGGCTTGAAGCGCTTGAATATATTCGGGATCATTAATGTTAATTTTCGTGTCTTTCTTCAAATATTTTATCATTTAACAAATTTTTGGTAATGTTCCGCGACTCCCAAAAATCGTTTTCGTTATCTATCTGTTTTTGGTAAGGGATACGCCTGTATACATTCAGCTTTATTTGAGCTCGATTTTATAACGTCTGCCGTTAATATGTGACCTAAAAATTCTGTATGTCTTTTCATAAAGGAACATTTATGGGGTTGTCGTTTGAGGTTATATTCGGAAAGAGTGAATGAGATGTGTTTTTGGAGACTAGTTGAAAACAAGTCGGGAAACCGGAAGCTTGACACTTCAGGTATAGAAGGTTTTATGTTTCCCTATGTGAGGAGCATAACGTAGTTCTCCATTGGCTTATAGCATTGACCCGAAATATTTAAATCGCTCAGTTCTGGGCAGGTTACCGCCATTGCCAGAACTCAGCGATTTAAATATCTGGAGGGGCAGATTACTGCCATTGAAAGAACTGAGCGATTTAAATATCTCGAGTCAATGCTACCAGCCAATGGAGAACTGCGTAATGAAATTGTTTCAAGCATTAACGCCACCTGGATGAAGTGGCATTTCCCAACTGGTGTTCTTTGTGATCGGCGTATCAGCGCACGTCCCAAATTTAAAATTTACTGCAATGTCGCCCGTCTGCCGCTCTCTATAGTTTGAGTGTTGACTATAAAGGACAATGAACGGCGTCTTGCGGTAATGGGGACGAAGACGTTGCAATGTGACACGTTTTGATCACGTCTGAAATGAGAATATCCGCGATCGATATGGGTTTGCACCGATCGTGGAAAAACTGCGAGAGAGGCGTTTTCGATGGTGTGGTCATGGTAATTTACGCTAACGAGAATCCAACAACCAGTATTGGTCAGAACATCGAAGTCAATGGTAGGCAACCAAAAAGCCGGCCAAAACAATGGTCGCATGATACACAGGATGGGGATTTGAAGGTCTCGCGATCCTGATCAGGCATTTGATAAAATAAAATGACGAAACCGATCACGACGAGCCGACCCCGCTTGTGAACTGAAGTCTGAAGAAAAAGAAGAAGATGTGAGGAGCGATGAGCCTGACAGTTCCGTGTCACATAGTTAAAAATTCTATTAGCCTCTATTTTTTAGAAAGCAATTTAATAAATCATTTGATGGAAACCACTGTATTGAAATAGTCAACCTCATACGCTTCACACTCTGAGTTTAATATTAATAGCAAATGCCAACAATTTAACCAACATCAAATATAAACAAGTCGGAATACCGGAAGCTCGTGCTTCGGGTATAAAGGTTTCAAAGGTTTTAAAGGTTCATCTTATGTAAGAAATTTTAACGCACATTTTTCTATCCGTGTATAACTACAAATTCAACATAATCTTTCATATTTTTCCAAACTACGAGACATAGGTGCATATTACAGCCGTAGATATTCCGCTCACCCTAAACAAACAAACTGTCTATTTCCGAATACTGTACACATATATGCACGTATATAAATGGATCGTACCCATATTTCCGATTTACTGCTTATATCTATTTGAATTAGGCACTACCCGCAAAGTTCATTAGCACGCATATATTTTATACCTACATATACGCATGTCTGGTTGGCAGATAACTAAAAAACTAAAACAAAATAATTCTCTGCGACCCAAAAAAAAATTTACACCCTCCCTTTACATGTATGGGGAGCCCCCCCTTAAACTTAACACAAGATGGCGCCACTTACTGCATGTAAAGGGAACACCAGATTACATACTCTCATCATTTTTCGTGACAGTCGGTCTAGCCGTTTCTGAATAAATCGGGTGTGACAGACAGACAGACAGACAGTGCAAGGATCTCGATGAAGTGACATCCAAAGGAGAAATTTGCACTGCCTTGATGGAACAGTTCAAGTTGGAGGAACTTGCCGAAGAGTCCATTGTGAGTTTGCGGAAAGCCTATGGCAATACTCAGACGGCCACATTGCGATTGCCAGTGGACGCCGCGCAGAAGTTATTGGCGGCCGGGAAGGTTCGAATCGGATGGGTTGTTTGCCGTCTGAGAGAGCAAATTTCTCTAAAGAGGTGCTTCAAGTGCCTCGCGTTTGGTCATTTCGCGAAGGCATGCACTAGCGGCATTGATCGGTCCGATCGATGCAGAAGGTGTGGGGAGAAAGGCCATATTACCAAAGCGTGCAATAGGGACCCCAAATGCTTATTATGCGAAGGAAGTGAGGGACGTGATTGCCGGCATATTGCCGGAAGTGCTAAATGCCCGGAATTTAGGAAGGCGCTGACTTCAATGAAAAAATGAGGTTTATTCAAATAAACCTCAATCATTGTAGGGTCGCTCAAGATTTACTCGAGCAGACCATCTACGAATCCGAGGTGGAAATTGCCATCATTAGCGAACCCTATAGAAACCGTCACGGTGGCGTGTGGGTTATAGATTCGTCTGGTGGAGCGGCGATATGGGCATGCGGTCGACAAGCCATCCAATGTACTGGGAATCAGACACACAGCGGCTTTATGTGGGCGAAGATAAACGGGGTATATGTGTACAGCTGTTACGCCCCACCAAGCCTGACACTGCCCGAATTCGAGGAAATGCTTGACAGCCTTGTTCTCGACGCAAGTGGTCGTAGTCCAAGGGTGATTGCTGGTGACTTCAATGCTTGGGCCCGTGAGTGGGGTAGCAGAGAGACAAATGCAAGAGGTCGCAGTCTATTAGACACTTTCGCACAGTTGGATGTCGTTCTGGCCAACGAAGGATGTGTAAACACCTTTCAGAAAGGGGGGTCCACCTCAATCGTAGACCTAACTTTTGTCAGCCCTGCACTGGCACGTAGTATGTCTTATAGTGTCAGCAACCACTACACCCACAGCGATCACCAGGCAATCTTTGGGCTATGGGTGGAGTCACCGGGCATAAGATCATCATGCCCGAAACCGAGAAAGTTGTCAGGCTGGTCCGCTAAAGCTCTAGATGAGCAGACCTTCATGGAGGTGTGGTTAGACCAACCTAATAAAGCAGGCGCCTCTACGGAAAGAGCTGCCCATGTGGTCCAATACATCGCCGAAGCGTGTGACGCGTCCATGCCGAGGAGGTCCTCATTTCCCAGTAGAAGACCAAACTACTGGTGGAATGCTGAACTGGCCAGCCTTCGATCAGCCTGTCACCGAGCCAGAAGAGCGCCTCAAAGAGCGGTAGGCAGAGTCGACGAAGGGCAAAAAGAGCGTGCCTATAAGGAAGCCCGCAAAACCCTCAAGCTCGCCATCCAACGGAGCAAGAAGGAATGCTTTAGGGAGCTCTGTTTAGAAGCGGACGTAAACCCGTGGGGGAGCGCCTATAGAATCGTGATGGGGCGATTCAGAGGCCAACCATCTCCGCAGATCACGTGTCCTACACTCTTGTTAAAAATTATCCAGGAGTTATTCCCTCAGCAAGAGGAGGGCATAGGCAGCTTCCAGCGACCTCTGAACGACACGGCATACCGCCAGTCACCAGTGACGAGCTGCTGGAGTTCTGCACTATATAGGATAGGATAGGATAGGAGATAATAAAGCTCCGGGTCTGGATGGCGTGCCGAATAAGGCCCTTAAGCTTGCCGTGAAATGCAGACCGGACATGTTCGCTGAGTTGTTCGAAGCGTGCATGTCCGAGGGGATATTTCCTGCATCATGGAAACGACAGAAGTTGGTGCTACTGCCTAAGGCTGGCAAACCACCAGGTGAGCCAACCTCTTACAGACCTATTTGTCTTTTGGACACTGTGGGAAAAATGCTAGAGCGAGTAATCTATAATAGATTACTCCCGGTTGTTGAGAGCCAGGGAGGTCTCTCAGATCGGCAGTATGGGTTCCGTAAAGCCAGATCAACCATTGATGCCATCAAAATGGTTACTGGCTTGGCCGAAGATGCAATCCACGGAAGGGGCAGTACTAGCAAATATTGCATAGTGGTGACCCTGGATGTGAGAAATGCATTCAATTCGGCCAATTGGAACCTAATACGGGAATCTCTGGCGAAGGTTGGTGTTCCCGCTTATCTTGCAGCTATTATCAACAGCTATTTACAAGAACGGAGGCTTTGGTATGACACCGATGACGGACCCCAAGAGTACGTTGTCTCCGCGGGTGTCCCACAGAGCTCCGTACTGGGCCCACTGCTGTGGAACATCATGTACAACGATGTTTTTAATCTTCCCCTTCCGGAGGAAGCCACGGCGGTGGGCTACGCCGATGATATAGCGCTGGTTGTTGTCGCAAAGCATCTCGAAGATGCTGAGTTATACTCATGCGAAGCGATCAGTGCTGTTAAGGGTTGGCTAGAGAGTTCTGGTCTGACACTTGCGGAGGAAAAAACGGAAGGGGTCCTTATCACCAAGCGCCGTAAAAGAAATTTTGCCCGTACTCAAATTGGGAATCATATCATCACTTCTAAGCCTGCGATCAAACACTTGGGAGTGATGATAGACGGGAAGCTTAGCTATAAGGCACACGTGCAGTATGTCTATGACAAAGCATCCACTGCGTGTGTGGCCCTGGCAAGAATGATACCGAACGTGGGAGGGTCACGGCATGCTTCCAGGTTGCTTATAGCTAAGGTAGTGAGTTCGATCCTGCTCTATGCAGCTCCAGTTTGGCGGAAGGCATTGCAGGTTACATTTAAGGGTAACAAACTGAATTCAGTCTACAGAAGAACAGCCCTAAGGGTATGCTCGGCATTCAGGATTGTCTCAGATGATGCAGCATTCGTCATTTCTGGAATGGTGCCCATTGCCATCTTGACAGATGAGATGACGAATATATATAATACGAAGTCTATCTCTCCTTTATCCCAGACGAACGCCGAAAGGGAGAGATCGCTAAATAGATGGCAAGAGCGTTGGGATCGCTCGGGAAAGGGTCGGTGGACACACAGGCTCATCCCTGCCGTCAAGGAGTGGTTGGAGAGACGGCACGGTGAGATTAATTATAATCTTACTCAGTTTCTCACGGGGCATGGAGGATATCGCCAGTACCTGTTCAGGTTTAAACTGGATACCTCACCCGACTGTCCAAACTGCGATGGAGTCCCAGAGGACCCAGAGCATGTATTCTTCCACTGTCCAAGGTTTGTGGAGGAAAGGAAGAACCTAGAGGAGACTCTAGGAGAGGTGCTTGTACCAGAGAATCTGGTGCGAAGAATGCTAACATGTCAGGAACACTGGGATGCGGTCAACTCCATGGTCGTATCTATCCAGAGCAAACTGCGAAAGGCAGAGGAGATCAGAAAAGCGCGGTTACGTACGCCGCGTAGAGACGCAAAGGGACGAAGCTAAAATGAGCTGACTCCGCCCTGTGATGTAATACCGTACGGTGGTTCCATGGGGCTTGGAGGGAGTCGGGGGTGGTTTTAGTGGGTAAGAATCCCACACGCTGGCGTGTCCAGGCCAGTGAAGATTTCCACCTCCTCAAAAAAAAAAAAAGACAGACAGCCAGACAGACGGACAGACCGACACCGTCTCGATTCTAATAAAAAGGGCTTGGGAGAATTAGATTCTTCTTGAATGAAATTTTAATATTTCACTCGAATGTCAATTATTTTCGTTAATTATGACGTCAGCATCTTATTTGTATGGCTTAGGATGCTGTTAATTAGCACGAAATTGATAAGTTTGAACTGCTATAACTTTCCCGCTAATAGTTAGATTTTCATGAAACTTGGCATGTGTATGCACGAGGCTGTTCTCTATGTCGGTGCAAAAACATTTAGTACACTTAGGATGAACTTAAGGGGACTTTTTTAGTCAATTTGAGGTTGAGGTTGATAATATACTATTAGTAAATTTTTTGAGCAGATACCGGAATGGGACATCTCTCGAAGATTAGATTTCACATAAGTGTTTTACACAAAATCTTAAAAAGGGCTGCAGATAAGTAGATTCTTCATAAATGCGACTTTAATATTTCACGCGAATGTCAATTATTCCGGGTAATTATGACGTCAGCATCTGATTTGTATGGCTTTGGAAGCGGTAAATTCGCGCAATATTGCTAAGTTTGAACTGCTATAACTTTGACCTTAATAGCCAGATTTCCACGAAATTTAGCATGTATATGCGAAATATTGTCCTCTATGCTTGTACGGAAGTCCTAGAATGAATTGATGGGGGTTTTTTCAGTAAATTTCTAAAAAGTAGTAATATACTATTAGTAAGTTTATTTGAGCAGATATCGGGATGGGACATATTTTGAGGCCTAGATTTCATCTAGGCGCATCACCCTATTTTTTTTCGGATTTTAAGGTTGGGTAATTTCCGAAAATGAGTCCTGTCTCACTTCAAGTGCGCACATTTTGACTCCTTACTCACGCACTTTGCAATTTATGCCAGAACTAATGTCAGTTTCGGAAAGTACCAATCGAGACCTTTCATTTGAGACCCAACACAACTATATTCGGTGAAAAAAATTTTTGAATCCCCCCTTTGCATATATGGGGAGCCCCCCTTTAAACTCCACCTAAATTTATGCCACTCGCTGTAGCTCCCATCTGTCCGCCAAATTTCGTTCGGATAGGTTTAGCCGTTTTGGAGAAAAATGCGTGTGGCAGACAGACAGACATTGAATCGATTTTAATAAGGTGTTGTTTTACACAAAAGCTTAAAAACTAATATGTCAACCAGATACACAACACAAATTTTGTTTATTCATTCCCTCATAATTTCATTCATTAACCTTTGGAGTAATAATCGTTGGCGCAACAATCCACATTTACAGCAATGTGGTCAGTATTGCGCTCGCCCCCTGATTTGTCTCAGGTACTCATTCACAACTGAGCCGCCTGGTATCAGACGCCAAATCACAATATAAATCCCACTGCCACCAGTGAGATTTGAAACGCGATCTTCCGTACGACAGTCTTGTGCTACCCGGACACTCATATAGGGGTGACAAATGCTGTTTTTGCTATATCATCCGGCTGCACCTTTATTTCGTGGTAACCCTTTGCCAAGTTCCAAATAAAGTACTCGTTTCTACCGGGCTTGTCCAGAATGCTGTTGACGTTTAGCAACTGATACTTGCCATCAAGAGTAATTTCATTTGGTTTCTAGTCTACACATAAATGAAATTTGTGACATCCTGAATTATCAGGCATCTTTGCCACACTATCTATAGGAGATGCGTATCTCCTGCTCGATTTTTGCTGTTTCCTAACTTACTCTTCATGCTTAGGGTGTAACCTATACAGTTTCACATTTATCGGTTGATTCGTACTTTATTTCATGGGTTATTGAATCTGTGTTTGTCAATTGGTCTCCTTCCTTAAAGATTAAAATTTCAAATTTATTTAAAAGGAGTTGTGTTCTATTTTTTTCCTCATCATTTAGATGGTTTAGATTCACTTCTTTTCCAGAAAAACTAAGTTCATAATAATTAAAAATCATTCCTTCGTCAGTTGAATAATTAGGGAGTTTTTGCCGTTGCTAAGGAGAATACATTAATCGTTAAAATCGAGAGTTCTAACAGTTCTGCTTAATAAATCCATACCGATAAGAACGCCGTATGGTTTTCCATCAGGATCAAGTATCAATCTCAACGAGCAGCCACCATTTAGGACTATTGACGATACGAAATTGTACTTACGGAGCTACAGCTAGTCTCGTGGACGTCTCTCTACTTCTAGTTTGCAGGAAATGTATCTATCGTCTATATTCCGGTCTACACTACCATCGGGCAACACTATTAAAATCCAATCCAATATTCTCAAGAAAGGGAAACTCAAGGCAAAGATAGATTTATTCACTAAACAAGTTTTTTATTATTTCAAACCTATTTTTGATATTGGGTAAAACATAGGGGAATGAGGGCTTAAAATGTAGGCTCCAAAAAGTGGAATAGGTCTCGTTCTCAAAACCTATCCAACGGAATTCCCTCACGGTCGTGTACATTTTTACCCGGCTATGCTCTCATAGGTGGCCTCCAACATTCCAACATTTTTTCAATCGTTTGCCACAGAGAGTAAATGTGATCTGTAGCTGATTTGCCTGGAGTGAAGCCTCTTTGTCATAGATCGATGATGTTCTGGACGCATAGGGTTATCCGGTCTAGCAAATTAGCGGACAACAAATATCTTTAGATGGTACTTATGGTCCAGGCATTAAAGTTTTCAACCTCCGAATTCTTCCAGTGGCATAAGAAACAAAACTTATATAGCGCCGATGTTTGTCTCTCCACGGGGCGGGGGCACATTTCGTTCGTCGTCCTATCACATCGCAAACAAGCCAAGCCTGTACGCCGGCCAAGTTGTTCGTTTGAGTTAGTGTCAGGCCAGCGTACTCCGAAGATACGACGCAGACAGGTACTCGCGAAAATTTGGAGTTTTTGAGTAACAGTGAGGTTCACTTTTCATGTGAAAGAACACTAGCACAGAACAGTGGCAAGTTCACCTTGGTGTTGTGATAATTGCATTTCCAGATTTTAGACAGGGCAGCGAAAGCTGTTAATGTGTCGGCCAACATCCAGTTCGGTGCCACCGTCGTCGGCAGAACCCACGATTATAGGAGCCGACGTATCACCTGAATAAAGCTCCCACCCTTCTTGGCTGTTAAAATCTCTAAATATGAGTTTGATATCATGCTTGGGGAATTGAATCGTACAAGGTACATTTTCCAGGTGCCTCTGTTGGGCCTGAATGTTAATGAGGCTTATATTTCGAAATTTCCCTTGCAAAGGCAGAGCATCAAGCCGTTCACTCGTTCGTTTTCGTTGCCGGGTCCGTCATTGTAAAATCCGTGTAGACCGCGGCCTCTTTTGTGGATTCCTAACTTTGATTTTCCGTGTAGGTTCATCAGCCCTACTAACCTGGAGGATCAATTGGTACAATTTGTTCCATTTGTACACTACGCTCTGACCGGTTCTATTACCAGTTTCATTAACGCCTTAATCAACTTTCCTTGTCGCCCAAAATAGAAATGTGAAACTTTGCAATAAACATAAACACAGACATTTGATCAATTGCACATATGAATAAGTGATAAGTGATCTGAATAACCACTTTCTCTTGAGAAACAACATTTCGGTTCTTGTATGGCTAATCCACCTTATCATTCAATAAGTATTTCAATTCAATTTGGGAAGGGTAGGTAGGTAGGTATCAGTGGCCGCTCCGAGGAGCCCAATTAGCGCTTTGGTGCGCCTTTTTGATGCCACAAACTCCTAAGACCGTGACTGTTGTTATAGGAACAGGGAAGCGGAGTCCAACTGGCTCGGATCTTCAGAGCCAGCCCGTAGCATTCACGAAGGAAAGCAGCTCTCCGACCCTGTAACTAGAAATCTCACTGAGGTCCCCAAAGAATGGTTTACCCAGTGTCCGCAGCCTGACTCGAGCCAGAGCCGGGCAATCGCAGAGAAAGTGCATGAGGGTTTCCCTTCCTTCTCCGCAGCTTCGGCAATGCGAGTTGTAGGGTAAGCCGAGCCTAGCGGCATGGTCCCCTATGGGCCAGCGCCCCGTGCAGACCGCCGTAACCTTGAATGCATTTGCACGCGTCTGGCACAGGAGCTCTCGTGATCGGGCTATGTTATAAGCGGGCCAAATTCTCCTTGATTTGGCACAGCTTGTAAGTCTTCGCCACCTCAGGCCCGCGGCTGCTAGGTAGTGCGAGTAGACTCGGCCCCCGACAGCTGCCAGCGGAACACCGACTGTGTTCCCCGAGGGACTGCCAAGAGCAGAGCCTTGCCTGGCCAATCCGTCAGCCCATTCATTCCCTTCTATGTTCCTATGCCCGGGAACCCAGAGGAGAGTGATCTTGAGCGTGCCGCCCAAATGGTTGAGCGTGTCTCTGCACTGCCCCACCAACCGGGAAGATGTCGTCGTTGAGTACAAGGCCTTGATGGCCGTTTGGCTGTCGGTCAGAATGGCTATGTTACGCTTGGGGCTCGAATCACGCTCCAGCCATCGACAGACTTCCAATATCGCCAGTACTTCCGCCTGGAATACACTGGTGAAACCTGGGAGACATACGACTTGGATACACCGTGTGTATTCGAGAAAACCCCCGCGCCGACTCCATAGGCCATCTTTGATCCGTCCGTAAAGAATACCGTGTCATAGTCTTGCAACACGCCGCCGGTCTTCCACTTTGCCCTGGTTGGAAGGTCCACAGCAAAGTTTCTCGTGAAGTTCAGCTTGCGTGTGACATAGTCCGTGGGGGATGCCCAGATTTCTCGAGGTATTTCATCTAGAATGTTGCTGTGGCCGTAGGACTTCGCTGCTCAGCATCCGGACTCACGTAGTCTGACGGCACTGCACGCTGCAACATATTTGATGTGGAGGTCAAGGGGGAGAAGATGCAGGAGTACATTGAGAGCATCTGCCGGGCAAGACTGCAGAGCCCCCGTAGCACCTGCACACGCGGTTCTTTGAATCCTATTAAGCTTCGTTCTATTGTATTTCTTCTTCACAGCCTGCCACCATACAATAGATCCGTACGTCAGGATCGGACGCACTACAGCGGTGTACATCCAGAGAACCATCCTCGGCCGGAGACCCTATTTCTTGGCAAAGGTTCTCTTACAGGCATAGAAGGCTATACAGGCCTTCTTAACCCTCAGTTCTATGTTCAACCTCCAATTTAGCTTAGGATCCAGGATTACACCCAGATACTTCACATTAGAGGAAAGAACCAATCTTTGTTCATTCAGCCGTGGTAGATGGAATTCAGCTATCCTTGTCTTGGTGGTGAATAGCATCAGTTGCGTTTTGGTTGGGTTTATGCTGAGTCCGCATCTTCCGGCCCACAGGCACACCTTTCGCAACGCTCCTTCCATGATGTCGCTCATAATGGACAGAAAAATCCCTGATACTAATATCACCAAGTCGTCGGCATACGCCACCACCTTCACCCCGCTGCTGTCTAATGTACGTAAAATTTTGTCCATTACTATTAACCAGAGCACCGGTGAGATAGCACCACCCTGGGGCGTGCCTCTGTTCACAGCTCTGGTCAAGTGGTTGCTTCCCAGATCGGACTGGATTATCCTGGTACTCAGCATGGATATAATCCAATGCGTGAGATACCCCTCCAATCCAATACCGGTCAAGGCTTCCTTGATGGCGTTGGTACAATTTGGGAAACTTCGGACAATTTTAAAGAGCTTGATCCACAAAGCCATGGATTACTAATTCATCTTTTCCAAATTGATCCAACTCGAAATTTATTGTCTGTATAGGTCAGTTAGAATATTCTTTCAAAAGGGAATGTATTATGTACACTCTTTCGACAACTGTTATTAGTTCAAAAGTGACTTACACTTTGGTCATCCACTTTTAGTATACATCTCAATATCTCCTAAATATAAATTCAAACGTTCGTTTTACAAGCGGAAAGCTAAGGCAAACAAAGCTACTTGACCGATATTCACAAAAAGAATAGTTAAGAACCAACCCTTCAACTTCATTTTTGAAAAAAAAAAAACACTGTCACTAAACTTCTAATTCATCCTTTCTCTAATTCATTCATATAATTCAATGAAAGTTTCCATTCTTACCATTTTCAACGTTGACGAAATAGTAGCAACTCCTTCGAATATTCACGAAATAGAATCACAAAGTAAAAAGACCTGCGCATTGAATACTCACAAACACGCACGTAGGCGGCCCAAAAGTTCACTTTCAAGTACGACTCAGGTTATCGAAATTCAGTCTTCCCGTTTATTCAAATGTATTTTCAGCCTTGTATTGTCCATCTGCGTTCGATTCACATCAATCTTGTTTAATCACCCGTACCTCACTATCATGAGAAAAGTTTCACCCGCCCAAATTTACCTTTAGCTAAATTTTTCGAGTAGCCAGATCTGTATTCCGGAGTGAGAATGCCTTTTACATAAACGAGGGTCATTTGACTGAGTGGTCCAGAAAAGTGAGGACTTCTCAGTTGACCTTAGTGCAAGTAATTTTGATTTTATTTTATTGGTAGAGGATTTAATATGCAATAAGGTTCAAGTATAAATTCCGTTTAGAGGACCTGTACCTTCGACAGGTGTTATCTCTCCATTTGTTATAGCAACCAATAGTAGTTCGTTCTATTTGCTTACAAAAATGATTTCCGTCGGCCATTTATCCGTAATTTTTGATGATATAGCATTCAAGCATGGCTCTGGAATCCACCCCTGTTCTGCTTGATTTATATCCGCATGCTTTCAACTTTGGCACACACGTACCCTAATATGGTCAATTTCAGAGTACAGTTATTACCAAGCGATATACACCTTTGCTCAGAGATCTTCGCAGAGTTCGTAATGTCAATGTCTCATTGACTATTCAAATTTATACGATAAGGGATCTGTTGCTCGAAGAAATGTTCAATGAGCGCTTTATTTAACATGATATTAAATTATGCATTGCCATAAGAGATATCTACTAAATCCCCCCTAATTTGTCATAAAAAAAGGGGGAAGAAAAGATGATTTCTGAATTTGATTCATTGTATCTGAAGTTTTATATATGAACCGGCGTTCCGGATGAATTTTGTTCGATTGAACTTATTGCGTTGGAGTCTTAATAATCATCAAATGAAAATACTTTACAAATAAATGAAAATACAATCAAGTTTTCTTACATATATGTATTTAGGACTAGTTGCTATTAACCATTTTCACGCTGCATCACTGTTTTCCGCCTGCGTAGACGACCTGTCCAAGTTCCTAACAACAGACGTGGCCGGGCCTTGCAATACTTTCCTAGACAATCGCATAAATCCCGAAACTGGATCCCTTCCGAAATATTTCACTTGTATTTCCTGTCCTACTTCTAATCCCAAGGCGCTGGGATGAGCGATCTGAAATATTTCCAACGAAGCCACTATTAGCATATGTTTACAAAATGAATTGATTTGATACGACCTTTCTTTGATCTAATTGTGAGTTGTGCAGCAATGTTGGGGGCATGCTTGGATACAAGGTGACCATCACACCGGTGTCTCTTATTTCAACTATTTTGGCAGTATAAATAGCTCCGAAATCCAAATCAGGTACACGCTCTGAACTGATGAGCTCTTCTATTTTTTCTTTGGCTTCGTCCATAGCTGATTGAGATGGAGCGAAAAGAGTGAATGTGGTCTCATCATCTTGTGTTAAATGTGCCCCTGTTTCGACATAGAGTCGCTTTACATTGACACCTCCAGGCCCGATGAGACGAGACCGTTGATGAGGTTCGATGGTAAGACGTTCAGAAACCGGCCAGCATTCTTTTTTGATTTTTCTAAGAGACAGGTGATGGGTAAAATTTAGATTTATTCTATCCGAAATGCAACAAGTTTTTATAAAAAAAGATCGTGTTAGAAGTAAAATGTATATTGCGGTGTTTTAGCGATCAAAATAAATAAATACTAATAAAAAAAACTTATTAGCGGTAACTCATAAGTTGTAGTGGAAATACCCTCACCAAAAAAGAATATTTTACTCGCGAAGAAAAGACGTCACGTGACGTGACTATAATAAAGACACTAACCTCGGTTCTCTTATACACTCCTTCATTATATCCAAAATTTTTCCTTTCGCGTCTGTTGCTTTTTGCAGTGATTCCATAACAACTTTCAAAGGAATGCCAGGAATTTTCAAATCCAACTGAATTGCGGTGAAACCTTTTCTGGTACCTGCAACTTTCATATCCATATCACCCATATAATCCTCGATACCAAGAATATCCGTTAATATCCGATAATCTTCGAGGTGTTTAGTATCATCATTTTCATATTTCGTCACCAGTCCGATGGCAACTCCAGCTGCAGCAGATGAAATTGGAACGCCTGCATCCATTAATGCTAGTGAGCCACCGCAAACAGTTGCCATGGAACTCGAGCCATTGGACTCCAAAACTTCAGACGTCAATCTCACGGCAAATGGATAGTCACTCGGTAATGTTGGACGCAAACCTTTTTCGGCAAGAGCACCATGTCCTAACTCACGTCGACCAATCGGTCCCACTCGGCCTACCTCACCAGTGGCATAAGGAGGGAACTCGTAGTGAAGGAAGAAATTTTTTGCTTTCACACCGCTCTCAAGCGCGGTAAGCATATCTAATTTTAGAGCACTTTCTATAGAATCTAAGGCAACTGTACAGAAAACTTGTGTTTGACCGCGTTGGAAAAGTGCTGAACCATGCAAAGGTTTATGTATGTCGACTTGACATGTTATATTCCTAAGATCATCATACGATCTTCCATCACACCGTCTCTCCTCTTCAAAAATTAATCCGCGGAAAATCTCCTTACAGTGTTTATTGAAGGCTTCGTTAATTACCGCCGGTTCTACATCGGGATAACTTGACCAGACTTTATCAACCACATTTGCACGCACTTCATTCACTGCATTGTCGCGACTTATTTTATCGTGAGTAGAATCTCGAAAGATTTCTCTAAGGCGCATTTCGCTCATGGTTTTCACAGCCTCAGTTATTTCTGAAGGTGCTTCCGATGGGATTTCGATAGACTTTTTCGTTTTACCATACATTTTCTGTAGCCGTTCTATGCTGGATATGATATTATGAGTTTCTTTTGTTCCTTGTTTGATTGCTTTGAGGAGATCTTGGAGGAGCACGGTATTTCCTTTTCCTTCCAGCATTACAACGAGATTGTGCTTGGTTGCAGCCACTATCAAATCCAAGTTGGAAGATTGTAATTCTCTTCGTGTGGGATTAACTATCACTTCGTCGTCGCATAAACCTAAACTAACGAGAGAGAATATTAGATAGGATTAGTAATCATTGTTGTTTGTTGTTGTTGTTTTAGTGGATGAATTAAAAGTGAAGGTGTGGAAAATAAACTTCAATTTAACTTCAAAAGTCTAGGGTGGAATCGAAAAACACCAATTTTTAGATTCCACGCAATTCATATATAGCAATGAATCACATGATAGAAACAAAACACTGAAGGCCATGCTATTTACCTAACATATTGCTGCCAAGATAAATGAAGAAGGGTTTGAGGCCGTATACTTAGTACTTAGTTAAATAGCAGGTTGTTCAATAAGTTTTGTGGTTCAATAAAAACAAACACAACTTTATGGGTTGAAATACCCTTTATTAATCAGTGTAGTCTCCGTGAACATAAATACACCTGTTCCAACGAGATTCCAATTTATGAATTCCATCCCTGAAGTGAGAGTCTGGAAGGGCTGAAAAATGTGCTCCCCTAGCTGTTATAACGAAGTAGTTTTGTACTGATGAAGGGGGTAAGTTGCTCCCGAAACGTATATCTACTAATTGTAGTTTAGAGGAAGCTACTGGTCTATCAATCTCATCATTTGATGAAAAACCCTTTCCTCGCATGAATTTTTTAGGACTGTAAACAGAGGGGTGAATAAGATGGATGCTCTAAGAATTCGAACTTGAATTCATAGGTTTCAGCCATGCCATGGTGCATTGTCCTGATGAAAAAGAACACTTTTCTTCTGCAAACCTCGCCTTTTTCACGAATTTTTTCTTTCGACTGATCTAAAAGATTACATTAATATTCAGAATTTGTTCTTTTACTAGTTGGCAAGTAATCCACAAACAAAATTCCTTTCGCAACCCAAAAAACTGATGCTCACAGATCCTTGGCCCATTTTTGCACACGAACTAGTTTCGGAGCCTAAGAACCAGGTTTACTCCACCCTTTGCCTCTTGTTTTGATTCAGGATCATGGTGATAGACCCCAGTCTCATCCATAGTGATGAATCGACCCCCAAAATCCACTTCATCCCTTCTAAAACGCTCTAAATGTTGCTGAGAAAGTCGCATTCGAATGTGGTTTTGTTTCATTGTTAGTGAATGCGACACCCATTGTGCGCAGCTTTCTGAAACCCAATGCTTCAGTCAAAATATTGCTTACACTGCCCAATGAGATCCCTAGGCCTTCTACTAAATTTATTTCAGTCAATCGACGATTTCTCAATAGGATATTGACATCCTTGACTTGGATCGTCTTCAACCACGTCTAAATTCAGCAACCATCTTCATACTGTACTAATTGAAGGCAAAGAGTCCTTATGCACTTTCAACATTCTTTCATAAATTTAATTTGCTTTTAAACCTTCCAAGAATGAAGATTCAATCACTGCACGATACGTGATTTTTCCCATGATAAAAACTACTGTGTTATGTCGATACTAGATGACTTGTAAACAAAGAATGAATTGACAGATTGAAACGAACCTTCACATACGTTCATATGAAGAGTGTAAAAACATAACAAAAAAAGTTGGACTAGTAGCAACGCCCTCTCTTATCGAACTGCAAAACTTATTGAACAAATAAAATATTGTTACTTCATTTGCCGACCAAGAAACCCCACTGATTGTTGTAACATAATGACCATTGAAATAATAAAAACTTGTTGTTTCTTTTACGTTGGGTTCGTGATGCAAACAAGTTTTTTGCACTGATGAAGGGAACAAGTGGTTCCCGAAATATCGGTATTTGCAAGAATAAATACCCACACCAACGTAAAAGAAACAACAAGTTTTTATTATTTCAATTAATCGTTGGAAACACCGCATAATTTCACTCTGAATAATGACCATGCTATTTACTCCGTGAGGTATAGTGCCCCAATCGCTCCTACATTCCATCGTCCGAGGTTACCTGAAATGCGCTTCATTTCCCCGTGATTTCCTGAAACGCCTGCACTTCTTCTCAATTGTTCTGCACCAAGTGCCCATGGGGCTACCCAATCGTCGACTATCTTGGGAGAGTGGATTCAGTTGCTTGATATAGAAGGCAATTATCATCTTTTCTTAATATATGACCTATTCATTGCCACTTCCGCCTTCCGATCACAGTGCGTACGAGTTCCAAACCTCTGCCCCAACCAAGTTCTTCGCTTGTGATAATGTTAGGTTAGCGTACTTAGATGGTACGAACGCTTGGAGTTTTTGAGTAACAGTAGGGGTCACATTCAATGTGCTATTCCTATATAGTAACACAGACAGAACACAAGCACAGAACAGTCTCAACTTAATCTTGGTTTTGAGATAACTGCATTTTAGACAAGGCAGCGAGAGCGGACCTGGTGTTGTTAATACGTCGAGCAACATCCGGTTCGGTGCAACCGTCGGCAGAAACCACGCTCCCTAGATATACAAATTGATTGATGATTTTACCTCCATGTAGCACGTGATATTTTGCAAAATCATATGTTACTTTGATAAGAGTTATTACTTTCTCTGGAATGCCTTCTTACGTTAGATACATTCCCTGTTCATGGTGCCAAAAGCTTTCCCGAAACCGATAAAGAGCGGGTGAAGCGAAGACCTAAACTCCGCGCACTACTCCAAAATGATCCGCAGGCTGTTGATATGGTCAATGTAAACGATCCAGAGCAAAAACCAGCCTGATTTCGATCCATCAAGCTTTTGTGGTGTTCCTTGATACCGTTCCCGGCTTATTTGAGCTGTTACGATGGCACGAAGCATGCAGATACTTTTCCAATTGCTGCATTCACGACGGGTCCTTCTCTTTAGAATCTGAATGATCGTCCCATTCTTCCACTCTCTGGCAAAATGTAGGTGCAGCGATGAATAACTTTGCGTTAAGACCATCAAACCCAGCGGCTTTACTATGAGTGGATAAATGGCCCATATGTTTTTTCTTCTGTTTGGAGAAGTCGTCAGTATCCGCATGTTACTGTGACTAGCCATTTCATCCACAAGAGGAGGAACTTCACTGGATAGATGCAATGACTGGATGGTTTGTCCTTCTTCGCTGGAATTTTTTATTTTAACATGTATATACCAAAATTTCGGGAACCACCTGTTCCCTTCTTCAGTGCTACACGTATACAATGACGAAGTGAACAAATGGTTCCCGAAATATCGGTATATGCGCGTTAAAATAAAAAATACTGATGAAAAAAGAAAAGCCATCTAATTATTTCAACGCAACAACATACTTAGACTACCCCGGATGTGATACGGTTAAGAACCATGGTAGTGGTCTTCAGCTGCACGTTATTGTGAATGAGGAGTCGATAATCGACCATATGCATATTGCATTGCGATGCAGTTCTGAAATCATTGCGATCTGCAAGATTATCCGCTTCCTCGACCAGCACAAAAGATTTCCTTTTTCAGGACGCATACTAAGTTGAACTTCCAGGTATTTCCATCCTTAATCTGGAGTGAAATCCTGCAGAATCCTGTCAGAAACTGCCTCCCAGCCAAAATAGCGTGCCCGTCAGTAACACCGCATCTTTTACCACTTAGCTTTCCACATTGCAGCACACTGACGCAAGAGAGAGAGTCAAACCATCTTACTTCGCTTAGGCCTAGAATCTCACACTTATATCGGCGAAATTCTCACTCGAGTTGGAGAAAATGACCCATCTCGGGGGACGCGTGCAGATACAAATCATAGTCCGTTTCGGACAGTCAAAAGTGGTAGCCGTGAGGTCAGTCCCTATCCGAGGCGTTGTTGACGTTTCGGAAGCAGTATAGTTTCGAAATATACAGGCTGCTAGCCCACAGATTTTTCTCCCTTTTAGTCACCTTTTACGACAAGCAGAGAAAACTTTAAGTGTGTTCTTAAGCTCACAACTCCCCTGACAAGATCACTATGAATTTCCCGCCCTTCCTTGTCGCTTTTACTGCTGAATCACGATCTGAAGGCTCATCAACGTTTTGACACTGATTATACCGCTGCACCTACTTCTCGACGAACAATTTCGACATCTTACTATACTTGCCAGGCGCGGACCACGACAACTGGAAACGTTTTGAGTGTGTGCAAAGGAACACTGCCTCAAAGCGGTTCGCGTATCCGTAGTCCACAACGGATGCTGTGCTATTCTGGCGAACAACTGATATCGAGACTACGAGACTGGTTCATCATCATCTGCGGCGCAACAACCGCCCGCCTTAGTACATATTTTTTGCTGAAGTCCACCAATTCGACATACGTAAAAGCTGTCTGATGTCCTCATTTACGCCATCCTTCCATCTGAGGCAAGGTCTGCCACGTCTTCTTTTTCTACCATCGACGTTGCCCCCATTCATACATCCCACCACAGTTTATTGGGCCGGATGTTATTCATAACGAGACGTTTGTGATATTGCTCACACATTTCGTCGCCAAGATCGAAACTTCACGCACTCTTCTAAAATGATCCGCAAGGTGTTGTTGTGGCCAATGCAGGAGGATCCCGAGCGGAAAACATTCTGCTCTGTCGGTCCAGCTCTCGAGATATTTTTTGATGTGTTCCAGGATTATTTTCTCTTATGATATTTAAGATGATGTAAATATAATATCTATTGAGAAGGTAGATTTGGATCAGAAGTGAATATAAACTTTATCAGTGGTGTTTCATCACATAACAGTATTAGCGATCTATCCTCATAACCTTTACCTTTACCTTTAAACTATGGATCGACACCAATTACTTAATGGTTTATTGGAAATTGTGAACCGCCGAAATATAAGATTGCTCACATTCAAAATTATCAAATAAATTTGTTTCCATCATAACCCCTCTTTTTAAAAAAAATGCGCCTGTCGGATTTTCAAACTAGATGATTTCCACAGCCGATTAATTGACCTCCCGACTTTGGGAATAAAATTATCAAAGCAAATTATACTATACTAGGCTCTTACCGAACTGCTGCCACCGGTCCTCTCCACGGTATGTCGCTTAGGCTCAACGAAGCGGAAGCTGCATTTATCGACAGCACATCGGGCGGGTGAACTGAATCGAGTGCCAACATATTACATATTAGCTGCGTTTCACAACGATATCCATTTGGAAATAAAGGCCGTATGGATCGATCGATCAATCGGGCCGATAGAATTTCCTTTTCTGAAGGACCGAGCTCTCGCCGAAAAAAATTTGTTGGTATTCGACCGAAAGCTGCTGATTTCAGACGATAGTCCACTACAAGTGGCACAAATGACGTTCCAGGAGATGGTTTGGGCTTCGCGACTGTTGTAACCATTACTGATGTGTCGCCCTGAGTGCAAACAGCGGTGCCATTTGCAAATCGAGCATATTTCCCTGTTGATAGCGTCAAGGTTCGTCTGAAAATAAAATAAAAAGGAATTATTTTTTATACTTATTTTGCATAATTTGCTTAAGTGTATCGTACATTGAGCCTATGCAGTTTATTTTCATTTTACCCTATTCCAACCCGTTCAATATATTCATTATCTTACGTGAAATGAAAGTTATTCACTTGAATTTCTTCCAAGATATAAATACGTACAAACATATTAAAGACATAAACATTGTGCTCATTCTAAGCAAACAACCATTGAATATTACCGTTTACTGATACATGCATATATATTTATGCATCAAAATTGATTATCCCCCTTAATCGCATTGCAAAATGACGCCATTCGTTGCATGTAAAGGGACACACAGCCCACATTTTCTCACCAAATTCCCGAGTGAATTGAGTGTGAGAGAGACAGGATCGATTTTAATAAGGTTTTTTTTCCCACAAAACCTTAAAAACGAAGCTAAGAAGTTGTATTAAATTTTGCGTAGAAACGAAATTAAGTACTCTGAAATAGTACTAGTAGAAAATGTTAACTGTGGCATTTGGCGAATCTACTCGACAGAAATATTTACGAGTGGTGGACGCAATTTGAGGAAGGCCGAGAAGATGTCAAAGATAATTCTCGTCCTGGACGTCCTAGTACTTCAACAACTCATTTCTTAGAGATGTTTTTGAATGAAGCCAATGACGATCCAAACTAGCCGAAAAGGATCATCATCAACGGTGCAACAACCGGTATCCGGTCTAGGCCTGCCTTAATAAGGAACTCCAGACATCCTGGTTTTCCGCCGAGGTCCACCAATTCGATATCCCTAAAAGGTGTCTGGCGTCCTGACCTACGCCATTGCTCCATCTCAGGCATGGTCTGCTTCGGCTTCTTTTTCTACCTTACATATTGCCCTTATGTCGGGATGTCTGGGGTTCCTTATTAAGGCAGGTCTAGACCGGATATTGGTTGTTGCGCCGTTGATGATACAGACTTATCATGCTGCCCAAATTGCGGTAACGTGAGATAAGATGACAACGAGGTTCCATTTCGATAAGTAGTTTGAAATACGTTGGAGCAACAAGGCAAACCAGGAGAGCATGACTTTGACGTACGGCTTAAACCAGCAACTGATTACCTGGTATACTGACAGATTCGTCACAGCGGAGGTAGCATGCGCTGGGGTCATTGGTCCAAGGAAAACGCACTTGGAATCAATACAAGCATACTTCAGTCGGAAATATACGACATAGACCGATGTGCCTCCATTTACCTCCAAAGGAGCTATAGGGGGCAGAACATTGCTATTGTAACCGACAACCAAGGGGATATTAAGGCACCTAGGTTCTACCAGGTAAATTTCAAACTGGTATGGGAATGTCTTAACAGACTGAACACGCTCGTTCAATAAAGTCTGGGTACTCTTGGTTCGAGGCCCCATTGGGTTAAAAAGCAAGGAAGCAGGAGACGAGCTGGCCAGGAAAAGAGTAGATCAATTTTTTTGGAGTCGAAAATGGGTCAATGGTTATGGCATTGAAAAATGAAGAGGGAAAGCTGATGGAACTATACTGAGCGAACTTACCAGGAATGGGACAGTCCTTGAACTCATGGGGTAATAGGAAACCAAGCGATCAAATGATTGTTTAAACCTCACATAGAAGAGCCTCTGAATCATAGTGGGAATACTCACTGGTCACTGAAGGCTAAACTATCACTTGGGGAAACTAGGGATATCCACGAATACAAACGACATACTATAGTTTATAGGTATACTATAAACACTAAAGGGACACAATAGCTCTTTTAGGACGCAGTGCGACATCCGTTGAATATTATTATTAAACGGATCTTTTCACACAATATGAGCAAGCAGACGGTCCTGGGTGTCAGTTGATTTCCGCAAATGTCCGTTACCCTTCTTTCCTGCAACGGGGTTGATGTCACGGAACAGGATTTCGAAATTCTAAATTATTTAGCAATTACTCTTTGACTACGGCCTTTTGTACCACTTTAACCGTAAAGGGCTTCAGCATCTCAGGCATCTGTTTCCTAACAACACAAATCAACAATAAACTAAGAAAGTTAGTGTAAGCACGACTTTTTTCCGAAAAATCAACTATGAGTTGAAAAAAAATACTTTGAGCACATTTTTTCCGCCCAAAAAATTGACGAAAATGGTTAATTTATGGCAACATTTATAAAAAATTGAAATTACACATCTAATTCTATATAAGATTTGCTACAAAATCATATATGACATCAAGGTTGAAAAAACATTCTTTTATTTAAAATTGAGAGATCCTAAGTCCGCATCCACTTGATGTGGGATCGGGCCAAGTGGGGAGCTCCTTATTTCCACTTTTTTGGTCCACGGGCCAAAAAGCGGTAGATGAAGACGGCTTTACGGTTTCTTACCAGGGCAGAGGCAACTCATCAGACGCTGCCCCACCTGTGCCTTGGGAACAGCGTGACCGAAACTGCTCGCAGTTAAATGCTCCTTTATATAAATAGCAGAACACGACATGATTGCGAATTATATTGAGCGTAAATCCACCCATACGTTTGGCCAGAACTGAAAATATTTTGTTAAAGAATCGAGAGGTCCTAAGTGCGCATCCCTAATAATAATAATAATAATATAATAACTCCGCCGTAGCCGGTCCCAAGCCCGAAAGGAGGAGAGATGGATAACTTCAGTCTGAATGGCTGTACGCCAAAGCAGCGCCTCAGGAGGTAGGCGAGGAAAGTGCAGGAACTTTGCAGTCTTGCAGATTACTCACTGAGGAAGCTATCCCCACACCTGACAGTTAGGTATAAAATGCAAATCCATCTAATGAGAAGAAGGAGAAACTTTAACTCCGGTACTGATAACCGGCGGGAGTCGTTTGACTTGGTGACTGGGTCAGGCTCCCGTAATGGACAGCACAGTGTCGACACCGCTAGTCGTGGAGCGGTGCAACGCCTAGACGCCACGGCGACCAGGAGCATTGCTCCGTCTGCTGCAGCTGTTTCGCCACAATCTGTGGTGATCACTTCAGCAGGTTTGCGTAGGCAGCGGATGAAGTGGACCGAGAAAATGAACCTTTTCGTCATCCACGAAATAACGGCCGGGGCGGGTACAACATCCTACCGCCCCTTGTTGCACCTGAGATTCGTCGAACGTTTCCCGCAATTCGCGCACGTGGCACGTGGCGTTTATATAATTATTGGAAATGGATCCTTTGCATAGACCAGGCATTCCTAGGTTCTATGCATCTCTAGCAACTCCGAGAATTTTATTTCAAATCAATGAGATTGCATCTCGACTGTGTGCTGATATGTCACTGTTGCAACTATAATCACTTGTGTATTGTGGTGCAGTTGCGGCTGTCAAATTGCACGGTCAGAAGATTCGCTTTCGCGTTATTGGTTTGAATGACCGAAGAGATCCACCATGGAAAAATTGTCTGGAATGTCGGCGGGACTCAGTAAGGCACGAAATTGCTAGACCGATTCAGATCAGCGCTGGCAATGCCAGCAGACGGGTGAGAAATAAAGTGCGGAGGATTTACCGGGACTATGCCATTCCCTGTGAGACACCCGTTGTTGAAATTCTGGACACACTAAAACACGGTTACGATGGTATGGCGAAAGTTATTCCAGACGTGTCCAGAATGCAACATACGCGACGAACCAGCGGAGCTTTTTCAGATCTCTCAACGAATCCCAACAGAGCGCCCAGACAATACAGTTCTCGGTGACGGAAGCGAGAGTATTGGGGTGGACTTTGGGGGTTACTTGCCCAGCATGCTGAGTGGATCACCGCCGAAGGCACCCGCCATGCCAATACACCTGGCTTGAATTTCGCGGATGTTGACGAAGAGGATGTTCGACGAGCCATAAGCAGCTCGAAGAACTGAAGGGGCCCAGGTCTGAATCGGGTGCAGAATTTCTGGTATAAGAAATTTACCAGCGTACATTGTTCGTTGGCGCGCAGTATAAATGAGGTCATGAGTCGGCCGGAGGAATTTCTACCTTTCCTCACGGCGGGGATTACCTACCTTATCCCTAAGGACACGGTGCAGGACCCCGCAGACACAAGACAGATCACTTGCTTGCCAACCCTCTACAAATTCATCACGCCCATTATTAGTGGAAGGATCAATGCGCACCTCGAGACCAACAACATTCTGTCCGAGGAGCAGAAGGGCTGCCGAGTGGGGTCAAGGAGTTGCAAAGAGCAACTCATTATCGACTAGGTAGCTGTAGGACAAGCAACTAGAGGTCAAAGAAACCTCTCTAGTTGCTATATCGATTACGCCAAGGCTTTTGATAGCGTTCCGCATACCTGGCTAATCCATGTCCTACATCTGTATCGCATTGATCACAAATTAATAAAGTTTTTGGCGACAGTCATGGAAGGGTGGCATACCACCTTATCAGTGCGTAATCTGAGGGTGCTAATACCTCAGAGCCCATCCGTACACGGAGGGGCATCTTACAGGGGGATTCGTTGAGTCCCCTTTGGTTTTGTATGGCACTGAACCCCCTTTCATGGCTACTGAATGAAGCCTATGTGCTAAGTGCGAACTGACACACTTGATGTACTTAGATGACATCAAGCTGTATGCTGGTACTGATGATCATCTTAAAAGTCCGTTGCGAATAATAGACATGTTTAGCCGTGATATTCGGATGGAGTTTGGATTAGACAAGTGTGGAATCCAAGCCATGCGCAAAAGTCATCACGAGCCGCATGCGGGACATAGAATTGGTGACCTCCACATCGAAGCTATGACCGAGACAGACTTCTACAATTACTTCTGCAAGGAACCCATGCTCGAGTTGGTGATCTGAAGGATGCTCTGCTGCCCGAATTCCTGCGACGTGTAAAGCTGATGCTGAAATCGCATCTCTCGGGCAAGAATAAAGTAAGCGCGCTGAATGTATTCGCTATCCTTTCACTGGCTTATGCATTCAGAATATTGCCGTGGACGAAAACCGATCTGGAAAACGTCCAGCGGCGGATACGGACAACTATGTCCAAATTCCAAATGCATCAACCAAAATCTGCCGTGGAGCGAATGAACCTGCCTCGTGACATCGTAGGTAGGGGCGTGGTTGACGTGGCGACATATCATCGCCAAGTCGACTCGATGCGTGCTTATTTTTACAGCAAAGAGCAGGCGAGTCTCTTGTCTGCGGCTGTCTGGCAGGCTGTGGACTGACTCCACTTAACTTGAAGGATCGAGCTTTCAATTCTCTAAGTGGGGTGAAGTCGCACCAAGAGCGGATCGATGAATGGAAGTCGAAGGCAATGCATGGTAAGCACGTGAATTGTCTTTGTCAGCCATTTGTCGAACAGATGGTTGTGTGCTGGGGAGCTCTTTGCTGAGACGGAGGGGTTCATGTGTGCCATTCAGGACGGCGTGATCACCTCCCGAGCTTATAAAAAGCTCATCATGAAAGAACGGGTGGAGAGAGACCAGTGCAGAATGGGTGGTTCGACGTTGGAGCATCTCATTTCTGGCTGTACTGTTATGGCACCGGTGCAATACATCACCAGACATAATGCTGTATGTAAAGTTATCCATCAAAACCTTGCATACAAACATGGGGTGATCACGAGAACATGTTCGGTTTACCGATATGAGCCGCAAGCGGTACTTGACAGTTCTGCTTACAGTATGTATTGGGATCGGAAAATTTTAACTGATCGGCACATTCCACACAACAAGCCTCACGTGCTGTTAGTTGAAAAGACGGGTCGCTCCGCGTATATTATTAATGTTGCTATCCCCCATAAAAGTCAGATCGAACCATCCGGACACACCCGACCTGGTGAGAAACCATAAAGCCGCCTTCGAGGGGTCAGTGGACCAAAAACAGTGGGAGTAAGTTGGTCCCAATTTGGTCCGGTCCGACATCAAGTACCTCCCCACGTAAATCAATCTCCGTTTAAATTCCGGATTTCTAGAGTCAACCACATTATTTCTATACTTCTGTTCAATTTCGTCTTCAACTTTCCACTAATTAGGTCCGAAATTCCACCAATATCCGAGGTTATCGAATCCCTTTTACATAAATGAAATTGGTGCTCCTCCCTTTGTAGACGTCCGGCATAACCTCCAGAACTTACCCATTTGAGAATGTGACATCCACTGAAGGACCACTCCGATCGTCGCCATAATCTCGCTTGGGAACTGTTAACTGTTTTGCGAACTCGTATTTCCTCACAAATCTTTTTTTCAGCGGCCTTAATCGCGAAATTAAAGTAGCCATTTCGGCAACGGTAACCACGAGTTAGGTTATGTTTTGATTGTTTACCTGCCGTTTTGACAAATGTCATATGGGCGAATGGGACAGCCATCATTTCGTATAAAATGAAGATACGATTGTTGTCTTTGATATGTCAATTGAATTTATAAATTTGGAATGAACAGTGTTTTAACTGATTGAATGGAAGAGCATCCCAAGGTTGACTTTAAAATTAAGCAAGATATAAATCTGAACTTTCTCCCCTCTGATCCACTTGAAATTACGGAAAACTTGTCAATGCACCTAATTGCGACGTACGTCTAGCATGTCCAGTTATCCCCGCATTTCGCTACATTTTCGACCAGATTGGTCGGCTGTCAAGCGGCCGCTTCGCAGGCCAGTGCAAACGTGTTTTTTGCGACCTGACAGCCGTGCGACGGGAGAGCGAAAGCATAAACAGAATTCAATTCCAATTGGAGCGAAATCTACCGAATTTACTGAATTGAAAAGTTGTCGATCGGATGCGGAAATGAGGCCGCTGTGAAGTGCAGCACCTTCGATTGCGTGACGGAAATGGCTTCGAAAGAGACCATACGGGATCGGCAAAATAGCGAACTCGAAGTGATTAAGGTGAGTGCGGCGATACGCGTATTTTCCGCTATTTAACTGATTTTTGGGGATGCTCCCGCGAGGGCTTAGTTTTTGCTAATTTGTGTTGACCATTTGCCTTTTAGTCAATTTACGGCCCGGACGTTGAGGACTTGCGTGACAACTCGGACGGATGGAAGCCTCTTGACCTGCGGATTCATTTGACGCCGCTGAAAGGCTCTTCGGGCGACCAGAAAGTTCACGTTTGGACCAAATTGCACGTGACATGCCCTAACAAGTATCCAAAAGTGTAAGTTTCTCGTCCACTATTTTATCTGGCGGTCAAGATTTCACCCCCTCCTACTTAGGGTTCCTAAAATTTCACTCGAGGAGACAAAGGGCATATCCGACTCTTTGATTGAGGAATTGCTACAAGAACTTCAGAAGCAGGCGGCATCGCTGAAAGGAGAGGTGATGATATGGGACTTGGCGCAGACAGTTCAGGTACTTTGTTCGCTTTAGATCCGGCTTTTTAGTCTACTTAAAATACGTTTCCCGCCAGGGGTTCCTCCACAAACACAACAAACCAAGCCTGAGCTTCTACGACCAAATGCTCCAGCAAAGGCAAATGCGCGAGCAGGAGATGCTCAACCAACAGAAGTTGAAGGAAACCGAAGAACAGGAGAATCTACGTGAGATGATTGAGAAGCGGAAGGAGGTGTTCAAGAACGAACGAAAAAGGCGGGAACCACGTCGCAGCATCAGTGAATCGAATGCGGACAAACGGCGGCAGCAGAGTTCCTCCGAAAGTTCTGAGAACTCGTCTCCCTACTACCGAGGGCATTGCTACCCTAACAAGTGCTCGGACCATCGCAACAGCGACATGCTCTACTTCCCAAAGGTTGGCAGGCAGATCCGCAGGGGCTGTTGCTTGGGTAAGATTTTCTCTATATACGTGTCGTCATTATTGCATGTAGGGGTGCCATCCAAGTACCCACCAAGTAGCTAAGGACGAAGGCAGATAGAAGCTCACTTTCCCTTGATAAGATAAAACTGGAGCATCTAGAATGTGCTGCCATCGCTTCCGCAACAGTTATCAATATCAATTGGCATAAGTAATCGGTTCGCTGATAAGACACTTGTTGATGTGTTATTTTGATGCGAGTGACAAATTGGGTGCTTATTGGGCGACTGTTAGCACATAAATAGTGCAATTAGTGGAGCATATCCAAGAGTAAATTCATAGTAAATGGAGGCGTCTGTTGATCACGTGTTTTCGATCACGCATGTCAAGGGCACCCTTAGACAAACCGAAATTGTCCTTCAAACACTCACTTCCGAACTTTCTCAATAATTCCATGTTGGCCGAGCGCCAAAGATTGGACATTTTTCTAATTTTTCCCGCGTAGTCAATTAAGTGAAACTATAAATAGCAATTGTTGTGTTGTTTCGAGATAATTTTGATAGAAGACAGTATGTGCGAATATCTCTGCATTGGAACTTATCTTTGGTGATTGATTGATGTTTGTCGTTGCACTTCACTGTTGCTTTATTTTAATTTAAATGTACTATTGAGCTTTCACTCTTCATTGTTAGGAAAATGAACGGTAATTTGAGAGATTATGAGATTTGAGATCCAGCCTGATCTGACCAGGGCTGTGAGCAGAGGTATACCCCAAGGTATCGCTATCTCTCCGGCGTTCTAGTTGTCAGTGGTGGAGGAAATTGTGTGCATATTGCACAAGAACAGGGTGGAGATACCGGACCTTAAAGGACAAATATTGGTTCATTCCTCTGAAGTAATGCATCTGGGTGTAAGCCTGATCCGAAGCTAATTTGGGCTGTTAAGGGGTTTATGAAGGTCTTCTACGCCTGCACCGTACGATTGTGTAGTGGCAGGTGTTGAGCAAAAAGTATAACTGAAGAAAGCCTAATAGGATTCAAAAGAACGCGTGTCCAGGTATTACTGTGGCTCTGTAGTCCTGCCCGGCAGATGTTCTCAATGTACTCTTATGCCTCCTTCCCCTAGACCTCCATATTAAAACCACGATATGGTCTGCAGTACTACCTATGGCCATATTAAAATTCCAGATGAAATACCTCGGGAAATCTGGACATTCCAGATGGGCTACGCCAAATGCATGCCGAACTCCACGAAAAACTTTCCCGTGGGCCTAGAAGATTCTATACAGGCGATTCAATTCTCAGTGCATTGATCCAAAATTTATGGTGAAGAAAAATCGTTGTATATTTTCGACCGGACTGGAACTGGAAACAGTGGTGGAAGATCTCAACAAAAGTTATCATTGACGCATATGCATAATCTCCTACATTTGTGCCAATAGGCCTACCGTGCAGGAGTGTCAACCGAAACTGCTCTGTATCAGCTAATGGATGTATTACGGGATGCCAAAGAAACAAAACAAATAGCACTTTGTGCGGTTTTCGATATCGAGGGAGCATTCGATAGCACATCGCACACAGAGATACAAGATGCCCTGATCGGCAAGGGAGTGGAAAACACCCTGGCTGTCTGGATGGACACAATGTTAGGAACAAACTTTACATCTTGTCATGAATATTACTTAAGGTTGTCCACAGAGCGGGGTACTATCATCGCTTATGTGGAGTATGGCATTGGATGCGCTCCTCCTATGTGAATCCAAACTGGACAAAGGGTTACTAGTGACTGGAGGAAGGTGCAGGTAGGCGCAGCTGCGCATCAACCCAGCCAAAACCACGTAAGGTTGATTAGGTTACATGGCATGGGGGTAAAACCTCAAGGTAAAATATTTGCATGTCGAAAAGCTACGAAGGCTCTTATGGCTTGCAGGTAGGCGCAGATACTACTACGTAGATACTACTTTGGGTATACACTGCAATAGTAAGGCCTATGATTACCTATGGGGCGGTAATCTGGACAAAAAAAACTGAACTCAGCATCACAACCAGAGAGACTGGCTTGAGTGTGCATCAGTGGGGCAAGGAGGATAATCCCAACGGCATCCCTGGAGATCTGAGATTAATTCCCCTCCATCTGTACATACAGTTACAGGCAAAGAGGGCAATCTTCAGGATGGCCGGGAGTATCAGGAAGACGGAGAGCTGCCTAAATCGAATGAAGATTAAGATTCTTTCCAGGCAGTACCCCGAATTATTGACTCAAAGGGATAACACGACAACGAGGTTTCACTTCAATAAGAAGGTTGAAACACGTTGAAATAACAGGACAAACTGGGAGAGCGTGGCTGTGACATACGGTTTAAACCAGCAATTGATTACTTGGTACACTGACGTATTTCTCATAGCAGAGAGAGAGCGGGTGCCGGGGTCATTGGTTCAAGGAAAATGTACTTTGAAGCACATTAGCATATTTCTGGCGGAAATATACATCATGTCTATGATGTTGGGTTGGAAGGCAATGAGGCAGCGGAGGAACTAGCCAGGAAGGGAGCAGGGACGCTTCTACATGGACCAGAACCCTTCTGTGGAATCGGAAACTATACCGTTATAGTGTGTTAGTACCGTGTATGTGCGCTACCTGGTTGCGAACATGTGGCATTGCGCAGTTGTTTACGGCTTGTCACATAGGATGGAGAGACACACGCAAGAAAATCGTCGACGCGGCCTCGACACACCAATACATTACCCATATGGGTTACGGTCCCTACTTCAAAGATACACAATGATATTCCGTGTCCTTTTGTCTCTGGATTTGCTCCTCTTGTATGTAGTCTTCTTTCTGTGGACTTTCCGACCAGGGCAGAGTGGAAGACTTCACCGACAGATCAAAGATGGTTTGTTTAATTATTGAAGGAGTTTTTTTTTGGATACACGCAGTGTAGCCGAATCGTACAGTCTTCTAGAATTCGCCAGTATATTCCAAGCAGAAATACTGGCAATATAGGAAGTCTAGGCTAGGGTGTGATCGGAGGCGCAAGCGTAACATAGCACGCTCAACATTCTGGGTGGCACACTTAAGATCTGCCTCCTCAAGGTTCGCGGTAATAGGAACATAGAGATAAATGAACGGGCGGACTGACCAGACAGATACAAGATACGGTGGTTTGCACGGGGCACTGGGCCATAGGGGATCATGCCGCAGACACGGCGTACCCCACAGGTCGCATTGCCGAAGCTGCGGAGGGGAGGGAGAAGCAAGGCACTTCTTTTGCGATGTCTCTAGCTGAAGCTGAGCCGGACACTAGGTAAACCATTCTTTGATGACCTTAGAGAGATCTCTATCTGCAAGGTAGAAGAACTGCCTTCATTCGGGAATGTAACCAGCTGGCTCTGACGATCTGAGCCGGCTGAACTTTGTCCCCTTGCTCTTACCGCACCAGTCTAGATTTTAGGAATGTGGATCTCATTGCTACAATCACTTCAGAGGTTCTTTTCTTGTCTCTGTCCAAATTCAGAAACACACTAGGCTTAATAACAAGAATGAACTCTTTATTTTTGTAACCTTGCTTGCACTTTTATTTAAATTTAATTTTAAAAGTAATTCTAGTTTAATTCGAATTAACCAACTGGTCTCCATGCGGGATCTCCCTCGACTACTACTAATCCCGTGAAAGATCACATTTTTGAATGTTTGAATCTGATTCTCAGGTCATGAGACTGCTTCATCATTTTACTTCGCTGCGCTCATAATCTCCAAAAGGTCAGAAATGGATCTAGGCAATTTTTAAATTCATTTGTGGGTGTTACTTGCCTAGTTGAGCTGAGCTGTATTTGCTCCTCTTAAAACTTAAAGTGAAGTTGTGCCCCTAACGACAAAATTACTTAAAATATAATTACTAGGAGAGGAACTTCTCTCTCCACCTTACTGTATAGATTGCCACTTTATCTTATTACATTTGCCGATGCAAATAACTTTCATTGGCGCCTCCTACTGCTTTACTTAAGAGGAGTTTAGTGTTTATCTAACGTAAGCACATATAGCGCTAACGAATTAAAACTTAATTATTCTATTCTACTTTCCTGAACATTAGACACAACTCTAAATTATTTTAGGGCACTCACAAAAAGGCTACGTCGCTTACTCTGGAATCGACGTCGACACCGGGCAGCTTCTTTACGTTGCGGAATGGAATATAAAGTATGCACACATTGAACAAAAGTACAATCCGAACAATGCAAATGATCAGAAACTATCGTCAACTGCCAAAGTTGACGATTTCATTAACGACATCGAGAAACAAATTTCCAATTTATCTCTCATACGCCACAAGAATCTCATTCATTACGAGTGTGTAATGTGTATGAAAAAGAAAGACGGCTTATACGTTTATCTTGTGCAGGACTTTGTTTTGGGCACCAGTATTAGTAGCATTACATCATCGCTAGGATGGTGTGCCGAGGGTGCAAGCATGGTGGCGAAAGGAGTTCTTGAGGCCTTATTATACCTTCACAATAATGGAGTATCGCATGACCACCTGAATGATACAACCGTTTTCATGGACAATACTGGCACGATACGATGTACTGATTTCTCGGCAGTTCAGAATCTTCTGGATTTAAACGGAGAACAAAAGACTGACAAAGATTTACCCGCACTGGGAGCCCTTATAGAGTCCCTAATGCCAACCCAACCCCCGGAAATGAGAGATTTTATTGATAAGTAAGATATTTTTGTCTATTTGGTATACCAAAAAATTAACTTGAGTTTTGATTAAGGTGCAAATCAGACAGAACCTTATCTGCATCGGATCTTCTCGAGCATCCCTTCTTACGGCCGTCCTTGTTTAGTGAAGCGAAAGCAAAAATAACGCAAGTTGCTGCAAACCAAAATGAAAATAAAACTTTAGCTCCATTATTTACGCAACCATCGTTAACGGGTACACACTCAAGACTTCATACTGAATTTGAGGTTTTGCAGTGGCTGGGTAAGGGCGCTTTTGGTGATGTTCTCAAGGTAATATAATGTTGAACTTGCATTTATCGGCAATCGCAAGAAATTAATTTACAAAAATTCAATTAATTGAAAGTATATTTCCTGTTCAAGGTCCGAAATATTTTGGACAATCGAGAATACGCAATCAAACGTATACCATTGCCAGCCAGAAGTCGTCAATTGTATCGAAAAATGACCAGAGAAGTCGAAGTTTTATCACGGCTTAACCATGAAAATGTCGTTCGTTACTTTAACAGTTGGATAGAGATTACAACTACCTCAGACTTGGAAGACGTAAGTTCAATTAGAGTAAGTTGCTTAAGAAAATTTCACCTATCCATTTCAACTTCAGGATAAATTTGGTGGAAGCGACTGGTCCTGCAGTCAGGAAAGTTATCGGAAACCAACAAATCAAGTTGTAAATGCCATTGAGTCGTCTGTTGCTAGCGATAGTTCCAGCATTGGTTTCATGTAAGATTTCAGATTTCTTTTCTTCTTTGCCTTTGTCCCGTTCGGTACCGAGATCGGCTCATCTAGATTTGTATATATTAATTTAGAGAATACTTTTTGAACAGGCAAAATTTAGATGATTCTGATTCTGATGGTATTGAGTTTGTTGATTCCAATGGTGAAGTTGCCGTTTACGAAGACGATGAAGATGACTCGGATGAAAGGACGGAGGAAGATCCCCAAAAGAAAACTGTTTCACCGAGACCCGTGATCCAGGTCATGTATATTCAAATGGAATTTTGTGAGAAGTTTACTTTGCGGTAGTTATGCCAAAGCCAATAACTGGGAGGTAGCAATTCACAAATACTCAACTTTCAGCGCTGCGATCGATGAGAATCTCTATGAAAATACAGAACGTGTGTGGCGGCTTTTTCGGGAAATTGCTGAAGGACTGGCGCATATGCATCAACAAGGGATGATTCATCGGGATTTAAAGCCAGTGAATATTTTCTTGGATTCTCGTGACCAAATCAAAATTGGTGACTTCGGTCTAGCTACAACCAGTTTTCTGGCACTGCAGAGTCAAGGTTTGAGTACAGAAAGCGATTTCTATTTCATTGCTCTATTTATTTTTTCCGAACACTTCTTCAGAACATCAACAGCAAGCGCACACTATTCCTCAGGCCATTGAATCTGGAACTGGTACCGGAAAGGTGGGAACAACGCTCTATGTAGCTCCTGAATTGACGGGAAAAGCATCAAAATCTGTTTATAATCAGAAAGTGAGTATTTTATGTTATTACTTGCGTAAAAAAATGATACAGGCCGTCAATCTATCCCTCTTGATCGACAATAATAAGAGTACACTTATTATTGTCGTCCTTATGATGCCTTCATATATAACTAAAGAAAACAACATTGACGTTGCCTAAAAATTACAATTACAAGCCTGTTTAAACAGGGGAGGTTTTCAATGATCTCTATCAGATTCGATGTGTGATCATCACCATAATTCTGTGCATCTGTGTGTTTTCTCACGAACCTGATTCGACTGACTATTAAGAACAGGTTTATTGTTGGAAGCCGCTACCGTAAAATGTTCTGCAGTTGAGAGGCGGCTAACAATCACAGCACACACAAGCACTCAAGCTTTTTATTAGATCAATTGTACTATCCCCCTAAAATGGTCACCCGACTGCGGCGTTTGCAGGCTTTTGCGAATGTGTGACCATCCTCCAGAGATATATGGGGCGGAGAATCTTCGTTAAAGAGAATCTTACCGTGGTATTTTCGTTTGAGATCAGAATAGCTGCATATAGCTGCGAACCATTTGGCACTGGCTGCATTTGATTTTGAGCTTTTTAATTCATTCAGTGACAGCGGGCTGAGTTGTCATGGCATATTCATTTGTCTTTAGCGAACTCAACTGATTGCAGCAGAAAATTTTGAGTTGAGATTTTCTCAAATTACAATCGCTTCTATAATTTCGTCCCTTCCAGACGCACATAGTGCTGAATTTTCATTCAACATTTTTACTCCACTTTTCAAAACTTTCAAATTGACAGCAACTGCCACGACGACCCATCAGCAGACATGCGTCTTCCCGAGCTAAGTGTAATTGTCTCTGGAGGAGTAGCAAGCGTCGCGAGCGGTAATTAAAACGCGGCCTATGAAGTGCAGGACAGTCTCTTCCTCTTCTCCACATTCACTACATATAGCGGAGACTACCAGGTACTTACCAAGGTTCTAGCCTTATCCGGTGGCGCTGATTGGAACGCGAAGTTAGAAGTGCTGCTTCGGCTCGTCCGTTAAAAACCGGGTCCCAATTGGATGTGTTCCCACTTGAATAAGTGGCGAATCTGAGTTTAGACTTTTAACTGATTCCCTAGAGGATCTTCCTTACTAACCTCCCTCACCATGGCAAAGTAGATAATCATCGACGGAACTATACTGGGTTAGAAGATAATGAGGCTGCGGATGAACAGGAAGGGAGCATGCCGTTAAATTGATGAAATTCCTTCTAGAATTGGGAAGGTGTTTATTATATTAAGGGAAGAAGAGGTTGAGGTTGAAGGAACTATGCTGGACGAAATTACCAGGAATGGAACAATCCAGTGTTGCTCATTGTAAAATATGAAGCAAAGCGCTCGCAGTGTTGTTTAAACTTTATCAAGAAGAACATTATGGTTATATTGGCACAAGTGATTGCAAGATAAAAGACCATTTGGGGAAGTTTGGCATATCTGTGGACAATGTTTGTAGATTCTGTGAAAACAACATAAAACGTAACTACACCTATAACAGCTGTCATTATAGTACTTATAACGGCTGCTATAACAGTAAGAGAACTGTATTACCAAGTGCATCTAAAATATTTGGAGACCATTTGTTTTTTGTTAAGAGGATGACTTCTTTCTTGAAAATTCTATTTTCTTTCAATGGTTTTTCGAAGCAACAGGTCCAGACTGAAGTCTGAAAGTGGTAAACGACGTTTTTACAATATAGATTGCTTTTTAAAAGCTGATGTTGATGTCGTTAGCTACAATTGAGTGTCAGCGTCATCTCACAGTTCTTACTAAAATTTCTCTATTTGTTTCAGTTTACAATTCTTTTTCGCGATTTTTTTAAGCATGTCCAAGAATATAGTTGTCTATGTCTAATTTCAATTCATCAAATTTGACGTTTAGATCACCTTTACACAAATCCTAATTTCTTCCAAGTAATGGTTTACTCGTATATCTTCCCTGAGAGATATTTTTGCGTTTTCCTTATGCCTTAATTTTGCTGGTTTGCAGCTTGTTCCTGCTGATATTCCCTTCAACTTTTGTTATTTGTCCGATCTTGTTGTTTTGTTTCTTTCTATTTTTTCCATTCCTCATTTTGGTTAATGATGTTTGTCCTCGTTAAAATTAGGTTCAGCGGCGTCAACTCTCCTCTAAATTTCTCAATGCTATATTTTGCGGCTTACGCGCTACCACTTATATTATAGTTATGTGCCCGAAGGTGTGGTAAGGCATTCCTTTTGGATGATTTTCCTGTCACTGACACCAAATATACTATAGAAATGCTCTTTAATTTCTCCAGCTTCGAAACCCAAGGATTGGGGTAAGTTAGGTGGTAGAACCAGCTTGGGTGTCTTCAAAACATAGTTGGCGTGGAGAACTGACTTTCACGCAATTGTAAAAAGTCATGGACGAACTATTAAAGTTGGCAAGATTTAAGAAATCTGAAGCAGGTTGAATCATGAGCTGCTAACGGTAAGCCCGCCCTTCTTCTTGAGCCTTTGTCGTTGGTAGTGAACACAGCTAAATTGGGTTTGGCATCAACGGTGGTTGGGAATTATTGAAATCGGTTGTCAGTTGTTTTCCGCAGATTTCCCCGTGCTGCATCATCCATATCTGGACACGCTAATTTGTTTCTTTGCTATGATACGAGCCGGTTTTGAGGTATTTGCCAAACTTATTATTCTGTTTTTAGGATTGCGGTCAGTAACTTAACTCAATGGACGGTTTCCTCTGGTACTGCCACAGTGCATACCAAAAGATGTAATGGGGCACGATGGGTCAAATATCTTCTCTATGCATTTTTGAAAAATGCGTTCCGAAACTTTGGTATCAAATAAAAGCCAGTTTCAATATGCAATCGCACTTCAACTTTCAACTCTTTCATTCACTTGAATACGTCCTCAACTTCAGTTGGGCGGATTAGTAGAATTATGATACTGTCGGCAAGCAATGTTTATGCAAGGGGTAGATGAGGTAGGTGCGTAGGTATCAGTGGATGCTGCGAGTAGTCATTGTGCTGCGCCGTTTTGATGCCACAAAGTCCTAGTATTCAAATTCGGTGCAAATCTTCAGAGCCAGCCCGTAGCAATTACGAACTCTGCAACTAGAGATTTATTTGAGATTCCCGGAGAATTGTTTATCTAGCGCCGAGGCTGGTTGCATGGTCCCCTAAAGGCCTACAAATTACTGTAATCCTGCAACTTGCACGGGTCTGGCGAATCCTGGAATACTGTACGACTCGGTTAGACAGTGTATATCCGAAAAAAAAAACCGCACCGACTCACACCTTCGATTCATTAGTAACATCTGCACACGCAGTTATTTGCATTGCAACCTCCTATTGGGCTTTTTGCTAAGTGCATGCCATCATATAATCAGATCGTACTTTAGGAGGATAGAATGAGTACGGCTGGGTACATCCAGAGAACTATCCTCGGCCGAGAACCCGATTTCTTAACAAACGTCCTCTTGCAGGCATAAATAAACCTTCTTAACCCTCATCACGGATCGCATTCAGATGCTTTACATTGAAGGAAAGTTCCAATTTGTGTCTATTTAGCCGCGTGAGGTGAATTCCGGGTATTCGTGCTTGAAATCAACCCCGTATTAGTTGGATTGATGCCGAGTCCGCATCTTGTAGCCCACATGTACTCCTTTCCCAACGACCTTTCCATGATTTCATTCATAACGGAGGAAATATTCTTGACACCAATATCACTAGATCATCCGCATATGCCACCACCTTCTCCCCGCTCCTGTCCAATATCAGTAGAAGTTCATTCATCACTGTCAATCAGACAGACTATATTGGTCAAGTGGTTACTTCCCAGATCTGATTGGATAACGCAGGTTGAAAGCATGGATTCTATCGAATGCATAAGAAACCCTTTCAATTATATTCTGGTTAGAACCTTCTTGATGACTTTGGTATATCTGAACTTCTTTGTTGAATGCTGTCTCTATATGCAGGAAGACAGTTAGATAACGCTTATAGTGTGGCAATCGATCAACCGTACTAATTATTTCGTAAAGAGCGGCTTCTGCGTATTTGACTTTGAGGTAGGCGCACTAACACTGGCTAAATGGATGTTCAGGAAAGAGGTGAGGCTGATTGGCCGCGCCTGCTCACTTTCAGTATGAAAACCAAGGGCAAGCACTCTAAAAGCGCGGTGCGTTCCGAACGAAATACATCTGCTAAATCTACGAACCATGGCACAACCCTTTACTACTCGTTTTGAGAATGATGGGGTCCTAAGTCGGCATCAACTTAATGCTGGACCGGACCAAATGGGGAGCAACTTACTCTCTCTTTCCTGGTCCACGGACCCCTCGCTTAGGGCTTGCACCCAAACTTTAAAAAAAAAAGTCAAGCGACGACAGCTTTACGGTTTCTTACCAGGGCAGAGGCAAATCGTCAGACGCTGCCTCTCCTCCGCCCTGGGAGCAGCGTGACCGTAGCGGCTCGCAGATGTTGACTGCTCCTTTATATAATTCATAGAACACGACATGCCTACGAATTATATCCCCATTTGGTCCGGTCCAGTATTAAGTTGATGCCGACTTAGGACCTGTCACCCGATTTATTCGGAAACGGCTAGACCGATTGTCACGAAATTTGGCGAGAGCATGTTGTTCCCTTTAAATATAGTAAGTGCCACCTTTTTGTGTCAACTTTAAGGACGGGCTCGCCATACATGTCAATGGAAGATGCGAATTTTTTTTCCCAGAATGTTGAATGTATCAAATGAAAGGGCTCAATTAGTACTTTTCGAAACATATTTGATATCGGGTAAAGCGTAGGAGAGCGATGGCTCAAAATATAACCCCCGAAAAGTGTAACAGGTCTCGTTCTCAAAACCTATCCAACCGAAAAATCTGAAAAAAATCACAGTCGTGCATCTAAACGAAGTCTAGGCCTCAAAATATATGATATCTCGTTCCGATATGGAAACCCCCTTAAGTTCATACTAGAACATACTAGAACACAAAACCTTTATACTTGAAGCGCCAGCTTCCGGTATTCCGACTTGTTTGTTTTTGGCGCTGACGTTGCCACCATGTACTTCGTCTTGCCTTCATTAATGTGCAGTCCGATATCTCGCGCCGCCTGGTTTAAGGTAGACTATAAATCTTGGGTTGTTTTCCCCATAATGTCAATATCGTCAGCGTAGGTCAGTAGTCGGATGGCCTTAGAGGATGGTGCCTCTTGCATTCATATCTGCATCGTGAATCACTTTCTCCAGGGCCCAGGTTAAAGAGGACGCATGATACGCTCGTCTTAGACCGCGGTTGATGTTGAATGGTCTCGAGAGTGATCCTGCTGCTTTTAACTGGCCTCGAACATTGGCGGCTTTGAGGTCGATGAAAAGATGGTGCAACTGATGTCCATATTCCAGTAGTTTTTCCATCGCTAGCCGCAGAGACAAAACTTGATCTTTTGCCGATTTGCCTGAAGTGAAGCCTCTTTGGTATGGGCCAATGATGTTCTCGGCTATTCGACCTAGCAAGATAGTGGATATCTTATAGATGGTACTCAGAAACGTGATATCAGTTTCCTCAGGGGCGCGAAATAGACATTCCAGTGAAAGACAGGATAATAGGAGGCCCGCATAATTTTCACCCTAGATCCGTATAATTTTCACCAACGCTAGATAGTGGATTCTAGATTAGGCCTATGATGGCGCAACCGATCAAGGTGACCTGAACCCATTTCTGAACGGGAAAAAATGACGAATATCGATACTACCCACCTCCCTCCCTACGATTAGATCCATGTTTCTTTGACGCTCATGATGGCCGGTCGTTGCATATGATCAATTTGTCTATTTTCTCCTCCTGAAATCCATTGATACACGTCAACAGTGATTTAGGCCGTAGGACAGCTATCAATGACCACTGTTAAAACGAGTTGATATCATGGTGCATTCAACATTAGTAACTAGTAGTCGCTGGCAGTGTTTATTTCAAAAAGGCATTTGCGCACACGTGATGTTCGCAATCAAATTTTCCTAACAAAAATATGTAAAATCGTTATTCGTACACTAAATATTTGCCCAACATTCTAATAATAACGCTTTGAGTATTCCTCTATTTTTTTTCTATTTTTCATCCTAACTGTGCTTTTCATGAACCCAATTATTAAAGGTTGACATGTATACGCTCGGAATTATCCTCTACGAAATGTGTAACCCGCCGTTTGAGACAGGAATGGAACGTGTAAAAACCATTGTGGGATTACGTAATGAATCGATTATAATTCCAGACAATATGCTTAACGATCCAAAACACAGTAAAACAGTGGAGGTAAGATGAAACGTGATTTTTTTTGGAATAAAAGGATTTTTTATTACTAAATTATTTGAACCAGCTTCTTCGTTGGCTACTCAACCATGACCCGTCACAGAGACCTACTGCTGAGGAGCTTCTCGCTTCCGACTTGGTTCCTGTTGCACAACTCGAGACTAGTGAACTTCATGAACTGCTGCGACATATTCTCGCTAATCCTCAAAGTAAATCCTACAAACATCTCGTAGCGAGGTGTCTGCAGCAAGAATGTGACAAAGTCCTTGAGTTGACATACCATTTGGGACTTGTCACCAAGTCCTCTGTTTTAGAAATAGTTAAGGTAAATAGATAACAACTCCTTCAAATCAAATGGGAAACATTTCATGTTTTTTCTTTTCAGAATAAAGTGATAAATTTATTTCGTAAACATGGTGCCATAGAAATCTCAACGCCTCTTCTTACTCCATTCTCGAAAAACACTTACGTTACCCACAACCCCGTGAAATTAATGACGCATTCGGGTAGTGTGGTGATTCTCCCTAACGATCTCCGTGCTCCTTTCGCCCGGTACATTGCCATGTCAGGAGCCAACATGGTTCGCCGGTACTCAGTAAATCGTGTCTATCGCGAAAAGAAAGTGTTCAACTTCCATCCGAAGCAGAACTACGAATGTGCTTTCGATATCATTACACCGAATCCGGGTAGTCATTTGGTCGATGCGGAGCTTCTATCCGTCGCATATGAAGTGGTTAATGAACTGCCGTTGTTAAAGCAAAAAAATATAAGAATACGAATGAATCACACGAGCCTGCTGCGTGCCATTCTGTTGAATTGTAATGTTCCAACTGAAAAGTACGATGATTTGTTTGAATGCGTTCTGGACTACATAGAGGAGAGGAAATCGAAGTTTCACTTGCATTCGTCACTTTGTTCAATCATAGGAACGTCGAAGTCCAGTGTAACGTTTTTGATGGACTTACTTCTAACTGAATTCACTCTTGGAGGTCCAAAATCCAATCACGATCAGTCATTTCTGAGGAACTTTACTCGTGGAAAAGGTGAAGCAGCGACTTTGGCGAAGTCAGCGTTGAAAGAGTTAGAGCTGGTGGTTGCGTTGGCACAAGCATTGGGTGTATCTGTAAGTGTGTTTACCGTTTCTGTGACTTATCCCATTATTTCAAATATATGCTTTCACTTTTAGTGTCCTATGCAAGTGTACGCGGGACTTCCCATTGGATATAAACGTGCAAGCTCTGGCGGAATTGTATGGCAAATGCTCGGCGATCTCAAGCCAAACCGCACGGCCGGGCAATCAGTTTTCGCAGTTGGTGAACGCTACGATACAATGTTGTTGGAGTATCAAAAGCAAGCACAAACGTGTAACGTATCGATACCACATCGACCTATCAGTGGGGCCGGAATATCCTTCTCTTTGGATAAGCTGGTGTCAGCTGTTGGGAAAAGCTTCGAAGAAGAATGTCGAAGCATTGATGTAGTTGTCTGTGTATCAGGATCCAGGCCTCCTCTGAAAGATGTCGCTCATATTCTTCGCACGTTATGGTGTGCTGGTATTCGTAGCGGCGTAGTTGAAGGGAGTGGACCGGACGAAGCACAAGATCATGCTAAAGATTTAGGTGCCAGCCATTTCATACTGTTTGGTGAATCGGGGTTATTACGCGTACGATCATGGGTTCATGGACGATTTTACGAGCGCAGCGTTGGTCGAAGTGAACTGGTGGAATATATACACCGTATGCTCCGAAGCGATACACATCAACCAACCGATTCTTCGGCGATTCCGTTGGCATCTACTTCATCGGGAAATAATTTAAATCACGCTGTAAACAGTTACATGAATAATATGCCTAATGTAGACGTCTACTTCGTCGGTCCTGAAAAGTTATCTTCAAACATGAGGAGACGGATTGAGAACCAAGTTATTCAACAAATGTTTTCAACGCTACAGCAGTTCGGGAAGAAAGAACACTTTAAGGTGATAATTTCTGAGATACCGTCGGCGGTGGTAAATGCTATAATAGGCGCAGTTAATCCGAGAGTGCTTAAAGAAGAGACTGACAAAGAAATGATGTACGTTTACGAGCGGTAAGTTAATAAATATTTTAAATACTTTCTTTTGCTATACAATACAAGTCACGTACACTCCATTATTTTGAAACCTTTCCTTTTTCTATTTTCCAGATTTCCGAAGCACAAACGTATAATCTTTGACATTTACGATCAGATCGTATTGAGTTTGGGGGCGAAACATAATACACCGATTGTTGCCTTGTATACAACGTCAGAATCCTATTATCGGGTATTCATATGATCGCTCTGCTGAAATGTTGAATTTAATTTTTATTGAAAATAAAAAAAAACTATCGTTCTTAGTTAAATACATAATGTTAGTATTTTTTATAATCTATTGTAACAAAACCAGCATTTTTTTAAGAAACTTTAATTATTTTAAACCTTTTAAGAAAGGAAAAATCTAGTACACCGATTTGTTGTGAAGATAAGACAGTGATATGTATAATAAAAGAAAAGCTCAACATGATTCAATTTATTTTCAATTTTCCGATTTCTGTGGGTGGAAAATGAAGTTGAAATAGTTCGACGCTTCAGTTCGTCCTGACATGGTGTCAACAGAATGTAGATGGACTTCATTCAGATATCACGTTATCAAATTGGACTGCTCGCCCCACTCCTTGGTATGCCTAAGTCTTTACTAACAAAAGCATTCAATTACTAGGGAGCACCGCAGATACATCTCAGTTGAATAGTATCTGTAAATCATCGAGTTACGAATAGAGTGAAGGTTTTTTTGGAGTATCCATGAAAAGCTTTTAAACTTAAGTTGGTGTGGCTGATTCTTCGCCCTTATGTATGTTCCATATTCAGGTTGGCCTTCAATCCAGGTAGTTGACGTCGTCTTATTACGCACGCTCCTCGACAACGGTAGCGGGGGTTTCAAAAATGCTTCCTTTCTCCAATTTGAGCGGGAATTCCAATGATGTAAGCCTAAGCGAGGTTAGATGATGGAACTCTGGAAAGTATTCCTCTTCCTCTTGCGGCAATGTGATTTTATACTGTGCAAAGCCTAGCGTTAACAAATGCAAATCCAGTGCCGGGTTGTTTCTGACTTCTATCGCAGCGCGCGCTATCTTGACTTGAGAGCCGATTTGTGACAGAACTCTGACTGCAAGATTTTAGGTAACATCATAGTTGTAAAGTGCTAGGTTCCAATGGAGACTTCTAATATAGTAGAGAAGAATGCTTTCTTGATATGCACTACAAGGGAGGCTGGGTGATCTGAATGCTCCGACAACACCTTGCTCGGGCATGTGACGGAAAAACATAGTCTTGGCAACCGTGATGATAATGGGGAGAGGTTCGTAGATTTCTGGCACATTGTTGAGCACAGCGCCTGCCATAAGGTCAGTTGGGTTCCAACTGACCGACACCGTACGAGTAATCAGGTCGACCACTTTGCGATCGCCAATACATATAGGAGTTAGTATAGAGTATAGGGTAAGTCTGTAACAAGAGATGCTGACATTGGCCTCGAAAGGAATTACCATCTGATGGTCGTTTACGTTCGCTTGTGTGTAGCATCCGCCACTTCTCGCATGGTTGGGGAGCTGCTACACCTGAAGTTCAACATCGACCGCTTGCATGTTCCAGCTGTCGCTCGATCGTTGTTAAGCCATCTTGCTGACGGCAGATATATTGAGTAACCTCCTTGGGAACATCGATAAGCATTGGGCTGCCATCTGAAATGCTCTTTTCTCGGGTGCTACACAGGCCGTCGAGAGAGTTATATGGTCTGGCTGACTACGGAATCTTGGAAGCGGATCCATGAACGGAGAGAGCGATGTCGGGCGTGACGCGCTCGAACTCCGATAACGAGCGAAATCCTGAGAAGTTCAGCATAGTATATGGCAAGACAAATGATAATTTGCTATTGCGCTGGTCAGAGAAGCTGAAGATGCCATCGAACGTAATAATGTAAGAAGGGTATACCGCATCACGAAAGAGCTGACATGTGGTCCCAAATCTTTCGATGGCCCTGTGAAAGACGTCAACTGTCAATTTCTTATTTGCGATGACGAGCAATTGAAAAGTTGGAAAGAATACTTCACCAAGGTTCCTTACCGTGTCACACCCGCCGAGATTCCCTCTCTTGTGGATGGAATGACTAGTCACCGTAACATGCAGATAGGAATTGTTCCTCCAAATAAAAGAGAAATCATCAAATCCTCCCTGGAAAATTATTTATCGTTCTACCTATAGTTACTGCAGATATGCTGTTTCCATTCGTGCGGAATCTGAAACCTTTCCCAGCGAGTGGAAGAAGGGGATGATTGACAAGACCCCAAAGAAGGGGACCAGCTTTGAGTGTGACAATTGGAGGGGGATATGTGTGCTCCATGCCGTTGTAAAGATAATGTCTAAAATAACATGGAACGCATCAAAGAACATCTCGAAAACTTGATCGACAAAGAGCAGGCTCGTTTCTGCTCCAGATCTGCCTTCTTCGATTTCGGTAGTGAGAACATGGAGTATATCTGGAGTGCTCTACGTAGCAGAGGCATTCCCGAGAAACTAATAGCTGTTATCAGAGCAACATATAATGGCGGAAAATCTCACATGCTGCCCCGAGCTAAAACTAGAGCTAGAGAATTTTGAGCTCCAAAGTAGAGTCCGCCAGCGTTGCATCCTGTCCCCGATATTATTTCTTCTTGTTATCGGTGACGTAAAGGAATTCAATGGACCACGACATCTTTTCTCAAACACCTCGACTATGCTGGTGATATCTGAAGCGAACAGATTTCATCAGGTCATAAACTTGGGCCGAATAGCTCTGTATTTGGAAAAAGAGGCAAGTAGAGTTGGACTGAAGATAAACACTAACAAAGCCTAGGTCATCGCACTCTCCCTATCTGCATTAACGGGTAGAGCATCGAGGACGTTGATCAATTTGTATATCTGGAAACGTAGTTACTACCGACGACGGTGGTACCAAACTGGATGTTGCCCGACGCATTAACAGCGCTAGATCCGCTTTGGCTGCCCTGTCTAAAATATAAAAATGCAGTCATCCCAACACCAAGATAAAGTTGAGAGTGCCCTGGGATAGTGTTGTTTATGTGTTGCTATTTGTGGGGTGGCACATGTAAGGTGAAATCCACTATGACTGAAAAGCTTCAAACTTTCGTGAATGGAATACGCTGGCCTGACACTATCTAAAACGAAGAACCGGGTCTGCAATTGGTGAGCGTCTTTGGAAATCGTGGGGAGAGCATTTCAGGCAACCGCGAACGATGGCGTTGTGTGTGGTTGACGCGTTATACCCCATGAAGGAGTAAATGGCAACCATGTATGCATATATACAACTGTCTATCAAAGCTTAAAAAGATAAATACAATGACGTAAGGCGAAAATACTTGATAAAGAAAATGTTTTTACGAAACTGTTCGGAGCATTAACAACAGAGCATGAAAATTGCATCCCTGTAATTTTTCCTCGTTCATAAATGGGGCAGACATAGCTAAGAAACGTTTTAAATGAAACAAATGATGGGATATTTGCAATAAACCGTCGAACTCTTCAAAAGTGGGATGAGTTTAACAGTTTCTTTTATTTTGAAAACATTTTCAATTCCAAACAATTTATTCAGAAACCATTCTACAAATGTGCTAAAAACTATTTTTAAGCGTTTAAAATATCCGGTATATAAAGTGCTGCCCCTGAAAAGATTACCGCATTAAGGGATTCCCTAGTTGGAACTGCAATATTGCAAATTAATTTCTCCCTCGCCGCGTTAGTGTAAAGTGGTAGATCAATATTGTCAGAAACATGTTTTCGACCGCTATCTTTTTCAGTGAAAGTAACGTTGAATTCTGGTGTCCGATTTCCTACATTTTGTGATTTTCCACTTGAGATTATGAGGTTGTTTCCATCAAACCTCGCTCCATCAACCTGGGGAAGATGGTTTTGATGTTATTAGTACATTTGCTTATCAGGTAAATTGTAAGAAATAAGAAAGCATATAATCGCAATAAATATTTACCATCAACGGTGCCAATTTTACAGCCACTAGATTTGATGCTAACGGATTCAGCGTTAAAATCAACTCGCTTGCAGATTTTCCAAGTCGTTGCGCATTAACCAATTTTAATGACGATAAGAAGGCTTCTGGATTGAAAACGTTTGCTAAGTTGATTTCATTGCTGAAATCTAAATGAAAATCAGTTTTGTAACGTCTCTCAGCCTCTGATGCGCGAACTACGGCAGCCTTAATGTAGTCAGTGATGGATTTTGGTCCAGACCAAAGTTTTTTCCAGCTAAGAGGTACCTAAGAACATGAATTTAACAGATTTTCTTGTAATATGTATCTAAATTTTTAAACTGTGAAAAATATTTTTAGTTTTAGAAAATATAAACTTTTTTTTATATCGCGTATTCCAGGTGGGCTGAAAAGTTCGCAAGCTAACACATAGATGGCGTTCCCAATACTAAATCCATATGATTTTTAGTCAACCCCAACCTTTATAAGATACGTTTACAAATTTGGCAGCTGTCGGACTATTAGTTTGTGAGATAGAGCATTTTGAGTTAAGCAACTTTTGTTAGTTTGAAGAAATTCGGTAAAAACAAATTTCGTGTGTTAATAAAGCATTGTTTTTTGGCGAAAAAATCCCTTGAAGGCAAGACTTGGCTTGATAAATGTTATTCCGACTTTGAACCAGGAAAATCAATTGTTGAAAAGTGGTTTGCTAAGTTTAAACGAGGCGAAATGAGCACCGAGGACAATGCAAGCAGCCTCAAAGAAGCTGTTACTGGCGAAAACATCAAAAAAGTCTACAAAATAATTTTGGATGATCGGAAAATGAAGTTGATCGTGACACTTGAGGTACTAAAGAAAGGAGGAAAGAAATGCGTTGGACATATCGCACATGAAAGTTTCAGTAAGCGAAATAATAATTGGCGTTGGCGCAACAATCTATATTGGATCATACACTGCAGTACACTGTAGGAGGCAATGTGGTCAGCATTGCGCTCGCCCGAGATTATTACCCTGATTTGACTCAAGTACTCATTCAGGGCTGAGTTGACTGGTGTCCGACATCCAGTCACGATAACAACTCCCTCTGTCCCCTATGAGATTTGAACCGTGACCTTCCGCTATGAGAGCCTAGGGTTCTAACCACTTCAGCCGTCCGGAGTATGCGAAAGCTCTGTTCAAAGTGGATGCTGCGTGAGCTCACAATCGACTAAAAACAACAATGAATTGACAATTCTGAGCAGTGTTTGCAGCTCTTCTACCATAAAAAAAACCATATTTATGCGTCGATATATGGAAATGGACGAAACATGGTCCCATTATTTCACACCAGAATCAAAACGGTTACATGGTGAAGCGACTCCAAAAGGTGCAAAGACGCAACAATTGCGACTATCTGGAGAAGGGAAAAACCATGAATAGCGACTATTACATAGCGTTATTGGAGCGTTTGGAGACTCAAATCGCGCTGTTTCATCAACACAAGGCACGGTGTAACAAATAAATGAAAACGATGGCAAAATTGCATGAATTGGCCTCGGCGACTTTTTCCTGTTCTCGGTCAGAAAGAAAATTAGCGCCGATGAAGAGATAATCGCCTAAACTGAGGCCTATTTTGAGACTAAAGAAAAATCGTACTATAAAAATGGTATTGAAAAATGATATGACTGCTATAATCGTTTTCGCCCTCGAAGGCAACTATAATGAATCAATTTTTATCAAATTCTATAAAGGACTATTTTGTTTTCTATGTTAGCCTACGAACTTTTCAGTCTACCTGGTACCTACTTCATTTATGGTGTATAAAAGTCTAACTTAACTAACTGGAGAACATGAGCATAAAAAATCCAACGTCTGATACGTCTATTCGGGAGAGAATGGGCCTCTGATGGATCAGATCTTAGTGGTCAATTGTGTTATACTTGATGCCTCCGTCTAACGAAATATCCTAGATTCGTTTATGTATCGCAGCACAAAAAATCTGATGTTTGATGCGCTCGTAGATGGACAATTACATAGGAAATTTTCTATGGATTCTGTTTCTCTATTATAGGATGGATACTTATTGTCATGCAACACTCTTATTCTGATCATATGCCCAGTTAGAATGCGCACAGTATTCTGCATGTCTTCTTGCTTTTCGAGAGGATAAATTTCGTAGTATATTTGGTTGATATCTGACAGGAAAAGTTCGGTATGGTTAGTGGTGTTCCACCCTATTAAATTTAGATGTACAATTTAAACAATTCGAATATTCTTGAAAGATTTTTTGAGGTTATCTAAGGCCACCTTGCCCTCAGGGCTGCTTCGCAATCGGCGCAGATTGCGTTCTTCAAACCTTTAGTCTTTCCATTGGTTCTATCACCCAGGTAGCTGTTTTTAGGATCACATTCACTTCAGTCTGATTCTATTCTGTTTTTCAGCCATTGCTGTGGAAGCCCTTAGTATATTCCGCAATGCATTTTTCTGGTTCGCCCCAGTTTTCCCTTATACCTTTTAACAAACACATGTATGGGGATATGCAAATCAGAGGACATTACAAGGACAGCATCCAGTTCTTCCAACATCCGTTTTTCCATTGACCTTAACAAATTAATCCATAAGCTATCCTTATTGCAGTGCTCTAAATATATATACCTAAGGGCTATAGGTCGATTGATTCATCTAGAGCTGCACCAGATATTCTGTTCATGGTACCGGGAATACTCAGATATACAGTTCTTTGCAGTAAGGTTACCTTACGATGAAAATCCTTTTGCCTCACCGTTGCCCACCACATTACGGATGTATAGGCGAATATCGGTCTAATCATAGTGAGAAATATCCATAATACCACATGGGGCCTAAGTCCCCGAACCCATGTCGAGACAAAGGTTCGTGTGCATAGCCTCTACATGTTTGTTCCAAATCAGATTCTTATTTAAAATAACTACAAGAAATTTCACTTCTTAAAAGTTGATGGGTTATTCTCCCCATCTATGGAAGCCCATTCAGGTACCAACTGACAATCAAATCAACGGCCCGTTGTATACATATTTTTAAATACCGTTCCGACGTCTCGATTGTCAGTTAGTACAGCTACAGGATCTTCGTAAGCTTGGGTATGCATTGGCAGGTCATACAGCATTGAGTCAATCAACATCCTTCGTAAAAGTGATAATAACACACTTCTTTAGGGACAGCGCTTCGTTCCCTCCGTCATCATGTAGCGATGAAGGTGTCCACTTACCATCACCTATGTAAAGTATCAACGGATGAAGGGTAGGACTCATAAAAATTTCCAAGTTGGTAAGCGTATTGGGTTTCTTACAGCGCCTCCAGGCATTTCAGGGAGAATAATGTTAAGCTAATTTCTCTGAAGTTTCATGGGTTTGAATAGTTATCCTTTGGCAGACAAACATTTCTTAGAAGTCCCTCTTGACACTATATCCTCTTCTTTAGAAACATAGTTGTATAGATGTTATTCATGTGATTTGGTTTGAAATTCTCAAAGGATAATCTAACTACTCTTGCTTTTTATTGGTAGCGACCGCTCTCGCAATGTTTCAGTTTCGCTTAATGTACTTCCACGTTGAAAGGTTTGCAGAAACCGCAAATTTCCTCCCAACCAATTCAACCGCCTGTTCCAAATTATGTACATCCAAAAGAGCCTACACTAAATCAACTTTGGAGTTCCCGAAAGTAACTTTCGGTTTTCTAATCATCGTCTTTAAGGACTTTGCGCAGCCTTGAAATCTCTCTTTCAGCTTCCAGTTCATTAAAGTATGTTTTAAATGAGTTTCGTTACGAATTTCTTATATTAATGCTGGGAGTTCCTGAAGTTCAACTAGTCTTCGTTTCTATTGCTTTTACAAGTACCATTTAAAAATTGTCTGGTTAATTTCCTGAGTTTTTGCTGTTCTCCGTTCCAATCAATTGCCTGATTTACCGCGTTTGTTTTGTATGACAGAACAAGCTTCTTCGAAGCACTGCAAATCTGAGTTTCCAATTGAGTTTCTACCTCCAAAGGGGTCAACAGTGATTGTTTAGGGATTGAGGAGTCCTAAGTCTGCATCCACTTGATGTCGGACTGGACCAAATGGAGAGCAACTTGCCCCCACTCTTTATAGTCCACAGACTCCTCTTTTTGGGTTTAACACCCAAAGCTTAATAATTAAAATTGTGAATTATTCTAAGTTAATAATTAATAATCTCGTTGAGCATATGAAGAGATCGAAAAGAATGGAGAAAGTGCATTTAGGGGTTGTGTTTTTGTTGAAGTGAATGGTACGAGGCGAGCTGAAAGAGGTGTTGAAGCGATTTTCACCTGGTTACCTGCCGTGCCACCGTAAGAAACTATGATGTTTAAAATAGTTGTCCTAATAGATTACACAGAATGACAAAAAAATTGACGTAAATTCATGTAGAAGTTGATCAATGAATTGATTCAAGGGTTGTTGCTCTAAATAGTAGTCAACTTATTTTAGTCTAACGAATGCATTCGTTACTATCTTTCGACAAGAAGGATTTCGTTCCTCAAAGTTCCCAATCGGTATATAACTGGGGACGGTTGAATATTTAATTTGGTGTCCATTTTAAAATTTGATGACGCTAGTGAAGTTTCTACCATGAGATGATATGTTAAAAGAAATGACGGGGAAAAAACTTGCAACTTAATTACACAAAGCCATCTATATAATTGGATTAACTCATTGAATTTGTATTTATAGTTTTTTTTTTGTTTCTGGCAATATGTTAAATTCATGTGAAACATCCTAGAGCACTGTGTGATGGGTTTTTAATAGTATTCTAATATTTATTGACTTTATTATATTCCTTTTTAATCAATTTTATTTCCTCCAATTTTTTTCTTCTATACCATTTTTAAGATTTTGTGTAAAACACAAAACTCTCTGTGCTCTGTTTTGTGTATGTGCTGCGCTCTGTGTCTGTCTGTTGCACTTTTCTCCAAAACGGTTAAACTAATCCAAACAAAAATTGGTTGACATATGGAAGCTATGAATCCAATGCATACACCGAGTGACATAAATTTAAGTGAGTTTAAAGGGGGGCATATGTCCATACATGCGAAGGGGGGATGTACATTTTTTTCACTGAATATAGTCATATGGGATAGCAAAAGAAAGATCTCGATTAATACGTGGCGAAACTGATGTTAGTTTCATCAATTGTAAAGTGCGCGAGTAAGGACACACAATGTACACACTTAAAGTGAGAAAGGATTCATTTTCGGAAACTAACCTACCCAAAAATCTGAAAAAAATCAGGGTGATGTGCTTAAATGAAATCTGGCCACAAAATATTCTAATATTTCCTCAAATAAATTTACTAATAGTATATTACCAACTTGTAGATATTTACTGAAAAACTCTCCTTCGCATGTTGAGTTGAAAATTCGGCTCTTATTATTTGATATTGATATTCGAGTGAAATATTAAAATCCAATTCACGAAGAATCTACTTCTTCCCAGTCCTTTATAAGATTTTGTATGAAACAAAACCTTATTAAAATCGGTGCTTGCCTGTCTGTTTATCACACGCATTTTTCTCGGTGAGGTTGGAGGGTCCCCATACATGCAAAAGGAGATGGTGCTTTTTTTTCATCAAATATAGTCTGTGGGATATCAACTAAAAGGTCTCGGTTAGTACTTTCCGAAGCCGGTATTAGTTTTGACATTTGTTAAAAAGGTGGGGAGTGCAGAGGGTCCAAAATTATAATTTTTTTAACGGGCCCATTCTCAGAAACTACCCAACCGAAAAATCTGAAAAAATCAACAGGCTACCACTATATGGTGCCCAGGCTCCGAAATACCTTTCATTTCGGTATCTGTTTAAATAAAGTAGTAATTGGCTACAAAGCCTCTCCCCGCTCCTTCAGTTAATCCTAGAACCAGAAAATTTTGCACAATATAAGTTAGAACATAGAGCGTGATCCTACCTTGGTGGAAATCACACTATTACTAAACAAGTCGGGAAACCGGAAGCTGGACGCTTCAGGTACGAAAGGTTTTGTGTATTTCTTTGTACGTAGCACGTAATATATGCATATATTATCTGAGAATATCCACTTTCGGATGACATTGACATTCATAGTCTTGAATTTACAAGGAAGTGACAACTTTGGCGTATTATAACTTTGTTAGTAATAGTGGTATTTCGACCAAACTTGGTGAGATCGTGCTCTATGTTATACCCTATATTATTGCGAAATTTCATATTGCTAACATGAACTTAAGGGGGGTTTTGCAGCCAATTACTAAAAATTATGGTAATATACTATTATTAACTTTATTTGTACAGATATCAGTATGGAAGGTATTTTGGAGCTCAGGCACCATATAGTGGCAGCCAGCTGATTTTTTTCAGATTTTTCGATTGGTTAGTTTCTGAGAATGGCCTCCTTAAAGGAATGGTCACTTTCAGCCCCCCGCACTCCCCACCTTTCTAACAAATGTCAAAACTAAGACCGGCTTCAAAAAGTACTAACCGAGACCTTTAATTTGATACCCCACATGAGTATATTTGATGAAAAAAAAATTTACACCCCCCTTTTGCATGTATGGGGACCCCCCTTAAATTCAACGTAAAAGGATGTAACTCACTGTATGCGTGAGCGTTCACAGTTCCCACCTTTCAACTAAATTTGATGTCAATCGCTGTAACCGTTTCCGAGAAAAATGCGTGTGACGGACAGACAGACAGACAGACAGACAGACAGACAGACCTGTGAGGAGTGGCCAGATCTCCCATCAGGCGCGACCCCAGCTGGCGGATGGGGGCATACCTATTGATGTGTAAATATGTGTTCATGCACTTTTCTTTTTTGACTGTGCATGGGCTAGTGTTTGCTCATCTCTGGTGCGCGGACCAAAATGGCTATGGGAAGGATACCCAGAACATAAAACCACCATGGAAGACGAGAGAAGGAGGAAACTTGCGGTGCAGGGGCTCGGAACCCCAGTACCGGCGGCTTTTGGGAGTGAGCAAGCGGGCTCCCGGTCGTCGATATCCCTCGACCGCAGTGCCTCGGTGGTGGACAACTTGGCCACCTTGGCATATAATGCTACAAGTGATTTGGATCTGGAGAAGGAAGTATTCAAGCGAAGTACGACTTTACCGAGAACACCAATAACAAGACCAAACAAAGATGAACTAAAAGCAGCTTTTTGGACCACAAAAACCGTGACAACCCCCACCGCACATGTTCAAGATGCTCGACAGCAGGAGGTGCTCCAGGAACAAGGAAGAGATCCATTCAAAAGAAGCTCATCAACTTTGAGATCTCCACCAATGCCAAAGACGATGAAGGATAAAGTACACGCCAAAAGTGAAGGACCATGTAAAAGGAGTAACCCTGCCGGGACTTATAGGGAGCAGAGTCCCGATCCGGAGGAATTACCCTTCACCCAGCTTGGGGCAAAAATAGTTGAGCTGTCCGAGTTTATCAAGGACAAGCACAACGTGCACCAAGCCATAAAGAATATGGTGAGGGCTATTAGAGTTCTCTATAATAGATCACAGATGGAGGAAAAGAATAATAAGAACATGCCGAACCCCGCTGTGCCAACAGTATCACAAGCGACCCAAGTGACGCCTAACCGTACTACCATCGAATCCCAGCGAAATAAGCGAGTACGTGAAAAAGAGGGGGATCCTTTAAGTAATCAGCAGGCGCCTAAGAGAAAAAAAGGCGGACAGGACATCCGGAAAACCAACACCAACAGGTCAGAAGGAGGAAACCGCACAGCGAATCCAGGAAACTCGACCAGCATTGCGAAGTCTAAGACCAGCGAAAACGATGGATGGACTAAAGTTACCAACAAAAAAGCGGAACGAAAGGCAAAAGTTCGAACTCGTCCAGATGTAATTGTTATCTCCAGTAAGGGCAATCTGTCTTACGCGGAGATACTCAAAAAGGTCAAAGCGGATCCCGACCTAAAAGATCTGAGCGGAAATGTAAACCGAATCCGAAGAACCCAGAAAGGGGATCTCATGTTCGAGCTGAAAAGATCCAGCGTGGGCAAAACTGATGACTTTCGCACTCAAGTGAAAAACTCACTTGGGGAGAATGCCGCAGTGCGTGCCCAAAAACATGAGATCTACCTTCAATGTAAGGATCTCGATGAAGTAACATCGAAAGAAGAAATTTGTATTGCTCTGAAGGAGCAATTCAAGTTGAATGAACTCACCGAGGAGTCTATTGTGGGCTTACGAAAAGCCTATGGTGGTACTCAAACAGCCACAATACGAGTACCAGCGGAGGCAGCGCAGATGTTATTGGCTGCCGGAAGGGTTCGGATTGGATGGGTTGTCTGCCGTTTAAGGGAACAAATTTCAATGAAGAGGTGCTTTAAATGCCTCATGTTTGGACACTTCGCGAAGGCATGCACCAGCAGCATTGATCGATCCGATCGATGCAGAAGGTGTGGGGAGAAAGGCCATATTGCCAGAGAGTGCAATAGGGACCCCAAGTGCCTATTGTGCGAAGTAAAAGAGGGACAGGATAACCGGCATATTGCCGGGAGTGGTAAATGTCCAGAATTTAGGAAGGCGCTCACTGCAATGAGAAAATGAGGTTTATTCAAATAAACCTGAATCATTGCAGGGTCGCTCAGGATTTACTTGAGCAGGCCACGTTCGAATCTGAGATGGAAATCGCCATCATAAGCGAACCGTATAGACACCGTCATGGTGGCATATGGGTCAAAGATTCGACTGGTGGAGCGGCGATATGGGCTTGCGGTCGACAGGCCATACAATGTACTGCAAGTCAGGCAGGCAGTGGCTTCGTGTGGGCGAAAATAAGTGGTGTATATGTATACAGCTGCTACGCCCCGCCAAGTTTGACACTGTCTGAATTCGAGCAAATGCTTGATAATCTTGTTCTCGACGCGAAGGGACGAAGTCCAAAGGTGATTGCTGGTGATTTCAATGCTTGGGCCCTAGAGTGGGGTAGTAGGGAATCAAATGCTAGGGGGCGCAGTTTATTAGAAGCTTTTGCGCAGATGGACATAGTTTTGGCTAACGAAGGTGCTGTAAACACCTTCCAGAAAGGGAGATCAGGCTCGGTTGTAGACCTGACCTTTGTCAGCCCTTCGCTGGCGCGTGGTATGTCCTGGTGCGTCAGCGAACGCTACACCCACAGCGATCACCAGGCAGTTTTCTTTGAGACATGTGTCGAACCTCAGGGCAAAGAGCTATCATGCCCGAAACCGAAAAAGATTTCAGGCTGGTCTGCAAAATCTTTAGATGAGCAGAGCTTCTTAGAGGTGTGGTTGGATCAACCTGATATAGCAGGCGCCTCTACGGAAAGAGCTGTCCATCTGGCTCAATGCATCGCCAAAGCATGTGACGCGTCCATGCCTAGGAGGTGCGCATTCCCCCGTAGAAGACCAAACTACTGGTGGAATGATGAACTGACCGGCCTTCGATCAGCCTGCCACCGAGCGAGAAGAGCGGCTCAGAGGGCGGTAGGTAGAGTCGATCAAGGGCAGAAAGAGTGCGCCTACAAGGCAGCCCGCAAAACCCTCAAGCTCGCCATCCAGCGAAGCAAGAGGAAATGCTTTAGGGAGCTCTGCTCAGAAGCGGACGTAAATCCGTGGGGGAGAGCTTATGGAATCGTGATGGGACGATTTAGAGGCCGTTCGCCTCCGCAGATCACGTGCCCCGCCCTCTTGTTGAAAATCATCCAGGGGTTATTCCCCCAGCAAGAGGGGAACACGGACACATTCCAACCACCTCTGAATGTGACAGCAATCCCGCCAGTCACCAGAGACGAGCTCCTGGAAATCTGCGGCAGAATAGGAGACAATAAAGCACCGGGTCTGGACGGAGTACCGAATAAGGCCCTTAAGCTTGCCGTGAAATCCAGGCCGGAGATGTTTGCTGAGTTGTTCGAAGCGTGCATGTCCGAGGGAATATTTCCAGCGGTATGGAAGCGGCAGAAGTTGGTGCTTCTGCCTAAGCCTGGTAAACCACCAGGTGAACCATCCTCATACCGACCCATATGTCTTTTGGACACGGTGGGGAAAATGCTAGAGCGGGTAATCTATAATAGATTACTCCCAGTAGTTGAGAGCCAAGGCGGCCTTTCAGATCGGCAGTATGGGTTCCGTAAAGCCAGATCAACCATTGATGCCATCAAATTGGTTACTGGCTTGGCCGAAGATGCAATCCACGGAAAGGGTAGTACCAGCAAATATTGCGTGGTAGTAACCCTGGACGTGAAAAATGCATTCAATTCGGCCAATTGGAATCTAATCCGGAAATCCCTAGCGAAGGTTGGTATTCCCGCCTACCTCGCCGCAATTGTCGATAGTTATTTAACTGAAAGGAGGCTCTGGTACGACACTGATGACGGACCGCAGGAGTACGTCGTTTCTGCGGGTGTCCCGCAGGGGTCCGTATTGGGCCCACTACTGTGGAACATCATGTACAACGATGTTCTTAATCTTCCCCTTCCGGAGGAAGCCACAGTGGTGGGTTACGCTGACGACATTGCACTGGTTGTTGTCGCAAAACATCTCGAAGATGCTGAGCTATACTCAAGCGAGGCAATCAGTGCTGTCAAATGCTGGTTGGAGAGCTCTGGTCTGACGCTTGCGGAGGAAAAAACGGAAGCGGTCCTCATCACGAAGCGCCGGAAGAGAAATTACGCCTGTGTTAGAGTCGGGAATCATATCATCACTTCCAAGCCGGCCATCAAATACTTGGGGGTGGTGATAGACAGGAAGCTCAGCTATAAGCAACACGTACAGTATGTTTGTGACAAATCATCCACTGCCAGTATGGCCCTGGCCAGGATGATGCCGAACGTGGGAGGGCCACGGCATACCTCTAGGTTGCTTATAGCCAGGGTGGTGACCTCAATCATGCTCTATGCGACCCCAGTTTGGAGCGAGGCGTTGCGGATGTCAGTTAACACTAGCAAACTGAATGCAGTCTACAGGAGGACAGCTCTGAGGGTATGCTCTGCCTTCAGGACTGTCTCAGATGATGCAGCATTCGTCATTTCTGGAATGATGCCCATTGACATCTTGGCAGATGAGATGGCGAATATATACCATGCGAAGCCAATCTCTCCCTTATTGCAGACGAAGAAAGCTGAGAGGGAGAGATCCATAAATAGATGGCAAGAGCGGTGGGAACGCTCGGGAAAGGGTCGGTGGACTCACAGGCTCATTCCTGTCATCAAGGAGTGGTTGGAGAGACGACACGGTGAGGTTAATTATAATCTCACCCAGTTTCTCACGGGACATGGAGGATATCTCCAATACCTTCACAGGTTTAAATTGGAGACCTCACCCGACTGTCCAAATTGCGATGGAGTCCCAGAGGACTCAGAGCATGTATTCTTCCACTGTCCGAGATTTGTGGAAGAAAGGAGGAACCTAGAGGAGACTCTAGGAGAGGTGGTGGTACCAGAAAATCTGGTGCCGAAAATGCTAGCACATCAAGAGAATTGGGATGCGGTCAACTCCATGATCGCATCAATTCAAGATAAATTGCGAAAGGCAGAGGAAAGGAGAAAAACGCGGTCACGTGCGCCGCGTATAGAAGAAATGGGATTAAGTTAGAGTGAGCTGACTCCGCCCCGTGATGTAATACCTTATTGTGGTTCCGCGGGGCAGGGAGGGAGTCGGGGGTGGTTTTAGTGGGTAAAAATCCCACACGCTGGTGTGTCCAGACCAGTGTCTTTTGAAGATTTCCACCTCCTCAAAAAAAAAAAAAAAAAAAAAGACAGACAGACAGACAGACAGACAGACGGTAAACCGATTTTAATAAGGTTTTGTGTTTACACAAAACCTTAAAAAGTGATAATAGGTCAAAGTCGCTGTTTCTGTCCAAATTCAAGACTTTGAATGCCAATATCATCCGAAAGTGGACATTCTCACATAATATATGCATATATTATGTGCTAGTTTGCGCAAAGGCACACTCAAATGGCCTTATAAAAGAAATACACAAAACCTCTTATACGTGAAACTCTAGTTTCTGGTTTCCCGACTTGTTTTGGTTTGAGCAGTTTCATTGTTTTTTCGCAAAGCAGAGGTTTTTGGAAAAACAACTATGGTTGGTGAGGAGTGGCCAGATCTCCCATCAGGCGCGACCCCAGCTGGCGGATAGGGGCATACCTATTGATGTGTAAATATGTGTTCATGCACTTTTCTTTTTTGATTGTGTATGGGCTAGTGTTTGCTCATCTCTGGTGCGCGGACCAAAATGGCTATGGGAAGGATACCCAGAACATAAAACCACCATGGAAGACGAGAGAAGGAGGAAACTTACGGTGCAGGGGCTCGGAACCCCAGTACCGGCGGCTTTTGGGAGTGAGCAAGCGGGCTCCCGGTCGTCGATATCCCTCGACCGCAGTGCCTCGGTGGTGGACAACTTGACCACCTTGGCATATAATGCTACAAGTGATTTGGATCTGGAGAAGGAAGTATTCAAGCGAAGTACGACTTTACCGAGAACACCAATAACAAGAGCAAACAAAGATGAACTAAAAGCAGATTTTTGGACAACAAAAACCGTGACAACCCCCACCGCACATGTTCAAGATGCTCGACAGCAGGAGGTGCTCCAGGAACAAGGAAGAGATCCATTCAAAAGAAGCTCATCAACTTTGAGATCTCCACCAATGCCAAAGACGATGAAGGATAAAGTACACGCCAAAAGTGAAGGACCATGTAAAAGGAGTAACCCTGCCGGGACTTATAGGGAGCAGAGTCCCGATTCGGAGGAATTACCCTTCACCCAGCTTGGGGCAAAAATAGTTGAGCTGTCCGAGTTTATCAAGGACAAGCACAACGTGCACCAAGCCATAAAGAATATGGTGAGGGCTATTAGAGTTCTCTATAATAGATCACAGATGAAGGAAAAGAATAATAAGAACACGCCGAACCCCGCTGTGCCAACAGTATCACAAGCGACCCAAGTGACGCCTAACCGTACTACCATCGAATCCCAGCGAAATAAGCGAGTACGTGAAAAAGAGGGGGATCCTTTAAGTAATCAGCAGGCGCCTAAGAGAAAAAAAGGCGGACAGGACATCCGGAAAACCAACACCAACAGGTCAGAAGGAGGAAACCGTACAGCGAATCCAGGAAACTCGACCAGCATTGCGAAGTCTAAGACCAGCGAAAACGATGGATGGACTAAAGTTACCAACAAAAAAGCGGAACGAAAGGCAAAAGTTCGAACTCGTCCAGATGTAATTGTTATCTCCAGTAAGGGCAATCTGTCTTACGCGGAGATACTCAAAAAGGTCAAAGCGGATCCCGACCTAAAAGATCTGAGCGGAAATGTAAACCGAATCCGAAGAACCCAGAAAGGGGATCTCATGTTCGAGCTGAAAAGATCCAGCGTGGGCAAAACTGATGACTTCCGCACTCAAGTGAAAAACTCACTTGGGGAGAATGCCGCAGTGCGTGCCCAAAAATATGAGATCTACCTTCAATGTAAGGATCTCGATGAAGTAACATCGAAAGAAGAAATTTGTATTGCTCTGAAGGAGCAATTCAAGTTGAAAGAACTCACCGAGGAGTCTATTGTGGGCTTACGAAAAGCCTATGGTGGTACTCAAACAGCCACAATACGAGTACCAGCGGAGGCAGCACAGATGTTATTGGCTGCCGGAAGGGTTCGGATTGGATGGGTTGTCTGCCGTTTAAGGGAACAAATTTCACTGAAGAGGTGCTTTAAATGCCTCATGTTTGGACACTTCGCGAAGGCATGCACCAGCAGCATTGATCGATCCGATCGATGCAGAAGGTGTGGGGAGAAAGGCCATATTGCCAGAGAGTGCAATAGGGACCCCAAGTGCCTATTGTGCGAAGTAAAAGAGGGACAGGATAACCGGCATATTGCCGGGAGTGGTAAACGTCCAGAATTTAGGAAGGCGCTCACTGCAATGAGAAAATGAGGTTTATTCAAATAAACCTGAATCATTGCAGGGTCGCTCAGGATTTACTTGAGCAGGCCACGTTCGAATCTGAGATGGAAATCGCCATCATAAGCGAACCGTATAGACACCGTCACGGTGGCATATGGGCCAAAGATTCGACTGGTGGAGCGGCGATATGGGCTTGCGGTCGACAGGCCATACAATGTACTGCAAGTCAGGCAGGCAGTGGCTTCGTGTGGGCGAAAATAAATGGTGTATATGTATACAGCTGCTACGCCCCGCCAAGTTTGACACTGTCTGAATTCGAGCAAATGCTTGATAATCTTGTTCTCGGCGCGAAGGGGCGAAGTCCAAAGGTGATTGCTGGTGATTTCAATGCTTGGGCCCTAGAGTGGGGTAGTAGGGAATCAAATGCTAGGGGGCGCAGTTTATTAGAAGCTTTTGCGCAGATGGATATAGTTTTGGCTAACGAAGGTGCTGTAAACACCTTCCAGAAAGGGGGATCAGGCTCGGTTGTAGACCTGACCTTTGTCCGCCCTTCGCTGGCGCGTGGTATGTCCTGGTGCGTCAGCGAACGCTACACCCACAGCGATCACCAGGCAGTTTTCTTTGAGACATGTGTCGAACCTCAGGGCAAAGAGCTATCATGCCCGAAACCGAAAAAGATTTCAGGCTGGTCTGCAAAATCTTTAGATGAGCAGAGCTTCTTAGAGGTGTGGTTGGATCAACCTGATATAGCAGGCGCCTCTACGGAAAGAGCTGTCCATCTGGCTCAATGCATCGCCAAAGCATGTGACGCGTCCATGCCTAGGAGGTGCGCATTCCCCCGTAGAAGACCAAACTACTGGTGGAATGATGAACTGACCGGCCTTCGATCAGCCTGCCATCGAGCGAGAAGAGCGGCTCAGAGGGCGGTAGGCAGAGTCGATCAAGGGCAGAAAGAGTGCGCCTACAAGGCAGCCCGCAAAACCCTCAAGCTCGCCATCCAGCAAAGCAAGAGGAAATGCTTTAGGGAGCTCTGCTCAGAAGCGGACGTAAATCCGTGGGGGAGAGCTTATGGAATCGTGATGGGACGATTTAGAGGCCGTTCATCTCCGCAGATCACGTGCCCCGCCCTCTTGTTGTAAATCATCCAGGGGTTATTCCCTCAGCAAGAGGAGAACACGGACACATTCCAACCACCTCTGAATGTGACGGCAATCCCGCCAGTCACCAGAGACGAGCTCCTGGAAATCTGCGGCAGAATAGGAGACAATAAAGCACCGGGTCTGGACGGAGTACCGAATAAGGCCCTTAAGCTTGCCGTGAAATCCAGGCCGGACATGTTTGCTGAGTTGTTCGAAGCGTGCATGTCCGAGGGAATATTTCCAGCGGTATGGAAGCGGCAGAAGTTGGTGCTCCTGCCTAAGCCTGGTAAACCACCAGGCGAACCATCCTCATACCGACCCATATGTCTTTTGGACACGGTGGGGAAAATGCTAGAGCGGGTAATCTATAATAGATTACTCCCAGTAGTTGAGAGCCAAGGCGGCCTTTCAGATCGGCAGTATGGATTCCGTAAAGCCAGATCAACCATTGATGCCATCAAATTGGTTACTGGCTTGGCCGAAGATGCAATCCACGGAAAGGGTAGTACCAGCAAATATTGCGTGGTAGTAACCCTGGACGTGAAAAATGCATTCAATTCGGCCAATTGGAATCTAATCCGGAAATCCCTAGCGAAGGTTGGTATTCCCGCCTACCTCGCCGCAATTGTCGATAGTTATTTAACTGAAAGGAGGCTCTGGTACGACACTGCTGACGGACCGCAGGAGTACGTCGTTTCCGCGGGTGTCCCGCAGGGGTCCGTATTGGGCCCACTACTGTGGAACATCATGTACAACGATGTACTTAATCTGCCCCTTCCGGAGGAAGCCACAGTGGTGGGTTACGCTGACGACATTGCACTGGTTGTTGTCGCAAAGCATCTCGAAGATGCTGAGCTATACTCAAGCGAGGCAATCAGTGCTGTCAAATGCTGGTTAGAGAGCTCTGGTCTGACGCTTGCGGAGGAAAAAACGGAAGCGGTCCTCATCACGAAGCGCCGGAAGAGAAATTACGCCTGTGTTAGAGTCGGAAATCATATCATCACTTCCAAGCCGACCATCAAATACTTGGGGGTGGTGATAGACAGGAAGCTCAGCTATAAGCAACACGTACAGTATGTTTGTGACAAATCATCCACTGCCAGTATGGCCCTGGCCAGGATGATGCCGAACGTGGGAGGGCCACGGCATACCTCTAGGTTGCTTATAGCCAGGGTGGTGACCTCAATCATGCTCTATGCGACCCCAGTTTGGAGCGAGGCGTTGCGGATGTCAGTTAACACTAGCAAACTGAATGCAGTCTACAGGAGGACAGCTCTGAGGGTATGCTCTGCCTTCAGGACTGTCTCAGATGATGCAGCATTCGTCATTTCTGGAATGATGCCCATTGACATCTTGGCAGATGAGATGGCGAATATATACCATGCGAAGCCAATCTCTCCCTTATTGCAGACGAAGAAAGCTGAGAGGGAGAGATCCATAAATAGATGGCAAGAGCGGTGGGAACGCTCGGGAAAGGGTCGGTGGACTCACAGGCTCATTCCTGTCATCAAGGAGTGGTTGGAGAGACGACACGGTAAGGTTAATTATAATCTCACCCAGTTTCTCACGGGACATGGAGGATATCTCCAATACCTTCACAGGTTTAAATTGGAGACCTCACCCGACTGTCCAAATTGCGATGGAGTCCCAGAGGACTCAGAGCATGTATTCTTCCACTGTCCGAGATTTGTGGAAGAAAGGAGGAACCTAGAGGAGACTCTAGGAGAGGTGGTGGTACCAGAAAATCTGGTGCCGAAAATGCTAGCACATCAAGAGAATTGGGATGCGGTCAACTCCATGATCGCATCAATTCAAGATAAATTGCGAAAGGCAGAGGAAAGGAGAAAAACGCGGTCACGTGCGCCGCGTATAGAAGAAATGGGATTAAGCTAGAGTGAACTGACTCCGCCCGTGATGTAATACCTTATGGTGGTTCCGCGGGGCAGGGAGGGAGTCGGGGGTGGTTTTAGTGGGTAAAAATCCCACACGCTGGTGTGTCCAGACCAGTGTCTTCTGAAGATTTCCACCTCCTCAACAAAAAAAAAAAAAAAAAAAAAAAAGACAGACAGACAGACAGACAGACAGACAGACAGACAGACAGACAGACAGACGGACAGACAGACAGACAGTACAATAAGGCCCTTAAGCTTGCCGTGAAATCCAGACCGGACATGTTCGCTGAGTTGTTCGAAGCATGCATGTCCGAGGGAATATTTCCTACATCATGGAAACGACAGAAGTTGGTGCTACGGCCTTAGGCTAGCAAACCACCAGGTGAGCCAACCTCTTACAGACCTATTTGTCTTTTGGACACTGTGGGCAAAATGCTAGAGCGAGTAATCTATAATAGATTACTCCCGGTTGTTGAGAGCCAGGGAGGTCTCTCAGATCGGCAGTATGGGTTCCGTAAAGCCAGATCAACCATTGATGCCATCAAAATGGTTACTGGCTTGGCCGAAAATGCAATCCACGGAAGGGGCAGTACTAGCAAATACTGCATAGTGGTGACCCCGGATGTGAGAAATGCATTCAATTCGGCCAATTGGAGGCTAATACGGGAATCTCTGGCGAAGATTGGTGTTCCCGCTTATCTTGCAGCTATTATCAACAGCTATTTACAAGAACGGAGGCTTTGGTATGACACCGATGACGGACCCCAAGAGTACGTTGTCTCCGCGGGTGTCCCACAGGGCTCCGTACTGGGCCCACTGCTGTGGAACATCATGTACAACGATGTTCTTAATCTTCCCCTTCCGGAGGAAGCCACGGTGGTGGGCTACGCCGATGATATAGCGCTGGTTGTTGTCGCAAAGCATCTCGAAGATGCTGAGTTATACTCATGCGAAGCGATCAGTGCTGTTAAGGGTTGGCTTGAGAGTTCTGGTCTGACACTTGCGGAGGAAAAAACGGAAGCGGTCCTTATCACCAAGCGCCGTAAAAGAAATTTTGCCCGTATTCAAATTGGGAATCATATCATCACTTCTAAGCCTGCGATCAAATACTTGGGAGTGATGATAGATGGGAAGCTTAGCTATAAAGCACATGTGCAGTATGTCTATGACAAAGCATCCACTGCGAGTGTGGCCCTGGCAAGAATGATGCCGAACGTGGGAGGGCCACGGCATGCTTCCAGGTTGCTTATAGCGAGGGTAGTGAGTTCGATCCTACTCTATGCAGCTCCAGTATGGGGAAAGGCATTGCAGGTTACATTTAACGGTAACAAACTGAGTTCAGTCTACAGAAGAACAGCCCTAAGAGTGTGCTCGGCATTCAGGACTGTCTCAGATGATGCAGCATTCGTCATTTCTGGAATGATGCCCATTGACATCTTGGCAGACGAGATGACGAATATATATAATGCGAAGTCTATCTCTCCTTTATCGCAGACGAAGAACGCCGAAAGGGAGAGATCGTTAAATAGATGGCAAGAGCGTTGGGAACGCTCGGGAAAGGGCCGGTGGACACACAGGCTCATCCCTGCCATCAAGGAGTGGTTGGAGAGACGGCACGGTGAGATTAATTATAATCTTACTCTTACCTGTTCAGGTTTAAACTGGATACCTCACCCCATTGTCCAAACTGCGATGGAGTCCCAGAGGACCCAGAGCATGTATTCTTCCACTGTCCAAGGTTTGTGGAGGAAAGGAAGAGCCTAGAGGAGACTCTAGGAGAGGTGCTTGTGCCAGAGGATCTGGTGCGAAGAATGCTAACATGTCAGGAAGACTGGGATGCGATCAACTCCATGGTCGTATCTATCCAGAGCAAACTGCGAAAGGCAGAGGAGATCAGAAAAGCGCGGTTACGTACGCCGCGTAGAGACGAAAGGGGACGAAGCTAAAATGAGCTGACTCCGCCCTGTGATGTAATACCGTACGGTGGTTCCACGGGGCTTGGAGGGAGTCGGGGGTGGTTTTAGTGGGTAAGAATCCCACACGCTGGCGTGTCCAGGCCAGTGTCTTTTGAAGATTTCCACCTCCTCAAAAAAAAAAAAAAAAAAGACAGACAGACAGACAGACAGACAGACAAACGGTAAACCGATTTTAATAAGGTTTTGTGTTTACACAAAACAGATTGACAGATTCGTATTTCTTGTGGAACTGATTGCATTATTGAGAAGAGGAGCGACTTCAATATCTATTACAGTTGCGAGCTGAAACGCAACGAGTTCGGAACAGATTACTTGGAGGAAATTGAATTTTATAAATCTTTATCCTAAGAGGTGGGGAGGGTGGTCCAGCCTAATGATGCGTTGGGAACACTTGGAAAAAGTCGTGATAATTTGCCGAAAAGCGCACGCAAAGCTAAATCGAAAGATGAACAAGTCAGGAAACCCAAAGTTAGACGCTACAGTTATGAAAGGTTTTGCGTATTTCTTTTATATAGAGGTTTTAGTGTGTTAGTACTTCGAAAAGAACTAACCGATACCTTTAATTTGATACCCCACATGACTATATTTGATGAAAAAAAAATTTACCCCCCCTCCCCCCCCCCCTTTTGCATGTATGGGGATCCGCCTTAAATTCGACGTGAAAGGATGTACTCACTATATGCGTGAGCGTTCACAGTTCCCATCTTTCTACCAAATTTGGTGTCAATCGCTACAACTGTCTCCGAGAAAAATGCGTGTGACGGACAGACAGACAGATAGACAGATGGACAGTAAATCGATTTCAATAAGGTTTTGTTTTACACAAAACCTTAAAAAGGAGATATTGGCCTAATCGCGGGCCTAAAACTTGAGGCCCGTGCGTAGCAATGGAGGAGGTGTCATTGATGGGGGAAACCATAAGAAGTAAGGGAGGGTTTTCAAGTAAAACCAACTACTGACATGAATTTATAAAAAAAAGTAACAAGTCGGGAAACCGGAAGCTGGACGCTTCAGGTACGAAAGGTTTTGTGCATTTCTTAGTACGTAGCACGTAATATATGCATATACAATATTATGTGAGAATATCTACTTTCGGATGATACTGACATTTATAGCCTTGAATTTGCAAAGAAGCGACAACTTTGACGTATTATAACTTTGTTAGCAATAGTGCGATTTCCACCAAATTTGGTAACATCATGCTCTATGCTACACCCTATATTGTTGCGAAATTTCGTGGTCCTGGCTTGAATTTAAGGGGGGTTTTGCAGCGAATTACTAAAAATTATAGTAATATACTATTATTAACTTTATTTGTACAGATATCAGTGTGGAAGGTATTTCGGAGCCCAGGTACCATATAGTGGCAGCCTCTTGATTTTTTTCAGATTTTTCGGTTGGGTAGTTTCTGAGAATGGCCCCCGTAAAGGAATGGTCACTTTCAACCCCCCGCACTCCCCACCTTTCCAACAAATGTCAAAACTAAGACCGTTTTCGAAAAGTACTAACTGAGACCTTTAATTTGATACCCCACATGACTATATTTGAAGAAAAAAAAAATTACATCCCCCTTTTGCATGTATGGGGACCCCCCCTTAAATTCGACGTAAGAGGATGTAACTCACTGTATGCGTGAGCGTTCACAGTTCCCACCTTTTTACCAAATTTGGTGTCAATCGCTGTAACCGTTTCCGAGAAAAATGCGTGTGACGGACAGACAGACAGACAGACAGACAGACAGACAGACAGACAGACGGACAGACAGACAGACAGACAGACAGACAGACGGTAAACCGATTTTAATAAGGTTTTGTGTTTACACAAAACCTTAATAAAAGGAGGCAAATAATCATATTGGAAAAACTAAAGAATAAGGAAAATAAAAAGTCGGGAGACCGAAAGCTAAACGGTTTAGGTATGAAAGGTTTTGTTTATTGCTTACATGAGCATAATTGAGTGGCTATTTCTTCCATTTGTACCTAACTTGTAACATTTATGCATTTAGTTTGTCAGACCATTTACTTTAGTATGGTACTTACTTTCAAAGTCTTAGAATGCGCGACAACAACTTTAGCCTATAATAACTTTGTTAGCAATAGTGGTATTTCCACCAAAATTAGCAGTGTCATGCTCTGTACTACAATCTTCATTACTGTAGCTGATGATTCTAGGATAAACTCAAGGGGGGTTCGCAGTTAATTCCTAAAAAGATGTTTATAATAAATATGGTTAACTGTTATTATTAACTTTATATAAACCGGTATTGGTATGGAGAGTATGGATATCCCGTGCATGAACCACCATATTTTTTTCAAATATTTGGGTTAGGTAGTTTCTGAGAACGGGTCCTTGAAGCAACTGATCTTTTTCGGACCTCCGCCCTTCTACCTTTCGCAACCAATATCAAAACTAATACCGGCTTCGGAAAGTACTAATCAAGGCCTTTCATTTGATACCCCACACGACTATACTCGGTGAAAAAAATTTTTGCTCTTTACATGTATGCGGGCCCCTCTAAACTCAACGTGGAACTACGTTAGTCCTTGCATGCAATTTCTTACCTTGACGTACGTGATAGATTAAAGCCAAGAAGGACAGCACCAGAAGAAACTGCAGTACTGCAATTAACGCTAAAGGCAGCCTTATCTAGGAGAAACTCTGGCAAGAAATTGTTCAGCAGAAGACAGGAGGCTCCACTTGGACTAAAGTTGAACACAAGAGGGGGAAACGGCAGACGTTAAATTTACGCACAGTTATTGAAAGTAAGAACTTAGATAAGATTATTACGAAGGAGAAAATTTGTTCAAGCTTCGTATATAGTCAGTTCAGGAGACAGATATTCACTGGCTAAGGAAAGCATATGGCGGCACGCAAACTGCGTTTCAAGTCTACCTCTTGAAGCGACAAAAATATCTATCACTATCAGCGGATCAGTTGGTTCCGGATCAGATGTTTAGAATTTGGGCACATTGCAAAAACTGTGCAAGTATACACGACAGGTCTGAGCTCTGGCGTAAATGTGGAAAAAAGGTTACATTGTTAAGGATTAAAATAAAAGATTCAATTGTCTGTCCTGCAGGCAAATAAATAATGTCGATCGCCCACATCACAGGCAGCAGCTCATGTCCGGTGGGTGATCAACACTATGCGCAAATGAGGTTCTTATAGCTAAACTTCAACCTTTGTCAAGTAGCCCATGACCTGCTCTCGAAGACGATATCTGGAAACAAAATCGACGTTGCATTATCTGCGAACAGTACAAAGACCTACATAGTGGGTTGCGGATAAGAGTGGAAAAGCTGCGATATTGAAATGCGGAAAGCCATAGAAGGAACAACGACGATTCACAAGCGCGAAAATAGGTGGTATATTCATCTACAGGTGCTATTTCTTACGAGAGAGGGGTTCATTCAATGGTGGGGAAGCTAACAATGGATGCAAACGATCATAATAGTAATTATTGGCGCAACAAACTAATTGGATCAGGGTCTTGAAGTGTGTTAGAGCACTTCATTCAAGACCGTAACGGTACACTACAGGATTACAGTACCCTGTAGGAGGCAATGTGGTCAGCAGCTCGACGACCACAACCCTGAGATACTAGTTGGCCACTTCAATGCGTCGAAGAATGAGGCAAAGTACCACATTTGTTAGTGACACTTTAGCTAAGAATCTGTGGTGGCACGTTAGTCAAAGCTACCCACACACCGACCATCAGGCCATAATTTTTTAAAAAATTTACAAAAGTAAATTCGTCCTGGAAGACAGCTGTGAAACGGTCAGTCGACAGGTTTCATGAGGAGACTTTCAAAGAGTGGCAAAACTTGTTTCTCAGATCGGCGAAAAATTGCAGCGAGCAGGGGTCGCGTTTATGCCAAGTCGTATCGGTTCCCAGAAATGAGTACCAAACTTCTGGTGAAACTGCGAAATCGAAGAATGTTGCAAAACCTGCTTGAAGACGAGAAGACGCAATCAGCGAAACAGCAAAGCGGCGGAAAAAATTGCATGTGGCTATAATAAAAAGTAACAAGTCGGGAAACCGGAAGCTGGACGCTTCAGTTACGAAAGGTTTTGTGCATTTCTTTGTACGTAGCATGTAATATATGCATATACAATATTATGTGAGAATATCCACTTTCGGATGATATTGACATTTATAGCCTTGAATTTGCAAAGAAGCGACAACTTTGACGTATTATAACTTTGTTAGCAATAGTGCGATTTCCACCAAACTTGGTAACATCATGCTCTATGTTACACCCTATATTGTTGCGAAATTTCGTCGTCCTAGCATAAACTTAAGGGGGGTTTTGCAGCGAATTACTAAAAATTATAGTAATATACTATTATTAACTTTATTTGTGCAGATATCAGTGTGGAAGGTATTTCGGAGCCCAGGCACCATATAGTGGCAGCCTCTTGATTTTTTTCAGATTTTTCGGTTGGGTAGTTTCTGAGAATAGCCCCCGTAAAGGAACGGTCACTTTCAATCCCCCGCCCTCCCCACCTTTCTAACAAATGTCAAAACTAAGCCTGTTTTCGAAAAGTACTAACCGAGACCTTTAATTTGATACCCCACACGACTATATTTGATGAAAAAAAAAATTACACCCCCCTTTTGCATGTATGGGGACCCCCCCTTAAATTCAACGTAAAAGGATGTAACTCACTGTATGCGTGAGCGTTCACAGTTCCCACCTTTCTACCAAATTTGGTGTCAATCGCTGTAACCGTTTCCGAGAAAAATGCGTGTGACGGACAGACAGACAGACAGACAGACAGACAGACAGACAGACAGACGGACAGACAGACAGACAGACGGTAAACCGATTTTAATAAGGTTTTGTGTTTACACAAAACCTTAAAAACGAACACTTCAAGCAACTGTGTGAGGAAACTGACTAGGACCTCTCGGGTGGCATCTGCAAAACAGAAATGTTCAAAATCGAAAGCAAACACTTTCCACCGATTATTTGGCTTAACTAACTACAAGAGAAGGTAATGAACCCAGTGCCAAACAGTAACAAACTTTTGCCCACAAAATGGGAATACCGTCCAAGCGGATTCTATAGAAATTTCAATGGTACAAGAGGAGACGCGATGGTTGAGGGGATAAAACGTCAGCCTTTTAACCTCACTGTTCTGGGTTCGTATCCCAGTCGTCAAGAGTGCCTGTGTTCGTCTTGTGTTTATCTCGCTATGATGATAGCGGAACTGAAGCACAGTTTTGTGTTGATGTCCTATACTCCACTAAGAAGTGGACAGAAAAGATTAATTGAGGATGATGTCCTGGAAGCTACAAAGAAAACAGCCGAAAATAAAACCTATCCCTAAAAAACTCTTAACGTAGCGGTGAAAATAACATCAAATATGTTTGCTCAGATATTTACTGCATATATTAAGGGAGGAATATTTCCTGCACAGTGGAAGAAATAGTAGGTAATTCTCACTCCCAAACCAGACAAATCTTTGGGTGAGCCTTCGTCGTACAGACTGATATATTTTTTAAATAATACTTGTAAATTATTTGTACGGATAATGTACAACAGATTACTGCCGAAATGGAAGGTGGTGTCTCTGAGAACCAGCTCGGATCGATACGGTTAATCTCGTGGCTAACATAACTAAAGCTGCTCTCGAAGATGATAAACGCTGTGGAGTGATAACACTTGACGTGGAAGATGCCTTCAGCCTCGCGAGATGGAGCAAAATACTAGAGACCCTAATCAATAATAAGTAGGCAGGTCGAAGTACCTGGTGCGCATCATTGCCGATGGGCTTCTGTGGTGCGTTTCATAAGAGGGATCCAAATTATATTAAATAATAAGCAGAGTTCTACAACGGCCCCTCCTAGGAACACTCTTTTGGATAATTATATATAATATAACAGAGGGTGGACGGTTATCTCCCTATTGGCGTGGTCACCATTGGATTCGCGGACGCCTCCTTGGTGGAGTCGAAATTCACATGATTGAATTAGTTTTCGATTCTGGAAAACGCAGGCCTATCGTTGGCGAACGCCCCAATGTGGGCGGATGCACTGGAAAAGAACATGTTGCGTTTATTGAACAGTGGTCTGCGTGATAGCAAGGATGATCCTAATTGATATGCTGGCGAAAGAAGGACAACGTCTTCGATTGAGCGTATCTCAACGAAGAGCCTTCTGCTTATCTTCAGCGGTTCACGTGGAGTAAAACTATCATCGAGTGGCAGTAAACGTGGAATGAGTTCGAAAAAGGGTGATGAGCCCACAGAATAGTATGGGATATTCTGAAATGGATCGACTCCACGGCGAAGTAGGTTTTTATCTAGCATAAGTATTGAGCTGGCACGGAGGTTATTGAGCGTATCTTTATCGATTTCGGAGTGGCGATACAAAACACGCTTTATTTCAACACCCAAGGTGCGCGGTTTAAAGGGGCGCATTAGAAGCTGCAACCGGGGAGCACTTCGCACCCGGAAATATCATGGATATGGACTGGAGTCAATAGGTTGATTGCAGCCATTCGTAAGAAGCTTAGGCAAGAACATCTAAGCTGGAAGAAGGAACGAGTAAGGAGCCCGAATGGGAAAACAAGTGCAGGAGAAATTCTGATCCAGCGACGCGACGTAATACTATATGGGAGTGCCACGGGGAGAATGTAAGGAGAAGGAGGTGGATTAGTGGGTCTCACATAACCGTCTAGCAGAAGCCATAGGTAGCTTTTGAAGTACTCCACCATTCAGCGAAAAAAAAAAGATAGACAGACTGACAATGTACCGATTTTAATGAGGTTTTACAGTCAGTCATAATTTTGGTTGCCAACTTTTTCAGCAAATATAATCATGTGGGGTATCAAATGAAAGGTTTCGGTTAGTAATTTTCGATGTTAGTTTGGACATCTGTTGGAAAGGTGGGAGTGCAGGGGGTCAAAAGTGACAATTTCTTTAACGGACCGATTCTTAGAAACTACCCAACTGAAAAATTTGATAAAATCAGGAGGCTGCCACTATATGGTGTTTAGGCTCCGAAATATCTTTCATACCGATATCTTTTAAAATAACAACAGTACATCCCTATAATTTTTAGTAATTGACTGCAAAACCCCCCTTAAGTTCATCTTCGCGAAATTGCAGCAATGTACGCTATAAGATAAAGCATGATCCCACTACCTTCGGTGGAAATTACACAATTACCAAGAAAGTTATAATAGGTCAAAGTAGTCGCTCAAAAACGTTACAGTTTATGCACGCATGGTCGTTTCCTCTTCAGCCACTGAACTAGTTCCATTGTATCAAAAGTACTCGAAAAAGATCGCGGTTATAATCCCAACTGCTAAGTCTGAGCTATGTAGTCGTTCACCTGAATTTAAGTATGTATTTTAGGACCTAGGTGGTGTGGTTGACGCGCTATACTCCACCAGGCAGTGAAAGGCAACCATATATTGCAGGACCCAGTAAGTTCTCAAAATGAACGTAAGCAAAGTAAATTGTGGTAATTGTGATTTCTTGTAGGAAGTGAGGGAATTATTAAGGAGTACAACTATATAAAAGCCAGATGAGGGGGAGGGGGGGTAAAAAGGGAGACTCGTATAAATTTCATCCCCAGCCCAGTTTATCGTATACTTTTCTCCCTGAGCCAGGATTTTCTCTTTAAGCGCCTAGTGTAAGCTTTAGGCCAGGAAGGAGTAGATAAGATCCAGGACTGGGATCGTCAGTGAGTGGATGAAGACACGGATTACAATTATTCCACGTGGTTATTATTGGTATTTGCCCTGACATTCGCCAGAGGGCAAAAGTGCATACATATATACGTAGTTGTTATACGTAGTTAGAATTCTCCCTTAAATTCCTTAAAATATTAAATGAAATGCAACAAAATATTTCCACTAGCGCCACTAGTGTCCTAAACTGAATAACATGTATCTGTGGTCAGAGTGAAGAAATAAAAAAAGTTCAGTTCGTTCAAAGCAACAGTGTGTTTAATTACAGGTTATGTGCCGTCACGTTTTCTAAAATCGAAAAGTCTAGAGTTTTGTTAGTAAAACATCTAAAAATGACATCAAATATCATTGCAAGTATCCCCAAACTCAAAGGACGAGAAAATTATGAAGAGTGGGCGTTCGCGGTCGAACATTTTCTTATTTTGCCCAATGATGCAAAGGCGCGAGCGAAGATTATTCTTACAATTGATCCGGGATTATATGTGTATATTAAAGAAGAATCGAGTGCCATGGGATTGTGGAATAAGCTCAAAACAATGTATACAGATACGAGTTTTACCAGACGGATTGGGCTGCTGCGAAATCTTATTTCAATAAGACGCACGGAAATCACAGTAAACATGGCGGTGGCGATAGCTCTAATGCCAGTTTGATACAAACGTCAAATACAAGAAAAATAATAAAATGTTACAAGTGCCACAAAACTGGTCATTATAAAAACCAGTGTGATTTACAGATAATGAAGCAATCGAATGCATTTAGTGCAATATTTCTCAGTGCAAAGTTCAGTACTACAGATTGTTTTGAAGATCAAATCTGTTAGGTGACGTCCCCCATTCTCCATACATTGCGTAAACCGATTTCTGGCGTTTGTCATGACTCTTGTTAGCATAGCAGGTGTTATGTTGGCAATTTCTTCTTGGATGTTGGTCTTCAAATCTTGTAGGGTTATTGGAGGGTTCACATAAACACTGGATTTCAAAAAACCCCATAGAAAAAAATCACAAGGGGACAGATCGGGAGAGCGTGCCGGCCATTCCAAATCGCCTCTAATTGAGATAAGGCGCTCTAGAAAGTGTTCCCTCAAAACAACCATCGATGCTCTTGAAGTGTGTGCTGTTGCACACCGTCTTATTGGAACCAAGTGTCCCCCAAATCCAAATTTTCTAGCCGTGGGGAAAAAAAATTCTGTAGCATGTTTCCATACCGGTCCGAATTCACTGTCACTGTAACCTCATTTTCCTCAAAAAACCAGGGACCAATAATTCCAGCTGAGGAAATTGCACACCACACTGTGACTTTGGGTGAATGCAAAGGCTTTTGATGCAATTCTTGTGGGTTGGTGTCAGCCCAGTAGCGCATGTTTTGTTTGTTAACCGATCCACACAAATGAAAATGGGCTTCATCGCTAAAAAAACAATAGCACTCTCGGGAACGACATCAAGAAGAAGCTCACACGCGTTTATCCGAGAATTGAAGTCACGTTCTGAAAGTTCCTGCACTATCGCCATCTTATAGGGATGAAAATGAAGATCATCATGAAGAATTCTTCTCACAGAACGATCGGATAGTCCAAGGGCAGATGCGTGTTTGCGCGCAGAACGCCGTGGCGATCGCAACATTGACGCTCTCACTGCTTCAATGTTCTCAGGTGATCTAACGGGCCGAGGGACTCCAATTCTTCCTTTTGTCACACTTGCAGTTTGTCTGAATGTAGTGACCCATGTAACAATTTGCGGTCTGGGACGGGAGCCAACGGGGCTCAATTAAAGCGATTCCGAAATGCACGCTGTGTTGCAATAACCGAACATCCGCTTGAAAAGTAAACCTCAACGGCAAAGGCACGCTCCTCACTATTCCAACGCATGATGGCGACTGAACCATGTCGGGACAAAACTTTACAGTATCCCCTCTTGAACGGGACCACTAGCGCTCCGCTATGACATCAACTAACTGAGTGGCGCGCATTTTAAAAAAGGAAGTTATGCTGCCACACCCTGTATGTCACTCACAGAAAGGTCTCCAGTAAACCAAAAAAACTGTGTAGTTTGTTGTGAGGGGAAGCAGTCACGGTTACCTTTTCCGCATTTAGGTAACAGAAGTGCAGAATTGCTTCAAACAGTACATGCCGACATCTGTGGACCCATGGAAATCAAATCAATTGGTGGGTCAAAGTACTTCTTGCTGCTGGTGGATGATTATACTAGGATGGCTTATGTTTATTTCTTAAAAACAAAATATCAAGCCATAGATTGTTTCAAAACATTCAAGACCCTGGCGGAGAATCAAACTGGAAAAAGAATCAAGAAAATTAGAACAGACACTGGTCTAGAATTCTCCAACAAACAGTTTGATAAATACTTAGATCAGTATGGCATTATCCATCAAAAGACGAATACATATACACCGTAACAGAACGGAATGTGTGAAAGGCTCAATCGCCCAGTGGTTGAAAAAGCCAAGTGTTTGTTGCTCGATGCAGGCCTAACCACAAAGTTTTGGGTAGAACCAGTTAATACTGCGGTATATCTGAGGAACAGGTCAGTAGCATCAGGATTGAACAATAGTACGCCGTTTGAAGTCTGGATAGGACAGAAACCTGATGTCAGTCATCTGCGTATATTCGGAAGTAAAGTGATGGTACACATACTGAAAGGAAGAAGACTCAAGTGGGACAAGAAAGCAAAGCAGTGCATCTTGGTCGGCTATCCTGAGGATGTGAAGGGTTATAGAGTGTACAATTCCAACAACAATTGTATAACAACAAGTCGCGACGTTGTTGTGATTGAGGAGGGAATTGAGAAGGAACAAGATGAAGTGGTTCCAGTACATATAAGCCAGGAAAGCATCAATTTTGAAGTAAAGAAGGAAATGCCAGAAGTGAGTGCAGAGACATCAGGTGACACGAATCAGGTGATACCAGAACAAGTGGGAAAAAAGTCACCAGAAGAAACAAGTGTGAAAGTTGTACCAGAAGAAAGTAAAGATGGATGGTTGCTCTGGTCAGTAGTCATAATAACTAGTACTGCAGATGAAGAGTTTGTAGATGTTTCGGACACTGAACAGCCCGTGGGAGTGCCTGAAGAACAAGAGACTTCACTACCGACCAGAGTTCGAAAGCAGCCGGACAGGTATGTTTTTTCAAATAGACTGTTGTGAAATCACTTTAGAAGAAGCTCTTAATGGACCTGAAAGTGTTAAATGGAAACAGGCAATGATCGATAAACTTGATTCGTTTGAACAGAGTGATGCTTGGGAAGTTGTGAACTTACCTGTTGATAGTACTGTAGTGCTATGCAAATGGGTTTTCAAGTGTAAAGTGGATAGTGACAATAACATTACATATCGAGCTAGGTTAGCAGCTAAAGGATTTGTCCAAAGACCCCCAAAGATTTCGATGAGACTTTCTCTCCTGTTTTGAGACGTTCCTCATTGAGACTTCTGTTTGCCTTGGCAGTTCAAATGAATCTTGATATAACTCATCTTGATATTCAGACTGCAGTCCTCAATGGTTTTTTAAATGATACTGTGTTTATGAAAATACCAGTGGGTTTTAACTGGTAAAATGCAAGCAATAAAGTTCTTAAATTAAAACGGGCAATTTATGGACTAAAGCAAGCCTCTCGTAGGGTAAATGATTTTTTGCCGAAAATTGGTTTTAAAAGATCTAAATTAGAGAAATGCTTATATACTAAAATGGTTGATAAAATAAAGATAGTTATTGCCCTGTATGTAAATGATTTCTTTATTTCTTCTAACAGTCAGTTGGAAACAGAATCTCTAAAGAATAATTTATCTTCCATATTCAGAATAAAGGATTTAGGATTTGTAAAATACTGCTTAGGTATGAGAGTCAATGTGGACAAGGTAAATAGAACAATAACTTTGGCTCAAGAACAATATATTGAAACATTGTTGTTAAAGTTCAATGTAAAAAATTGTAAATCTATTAAAACACCTAAAGAGCCTAAATTAAATTTAGATAAAAGTTAAAATTGTAATACTCAGTATCTTTATCAACAGCTGATTGGTTGTATGATGTATTTAGCAGTATTAACTAGACCAGATATTGTTTTTTCGGTAAACTATTTAAGTCAGTTCAATAACTGTTATGGTGAGAATCATTGGGCATACGCTAAAAGAGTTTTAAAGTATTTAAAAATAATAAATAATAAATAAATAAAAATTGTTTAAGATATACTGCTGATAGTAATTCTAAATTAAAAGCCTTTGTAGATGTCGACTGGGCAAGTAATGTTTTAGACAGGCGTTCTTATAATGGTTTCTTCTTTGTTCTCTCTGGTGGGGCTATATCATGGGAAACACGAAAACAAGCTACGGTAGCCTTGTCCAGCACTGAAGCTGAGTACATGGGAATATCTGATTGTTGTAAAGAAGCCTTGTTTTTACGCAATTTGCAATATGAAATTACTAAAGAAATGTAAGTAATATCTATTTTTAATGACAATCAGTCTGCCCAGAAGCTTGCGAATAATAATTGTTTACACAAAAGATCTAAACATATTGATATTCGTTTTCATTTTTTCAGAGCTAATATATCGAATAATGTAATAAAATTAGAGTATTTAAATACATCCGAAATGCCAGCAGATTTGCTGACAAAAGGATTGAATACCACTAAGCATTATACATTTTTAGAATATTTGGGTTTATTGGATGTGTAAAATAAAACATTATGTTTTGTATGTTAGATTAGATGTTGTAATTATTTTGTTAAGTGGGAATGTAGAAATGTAACAAAATATTTCTACTGGCGTCACCTATGTCCTAAACTGAATAACATCTGTATCTGTGGTCAGAGTGAAGAAATAAAAAAAGTTCAGTTCGTTCACAGCAACAGTGTAGACGAGGGCCATAGAACCATTAACAAAGATAAAAATAAGAAGATAAAAGCAGTATTAAGAAACTTACCTGATTACTTGCGCAGGTAGATATCAAACTGCGTTCTTGATCAGTTTGAGACTTAGTATTCTTCATTAAGTTATGGAGATACACTAATGTTGTATGAATCTCCTGTTAATAGTGGAAAGAATTAATATTTTTCCAGTTTCATATTAAGTGTTTTTAAATACTTTGTGTAATTTCCCACCCAACTGTAGCTCAGATGTAACAAAGTCTACCCAGGGGTTAGTAATTTTCGATTCGTCAATTCGCTTAGAAGTTTCCAGAACAGTAGCATTCTGTAAGCAGTTGCAATAAAACAAAATTAAAATTTAATTAGCTTAATTGATCGACCAGACAATCACTACTCACCGCGGCTAACTTTTTCCATTGATTCAAAATCGGTCTAATACGTTTTTCTAGACTTTGCTGGTCCTCATTTTGAAAATATGCACCTGAATAATAAATTTGTCAATAAAAATGAATATTATGATTTCAAATCATTAACTTACTTCTTAAAGTTTTTATTGCATTTTTACACGCGTTCATATCCCGAGAAATATTCGACAATGCAGACAGTCCAAACTGTTCAGGGTTATCCACATCTGAAATTTGTTCGATTGCTTCGTAATAATCCTCGATATTAGTTGATGTTGGTATGACCACTTTTAAGTCTAGTGGCGACCATCGGTTGCTCATGACGGCATCTTGGAAAAATTCTTTCAAGTGCGCATCTAGAACTTCAAAATCGCGTTGATTATTGACTTTCCCGCCGTATACTAAGTTATCGAAGAGTCCTTGCAGAATTCGCCATTCAATTCGACTGGTGGTCGATGTTTGGAAAAGCCAGTTGAAAATTTCGACTCCGGCTCTAAGATCAGAGTCATTAAATTCATACCACTTTGACCATCCTTGAGGAATGTAATTTCTTCGTTCCTGGAGGATAGCATTGAGGATGAAGATTATAATAAATAATTTCGTCAATTTGGGGTCACGACTTCGACTTGTGATCAAATGATTCCATTGAAGCATTAGTTTGCGTATCTTATTCTTCAAACCGTTCGGAGATTCGTACAGAATTTTTATGCATTTTGATTCGAAGGATTTTGGGAATGACTTGTTCGTTTCACAAATCAACCAAAGCTTGAAATTTGGGTTTGGATCGAATGTTGATATTTCTCGCTCAAGCCTAGTTAGCCATGACGGCACCAAGTGGACATTTTTGATGCAAATCCACTTTCCTGTCTGCGACGCTTGACTGACTTGAGTCATTGTTTTGTTTTCCATTCCTTTCCCTATAGCCAATTCGATGTACATCCCTTTCCCCAACTTTTTCAAACATGCGTCGGATATTTCGTTGGAAGGATCGTTACCAATCTCAGTTATAAGTAGAATGGGTGTGTTTGGAGTGCTTTCTTCAACCAATTGATCGATCGTAGGCTGTATAAATGATCCGGATCTGATACCGACCATCGAAGAGACTACTTTATTCATTTCTGAATACATCAAGTCAGGCCTAAACAGCTCTGTCACAAGAATGTTCTGAAATCCTGACATCTTGACCGGAATATTTATTTTTTCATTAGTGTCGGCGAATCGCTTCCATAGGTTTTCATCCTCAAGCTGGGCGTTTTGAAACACTTCGGGTAGATTTGATTTGAATGCCAAAATCTTGGGGATTAGTTCCTTTTTAATCCACGTGGGGGTCGATATAGCAGAAGTGTAATCCCCAATAGTGAAGTTGGTGATAAACAGCTCCCATTCAGTGTCAGAGATGTTGTCGGGGAAAGCAGTTTTGCATATGAATAGCCCAAGCGCTAGATGCTCGGACTTTGATATCGAACGTGCTAAATATTGATATGTAATTTTAACCAGATGAGAGTATATCTTCTCTTCGTCATCGTTGTCCAACATATACTGGAGACTTTTGAGAAAAAGATTTCTAAAGGTCGTAATAGATATATCATACGACTTGGAGATTCCGATATAAAAACTTGAAACTTTGGAGCAAAGTCCTTTGTACTGATTGTAGTCATCTTGTAAGGTCTTTTTGATGTTTTCAGACTCGATCAGGGATTGGTCGATATGTGCGCTGCTTTCCTTTACTTCATTTAGAGTTTCTAGCAGTTTTTCATTTTTCAGAATATCTCCATGTGAAGTTGATAGAACTTCAAGCAGTTTATCTTCGAGCTGTGTCTTTTGAACTAACAGGCTACCTTCATTTTTCAATAAATTTATTCGTTTTTGTTCCAGTTCTGGGCGCTTAGTCTGAATCGTTTTCGACATTAACTGATCTGTTAGTCCTGCTTCAGTAATTGTAAAGCGAACCATTGCTATGTAAGGACTAATATCTGATCCAATGTTTAGCGTATTGAGTTTAGTGAACATAATAACTTTGAAATTTTCATGTAGATCAACCATCTTGCTTCCAACTTGAATAATTTTTTTGTTAAATTTAGAGAATACCCTGCCTGGTAAAAGTTGCAGAAGCGGGGGTTCGATTTCTGCACAATCTTGAATGAGAATGATTTTTCCAAAGCGAACAGCGAGTTCCAGTGTGTATGTAAGCTTCTCCGAATTCTGAGATATTGTTTCGAAAGGTTTCGATATGGTCTTCAGATATTCGCTCAACCATTTGAATGCAGATTCGGAAGGATCTAACAGGAGTGGATTTGGACAAGATGTAAATGGTAGTTCGATAAGTTTCGTGAGAAGGGCAGCATTCTCAATGGCTTGAACATCGCGTGTTAAGCCCATGCTTTCCCAAATAATTTGTTCTTGTTCGGAAATTAGGTTTTTGGTTATATTGAAGGTTTCAATCCCGAGTTGTCTTGCCATAGTTGTAAGTTTTATACTGAAAAGAGTTTACAACGTTTATATAAAAATATACAATTCAAATGCTCTCCTATAATATATTTCTGATATTTTAACTAATTTATGTTTAAGACTGACAGTATTCAATCAACTTCCTACCTGCGGTCTTGGTAATCCAAGTCTGAATAAAAGTTGATCGATATCGCGATCCAAAATGACTTCGAATCCAAAGTTTTATATGTTTCTTCATATTCGCCCAATTGCTTATTCCAGTTCGAAAATTCTGAGCTCAACTTATCAACTAGCACTTCAGCAGATTTTAGTGTGTTTCTAGCCTCCTCTAGTTTTATTTCGAGCACAGCTGCTTCTTGTGTGTAGCTGTTAAGTTTGGCTGATAGTTCCTTAACTTTTGCATCAACATCACTCAGTCCGGATTGCAGTGACTTCATTTGATTCTCAGCCATCGTTAATCCTTTTTGAAGTTCATTTTGTTCCCTTTGTAAAGGTTCTACACTTTGAATAACTCTACAATAACGCACATTTGCGACTACCCATGTAGCTAAGGGCGCAGCAGCTGCAGATGCACGTTTAGCATTCTTCACATCAAAGGATTCTGCCTTTGCTTTGAGGAGTTTTTCAACAGCCTCACAATTTTCTGATGTGATACGAGCTGGATCAAGGGAACGAATATCCTCTTTAACACCACGTTTAGCCAAGAATGACTTCATGCTGTTCCATGAAGTATCTCGTGTTCCCATAAGACGCAATACTCCTTCCAAAATATCACGGATGATTTCAGGGGGTGCCCGTAAGGATCGTATTTCAGATAAAGCTTCTGATTTGATTTGTCCAACCGCCGCACTTGCTTCTCGAAGAACAGGTTCAACCTCTTTCAGCTCTTGCTCAATTGCTTTTTGGCGATCTTTCAGTTTTTCACTGCCTTCTTGAGTTTTCTTTTGTAAAGCTAACATATCGGTTTTTTGATCGTTTGCATTGCGCATGGTCATAGAAATCATTTCCAGAGCATCATTGGCCAATTTGCGTTTCTCTCCTAATGCGACTTCTTGCTTTGTTGCTTCTTCCTTTAGAGAGGCAACCACTTTGTTGGCAGAAAGTAGTTTTTCCACACCCATCTAGAGAGAGAACATAAAATGCATTAAAGTGATGTTATCCAGAGCAGATTTTCTTGCAATATATAGGACGAAATTCTTTCTGCCCTGAATGAGGGTTTTATATGAGGAACTGGAGATGTGAAATTGATTCACTAGATAAGGCAGGAAAATCGTCTACAGGGTACGGTTTGTCGCTGAAGGTTTCATAATTTAAGGATCGTGCGGCATACTTATGATCTATGTATATTTTTTTAAGGTTTTGTGGAAAACAAAACTTTATTTAAATAGATTCACTGCCTGTCCTGTTTATTTTCACCGAATAGGATTACATACATATGTGGGGTATCCAATGGAATGTCTAGAATAGAACTTTTCGAAGCAAATGTTAGTTTTGGCGTTGGTTGCATATAAAAATATCTGAGTAGACATTTGTCACATTTGCCTTATATTATGTCATTATATTCACTTTGGTGTGATACTGACATTCAAAGTCTTAGAATTTGCACTGAATCGACAATTTTGAGGTACAATAACTTTGTTAGTAAAAGTGCGATTTCTATCAAAAATTCCGTCATGCTATTAACATAGGATACTGTTCCCAAGCCCAGGTAAAGGAGGAGGGTTTGAGGCGAGGTATTTTGTACGGTTCTCAGTAAAACAAAAATAAAATGCTGAGATCAGGGAAAGAGATAAATAAAGTAAAATTGGAGTTATTCCACTATGCTAAATCCCACGATAGGCCGACCAAGAAAGTGCATTCAATGTCGCTTCGGAAAAATGCTAGGGCTCTTAATGCGTGGACGGCATCAGGACGTAAGAAAGTTAGTTCGAACAAAACAAATACGTGCCTGCATGCTAAATGTTGGCACCCTAACTAGAAAGATCGAGGAACTCGCAAGAGCCCTTCGGAAAAGGCGCATTGGTATCTGTGCTCTGCAAGAAACCCGATGCTTTGGTGAAAAAAGCTGTGTTTTAAAACGCAAACGCGGTAAAAATGGCAATAAATTTCTCTATTTTGGAAGCCCACACATTCAATATGGTGTTGGCATTGCCATCTCAGAGGGTTTCCGTGATACCATTCGAGAAGTCAAACGATTTGATGCTCGGCTGATAAAGCTTACCATTATATGAGCTGATGGCATTATTTACTTCTTCATCGGGTACGCACCACAGACAGGTTGACCTGATGCTGCAAAGACCTGTAACGTGCCTGCTGATGATTATATCATCATTGCCGGTGACTTTAACGGTCATGTGAGTGAAAAGGCAGACGATAACAGGTTCCATGGGAGAAAGGGGTTTGGAGCGCGCAATGAGAGTGGCGAGCCTATAATCGATTTTGCGTACACCCATGACTTTGTACTTATATAATATATATATATATATATAATATAATATATAATATATGGTTCATCAAACAATTGTCTCATCTTCCTATATTTTATAGTGGGAGCAGTAAAACGTAAATCGACTATATTCTCATAAGACGCCAACATTTTACCATTGTCACTGATTGCAAAGTCGTTCCCTATGAGACTATCGCACCTCAATATTGGAGGTTATCTGGTACCATGGGGACCGGGATAGCCTTCTGAGAGCATATGCTTCAGGAGAAGTCCTGGAGGATGTGTTTTCGGCCCGGTTATTTGCAGTTGGCCCCTAGTGGGAGTTTCATGGTGGTTGTGGTTATGCCTATCTCGCGGGCAGAGCTCCTCGGAGTTCAAGCGTGGAGTTGCGCTGTACAACTCGGGTGCCGTACCCCTTAGTTGCGGCAGAGGTGTTAGATAGGCCTCGCATCCACTGGTATGAATGCTGAGCCTGCGCTCAGTATAAACCAGGACCGCTGTGCTTGCATGGTGAGGCTTTGATTGTGGTCCCAAAATCAATCCGTGTCCGAAGAGGACCGTGGGATTATGCCTACACAGCAGGTACTCACGTTAAATCCCCCAGGACTTTCATGTCAACACAACTAAAGTGGAGGAAGCAATAAAACGAATGAAATCGGGGAAAACCACAGGACTGGACGACATCGCATCTGAGCTCTAGAAAGTGAAGAGCGGGGATCCAACACTGTGGCTCAGTGAATTCTTTAATCGGGTTATTCGGGAAGGTAGAACACCATCTGGCTGGCAAGAAAGAACCACAGTTCCAACATGGAAAAAGGAAGATAGTCGAGCAGAATGATCAAATTACCGTCCGATCCGGTTGCTATCCCATACCAAGAAGACTCTTGAACGCATCCTTGACAATAGTATTCGCGAAATCGTTATAATAACTATGAATCAAGCCGAATTTGTCAAAAACTGTGAGCTACTGACGCAATACACACTGCGCAGTTACTCATGGAGAAGAGAAGCATCGCCCACTTTACATTACATTACATTACATACTGGATGTAGAGAAGGCCTTTGGCCGTGTGCCACACGAACTTATCTGGTATGCTCCACGACAACACTTAGTGCTAGAAAAAGCTCGTGCACTGGGTTCAATTGCTCTACCACGATCCGAAAAGTAAAGTTCGAAGTGTGGCGTCTAGCGCCCTATACACTGCTTTATGCAGGTTATGTTTTCCTAGCGTCTCATAGCAAAAATGATCTCGAGTAACTTGTCCGAAAATGGAATGATCGCCTCATGCAACAGGGTCTCAGATTCAATCTGAATAAAACTGAATTTTTGACAACCGATCCCCATGAAACAGGCACACTATCAGAGGTAGTGACCTGCCCAGAACTCAGCGATTTAAATATCTCGGGTCAGTGCTACCAGCCAATGGAAAACTGTGTTATGAAATTGGTTCACGCATTAACGCTACCTGAGTCAAGTAGTTCTGAGTGTTGGTCGACTATAAAAGATAATGAACGGCGTCTTGCGGTGATGGAGATGAAGATGTTGCGTTGGACTAGTGGCGTTGCACGTTTTGATCACTTCCGAAATGAGGATGTCCGCGATCGATATAGGGTTGCACCGATCGTGGAAAAATTGCGAGAGAGGCGTCTTGGATGGTATGGTCACGTAATTCACGCTAATTCACTTGCCAAGATTGGTTTGAACATTGAAGTCGATGGTAAACGACCAAAAGGTCGGCCGAAACAACGGTGGCTTGATACGCTTTATGGCGATTTAATAGCCTCGCGATTGCATCCAGATCCCGCATTTGATAAAATAAAGTGGCGAAACCTATCACCACGAACCGAACGGGACATAGGCTGAAGAAAAGGAAGAAGATAAATTAACGATGAGACGGCCAAGTTGACGTTGAGTTCATAGTTATGATACGATAGTTCATGAGAGAGGTTTTGATCGCATACGAGGTATCTAGTTGAACGTTAAAGTTTGTATTGCATTTATGTGATCTTAGTAGTTTTTCTGGTGGTAGTGGGAGGGCTTTTACGATGTATCTTCCGAATTAGATTGGTTATTAGTCATTGGTTTTGTATGATATTAAACTCCTTTCACAATTTCATGGAGCAATACTTGAAGGACGCCTTTGTTACTAGCATAAATATGTCCTGTGAAGAAGGGCATTTGTGGATTTTTTGCGGAGACCGAGTAATTTATGCAAGGCCGCCATCGTGCTTATAAGAAATCGGTTCTGGAAAAAGGAGAAGTACTTTGTAGTTCTGTTGAATCAATGAAATTGACATAAACAAAAAGTGAGCTGACTGCATGAAAATTTAGATGACTCATGGCAGGAGGAGGCGGAAATTTTCAAAAGACACTGGCCACAAGACTCGACTCCTCTCAAGCCCCGTGGAACCACCATAAGGTATCACATCACACACACCTTTCGTCTCTGCGCGGCGTACATAACTGCGCTTTTCTAGTCTCCTCTGCCTTTCGCAGTTCGCTGTGGATGTTAGCATTCTTCCCATAAGACCTTCTAACGTTCCTCTAGGTTCTCCCTTTCTTCCGCAAATCTTGGGCAGTGGAAGAATACGTGTTCTGGGCCCTCTAGAACTCCATCGCAGTTGGAAAATCCAGTGGCGCACCCAGTTTAAACATGCACAGGCACTCGCGATATTCTTCATACTTCGTGAGAAACGGGGTAAGACTATAATTAATCTCACCGAGCTGTCTCTCCAACTACTCCTTAATGGCAAGGATGAGCCTGTGTGTCCACCACCACCGAACTGACCAGTGCTGCCTTCGCGAAATTAGAGAAGAAAATTAGAGAAACCTGCTCTCTTAGACAGTAGATATCCCATCCGATTCAAACTTTCCCGGTCGCCAATGACTTCTAGGCCGCGTCGTCTGGTAATCGCAATGTGGCCATTTGAGTATTGCCATAAGCTCTCCACAAACTCATAATGGACTCATCAGCAAGTTTCCCCAACTTGAACTGTTCCATCAAGGCAGTGCAAATTTCTCCTTGGGGTGCCACTTTATCGAGACCTTTGCACTGTATATAGACCTCATTTTGGGCCCGTACTGTGAAATTCTTGTCAAGTGAGTTCTTGACTTGAGTTTGAAAGCTATCAGTCTTCGTCAAGCTAGAGTTTTTTCAACTTAAACATAAGGTCACACTTTCGGGGACTTCGAATCCGGCTGATATTCCCGCCTAGATCTTTTAGGTAGAGGTCAGCTTTGACTTTTTCCAATCTTTCCGCGTAGGACAAATTTTCCTTGTTGGAGATCTCAATATCCTCTGGGCGAATTCGCAATTTTGTTTTCTTCTTCGCGTTTTTATTACTATACTACCTTGGTCTATCCATTGTTTTCATTCCCCTTGGGGGACCCGCTTTCTCTCTTCGGTGCTTTTAGTTCCGAATCTATTTGTAGAGCCTTTTTTCTCTTAGGCGCCTGTTGATTTCCCAGAGGATCTACATATTTTTCCCACACTCTCTTGTTTGGTGGCAAATTGATTGCAATACCATTAGGTGTCACTTGGGTAGCCTGTGACGCCATTGGGGCAGCAGGGAATATCCTCCTGCTGCGTTTTGTTGTAGATTACTCTGATAGTCTTCACCATGGCTCGGTGCACGTTGTGTTTGTCCTTGATGAACTCGGAGAACTCAACTGTTTTTGCACCAAGTTGTGTGAAGGGTAATTCCTCTGGATCAGGGCTCTGCTCTCCATGAGTTCTAACTGGATCACAACTTTTATATAGTCTTTCTACTTTGGCATTAATTGATCTTCCCTCCGTTTTATCTTTTATGATCTTTGGCATTTGCAGAGATCGCTCCTCTTGAATATGCGGTCGGTCAACTCATTTTATTTTGATGTGGTACTTCGCTGGAACATTTCCTTTTCCAAATCTAAAACACTCCTAGCGTTAGATGCCACGGTGGCCAAATTGTCGACCACTGAGGCACTGCGTCGAGGGACGACCGGGAGCCCGCTTACTCACCCCCCAAAAGCCGCCGGTGCTGGGTTTTCGATCCACTGTACCATAAGTTTCCTCCTTCTCATGTCTTCCATTGTGGTTTTATGTTCTGGGTATCCTTCCCATAGCCATTTTGGTCCACAGATGAGCAAACACTAGCCCATGCCCAGCTAGAAAAGAAAAGTGCATGAACACATATTCATACATCAATAAGTATGCCCCAATCCATCAACAGGGGTCGCGCCAGTTGGGAGATCTGGCCACACCTCACAGATCTGTCTACTTTTCCTAGAATCGGCTATTCAGATACGGTATTTGGTGAGAAGGTGGGGGACATACTGAATATAGATATACATTGTGGGCTGCGTACAAATGTACTTACAGAGAAAACAAACAAAACCTTTTACACCTGAAGCGTATAGCTTCCGGTTTTACGGTTTGTTAGATAATATCACTGTTTACAATAACGGCTGACCCGACTGTATACGAAAGCATATAAAGAACACTTAATCCAACGATGAGTAACTGTAGTTTTTAGTATTCGAGATAAACCATTGAGTTACTCAGGTGGAGAGACATCCTACCAGAGAACCAGGCGTTTGGAGAAATTGAGTACTTAATTGGTATGGATCACGGTCTAGTGACTGTTGCGCAACTTAGTGAAGTTTGGGATTCGTCGGGATATTAATATCGGTGGAAGACAATTAATATGGGCCAGGGCACTTTTAAGAAAGATGATAAATCGTCTGTAAATACAAAAACAAAAAAAAAAAAACAAAAATAAACAAAAAACAACCAAAATTCTGGAAACGATTCTTATTAAGAAGGAGAGGATCACCTAACATGTAGCATGGAATTTAGTTTGAGGGACCCAAAAAATAACAAAATTTGTATATAGTAATCCAGAAAAAGAACATACACGTATATGATAGTGGGGTCAAATTTGAAATTTCGAGATCGACGCATGAGGGTATGATTGGATTCCGAAATGGAGTGGTTGGAGGTGAATCGATGATCATTATGAAATCAATGCACCTGTGATCCGAGAGTGTGATATCGTTTGATACTCTTCACTCTACGAAACGAGTCGCAAAGTCAGGAGATGGCACCGTGATGTCGATGACCTCTCGCCTGATCTCGCTGAAGAAAGTGAGTTCGTTACCCAAAATGAGGATCTGCAGATCGTTTCCTACCAGATACTCTAACATATGCGGTGGATTCTGACATCACATTCTGCTATTACCCTCATGCATTTACTTTTAACATATTGGATAGCTCTGATGAATGTTCCACTGGGAACTTCGTCTACGTCATAGGGGAAATATGTAGAGCACTAATTAGAAGCAGCATTGCTTGCGCCACTCGTTCGTGTTTTTGTCGGCTAAGTTAGGCTGTAACATTTTACAGTATACATCTTTTTGACTCTGAGCAAACTTTAATGCTTTGCGAGGATGTAACCCTTGCAGTTAGGAGGAATTTCCTCCTAAGCTGATCGCCGTATCGGAAGTGGAGGGATTGGTGTCGTGATACAAGACCCATCCATCGGTTTCGATAGCCTTAACTGCAAATGAAGTCTCAATTTTTGCCGGACGAGCTCTCTTTGTTGCCTTTTGTGTCGAAAAGTTACGATCGTTCGAAATCCGCTGTCGCTTCGGTTTGCCTTTAAGGGGGCTTTACACGCAACGATACATTGTAGCAATTTATCGTAACGATCAGATTGTTACAATTTATCGTTGTGTGTAAACGGGAGATTGTAGCGATTTATTGGGATTGGAGTTGGAGTGGATGGTTGATGCCGGCCGGCATCAATTTCTGGGAATCGTAACGATTCTTCACCTTTCTCACCAAACAACCGATGTACAGCGACAGCAACACTACTTCCTCCATGGTTAAAGCTTTTATAAAGACTGGGGGGTCGATGTAGGGTGACATTTGACAAGAAATCGTTACAACTTAGCGTAGCGTGTAAACAGTGCTCTACTCTTTCGATTTGTTGGAGCGATAAATCGTTCAATGAATTGTTACGAGTTATCGTTGCGTGTAAAGCCCCCTTTAGCCGCAGGTACCTCGGATGTTGTTTCCCCTCAACCTTGGCACAGCCCAAGGGTTGTGATTTGTTCGGAGGCGGTTTGTCCGAAGGTGGTTAGCCCGGAGGTGATTTACCCGAAGGCGGTTTGCCCGAAAGTGGTTTGTCGGGAAGCTGTTTGCCCGAAGGCACTTTGTTCTGAGGAGGTTGGCCCGAGGGCTGTTTGCTATTCGAAGACGTATGCTTACCCGTGGGAAAGACTTTAGCCTCAGTAGGTGGTATCGATTGTAGCCCGGTTTGGCACTTGAATAAGTGGAGAATCTGAGTCTAGACTCAGGTGCTACACTCCCCTCCGTGCAATAATAGCACTATATGAGGAGTAGTTAAAAGGTGTGGTGTTTGATGTTAGAGATAAGAGCCCTAATATAATTGGTGGAAACTGCAAAGCGTAGGCCTTGGAGTAGAAAAGCCGAGTGATGAACACTCAAACCTAAATCCTCTTCACGCAGCTGGACATCCTATTAGCTCACATTGAGTGCATGTTTACCTCTCGAAGGAGTGTGTTGATTGATATAACTCAGTATCCCATTGGTAAAAAAGATAGTCTGGTGGTTGAATGAGTACTATATATATCCACATCGACCGCCTTTAAGATTCATTTGTCTTTGAACAGTGAGATTCTGCGAAATGTAAGGGAAACCAGAACGCCTGAAGTTGGACAAATAGTGCTGGTATTTCAGAAGTACCGTTAGGATGGTTATACGAAAAGGCAAAAGAAAATATCACAGACAGTTGTGGTTTTATGCTAAACGAGTCCGTAGCAAGCTACAAACTAGTGCACTCTATAGCGGCTGGGCCCGAAGGAATTGAGACAGCTAATTTCGCCCTAGTCTTCTAGTAGGCCTTCTGATTGTCCGGCTGTTGCTTCACCGACTATAATCGAACCATTTTCAGGTAAAATTTTACGTGCAACGAGTCACGCAAATTTTCATGTTCCGAGCTCTTAGACTACAGTGTTTACTTAATGTACAGATTGGCGAAGCCTCTCACTAAAGTACCAGGGTCCACGCTATCAAAGTCCTTTTATAGTAAGTAGAACGTTAACATCCTATTCGTTCGTGTGTTAAGTGTGGAAAGAAAACACAAAACAGAAACGAACTACATTAAGTACATGATGTACTTTTAAAATCAAGTTCACTTACCTTGAGTTTTTGTAGTCGATTTTTTGTTGAATCGTAGAACGCAACATATATATAGAAATAAGTGGACAAAGCGTAGTAAAATTTATTCGGTGAATATTCTTGGAATGTAGACGCGAATTTCATAAAGTAAGAACTTATGGGAATTTCCTGATCACTTCGATTTAGGAAAGAAATCCACTCTTTTGGTGTAGCGATTAATGAGTCCGTGGGTGGACGATGCATCCATATAAATTCAGCATTTCTGTATAAAGATGGATACGTGCTTAGAAGATTCTGTAAGTTACAATTGACGGAATCCAGTGTTAGGGTTAGGCGTAGATTCTTTTGAGCTCCTGAAAAAAAATATATATTTCAAATTTCTGGACATAAAAAAGAACTTTACTCCTAAGGAAATATGATGTCAAGGATTCTTGATAGCCTTCAAGTTGTGCAGCACTCTTTAGTGGGCTAGCCATTGACTCTAGATCTTCACCGAAGAGATCTATGATTTCACTACCCTGTAAGATAGCCTCGATGGGTTTGAGAATGTCAGGTAGAAATGTTAGCCAATAATGGTCGATTAGAAGAATTGTAGTTTGATCGTCCAGGGCGGCAGATTGCATAGCCTAGAAAAAACCTCTTTGTTATCAGGTATTTTTGCTATTTTGATTAGAATTTTACAAGTTTGAGGTCATTATAAAAGTCTGCTAGGCTGTAATTCTTGATGCCTTGTGGCAAAACAATTTTGCAAGCAAGCAGTTGTGCTGTTAGATATAAGGATTCCGTTCGACGACATCCGGGTTGTCCAACCAGGACAATACTTGTACCAGGGCGTAAAATACTTCTTGAAACTACAGCGATTTGCTGGAGAAGTTCTGTTGTGATGCATTCATTAATGCTGAAAGATTCCGTATCTGAAATTATGAAACTTAATTATTAAAATATAATTATGGACATAAATGAGTAGAAGCATAGCAAACTGGTGAATATTCATTTCATGCATTCTTCTTGGCCTTTGTCAAGGACGTAACAAAGTGGATACAGCATGGATAAGCAACCAACCAACTTTTCTTTTAGATAAATAATCTTCATGTTTAAAACTTACTGCAAATAGCGCATAACTTTTGAATTGTTTCTCGCCATTCTTCTTCCTTAACACTTTTTAGAATTGAACAATCTGGAGATTTCGGGATCAGATAGTATTCCTAAAGTTAAATGCTGTTACTACTTGTTTCAGGTAGAATAATAAAGTGTTTCACCTCTCCTGAATCCGCCCTGATGAAATTTTCGAAGTGATTATGAAGGATGGAGTCAAACAGTTGGAGATCAGCAACCGTGGAAAGGCGCCATCGAAACATTGAACGTAATTCAGTTATTAGAGCCTAAAATTATCGAGAAATTGTATCAAAAGTGTCCGGTCTGAAAGATTATTGGCTCATACATCGTTGAAATCCTCTTCAGGGTAGTTGCCCAGCCTTTCAATGAAGTTGAGGATCATTTTTGGAGTGAAATTATAGTGAACTTGTTTGTCTACTGTAAAGTTTAGCTGGAGCTGTAATAAAGCGAATTTTATTATATATTCAATTTGCAATTTGTTAAAGCATTTGCAAAATATTTGTTCTTGTTGAAAAACTGCCAGAATAATTGCCACAATGCCATTAAGCAAGATTATCTCGGCCAATTCGTAAGAGAACACAGCATTCTTGTATTTCGGATTTTTGCTTTTGCCTCCTGAGTGATAAGACTCAACCCTGGTTTAAGGAATATTTTGTACAAAAAATCAATTCAACTAAAATAAAGTGTTTGTATAATTTTCTATTCTATTCCATTTGACATTGATAGTTACATATTGTTGAGGCCTGATTTGATTATGCTTCAGGTTAAAGTTACATAATTCGACAAGTCCTCACACGACTTCCTCACGGTGGCCGCTGGAAACTGACTTCGGGCGGGCCAAGTGTGTGAAGGGCCGGGCTGGGAGTAGGCTCATCCAACTGACGAGGATCTCTTTGCTTACTGGTCATGTGTTAGGGGCGAGTGGATCTGGCGGGGGACAAGCCGAAGTAACAGTCCGGGGATCATCTTCTCTGCACTGGAGAAGGTGCAAAGCGCTTCGTGGCCAATGAGGAGCTTGGTCCTTACTATGCGAATTCTGAATACTTTGGCTAAACTGGGGTGCCAGGGTGAACATTCTTCCCGGACTACTCGTGGGATCAGAACATGGACTCAGTTAACAAAATACGAGATAACAAACAGACGGAAGAAGAAAAGGTGGTGATGCCAGGCAGATTAACGGAGAACGAGCTGCTGGCATCCAGCCAGGAGTCAGTAGCGCCGAGAGCAGTACAATCGGGGCCGGGCGTAGCACAGTTATGTTGAAACCAATCGCAGCGACTTCCCGTAAGGACCCTCCGCAGCAAGACGGAGCGACAAGAACGTCGGTCACCTAAGAGCCAGTACCAGAAGGCCATGCATATTCTCAGCAAGATTGCTAAGAATAAGGAGGCCGCTATTGTCGACGAGCGAGATGAAAAAGACCTCAATGAATACCCTGGCGATTGTTGAGAAATATACCAGCAAATGCATGGCAGAAGAGCAGAAGACGAAAGCCACCGCTCTCAAACGCAGTTGATCTCAAAACGAGGTCAAGCGAAGCCACAAGCGGAGCAGAGCGGGCAAGAGTAAGGACGGTAAGCAACCTCTGGAGAAAAGTAAGCAGCAATAGTCAGCCGATTAGTCACGAACTGCGAAACCTTTCAGTGACGTGGCGAGGAGCCACTTATGTGTGGCGCTGGTGGATGGGAATTCCGCTAGCGGCAAACTAGCGCCGGAGGTTTGGACCAGTGTGAGGCCAAGCTGTCGGAGATGGTCATTGAGCATCTCCTGGACGGTAAAGGCAAACACATGGGATCCATTCCTCTCAGGTGGTCCGTGGGTTCTATGTTATAGCTTGCGAGGACCACTACTCCTGGGACTTCCTTGGTTCGTACGTCGCTAAGATCAGCGATGCCTGGGAGGGCGTAAAGCTCAAAGTCATCCCCTACGACGACATTCCCAAGAGACCGGTCGCTCGCATTTAGTTGCCGAAGATCCACATGGATAAGGACAAGCTCGTCCAATCCCTGGGCCTTTAATACCCCAGGATTCCCATGGACAACTGGGTAGTTAGCAAGGAGGAGGGACCCCAGGCAAAAAAGCTGGCCTTTTCTGCTCCGTATAAATGGAGGGTGCCTCTAGGTGCTGGAAATGGTAGAGTATAAAGTGCGCTTCGGAGTCAGGAACGCAAAAGGGGAAAGTAGTGGAGGAGATGAGGATCGACGATCCGACGGGCATCGACGAACCTTCCACCTCCACCTCCAATGCAAGGCATACGCTTCATTTGAGCCATTCTTTGATTTTATTATTAACGCAAATTTATCGGTGTGTAACAGGGGGAGTACACCAACCTTCCATTTCCCCAGCTCAGAGAACTGTGACGGTTGGAAGGAAGACCTTGATAGCACTCTACTAACCGACAATGGAATTCTTAGGCAAGCTTGGCACAACAGACTGGAGTCAAAAGTTGGGCCTCTGGAAAAGGCATTCTATACCGTCTTTAAAGTCTCGTGCCCTGCTAAATACAAGAAGACACTGCCACCGTGGTGGAATGAAGATGAAGAAGAAAGTCTCATAGCAGCTGCGAAGGTAAGGCATGCTTTACATGATGATTAACATTCTGGGTACTGCAGCTGTCGGCGAAAAATTGAACAATCGAAATTCTGTAAGTGATTCCTAATTTTGAGGAGAAACTATTCAAACGGGAATTGGGAAGGAAAATCGAACCACGTGTGGAGCAAAGTTCTGCTCATTTGCAATTTTATACCTCAGGAAATCCACCAACGTCTAGATGGTTTCGCGGAGTTATCTTCAAATGCATTGGTGATCTCCATTGGTCGACAGACTAAGTCGGGAAGATAATTAAAAGGTATATGAATCGAATGCCAGGGATCGATAAGAATGAGTTATACCTTGCGGTTTGAGAAGATTGGTCGATGAAGCTATGAAACACCTACTGCTGACAATGATAGGCGAAATTCTGGAGATTCGGCTGTCATATTGAAGCTGATAAGGAGGCTTTGTAAAGAGAAAAAAGTTACAATAGGAGCTACCTTTTTCTTGACAGCACAATTAGAATGTAAGTTCAACATTAGGTTAAGTATTCGGGTCGGTTTTTGTAACCAAATTGATGAAGAAATTTTTGTGTGATTTTTTGACGATCCAAGTTTGATGTTTGGTCTATATGCAACCAAAGATGATATACTCCTTGATGGAGTGGAATTTAGATCCGCCGAGTATGTTGAGTGTACCACCGCCGGAGGCACCCTTCTTTGTTACTATTTTATACATGAATTTTTAGGAATGTTACTAAGGAGCAGGTTTGACGAGCCAGAAATAGCTCAAAAACGGGGGAGGCCTTACATTGGATGGGGTGCAGAATTTGGTACGAAAAATTTTCCAGTACACACGGCGCATAGTTTAAATCAGGTTATTTTTTGGTCGGAGAAGTTTGCGCTTCCCCTCAATGAGGGGATTACTTATCTTGTGCTTAAAAAACATGCGGTAGAGAATCAACACACAGTGTCGATTACTTCATTGTCAACTCTCTACGAATTCATAACGTCCACTATTTGTGGAAGGGTCAAAGTGCATTTCGAAATGAATAACATTTGGTCCGGGGAGCGGAAGCGTTGCCGAGTTGGATCAAGGGTTTACAATGAGCAATTCATTAGCCGCTCGGCGGACGGTTGTGTCCTGAAGACCTCCTTATTAAGACGGAGGGGTTATGTGCGCCATCCAGGACGGCATCATCGCCATGCATGCTTATATAGCTCATAATGAAAGATCGAATGGAAAAGAACCAGAGCAGATTATCTGGTTAGGGATTGGAAAAATTGAACTATTTCGTTAATGCTGCCCTGTGATGGCGTCCGTGCAATACCCGGACAGCCATAATGCTACTACTTTGCATACGAGCATGGACTGATCACGGAAACAAGTCAGGTTTACCAATGTGAACCAGAAACAGTACTCGATATTTACGCCATGTATTGGGACCGGCAAGCTTTAAGTGAGCGCCACATTCCAAACAACAAGCTTGACGTTCTGTTAGTTAACAAGATGGGTCACTCCCCAAATATTACTGATATTGAAAGTTGTACTTGGAGAAAATGGTGGGCTATGAGACATTGTCTCGGGAGTCGTAGATGTTTTGGGACCCTAGCACATTTTGGTCCAAACCATACAGAAGTAGAATATAATGCTCCCGGGTTCGACGTTGCTCGAGGAATCTTCCAGGCAGACGGTTGTAGAGTGTTTTAGATTTGGAGTGGGAAAAAAGGTAAAAGGAGTAATCGAGTCACGAAGAAGGAAGGAAGGACTGAAGCGACACCAAATTGGAGGGCCATCGGCTGACGCTGCCTAAATGAAAGAATGTGAGAAAAGAGGAAAACTTCCAGATAATCAACTGGCGCTTAAAAAGAAAGGCTATCTGACCAGTCCAACGAACAGAACTAAAAATTTGGAAGGGGGAAAACGTGTGTTCCAAGTGAGAACGAAAGGATATTGAAGAAAAATAAAAACGGATGGACCGAGGCCATGGATAAAAAGAGGAAGAAGAAACCAAAGGAGCAAGCTCGCTCAAAGACCATTGTAATCTCCAGCTTAGAGAGAACCACGCTATAAGTCCCCGGAAACATGAGACCTGTATACAGTGCAATGATGTCAATGAGGTAACATCCAGAAAAGAAATCTGCGCTGCCTCGAATGGAAACAATTTAAATTGGATGAGCTCAGAGAGGAATCCATCGTGAGCTTGAGAAACGACCACAACGCGACCGCTAGTCGAGGCATCGTAGGTGTAGTCGACCAGTTCAAATTGGATGGGTTGCTTACTGTCTAAGAGCACATATTTCATTAAACAGCTCCTTCACATGTACTATGTTAGTTATGTTAGGACATTTTACAATGCATGTATTAGCGATGATCGGTCCGATCGGTGTTGAGAGTGTGGGGAGAAAGGATATATTGCCAAAGAGGGCGCTAGTGACGCAAAATGCACCAAGCCATACAATGTATGTAGGCAAAAATAAACGGTGTTCAATCTATCCTTATTCATTTTACAGTTCTTTCTTTCTTTTCAAGTCAACATAACCAACTATCATCCGGAGCCGAGCGCTAGAGATTAAGCGGAAAACAAAGCACTGAGCGAAAGTCGAATAAACTTCAACATAGTTTATTTTGTACATTCCCACAGTACATATACAGTACAATGGGAGAAACTTTAAGACCATTTAAGTCCAATATAGTTAGGGCTAATGTTTCGACGTAAGTTGATGAAGTCCAGAATTTTCTCTTCAATTCTCTGATCACCACAAATGCCAAAGACGGTAAGAAGTTTGGAAAGTACATTAAACGGGTGACGGAGTGTTTGGAAAGAGCGATCTGGCCAGGAATCATCGAGAACAGAGAACTACCCTTGATGCAGCCTAGAGCAAAAATAGTTCAGCTGTCCGGGTTCATTAAGGAAATGCACAACGTGCACCATGTTATACAAAATATGGAGAGAGCCGTTGGGGCCCTCTATAATAGGTCGCAGGAGGAGGAAAGGGCACCTAAGCAAAAGCTGAAACGGGCCGTCAGTGTCAAAGGTGTCCCAAATGACACTTACCCATAGTGCCATTGGGATACCACTAATGAATAGAGTATGGGAGACAGATGGTGATCATTTTGGGAAACAGCAGTCGTCAAAGAGGAAACAAAACACACTGTAAGTACCGAAGAACGGAACTAAAAGTACGGAAAGGAGGAAGTTTGAGCGCTTAGTGTAATCGTAGGCGATCGAAGCTAAACCTAAGCGTACCGAAAATGGTGGGTGATCCAAGGTCACTCACAAAAAGACGCAGACGAAATCCAAGGTACAAATTCGCCCAGAGCAACTGTTATCTCCAACAAGGGCAATCTGTCGTACACGGACATACTAAAATAGGTCAAAGCTGACCCCCACCTAAAAGATCTAGGCAGAAATTCGAAGCACCTAGAAAGGCGATCTCATTGTTCGAGCTGAAAAATTCAGCTTGGGCAAAACTGATGGCTTTAGAAACCAAGTTAAGAACTCACTTGGGGAGAATTTCAGGGTATGGACCCAAAAAGACGAAATTTATGTACAGTACTAGGATTTCGACGAAGTAACATCCAGGGGAGAAATTTGCACTGCGTTGAAATATCAATTTCGTTTGGATGGCCTATATGAAGAATCCAGTGTGAGTCTGCGGAAGTATGGTAGTACTCAATCGGCCACAATATGACTACCAGTGAAGGCAGTGAAGAAGCAACCAATGGTAGACAAAGTGTCAATTTGCTGGATTGTCTGCCGTCTGAGAGGGCAAATTTCATGAAAAGCCTTATAGTGGGACATTTCGCCAAGGCATGCACCAACGGCATCAACCGGTCCAATCGAAGCAGAAGGTGCGGGAAGAAAGGCTTTATTGTCAAGGTACCAATAGGGACCCCAATTGCCTGCTGTGCGAAGAATAGAAGGGACGAGATAACCGGCATATGGCCGTAAGTAGCAAATGCCCGAAATGCAATGAAAAAATGACTTTCATTCACATGAACCTCAATCATTACAGGGTCGCTCAGAATTTACTTGAGCAGACCACATCACGATACAGGAACGGTCACATGGCTTATGGGTCACAGAGTCGACTGCTGAAGCGGCGATGTGGGCTTGTGGTAGGCAAGTTATACGATCCCCCGTGAGTCGGTCGACCAGTGGCTTTGTGTGCGCAAAAATAAGTCGGGGTTCATTTTAGTGGATACAAGTCTCACACACTGGGATGTCCAGGCCAGCGTCTCTTGAAGATTTCCACCTCTTTAAAAAAAAGACAGACAATAAACCAACTTTAATAAGGTTCTGTTTTCCACAAAAGCAAAACATAGCAAAGTGAAAGCAAAAATTGAAATTGTGTTGTATTTGTTTATATTACTGTTCCTTATGGGTATTCTGTCCGGGCAAAAAAAAGCGTCACATTTTTGGAACTAGTGCCAATTGTGTGGCATTTCCAGGCACCTTTCCATCCATATTACAAAGTTTGAATAGTTGCTAAAAAGATTATCATTAAACATCGGATCAATTCATCTTACCTCCTCAAAGAATTGCATTAAATTTTCCACGACAGTTGATATCTTCGGAGAACTCTTGAATCGCTCCAAAATCACTTGGAGATGATTATGCACAATTATTTGCATATCCTCTGTTGATGGGTACCCAACAGATAAATAGGAATTTATAGATAAATACCGTGGGGATAGGTTCTGCTTTGAATTATTCGATGTCATTGATGCACAGACTTGAAGACCTGACACATTTATCCATTCAAGTGAATCCGAGTAGAATCCGTTTCTTTGAATCAACTGTAAGAGCAACTCAATAACGTCACTCGTTCCCCATTTATCCACAAACAGTAAGTCGATATTTTTTAAAAATAATAAAATTCGAGACTGTTGCGGTTTGTATTCTCGTCCTTTCAATCCTGATACAAGCAAGCAGTTCTGATGAAAAGAAACGAAGAAAGAGAGCAGAAAAGATATATTATGTATTTGTAGCGAAAAGTTGATCTGGGGGTGGAAGCAGAAAACTGATTTCATAAAGAGATTTCGTTGCATAATCCCTGATATTATTTGCACGAATCAGAAGGAATCTAATGACGGAACAACATTTTGAAATGAAGCCTCATATAAAGTTTTCCACTTCCACAATATACGCTAAGTTTATTAAGTTGGGGTCTTAGCTCAGGCTATTAATATTATTTCGCTTTATTTAAATAGCTAAGAACAACTGCTCCACTATGGTACTACGAATAAAGTGCACAAGATCCAATTAAGGATTAAAACAACTGAACTAACCTGCTTCAAACAATGCAAAATGTAGTTGGGGGTTAATTGTCTGCTGCAGTTCACAACTATTAGTTGGTAGCCTGAAAGTTCCGAAGAAGCTTGTTGAAGCAATATCGTCTTACCGCTTCCGGACGGCCCCACTATGATGAAAGGATTGCAAGAGCCCTCAAGAAAGTTTCGCAAACTATCCAAATATGCCTTGGCTTGCCCCGTTAGAATCAAATGAACTCCATTCCCAAATGTTTGGTTATTGTAGTCAGTTTCGTAGATTTCCACTGTGTCCCGGGGGCTATTAAAATACAAAAATTCCGCTTTCGATGAGTTTGGTACGTAAATATTAGCCATTTCCAGCATTTCATTTGCGAAACTATTCTGCATATCAATGGGGATGTAAGACAGCAAAGTTTTCGTCAGACGGACAATAAATTCATCTTTGCTCCGGCATTTTCTGATGCTTGCCAGTATCGACTTTACTATGCAAACACTCGGCACAATTATCCTGGAAATTAAATATTGCGTTTAGCGAGGAGGTATAACTTGGTTGATGTTTTGATTGGATGGGGTGTTTTCTTGCCTCGAAGCTTCCTTCAGCAAGCTTTGTATTGCGGCATTCAAATATTGGTCCAAGAGTGATTTCAGCAGGTCTGCACTTTCTTCTTGCTTTGTTAGCCAGGACTCGATAAGTGTATCTTGATGCAGGTCGTCTGAGCTGTAGAAACAAGCGTAAAATTAATCAGTGATGACATGACAACATATATGTATGCAGAGGTTCATGAGAGTGCGGAAAAATTACATATATGATATACATAATATCACTTTACTTATTGAGGTATACAAAACATTTTTATATAACATTCAAAAGCCTTCCATTCCCTGAAATCCTTCTTAATAGCGAAATATATGGGAGGCACTCCATAAAGTGAAAAGTGAAAAGGCAAACAATTATTTGGAAGCTTTTTGAATAGAAAAAATTCTCTGTTTGAGATCCGAAGGAAAGGCTGAATCTGCAAATTATTTCCGTCTCATAAACATATTTAAATTTTCTATAAACGTCACTCATGCCAGTCATTCATTCCAGGACAACGTTGCAAAGGAATAAAATAATTTATCTTGGGGCACATAAATAATAGTGAAATTCCCTATGAACATATGCTTCTACCAAAATATGATTGCAATTACATAATAACAGCACTATTGTGCGCATACATACCTTAAATTTATTATTCCCATTCTGGAGATTGTTGCAGGGGAAGCATGCGATAAGTCATGTGTTTCGAATATAAAATTCACATTATCGCGAAATTGTATTCTCCATCCGGACGGTAGTGTTAAAAGCCTGTAAATTACAATGGAAACAACAATCAATGGAAATCCTTGCTTACTTAACATTTCCACTGTCTGCCGTAATTATAAATTCATTCATTTTATTCATTATTGAAAACATAGGCCATAGATCGTTAATCACTTTTTAATATAATTAAATGAATACATTGAAAAGTAATTAAGCGAAACTGATGATTGTCGGAAGGCAGGTTTGTTTACAAGGGTTATGGTGTGCCTGGGGCAGAAAATTCCAATAAGTGCAAAGGAGAGTTTCTCATGAACAGCAGTTAATTAGCTCGCAAAACCCCTTTCGCCCTCTTTATATAATAATAGCTTTATATGATTAATTTTCAGAATGAATTTAACTGTTCAATGAAATCGGATTGACTTTTTTTAAAGCCCGGATCACTTTTTATGCAAAGCGCGTGGTTCATACCTGGATATGTTTATTATGTCATCTTCATTTGCAATTCTCCTCACCTATATTTTAATTCATACTTTTGTCATGGTGTTGCGCAGGGTATGTCTTTTATTCATTTCTTCTTTCAACTGGAGGTTAAGGATATCTCCTGCTTGTCGATAAAAAGGGGTTAGAATTTAGAGTTGGCTTCAGAATGAACGTGTAACAAAGTAGGTGCTGATATCGGCTTCGAAAGGGGTCAAGCTTTGCTTGCATGTTGCTATGAGAATATTGATAAACACCGCCATTGCAGGTGTCTTTATTTCAGATGTAGGTGAAATTGTTGAACATGTTCCAAAAGGACGTCATAAGACCTGGCTGACTACAGAGACGTGGAGTGGGGATCGATGAACGTAAGAAGTAGAGAGCTCCATGTGAGTTGGAGCCATCTCGATACGATGAGCTCCCACCGTGTGACAAATTAAGAGGCGAGGACTGCGACAACGACGGGTCATTGCGAGCCTTTAGTGTCCGGTGCCAACGTTCGAGCATCCCATTGGACTGCGGATGGTATGCAATGGTTCTGAGGCGTTTGAAACCTAGGAGTTTTCCTAACTCCGAGAAAAGAGTAGAATCAAACTGCATTCCCTGCTCCGTCACGATTACGGCTGGTACACCAAAGCCCGGTATCCATTCTGGACAGAGGGCCTCGGCACATGATTGTGCCGTAATGTCAGTTAGAGGTATTGCTTCAGATCAGCTGTCGATGATTGTGAGGCAACTCTTGTATCCGTGCGAGTCTTGCATAGGGCCAATGATGCCGAGGTGGATGGTGTGGAAGCGCTTGGCCAACCGAGGGAATACGCCTGCTTTTTAAGTGCTTGTTGATCTTACAATTCTGGCCTAAGAGTTTGCATCCTTGTTCATGGACGGCCAGAGGAATTTTCCAGCAACTAACTGGTTCGTCGTCTTGATGCCTGGATGCGCAAGATCGTGTACTACGTGGAATATTTTCTTGCGAAAATCGGCGGAATAAATAGTTCTTTTCCGGAGTTTGAGTCGAGGATAGAAGACTGCTGTGTCTGAGGCATCGACGCACACGGCTAGGGGTGCATTTGGCTAAGAAAATATCAGAAATGCAGCATCAACAAGCTGTTGTTTGACGGTTTCAAACGCCTGGATCGCTTCAGTAGATTACATATACTAGCGTGAGTCTCTTGTTTTAGGCTCAGACAAATAAGCGTTGAGAATCGATTGGTGATGAGCGACCTTTGGCACGAAACGACGTTGGAATTTAAGTGCTTCCTTCACCGTTTGGCTTAGGGATCATATGGAGTGGAGAAGACCAACAGCTATTGGAAGCTTTACAAATACCCTGTTTTTTTGAGATTATCGAACTTTTTCTTTGCAACAGATATTTTCTGATCTGACATTGAGAAGATGGGAGAACCGGAAGTGTTGATATGGTGCTGCACATCGTGCTTAATCTGCTGGGAGGAACTATATTCAGGTGGAAATTTTTCCTGGCGACTTTAAAGAGGCTGCGGGGTCTATCAAGGCTTCACTCTGCAACCACCAATAGCCTATAGTGACACAAGAAGTCTGCGCCTCATGTCAGGCCGCCAGAAGTATACAAGTGAATGCCAGGCGAAGTGGAATTGGAACGGATACAGACCTAAAAATGGAAAATGCAGATCTCTGGCGGCTCATTTCCTCACACGATGTTTTCCTTCAGATGTTGTTGTGTTCTCTGGCATTCTTAGGCTAGGCGGGAGTTAGGGAGGAGGTAGAAGTCTTGAATTCTCTAAAAGTCAATATTGCATAGGAACGGAACTAATGCAAGAAGTAAAGACGAAACAATTTCGAAATCGACTGCGACATGGTCGATCTGGTTAGACTCGGCGTGAAACCCAACTGACTCTATGGCAGATCCTGTCCTTGTTGCAGATATAAACAGATAATTCACCCTTGTTATTATGGTAAGCAAGACCATGCCTTTTCTTCTCAGCTCGAGTAAGGTGTTGTCAGAGCCTCCGTTGATATTTACGTCTCCCATTATGCCCCGTGAGTTTGGGTAGAACAATACACCCTAAATCTTCGTTGCACGCCGTTAGAGGTGACTAAAAGGTATACGAATTTGTGTGCATTCATCCTGCAAATTTGAAACTTTATTACTACCGAAACGGTAACCTTCATCCAGATCGAGCAGGCGGCGCGAGATCTTGGGCTGCACATCAATGAAGGCAAGACAAAATATATGGTGGCAACGTCAGCACCGAAGACGAATCAACCAACAACATCAAATCGCACTGGTCAAACACAAACACGAAGAAGAATAAGGATAGGAGAATACAACTTTGAGACCGTTGACAATTTCTCCTATCTAGGGTCGAAAATCACAACCGATAACAACTACGATGATGAAATCCGCGCACGGTTGTTGTCAGCCAACAGAGCCTATTTCAGCTTACAAAGACTGTTCCGCTCGAAACGTCTCACCATAGGGTCAAAGCTCTTACTGTACAAGACTATGATCTTGCCAGTCCTCATGTATTCCTCGGAAACTTGGGTTCTTAGCAAGAAAAATTGCGAAATCTTGGCCGCGTTCGAGAGAAGAATCTTCCGAAGAATTTTTGGCCCCCTACATGAGGATGGACGATTCCGTAGCCTACACAATGACGAAATCTATGAGCGATACCATGACCGTACGGTTGTGGATAAAATCCGGCTCAATAGGTTACGGTGGGCGGGTCACTTAATCCGTATGGATGAAGATGATCCCACCCGGAAAGTCTATAAGGGCAATATCTATGGTAGGAAAAGAAGACGAGGCAGACCCTGCCTAAGATGGAGCGATGGCGTGGGCCAGGACGCCAGACAGCTTTTAGGGATATCGAATTGGTGGACCTCGGCGCAAAACCGGGATGTCTGGAGTTCCTTATTAAGGCAGGCCTAGACCGGATACCGGTTGTTGCGCCGTTGATGATGATGATGATGATGAAACGGTAACAGCACCTTGAATAGGGGCTGAACTAACGACCACGCCCTTTGGCTATCGAAAACGAAGTATGATTGGTTTCTGGAATGTGCGCACGCTCCTCGACAATGGTAACCAGGGTGTCCCGAATGCTCGCGTTTTCCAACTTAAGCGGGAATTCCAACGATATAAGCTGAACTAGTAGATAAATTAAGATATAGTAGATTTGGGAGTTGTCTTCTGAATGTCCGTAACAGGAGAGGCGCTAAGATCGGCCTCGAAAGGCATGACCATCTGATGGTCGCTAACGTTCGTGTTGCGTTTGGAAGCTGCGACCCCCAATTTGTATGAACCCGCTGTCGTTCGACAGTGGCCGAGCTATCTTGTTGATCGGACGGCAGAGACAGAGTTATTCGCTTGAAAATATCAATGAGCATTGAGCTGCCATTCACCTTTTCTCGGGTGCTACACAGTTCGTCGGCTACGTCCCAAAATGCGTCATAAAATCTGGCTAGCTTGTGGAATCTTGGAAGCGGATCGATGAACGGAAGGAATTGAAAGCCTTATTGACTACGAGTGATGGTGGGTGCGATGTGCTCGAATTCCGACACCGAACGAAATCCCGAGAAGTTGAGCATAGTGGTCGCCGTGACAAGAGAGAATTAGCTATTGTGCTGATCAAGGAAGCGGAATATGTCGCACAATCGCTTGAATACTTTTAATACCATCTTTCGATGGTTCAGTGAAGGACGTCAACGGTTAACCTCTCATCCACGATGACGAGCAACTGAAGAGATAGAAAGAAGACTTCACCACGGTTCTTAACCGTATTACCATCCGGTGAGGTTCCTCCTCTTGCGAATGAAATGGCTACCATAAAATGCGGATATGGATTGTTCTTCCAAGCAGAAGACGATCTTGACGATCAATGCACTCACTGGACTTGATGGTCTCTCCAGAGACATGTTTCGAGTATGATAATTGGAGGGGCACCTGCGTGCTTCCTGCCTTTCCAAAGATAATAGCTAAAATAATCCAAAGAGCAGGTTGGTTTCCACTCCGGATCCCCATGCACTGATTAGATCAACACCTTACGGATCATTTTGAAAAAGTGCGCCTGAACAGGGAGTTTATCTGGAGTACTCTACAAAGGAGGGGCATTCCGGAGAAACTAGTAACTATCATTGGAGCGACATATGATGGCGCAAAGTGTTACGTACTGCACCGAGGTAAATCTCATAGGATTTTGAGGTCCAAAATGGAGTCCGTTAGGGTTCCATCCTATCACTGACATTATTTTTTCTTGTTACCGGTGACGTTCTTCGTGCTGCTTTGCCCGGATGACGTGGAGGAATTCAATGGACCATGACATTTTTTCTCAAACAAGTCGACTACACTGATGGCGTATGTTTGCTCTCTTACCGGATCATTGACCTACGCTAAATGGCTCTGGGTTTGAAAAAAGAGGTAAGTAGTGTTGGACTGGAGTGTTGGAACACCAACAAAATCAAGGTTCTCAGTCTGATGGGTGATCGCGCTCTCCCTATGTGCATTAATGAGGAAAGCATCGAAGGCGTCAATCAATTTTCGATCAAAATATTTAGGGAGCGTGGTTTCTGCGGACGGTGATACCAAACTAGATGTTGCCCGACGCATTAATAGTGCTAGATCCGCGATTGCTGCCCTGTTTAAAATCTGGAAATGGAGTTATCCCAACACCAAGATCAAGTTGAGATTGTTTTTTGCTAGTGTTCTTTCTGTGTTGTTATATGGGAGTAGCACGTGGAAAGTGTACTCCACTATTGCCCACAAGCCAAAAGCTTTCGTGAATGTCTGTCTACGTCATATCATCGGAGTTGGCAGGCCTGACATTATCTCAAACGGAGAACTTGGTCGCCGCGCAGGCCTGGCACTGGTATGCAAAGGATAGGAAGACGGAAGTGGCAGTTGATAAGTCACACATTCAAGGGGGCCTCGTCAAGATGGTCGAGACAGTGGGTCAGCTCAAGGGCACTTGGCGCGAAAGATTAGAGGAGGAGTGCGTTCGGGAAGTCGTGGGGGTAACATGTAAAGGCGATGGGGCGTAGGTGTGGTTGATGCGCTACACAACACAGGGGTGAATAGGAACCACCGATGTGATTACAATTTAAGTTTTGGAAAGTTTCTTTATTAAGAAATAATAGTCCGAGTGGTAGTCCTAGTCCATAGGCGATGTTTCCCCAAAGAAATTCGAGAGTCACGATCCAGGCTGCAACTATGGATAAACAAACAGGTTATACATTCTAACTGCAAAAATAAAGATACAATTACGTATCATATGTGTTTTCTGATCCATACTTAGGACATCGTGGTTACATACTCAGTGCATTGCTTTAATAGCAGCATGCTTGGTAGCAAAGATTGAGTGTTCGCAGGTATTGTAGCTGTTGTCCCTACTTTGAGGGCATTGAAAGATTCTTTGGGGCTGCGAAAAATATTCAAGTTATTTCCAAGCAGGTCAACAGAACAGGTCAAAATAAAATTGGGTGTTGAAAACGCAGGAGGCAAAAATTTAGCTTTTAATATTTTTTAATAATCTTAGTTTGCGGACTGTAGTTAAGTCTGCACGTTAAAATGCCGTTTACTTGTTTTCATTAAAGTGTTCGCAGCGCCCTCTAGCGTGGCAGCAGAAAAACACCTTTTTTTGGAGATGGGTGTATAAATTGTTCTGTATTTCAATAATGAACCTTGTTATTGGGCTGGAAAAATTATTAAGCATGCTCAAGATATTAATAAATCTATGGTGAAAAATTCGAATTTGTATTTTTATTCAGTTCTTCACAAAAAATTTCTAAAAGAAGCCAAAAAATGGTCTTCACACGGGATGACCCCCTTAAGAAGGGCTCTCATAGACGCAAAAGAGAGGCAGAATTTCAAATAAAAGGTCTCGATACGTACTCTTCAAAGTAGGCCGTGGTTTTGATATTGGTTGTATAGGGGAGGGCTGTGGAGGTTCTAAAGGAGCACCCATTTTTAAAAACAGCCCATTGGGGACTGCTCCGTTAAATTTTGCAGTAATATAGGAATACCACTCTGGAAAATTTGGTGAAAATGCTACTATTATTAACAAAGTTGTAGTAGTTCAAAGTTACCTATTTCATGTCAAATTACTGCTCTCTAAAAGATAAAATGTGAGTATCACGTTGAATTGAAAACTGGATATGTTCAAAGCATGTAGATTTTGCAAATGGAAGCATCGAATACTCAAATATTCTTATATAGAAGTCCCTAAAATTTCACACTTGACGCACTGAGGTTCCGGTTTCTGATTTCTGTATGTTAAATAAACAATAGAATGCGAATAGGAACAAGGATTTTGTTGCATAAAAAAAATTTAATAGTATGTATTATTATATGTTGAGCATAGCTTCACCAAGAAAGGCAGTTGACGACATCAGCGAGCTTCACATCGTGCCTCCAATTCTCTCTTTTTTTAAAACAAGTCAGAATACCAGAAGCTGAGAGCTTCGGGCATAAATGTTTTGTGTGAGAAATTTCCTATGCACGTTTTTCCATCCTAAAAATTCAAAATATTCCTTGATATATCCTACTCCACCGTTTACATGAGTTCAGTTTATATAGTAATATAGGCCTCAGGTTGCGATAAATTCATGTGAAATAAAAAATTTTGGCCTTCTATAACTTTGTTAATAATAGTTGGATTTCCAGAATTGTGTTTTATATTATTACTTATAATGGTACCAAATTGTACTTCAAGGATGAACCCGCGGGGGTTTCCGGATAAATTTGCGAAATATGGTAATATGCTATTATTATCGAAACGTGATGCATTTTGAGGCCTAGGCTTTTGTACGGATTTTGGCTGAATAGGCTCCGAGAACGAGATTTGTTACACTTTTCGCGATATACATTTTGAGTCCTCTGTCCCCTACGTTTCATCCAACGCCAGAAATAAGACCAGTTTCGAAAAGTATTAATTAAGCCCTTCCATTTGATACCCCACACGACCAAACCATGTGAAAAAATTTTGCAAAGGCATTTGGAGATCAGATACCAAACCCACAGATACGTTGTCACTAACTTTTGTGACAACTGGCTTAGCCGATTCCGAATAAATCGATTGCGCCAGACAAACAGACAGACGGATAGATAGACAGATGGACATTGGACCGATTCTAATAGGGTTTTGCTTTACACAAAACCTTAAAAAAGCCAGTTTCGTATTGTTACTTCACCCAGAGAGTCTAATATACCTAGTTTTCGTTATTAATTTGAAAAACGCTATAAAGGAAATCTCAACTCTTACTTGTTATCATCTAAAACTGAATTCAGGGCTTCTATCCATTCGGGATCAACATCTCCATCACATATAATCCACGATGAAATATTAGCTGGTTCTGAACTGACAGTGGCTGCTACTGATGTTAGAACACCATCGGTCCATTGGCGCGTATCAGGGTCAAGTTTTCCCAAAAGCTGAACACGGCTCATCGATTTTGGACTGATCACATATGACCGCACAGTTTTACCTTCTGTTATTAAAGCATGTCGAAGAATAGAAATTAGGGTTGACTTTCCAGAACTGGGTGGCCCAACAATTACAACCCCCATACGCTTTGTAAGTTGCTCACGGAGTTGTAGACATTTCGAGATTTGTTTCCGATTTTCTTGAAGGCCAAGTGCTGACATAGATTGCTCCAAAATTGTTTGAAAATCGGAAATATCACTGGAATCTAATGTCACTTCTGGAAATACATTTTCTAAGAGAGTGTTGAATCTGAAAAGATGAGAAAAATAAAAAACGATTGATACCATAGTACCTTCTAAAGAAGTGGAAATTGATACCTTCGACTATCTGAATTGTTAAGTTTCGACATTGTGTTAGATTTAAGAGCGCGTACAGCAATTTTCATTTCACTAGTCTCATTTTGAATTCCCAAATTTTCTCGGATTTCCCTTCCGCAAGCTAATAAAATTGTTTTCAGTTCCCTTAAACCCCAGTCATAATGCTTCTGAGCAGAAAGTGTTTTCTGAATGAGATCGAATAGTTCGACAATACGATTGCCAATTTTATCAGCCTCTTTGAATCCTTCAACGAAAAGCATAACCCGGAGGATTTCTCGTGGCTCTGGCTGTTGCATAACTATTGGCCGGAATAAAGCCTGCAAATTTCCAGGTAGTTGTTGTCGTCCGCCATATTCTTCTCCAGCTGGATTCAGTGTGACAAATATACCGCAATGTTGGCTTAAGGGAACCTTTAGAACAATACATAATTTATATATTATTACAGGTTTGCTACTTCTGGCTTTTATATAGAGTCCAAAGAATAGATTAAGCAAAAGGAAAAGTGAAAATCGTAACTAATAATGAAAAGCCTTACAGTTTTCTCCAATATTTCAACTTCTTTAGATTTTTCTTTCAGTGCAGTTTGGATTGGCTGTATCAACATTGAAATAGCAGAAAGAGTTGCCTCTTGCAACCGGTTGAATTCGTCGAAGCAACCCCATGCTCCACACTGTGCCAGTCCTGTTAATATTAATCCCATGGCCTCCGCATCTAAGTTCTATAAAAAATCATACAAATATTCACATTTCATCCGGTTTTTCTTAAATTTACTTACCTCATCACAGTTAAATACCAAAACCAATCGTCCCAGCATTCCACCCAAAGCTTTCACACATTCAGTCTTTCCTGTGCCAGCTGGCCCAAAAGGATTTCCTCCCAATCCTAAGTGCATCGCCTGCGTCAGAGTTAGATAGCATTTATGTGTCAGCGATGTGTGGACAAGCTTATTCGGATTTCCAAGAAACTCGTAAGAGTATTCGAATTCGGCATATCCCATTTTGATAACCACTTTCGACTCTTTGTTCAAATAGAATTTGATTTCCTGAAGCCAATTCCAGTCGCTCGCATTGGTCACATTCGCTTCAACTAGATGCTCCAGAATAGTTGCGTAGTGGACTAGATCTAACAATAAACCGCGAAGTTTAATCTGAAGAAGTGAATTCTGTGTCTGATTCTTCATAGAAGCAAATTTAGAAATCTCATCGCGAATAGATTTTAGTGCGGAAGATAGTGACATTGAGGAGATTGCTCTTTCGGTTTGCTTCGTAAACTGAATCCCTCTCGCGACACAAATGACTTGCATCGGATATTTGTTCAGAGCTTCATTATTTAGCTCTCCAATTTGAGAACAGTTGATTATTTCATTCTTTAGGGTTTCCTGGATGGATTGAACTAGCTGGTTCAACCAATTCTCAATTGCTCCTGTGATTTCAACCGGCTTGGCCAAATACACTGAGTCCCCTTCCGCAGTGCATGCTTTAGTAATGATCAATTTGTTAACTGAATCTTCGACGACTAAGGAATGGATTCCCGGAAATAGTTTGCTGATATGCTTTTGGATGATTTCAGGCTTAGATGCCTGCCCTAATATTTCTAGAAGGTCATCATCGCCAATGAAGTAGAATCTCGGGAAAGCATTTCTTTTGCCCTAGAAACAGGTTTACTAAATATTACCGATATGTTATTTAGGTGAAAACAAACCATGATATAGGAAATTAACGTATTTTGACATCGGGAAAGCTGGTTTTCTAGGGATGCTATTATTGAAGAAATGTTGTTGATTTTGAGGACCGATAAGACTCGGTTGTCGCTGTAAATTTCTCGCATAATATATTGAAAATCTTTATCAATTCTGCGGAATAAAGCCTCTTCATTTTTCAATGTGCCTGCTCCAAAGACTGGTTCAAGGTAGACCCACCTGTAAAAATTTGAAGGCTATTAGCATCTTTAGAAATTGAATCTGGGAAAAACAAGTCAGAATACCGGAGACCGCTTTATATGATGATGACATCATGCACGTCTTAGATTGCAATCAGTTCATATAAAATACAAAATACTCTTTATAATTTGGTAGGATGACCTTAGGGCGATTTTCGGGTAAATTTCCAAAATATAATAACATGCTATAATTCACTTTATTTGGCCAGATGTCGGAATGGGATGTATTTTGAGCCCTGGTTTTAGTTAGACTTTTCTGATGAATAGGTTTTGAGAACGGAACCTGTTTCACTCCCCATCCCCTACCCTCAAATTCAACAATAAATGGATTATATGTAAAGGGATTCACAGACTACACCTTACATCAAATTTCGTGACAATAGGTGCAGCGGTTTCTGAGTAAATCGGGTGTGACAGACATGCAGAAAGATGATAGGAACTCGAATAGAGGTGATAACTTAGCGGTGGACCGCCTTCGAGACGAAAAACAAATGTTTGGACTAAAGTGAAGAGAAAAGGAAGCCCACATATTGATCAAAGCATTTTCACATCTGAATGCCGTCCTCCTACCGGCGGTTTCAGTATTTATTGAAGGCGGGATATGGGGTTAGTGATAGACCTCTCTTTTATCAGCGATACTTTATCTCAGGATCTCCAATGGCAGGTGGGCGAGGAATATACGCCCAGCGACCATCAGGCTATTATCATCCGGATGAAACGTAGGACAGGAGGAAAACATAAGAAGAAGAAAGAAATATGCATTAGCGGGTTGGTCATCCAAGAAACTTGATAAAGAAATGCTTGAAGAAATACTATTGCAGGAGATGGATTGAACTTCCATGCCAAACCGCACTATATTCAAGAAACTAATACTTAACTTCTGGTGGAATACCGAAATTGAGCAACTTCGTAAAGTTTGGCTTAAAGCCAGGAGACACAGCCAACTCAGCAGAAACCGACCTGAATCTGAAGAATTGCACAATCGATATAAATAGGCGAGGAAAGAACTTCAAGCAGCCATATCTAGAAGCGAAACTGAAGAGACTATGCAAGGAAGTGGACTTCGACCTATGGGGAAGTGCATAGAAGCCAGTCATGGCATCAACACAGTGGCTCCCTTGCATATGGCTATTTGTAAGGGGGATTGCGGGCTAACTCCACTTAACTTGAAGGTCAGACCAAGAGCATATTAATGAAAGGAAGTCGAAGGGAGGAATTTATGTGTGCATTCAGGACGGCGTGGTCGCCTTTGGATGTCAAGAAAGAGCGGATGGAGACTTTGGACCATCTCATTTTTGGTTGCCTTAACATGGCACCTGTGCAATATACGAACGGGCATAATGCTGTTGATCCAAGCATGTGTAGATCGCGGGAATATGTCCGCCCCTCTTGCACCTTCTCACATCGGGTCAAGTATTAACAACAATTAATTTTTGTGTAGGAATGAGTAGTACTGAGCCATCTACTTAGTGACGGATTGCACTAATTTGGGAAGCAATTTGCCCCTTCCGTTTGGTGCACGGATCACTTTTTTCTTGGGCATGTGCCAATAATAATAATCGTTGGCGCAATAATCCATATTGAATCAGGGCCTTGAAGTGCGTTAGAGGACTTCATTCAAGACCGTACCGGTACACTACAGTACATTGTAGGAAGCAATGTGGTCAGCATTGCGCTCCCCCGAGATTATTACCCTGATTTGACTCAGGTATTCACAGCTTGGTCGTCTGGTATTCGACATCCAGTCACGACAACAAATCCTTCTGCCCCCAGTGGGATTGCCAATACCAGTGTGCCAATACTTTCGGGAAATTTCCGTGGCTGGTCGGTTTTGATCGCAGGCGATCAACGCTACCTTACGTCTATACCCGAGAGCAAATAATCACCTGTAGCTGCTTTCGATCACAGTGCTCTGCAAGGTGGAGGCGCGAGGCAGCGTCTGACGAGATCGATTTTACCCTGCGATCAAAACCGACTAGTCACAAACATCCTTTGATATTGCTAATAGTTGCAAAAATTGACCGATTGAACTGCTAGGGTTAGGGTGACGAAGGGTGAGTTAAGCGTTGTTACAAACGATAAATGTAGATGGATGACTTGTTCGGTATTTTCCACTTCGATTTTTTCCAGCTTTGGTTATTGATATTAAATAATCGCAAGTATCTGAAAATCTGTGAAAACTTTCTAGGCATTTGCTGGTTACGCTTGGGACTACCTTCCCGATAAACTGTTGCTGTTTTGACAGCGAAAATTGGATTTTGCTGTCGGTTGGAGTTCGAGACAAGATTAACCGGAGCAGAGAGGTGACTCTTCTCAATTTAAAGAAACAATTATTAATAAAATTAAATATAAAGAAAAAAATAAAGTGTTTAAATCACAATTGGTGACCCCGATCAAGAAACTACAGAAGCGGACCATTCGTGCCAACACACGTACGCAGTAAAGTGTTGTTCAGAGCAACGACAAAGCAAGAATCATTCAAATTGGAAACAAGCCGGCGGAAAACAGAATTCTCGGATCGAGCGCTCGTGCCGTGAAATGAAGAAAAATACAAGTGAATTTCCACGACGGCTGGTTCTCTCGAGTATTCTCCAGGTTTTCAAAGTTCGTCACTGAAGGCCAAATATAAGAAAGAAGGGTGGAAGAAGATCAATTTCCTACGAGCTTAAGTACTCCGATGAATTTTGTGTTCCACTTGCGCGTTCTTTCTCTTGGGTTGTTCGTTTCTGCTAACGAAGTCCTTAGTACTTACCGTGGCCGTCGGATGCCGCCGTTTTGGTGTAGGCGCCGGGCAATGTGGCTCATCCAATTCTAGGCCGGAGTCACAGCGGATACAGTGCGTGTTAATTACGCGTTGGTCGGCCTAGACGAGGAGACAGTTGAACTTGTCTCCGACGTCTTCGAGGACTGCTCTTGTAGGCAATTAAAAGAGCAACTCGTAAGACGTAGCGTCAGTAAATGAGATCGGGACCTTCGGCAAGTACCGGGGTATGCTGGTACCATCGTAGGTTCGCTGAAAAACTAAAAAATGAACCAGCCCATGCAATTTCTCACTAAATAAATCAGACTTGCCGAGAGTTCTGGCGACTGCTACCTGAAGTGCAGCACCACGTCGCCTCAAAATCAATACAGCCGCTGAAGTTTTGGTTCTTCCCCTATCCCAGTATCATAAGTTAACACCACATTTATTGAAACTCGCGGCAGCAAATTCTTCCTCGAGCCGGAAGTATAACTCCAGGCAGGTCTGAGTTTAGAACTTCGACGAGCGTTTCCTTGGCGATTTCCTGTGCCACTATGAATTGCTAGTGGAGATACATAACAAGTTCCTCATTGACCCCACAACTTCCCTTAAGTTGTCATGGAAAATCTCATCCTGCTTACCTAACATTATTTCCATAGTTTTTGAAGACGTTACCAACGCAAATATTCGAGAACTTCTTCACAAATACTGAAAAATCACTACCGAGCGTAGTCTCTCTGAACCCGTTAACCATTATGTTCCGAAATACATCAACACTACTGGCTCTGCTTTTTCTCTAAGGTGCATCCATTACCACCGCAGAAGCTCGCAGTTGCGCGGAAAGAGTTCGAAGAACTTCTTCACCATCATCATCAACGGCGCAACAACCGGTATCCGGTCTAGGCCTGCCTTAATAAGGAACTCCAGACATCCCGGTTTTGCGCCGAGGTCCACCAATTCGATATCCCTAAAAGCTGTCTGGCGTCCTAACCTACGCCATCGCTCCATCTTAGGCAGGGTCTGCCTCGTCTTCTTTTTTTACCATAGATATTGACCTTATAGACTTTCCAGGTGGGATCATCCTCATTCATACGGATTTTTTTTTTTTTTTTTTGACCCGCCCACCGTAACCTATTGAGCCGGATTTTATCCACAACCGGACGGTGATGGTATCGCTCATAGATTTCGTCATTGTGTAGGCTACGGAATCGTCCATCCTTATGTAGGGGAACAAAAATTCTTCGGAGGATTCTTCTCTCGAACGTGGCCAAGAGTTCGCAATTTTTCTTGCTAAGAACCCAAGTTTCCGAGGAATACATGAGGACTGGCAAGATCATAGTCTTGTACAGTAAGAGCTTTACCGCTATGGTGAGACATTTCGAGCGGAACAGTTTTTGTAAGCTGAAATAGACCCTGTTGGCTGACAACAACCGTGCGCGGATTTCATCATCGTAGCTGTTATCGGTTGTGATTTTCGACCCTAGTAGGAGAAATTGTAGGATAGGAGAACTTCCTAAGCAAGGTATTTGCAGACCTTCAGACGGTTGTTAGTCTTTGCTTTTCACATGGCCCCTAAATCCAATGGCGAATTGGCTCGTGGCGAGTACAGCCGTCAAAATGCTCAGACGATTCCTGACCGTTACCTCGTCCACGATTTTGCGCACATTATCGCAAACTGTCGTACTTTCTCGACTTTAGATTTAGTCAAGGCATACCATCAGATCGCTACAGGTCGCGAAGGTATTTTGAAATGGCAATGATGTTTTGGTCGCGTTTTCCTCTGAGTCCGAGCATTTGGAACACCTCGAGTGCATTTTTCAATGTCTCCTTGCGGTTGGTCTGGTTATTAATATAGAGAAATGCAAATTCCAACAATCTCAGATAAGATTACTCGCCCACCTGATTACCCCTGAAGGCATCCAACTGGACCCAGCCAAGGTGCAAGCGATTTCCAAAAACAGTTAAGGATCTGAGAAACTTTTTGGGCCGCTCGCCATCAATCAATCCTTAACGCCTTCTTGTCTGGGGCCGAAAACCAAAGACTCCCGTCTAATTGTGTGGTTCCCTGAGGCTATCCAGACGTTTGAGACCACCAAGCAACAGCTGATGGATGCTGCATTTCTGGCATTCTTTTAGCAAGACGCACCCCTAGCCGCATTCGTTGATGCCTCAGACATTGCCGTAGGTGCTGCTCTTGATGAAAAAGCGAATCAAATCTGGCAGCCGTTGAGCTTCTTTTCCAAGCAGCTGCTAGGTGTCCATCGATTTTCCGACAATCGCCGAGGCGCCGAGGCTACTAACTACAAATACACATTTATGGAGTTTCCAATCTTTGGTTCAACAAAGACGAGATTTACTGATCATTTTCCGGATAGAAATGAACCCCTTTTCCCCAGAAAAAGTAAAATAATTTATGAAATTGTAGGTAGATAGCCCTCCATTCTTACTTTAAATGAAGTTATCACCAGATAATTATGATCTCCCCTACTTACAGAGTACAAAGGCAATGAACGGTATAAATGGTTGGCGTTTTTGCTTGTATGCATCCAATGTTATAGTATTTCAATTACTGAAAAAAAAAATACTTTTCTACTCCAAGGAAAACTACGATTTCGAGAGCACCTGCAATTATAAAAACAAAGGATGATCCAAACACATCTGAAACCAAACCTTTTCTCATTCTTGCTAAACAACACTCAAGGAGTAAACCTAACTCGACGCAGTGTTAACTTGCTGGTTAAACGTTGGTATTATTTCAATCTTCTGGTAATTATAATCACGCTCCCGAAATTTTTGATCTTTTCAAACAAAAATCGCCTGTTTAACCCTAATGAAGAATACTCCCCTACAAAGGGCTATTGTTGCCAGTATCAATTTGCAACCCTGTCCATCTTGGTATTACTCGCTATCTTTTCTTATTAGGGCTTCAGCTTCATAGTTGGGTCCTTTGGGAATGTAAATTTATAATTTTTACTTACTTCCGTTGAGCCTGGCTTAAACTTGTCAGGATATTATCAAGACTATTTAGTCGGTGCTCCCAGATTTCTGCTTGATCAGCAAATGTGTCAAAGGCAGCCGAATTCTTAGCAGACTGCAGTAGTGACTGATTATCTCCGATTTTATTCAAAACTTCTTGTGTATCTTTTAAAAGAGGAACATTGACTCCTGCAGAATTTGTATGACTTGTCAGTTTTAAAGTAGCAGTCACTGCCCATTGATCAAGTTCGTTGAGAGCTTGTCTTACAATTTGCTCAGACGACGCTTGTCGAACTAAGTTCTGAAAAAATAATTTTATGATTCGCACTTCAGAGAATTCGAGCCACAAATATAATTTCCTTACATGAATTTCATCTGAATTTCGAATTAAACCGGATGCTTGCTTCAACAAATCCCCAAGACAAATCATATGTGCTGGCTTGTGTTCGATGTTCAAAATTTGAAAAACTCTAGCCCAATGCCTGTCAGTTAATGAGTCTGATTGCAGCTGCTGTAAAACTGGTAGTGCCGCTTGATACTGCTCCACAGACTTCCTTATTCTTGAAGAAGCAGTGTCTAATGACGAATCCACAGATGTTTTCCAATTATTCAGAAACTCGGTGAAAATATAAGGTCGTCGTCTATAAATAGCCCAATCTTCTTTTGAAATTTCTTCTAGTTCTGCTAGGAATGTTTTATAAACTTCCCATTGTTGTCCCAAAGTATTGAGCTTGGCTTCAATTGAGTCGAAAACTTCCTTTACATCTGCTGGAAAATCGGTGTTGAATTTTTCGCATTCCAGAAGGAGTTTGCCTCTTTTTTCCAAAATTGCTTTCCAATGCTGTTGTCGTTCTTGGAACAGTTCCAAGGTTGAATCAGGATTTGATTCCAGTTCTGCGATGGTGGACTCCCAGCGCAACGCAAACTTTTCTGCCTCATCTTTGATGTTTGTGAGTTGCGTAGTTATGTGGTCACGCATGATTTCAACTTGACGCTGAAGGACAACTGAGTGGTTTTCGATAAGAGGCTGGAGCTTGTTCCATTGATTTAGAATTTCACTCAGGGCCGACACACGTTCTTTGCACCATCCAGCTAAACAGGTGTTTTTCCCTTTGACTAGATTTAGTGTTTCTGTGATCTGAATACGGGAAGAAAATATTAGTTCTTAGATTTGTTCCAATTATCGGATATTTTAAATGGTCAATCTCTTACCTTAGGCAGTTCTGCAACTATCCTTTCATATTTAGCGCCTGATTCTGCAATGCCTGCCTCGTCCATGGGGACGTTTTGTAGAAACTGAAGAGATGAATGAAGATACTCTTGAATGATGGATACATCATTTAAGATAGATGTTTTGAGGCTTGTTGATAGTGCTTCCCAGTAACGTCGGCTAATTGCTTCTATATCAGTTCGTAATGGGAGGATGTTTACCACGAAGCAATCGATTGTTTCTTCTGTACTGTAAGGGAAGAAAAGATTTCAACTGAGTTCAGGAAAAATTATATATGAGAATAATAATAATAAACATTAGAGCTCTTGATTCTTTTTAGAAGAGGACCTGGCAACACTTTGGTTACGTATCTGGGTCCAACGATATTTGGTAGCACTCGCGATAGCACTGCCGATGAAGGTGATGCTTTTTTTTAATATATTTCATATGAACTTTAAGTTTAAGCCCATTGTTGAGAATCACTCACAGTATTTGAAATATTCCAAGCTCTCTGGGATTGTCATTAGAATAACTTGATTGGTTCATGTAGGTGTACTTTGCACAATAATCATGATTATATCACCAGCGGAAACGACTATGTACTTTCACTCCTTCTGATAAGGCAGAGGAAGGAGTCCTCTGCGTTTCAGAGAGTTTGGCGAAACAGCCAAAGAACTTCTTAAATTAAGGGAACGAAATCCCAAAACTTATCACTTAGTGGTTCTCCTTAGGGAACAAACCTTGAACGATTTTCAGTAGGTGATCGCGGCATGTAATTTGTGGAGCTGCCTACCCTCTAAATCTCCCCATCATAACCTTTTAGGGCATGGATCTATATCTGCTTCTGCGCAGAGTTGGCTGGAGTAGTCCCTCATGCTCCGCCATATAGCCAGCTACAGGTTTCTTCGGCTTCCTTGTAAGCTCGCTGTTTCATCTTCTGGTCAATCCTACCCATTTCAATTTGGCCCGATGACACGACGACCAAAGATTTGACAATTCATTACTCCACCAGCAGTTGGGCTTTCTACTGGGAAAAGTAGACCGTCTCGACATCGATGAGTCACAACATGCTTTCGCTTTCCAACCACACATCTATGAATGTTTGCTTGTTAATTGCTTTCGGAGACCAACCAGACGTTCTCCTCATTTTTTTACGACTAGATTCCCAACCGCTTCACTTGCTCTTCAGGTCAATGACTATTGCCTGGTGATCGCTATGGGTGCACTGTTCACCAACGTTCCAGGATATTTCGCGATCTAGTGAAAGACCAACAAAAGTCAGATCCACCACCGAACCGGACCCTTCTTTCCGGTAAGTATAAGCATGAACATCGTTAGCCAATATGATATTTAACTGCACGAAAACCTCCAAGAGACAATGCCTGCTTGCATACGTCAGTGAACTTCCAGCAATATGCCCGTTGTCCAGGTCCTCTTTTCCATTATATAATATGAATTTGGGATCCTTGTTACAATCCCGAGAATATGAACTTTGTCGCCACAATGTCTGCATCGGCTAGACCGATTAACCTCACTTGTGCACACTCTTGCTAGATGTCCGTACGAGAGGGGCTTGAATCATCGCTTCAATGAGATTTGCTCTCTAAGGCGAGAAACTCGACATCCAGCAGCTTGCGCGCTGCTTCTGCTGGCAGCCAAATGGTCGCCGTCTGTGTATCTCGATACGCCTTTCTAAGGCTTATAATGGATGCCTCCTGCAAGTCGTATAGCTTGAACTGCTCTGCAAAGGTGGTGCAGATTTCCGCCTTCGAAGTCTTTTGAGCACGCACGGCAGCATTTTCCTCAAGTAAATTTTGAACTTGGCTGCGGAAGCCTTTGGCTTTGCTCTTTTCGACCTTTTCCGTTCCTCTGGATCCTGCTTACATTAGATGGAACAGTTGGGCCAGGCGAACGAGAAACCAGGGAAAGTTGTATCTGTGTTAACTGGCATGATACATATTCATCCAATTTGCTGTATTCAGAACCAGTTTAGACAAAACTTCTTAATGTTCATTATCTTCAGTATATCGTCAGAGCGCGTTAAGAGCTGCTAGCGTATTCCAAACAACGTCAGATGAAGCAGATTTCGTAATCGCAGGAATAATGCGATACCATTGTGTGGGTGTGGCGGGGTGGTGAGGTGGTCGAACAGGCAGATTCAAAATATCCAGCTTTAGATTATGAGTAGCCATGGAGATGTCCACTATCGTTTGACTGATTTTCTGACTGGGCATCATGGATATTTTGGCATGACTATTCTCTCTTCTGTCCCGAATGTCTCAACGAAAACGAGGACCCGGAGCACATATTCTTCGTGTATCCGAGATTTGCAAATGAATGGGAGCAGTTTGAACTTCCCTTGACCAGACCTTTACAAGTGGCAACGATCATTCCATAATTGTTCGAATTCGGAGAGTTGTGGAATATGGTTAGTGCTACCATAGTCTGTATTCAGGAGGAACTTTGAAGGTTAGAGCGCTTACTTAAAAGCGGCAGGGCGGGAATAATTCTTTCCGTAGGAGTAAGCCAGTAGGGCTTTAACCCGTACCACGATGTAATCTCTCTGGATAGTTTCGTGGGGCATAGCGGGTGAAGAGAAGCGGTTTTAGTGGGTTAAAGTCCAACATAGTGACTTTTAATGCTTTCCATCTTTATAGAAAACAAAAAAAACACGAACGGTGGTAATGTAAGTACCTTTCGCAAAGGAGGGTTAGTTTCAATTGTAGATGCGTTGAATGTCCTGGCACGTTAGTGAGGACTACATTCACAGTAATCGCCAGCAAATTAACTAGGAACTAAGGAGCCAGTCACACGGTAGGCAAATAACCTGGCAAAGCCGAGAAATGATGGACGTCAGGAGTGCCTTTTCTCCGCGGGTGTCCCACAAGGCTCGGTTTTGGAACTAATACTGTGGAACATCATGTACAACAATATTCTTAATCCTCCGGTTCCGGAGGAGGCGCACGTAATTATACTAATTGTGGTTGCAAAGTATCTCGAAGATGCTGAATTGTATTCGTGCGAAGCAATCAATGCTGTTAAGACTTGGTTGGCTAGCACTGAGCTGGTACTCGCGGAAGAAAAGCCAAAAGCGGTCCTTACCAAGCACCGGAAGAGAACTTTCGCTCCCATTATAATTCTTAGTCTTAGTCTTACCACCACTTTCAAGCGAGTAGTCAAGTATTTGGGGGTTTACAGAAGAACATCGCTAAGCGTGTGTTCTGCTTTCCGGACCATCTCACATGAAGCGGCGTTAATCATTTTATGAATGGTGCGACTAACATCTTTGTAGATAAGATTACGAATATATATAACATCAAGTTCATCTCTTCCTCATCTGAAGTGAAAAAAACCGAAAGGGAGAAATCTATAGTTAGATGGCAACAGCGATAGGATCACTCAAAAAAAGGGAAACAAGTCGGGAAACCTGAAGCTGGGCGCTTCAGGTAGGAAAGGATTTGTTTGCTTCTTCTGTGAGTATATTTAAGTGTAGAACTATCCCATTTTTACGTAGCCCGTTATGTATATGCATTTTGCATGTCTGACTACCTACTTTAGTATGGTATTGATGTTCAGTTGCAGTAAATTTACACGGTAAAGTCAATTTTAAGCTGCTGTAACTTTGTTACTAATAGTAGGATATTGATTATAATATGCTTCATATTATATTTTATACTACTACCAACTTTTATAACTCTGGGATAAACTAAGGGGGGGGGTTTACTCAATTTCCCCAAAAATATGGTAATATACTATTATTAACTTAATTTGAACAGATATCGATATGGAGAGTATTTTGAGGCCTGGGCACCATATAGAGACAGCTTTATTATTTTTTTCAAATTTTTCGGTTTCTGAGAATGGATCCGTTAAAGAAATCATCATTTTCTACCCCTCCCACACCCCGCCTTTCTAATAAATCTCAAAACTAAGACTGGCTTCGAAAAGTGCTAATCAAGACTTTTCATTTGATTCCCCACATGACTCAATTCGGTGGAAAAAAAATGTACACCCCCATTTTACATGTATGGGGACCCCTCCTAAATCTGGACGTAGAAGGATATCACTCGTTGCATGTCTGGGGGTCCACAGTTCCCACCTTCTCACCAAATTTCGTGCTAATCGGTATAGCCGTTTCTGAGAAAAGTGCTTGTGACAGACAAACAGACAGATGGATAGACAGACAGACAGATATTGAACCGATTTTAATAAGGTTTTGTTTTATAAACATAACGTTTTGTTTTACAAACAAAGCCTTAAAAAGGAGGAACTTAGAGGAGACTCTAGGTGAAATAATATCAATGATTCAAAGTAAACTGCGAAAAGTAGATGAGGTGAAGAAGGCCTAGTCATGATAGTTGTTAGAAATCTGTCGTGTACAAGCAAGTGAAGATTTCGAGCTCCTTTAAAAAGCCTTCATTATAAAAGTGGGCTCTTGCCTAAAAAAAGCTTGATCCTTGCACTGGAAAATATGGGTCAGCTGTTTCTCGAAATTGGTGCGGTTTATCATCAAATAGATGGTGGACTCAGGATTACATCAAATCCTCAAACAAAACAGTTGCCTCTGTCATGGATGGAACACTTTGCCTAAAAAGATAACTAGACTAATCATTGGCATTTAAATTCATAAGCGTAAGATATTGTAAATCGAAATTTTCCGTTTTTCAACTGGCCTTCCAATTAATAAAAAGCGAGTTTATTTATATAGAATATCATTACTTCCATTACGAACTTAAGGATTCTCTGTTGAAAATGAGGACAAAAATCCTCAAACAGTACCAGCTGCGAAAATGTTTCGACCTAGGACACAATGTTCTCATAGTCAATTTACTGGAGCATCACATATCGATTATTGCCCCAATATGTTGCCGAAAGTGCTTATAGCACAACAACTAATTTCTTGTTTGCCATATGCGACATGAACGAGGTACTTACTTCTGAATCTTCGCCACCTCCTGACTAAAATGTTTACATGCTTTGAAACTCTCGTCCCAGTCCTCCCATTTGGTCAAATGGACAGCGCAAAGTTGCTCAATATCGACACATCCTAGTGCAATCCACGGTATCCAGAGCATCTTCAGTTCGGTTAACTTGTTGAACAGTTCTTCGGCTCTGTCGAAGAGTGGCCCAAAATGATGTCGATTCCTTTCAACCATAATTTTAAACAACTCGCTACTGTTATCAGAAAGTCCTCGAAAGCCCAATGGACGCTCTATAAATCTTCGTAATTGGCTGTAGTACTGAAGACGTATCTCCTCCTCGGTGGGACGAAACTGAAGTTGTTGTTGACTGTAAAAGGGCAAAGGATACAAATACATTATATAGTACACCAAAAATTATCTTTGTAGGAGGAATCGAGTCGGAGTGCAATGCAATCTATGGATGAAATATTCGCCTGACAATTGGTTTCAAAGATATGCAGGCATGGATTGCAGTGCATTGGGTTCTTCATCAGGGACATAGCGTTGCGTTGGATTTAAACTCAATAATTCAAGATTGATGACTTGAAATTTGTTGCTTCATGCTTTGTTTTTCTACAACAAGGAAGGGTCGGAAGTAATTCTGCCTTGAACAGGATGACCTACAGTGACGAGTAGTGAACCATCCGAGATCTGATTACATTCTAATTCTAGGAAGCATTTCAATTGCTCCCCAAGATTCTGAAATCCACTGAATATACTCACCGAAAGACAATATCAATATTTATATCAGGCAGTTTGTTGTTCATATCGATCAGGCCGAGAATATATTGATACTCCAGGACTTTGTACAGCTGATGATCCCAGTGCAGTTTAAAAGCGTCTAAATTGTTGAATCCTTTGCTCTGAATTGTGGCAACTATTTCTCGTAAATGGCGCATTTCATCTTTCCACACTTGCCCTTGCGACATTAAATCCGTGTTCATTAACTTAACTACCTAAGGATAGTGGGTAATAAATAAACAATTCAATGACAATAAATTAAACTGATTTATGTTATTGTTATGAGAATTTATAGAGTTTCGCGATCAGTCCTTTTGGATGGTTATTTCGTTATTTTGAGAAAGTTACTGAAGATACGTATCTAGGTCCTGATCATATTGCAGTTGAAGGGGAAGTTTTCTCTTAAGTAGAAACTCTTAAATTGTAGTTCATCTAATACTATCTAGTACTAAGATTGATTTAATAAAGATACACGAATGATTCTTGTCAATATTGTTTGGTATTTAGTACAATGAGGACAATCAAAGGTGCCCGAAGAGGCGCTTGGCATACGTTAAATATTAGAACTCAGAATGCCCCAGAACAAATCCCATTGAAGGTACCTAGCGGAACGTCCTTTGTGAAAATAATCAATTTGCCGGAAGTGTGTACGCGGTGGGCGTAAATTTACGTATGTGGCTGCATAAAATAGGACTTTTCTCATACCGTTCGTTTGGCTTGTTCATGGTATCCCGCCAGCATATTATTATCATTGGATAGTTGGTTAACGGCCGCCTGCAGTTTGCTAACATAATTTTTAACGGACTCCTCGTCATTCCAAGCGACAGATTCACTTTGTACCAGTTTCGATAATTCAATTGCACTCTTGAGCATTATCGGCCTCTGACAGGGAATCATTCGGTCGCCAATGGTGTTATGGAAAGTGGCAATTTGTTGTAGGCGTCGAGCATAGCCCATAAATTTTGTAGCATGTGTGGCGGCGGAGCGAAGTTCGATTGGTACACGATATCCTAAATTTTCGAATTCGCGAACATCCTGACAAAATGTTACCAGTTTGGGGTTGAACGTGACCCGCATCAATTGTTTACCCTCTTTTTCGAATTGTACTACGGGCTGGTCCTCACGAAGCCTGCAAATTGGAATGGTTAGTAAAATACAGACTACATTCGGCATTAGTCCTTTTCCCAGTATTTCTCACCTCAGTTCGCCACTTTTAATCTCTGATGAACATTTTTCACTCCAGATTTCGAAGTTGGTCTTCAGCAACGTCTCCACTTCCTCCTTCATTTCCTGCAGAGTTTCATTGACTTTTTCGTAGCCCTCACGCCCATCTATTAAGTGGCGAACTTTCTCAATTTCGTCAAGCTGGAAAAGTTTAAATATGTTTGATTGATCTAGTTAAGTGGGAAAGTTTGAGAAAGGGCATTGTTTGTTTGGATCAAGACCTTTTTATTATTGCCGGTATATGCATGATTTTTTTTTCGCAAATTAACCCCTCGGTAGGGTGTCTGACCAATATTGAATAGAGTTTCATACTTTAATATTAAGTTTCGAAAAGCAGCCGGAATAATGGGGTTGCTTGGATTTGGTGGTATTTTCTTCCATTTATCGTTAAAATCGGTTAGTTGGATCATTGGGGAATTTCTCTAGAATAAGTGTTGGGCAGCAGTAGACTAAAGTTGGAGTAAAGAGTCATCAAACCGGCAATTTTAGCCCAATTTATATTTCCACATGTTGTTTAAATCTGGGAATGTAATCTTGAAAGCCACTAAATATTTTGGGGGGTAGGGAAATCATCATGAGAAAGAAATAATTTCAAACAGCAATGGAACATTAATTCTGCTGTAGACGGCAGAGAGGAGGCCGAAAGAGAGACCATAGTCTTAATAGCGGTGTGATACCAAGGCGTTCCAAGGTGTAGGCAGTAAACTTGCATGCCTCCTGTTCATTCCTTTGTGGAGTGCAGGGCATCCATTTTTTTCAAAAAGATTGTACTTTAGTTTAATTATTGTTACGTTTAATCCTATCCAATCGAAAGCAGGTGTACGTTACAAGATGAACAGAAAGGTCCATGATTGCCATGAGTGCCATGATTGTATCGAGAAGTTGATGTTAAGCCACTTTAATCATCCCATTGACAAGACAAACTTTATTCCGATTACTGTTAATTCGAGGAAGTTGATGACCCACTGAGGTAGTGATTCTCCTGCGAACTGGGTATTGAGAATTCGCTCAAAATACTCCTTGTACGGCATGTCAGAAAAGGTGGCCAAAAGGAATGCAGTTTTGAGGGCGAGCAACCTGCAAATCTCAAACTTTATTTATACTTGAGAAATGGATATCATGCTTCCAAAAGGAGCTGATGTGGCGACTTTGACATTGTTCGAGAAACAGATCATCGAACAGTTTTCGCTGCATAAATCAAAGAATTAATCCACAACAAGAGATAAACTGCATGAAATGCAAACCGTAAACAATTAATATCTATTGCAACAATTCTTGCCGGGCACTAGCAAAATCCAACAACAATTGCCCAAGAAACAGATCATCAAACATTTTTGCTCCACAGCAAAATGTTCACGATAGACACACGATACCCGCACAATGCCCCCACCTTCACCACAACACGTGCTAACCAGGTACGAACAACCCATATCAACTGTGCCTGCAATAATATAGGGAACAAAACGCTGACGGAAGCTCATGACGGTCAAGGCGATCGAATTACAACTAAGAATTTTTGTGGAATATGCAATTAGCTTTTTGCAAAGAATTATAATTTGTTGATTAAGCATTTAAACTAAGAAATAATTTTTTATATAAATCAAAAAGAAATGAATAAACCAGGCTAGTCATTATCAATCCGTGGTTTTTACTAGTCCCATTACCCGTCCCAAGGATCGGTAATCTTTGTTGTGGCCTAAGAGCTTTTAGCAATTATTTTAAGGATTTTTGCTATATACTCCGAATGTGCGAATGATTTTTGACGAAAGTGTCGGCATTATCCAGAGTGCTCCATGAGTCCGACTTCATCGGGAATTCCAGCGATGCACTTTAGATATTCTGGGAAGCACTTCACTCCCATTGCAGCACTATTTTTTCGTATCTTTTAAGTGTACCGGAAGTAAGTGTGAAACCGGTTCGGTTTAATGATTATTGCATCTGGAAGTCGCTCATGACCTGAGAACCGCTTTCAGACAATTTATTAGCTCCGAGTTTCCTGCCCAGAATAAGGAAAATCTCAATAGTGTGGTGGCACATACCATTACCAAGAGAGACTTCCGATACAGAGGAGAAGGAAGCTTCCTCTGAATGGTCCAGGAAAGGTTTGATAAAAATCACACTGGGATTGTGCTGGGTTATCTGAATATCAAGGAGTTCTGCGACTGCACCTCATTCGGACACTTTATGGTGGTGGTAGTAGGTTTGCGGCTTTCTGCATATTCCGCCTCATCATTGACAATATATTGTGCGAGTATAGATCCTGCCATCAGATCAGTTGGGTTTCAGCTGACCTGCAACACAGATCTAATCAGGTCACCCACAATGTAGTAAGCAGCAAATTTGGGTGCTGTCTTTTGCTTTCTGAAGGCCCCCTTCCTACAGCAGTGTAGAATCTACCTGGACTTATGTACACTTTTTGAACTTTCTTTGGGTCTGATGGACCGCTCCGCCTCTAACGGCATTACCTGCCGTAATTGCTTCTTATAAAACCTGCAACGCATTCATTTTCAACGTGCCCTTTACGGAATTCGAAATCTACTTCCATTCCCCGATTCTTAGTTTTTGTCGAAGTTGTAATGCACAACAACTCGATCCCTTCTCATCTTTCAGTAGTTTTAAACGTAGATTAAGGATCCTGCTTTCTCCTCCTCTTGAGGACAACAAGTAACTGGAGTTCACTTTATTTATTGTTCGCTAATAATAAATAATAAACAATTCTACTTGCAGGGTGAATCTTGGTCCTCCTGCTTAGCACCATCCTTTAGCTTTTGAGGCAACCGTTCGGTAGTAGGAGAACAATCCGCGAGTTACAAGGCCTTGAGGGAAAAGGGTTTGGCGCACTCAATGAGGGTGTCGAGCGTATAGTAGATTTTGCAGATACTAACGACCTTGTACTTGTGACTACATGTTTCATAAAACGTTTGTCTCATCTTCCAAGATTCTTTGGTGGACATGTAAAACGTAAATCAATTATATTCTCACAAGAAGCCGACATTTTACTACCATAACACCGATCAATTAGCAAATTCCCAAGAATGCTAATCCCGAAGCAAACAAACCGATCGCGGTTACTCGAGCGGTCCATTACAGAGATCTTTACGATAAATTGGACTCTCGGGATGCCGAGAGAAACCTATATCGCCTTGCCAAAAGTCGATACCAGTGCACACAGGATATCGATCCCTTCTGTTGTGTTAATGGCAAGAATGGTACTTTGTTTATCGATCGACGAGTCATGATGGATAAATGGCGAGAAAATTTCGAGCTGGTTTCAACTGTTCATCCTCTACTTCCATAAATAATGCCGATATTGGGGGGTCTTTATAATCAATCACAAAAAAATGATTCTGCCGAAATCCAGGTTGGTAAACATGAGATCGTTTCAAAATCCATCATTAGATACCAAAAAATTCAGTAAGGCATATCAAGTCTTCAGGCGCAAAATACATAATAGAAAGCGGTCATGAAATTTCCTAGGAAACGTGTCGTTGTCGTGTGAAATCATCCAAAAAATTCACAAAATAATTCTGTATCTACCAGGTTCTAGGTAATTAACTTTAGTAATTGCCGAGACATTATTATCATCATCAACGGCGCAACAACCGGTATCCGGTCTAGGCCTGCCTTAATAAGGAACTCCACTTATCTTGGTTTTGCGCCGAGGTCCACCAATTCGATATCCCTAAAAGCTGTCTGGCGTCGCCATCGGTCTTGTCTTGTTTTTTACCATAGATATTGCCCTTATAGACTTTCCGGGGGGATGATCCTCATCCATACGGATTAAGTGACCCGCCAACCGAAACCTATTGAGTCGGATTTTATCTACAACCTAACGGTCATGGTACTGCTCATAGATTTCGCCGTTATGTAGGCTGCGGAATCGTCCATCCTGATGTAGGGGGCCAAAAATTCTTCGGAGGATTCTTTTCTCGAACGTGGCCAAGAGTTCGCAATTTTTCTTGCTAAGAACCCAAGTTTCCGAGGAATACATGAGGACTGGCAAGATCATAGTCTTGTACAGTAAGAGCTTTGACCCTATGGTGAGACGTTTCGAGCGGAACAGTTTTCGTAAGCTGAAATAGGCTCTGTTGGCTGACAGCAACCGTGCGCGGATTTCATCATCATAGCTGCTATCGGTTGTGATTTTCGACCCTAGATAGGAGAAATTGTTGATGTTGATATCGTCAGCATAGGCCAGTAGTTGGATGGACTTAAAGAGGATCGTGCCTCTTGCATTTACCCCAGCATCACGGACCCCTTTCTCGAGGGCCAAGTTAAAGAGGAGGCATGATAGGGAATCCCCTTGTCGTAGACCGTTCTTGATGTCGAATGGTCTTGAGAGTGATCCTGCTGCTTTTATCTGGCCTCGCACATTGGTCTGCGTCAGCCTAATCAGTTTTATCAATTTCGTCGGGATACCGAATTCTCTCATGGCCGTGTACAGTTGTACCATCGCTACTCTATCATAGGTGCTTGAAAGTCGGTGAAACGATGGTGTAACTGATGTCCATATTATAACAGTTTTTCCATTGCTTGCCGCAGAGAGAAAATCTGATCTGTTGCTGATTTGCCTGGAGTGAAGCCTCTTTGGTATGAGCCAATGATTTTCTGGGAATATGGGGCTATCCGGCCTAGCAAGATAGTGGAGAACATCTTATAGATGATATTTTCCAACGTGATACCTCTATAATTGCTGCACTGTGTGATATCTCCCTTTTTATGTACGAGACAGATAATGCCTCTTTGCTGGCCGCCAGGCATTGATTCGCTGTCCCACACCTTGAGCAAAAGTTGATGAACCACTTGGTGTAATTGGTCGCCTCCATATTGAACCAATTCGGCTGTAATTCCACCGATTCCTGGCGACTTCCTGGCCGATGAATTGCACAGACTGTTTCTCCTATACTTTGTGGTGGCAGTATTTGTCCGTCGTCTTCAGTTGGTGAGACTTTTAACTCGCCGATGTTCTGGTTGTTCAGTAGCTCATCAAAGTGCTCAGCCCATCGCTCTAATATGCCCATTCTGTCGGAAATCAGATTTCCCTCTTTGTTTTGGTAGGGTGATCATGTGTAAGGCTCTACCCTGTTGACTTGTTGGTAAAACTTGCGCGCCTGGTGTGGTTGCTCCCTGTACTTTTCTAGTTCACAGATCGATTGGTCTCCCAGGCTTCCTTTCTTCTTCTGTGAAGTCATTTCTCCACTCGCCGGAGTTCGTGATAAACCTCCGCGCGTGCCCGCGGCTTTAATAAAGCAACATTACTCGGTATGCACCATTTTTCCGTTCCGTAGTTAGCTTATATTCATCGCCAAACCAGCCGTTCCGACTCTTTTGCGGCTGGGGCCAAGTATGTTTGTGGCCGTTTTTATAATAACGTTCTTCAGGTAGTTGTGAAGACCATTTGTTGATACTTCATCTCCCGGACCTCTTTTGACTGCGGTTATTGTGACATCCATTTCCCTCTTATAGGTGTTGCGGCTTCAGTATTAACTCTCACCTGATTGACAGAGGGGATTCTGGGTGGTGTTGTTATTCGAGCTCGGAAGACCATGCCAACGAGATAGTGATCCCAGTCTATATTGGCCCTCCTATATGTTCTGACATTCATGAAGGCTGAGAAAGGGCGGCGTTCGATCAACATGTGGTCGATTTGGTTGAAAGTGGTCCCATCTGGAGAGGCCCACGTATGTTTGTAGACTGCTTTCCGCGCAAACCAGGTACTTCTAACAACCATTTTGTGTGACACTGCTAATTGAATAATCCGCAGTCCGTTATCATTTGTGTTTTGATGTAAGCAATGGGAGTCAACGAATCGCCTGAATACGAAATCCGTCCCTACTTGACTGTTAAAATCCTCAAGTATGATTTTGATATCATATCTGGGACAGGCTTCGAGGGTTCGTTCTATTGCCTCGTAGCAGGTATCCTTCTCCGACTCTGCAGTCCTCTGTAATGAGGCTTATATTTCTAAATTATTCTCGCAAGTGCAGAGTGCATAGCCGTTTTCTTATGTTTTCGAAGCCGATAACAGCAGGTTTCATTTTTTGGTTGGCTAGGAGACCTACTCCGAGCACATGGTTTACTGGATGGCCGCTATAATATATGGTGTAGTGACTTTTATTCAGGAAACCGGTTCCTCTCCAACGCATCTCCTGTAACGCTGTTACATCGGCCTTATATTGGAACAGCAGCCTTATATTCGAATAGGGTATGGGCTAGCTGCTTGGCAGCTTCATCTCTGTACAGAGAGCGCACGTTCCATGAGAAAATGCGCAAATCGTTATACCTTTGTCGTTGTCGAGACATTATATCCAAAATAATTTATATAATCGTCTAAGGAATATATTAGTTATTAGGTTATTTAGTTAAATAAGAAAATAAGCTAGCGGGTTCAGTCAAACACATCAGTATAAAGGTAGCACTGAAGAAGGACACATGTTGTGTTCGAAGCAGGTATATGCGAAATTCCGGATAATAAATATGCAATATAAACAGCAACCGCAAACTTATTTTAATAGCTTTAATTAAATCAAAGGAACTACCTTCATGAAACCACCTAACACAGTTCCTTACGAGGCATGGTGGTTACAGGAAGTACCTGCATCGCTTCGAACTGGATGAGTCCCCTGACTATCTCGAATGCGCAGATGAAAGATGAAGGTTAAACGACCCCCTCAACGTTGTTATCGCATCCCATAATCTCATGAAAGAGATGCGTATTATTCGGTCCCATGCCGCACATAAACTGCTCTAGGCGGGGGCACATCTGCGCATTACGACGAAGTTCGGAAGCCAAGGAGTGAGCCAGTGTCAAGTTTCGCTTACTGCAAAGACCGTAACCAACTAAGGCAGAGACCAACAAAGGGACGTATGAGGTCAATAAATTAGACGGCACGAAGGCGACAGTTCCAGATAGACCTGAAGCCAAAAGAGGCCCTTAAGAATAGACTTAAGCATTGAACAACTGAACCGAAGAAGATGGAAGGAGCGCAAATCAGCCTACAAGGGAGAAAGAAGAAGCCAAAATCTAAATTCAAGAGGGAGGAAATCCCGGAGTTTGGGGCGAAATGAAGACCCAGCAGGGCATCCGTTTGGCAAGAAATTATCTACGTGTAATCTTGCCATGTTTTCCAACGGACAGGTTCGACCAAAGAGGGAGAGTGAGAATAGGCTGGTATGTAATATGTCGCCTTAGGGAACAGGTGGCGTTAAAACGGTGCTTTAGATGCCTTGGCTTTGGTCACATTGCGAAGTCATGCACTAACCCAAATGATAGGTCAAAGCAATGCAGGAGATGCGGAGTGGAAGGCCACATCAGCAAGGACTGCGGAGCTGACCCAAATTGTCTACTGTGCAAAGGAAAGGAGGGTGTGGACCATCGGCACATTGCAGGCAGCAGCAGGTGCCCGGAATACAGGAGAGCCCTTAGCACAAATCGCAGATGAGGTTAATACAAATCAACCTCAACCACTGCGAGGCGGCGCAGGATCTACTCGCGCAAACCATCCGCGAGAAAAACGTCGATGTGGCCATACTAAGTGAACCATACCGAAACCGCGGTGGTAGCGTTTGGGTCAAAGACCAAACGGGCCAAGCAGCGCTGTGGACTTGTGGAGAACAAGCCTTCCAGGAAAGAATGGAGCACCCGGAGGAGGGCTTCATCAGCGCGAAGGTGAAGGGCATCCACATCTACAGCTGCTATGCTCCACCCAGCGCTTCACTCGTCGAGTATGAGCGGATGCTTGCTGCTCTTGTTTTGGATGCAAGAGGACGTTGGCCGATCATAATAGGAGGCGATTTCAATGCGTGGGCTCTTGAATGGGGCAGCCGGATAACTAATGTGAGGGGACGTGTTCTCCTCGAAGCATTCGCGGAGCTGGACGTGGTACTGGCGAATGTTGGGTCTTCGTACACTTTCCGGGGAAGGGGCCTGGGGTCTATATGACATACGTGAGTGCCACTTTAGTCAGTAGAATCGCTTGGCATGTCAGTGAGGACTATACTCACAGCGACCACCAGGCAATCTGCATAGAGATCAAGGGCGGATCGAGCCCGAAAAAGAGTTTTCGCAAAATGCCGGGTGGTATGCTTGGCTGGACAGTGAAAGCGTTCGAGGGGGGCACGTTTTCCGCGGTGCTCAAATCCGACATATCCCTGAATGGTACGGCTGGAGAGAAAGCCACCCAGATCACTCGATGGGTGACGGAAGCATGCGATGCTACTATGCCCAGAAGGCGATTGGTCCCCAGTAGGCAACCCAACTACTGGTGGAACAACGAAATCGCAAGTTTGCGAGCCGCATGTTTTCGGGCAAGGAGGCTTTGCCAGAGGCTCAGGGGAAAACTCGGTGGCGACGGTCGAGAGGAGGCACACAAGCAATTGCGTGGCCGCCTAAAGGAAGCCATTCGGAGGAGCAAAAAGAACTGCTTCAAACAGCTGTGCGACCATGCCGACATAAACCCTTGGGGCGAAGCTTACAGAGTGGTGATGAAAAGGCTGCGGAAATCACCCCAGGCGACCTGTCCGCGCCTCCTGAAACAGATTGTTACCACTCTGTTCCCTCACCACGAAAATAGGGGAAGGCAAGTTTTTGTCCAGCCAAATGACGGCATAATACCGCCTGTAACTGTGGAGGAGCTGCGGGAAGTATGTGGTAGGTTCGGTGATAACAAGGCCCCAGGTTTGGATGGCATCCCCAACCGAGCTTTGAAACTGGCAGTGAAGACTAGGCCCGAACTTTTCGCCAACACCTTCGAGGCGTGCCTAAAAGAAGGAATATTCCCTGCCCAGTGGAAAAAGCAAAAGTTGGTGTTGCTTCCGAAGCCTGGCAAGCAACCTGGAAACCCAGCGTTGTATCGTCCTATATGCCTGTTGGATATGGGGAAGATGATGGAGAGAGTCATCTACAACAGACTCCTGCCCATCGTCGAAGCCAGCAATGGTTTGTCGGAACGCCAGTTTGGTTTCCGACGCGCCCACTCTACGGTGGACGCAATTGGCATGGTGGTAAACCTGGCAAAAGGTGCACTGATTTCTGGCGGCTGCTGTGCCGTGGTGGCGTTGGATGTCAAAAACGCATTCAACTCGGCCAACTGGAATAGAATTAAACGGGCGTTGGCTGACATAGGTGTCCCTGGATACTTAGCGAATTTGGTGGAAAACTACCTCTCAGAGAGGACTCTCTGGTACGGGACGGATGAGGGCCCCAAAGAGTACATTGTCACAGCCGGGGTACCACAGGGATCGGTACTTGGTCCCCTGTTGTGGAATATCATGCATAATGGGGTGCTTGCTCTTCCCGTCCCAGAGGGGACTACGATTGTCGGCTTTGCTGATGACCTAGCTGTGGTTGTTGCAGCAAAACACCCAGAAGATGTGAAGGTTTACGCAACGGAAACAGTGAGAGCGGTAAAGTCCTGGCTAGAAAAGGCCGGGCTGACCTTGGCGGACGCGAAAACGGAAGCGGTCTTGATATCGAAACGCAGGAAAAATAATACTGTAAAAGTGGAGGTCGGTGGACATACGGTCGTATCAGAGCCGGCTATCAAATACCTGGGGGTGATAATTGATACCAAATTGAGTTTTAGGGAGCACCTAGAGTATGCATGCCAAAAGGCAGCCAGTGCCACCACAGCACTTGCAAAAATGTTGCCAAATATTGGTGGGCCGAAACATTGCCGGAGGTTGGTGCTAGCCGGAGTGGTGCGCTCCATCCTGCTCTACTCGTCGCCTGTTTGGGCAGAGGCGCTTGCAAACTCTCAGAGACGGAAGCAGGTGAACTCGGTTTACCGGCGGATGGCTTTGAGGGTTTGCAGTGCTTTTAGAACCACATCAGATGAGGCAGTATTGGTGGTGGCAGGCATGATCCCGGTTGACATTCTGGCCAAAGAAATGAGTGTCCTGTACAATGCAAGACATATGGAGGGGCATGCACAGCGTAGAAATGCGGCAAGGTCAGAGTCGCTTGATCTCTGGCAACGCAGATGGGACGAGTCTGCGAAAGGTCGGTGGACGCACAGGCTCATTCCCAACATTAGGGTGTGGCTTGAGCGAAAACATGGGGATACCAACTACCACATTACCCAGTTCCTCACGGGACACGGTGGTTGCTACAGGCAGTATCTGCACCGCTTTGGGTTGGATGATTTTCCGAACTGTCCCAGATGCGATGGCATACCGGAGGATCCAGAGCATGTGATGTTTCACTGCTCACGATTTGCGATGGAGAGAAGAAGTTTAAACCAGGTGCTGGGCAGGAGCGGGACCCCGGAGAGCTTGGTTACTGAGATGTTGGAGGCCGAGGAGAAGTGGCTTGCGGTTAGCTCCGCAATCATCCAAATGCAGGAGGAGTTGCTGAAAGAACAAAGAAGGAGGAAAGCTGCAAATAGGAGAAGGATGAGTGCCTAAGAGCAAACCTACCCCGCGAAGTAATACCTCAATGGTGGTCCCGCGGGGCTGGGGCTGGAGAGACCGGGGGTGGTTTTTAGTGGGTGTGAATCCCACACGCGTCCGCTGTTGTTCCGCCGTTCAGGCGGCGGAGCAGCGGCGGACGTGTCTTTCTAAGATTTTCCACCTCGGTGTACGCACAAAAAAAAAAGGTTCGACCAAAGAAGTGGACCTGGTGTCAAGAAAAGTTGAACAGGGTTGCGAATGATGGTACGTAGGTGTGGTTAACGCGCTGTTCCTCATCACGGGGTGAATAGCAACAATGTATAATTGGCTAGAAATATGTTATGTAAGGAATACGCAAAAATTAGTGACCAGCACCAGACACGAGGTATATTACCATGAGGAAAACTCTTATGAGTTAAGCTGGCGAAGAATTGGACCATGTCGGATGAATGCTCTACGTTGGACCATGGAATAATAAGACTCGACATTGAAAGAAGTAGAAAGAATAGTAAGCAATTCCAGGAGAATAGATTAGGTTTCCTATGTAAGATTCTTGAGAAATGATGTGGCTCATTTAGAGGTGGCTGGTGATATTAGGAGGGAACACGAATTGGGGTCAGTTCTTCAGAGATTTCAACATCGTTGGTTCATATGAGGCCAGCAGTCCGTCTAGGACGGTCACGTCATCAGGAGATGCATCCTGATAGAACAGGAACCTAGCCAGAATGAGAACAGAAGTGCAAAATCTTTTATCCAAGCTAAACAAACTGGGGACTGCCGAGGTGCAAAAAAACACTCATGATGTCTAGCAACGCGTCTGGGGAAGCAAAGTGAAACAGATTCAAGAAATCCATGAAGGGATTGAACCAACCAAAGAAGCATCTAGGCTATGAAGACCTGAAGAAGAAAAATGGGTCATTTACCGAGAATGAGGACGGGGTACCTTCGCTCCCCAAAACTTACTTCACGGTGTACCAATTTCACGAAGAAAGACAACAAAATTCTGAGAATTGAAAATAAGCAAAAGAGGTATGCTCGGAAGCTAAATTAAGATGGGCGGACCTTGCAACCAAGGAAGTCACTCGGCGTGTATGGAATTTTCCTGAATGGCGAGGAAGCCTCCATTCATGTTCTGTTACAGAGTTCAGCCATCAAGCTATACTTAAGAGTTAAACTATAACAATTAAAGGGGTAAAATATTTCTTCAGGACGCAGTGTAATTTACCTTCACACTATTATTATTAATTAATGATTATTGGCTTAGCAAATGCATTATCTACAACACCATTCTTAACTTACTTGATGTTGAACAACCTTCAGCCATCTGCATTCGTTGCATAGTGTCGAAAGATGACCAACATGAGGTTCGACGTTGGTATCGTTCATAGCTTTCTTCAAATCTTGCAGCAAGAGTTGTAACGATTGCAAAAATTGTTCGCGTTCAGTTGTAAGTAGCTCCAGGATCATTGGTCGTTGTATTAAGGTGTCATATTTGGAAAATATGAAAATCACTTGCCGGGGATTGTTCAAATGATGATGGAGTTCATATTTAATACCCAATGCGATTCGCTCGTCTATTGGCTGCAGGAGTTGCTCGAATTGCTGCAAAGCTTTGTTCCACTTCTTCTGTCCAACGGCTGTGGTGTCGAAAACATTTATGCCTGTGCCGTTCAAAAAAATTAAAAATTGTTAAGGAAGTAGTCTTGATTGTAAGAATATTTCATTATTTTTTCTAAATAATTTACGATGTATCTTGTATCTTTGTGTCTTTGTTCATATAGAAAATTTATACGATGTCTCTAAAACTCTCACCGGAGAACAGGTAAGTCTGCTGAATTTCAAAATATTTTATTCTCAACGTACAGAAGGAGGGTGCAACTTGTATAATTTTATATCTCATCACTATATGTGCTTCCTCAGTAAGCTCTTCCCTAATGGAACAAACTACCAACAAAAAGAACTTACTCTTGAATGGGGAATTCCACGACAGCATATTCCTTATTTCATGATCATCAAGCAACGTAATTATTTGCTTATACAAATTCTTTATACCCTTAATTTCGGATAACCGCTCCTTGAATAGATGTCCTTGCTGTGGTGAATGCGGCTTCCCAATCCACGGGTGCTGGCCGTAATTGGGCCAGAAGAGTCTCGTTAACGAATCGCAAAGTTGCATCCAGGACTCGGTTATATCCAGAACTTGGTTCATTAGATTGTTAATGTGGTAGGAGCTGACATTCCAGACGTCCTCGTTCATTAGATTCTCAATGCACGTCTCAACTATTTGATTACCTGCAGAGCAACGATACAGACGGAATGAATGAAGTGGCCGTTCGAATAGGGCAGAAAAACCACCGATTATTATCAGTGAATGCGGGCTAGTGGTACAGGGAGGAGGATACAAGGACCAAGTACTGTAAGGAATTGCGGCATGTGCGGAATGTTATTTTCATGCGGGACTGAGAGTCTTTTCAGAGCAAAGAAAGGACTATTGAGTGGCCATTGAAAACATACAAATAACATCCATCAAATCTGCCATCCGATTCTGTGGGTAGTGGTATGGTAGGCGCCATATTTCATCCAAGTTGTTGTGTGCAGAATCCAGAAATTCTTCGACCGTGTTCAGGGAGTTTTGGTCAATTTGTCTGGAAAAAATGGGAAGGAAATTTTCGTTGAATTAGCAACGACGGAAGTTTGTTAATTTTTGTAGGTTGGGGTTGTGCGATATTTTGGCTTATGTATATGAGAAAATAAATTTGTAGGCGAATATACACGTGCACGCCGGGTGAACTAGTTATTTTTTTCATTTGGTAAAAATTCAAACTGACCTCAGGTTCTCCTGTAAACTATATATATATACATATAATATATGTTCATGTATCTTCAAGTTGTTGGAAAGTTGACTGAGGAAAACGGAACGTCAGGGACAAAAATGCGCTTTCAATTAAAATATTCTCCAATTGTCCAAAGAACAAATTTGATTTTTTCAATGTATCCTCACTCTCTAATCTTCTTTTCAGAAAATTCCAGTGGAGAAGATGGTGGGTTCTTATCAGTAGAAACATCTACTTAGGTTGATTCTGGAAGCCAAAATCCACCATACAAGAACTTAAGATTTCCAAGAATTGGTTCGTGGAAAGTTTTGCAATGTCAATGTGTTTTTAATGTCAATGTGGGCATTGATGAACTGGCCTTTTAAGTCGGAAGACACCCGAGTCGACGGATGTTGTGCTATGCGTTTGGAAATGCCATTGGCAGGACTCTCTACCCATAACTGGCCTAATCGGTCAATCGGGTTTATGAATTTTTGGCAATCCCCAAATTCTGGGTATGTCGGCTGGTCAAGATGTTAACCTTACTGCTATGTTCTTTACTCGTTTTAAAAGTTTTATGAGTTGAGTTGAGTTTCGCCTTTACTTTTTGTAAGTTGTTCTGCCGTCCAACAGGCTTTGAATTTATCGGCATATTCCTTTTTCCCTATCGCGAGAGTGACGCTCCCTTTGCTCACAGTGATAATTAGTCTGTATGTCTTGATATTCTTTTTGGATTTTTCTTAGTTTCTCGCTGCTGAGCAATTTTTTGGCCGCCTTGATATTTTTTGTATATTTCTTCAGTGATGTAGTGTAACTGCTGTTTTGGTAATTTTCCGGATTTCTTTTCGTGAATGGGCAACAATTTGGCGGAGAAGGGCTTATGTCTGGTCGAATTGTTGTTCACAGAACGGTAACAATTCGACTTTTTTTATAATTGAAGTTATCAGGCTGTTGGATTGTACTACGTCCAGGTCCGCAGACTTTTATTCACCTTCTATCAGATAGATAGATAGAGAAATGTGGCGCTCTTCAGGGTCATCTTTTCCTTATATTGGTTTTCTCTGCCCATTATCGTCGTGGTTGACACGGTCTTTTAAACTAAGCCGCGGTATGAAGGGCATTGGGCTTAATTCCTGGATTTATATAGAACTCCACCATTAACGTACCCAATACAAGTTGGGCTGAAAAGTGCATTGGCTAACAAACAGACTGCGCTACTAGTATTAAATCCATATGATTTTTAGTTAACCCTAACCTTCAAAAGACAGACGTGCAAATTTGACAGCTGTCGGACTATTAGCTTGTGGCTTAGAAAATTTTGAATGAAGCAGTTTGTTTGAAGAAAATAGGTTAAAACGAATTTCGTGTGTTAATAAAGAACTCCTTTTTGCTTGATAAACATTGTTCGGACTTAGCACCTGCTGAAAAGTGGTTTGCTAAGTTTAGATGAGGCGGAATGAGTACCGAGGACGATGCACGCAGTGGACCGTGGCTGTTACTGACGAAAACATCAAAAAAGTCCACAAAATAATTTTGGATGACGGCAAAGTGAACTTGATTGAGATAGCTAAGGCTCTATAGAAATCAAAGGGACGTATTGGACATGTTGTGCACGAATGTTTGGGTATGTGAAAGCTCTGTTCAAAGTAAGTACCGCGCTAGCTCACCAACAACAACAAGGAGTTGAGCAGTGTTTGAAGCTCTTTCTCCATAAAAACGCGAATTTATGCGTCAATATGTGACAATGGACGAAGTGTGACTCCATTACTTCACAACAGAATCAAAACGATCTTCATCTGAGCGGACTGTATGTGTTGAACCGATTCCAAAGGATGCAAAGACGCAACAGTCCGATGGCAGGCTAAGGGATCAATATTTTGGGATTTGTGTAGTATAATATTCATCGACTATCTTAAGAAGGGAAAAACCATCAATTTCGACTATTATATAGTGTTATTGGAGAGTTGGAATGATGAATTTGTGGAAAAACAGCCTCATTTACAGAAAAAGAAAGTGATGTTTTATCAAGACAATGAAAATGATGGCGAAATTGCACGAATTGGGCTTCGAATAGCTTCCGCCTCCTTCGTATTCTTCAGATCTAACCTCAGTGAATTGTTTCTGTTCTTAGACCTCAAGAGAATGCTGGCTGGAGAGAAATTTTGTATCCATGAAAAGGTAATCGCCGAAACTGAAGCCTATTTTGAGGCTAAAAACAAATCGTACTATAAAAATGGTATCGAAAAATGATATGACCGCTATAATCGTTGTATCGTCCTCGAAGGCAACTACACCACATTGAAAAATAAAATAAGATTTTATTAGTTAGCCTACGGACTTTTCAGCCCAACCACCATAATCTACTATTCCAGAAAACTTTGGGCAATTGTAATAAACTTTCCAGGAACCAGCTCATGGAAATCTTCAGTTCCTGCATAGTGGATAACAATATTTTGGGTGCCACCAATCATGCCTATAAGCGGATGCTTGTATTTCCATCTTTCCTCCCGAACATTTGTTATTGAGGTTCTCTCCAGTATTCAACGTGATAACTCACTACTTGTAAAAGTTATATATTGGGATAAGCTGGTTTGATTATGCTTCATGTTAAGGCTTAATATTTGGGTAAGTTATTGTCACGTTGGTCATGTTTTAGGGACAAGACATGGATTCCAATTTAAAAACCAACAAATTGACCTTAGTAGAGAAAGAGGTGTTAATGCCAGGCGCATCACCCAAAGACGAGCTGTTTGCACCCAGTAGAAAGTACAGAGCACAAGACACAGTGCTCCTGCTTCGAAACCGGCGACGTCGGGGGTCTTCCGTTGAAAAACAGTCGACAAGAATGTCGTCTACCGGAAGTCAGTGAAGAAGCGGAAGTGTGTTGGAGTACTGCTCAAGAATTTGCACTAGGATGCATCCATATTCTGCGCAAAATTATGAACGACAATAACAATCGAGAAGGAAAGCGCAACTTGCTGCCTCCAAGCGCAATCCATCCTAGGATGAGGAAATGAATAGGGAGAGGAAAAAATATGAACTGAGTGTCGGAGGGGTCGGACGCAAAACGAATCTGCAAACAGCTAGCGGCAACTGGCGCTGGAGGTGGGGACCAGCGTTGAGCCCAGACTGTCGTAAGTGGCAGGCAAGCAGGTCGCTCGAATCTGGTTGCCAAACATTCACACGGATAAGGAAAAATTCGGGAAATCTCAGCGACTTACAAACTCCAGGAGGTGGAATCTACTTCGCATAAATGCGAAGTGCCTGGGAGCATTGAAAAAGGTGGACTGGAAAGTGTGGTTAAGTTTCAGGAAAGGTGAAAGCCCAGTTGGCGTTACTAACGAGTTTTTGGGTTTATGAAAATTAACGACGGGACAGAGACTGATCATCTTCCAACCTAAGCAGATGTTGAGCACGTACCCTCGTCAAAAAAAGTTTTGTACACCCTTCTATATCCGAATCTGGGTTCCAACCATATAATCGTGTTCAAAATGGAACAGGTGGGAGCGGATATTGCGTATATCTCTTCATTTTAAACGCCTTGCAATCAATTAGTTCCACAAGGAGAACCCAATATCTACGTCGTTGATACGTGGAAGGCCAACCTGTTGGTAGGCCGAGATGGCGATGCCAGGTATACAGTTTGAAGTAGCTTGAAAATTAAGGAAAGTGGTGGGCCTTTCTTTGACTTTATTATTCCAATATAACAAATCTACCGGCCTCTCGGAAAATTCTGACCGACAATATGATTCTGAGGGTGAATAGCTTGGTTGTGTCTGATCAGAGATCCATCTCAGATCATAATTGGATACTTTTAAGGTTAAATTTTGCTGTACCCTAACCAACCATTTTAAAGATCCAGGGAGGGTGGATTGAAGGATGTTTGGCCAAGTTCTCAAGAATAAACTCTCCGGTGCTCGAAATGCTTATACAGGCACCCCAGGCTAATTAGAATCAAAGGTTGGGGCTTTGAAAAAAGCATGCATTCGATACAGACTTTAAAATTTTGTGCCTTCTAAAATATTGCAAAAAAGATGGTGGAATGAAGATCTGTCTAACCCTAGGAAGTTAACCAGAGAGATATTCAGCCTGTGCTATAGACAAAAATACTGGCAGCCACGTAAGGACTGCTTGAAAAGGTGCAAGCCGGTCATCAATATTACCAAGAAGTGTTCCTGCACTATTGTCAGAACACTAAAAGCACCAGCTAGTTTGCGAGACTGCGCTAACAAAGCTCTAAATCCTGCAAAGGGCACCCTCGAATCGCTGTACCCCATCCTCGTATTCTCAAAGGATAAGATTTTTTTAAACGCTCTTCTCTTGAAACTACATTTTCAAGCTTTTGTGTCCATCTGTCTGTCTGTTACACGCACTTCTCTCGTGAACGGTTGTATCGATTGGCACCAAATTTGGTGAGAAGATGTGAATGCCCACGCATGCACTGAGTTACCTTGTTCTATGCAGAACTTAACAAATATGCAACATGCAAAAGGGACCTTGCACCGAATATAGTCATGTGGTGCAAGGTCTAAAATGCTGACCTTAGTTCTGACGTTTAATATAAAAGGGGAGAGAGCGGAGGTTGGAAATTGTTGTGTTGCATCCTTTCGTAACTGGGGCTTAAGACTACACTCAAAGTTTTCCTTTTTTGCAGTAAGAGGCGACTAAAAGGGGGGGGGGGGGGCTAGCAACCTGCTAAATTTAACTCTACTGCTACCGAAACGTCAACACATTGCCTCGGACAGAGACTGACCTGATGGGACAACCATTGGCAATTGAAAACGACTGTGATTAGTTTCTGGAATATGCTCACGCTTCTCGATAACGGTAACGAAAGTCTTCAGAATGCTCGCTTTCTTAAACTTAAGCGGGAATTTCAACCATACATGCTGGACATTCTGGGCCTAAGCGAAGTAAGATGGTGGGACTCTGAAAAGAGTACTCTTTTCCCCTTGTTTACTTATGGCAATGTGCTTTTGCACTCTGGAAAGCCAAGTGGTAGCAGACCCGAATCTGATGTCGGGTTGTTTTTGACGGTTACCGCGAGGCGCCCTCTCTTGACCTGGGAGTGGGTTTCAGACAGGCTTCTAATTGCAAGATTCTGGTCCAGGTTAAGGAGCATCACAATTGTACAATGTTACGCATCAACGAAGATTTCCGATATAGCAATTAAACGCAGCAAGGGGACTTCCTGAAGTTGACATTCTGATCGTGTGATCTGACAACATCTTATTCGGAGATGTCATGGGGGAACATGGCTTTGGCGACGGCAACGGTAATGGTGAGAGGTTCGTTGACATCGTGATCTTCCACTGCTTCGTTATTGGTGACATATTGTTCGAGCACAGAGTCTACCATAATGTCAATTGGGTATCAACTGAACGACGCAGTACGAGCAATCAGAACGATTGGATTTGGGAGTTGTCTACTAAATTTGCGTAGCAAGAGAGACGATGAGATCGGTCTCACTATCTGATTGCTTACATTTGCTTGCTCGTTGCGTCGGCAGTATTGCGGTCTAAGCTGAGCATCGACCGCTTATACGACCCAGCTGTCATTAGATAATGGGAGAGCTATCTTGTTGATTAGACGGCAGATATACTGAGTAACCCGCCTGAAAATATCAATCGTCGACCACGTTTCGAAGGGGCGTCTTAATATCTGGCTGACTGCGGAATCGTGGAAGCGAATTGATGAATGGAAGGAATTGAAAACTCTATTGGCCGGGGGCATGACGCGCTCGAACTTCGATACCGAGCGAAATGCCAATAAGTTCAATGTAGTGTACGCCGCGACTAGGGAGAATTTGCTATTGCGCCGGTCAGGGAAGATGCCGCAGATCATAATGATTTCACATGTATGTACCGCATCACGAAAGAGTTTGCTTGGAGTGGCAAATCTTCTAATTAAGTGGTCCTGTAAAGGACGTCAATAGTCGACTTCTTATCCACGGTGATGTACAACTGAAGAGGTGGAACATGGTTCTTAACCAAATCACATCCGGTGAGGTTTTTTCTCTTCTGGATGAAATGGCTAGTCACCGTTACATGCTGATACGGACTGCTCATCCAAGCAGAAGAGAAATCATTTCAACCTTTAATACACTCAAACGGAGTAAAGCTAATCGGCTTGATTATTTGTCGCTGCACCTGCAGTTACTGTGGATTTACTACTTCCACTTGTACGGAAAATTTGGTGATCTGCATATTTCAAAGAGAGTGAGTGTTTGTTCTCCCATCTGATAATGGACTCTGGCCAAATGAAGTGCATTTCAGGTAATAGCGAGCAATGGCGTGTATGTGTGGTTAATGCGCTATACCCCACGCAGTGGTGAATGACAACCTATATATTTAGCTTAAATTTATATCGATCGTTGTACGCATGTATAGTTATGGATGAATGAGTGAATTTTTATTAATATTATATTTAACGTTCAAATTTTTCGGTTGGGTAAATTCTGAGAATGGGTCGAAAGAAAAGAGTGCGGGAGAATGATGGTGATCCTCTGGTGAATCAGCAGGTACCTAAGAGGAAAAAGGCGCACTATTACTTCCGATGAACGAGCGGTAACTGAAGCAAAACCTGAGGGAACTGAAAATGGTGAATGGTACCAGGTCATTCATAAAAAAGCTAAGAAGTAATTGCGGGTGAGATTTTGCCCCTAGGAAATTATTATCTCCGACAACGGCAATTTTCCGTACGCGGAGATACTAAAAAAGGTCAAAACTGTCCCGGAACTAAAAGAACTAGGCTGGAATGTCAACAAAATCCGAAAGACCCAGAAAGATTATCTCATGTTTGAGTTGAAAAGATCTAGCTTGTTCAAAACTGACGGCTTTCATAGCCAAGTTAAGAACTCACTTGGGAAGAGTCACAGTGCAGGTCCAAAAGGATGACGGTTACTTACAGTGCAAGAATCTCAAAGAAGTAATATCCTGAAGAGAAATTGACACTGCGTTGAAAGAGCAATGTAAGTTGAAGGAACTCCCACAATGCGGCTACCAGTGGAGGTAGTGCAGCAGCTATTATCGGCAGAAAAAATCGAATCGGATGGGTTGTCTGCTGTCTGGTATAGCCGATGTCATTAAAGAGGTGCTTCAAGTGTGTTATGTACCGGCACTTCGCGAAGGCATGCATCAACAGACTCGACTAGTGGAGCAACGATATGGGCTTGCGCTAGGCGACCAATTCTGAGTGGTTTTGCATGGGCAAAAATAAGCGGCGTGTACGTGTGCAGCTGCTACACCCTACTTGGTAACACATTGTCTGAATTTGAAGACATGTTAAACAACCTTGTTCAAGACGCAAAGGAATGAAGTCCGAAGATGATTGCTGTTGATTTTAATGCGTGGGCCTTGGAATGAGGAAGCAGAGAAAATACAGACGACATACCCACAGAGATTAGTAGGCAATTATTTTCGAACTAAGGTGACTGCCACACAATAGGCAAATAATATACCCAAAGCCGGGAGGGACGTCAGCCCTCCTCCGCCTGCAAAAATTTCAAGCGGAACAATAAGGAATGTTTTCAGGAGCTCTGCCCTGAGGTGGATTTAAGCCCGCGCGGAGTTGTGATGGGACAATTCGGAGGCCGGTGGTCTCCGCAGATCACTCGACCTACCCTCTTGTTGCAAATCATCCAGGAGTTGTTCCGCCAACAAGAGAGGGGAGCCGGCAATGCCTAATGGGGTCCCCAATCTCGCCGTGAAATCTGCTAACCTCCTATAGGATACTGCAGTCCTGTATTGTACCGTGACGGTCTTGAATGAAGTGCTCTAACACACTTCAAGGCCCTGACCTAATTAGATTGTTCCGCCAACGATTATTATTATTATTTTACACAAAACTTTAAAAGGGTAAAAAATTCGACATTCTACCTTGAAATATTTTTGAGTTTTTTCGTCAGAGTTTCCGCTGTTGAGAGATTGTGGCAACCAGTTAAAAAAATAATTTTTTAGACCGCCATATCACCCCCTATTGCTGCCAAAAAACACGATTATATATAATTTAATATATATACTTTTTTGTGTGAAAACGATTTTATCTATCAACAAATATTTCTAGGAAACAAAAAATTTAAAAGTTTGTTAAAAGCTAGTTTTTGAAAATTTTTCGGAAATGAGCTCTTTGGAATTTATGGTTCATTTGACTCTGATTTATTTGATTGGCGTGTGCATATATAGACAATTGATCCCAATATTGTTCTGCATTCTGCAACATTACCTGATTTGCTTGTTGATCTTCTCCAGAATTGAAATGAACGTTTGAGCTTGTTCTTTGCCTGATTTGGTTGGCGAGTTCAGCATTTTTGCTTTCCAAAAGTTTATTTCATCCTGTACACTTGCAATTCCTTTTAAAAAAAAGTTGTTGGGGAAATGGGTCATTATTATTGAAGGTAGGGACATAATAGATCTGCATATGAATGTTTAAATAATATATGTTTTTCACATTAAAAATGAATATTATTTAAGTCAACATTATTTCATGCAACTGTCAGAAACATAAACTCATTTTACAATATTAATAAAATATTCTGTGTATATCGTTCATGCAAAAGTAAGAAACCAGTTTATCCCTGGCAAACATACACAACATAAAATATTTAACCAACGAATTGAAATGAAAAAAAAAAAAAATATCAGAAGTGAAAATTGGTCCTAAATTACGTTATTTTGATGATTGCACACTTCAAGCACACTTCACCTGTTTGCGGTAATCCCAATGTCGAGCCCAGTGACACATGCAAATTTTCCAATAGTCCTGTCAGCTCGGGGCTGTAGTCGCTCCTCTGTAAATATGTAGGCAATATGAAAGGGTGCCAAGCAAACTTACTAAATACTCTGTCATATCGTTGCATTTCAATTCTCAGTATCCTTTTGGAACTGGGAGCAGAATACGGACAGACAAATTGTGATGCAAGGACTGTGTTTGTAGGTGTTACTATATGAAACTCCTCGGGGAAAATCTTCATATCTTCTCTTCACTAGACCGACTTTTTTTAAAATTCCATTAGGAATGAACATTAAGGCTTGCACGTTTCCATGTACTTTTTCTTTTGACAACGTTCTGAAGGATTAAGATTAAGTTTGGGCGTTCAAAATTTGAATTATTTAGAAAAAATTGTGGTTATTATGGCGGATACACCCTAATTATTCCTGAACTCAATCCTTCCAATATATTACAAAGTCCTCAGTTGTCTTTATTAAAGTTATCTAAGTTAAGTCTATTGAAGAATATGGCAAAAAATACTCAGCGATCAGAACTCTAGCTGCGTTTGACATGAACATTTTTCACTAGGAACCTACACACGTGTAGGTGGATATGCATATGCTTTTCTATATGGTTAAGGATCACAGTATTCAATTGGACAATCAATATGTAGTGCAAGGGAACACACATCAAAATGAAATTACTTTGGAAACATGTGGAGAGAACACTCGGGCAACTGAATTGTATATTGATTTGACCATGCCACCCTCAAGCGTTAATAAGCCCAATGAGTTCACACTCGGCTGGCCATTTCCAACGTGAGGAATTTTGTAGAATAGTAAACAATGTTGGTCGTTTGGAATCCGATGATGAAATTGGATTTTCGAATCCTGTTTGGTTGCAGCCAATATTGTAATTTCGTCACTTTCAAAGAACTCCCGGACCAACAGTTTGTGCTCGTCTTGACTGACATGGGAGGATGTATCAAAATATTCAGCTGAAAGGCAAAGGGAAGTCATTGATTCAAATAGCAAATACTTGGAATATGAAAGTGTCCTTAACCTGATGTAGTTAGAACGAATTTCACTTTGTCCGACATAATTTGTTTCCGGTGGTTTCAGGGAGAAATTGGCATTCACTACTTCACTGTTCGAGTACTTTGACCGAAATCAAAATTTGTTTTGGAAATTTGTTACCAGGGTTTCGGTTTCCATAGCTGATAAGGGGTTGAACACCTGTTTGATTGTTTATAGTCTTTGTTGACGTTTGTGGGGTATTTCGTTGTTATGATGAAAAACTATGGCGAATATGATGTCATGGAAATGCATTTTCCGGGGTAAGAATGCTACTGTATTTGTATGAAAAGGGAAGGTTAGAGAGAAGGCAAGACAAGCCAGGAATAACTGACGAAGCACGTGCAGGTTTGAAGTAATACAGATTTGAAAATTACAAAAAAAAACATGAATAAGGGAAGAATTATGTTTTGCCCTTTACCCTCTTATATAGGTCCTTTGTTTGTGAAAAAAAACTTTTATAATCAACTGACTCTTCGTACTTCTGTTTGTTTGACATACGAACTTTTTTCAAAAACATTCACATCTACACTCCGCAACAAAACTAGCACATTTCTTAAAAATTCAACGAATTTGTGTTTGATTTAGCATATTTTCCCTATTTATAAATTATCAAAAATTTTCACAAATTTCGTCTTAAAAACAAATTTTTTTACGTTGGTATTTAGGAATTAGAAATTTGGTTCAATGGCTTCAAATCAACCGTTTTGTAAAAATTTGCCACGTTTTTACCTATTTGAAGAAAAATTTTTTAGAGAAGAAAATGTAAATTTTATTACCTTTTGTATTTTTATTACTTTATGATGCTGAAGTTGGATATTTCAACAGATTTAGTTCCAACGTCGTCGTTGTCGTCGTCGTCGCAGCTCTGCAGTCCATTTGTGGCCTCAGGGTGTCCTTTCTTTTGAAATTTTCAGATTCGAACAGTGATTGCGCTATCTTCGTCAACAGAATTTGCTTAGCATTCTCGGGGTTTTCTTACCGGTCTTCGTCCTTCTGGTCTTTTCCCGAGCACTTTTATGTACCCGGTATCGTCCAAACGCTGAACGTGCAATTCCCAAAATTTTATTTGTTATTTATTTATTATGGCACAACAATCGGTATCCGGTCTAGGCCTGCCTTAATGAGGAACTCCAGACATCCTGCCGAAGTCCACCAATTCCATATCCCTAAAAGCTATCTGGCGTCGTTATGTTGCCTATGGACTCGTTCACCCTTTTCGGGGGATTCTTCTGGAACGCGGCCAAGAGTTCACAATTTTTCTTGCTAAGAACTCAAGTCTCCGGGAAATATATGAGGACCGGCAAGATCTATGGTGAGACGTTTCGAGCGGAACAGCTTTTGTTAGCTGAAACATGTTCTGTTGGCTGCCAACGGCCGTGCGCGGATTTCATAATCGTAGCTGTCATCGGCTGTGATTTTCGACCCTAGATAGGAGAAATTCTCAACGGTCGTAAAGTTGTAATCTCCTACCTTTATTTTTTCCTCCCCCTTGGGATATGGAATTCTTTCATGACTATGTACAGTTTTGTTCGTATCCGAACAGTTTTTCAATGGATTCGATGGATTGCACGGACTGTTTCTTCCATGATTGATGGTGGCAGCATTTGTCCGTCGACTTCAGCTGACGGGACCTCCAACTGGCTGATGTTCTGGCGGTTTGGTAGTTCATCATAATACTTAACCCAACGCTCCAATATGCCAATTTTGTTGGAAATCAGATTTTATTCTTTGCATCGGCAGGATGAGCATCGAGGTGTATAAGGCTTCATTCTGCTGACTTGTTGGTAACACTTCCTGTACTTTTCGAGTTGACAGATCTGTTGTTTCTCCTAGGTTTCCGTTTGCCGTCTGTGAAGTCGCTCCACTCGACGGAGTTCGTTGTAAGTCTCTGGCCGTGCCCGCGTTGTTTGTGAATGTAATATTACTCGGTATGAAACATTCTTCCGTTGCTAGCTGCGTCGAACCAGCCGTTCTGACTTTTCTTGTGGCTTAGGCCCAGTATGTTTGTGGCCCTGTCAACGATAACGCCCTTCAGGTGATTGTGAACATTATTTGTTGATGATTCATCCCCAGGACATCTCCTAGCTGTGATTATTGTGACATCCATTTCCCCCTCATAGATGTTACGGAGACTATGTTGTGAATGGCTTCAGTATTCGCTCTCACTTTGATTGTCAGAGGGAATTGTAGGCGGCGTTGTAATTCGATCCCGGAGCACATGCTAACGAGATACTAATCCGAGTCTATATCTATATTGCCCCCTGTATGGTCAGACATTCATCAAGGCTGACATGTGGCGGTGCTCAATCAGCATATGGTCGATTTGGTTGAAAGTGGTCCCGTCTGGAGAAATCCATGTATGTTTGTGGACCGCTTCCCGCGCAAACCAGGTACTTCCAACAACTATTCCGCTCGACATTGATAACGGAAGAATCCGAAATCCGTTACCATTGGTATCCTTATGTAAGCTATGGGAGCCCACGTATCACCTGAATACGCTGTCCCTACTTGACTGTTAAAATCCTCCAGTAAGATTTTGATATCATACTTGGGACAGGCTTCGAGCGTCTGCTCAACTGCCTCGTAAAACGTATCCTTATCCAACTCTGCAGTCTCCTCTGTAGAGGCGTGAACGTTTATGGGGCTTATGTTTCTAAATTTGCCTTGAAAACTCAGAGTGCATAGACTTTGGCTTATATTTTGAAAGTCGGTAACAGCAGATTTCATTTTCTTCTATGGAAAAATGCGTTAATCGTTATTCCGTTTTGTTGGCGGGTTCGTCTTTGAAAAGTAAATCCTTTCCGAGGTTGTTTTTGTTGCTTAGTAGCATCGATTTTCCGTGTAGGGTTGTCAGCTCTACCTAGCCCCCAACCTGGAGGACCAGTTGGTACAATTTGTCCCGTTTTTAGGCACGTCCGACTCTTGATCAGACCTGACGGGAAGGGAACGGCATGCAGAGCCACAATGGCCGCAGAAATCTTTCCGTTGATTTGCGGCGACGTTTAGATAAACTTAATGGTTGTGTAAATTAAAGCAAAATTGTTTCGTTTCCTTGGGTGATGTACTGGTTGCCTTCTCCATTGAGTCCGAGCATTTGGCACATCTCGAATGCTAACGCCTTTTTGACCATGACCTTTTTATCAACGTTGAGAAATGAAAATTCCTCCATCCGCAGTTGAAATTTCTAGGTCATTCCATGACCCTTGACTGCGTACAACCCGACCAGAGGAAGCTAAGGGCTATTTGAAAGCTACTTTTTAGGCAAAGTGAGGAAAGTAGTTTTGATTTTGATTAGGGAACCAGTTTGTTCCATTAACATCAAAAGTTACTTACAAATTCTGCTCGATCACAAGGGCCTGATTTGCCTTGAGACTATATATCTGGACCTTCTGCTAACCACATCTGCATGATTGGGGTATCTCCTTCGGTTAATAATGTTTTGTACTTTTCTGCATTCACAGATTTTTCACCATCCGGTTTTGCACCGAGGACCATCAATTCGATGTTCCTAAAAGCTGTTTGGCATTGTGGCCTACGCCATCGCTTCATTTCAGGCAGGGTCGGCCAAGTCTACTTTTCTTACCATGGATATTGTCCTTTAATCGTTCATAAGGATGAAGTGACCCACCCACCGCAATCTATTGAGACAGATTTGATCTGAAACCAGACGGTTGTGGCATCGGTAATAAATTCCGGCCTTATATAGGTTACAGAAACGTTCATCCTCGCAATTTTTCTTGCTAAGAGTCCAGGTCTCCAGCGAATACATGAGGACCGGCAGGATATTGTCTGGTACAGTAAGAACTTTAACCCTATGGTGAGACATTTCGAACGGAACAGTTTTTGGAAGCAAAATAAAGTCTGTTGGCTGCCAACAACAACAACGTTTTGTCATATCTTCATCATAGCTGTTATCAGGTGTGATTTTCGACCCTAGATGGGAGAGATTATCAACGGGCCCAATCTTGTATTTTCCTAAATTTATTATTTTCATTTGGCCAATGTCATTCGATGCTGTTGGCTCTTTGGTTTTTAGTGCTGACGCCACTATGTACTGCGTCTTGCTTTCAATAATGTGCAACCCAAGATCATGCACCGTCTGCTCAGTCTCGATGACTGAAGATTGTACATCTCGAGTTGTTCGTCCAATAATGTCAATATAGTCCAGCAGCTGGGTGGCCTTTAAGAGAATGGTGCATCCTGCATTAATATCATCATCGTGGATCACCTTTTCCAGGCCCAAGTTAAAAAGAATGCATGGTAAGGCATCCGCAGTAGGAATGGTATTGGCGAAACCTTGGGTGCTTAGCAAACGGCCTCTTCACCGAAGAAATCTGATTCAGAATTGACAAAACCCGAGCAATGAATAAAAGTAGGCAGCAAAAAGCGGGAAAAAACAGAAATGAGATTCATCCGGAAATAATTATTATTTCCAAGAAAGGAAGTACGTTCGCTGCCGAAATCATTCGGGAATTGAGAGCGGATCCGGAATTGAGTGATTGATTGTCATTTTAGTCGAATGCAAAAGGAGGTTCTGATGTTATTAGCTAAATAAATTCAATGAGAGAAAATAAGGGGCATTTTTTCGCTACTAGGTGGAAAAAGTGTTAGGTGAGCAAGCAGAGTTGAAAGTTCGAAGCAGGAAATAATAATAGATTACAAAGACCTTGACGAGGTTACATCATCGAAAAATATCTGTGTTGCTCTAAGAGAATAATTTAATTTTAGCGGAATACAGCATAGTGCAATAAAGAAGATGAAAAGGGATATTGGGGTATAGAGACCGTTAGCTTTCCGGCCGAATCAATGGTTCAATTGTTTACGCCGAGCAAGGGAAGAATAGGTTGAGTCGTACGCCGAGTTAGAGAGCAAGCAGTTTACACTAGTCAACATGATATGTCGACAAGGCTGAGGAAGTATGGAGAAGGGGCCATCTCATTCAAGATTGTACAATCCATCATGCATGTTCTGTAAAGGAAAATAGGGAGGAAACGACCGGCTGATGGTGAAACCAACATACGGACGGAGTCGAATCGTAGGGCTAAATGAGGTTGATGCAAACCCACCTTAACCATTGTGGGGCAGCTGAAGCCTTGTTCTCATAATCCATTCAAGAGTTGAATATAGGCGTGGCGATAATCTGCGAACCTTACAGAAAATAACGACCGTGCTACATGGGTCAAAGTTACGTATGGAACCCCGGGGTATGAGCATGCGGAAGGCAAACCATACAAGAAAGAACGGTATTTCTTGAAACTGGCATTGTAAGGGCAACCACGTTCACGTCCATGTCTCTTCTATTGAAACAATAGCGGTTGAAAATGAAATGAAATTCTAGGCGGTTTGATGTTAGCATCGGAAACCACAGTCCTGAAATTATTGCTGATTTCAATGCGTAGGTCTTAGAATATTTATTAGTTAACGTTGGATACACGCCCGTCTTCTCGGGCGGAGACTTAGGTTCGATCTTCGATTCGAAACCAGGAAATCTTCCTGTTGAGATGATCGTGTCAGCGAGCCAGAAAACTTTGCCAAAGGACCAGACAAAAACTAGAATATTGGGGCCTGATATAATTTCGAATGTACACATGTTGGTGCGCAAGTAGTTACTCGACGTTGTGTTGATCAAAAGATAAGTCCCATATTAAGAGGGGGCGACAGCAACAAAATTTACTATCACAGGATTGCGAACTGTTCTCCCCAGCGATACATAGCGATGAACAGTGGAAGAGGATTGCAAGCTTCTCGGGAAGCTCATTGTAGTTGATATACATATCCAGTATGTTTAGTTGCTTCATGTACCAAGGTTTCTGTAATCGAGTCCTATCTTAAGGTGTTTAGAAGCCAATAGATGTTTTTCATTTTTAGCTTTATTTATTGTGCTTCCTCGATATGTTTCCTTCAGGTGCTTAGCGAGATACTTCACCTCATTTTATTAGCACGGCTTTGTTGTTTCTAGATGTGATTTTTGAAACTAGCAGTTTTGAACACTTTTGAGCGAATGGGTCGAAGATTTGTAGGTCGGGAGGATGCAATTTGGATTTGATCCTTCCCACATGTGGGTGGTTTCGATTTTTAACGTGCTCTACAAATGCCTTCATTTGGGAATACTCCGTCCCGGTTGAGTGTGCTTAACATTGAAATCCTGATGCCGTTTGCATGTCGGTGACATGCGTAATTTGAGGCAGTTAGGCTACTAGCGATTGTCAGTATTTTGAATCTCGACCAATGTCGCTTCCAATTTGACATGTTACTGTATCTTATTTTCTCATAAAGCACCATATCCTATTGAGCATTTCTTTATCCTAGACAATAGGATCTGACGCTGGCTTCTTTCAGAAAAATGCACTTTGCTATTTTCCATTATCATAACTTTATATTTTTGCATTCCCGTCGATGTAGTGGAGCAGCATCAATAATTTTCAAATATAAAACCTCACATCGTACATCGTGTGTCAATATTTTCAAGCCATCTCGTTGTACATGCCTCGATGATATGAAAATGGCAAAAGGACAAGGCGTTCCTTCATTCTCTCTACACACGCTTGCATACATACAAATTTCTAAGGATGGCAATGTAACAAGCAGCAAAAGCTGAAAATCGGAAGAGGATGAGTTGAGAGGGCTGTAAAGAAAACAATTTGTTCCTGTCAATCGAATTTTCTGTAGCGTTCCTACATCATTTTGACACCATCCATAATGTAAGGGAAAGTACGTATGCATATCTGGGCAAGTTTTAGATTTGGTATTGCCAACCGAAAGATTGGAAATTAAAATATCGACAAAAGTGACTGCTATTAATGAGAGATAACAAATTGATTGGTAGTTTGTTGTTCCTAATCAATTTCAGCGGTAGAAGGTTTTCGATTCTCTGTGAATACACGGATTTACGTTTAGATGTTTAGTTTAATTGTACGCTGACAACTTATATTATAAATTCGACTAAATTAGGTTGCTTAGCTTGTGATATTAAAGATTTTGGATACTAGGATTAAGGTGAAAATATCTCTGTGGTTCTGTTCAACTTGGGGCCAAACGACTAAAATTTCCAAAGAATCGATCGTTTCATGTACTTCGGAGTGAAAATCACGAGAACGAGACTTTATCGCAAAGCGTACCTTTGCGGAAGCTAAATCATCCGGATCAACCTAATCAAAGACAAAAAGGAAATCCAACACAATAGCATTCTAGGTAACAACTGCAAACCGCTGTTCTAAGGGTGTATTCTATACCATCGGGAATCGTCGAATCATATGCGGTATTCATCATCTCGGAAATGATACCGATTGACATGATGACGTCAAGTCATCTCACCTTTATTGCAGCTGAAAAAAACTGAAAGGTAAATATCCGCAAATAAATGACATCAGCCATGGGACCATTCATTCATTCAAAAAAGAGTCGTTGGACGCACCGGTTGATCCCTGCCATCGGGGATTGTCGGGAGAGAAAGCATGGTGAGATTAATTATAGTTTCTTACTGGGCATAGAGAATATCAGACAGTATTGTAAACAGCTAAAAGAAGCCCGCGTTCCCCGTTCACCAGCGAAAACTTCATGGACAACCTGGAAACAAAGTGACCTTTGGCTGATCGGAGCTCACGATTTTGGAAAAGGTATGTGGGCAATGTCCGTGCTGTCAACAAGAAAAAATGATGTGGAAGAAACGCTCAACTTCCTCTATAAACTGCAGCCCAGTATCAAGTTGACCGTGGAGATGGAAAAGGAAGGTCAATTATCGTTCTTGAACCTGCTGTTGAAGCAAAAGAAAGTAGACATGGAAATCTACATAAAACTGATGGACACCAAACACTCCGAGCCACTCTTATCAGCACAAAGTCGCTCCTTTCAAATACATGATTCACCGGATGCTAGCTCTTCCCATTCTTTGGAAGAAGTGATGAAAAAGACGAAGTATATGTTTGAGGTCTCCTGAATGGTTATTCCGAGCACACCATTAGCAGCTTGATTAGTGAACAAATTAGGAGCGCTCATCAAGTTGACTCGGGATCAACAGTCCAGAAATTTTCCTTTCGATGCAACAAAAACCCTCCTAGGATCAACCAAAGGGGACAAACGAAGTTTCTTGCGCAGATTGCAGAAAAGTATACATCGAACTAACCAGAAGGAACGTGGAAATACGTTCTAGGGAACCTAAAGGAAGCAGAATTGTCGGAAAAGAGGGTGTGACGGTCTTTAAATCAAAAGTAGTGGAGCATATCGTCCTAAATAAACACATGAGAATGTAAGGTTGGTGGACTACAGAAGCGATACAAGGAAATTAGTCATGCCCGAAAGTCCACCAATTTATAAAATACCGTAGGATGAACTTCTTAAGAGGAATCAAGGCAACGGTTACTCCTGTCTTCTCAACTTCATCACTTGGCGCATTTGTGGACAAAATTTGTGACATTCGTTTCATCGGCTAGGCGAGTAATCACGAAGAAAGAGTAAATGAGGTTTTAATTACCCCCGCGATATCAACTAGAGTTATAATTACTCTAGAACGATTTTGAACGATTTCGAGATTTCTTTCCTCATTCGAACCCAACGAATTCCATGGATACGTCGATCACACAGAATGTCGGTTATGGATCTTCGCGCAAATCAAAGCAATCAACTCGAAAGCAGGGTTCGTAATACAAAGCCGATAAGTATATTTAAAAGAGATCAAAAATGTGCTTGGAAAGGTAATCTCCCCCTCTAGGGGTATCTTCGCAGACATTTCAAGGTCAAGCACCAGCGGCGACATCAGGCACTTGCCCGGCTAAGACAAGTTAATTCATCAAGGGAGTAGCCTGGTGGAGCAGGAAGGAGAAAGCGAAAGAAAGAAAAAGATAGTACGAAAACTGTTCAAGCGGGCGAAACAAACTGGTACAGCGGTACAAAAGGCACTGACGACGTATAGCAACACAAGCAGGGAAGCAAACCGAAATTGTTTCAAGGAATCCTGCGAAGGAAAAGCTATTCCCAGAGACAAGACAATATCTTCTGTCTGTCTGAAAGTCCTGGGGGTTTAACGTGAGTACCTGCCGTGAAGGCTTAATCCCACGGTCCTCTTCGGACGCGAATTGATTTTGTGACCACAATCAGAGCCTCGCCATGCAAGCACAGTGGTCCCGGTTTATACTGAGTGCAGGCTCAGCATTCATACCAGTGGATGGGAGGCCTATCTAACACATCTGCCGCAACTAAGGGGTACGGCGCCCGAGTTGTACAGCGCAACTCCACGCTTGAGTTCCGAGGAGCTCTGCCCGCGATGTAGGCATAACCACAATCACCATGAAACTCCCACTAGGAGGCCAACCGCAAATAACCGGGCCGAGAACACATCCTCCAGGAATTCTCCTGGAGCATATGCTCTCAGAGGGCCATCCCGGTTCCCATGGTACCAGATAACCTCCGGTGAGGCTTCGTGCCAGAGCCACTTCAGATGAGTTCCTTGCAGACTCGGGTCTGATCACCCTCCTCGAGTACGTGGGGACGGAACTCTCTGTCTGTCTGAAGAAGGAAGATAGGATATTTACCGAGAGTGAGAAAGACAGGATACATTTGCTTCTCCCAACTCATTTCCCGAGGTCACACTCCACGGCCGAAGGCAACTTCATTTTCTGCGACACCCCAAAAATGGCACAAAGGGGCAAAGGTGAATTGGAAACTAGCGGAAGAGGTTTGCTCGGAAGCTAGAGTAAGATGGACAGTGGGAACCTTCAAACCACTGAAATCATCCGGGGTAGACGGCGTTTTCCAAGTATTACTTCAGAGAGGCCTAGAACATATCTTACGATCTCTCCTAAGAGTGTTAAGGGGTAGCATAGCCTTGGTATGTGTACCAAGATCAAGGAGACGAGCAAGAGTGGTCTTTATTTTGAAAGAACTAACATTCTAACACGCAATCCTCTATACCCACATCAGCACGCTTACCGGGCTGGACGAAACTACTGTGCTTGGAAATTTTGTGGACATCAAAAAAAAATTTGATAACACATCGCACATAGAGATGCGAGATGCCCTAATCCGCAAGGGAGTGGGAAACATGTTGGCCATCTGGATGGACAGACTGTTTCATTATTCAAGGTGCTCCACAAGGTGGGGTACTATCACCATTAACGCGGGGCATGATAGTTGATGAACTCCTAGGAGAGCGAAAAAATACTGAAATACAGGGCCTGGGTTACGTTAATGATATTGTTTTATTCTGTAGAGGCAAATATGTGGAGGATTCAACATGTGATAGAATTTAAACTAGACTGCGAATCACTAGTAACTGGTGCAGAAAGGCGGGGCTCCGCATAAATCCAGCCCAGACTAATATAGTACTATTCACTAGGAAGTGCAAGTTTCATCATCTGGGAGATAAATTGGATTAGATTATAAGGCATGTAGGTGAAACGAGTAACAAAGGTCGAATATTTGGGAATCACTCTGGACCAAAAATTTCCCTGGAAAATATATGTCGGAAAGCCACACGGACTCAGATGAATTATAGGTCCACACAGGGAAAAAAAGGGGATGCACCTCGAAAATGCTGGATTGGATATACTTTGCAATAGTAAAGCCAGACAAAACAGAACTCAGCATAACAGCCAGGGAGTTACACAAACTTGAAAGACTGACTTGCGTTTGTATCAGTGGGGCAATGAGAACCTGCCTAACGGCGCATCTAGAGTTCCTCCTGGAATTGGCTGTTCTCCACCTACATGTGCAAATGCAGACAAGGAGGGCGATCTTCAGAATGTTCGAAAGAAAGGGGAGGAGCTGTCTAAATGGAAGGAAAGTTGATATACTTTCTAGACGGCATCCCGAATTACTAATGCCAAGGGATAATATGGCAATAAGGGTTTCACTTCGATAGGAAGTTTGAAACACGTTGAAGCAACAAAGCAAACTAAGAGGACGTGACATTGACTGACTTACACCAGCAGCCAGCAAATGGAGCAAACGCTGGTGTCATTGGTGCAAGGAAAACGTACTTTGAACCAATCGGTAAGCATATCAGCATAATTTAGCTGAAAATATACGCCAATAGACAGATATGCCTCCTTAAATCTCGAAAGGAACTATAGGGGACAAAACATAGCTGTTTTAACCGACAGCTTTAGCCATTCTGTGCAGGTGGAAAGGTCGTAGCAATGACATTGAAACATGAAGAGCAATAGCTATCGGTATAGATATAAACGGCATACAATAGTTTAGAGGTATACTATACCCAGCAAAGGGGCGCTATAGTTCTTTTGGGACGCAGTGCGACATCCCTTGACGATATTATTATTAGTCGTCAACGTGTTTTGCAGTGCATAAGGTTAAAAACAGGAGATTTAATAAATTTGCTGCTTAAGAACGCAACAGACAGTGGTTCCACCATTATAGTAATACTGCGTCGCGTAATTGTCATAATTCCACTACAATTCGGTAACCACAGAAATTGGCAAAGAAAACCGCCTGTTAGCAGCGGGTGAATCATCAATCCGAGCTTGTAGGCGAAGAAAGTCGAAAATAAACTAGGGACTACCTCGTGAAATCCTTCTCATAAACGCTACCGTACTTTGGATTGTTTACAGATTTGAAATGGTAACTGATCGGGGGACAGTGTTCGTAGAACTCAAAGAGCTCTTTGAAAAGAATATTTATCTCTTTATAGAAGCTAAGGGCCAAACATTCGGCTCCAAGCTCAACATCAAGTATGACGTTGTCACTACGGGGCCCCTAGTTCGTCCGAGAAAAACGCAGGCAGCGGCAGCCGACTTCTGCCGGAACTTAAATTAAGGGTACATCCACCCATAATACTCATGATTAAATCAAGTTTAGGGAAACCTCGTGCCCTAAAATTGTCGTACCTGACTGATGCATCAACTCTAGCATCGTCCTACACGGAGCCAGTAGTTGAACTAGATATTAAGAAGATAGTTTTGCGATGCCCTTCCGACTCTTTGAGTTCCTGGACATGCTGTCTGTCTGTCTTTTTTTATGACTTTTGCATTACGTTGAAATCGTTTACAATATTTCCGATAGTAGTTTTACACAAAACCTTAAAAAACAGTCCTTACAATTCATCGGAAGAATAATAAGTCAGGAAGGAGTCGATGGAAGTTTAGCTAAACTGGTTAGATATAGAAGGTGAGCAACTGCGCTAAGCTGGTCATGATGTTACATTCAAAGTTTAGGACAGTAATGCATTCCCTAATGATGGGCAACAAAGCCTTATCTGTTACCATACAGTGGGGATCTTTCCAGTCTTCGTGTATTCTGCGGAGGTTTGGATTCTTAGCAGCAGAAAAATCTTCGGAGAATGTTTGGCTCCCTCCATAACTTTTATAACGAAATTTATGACTGATATCTCGATTTGATTTGGTTGTGGAAAAAATTCAGCTCAATAAGTTGAGGTGGGCGCCTCACCTAATCCGCATGGATGAGTATGATCCAGCCTCGAAAGCCGATAGTGGTAATATCTGAGACAGAAAAGTCCACGATGTTGTGACAGGTTCAAAGAAAACTGTTAGGAATATTGAATTGGCCCAAAACCGAGAGGTTTAGAGTTCTCTATTAAGACGGGCCCAGGCTGGATAGCGGTGGTTGCGCCATTGATGATAACGACGATGCTTTACAGGTCCCTAATAAATGATTAGTGTCCGGATAGCTGAGTGGTTAGAGCACAAGGCTGTCGCACGTAAGATCGCGGTTCAAATCTCACTGGTGGCAGTGGGATTTGTATCGTGATTTGACGCGGATACCAGTCGACTCAGCTGTGAATGAGTACTTGAGTCAAATCAGGGTAATAATCTTGGGCGAGCGCAATGCTGACCACATTGCCTCCTACAGGGGTCTTATAGTGTACCGTTACGGTCTTGAATGAAGGGCTTTAACATACTTCAAGGCCCCTATCCAATATGGATTATTGCGCAAACCATTATTTTACAGATTTTATTTTTTTTAATGATATTTTAGAGATTTTGGGAGAAATGGACGTTCCTACTTCCTATCTATATAGTTATAGATGTCGGATCGCATGGATGTAGGGGATCTGATTGCATCGATGGAAACAATTTCTATTTCCTTATCGAATTCACTTTCAACACATTGCTTTCTACGACTACCGTCAGTTCGTTTAATATTTCCATGATTTGCGGATTTTCGAATTCTGCTTGCTGTTATATCAAGTGCAGTAGGTAAAAATTTCATTGACCAAACTGGCTACCAAATAAGCAAGCTAAACGTTCAAAACTCACTCCTCTTTTAGAATTTTCTGTGAAACAAAATCTATTGTTGACTCCCGCCATACATACGTGAGACTCTTACACACGTGAACTCCCTCCTTCTCTTCTCTTCCCACTCTCCCCATGGGACTCTTATAAAGCAGTTCTTAACTGAAGCTCTTTAAGGTCCCTTTCCTTCCTTGTTTTTTTCCCAATTCTTCTTGACTAAACTGTTGACGAATAGTTTTCAGCTCTTTTACAACCTGGTTCCAAGCGTTCGTTGACTCCAGCATGGATCACACAAAATTGCAACCGTCTCCAAATTAGTTCATCGTGCGGTCAACTTGGGACAATCAAATACAACATGCTCCACATTCTCGGCCACGTTACCGCAATTTGGGCAGCATGATAAGTCTGTATCATCAACGGCACAACCATCAGTATCCGGTCTAGACCTGTCTTAATAAGAAACTCCAGATATACCAGTTTTGTGCCACCAATTCTATATCCCTAAAAGCTGTTGTCCTGGCCTATGCCGCTGTTCTTTTTCTACCATAGACTTTTCGGGGTGGATCATCCTCACCATACGGGTTAGGTGACCGGCCCACCACAACCTGTTCAGCCGAATTTTATCCACAACCTGACGGTCGTGGTATAGTTCATAAATTTCATCGTTACAAAGGCTACGGAATCGTCCATCCTTATGTAGGGTCAAAGATTCTTCGAAGGATTCTTCTTTCGAACGCGGCCAAGAGTCAGCAATTTTTCTTGCTAAGAACTCCAAGTGTAAGCTGAAACAGGATCTGTTAGCAGCCAACAACCGTGCCCGGATTTCATTGTCGTAGCTGTTATCGGTTGTAATTTTTGACTCTAGATAGGAAAAGTTATCAACGGTCTCAAAGTAGAGTCATTGTCGGGAGCAAATCTATGTAGTTAAGCACGATGATCTCTTGTCCACTTAAGAACTTTAGTTTAATTCCCGGTGGCTTCTTTCAATCCATCTTCGAACGTGTGAAATGATGCGATATGTCCAACATTCAGTTTGTGACTCGTCTCATCTATTTTGCCGTTCTGTAATAGACTCCCGTCGTGACAGCTGCCATGGAAATACGCTAGACTCCCCATACATTTTGCCATAGAGACGTTATTGTTAATGGCAAACATCCCTGCTAGTACATATGCTGCTTCTTCTGATGTTGTCCGGTAAGCATTGGATATCCACTTGCCCAACCTGTAGCTACGTAGAGTAACGCGTAACTGAATATCCTTGAAATAAGAAGACTGTCTTTGTTTTGGTCCAATAGTGTTCGATAGTACCATTGAGACCGTTACAACGATGGGAGACGTTGTTGCTGATGTTTTTTGAAAGTGAGTTGTTCATCACTCATTAATCCCAAGTATTTAACTGATTATGTGTTGGCCAACTTCAATTTTCACGGTTGTATCCTTTTTTCCCCTACTTATTAGAACTACCTCCCTTTTATGTTCAGCAAGGCAAGTGGCAGGCCGGAATTTTTCAACCAGAAATTTGTCTACTATTGTGATTCCGATATCATCGCAAAGCCAATGGCTGTCATGCTGTTAGGAAGGCGCAGTGTCAACATTCTCATCGTCCATACACTAAGAGACCTAGGGCAGAATATTGTGGCACCCGCAGATTATCGGTTTGGTTTTCCTGGGTTCGGAAAGATTATCAGCTTTGTAGCTTAAGTTGTTCAGGGGATTCCCCTTCTTTTAGGCATGCTGTAAAATCTTGGGCAAGCACACCTGGGGCTGCTTTTCAGGGCAATATTCTGTATTCTTCTACCACTACACGAATTTTGTCGGGGCTTATATATGCTGCAGCAAGACTCCTATAGCACATTTCCCCTAGGAAGAGAGTGCCCATCATATTTTGCAGCAACTTAGCACAAGAAATCGGTGGGGTTTATTTACTTTCAGTGATGACATTATTGACCTGTATGCACCACCGCATGGATCACAATCACATCCACATGGAATGTTTGCTCTTTGTAATGCGTTGGGAGTGTCTTTTGGCTTTGAGTCATTTTTTCTAACATTCCGTGATTTCTGAATTCCTGGAAATTGGAATTCACCGGGAATTGGAATTGCGTTTTTGGAAAGTGATATGTCGTGGCATAGAACCATCGCATTCCCACTGCAATTTGCAAATGGCAGCGGTGCCATTAGAGTACAACCAGAAATGAGATGGTCCAATGCCTCCAACGCCGAACCACACATTCTGCACTAGTCGTCCTCTTTCATCATGAGCATTTTATAAGCTCGGATGGCGACCACGCCGTCCTATAGTACACATGAATCCCTCCATCTCAGCAAAGACCTCCCAAGCACACAGTATGCAAACCGACAAATGGCTCCCAAAGACAATTCTTTGTTTACCGTGCATTGGTTTCGACTTGCATTCATCGACCCGCTCGTGATCTGACTTCACCCCACTCTGAGGGTCGGAAGATCGATCCTTCAAGTTAAGTGGCGCCGGCCCACAGCCTGCGTTACAAACAGTCGCCTGCACTTTCCTGTAAAAATAAGTGCGTAGCGAGTTGACTTGGCGGTTTGTTGTGTCAACCACGCTGCTGCCTTCGATGTCACGAGGCAGGTGCAACCCCCCGATGACAGAGTTTATATGATGCATTCGGACTTTGGACATAGTAGTCCGTGTACGCCGCTGAAAGTTTTCCAGATTGGTTTTCGTTCACGGTAATATTCCGTGGTCAATGCTACGATCGGTATGTGGCACGTGGTGACCTTTGTCGATGGCTAGAATTCGACACTTGTCTAATCCGAATTCCATCCGAATATCACGGCTGAACATGTCTACATTCGCAACAGTCTTCCACCACCAGTTACCGACAACTGTACTGTCTGGACGCCCTGTTGGGATTCGTTGGGAGATCTTACTTTACTTACTGGTTCCTCGCACACTTTGCATTTTAAACACGTCGTAACCGACTGCATACGTCAGAAAGTTTCTGTTTTAGTGTGTCCAGAATTTTTACTACGGGTGTTTTACTGGCGTGCTATGGTTCCTGTAAACCCTTTGTGCTTTACTTCTCACCCGTTTGTTGTCATTACCAGTGCAGATCTGCATCAGCCTAGCAATGTCCTGCCTTAGTGAGTCCCGTCCACGTTCCAGACGAATTTCTTATGGTGGATCTCTTCGGTCACTAAATCCAATAACGCGAAAGCAAATCCTCTGATCATGCAATCTGACAGCCGCAGTTGCACCACAATACACAAGTGATTGTATTATAGTTGCAGCAGCGACATATTAGCGTATAGCCGAAATGCAATCTCATCATTACTTTGCTATTGAATTCCCGGAGTTGCAGGAGATGGATACTGGGACTTCAGCCGGACGGGGAAGAACTATGCTTCGACGAGTACTGAATCTGCTGCTTACGGTGCGGCGTGGTGTTATTGATGCCGCCGCCTTTGCCCCATCGACTCTTGGTCATCAGTTTCCGCGACGACCTCAAGTCGGACGCGATCCCTGATGATGGCCGGGATAGTGTCGCTGCGAGTAAAGAAGCGATACTGGTCAGAGTCACGTGCGCGTATTGAGGGAAACGCTCGACGAATCTCTGGTGCATTTTATCCCTAACTGCCAGGTGTGGTGATAGCTTCCTCAGTGAGTAATCTGCATGACTGCAAAGTTTTTACACTTTTCTCACCTACCCCATGGGACGTTTCGGTGACGTTCAGCAATTTATATTGAAGGTATCTATCCCTCCTCCTTGCACAACCGGGCTTGCGACCGACTACGGCTGAGTTTGTTATATTTACTATTATTATTTTTTTCAGAAATTGACTGAAAATTTGCAAAATAATCATCAAGTTTTGTAGTAATATGAGTTATAATATTGAGCTGGAGTGGAAATCGCACTATTACTAACCAAGTTATAAAGGGCTAAAATGGTCGCTTTTCTGCAAATTTACTGCAATCTAAGATTTTGAATGTCTGTATCATACTAAAGTGAATGGCCTGGCATGCCAAATGCGAACTAGGTACAAGTAGGACAAATGTCTACTTCTTACCTAACAAAACCTTTTATACCTGAAGCGTACAGCTTGCGGTTGTCCGGATTGTTTTGGTCATTTGACGGCTCTACCCTCAGACAAACACAAAACAAGATAGGGTTGACTCCCAAAAATTACCTATCCTTCTTAAATAAAGTTTATTGTAGTATATTGCTACATTTTTAAGGTTTTGTTTGCAAAACAAAACCTTATTAAAATCGGTTCAATGTCTGTTTATCTGTTTGTCTGTGACAAGGATTGGCATGGAGTTTGGTGAGAAGGTGGGAACTGCGGACCCCCAGACATGCAGTGACTGATATCTTCGTACGTTGAGATTTAGGGGGGTCCCCACACATGTAAAAGGGGGGTGTAAAATTTTTTTTCACCGAATATAGTCATGTTGAAAGGTCTCGATTAGTACTTTTCGAAACCGGTATTAGTTTTGAGATTAGTTCGAAAGGCGGAGAGTGGGAGGGGTGGAAAGTGATGATTTCTTTAACGGACCCATTCTCAGAAGCTACCCAACCGAAAAATCTGAAAAAAAAACATATATATATGGTGTCCAGGTCTCAAAATACCCTCCACATCGATATCTGTTCAAATTATGTTAATAATAGTATATTACAATATTTTTGGGGAAATTGCGTGAAACCCCCCTTAAGTTTATCCCAGAGTTATAAGTTGGTAGTAGCATAGAATATAAAATGAGTCATATTCTCCCCAAGTGTGATCAAAATCGTACTATTACTAACAAAGTTACAGTAGCTCAAAGTTGACTTTATCGTGTAAATTTACTGCAACTAAATATCAATATCACAGTAAAGGGGGTAGTCTAACATGCTAAATGCACGGCTACGGACAAATGGGATAGTTGTGCACTTAAATATACACACAGAAGAAACAAATAAAACCTTTCATACCTGAACCGCCGAGCTTCCGGTTTCCCGACTTGTTTAAATTGACTTTCTTTACGTTCATTCTAGGAATATATCCTGTATTATCTATGAGTAATCTACCATCATATAAGGTACGATATAGAAAAGTTTGCTTCAAATTGCTCAATTGCTAAGAAAATTATGGCAGGACAAAGGCATATCATTGATTGCTTCTAAACGACTTTTATTTAGTTCTTCATAGATTGCATTTTCGACCTGTGCCGAAGATTTTTATCAGAAAACATTGAATAAAACTTACCAATAACATATGATAACTCCAGTATAATACTGCTGGCAATTCCTATTCTTCTATTCCAAGTTCAAAGTTTTCAACATGATACTGAAGACGGGGAACATAATATCACATCCCTTATGCACCACTAAACATTTTGGTATGGAAATATTTTGTGAATTTTTCTCTCATCATTGTACAGGAAGATGGCGATGACGACGACTACAGTGACTATTGAATACATTTTATAAAAATTGTAGAGAATTTATGCGGAAATTATTTGATAGAGTGCTTCACAGCTTACATATATGCTGCCGAAGTAAACATAAACCCTGTGACTGCAAAACGGGCTATGGTGCCAGAGAGCATGCAAAACAAGCTCACTCTAGTCGCAAATATATGTACATGCTCAACTGCCGAAACAGAAATTTGCAAGGGTTTTCTGTTCATCACATTCGAAGGATACGCTTGACAGCTTCACCTTTTATATTTCCCGAAAAAAGGAACGGAATCTAATGGCGGGTATATAACGAAGAAAAGAAATATATGAAGCATGGAAGAATTCTAAGAAGTTTGTTTTCGAAAAATAAAAATATTAACTGGGACTGTGGAGCCGTATTCTATTCTGCCTGTATTTCACACTAGAATAAATAGCAGAGGAATAAATGGAGAGACGATAATTTGAGAACAGTTTGTTTTCTGTTTGAACTTCCATTGCTGCAAGAGATCAAGTTTATTGTATGGCCTGAGAATAAACAAATATAATGTAAAATTTGTGGTTTGATTTTTAAGGTTTTGTCGAAAACAGAACTTTACTAAAATTGGTTCACTGCCTGTCCGTCTGCTTGCCTGTGACAGGCATTTTTCCAGAAACGCTTGCACCTATTCACCTGCTGAAATTTGATCGAAAGGACGGAGTTCGCACGTATGGAGTGAGTTACATTGTTCAAGGTTAAACTTAAGGAAGAGGGGGTTCCAATCTATACAAAGGGGGTGTACATTTTTCATAGAATATAGGCATATGGGGCACCGAATGAAAGGCCTCAATTAGCATTGTATCTTTTACAGTGGCTGTAAAGGAGGGTAGAGTGGGGGTTACTAAGTTGTCAATTATTCCAAGGAATCATTTTCAAAATATTCCCCAAGACCTTTAAATACTCTCCACCACAATATCTGCTCAAATAAAGTTAATAATAGAATGATACTATATTTCGTAAATTTACTGCGAATCCTTGATCCCAGATCCACAAAATTCTGAAGTAGTATAGGCTGCACCCGCATTGAATATGTGCATACTCAACCCATATACATACACTACAAGCTATATACAAAACCTTACATACCAGAAAAGCTGAGCTTCCGGTTTCTGACTTGTTATTAGATTGAGTTCGTGGGAAAATGTGGGAGGAGATCTAGTCTGAAATGTATAATAAATTTCGGGCGATTTCCTAGGAATGAGATGTTCCATTTTGATGTAATATCAGAAACTTTTGTGATATGTTGTTGAACAAATAATTGGGTTCGAAATGAACCATTTGTTCAATACTGCCCCTAGTTACCATCAATACAACTGTATCTACCCTCTGGAAGTATTTGGCCATAAACTTAGTTAAAACGTAGCATTTGGATCAGTCACTTTATTATGTTGAACCAGCATAACAAGCATTTCCTAAAAGTTGAGTTGATAGAGTTTCAATGTTCTGTTTAGCCATTATCACCTAATTAGCTTCGCTTTCGTTCTTGTAAAATAGAATGACATTTGTACTTCTGTCGCTGCCTTTTGCGTTAATAAGTGGATTATTGACGATTCTTCCGTTATTTATCGATAATAATAATTTATTTTGTATTTGAACCTAGACTTTGATGTTTTTAAGTAGAAATGCGTAGGTGATGTATGATTACAAAAGTGATATTCGAACAAACCAAATCACCTATCCTCCGCATTACGAAGCATCATCGTATTACTTAGCATCAACACATTACCTACCATTATCTCATTACCAAGCACCATCTCATTACAAAAGTGATGTTGTAATATAGCATCACCTAACATAAGTGCTCTTCATAGTATAAGTCACGGCGGCAATTGTCGGTGCCGACCCCGAGTATCGGGCTGGCTACGGGCTGACATCGGACTGACTTTTGGACTGGTTTCGAACTGGCTTTGGATTTGCTTTACGCTGGGTTCGGTCTAGTCAGGGGCTGGCTTTTGAACTGTTTTCGGGTTGGCTTTTGGGCTTGGTTCAGGTTGGTTTCGGGCTGGCTTTGGACCGGCTTTGGGCTGGCTATTGGACTGGTATCGGGCTGGCTTTTGGATTCTTTTCGGGTTGGCTTTGGGCTTGGTTTAGGTTGGCTTCGGGCTGGATTTTGGACTAGTTTTAGGCTGTCTTTGGGCTAGAAAATGATTTCGGGTGCATTGACTTTTAGTTATAGATTGTAATGGTTCGGATTAGAATAAACGTCGACGACTACCGAATGCTGATATCGACTGTCAGTTGGGAATATGCTGCCTCGGTCAGCTATGATATAAAAAGATGATTTTGATTTTCAGTGTGATACGCAAATTTTAATTATGGCAAGCAAAGAGAACATCTAAGTAAAGTAATGCTCCTTCGCAAAAAATACAACTCCCTGTTCATTGCATGTGACAATATTGTACTATCTATTATCTCCTTTACGTTTTGAATGTAATAAATGCATGCTAAATTATTCTAGTAATAAGTAATATTTGGCATTATGTGCTGCTGAACGTTAATATTCAATGTTGATTATATAACATTATATGAACGGTTAAGGTGATGAAAGGTGGTGTTTATGGAATTACTTTTTCAAAAAGCAATATTATATTACATTACCTACTAAGATTTTGTGCATTTCCATTTTTAAGAGCATTTAATTTTGTAAAAGTTACGGTATGCTAGCAGGCAGTTTGGTCAACATAGTTCGGAGTTGGGATTATTGTGCCTATTCGCGTAGCGATAATGCCTTTCCATTATAAAAAACTTATCAACTGGAAGAATCAAACCGATTTCGCTGCATAGTGAATCGTTCCATACGTTCACAGTGTTAGAGCACGTTTGCTATAAAGTTTAATACACTAGCAGTGGCTTTAGTTTGTTAGAACAGTTTTATCGGTACATAGTATAAAAAACAAGAAACGACGAGGTAGGCCTTACCTTCAGAAAACCAATGACGTATGTCAGGATGCCAAACAATCTCTGAGCATAAGAAGTGGTGATCCTGATGCGGGACCAAGACGTCTGAAGCTTTCGATTGTGGCAAAGACAAAATGGACAACCGTTCCTACGTCATTGAACCCTATGGACGGTCTCTGCTGAAAACCTATAGAATCATTACAGGCACCCACCTAGAATTTGTTTCTCTGAATGTTTACATAGCAACTGTTATATATTAGGATGTGTACGTGTAGCGAAGAAAGGATAGTCGAAGACTAGAAAATTTCCCAACCGCTAGAGCTTATTTTACGCATATTTCAGATTCGTTTAGCTGAACTCCGCCACGTTATTTATATAGCATGCTGGTTTCAAACCCGGATGAAGGGGGTGAGTTTGAGGCAACATACTTTGTAATATTCTCAATTAAACAAAAATAAAATGCTGAGATTAGGGAAAGGGATAAAAAAAAATGTCACTAAAAACAAGAAGAAAAGAAAGCGGTCTACGCAACCGTCGGGGTAACCACGCCTGTTGAGCGGTTCATCGACCGAGATACGTGGCCTTGGAATGACGATTTACAAATGAATTACCGTTAAAAGAATCACCTCTACCATAAGTTTTGATAAAACGCTGGCCAATTGGCAAATTTACAAGAATGTCAATCGGGAAGCAAAGTAAGCGATCGCTGTTAGCCGGGCAGTCGATTACAAAGATCATTACGACAAACTGGACATTATAGACGATTGTGCGGACCAAAATCAAGTGGCAAGGACAACTTCTACGTGGTGGCACCCGGGGTACGCTGTACTCACTATGGTTTGGTGGTCGTAATGCAATAGGCGAATGCTCTGAAAGCCTAATTAGCGCGATCAGACTCCGTCCTGTAGGGGACTCATCTCAAGTCGATGGGAGCCGGGAAAGCCGGGACCCAACACAGTGGCACACTGAGTTCTTCAATTGGGTTATTGAGAAAGTTAGAAGATCATTTGACTGATTATTAAGCACCATTGTTCTAATATGTGATGCCACGATGTGAAAAGTAAAGTGCGAATTGTGTATATCAAATCCAATCAAAATCACTCGGTGTTCATTAAGGAAGCGCCCTCTCACCACCTCATTTTGATTTTGATATGAACACTGCCATATGAAACATCTAAACTTTATTCAGACGATGTTTTCCACAGCAATCTCAAGCAACTTTTTCAAAAATGGAATGATCGCCTCAGGTCTCAGATTGAATCTGAATAAAACAGAATTTTTGACGACTGATCCCAATGAAACAGGCACTATCAGGCACTCTCAGTTGCTGCGACCCACCCAAAACTAAGCAATTTAAATATCTCGTATCTATGATATCAACCAATGGTGAAGTACGTTAGGAAATTGCTTCAGGCATTAGGGTAACCTAGATGAAGTGGCGTTCTATAACTGGTGTTCATTGTGATCGACGTATCAATGAACGTTGCAAGTGGAAAATTTACCGCAGTGTGGCCCTATGTGGCTCGAAGAGTTGTCCAACTATAAGAGACAACGACTGGCGTGCCTCGATAATGGAGCTGAAGATGATATATTGGACTAGTGGGGTAACACGCCATGATTGTAATTGGGGGATTGTAGCATATGGTTTGAGCAAAGAGTTTGCCATATTATTATTATTATTATTTTGTTAAGGGAAAGTCGCACCGCGTCCTTGAAGAACTATTGTGTCCCTTTTACTGGTTATAGTGTACCCGTTGATCATAGTATCTTAAGCAGGCCAGTAACCGTTAGGAACTTTAGTATGTTCCCCACTTCCAGAAGTTTCAGCTTTGCATCTGGTATTAAGTGTTCTCCCAGATGTATCGACCTACTTTGCACAAGTGCTGGACACTGTCCCAGGACGTGCATAGAGGTTTCGTCCTCCTCCTCACAGAACCTGCAGGCAGTGTCCGTAGATATCCCTAGCTTCCCTAGGTGGTAGTTCAGCCGACAATGACCAGTGAGAATTCCCACTATGATTCGGAGGTTCTTTTTGGTGAGGTTTAAGCAATCCTTTGTGCGCATGGGTTCGTATCCCCCATTAAGCACCCTGGACTGCTCCATCCCTGGTAGGCCCGCCCAATATAGTTCCCTCAGCCGTTTTTCTTCGTTTCTTAGATTCATAGCCATGAAACCGTTTCCGATTCCACAGAAGGGTTCTGGCCCGTATAAAGGCATCCCTGCTCCTTTCTTGGCTAGTTCATCCGCTGCCTCATTGCCTTCCAGCCCAGCATGGCCTGGAACCCAAAGTATCCAGACCTTGTTGGACGAGCCGAGTGTATTCAGTCTCTCAAGGCATTCCCATACCAGTTTAGAGTTCACCTGGTTGGACCTAAGTGCCTTGATCGCTGCTTGGCTATCGGTGAGAATAGCTATGTTCTGCCCCCTGTAGTTCCTTTGCAGATTAAAGGAGGCACATTTGTCTATGGCGTAAATTTCCGCCTGGAATATGCTAGTGTACCTGCCCATTGGCTCAAAGTACATTTTCCTTGGACCAATGACACCGGCACCCGCTCCCTCTGCTGTGAGGGATCCGTCAGTGTACCAAGTAATCAGTTGCTGGTTTAAGCCGTATGTCGCAGCCACGCTTTCCCAGTTTGTCTTGTTACTCCAACGTGTTTCAAACTTCTTATCGAAGTGAAACCTCGTTGTCATGTTGTCCCTCGGTATCAGTAATTCGGGATACCGCCTAGAAAGGATATCAATCTTCCTTCGATTTAGGCAGCTCCCCGCCTCACTCATGCTACCGGCCATCCTGAATATTGATCTCCTTGCCTGCATCTGTATGTGCAGATGGAGAGGGGTTAATCCCAGAAGGACCTCCAGGGATGCCGTTGGGCATGTCCTCATTGCCCCACTGATACACACGCAAGCCAGCCTTTGGAGCTTATGTAATTCCCTGGCTTGTGTGCTGAGTTGGGTTCTTTCTGCCCAGATTACCGCTCCATAGGTAATCATTGGTCTTACTATTGCAGTATATATCCAAAGTAGTATCTTCGGGCTACAACCCCATTTTTTTCCTGCTATGGATCTGCAAGTCATCAGAGCCCTCGTGGCTTTCCGACAAGTGTTTCCGACATGTGTCTTCCAGAGTAATTTTTGGTCTAGCGTGATTCCCAAGTATTTGACCTCTGTTTCTCGTTTCACCTCCATATTATGTAATGTTATGGCTTTCAGGTGATCCAGCTTACGCCTCCTAGTGAATGGTACTATGGTGGTTTTGGTTGGGTTGATCCGCAGTCCCACCTTCCTGCACCAGGCACTAGTAACCCTTAATCCAGTTTGGATTCTATCACATAGGGTATCTTCATATTTGCCCCTACAGATTAGAACAATGTCGTCCGCGTAGCCCTGGACTTGTATTCCAGTATTAGTTAGCACGTCCAGGAGTTCATCCACTACCATACTCCACATCAGCGGCGATAGTACTCCGCCCTGTGGACAGCCTTGAGTGGTGTTCATGATAATAGAATTTGTACCTGTTTGTACCTCTATTTGTCTGCTTTCTAGCATTTTGCCCATCCAGAGTGCCAGGGTGTTTCCCACTCCTTTGCGGCTCAGGGCATCCTGTATCTCTGTGTGCGATGTGTTGTCGAATGCTCCTTCGATATCCAAAAACGCGCACAGTGCAATTTCTTTTGTTTCAATGGCGTCCCGTAGTACCTCTGTCAGCTGATACAGAGCAGTTTCAGTTGACCTTCCTGCCCGGTAAGCGTGTTGACAGTGATGTAAGGGATTACGCTTTAGAACGTTAGTTCTAATATAGTTGTCTATGACCTTCTCCACCGTTTTGAGTACGAACGATGTTAGGCAGATTGGTCTGAAAGATTTAGGGTGAAAAGGATCCTTTTTACCCGCCTTCGGAATAAAAACCACTTTTGCCCGTCTCCATGCCCTTGGTATGTAACCCAGTGCTATGCTCCCCCTTACCACCCTCAGAAGAGACTCTAGGATAATTCCTAGGCCTCTCTGGATAAGTGCAGGGAAGATGCCATCTGCTCCGGGAGATTTCATTGGTTGAAAGGTTCCCACTGCCCATCTTAGCCTAGCTTCTGAGCATACCTCTTTTGCTAGTTTCCAGCTCTCTTTCCTTCCCCTTTTATTCGTTGTTGGGGTGTCAGGCAGATTATTGTCGCCTGCCGCCGAGGGGTAGGACCCCGGGAAATGAGTTCTGAGAAGCAGGTGTACCCTGTCCTCCTCATTCTCGGTGAATGTCCCATCTTCCTTTTTCAAGCAGACAGAGGATATTCTCCCGTCTTTGGCTACAGCCTTGTACAGCCTAGTTGCTTCTGTGATCTTTTCAATCCCTTCACAGAATTCCCTAAAGCTGTTCCGTTTCGCTTCCCTGATGGCGTTGCTATACGCAGTCAGTGCATTTTTATACCTCCGCCAGTCCCCGGTTCGTTTTGCCCGGTTAAAGAGTTTTCGTACCTCCGTTCTCATTCTGGCTAAGTTTCTGTTCCACCATGGTACATCCCTTGATGACTTGACTGTCTTGGCCGGACAGCTGGCCTCATATGCGTCAATGACGATTGTGTTGAGGTCTTCCACCACCGTTTCTAATTCTAATTCGCTCCTGATGTCACCGCTCCCTTGAAGGTGGGCAATGTTGTTGCTCAGGTGCATTGTGTAGGATTCCCAATCCGTTCTCTTGGGATTCCTTATTATTCTTTTTATTTCGGAGTTACTCTCAATGTCGAATCTGATTATCCTGTGATCAGACATTGAGGGTTCATCCGACACCCTCCAATTCCTGACCATCCCGTTCATTAGGGTATTTCCTAGAGTTATATCTAGTACCTCTTGTCTGGTGCTGGTCACAAATGTTGGAGTGTTCCCTACGTTGTATATTTCTAACTTATTACTAAGAATAAATTCGAGAAGGTACTCACCTCTACGATTAGTGTCACTGCTTCCCCACACTACGTGGTGGGCGTTGGCATCGCAGCCGAGAAGAAGTGGTAACGCCCTCTCCTCGCAATACTCCGTCAGCTTTGCGACTTGCTCCGGTGGAGCCCGGCTCTCGTCTCCTGGGAAGTATCCCGATGCTACCACTACCTTTCGAGTGCTCCTCCCGGCTTCCAATGAGACTTGGATAGCCATAAGGTCCCCGGTTAAGAACTCTGAAAGACATATGTATTTTAGATTTCGTTTGAGAATTATGCAAGCTCTTGGTTTTTCACAAGACGAGTCCCAAATTACCTGCATGTCTCCTCCTTGCAGACCGCGAATCTGCCCCCGGTACACCCAGGGCTCCTGAGCCAGCACTATTCCAATGTTCTCCTTGGAATTTGCCCTTGCAATCACTGCAGATGCAGCTCTCGCATGGTAGAGGTTTATCTGGGCTATCCTAGTGCTGGCCATTGGCTCCGTTATTGTTTGGAGCTCTTCTCCACTGTCGGAGTGTCACCCTCCTCCTCCGACATGGCGCTTTCCTGCGCGTCGCTGTCCACCCCGAGCCCTAGCAGTCCTAGGTCTAGGTCGTCCAGCTTCTGCTCTTCACTGGGCAGCAGGTCTATTTCCCTGGTTGATCCCGTTCTTTCCGCCTCTATGGCTTCCGCGACTTCTTCAGGGACCTCGGTAAGTTTTCCACCCGATGCCTCCTCCGAGGTCTCTTTCCTTGGCTTTTCCTTGTGCACATGCACGGGTATGTTGCCAAATCGGTAGTTGATATGACAACTCCGACGTTTAATTGCCTCTAGGGATCGGTCGTCTACCCCGATCGTGAGGAGTTTACCCTTTCCCTCCACCTTGCTTCTGAAGACTCTCCATAGTCGAGTATGGAGATCTTCGTTCTGAGCAATTAGGAGTCTCATGAGGTCTTCTGTTACTATTGCCGCGCCTTTGGGAGAAAGACTGTCACCATGTGGGCTCCTGGTATATCATCTCCAGCACATGTTGACAGTTCCACCCCTTCCCAGCCTGGCAATCTAGGAATTATGGTTCTGACCTATTCTGTGGTACCTTCCGTCGCGCAGTCCACCAGTATAAGGCCTGGTCGAAAGCGTATCCCGGTGAACACCAGTTTCGACGTCCATCCCTTGATCATCTGCTTGACGACAAGTTCTTCAATGGTTTCCTGTTCCTCCCGAGTGAGTATTTGCTCGGGAAACCTTTTTGGCAGTATGGCCAGTCGAATGCCCTTGACCGCACTAGCATAGCTAATGCCGGGCTTCCTGGGTCCTGCCTTCACTCCTGACCTGCCCGGGTTTTCTCCTTCCGTGGGTTCAGGTCTGGGTTTTTTGGGGGCATTCCCTTCATGCGGGCTGATCTCTGCTGCTCCCCGCTTTCTCGGCTCCGGTAGAGATGGCTTAGGTCTGTCCTGAGCCTTCTTAAGGGCCTCTTCTGGTTTCAGGCCTTCCTTCAGATAGCGCAGGTACCATTTAACCCCGGCGCCACTGAGACCTGTCTCCTTCCTGACGTCTGTTATATTTATCTCAGACGTGCTTTTGCTGGTCCCTGCTCTTTGAGCAGTGGTGTTCGTTGGCTGTAGTCCATGCAGTATACCAATGCTCACCTTGGATCCACTGCTTGACGTCCCAACTTCTCCCTTCTTGGGTGTAGTCACCTGGCTTTCAGTAATTCGGAGACGTGCCTCCACCTGATTAACCAGTTTTGGTGCGGTACGGGGCCCCGCTTTTTTGGTTTTTGTTTTTTTTTTCAATTTAGTACTCATTTGATTCCCACGAGTATGGGGGTTAAGAGGTCCGCCGTGCCATAGCCCCCCGTAGCACGGTAAGATCTAACTTACTCACGGAGGCGACCAGGTATCAGTGAGGCTTGCCATATTAGGTCAGTTGTGTTTTAATTGACTGATACCGTACTATCAGATTGATCACTTTGCGATCAGCAGTAAATTTAGGAGTTGTCTTTAGGATGTGCATAACAATAGAGGCGCCGATATCATCCTCGAAAAGGATGACCACCTAATGGGCGCTTCTTTTTGATTGCGTATTATAATAATAATAATCGTTGGCGCGGCAATTCAATTGGATCAGGACCTTAAAGGGTTTTAGAGCACTTCATTCAAGACCGTAGCGGTACTCTACAGTACACTGCTGAAGGCAATGTGGTTAGAATCACGTTCGCCCGAGATTATTACTTTGATTTGACTCAGCTACTCATTCACAGCTGAGTCGACTGGTATTCGACGTCATGATATAAATCCTACTGCCACCAGTAAGATTTGAACCGCGAGAGCCTTATGTTCTAACCACTCAGATATCCGGACACGATTGAGAATTGCATCTACCATTTTTTAAATTCAACATTGACTGGTTATGTTGTCTAGCTGCTCCTGTTGGGAGAGTTAGATAGTCAATGGGAGAACAGAGATTGAAGGCATACAGTAATGATCTAACAACCGTATACCGGATCATGGAAGAACTTGGATGTTGACCCAAATCATTTCGACCATCAATGCATTCAAACGAACGCTGTGCTTAACGGCCTCCAAAATTTTCTCCAAGTTCCTTCCTCTTATATGGAAATGCTTGGAATTCATTACCTTTCCCAAAGAGTGAAAGAAGGGGATGATCGTTAAGATTCAAAAGGAGAGAACCCGTCTTGAGTGCAGCAGTTGACTGGTTATTCTCGCTGTCGCTAAGATAATAGCTAAATTAATACTTTAACTCATCAAGAAAAATCTCGAAAGCTTGCTCACAGTGAGCAGGCTAGTTGCCTGTATTGACATTAGCATCCGGTAGATCATTTTGAAGTAGTGTGCGGAGTTTAAATCTCCGCTTGACGTTTTCTAGATCGACTTCGAAAAGATTTTCGACAGTGTGAACAGGAAATGTAACCCGGTGTTCTTTGTTGGGCAGAGCGGCGAGTTACGGAGAAATTAATAGCGATAATCGGAGCAAATAAGATGGTGCGAAATATCACGTGCTGCTGATATTATTTTTATCTGTCACGTTTTTCATTTTGCCTCGTCGAGAAGACGATTAGAAGTTCCATGAATTATGACATATTTCCTGAAACACCTCGACTGCATTGATGACATCAGCTGAGGCAGATTAAATATAAATACCATCAAAACCAAAGCTCCCACTCTGATGGGTCATTGCATTCTCCTTAACTGCATTAATGGGCAAAGCATGAAAGGCATTGATCGACTGATATATTTAGCAAGCGTGTTTTCCGCCGACGGTGGCACTTAACTGAATGTCGGTCGACGCATTAATAGTGCTGGATCTGCTTTCGCTGCCTTGTTTACAATTTGGAAATGAAGTTATCTCACACATCAACTTGAGACTGTTTTGTGCTAGTGTTCTTTTTCTATTGCTATAAATGGAGTAGCACATGGAAATTGAGCCTCACTGTAAAAATGATCAAAATCCTCTAAATTCCGATAGCTACATGCCTATCCCGATCTTTTTATCGTCCTCCAAGATATTCGAGCGGATCATAAAAGTCATCATCGGCGAGCACTGTGACTCCCTTCAATCATTCATTCCCTCAGTTTCAATGCGTCAACCAACCCAAACATTCGGTTGAACATGCTCTCCTCGTGCTCAAATCGAACGTTCTCCTGGGCCTCAACCGGAACGCGCTAACCGTAGCCTGCCTTCTAGACATAAAGAAAGCTTTCGGCTCCGTATGGTAATACGCCCTCGCCTATAAGCTTTCCGAATGCCTCTATTTCGATCAGCACCTCTGCGAGCTAATTTTTATCTTTCTCGACGGGAGGAAATCACAAGTCCAACTTCATGAACACCTCCCTTCTCCTATTCAAGTCCGGCTGGCGTCCCTCAAGGATCAGTCCTCTCCGCTATCCTCTTCTCCTTGTTTACTACAGATCTACCCAAACCAACTTCACACCGAAATCCAACCCGAATCCTCAAATACACGGATGACCTCATCCTTTACACCTCCACCAGAAACATCCCGGCCGGTGAAGCCTGCCTGAATTTCTATTTGGACGAGCTCTACCGATACTTCACCCGTTCGAAACTATCCTTGAATCTGCAGAAATGCGAGACTATCGTATTCTGCGGTAATGCAAAGGTGACACCGAAAGCGACATATCAACCGTTTTCCTGAAAATCCAATCGTAAAGGAAGTCACCTACCTCGGGTGACAATGAATTCCCGTCTGTCTCACCTCCCCCATGTCACGAAGGCACTAGGCCGTGCAACTGGTGCCTTCAAATCCCTTTACCCAATCCTGAAATACAGCAGCGCAACACCTCCGAAAGTCAAACTGTTTTGCTACAAGCAGCTTATGCTTTCATTTCTCATTTTCGGCTTCATCTTCTGGTCCGACAGTTCCCCTAACCAAATCGAACAACTCCGTCTCAAAGAACGCGAAATCCTACGTCATTGTTCCAACATCTATAAAAACGAAGACCGCTCCAAATACATCTCCAACCAGATCCTCCACGACTCCTAGCAAACTCCCCGCATCGACGCCGCCCTAGCCCGTCATGCCCTAATATTCATCGACAAATGCCTATCCCATCCAAATCCACTTACCTCCCAGGTCATGCAGATCGAGACCGTCGAAGAGAATTTCCTACGATGTCATCTGTTCCCTCAAATCCTCGTATCTCTCCAGATCCGAAACCTCCTTTTCGACCCTGACGGTAGAGTAATCTTCAATTGTATTGTTGGTTATACCATGCAATGTACCACACTTTCCTAAAATACAGGAGCACTTATTACAGACCGGTAGAGGAAAAGTGCGGGCATCCTGAAAAGTCTTGGAAGGAGTTGAAGCGCATGTCAGCAACCCGCGAATGAAAACCTGACAAGGGCGTCGCGTCGTAGGTCTTTTTGAGCCGAGAAAAGTGGTTTAAAAACGTGGTCAGTAGTTACTTTTCCGAACTGTAGTTTAAGTGTGGGCTAACTCACAGCTACTTTTCATCACAATTTCTTTTGTAGGGCATGACTCTTCCATGTGATTTTTTTTAACTCAAACCAGATCTCCTTTATTTGGTTACTCTAAGAATTTGAAAGACAGTCTCAAAACATAATTGAACAAATGGAGCCCTTGCGGATTGTTCAATAAAATGAACACCGAATAATGTTCATATTTACAAATGGACGAAGATTTAAATTTTAGTGTGGTTACTTTAACGAGTTTTCAGCTTACCTTCTTCTAGCTCATTTCGCAATCAAATCTTTACCTGTGGCATTCAAAATAAGCTTAAGTGGTATTAATTTATTCAGTTGCCCTGGTGCTCATTGCAGAAAAGTTTTATTAAAAATGTTGGAATATGATACGATAACTGTTCAGTCAAATACATTGCGAGTAGCCGAAAAAACTTTCCAAATGAAATTTCTACGAATTTTTCATAAATAAGATTCCAATAAAGCCAAGTCGTCTCTAACTACATTAACTTTATTTTCAAAAATATGTTATTACAAAGCACATCAAAGAAATCTGCTATTAAAACTTTGCAGACTTTGATCAGACGCTTTTCTGTACTTCATCCACCGCACTATGCTCAGTAAAGTCCTCCGCAAAGGACATACATAACCTGATTTTCTAGTCGAGCAATCTAGAAAACATCTTAGACATTCCTACATGAGACATAAAGAGATAATGTACTTTAATTCGGTCGGAAATAAATAGCACCCACAGAACAAATTTCCATTAGTACTTGAATATGACACCCGGAGACAGCAAGTTGCTTCTGCCTTCCGGTCGAATTATTTAACTCGTCGTCGAATTTTGTATCTGACCACGGAGCAAGAAATATCAAGCGTTTGAAAGGAGTAAAACCCACGATACGTGCACACTAGCTCTGTGCAAAGTTAGAAGATATAAAATAAATCTGATGAGGGCCAGGATATCCATTTACGTTTAGTAGGGCAGCAAGGGGATTTGGAAAGGATCACGATTTCTTGATGGATCTGGAAGTACTCTGCTTAGAATTGCAGATGATAACTCTCCAACTCATGAGTACGGCTTACTGCGGTTATTTTATAGATACAGTAAGTCGCCATCATATGCACACAGAATTCAAACTGATCCCGAACAGTTTCTTTCACTGTGAAGTGTATCGCGGATAGTGTTAATGGCAGGTTTACGTAACTTTTCAAGAGAAAATATGACACATGGACGCATTCACAACTCAACAAAACTCCTTGAAAGAAAACCAAGTTGCACCAAAATTCTCTACAGGGAATTATAAAAGAGATTGAGGAAAATCTTAGAGACTAGAAAGCAGGCTGTTATGCTCGCATACCCCATAAACATCCTAAATAGGGATTTATCGTTTGGACATACAAAGTCTTTCAGAAAATCGCATTATGTGGAGACCAGACAACGGTCTATTCACTACACATAAAACAGAGGAAATGAAACTGTGAAACCAGTAGTTTTACCATAATCTTTGGTCTCCTCTTCTTTGTCCAGTACAATCCTCTGTTCCTTCCTCCTTGACTCAAATTTACGGATAAAATATACAATTTAAGATGTCCTCTCATTGTCATAAGCAGAAATGACTGAAAATGGATATTTCATGTTTGTGTTGTGATTTATGGATGATTAAGTCTTCTTGGTTGTGCAACTGGGGTTATTGCGGGGGTAGTAATAAGGATAAGTAAATGTAAGAGGAGTTTAAGTGAAACTGTTTGGGTTTAGTCCTTTGCAATTTGCATTAACATGATCTGCTCTTGTAAGACACAGGACAATGAATTCATTCAGGTATTATCATTTCAATGGTATAACCATTGCGGAAGTTGGGAAAATATTTCAAATATATTGTTGGATACATATCGAAGCATAATTACTCTCCATTTTGAACACGTTCCTTTAGAAAATGAAGAGTTAGGAATAAACTGCAAAGGCGGACAAACACTAATATAGCAAAATTCAAAGAAGCTGAAGGCAAACAACGAAAAGGTGGCTCCTAAAGGAGCGTTGCGCAAAATCAAATAAGTCTTCAGCGTAATTTGCGAATTTCTTAGATCGAGAAAATTTCCTACTCCTTTACATGTGTAAGTATGACCTCTGTTTACGTGTACACGTGTTAACTTAAAAAGTTTCCAATTAAATGACGGTTAACGAACTTGTTGGCTTGTTTTCTTAGAGTTGCCATTAGAACGCAGAGACGTATTTGGCTAATTAGGCAATTTTCGTTTGACCAGAAATGCGCCCGTTTTTTTTTGGAAATAATAAATTCTGGTAGGGAAAATTAAAGAACTATTGTCCCCAAGTCAATAATCGACAAGAATTTATTCTTTACTTCCAAGTAATTTAACTTTGCATTTGGTATTAAGTATTCTCCAGGTGCCTCAACTTACTTTGCACAAGTAGCGGACCCCGCACAGAACCTGTAGGCAGCGTCCGTAGATACCGATAGTTTCCTTCGGTGATAGTATAGTCGGCAGTGACCAGTGAGTATTGCCACTATGATCCAGAGGCTCTTCTTGGTGAGGTTTAAACAATAATTTAAGCGCTTAGGTACGTATCGCGCTGTAAGCACTTAGCCATTGCTCTTCATTTGCCAATGTAGTAGCCATGAACCTGATCCGATTCAACAGAATGGTTCTGGTCCGGGTAGAGGTGTTCCTACTCCCTTCCCAGCCATTTCGACCGCTGACTCATTGCCTTCTCACCCAATGTGGCCTGGATCTGGGTATCCAGATCTTATTGAGCGAGTCGGGCGTCTTTCAAGCCATTCCTATATTAGTTTGGAGTACACTTGGTTGGATCTAAATTCTATACTTCTTTGGAGATTTAAACAAGTATATCAGTCTGTAGTGTTTATTTCCGCCTGGAATATACTAGTATGCCTAATCATTGGTTCAAGGTACGTTTTCCTTGGACCAATGAGCCTGGTGGTCAAAGGATAGTATAAGTTTCGGTCGAAACGTGAATTGGTACCCAGAATAGAGCATAAAACCTTGGAAACGCCTACTGAATCAACACCAACAGCTCCACTCCCCCACTCGTGGTGACGGCTAGAAGTTCTCTCATTCTTCAGCTTTTCGGATAAAGAGCGGGCCCCTGCCCCTCAAAATTGTAGCAACAGATGTACAGATTAAATGCTGCCCAGCAGCTACCCAATACACTGTCCTAATAGTAGCCTGCTATAACAGCGTTACAAGTAAAACTATTAAAAGGAAAAGTTTCCAGTTTAACTATAGATTTTATTTTTATTTAAGGTTAGCAGACACGTGTTTCGGACACAACATGTGTCCTGAATGGATTGCTAGAAAGAAGATCGAACAAATGGGATAAATATGTTACCACTCCTGGACATAAAAAAAAATAATTAGAAACAGGGAAGATTTCGAGTTTGATATATTCAGGAAACCTACAGCCACCCAACGAGTTATACCCAGCAGATCTTTCCATTCATATCACCATAAATTCGCGGCCTTCCACAGCATCTAGATATATCAAAGAGCTGTCAATAACAGGAAACAATTGACATCGTTGCTAGGCATCAATGACAAGACAACAGTGAGATCGATGTGATTGTAGTTATGCGGGGTTTCCAACGATTAATGAAGTGAGATCGAGCACTACTACGGAGGACATCTCGTTGTAGCCCAGGATCAGTAATACGCTTAACGAATTTAAAATAGATTCTGCCCCAACATGCAGACATGCGCAACTTAAAACTCGACTTAGGAGCGTAAAGGACCCGAAATCTAAAGAGGAAGAGAGCGGGATTTATTAGATCACATGTCTGGAATGCACCAGTATATATATATAGGGGAGAGTTTGCGGTTGGTAAAAATACGATTCGAGGAACATACCAAAGAAGCGGGACCAGCGGAAAAAAACCCACTACGGCATGTCAAGTCTGCAGTCCCAGTAGTAGCGTAGCGGCCATGACATTTCCGGGGCAACGTGAATATTATACGAAAAATAAAAAACAAACTAGACGCCGCAGATAGTCTGGAAATATCTAAACAGAATAACGCCAGGTTGTTGAACACCGATATGGGCAACTATTTATCTAGCTTATTCCAGGTAATAAGTGTAAGTAATTAAGGGGGTATTACAATTTCAGAAAAATTAACTAAATACTAGTTATCAAGTTAATTGGTTTAATACATAGGTTAGGGTATGTAAGACTATAGAGTTAAGTGAAAAAAATTATTATGTTGTTGTTATTATATTGTGTCCAAACACGTGCCTGCTTCCCTTAAATAAAAATAAAATCTATAATTAAACTAGAAACTTTTCCTTTTAATAGTTTTACTTAAAAAGAACTATAGTAAACAAAGGAACTATTTTTATTATTTTCCAGGAGAAGAGCCACTACACCATGTATTATAGTGGGCATCCACTAAACCATTATTTACTCGAAGGAGGTTTCTTATTCAGACAAAAAGTGAAACCTGTTATTATCAGCGAAATGTCAAGTACTCTGCGCTTGGAAGGCAAATTTAGACAAATAAGCATCATTAAAGCTCACACCTCTGCAGAGCAGATCGAAGAGTCGCAGAATGATATCTTCTACGATGCAGCAGGACGAACCCTCGAAGTCTATCCCAGGTATGAAATCAAAGTTATACTTGGATATTTTCACACCCAAGTAGGGAGGGGCCTGTATTCAGGCGATACGTTGCTTCCCAAACGTTACATAAAAATAGCAATGATAACGGACTGCAGATTATTCAGTTAACAGTTTTGCACGAAACAATTTTTGTAAGTACCTGGTTTATATAAAAAAGTAGTCTAGAAACATATATAGAGCCCTCCACACGGGACCACTTTCAACCAAATTGACCCAGTGTTAATCGAGCCACCTTAGTCTTGATGAATGGCAGAACAAATATGGGGGTCACTATAGATTGGATCGCTGTCTCGTTGGCATGGTGTTGCTGTTTTGACGATGAATGTAAGCTAGCAGCAGCATGGTAATCTTGCATTTTCAAAAAACGCGAGCACTCTCAGAAGCCCATCACGAAATCCGCGGCGTGGAGAAGCGATTTCACAGCTGCAAACGGAAGCCTGAGAGATTAGTTGACTATTTTGATGAACTGCTCAACAACCGAAATATCGCCGAGTCCGGAAAATTGAAGATGACGGACAAATACGGCTATCACCAAGAACATTAATAAAGGCAAGACTGCAACATCATAGTGGCAAAATCAACATCAAAAACAGGGCGGGCAAGGACGTCAAATGGTACTGGTCAAATAAGAATAATAAGACTAGGAGACTGCAACTTTGGGACCGTTAATAATTTCTTCCATCTAGCGTCGATAATCACAACCGATAACAACTATGACGATGAAATTTGCGCACGATTGCTGCTGCACCCAACAGAGTCTATTTGAGCTTACAAAAACCGTTTCGCTCGAAACGTCTCACCATAGGGTCAAAGCTTTTGTTGTGCAAGACAATGATCCTGCCAGTCCATATGTATTCCTCTGAGACTTGGGCCCTTAACTGGAAAAATTGCGAACTCTTGGCCGCGTTCGAGAGAAGGATCCTCTGAAAAATGTTTCGCCTCCTACTTGAGGATGGAGGATTTCATAGCCTACCTAATGATTAAATTTATGAGCGATACTGCGACCTTCTGGTTATGGATGAAATGAGATTTGCAGCCCTCAAAGTAAGGATAATATCTATGGTAGAAAAAGAAAATTTGGCAGATCCTGCCCCAGATGGAGCGATATTGTAGACCAGAACGGCAGACAGCGTTTAGGTATATCGAATTTGTAGACTGCGGCGCAAAAGCGGGATGCCTGGAGTTCCTTATTATCCTTCGTTCCTTCCTTATTATCATGATGATGATGAATGACCCCGGCGCCCGCTCCCACTGCTGGGAGGAATTCGTTAGTTTACCAAGTAAACGCTGTATTCCAGTGTTTATTAGCTATCGTATGAGTCCCGTGGAAAGCCATGAGTAGTGTTCATGTCAATAGAATATGCACCTATTGATACTTTTATTGGCTTACTTTCTAACATTCTGCTCATCCAGAAGGCCAGGGTGTTTCCTCTCCCCTTGTGGATTAGGCCATCTCGTATCTTTATGCGTTAGTTGATGCACGGCCGTTTCGGTTGACCGTTCTCTCTAGTAAGCGTGTTGGCACCGATATAGGGGACTGCGAATTAGAACGTTAATTCTACTAAACAAATCTATGACTTTCCCCACTATTTTGAGTATGAACGATTTTAGCCAAATTGGACCGAAAGATTAAGAGTGACAAGGATCCTTCTTGGAAGGATAGGTTACGTACATATCACCCCGCAGCAAGAAATCTCTCTAAGGTCCCCAAAGAAAGGTTTATCCAGTGTCCATAGCCTGACCCTAGTTAGAGCTGGGCAATCGAAGAGGGATTTCTTCCCTTTTCCACAGCTTCGCCAATGCTAATTGCTGTCACCTTAACCGGTCTTAAGCTTGATTGTTCTGTCATTCAACATAGAGGTCTCATCCGACACCATCCAATTCTTAACCAGCTCGTTCATTAAATTATCCCCTCGTTTCTGGTTCATGTCATGAATGTTGGATTATTCCCTATGTTGCATATTTCGAACTTATTACTAACAATAAATTTAAGAACTTGCTTACCTTTTCGATAAATGTTGCTGCTTCCATAATATAGTGTCTTCTTCTCAGAGAATTTCTGGTTCTGGATTTCTTGGGACTAGATCGATGCAATGGCTGCCTTCCGAGTCCCCCCTGCCTTGCACTGGAAGTTAGATAGCCATAAGGTTTCCAGTCAGGAACTCGGAAAGACAAATATATTTTCAATAGCGTTTAAGAATGATGCAAGCTGTTGGTTTTTCGCAATGAGAGTCCCTGTTTGCCTGCATACCTCCTCTTTTCACACCAACAATCTAACCCCCCCCCCCCCCCATTTTTTTTGGTTGCCTTCAGGGTTTCGTCCTGTCTGACATTGGTTCTTTTATGGTTGGTTTGTATTTTTTTTTTTTGCGGCGAAATTAAAAAATTAAGATTTTCCAAATTTTTACTATATATGAACATTTTTTATTTAGAAATATGGTGGCGATGCAGGTTACACCACTGGAATGGCACCCATGTAAAAAGAGCAGAAGAACGGTACCCACGATTCTGGCAGACTGGCTTATCGGCAATCAAAAACTCAAATTACTTGATTTTTTGAAAATATTGAAAATTCAATTTTTTTGCATGCGTTTATAAATTGCAACCTAAAATTGCATGTTTTTGCTACTATTTTTGTAGGCAAATAGAAAACCTTTTAAAATAATGCTTTGGTGCGTTGCTTTGACCCCACGAATTCCTACGATCATGTCTGCGGTGTGAAGAGTAAGGGAGCAGACTCCGGCTAGCTCAGCTCTTCAGAGCCTGCCCGTTACATGTACGATGGTAAGTAGCTCTTCTACCCGGCAACTAGACATTGTTTTGAGGTTTCCAAACAATTGTTTACTGAGTGTTCGTAGCCTGGTTCCAGCTAGAATCGGGCAATCACAAAGCGAGTGCTTGAGGGTATGATATACGGAGTTTGGTGGCATTGGCAGTGCTCCACGCACGTATTTGCGCCGGTCTAGCCCAAAAGCGCTTGTTATCGGGTTTTGGTATAGAATGATGCCCACACATTAACAGTCTTCTAGTATAACCAGTACCTTAATTTGGAGTACATTGGTGATTTCTGGGAGTATCTATAACACGGCTAGACAGGGTATCTGAGAAAACCCCGTGTCGGCTCTACGAACTTTCTTTCATCAGGCGATGAAAAATATTGTGCCATAAACTAGAATGACGTAGTCCAATGGGGCAATAGTTCTTCTGCTTCTTTCCTGCCATAGTGGTCGTCAAATGATGTGATTCTTTTTGTGGAACTAATCGGTGGTGAGCCAAACACCCGAGAAAATATATACATTCACCGCTCCCGTCTGTTAACGGACCTGATTTATAGCGATGTCACCGTGGTCAAGGTCATATCTGTTTAACTCAGGTCCAGACATAGTAAAGAGAGAAGGCTCTTCCTAGCGAGGACACGTGCTCCAAGTTTGTCCCGATCGATACCCGAGAAAATATATACATTCACCGCTTTCGTCTGTTAACGAACCTGATTTATAGCGATGTGACTGTGGTCAAAGTCAAATCGCTATAACTCAGGTCCGAACATAGTAAAGAGAGGAGGCTCTTCCTAGCGAGGACACGTGCTCTATGTTTGTCCCGATCAGTATCTCTTGTGCGACGTAGGAGTTTTCCTACCCATCGGACTATCACCGTCCGATTTCGTGAAGTGGAACTTTTACAGCTTTCCGTTTCTGACTCAAAACTGCACTTGATAGTCCCCCTTTCCCAATGCTTCCAAAGAGTCTCCATCTATCCGGAGTAGAAAAGGTTGTCTGACCACTTGGGGTTCCTCTTGCTTAATCCTAGGGTCTTCAAGGCATGTCAGCTGGTTGTTACTGTTTCGCTGCTTGCAGAAGTTACTTGACGTTGTTACGGATAAACTTTGCTGATGAAAGCGCGAAAGAGTGCTTTCTCTGGCTTCCAGAAAAGGAGCGTAATGCTGCGGTCCTGGAATAACCTCATAACCTTCACCTACTATTTGGGAGCGAAGAAAGAGGAGGGGGCGATAGGGCGGCACCTTTCTTTACTGTCGGCGTTTCTGAATCGGATATTAACAAGTTTTGGGAACAAACGAGCGCTGCCGGCTGTACTAAGGGTTCATCATCATCAACGACGCAACAATCGGTATCCGATCTAGGCCTGCCTTAATAAGGAATTCCACACATCCCGGTTTTGCGCCGAGGTCCACCAATTCGATATCCCTAAAAGCTGTCTGGCGTCCTAACCTACGCCATCGCTCCATCTTAGGCAGGGTCTGCCTCGTCTTCTTTTTCTACCATAGATATTGCCCTTATGGACTTTCCGGGGGGATCATCCTCATCCATACGGATTAAGTCACCCGCCCACCGTAACCTATTGAGCCGGATTTTATCCACAACCGGACGGTCATGGTATCGCTCATAGATTTCGTCATTGTGTAGGCTACGGAATCGTCCATTCTGATGTAGGGGGCCAAAAATTCTTCGGAGGATTCTTCTCTCGAACGCGGCCAAGAGTTCGCAATTTTTCTTGCTAAGAACCCAAGTTTCCGAGGAATACATGAGGACTGGCAAGGTCATAGTCTTTTACAGTAAGAGCTTTGACCCTATGGTGAGACGTTTCGAGCGGAACAGTTTTTGTAAGCTGAAATAGGTTCTGTTGGCTGCCAACAACCGTGCGCGGATTTCATCATCGTAGTTGTTATCGGTTGTGATTTTCGACCCTAGATAGGAGAAATTGTCAACGGTCTCAAAGTAGTATTCTCCTATCCTTATTTTTCTTCGTGTTTGACCAGTGCGTTGATGTTGTTGGTTGATTCGTCTTCGGTGCTGACGTTGCCACCAAATATTTTGTCTTGGCTTCATTGATGTGCAGTCCAAGATCTCGCACTAATGGCCGCCTGCTCGATCTGGATGAAGGCAGTTTGTAAGTCTCGGGTGGTTCTTCCCATGATATCGATATTGTAAGCATAGGCCAGTCGTTGGGTGTACTTGAAGACCTCTTGCATTTACCTTAGCATCACGGATCAATTTCTCGAGGGCCAGGTTAAAGAGGACGCATGTTTTATGCAGATGATCACAATTATCATCAGGGAAGCTTTCCAAATGAGCTGCCCACTGATGATACAAGGGAAGGGTAAAACACCAAGATGAAACTCGGATTTGGCCTAATAGAGGAGAACAATGAGGGTGCTTCTCAACAGAGCGCTAAAGTCTGAGTGAGCCACTGGGTGGAATCGTTATAAAGAGGCCCAGGAAGCTCCAAAAAGAGCTTAAGGTCGGCCAAATGATCATCATGGAAACTAAAATGTATCCTCCTCAAAGAACCTAGCCAGCAGCTGTGTTATCTACGTATACAGGGCGGGACGTACACAGAAGGCCATGAAGAAATGCAAACCATTTCCTTGAAGTGTGCTTCCCAGGCAACATACAAAATTTCATCTCAGGACCGATAAATAAATACAGCTTTCAGCCGAAAGATTGGATTTTGGCACGCAAAGTAGTATCATTCGAACGAATGAAATGGGCATTTAACTTGTTCCATAGACAAAAGTCCGAGTCAAGTGGGTCAAGTGGTTAGAACCCTGGGCTGTCGTAGTGAAAGGTCGCGGTGCAAATCTGATTGGTGGCAGAAGGATTTGTTATCGTGACTGGATGTCAGATACCAGTCGACTCAGCTGTGGATGGGTACCTGAGTCAAATCAGGATAATAATCTCGGGCGATCGCAATACTGACCACATTGCCTCCTACAGTGTACTGTATGTACCGTTACGGGCTTAAATGGAGTGTCTTAACATACTTGAAGATCCTGATCCAATATGGATTGTTACGCCAACGATTATTATTTTAGATTATAGAATGGCATTATTCCTGCTCTAGTAATAGAGGGTATGGATGCCTTGACTTTTCACATTCGGAATATATACGGTACCTGCCTAGCATAGGCTTATGTTCCAACTAACTGGCATGATGTAAATTCCCAAACCAGAGGAAACTATCTACAATGACGCAAAAACCACCCGACGGAACAGTCAAACTTTTTTTCTGCTAAAAGTACTGGAAAGGCTTGTAGGTTCCTTCATAAGGGATACATACATCCCTAGGTAGCCACTTCGCTGTAGGAAACATGTCTACTAGAAATGCAAATCCACGGAGACAGCACTCCATGAGCTAACGCTAAAAATTGAGAAGACGATGTCCGATAAAGAATACGCCATAGGCGCATTCATGGACATCGAAGTTACGGATACAAAGGTCTTCTCGCAAGCATTTGCGGAATATCGTGTCATAATAATTATCGGTAAGTTTGCGGGCAACACTGCATGTAATGCAAAGTTGGTTCCTCCATAATGAACTCACCGTCTTCTTTTTCTTTCTCTTCAGCCTTTGCCCCGTTCACAAGCGGGGTCGGCTCGTCGTGATCGGCTTCGCCATTTGGCTCTATCGAATGCCTGATCTGGGTGCAATCTCGAGGCTTTTAAATCCCCATCCAGCATATCAAGCCACCGTTGCTTAGGTCTGCCTTTTGATCGTTTACCATCGACTTCGATGTTCAGACCAATCTTTGCAAGTGAATTCTCGTTTGCACGAATTGCGTGACCATACCATCGAAGACGCCTCTCTCGCAACTTTTCCACGATTGGTGCAACCCCATAACGATCGCGGATATCCTCATTTCGGATGTGATCTAAACGTGTGACGCCACTAGTCCAACGAAGCATCTTCGTCTTCATTACCAAGACGCGCAAGACGCCGTTCATTGTCTTTTATGGTCGGCCAACACTCAGAACCATAGAGAGCGGCTGGATGGACGACATTGCGGTAAATTTTAGATTTGAGACGTTCGTTGATACGTCGATCACAAAGGACACCAGTTGTGGAACGCCACTTCATCCAGGTTGCGTTAATGCGTGAAGCAATTTCATAACGCAGCTCTCCATTGGCTGATAGCGTTGACCCGAGGTATTTAAATCGCTCAGTTCTGGGCAGATCACTGCCGCTGACAGTGATTGTGCCTGTTTCATGGGGATCGGTCGTCAAAAATTCAGTTTTGTTTAAATTCAATCTGAGACCGTGTTGCATGAGGCGATCATTCCATTTTTGAACAAGTTGCTCGAGATCATTTTTGCTATCAGATGCTAGGAAAACATCATCTGCATAAAGCAGTGTGTAGGGCGCTGGACGTTGGATATCCCGTGTGACGGTGTCCATAACAAGGACAAAGAGGAGTGGTGAGAGGGCACTTCCTTAATGAACTCCCCGTGAACTGGACTAATTATGTTCACTAGGAACATTAGGATCACAGGTGAATTTCAGGGGCGGAAATTCCGGTGGCACAAATAGTCAAATACTTAGGAGTACATTCCGACTCCAAGTTAACGTTGGCGCAGCATATCCAGGAACAATACCAGAAATCCTTCTGATTCCGTAAGGTAAGACCTGGGAACCTTCAGCAAAACGGATTCATTGGGTTTATACATTCATAATAAAACCCACTTCGATGATTGCATGCGTCATTTGGTGGCCGAAATTGAAATTTGCTAACAGCAGGAAGCTGCCGACACAGATTCAGATACTCGGTTGCCTAAGTATTATTGAAGCAATGAGTAGTACGTCGACCGAAGCTATCCTAAATCTACCTCCTATTCATTCGGAGGTGAAACGGAAAGCAGCTAACGACGCAAACAGGCTCGATATTATTGGTGCGTGGAAAGGCGGCCGATCATACGGTCTTGGGTCCATTTGCAAACATCAGGTGGATTTGACGCCCGCCGAGCATATGGTTTCCAGATTCGTCTTTAAAAAGACATACTTCGTCGTAATCACCAAAAAAGACGAATGGTTAATAAATAGGTACGACACTTTTGGGATTTCAGACTTAATAATTTTCACGGACGAGTGAGTCATGGAAGACTGATCGGGCGCAGGGGAAATCCGATTATGGAACTGGCTTCACCTATCGGAAAAATGACGACCATATTCCAAGCGTAGATATATGTCAATTCATTGGCAGCAGAAGAATGTTTGTGACAAAAATGAAGAGGTCACTCCATTCGAATCTGTTCTGCCAGGCAGGCAGCATTATCAACACTAAACGGCAATGACATATCAAGCCAGTTGGTGTGGAGGTGTCATCAGATGCTGCTGAAATTTGGCCGATTGAACGAAACATTCCAAATGTGGGTGCCGGGGCAATCAAACATCGCTGATAAAGCGAGAAAGCCAACAGACTGGCTCACCATAATTCTGCATTCATAATGGTTAGGTGAGAATTAGCTTTAGGCATGCGCCCATCCACTGTCAAGTTTACTCTGAAGGAGAAAATTACGGTCGCTAGAGCGGCATATTCGTTGTTTCATGTTGTGAAACATGAATAGCCTTGTGGGGCTTTTAATGGGATACTGCACCTTAAACTACCACATGGAACAAAAATGGAGTGGTGGTCTCAGCAATATGCAGTCAATGTGAGGAGGAGGAAGAGACGGCCCTGCACTTCATATGTAGATACCGGCCTCCTCAGACCTCAGGCAAAGATACGTTGGTAATGTTTTCTTCAACGCAGAGTCTGTGCATGCTGTTTCTCTAGAGAATGTACTCAGATTTTTGAAAGCCTGCGAATGCCGCAGACGAGAGGAGATTAAATAGGCGATTTCCGGGGATAGTACAAGGGGGTTAGCAAAGGTCTGAGTGTTCGGAGTTACAGCTCGCATCACTAAATTAAATTGCTTGGGGTTCGAGCCTTGATAACTTCGCATCTTTTACTTTGTTGTTCGACCTTATTTTTGGATCGCTTTTGCTTGAAGGCGATACGTTTTGCTTTGTGTAGGTATTCCAGGCGTTGATTTTTATATTCCTCCACAATCGCCTGGTATTTAGTGTGGTCATTTTCATCCCGCTCGTTAACACTACCGGCTCCCTTATTCTTTCCTAAATGAATAGATGACAATATGATCTCGACGTTTTAAGTTTATTTTTCATGGTCGTAGGAGTGCGAACCATATGGTAATGGAACGCCTGGAGTGCTCAGCAATCCTTCTTATTTTTTCACAAAATTGTAGATCTGCGGATTGTTACGTCTCTTGATATTTTCGAGCAAGAAGACTGTATACAGCAGATTCAACCCCCAGTGCATTATTCGAAATTATGTTTGGAAAAAATCATTGCGCGTCTTCGGCCGGGACGGTAATTGGCAGAATAAAATATCGTGCGTAAGGTCTGGTATTAGTGCCGTCTATGTGATGCAGTTCATAAGAGTGCGCCCATATGGTTGCGGGCATGTGGCATTGCATAGTCGTTTATGTCACATAATATGAAGAAAGACACATAAGAAAATCATCTAAGCGACATTGACACACCAATTCGTTATCCACTGGGTCAAAGTTACACAATGATATACCGTGTCTGCTTGCCGCTGGTTTACTCCTCCTGTATACAGTCTTTTTGTTCTGGAGTCAATGAGGTTAACAAAACTGTCTCCTCCTGGAGCGAAATTATGCTGTAAACATGAAAGAATATTGCTGGAACCTAAAGCAAATGAAGATAGTTTTCGGAAGCGACATAAATTTGTAATAAATTAGAAATATTTATATAACTTGCCGAGGCCTAAATGCAATCCTTCTTTAATATTTAAATATAAGCGGCAATTTAACCCTATATTATCATAAAAGAAAACTGTGTCCTTTTCCATCCACCTTCGAAATGGTAACACATCTAGGTACACCCTCCAAGTTTGTGAAAGCTAAGAAAATGTTTGCATAACAAAGTAAAACTGTTCGTTTGTAGAATTTTGTTAAGGCGGAGTGGAAATTTGAGTATATCTTCCAACACGATGGTGGCGGTCACGAAAAGAAAATAAATTTTGATTCTCATAAATTTCAGTGTGAGAATAAAAGTCAAAATTAAATTAAAGTCCGGCGTTCGTTACTGAACCACCCCCACGTTTGTTTTCAAGAAGTGGTAAGACTTAGAATAGAAATAAATCTCGGAAATGAGCACCTAAAAAACCATGGCTAATTGATTTATTGCAATTTAATAGTCTAAATTGCCCAAGTAAATATTAATTTGGACATGTTTCGATTGTTTTTTTTCCAGAATAGATTTATATTCAATTTAACGTTGGAAAGTATAATTCTTACAGGACGAAATATAAATTAACCACTTAGTCGCTAATTACTTCAACAAGACCAGTAGATAGATATTCCAGGCAGATTGCAGTCTATGCAGAATAGGTTAAAATAACTTTTTTAAGATTCTTGAGGAAGTTATTCCGATGAAATTCCTATCCCAAAATTGCCTTGTGTGTTGTAATATAAACCAATTTCAACTTTGCGAACTTTGTATTGTTCACGCTGTCAATTGCTAGCTATAGATACAATATAGACTTGGGGGGAACAGTGTATTCATACATATTTGAGAAATTCGGTACTTGCATACGTTCGTATGCTCTGAGGCATGACTCTGTATTTTCACGGGAAGTTTCCCAATGTTACATATGCTTTGTGAACGATTAAAACGTGATTTGGCAAGACAAACAGGCAAGGCAAGGAGCATAATTCTCCATCAAGTGCAATGAATTCCCTATTATGTTTTGTATCTCATACGGAAGTGCGCCCAGCGTTAAATTAGCGTGCGCCTTCGAGATCGAGAGGAATAAATTATATTAACTGCGTTCCTTGTTGCACCTGCCTCAAGCCCAACTTAGACCTATCTGACTGGAATATTTCCCATGTACCCCTGAAAGGTGCGGATACGTGGATGCTAACTACGACTTGGTACGGGTACAATGCTGACTGCAGTGTGCTCGGGAACTTTGTGAATTTATGAAATAATTAGCGATAAATTATGCTCCAGGAGGAAGGCACCTGGCCGCCAAGAGTTCCGTAATTGTATTACAAATTGCAAGTTAGGTATGTTTAGGGTTACGAGCTCAGAACAAGTTGTGGGTACTGCCTCAGAGGTATGTGATCATGGAGTTGCAAAGTATCCACGTATAGAGTTTATGTCAGAAGAGGTATTAAATCAGAATGTGAGTTCGGTTACGTTCGGAGTATAGACGGAATTTGTTTTGGGTTGAAATTTTGAGCACAGATTCAGGAAAAGTTTGGAGGAATGTGTGATGTAAATAGCAATCAATAAAGCAGGATGATGTGCTTGTGGCTAGACCATGCAAAAAAAATATCCTGCTTTGCATGCCAATGTATAGCCTAAGGTATCTAAGGTAATCAAGAGGAATGTTAATACAATGAAAACTATATTGAAGTAGGTTTAAGTACGTAATGCCATAAGTAAGTAGTAATTTGGGCACTTTACAGGCCCTGGTTTCATAGTTCCCACGTTTCATAGTTTTTTGAAAAAATTGCGCTTTTTGTCTGCGGTTCAGAGCTTTGGCTTTCTGAAAAATGAGTCCAGTTGGAAAACATATCTAGTAAGTTAAACACTGTCATTAAACTTTCCTATTCCTAAGCATTTCCGATTATTAGCCGATACGATTACGGCATACAACCATTCTCGGGTACTCAGAACCTGTAAATGATTTGCAACAATTACATTCAAAATAAAAATAATAATAAATATTGGGATATTACATTATATTACATAAGTCAGTGGAGATAGGAATGGGAGAGAAAAGTTTGGAATGGAAGGATTAACAGCTTACGGGGTTATGATGGTTTTACATAAAGCCATGGCAGGATTATGATGAACTGCTACGTAAGAGCCCTGAGGAAGACGTTTGTGATGCAGTGAACTGAAGAATGATTATATGATTCGTTCCTTTAAATGATATTAGAAATTAAAGAAGTAAATTATAAGAGGATTCGATTGTTATTTGAAATAGATAATTTAAGTCGCATTTTAGCCATCAGTTTACATTGAGATATCACGTGATGATTGGTGGGAGTTCTTTCTTAACGAGAAACAGCAGACGGAGAAGGATGAAAGCGAGTCTCCCGGGTCTAAAAACGTGAGAAATTATCCCAATTGGTACTCCAGGTCTACCGACGTTACGAAGTCACGGAAGAAGTTACGGACAGGATGGCCTTTAGAGCGACGAACTCGGCAATGACAACGGAATAACGATTTGCACATTTTCTCATGCAACGTGCGCTCCCTACAAAGAGATGGAGCTTCCAAACAGCTATCCGATACCCTGTCCCAATATAAGGCTGATGTAACAGCGTTGCAAGAGATGGACAGGGAGAAGAGCCAATACACTAGATATTATAGCGGTCATCCAGCAAACCAAGTACTCGGAGTAGGTTTCTTAGTCAGCCATAAAATGAAACGTGCTGTTATCGGCTTTGAAAATATAAGCGAACGGTTATGCACACTGGGTTTGTTTGCCAGCGAAGTTTAGAAATATAAGCCTCATTAACGTTCACGCCCCTACTGAGAATAAGAAGTCGGAGAAGGATACCTTCTACGAGGTAATTGAACGGACCCTGGAAGTCTGTTACAAGTATGATATCAAAACCATTTTAACAGTTAAGTAGAGACGGAGCCCGTATTCAGGTGATAAATCGGCTCCCATATCTTACATCAAACTACAAATGATAGCGGACTCCGGATTATTCAGTTAGCAGTATCGCACGAAATGGTTGTTGGAAGTACCTGGTTTGCGCGGAAAGCGGTCCACAAACATACGTGGGTCTCTCCTGACGGGATCACTTCCAAACAAATTGACCACGTGTTGATTGAACGCCGCCACCTCTCAACATTGATGAATGTCAGAATATATAGGGAGGTCAATATAGACTTGAAACAATATCTCGTTGGCATAGTGCTCCGAGTTCGAATTACGACACCACCTACACTCCCCTCTGACAATCAGGTGAGAGTCAATATTGAATCCATGCACAACACAGCCCTCCGTAGCACCTATAAGGGGGAAGTGGATGCTGCAATAACCTCAGCTAACAGATGTGCTGAAGATGAAGCATCAACAAATGACCTTCACAACTACAAGAAGGGCGTTGTCATAAATACGGCTACAAGCATACTTGACCTCAGTCCCAAGAAAAGTTGGTGTGACAATGAATGTAAGCTAGCAACGGAAAAATGCTGCATATCGAGTAATGTTGTATTTTCAACGAGGGGGGTACACGTAGAAACTTATCACGAACTCCGTCGAGCGGAGAAGCGATTTCACAGAAAGAAAAAGGAAGCCCGTCTGAACTAACAGGTCTGTGAACCGGGAACAGCCGCACCAGGTGATAAAATTTCACCAGAAAGTCAGCAGGATAAAGCCTTGCACACCTCGATACTCATCCTGCCGAGACAAAAAGGGAAATTTGATTTCCGACAGAATGGACATATTAGAGTGATGGGTTGAGTTTTTTAATGAACTGCTCAACAAACAAAATATCGGCGAGTCAGATGTCCCACCAACTGAAGATGATACACAAATACTGGCGTCACCAATCATCGAAGAAATAGCCCGTGCAATTCATCGGCCTAAAAACCATAAGTCGCCAGGAGCCGGTGGAATTGCAATCGGATGGGTTAATTATAGGCGACCAACTACACCAAGCGATTCATCAACTTATGCTGACGGTGAGGGACTGCGAATCAATGCCTGACGACTGGCATCATATGCCCCATACATAAAAAAGGGGATATCACACCGGCTGAGTACCATTTATAAAATATTAGATAAACTATCTTGCTAGGCCGGATAGCCCGTACGCCCAGAACATCATTGACCCATTCCAGAGATTTTTTCTCTCCGGTGATCGATGGAAAAACTGTTGGAATATGGACATCAGTTGCACCATCGTTTCATCGACTTTAAAGCCGCCTATGATAGCATAGCCAGGGTAAAACAGTACACGGCCATGGGAGAATTCGGTATCCCAGGCCCCGAGACCAGATAAAGGCAGCAGGATCACTCTAGAGACAATGCAACATCAACAACGATTTAGGACAAGGGGATGTCTTATCATGAGTCCTCTTTAACCTGGCACTGGAGAACGTAATGCGCGGTGCAGATCTCAATGCAAGAGGCACCATCCTCTACAAGCCCACCCAACTACTAGCCAATTCTGACGATATTGGCATTATTAGAAGAATGACCCGAGATGTACAGTCTATCTTCACCCAGATGAAACAGACGGCGTGAGATCTCGGGCTGCATATTAATGAAGGCAAGACGAATTAGATGGTGGAAACTTCAGCGCCAAAGAACAAAGAACTAACAACATCGCATCGCGCTGATTAAACAAGAAGAATAAAGATTGGAGAGGTTAGATTTTTGTCTGCTACTTGTAGTCTACCGTAAAATTGATAGACAACGGGGTTTATGGAGTTCCTCACTAAGGCAGGCCTAGATCAGATTCCCGTTGTTACGCCGTTGATTATGATGATATTGTTAATATTTTTAAGATTTTTCGAAATTAAACTAGAATTGAATTTTTTTCTTTTCATGTTATGTATATTTCATGGTCTATTTCCCGTCTATTGCCTATTTTATCAGGATCGTTGCATTTACGCGTCTCGCCTCATGTATCGGGTAGGTAATCACTTCATCTGTAGTTATGTGGCACCATGTCAACATGCCACCGTTGATGTTTTGCTAAAATGAGTTGCAATTCTCACAAGGATTTCCAGAGAAACTTCAGCTCCTCCACCGCTATTCTGCACCATGAGTTTCTGAGGCGAACCACCCATCAGCCCGGTTAGGAAAGTGAATTCTACTGCATGGAATAGCAAGCAATGGAGCTGTCGCATTTTCTCTATGTGCGACCTATTCAATACCACTGTCTCCTCCTTATTAGCGTGTCCATGCTATCTGTCCCATGCGTCGAAGAAATTCTTATGGCACAATGCGAACATGTGTTAATGAAATCTAGGCGCTTTTGAGTAACAGTGGTTGTCAGTTTCCGTATGGTACCTCCATAGAGATAGTTCCAGTTCAAGATTTTATGTCAAGCGAAATTAAATTCGGTGTCTTCGTCAGCAGAAACGATGCTTCTGAGAGACAAATTTATCAAAGGCTTCTATGATTTGCCCATTAATGTGGATAGGACCAGTGTGATGACTAATCAGACTAAGAAGCTTGGTTTTGTTGGTCTTTACTTCAGACCGAGTCTAATTGCTTGCTTTTCCAAATTCAGAGGTATTTCGCCAAAATGATACACTCGAAGTTATGGTATATACAGATGACATCAGCATTGGCGAGGTATTTGAGGAAATATATTTTGGTCAATTGAACGACCCCCTTCCAAAGTCGCATGGAAAGTACCACCGATAACAAGAAAAAATAATCTCAGCCACAGGATGCAACACTGGGGGGCTCGGTTGGATTTCAAATTCTGTTGAACGCGGATCAGCGTGACGACGAGCGAAGAAGTGACGGAGAGAAAAAGGAGGCCTACGAGAATCAACACCAGGCGCGCAAGTTTTATCAACAACAGGACAAAACCTAATGAGTCGGGAAACCGGAAGGTGGACGCTTCAGGTATGAAAGATTTTGTGTTTTCTAATGTGGAAAACTTATAATGCATGACAGTAACTGTTGCAAATAGTTAAAAATGCAATTGTGCATTATTTTCCATGAACCATTTACATAAATAATTTGCTCTAGGAGGTATTGTATCGTTAATAGTCAATTTCATACGCTTTGCAATGCAGCCGAATTCCTATAGACGCAGTTGTGGTAAACAGATGTGGTGAGTGAATTTTATTGCTTTTTCTGTGTTTCATTGTACGACAGGCGGGCTTTCTTTATTTTCTTCAGAATCAATTGCATTATCAATCAATTGTTTTAAAAAAATAGCGTTTTTTGAAGATGAGTCGAAGGAAATTTCTTAATGATGAAGAAAGGAAGCTGGTAAGATACTATAATATTATTAGTTTATTTGAGCAGATATTGAAATGGGACATATTTTGGGGCATATAATTGCATCGTCCTCAGTTTTCCCAGATTTTTGGGTTGGCTAATTTCCAAAAATGAGTCCTGTCTCACTTTAAGTTTGCAGAATTTGACGGGTACATAAGGTGAAAAAAATTTTTACATCCACTCCTGGGGAGCAGTTCTTTAAACTCCACGTATATTTATGTCGACGAGGCAGACCCTGCCTAAGATGGAGCGATGGCGTAGGTCAGGACGCCAGACAGCTTTTAGGGATATCGAATTGGTGGACCTCGGCGCAAAACCGGAATGTTTGGAGTTCCTTATTAAGGCAGGCCTAGACCGGATACCGGTTGTAGCGCCGTTGATGATGATGATATAATTATTTATTTAGGGCACTATAATTCCAGAAATATCATCGAGCATGACCATTATTTCAGCTCTGGACTATGGTAGTTATTCGGGCGAAAATGTCCATACCGTCACGTGTTTTAAAATCAGGTATTTTTTTCTGCTGTTGTTCGAAAGCTTTTTCTTTATAATTCTGCTTGACAGAGAAGTAGCGTAATTCAGTGGGTGCATTAGTAAGCCGCGTTTATATACTTCTGGATTAGGAGCTTCTGCAATATTTTTCCCGCTAATAGGTTCGACAAAGTTATTATAAATTATGAAGCGGTACTGGTGTGTACTTTTGTGCTTTTTAAATATTTTAAGAAACGTGAAAGAATCATTGAATGAAAAGGCAGAGCCGGTGTGAACGACAACAAGGTGCGTTTTATCAGCTAATTAAACTGCTGCACTCATATATATCTTAAATGTTGTCAGCGAGATCTACAGTGGTCAAGAAAGTTTGTCTTTTTCTTATGCTTCAGCCTTTGCCCCGTTCGGAAGCGGGGTCGGCTCGTTTTGATTGGTTGTGCCATTTGGTCTGCCAAAGCCTTGATCTGGATGCAGTCGCGAGGTTTCCAAATCACCATCCAGCATATCGAGCGGAAATTGTTTCGGTCGGTCTTTTGATCATTTCCAATCGATTTCCATGTTCAGACTAATCTAAACAAGTGAATTATATCATCGTACCATCGAAGAAGCCTTTCTTACAATTATTCCGATCGCGGATATCCTCATTTCTGCTACTGATCTGATCTTTATTAGCACGAGAGGCTGTTCATTGTCTTTTGTAGTCGGCTAACACTCAGAATCATAGAGTGCGATAGGTCGAATGACATTGCGGTAAACTTTAGATTTGAGACGTTCCTTGATACGTCGATCACAAAGAATATCAATTGTGGAACGCCACTTCATTTAGGTTGCGCTAATGCGTGAAACAATTTCATAACGCTGTTTTCCATTGGTTGATAGTATTGACCCGAGATATTGAAATTGCTCAGTTACAGCCACTAACAATAATATTACCTGTTTCATGGGGATTTTCGTCAAAAATTCAGTTTTATTCAGATTTAATTTGAGAGCGCATAAAGCAATATACGAGTATATGGCGCTGGGGCGGTGCCCATGGCCAGAATGAAAAGAAGTGAGAGAGAGAGCTTTCGTTACGGACACCGACAGAGACACGAAGCGGTTTTATACACACGCCACAATTTGAAATTTAATCGAGTTTTTCTCGCATTAAGATGTTATAGAACATACCAGACGAGTTCGTGTGGCACACGGTCAAAGGCTTTCTCCAAATCCCGAAATGCAACGTAAAAAAGGCGATATTTCTCACGGCTTGATTCCCAGTTATTTGAATGATTTCACGAATACGTTTGCGGAGAATGTGTTTAAAAATCTTTATGGTATGGGACAGCAACCGGATCGGATGGAATTTGAACATTCTGCTGAACTACCTTTTTTTTCCATATTGAAACTGTGGTACTTGCAACAACTCGATTGAAGAATTCACTAAGTTGCGCTTTTCGCTTTACAGAGTTCAGATGCAATGTCGTTAGGTCCTGTCAATTTCCCTAATTTCAGTCGCTTTATTGCTTCCGCGACTTCAGTGGCGCTGATAGGTAGAATTGGTGCATTAGGAGGATGAACGAATTCTTCAGTTCAACTCTGCTTGGAATATTCTCGCCATCTATCCACCGCTTTTGAGAAGCCAATAAAGCTCTCTTCCGCCATGCTGAGTGTCTAGTTTATCGTAAAGATCTTTGCAATGGACGGCCCGGGTGGTTGGCATTCTTATAAATTTGCCAACTGCCCAGCGTTTTATCGTCGAAAAACTTGAGTTAGAGGTATTCCTTTTCACAGACCTTCATTTCAACATTGTCATTCGAAAGCCAGATATCTCGGCTAATAAACCATCAAGTTTGGTGACCCTGAGGTTTGCATAATCCGCTTTGTGGATCGTGTCTTTAATTTGGTTTCACGATTCTTCCACGTTCGTAATGGTTGGTAATCGCGCAAGTAAGATAATTTCTCTTTTTTTCTCAGGAAATCGCCACCATTTAATGCGAGGCGGGCTAGTGCGTTCCTTCATTCTGTTTTATGGATGGCTTGATTCGCAAGACGGCAATCAATGGCCGGTATGGAGGTGCGATGGTCTCATTGGAAAGGGATTAGTAGTCAATGACGGTGGTAAAATGTGGGAGTCTAAGAATATAGTCAATTTTCGTTTTATTGCTATAAAGTACAAGGTGGATGTCCGCAAAATTGACTATACGCTCACCACCGTCATTGCGCGCTCCAAACCTTCTTTCCCCATCGCACCTGTTGCCGTCTGCCTTTTCAGCCACATAGAAATGGTGATATACCCATCAGTAGGCACGTTACAGGTGTTTGTATCGAGAAGTTGCCAGAAGGCATCTTTCTCAGCATCGCGTCGACCTGTCTGTGGTGCGCATACAATGAAGAAGTGAATAGTGCGATCGGCTGATATAATGGTAAGCTTAAGGGGGTCATTCTGTGTGTCGGATAAGCGGATTAAATTTTTTCTGGCATGAATTGTATCTATATATAGGGTAGAATATATGGGCAAAGTGATTTTTTGATATTCGGAGTCGTTCGGGAATTATAGTGTTAAAAACGTGATGAGTGACATGCCAGATTTATGTCGATCGCCGTAATAAAGCTCGTATTTATCGGTCCGAATGACTTTCGAATGACTTCGTTAAAAGGACAAGAGTTAGAACCTAGGCTGTACATGTGGTTTATGGATTAGGTATAGCAGATTAACGGTCAGTTAAGGTTTTGTGGCTAAAAATCGCATTCTACTTTTTAAATACGTTTTTCTCGAAACTGCATGTTGAAAATCGGCTGCCACCATAGCCCGCAATCTATCTAACCAACTTCTTTCAAATTTTCACGACTTATTCAGAACGTATTTGTACGGTCCGCAAACTAGGATAATTACGATTCATTCAGTAGTTTTTTTTATTCATTGAAGAAGTCGTGAAAAGACGCACCAAAAATTTAGCTTTTAATATTTTTTAATAATCCTAGTTTGCGGGCTGTAGTTAAGTCTGTACATTAAAATGCCGTTTACTTTTTTTCTTTAAGATAATTACAGCGCCCTCTAGCGTGGCAGCAGAAAAACACTTTTTTTTGAAGATGGGTGTATAAATTGCTCTGTATTTCAATAATGAATCATGCGATCGGGCTGGAAAAATTACTATGCACACTCAAGATATTAGTAAATCTATGGTGAAAAATTCGTATTTGTATCTTTATCCGGTTCTTCACAAACAATTTCTTAAAAAAGTGAAAGAAAAGGGCCTTCACACGGGATGACCCTCTTAATTTACCAGTCGTCAAATCGTTTGACTTCTTTAATGGTATCACGGAAACCCTCAGAGATGGCAATGTCTACACCGTATTGAGTGTGTCAGCTACCAAAATAGAGAAGTTTATAGCCATAGGGCAAGACCAGGGTCTGTGCTGCCGCGTTGACTGAAGTGAACGCTCCAGCGTTCTCTCCAAGGCTTAGCATAGACGAATAATGCCAGCTACACTTTATTTATCTTCTTTCCTGTCTCAGCATTTTATTTTTGTTTTATTGGGGATAGTACCTCAAACCCTTCTATTTTGCCTGGGCTTGGGACCAGCATGCTACGTCTTGCTTTAATTGACTTTTATAAAAAAGAAACGAGTACGATAAACGAATCTACCAACGAACCTGATAGCATTGCAACCTCAATTAGTTTCCAATTTCACCCTCAGTCACTTTCGTCCATAATTAGAATTCTCTCTCGCGGCGAACTAAGTAGTATCCGTTTTCAACAGAATAAAAGTTGAATTGATTTCACTGGTTTTTATCGCCTCGGGTCCAATAAACTACATGTTATGTGATTCACTGAAATGGATTGCATATTGTTCATTGCATCTGGATACATTCCTGCATACAAAATTTCTATCGAAATGCACTAGTTTCGAAAACAGGAAGCGTTTAGGTCCAACTAGTACAAAAGGCTTCTAGCTGAAGCACAGACAAAATAGTGAATCAATTAAATCTAAAAAATGGGCAGAAAAAGGATTTTCCAATTAGCGACAGTTTTTCATGTTGCCATGAAAATTAAACCTTCACTTTTCCTCGCATTTAAATCTTTTCTATTGCGTAGCTAAATAAAAAGTAAGTGCAATTTTATTGTGCATGTGACCTAGCTGAGATTTTCAAACGTTGTGAAAATGCATATATATTCGTGTGTTGGGCTGTAACCCAAATTAAAACAATAAATTGTAAAGATTGTGGCCAGCACAGAGGGATATATGTATTTTTTTATTAAAAGCCAAATGGGTGCATGGATGCAGTTCGTGGGGCAAGTCGTTCCAGCAAACAGAATCTGATGGGAGGGTAACCTCTTTTGGGTTTTGCTAGAATTTCGGTCCTGCTAACTTGTACGCTTTCTTGAAATGCTTTATTGTAATTAATATTTTCGTAAATCAGTCTAGTCATCAAAGTGAGGTTCAGTCATGATAAGGGTTGAAAAGTGACTAGTCAGTGTCAGCCACAGACATTGTTGAGCCGCAGACTTCCATAAGCAACTGCAAATCGAATACGAGTACACCCTTTGTCTATCAAAAAATCTCATTAAGAATTCTAAAGGACCCTGAAATAGATTTAGAATCAGTTTCCATACATTCCGGGCAGAGCATCATATATTCGAGATTAATATAAATTTGATAAGCATTAGCCTAGTTCCGGGGATGTTCTCTGTCACAAAAGAAATTTCACATTTCATAGTCAGTCACACACGTGCTCAAGTATGACATCTCTATTTGTCCAGGTACGTTGTCTGTCTCCTCTGTGACCATCTGTTTCTCCCAGAAATTGCTTTTTAAAAGGGCTGACATCCTATTTAATGACTTTTTCCAGAAAAAAGTGAAACGCAAAGTGGTCTGTAAATGACATTGTAATGGAAATGGAAGATGATGAGTATTTCTACGTTGTTGGTGAATATAATTATTCCTTTTATTCCTTGTTCGATATATAAATTTAGTTGATAAGCATGGAGAACATATGAAAAAGTTGCTGGAGCGAATATGAGGTTCAGCGATGATAATCGTGAGAAAACTCCCATATTGACTTCAGGAAAGGAACGTTTGGACAAAGGGGATGGTTGTTGTAATTAGTTTGGATTCATTTTATCAATAAACTAATGAAGACCGTAATTCTTTCTGTGCACTGAGATGTTTCTGTTTGCATGAATTTCGGTAGAGAGGAAGAGAAATTGCTATCACCTACTTGTCGGAAGAACATTTATCCTTTACCTTTGAGAATCAAAATTGGTTGTCTGTTTTAAAATAGTCACTTGTTCTTTTAGCTTTCTTCCTTTTACTTTTTGGTATCTGCGAACTCACTGCATCCAAATTTCTGTGGTTTCTTTATTTCCTAGTGCCGAGTCACTGGTGCAAAGCCATTTGTTTTCGCTTTTTCCGACTATTGCACATAGCCTAACTTTTCAATCATTATTTTCAATTTCGTAAATGTTCTCCCAATCTTCATAATAGTTAGTCAATTTTAAATACAGATAGTCTATTATATAAAATTGAGAGCTGTTGGTACACCCAACGTTTGTGATTGATGGACACAGAAATCGTTGAAACGATCACCATGAAAATTGGTACATATATCCTTTTTTTAATGGAGAGGGTTTATATGTACGTTGTTGTAATTCGCCACTGGATTGCGCTACAAACGATCAATTTCTACATGTTCAACTTCTCACCATTCACCTGATTGTCATGAAAACTGGGGTAAAAGTTGAATTTTCAATTCCTTCCTCTTAGGGGTGAGGACTATCTGCAGGGCGAGGGGGACACTCCTTCCTGGCGGCCCATTCCCTTACAAAGTGACGGCCCTTTATGCGTTTTTTTTGTCTAGATGGTAATGTTTTAACTTTGAATCCTTTCCCCCCAGTCGAAAAGCAAAATATGAATGGGGCAGCGGAGGATCTTTTTTCTCAAAGCCCGTTGAAAAATCGCAGCAGTCGCCTCGCCTTAAAAAAGAATGGCGCTATAGATTTGGTTTGTTAGCGCTACCTGCGGAGTGGAAGTGGATAATGAGGGTCCACAGAAGGAAGAATAAGGTCTCCCTTTCTAACATCGTCGGTGAATTATAGTGATCATCACCCGTTGAAAGGTTATAATAATAACACAATCCCGGCCTCCATCAAGGAGCGTGTTCAACTTGAGGTCATCGGGGAAACTGATAACCCAGAGTCGATAGGGGCAGAGGCTGCGGCATCAACAACATCACACCGCACTGCTGGCAACAGTTTCAGTACTCGCCGAAGCATTCTTCTCCACCGTCCAGCTGAGGTTTCTGCTGAGGTTGGGGACGAATTCCAAAGAGCGTGTGTAGAATTCTCGGATCTGGATCCTTTGCATAGACCAGGTATTCCCAGGCTCAATGCATCTCAAGGAACTCCGGGAATTCTATCTCAAATCAATGATGAGATTGCATCTCGACTGTGTGCTGATATGTTGCTGCTGCAACTACAATCGCTTGTGTATTGTGGTGCAGTTGCGGCTATCAGATTGCACGGTCAGAAGATTCGCTTTCGCGTTATTGGTCTGAGTGACAAAAAAGATCCACCATGGAAAATTCGTCTGGAACATCGGCGAGACTCACTAAGGTAGGATATTGCTAAACTGATTCACATCAGCACTGGCAATGCCAGCAGATGGGTGAGAAATAAAGTGCAGAGGGTTTACAGGAACTATGCCATCGGCAGTGAGACACCCGTAGTTGAAATTCTGGACACACTAAAACAGAAACTTTCTATCATATGCAGTCGATTACGACGGCATCGCGAAAGTCATTCCAGACGTGTTCAGAATGCAACATGCGCGAGGAACCAGAGGAGCTTTTTCAGATCCAACAGTGCAGTTTTCGGTGACGTAAGCGAAAGAATATTGCGTTGGTTTTGGGGGTTACCCGTCCGGCATGTTGAGCATGCTGAGTGGATCACTGGCGAAGGCACTCGCCATGCCAATATGCCTGGCATGAATTTTGCGGATGTTACCGAAGAGGAAGTTCGACGAGCCATAAACAGCTCGAAGAACTGGAGGGGTCCAGGTATGGATCGGGTACAGAATTTCTGGTATGAGAAATTTACCAGCGTACACAGTCGGTTGGCACGCAGTATAAATGAGGTCATGAGTCGGCCGGTGGAATTTTCACCCTTCGTCATTGCGGGGATTACCTACCTTATCCCTAAGAAGGACACGGGGCAGGACCCCGCAGATACAAGGCCGATTACTTGCTTACCAACCCTCTAAAAATTCATCACATCCATTATTAGTGGAAGGATCAATACGCACCTCGAGACCAACAATATTCTGTCCGAGGAGCAGAAGGGCTGCCGAGTTGGATCATGGGGTTGCAAAGAGCAACTCATTATCGACTCGGTAGTTGTACGACAAGCAGCTTGAAGCCAAAGAAACCTCTTTAGTTGGTATATCAATTATGCGAAGGCTTCTGATAGCGTTCCGCATATTTGCCTAATCGATATCCTACATATGTATCGCATTGATCACAAACTAATAAAGTTTTTGGCGACAGTCATGAAAGAGCGGCACATCACCTTATCATCGCCTTCATCTGAGGGTGCTAATACCTCAGAGCCCATCCGTATACGGAGGGGCATCTTCCAGGGGGATTCATTGAGTCCCCTTTGGCTTTGCACGGCACTGAACCAACTTTCATGACTAATGGATGATGTTAGAGGGAATGCTTTTGCAATTAAATATGACGTACGTGCTAAGTGCGATTAACTTAGATGACATCAAGCTGCATGCTGGCACTGACGACCATCTTAGAAGTCTATTGTGAATAACAGGCATGTACAGCCGGTGATATTCGGATGGAGTTTGGATTAGACAAGTGTCGAATGCAAACCATCCGCAAAGCTCATCACGAGCCGCATGCCGGACAGAGTATTGGTGGCCTCCACATCGAAGCTATGACCGAGACAGATTTCTACAAGTACCTAGGAATTCTGCAAGGAACCTATGCTCGAGTTGGTGATCTGAATGATGCTCTGCTGTCCGAATTCCTGCGACGTGTAAAGCTGGTGCTGAAATCGGATCTCTCGGAGAAGAATAAAATAAGCGCGTTGAATGTATTCGCTATCCCTTCATTGGCTTATGCATTCGGAATATGCCGTGGACGACGACCGATCTGGAAAACGTCCAGCGGCGGATACGGACAACTATAATCCAAATTCCGAATGCATCATCCAAACTCTGCCGTGGGGCGGATGAAACTGCCTCGTGATATCCGAGGTAGGGGCGCGGTTAACGTGGCGGCACAACTTCATCGCCAAGTCGACTCGCTGCGCTTTTATTTTTACAGCAAAGAGCAGGCAATTCCCTTGCATGCGGCTGTCTGTGGGCTGACTCCACTTAACTTGAAGGATCGATTTTTCAATCCTCTGAGTGGGGTGAAGTCGGACCAAGAGCGGATCGATGGATGAAGGTAGAAGGCAATGCACGGTAAACACGTCAATTGCCTTTGGCAGCCATTTGATGATTTGCATTTGTCGAACAGATGACTGGGTGCGGGGGAGCTCTTTGCTGAGACGAAAGGGTCCACGTGTGCCATTCAGGACGGCGTGGTCGCCACCCGAGCTTATACAAAGCTCATCATGAAAGGACTGGTGGAGAACGACCAGTGCAGAATGTGTGGTTCGGCGTTAGAGACGTTGGACCGTCTCATTTCTCGCTGCACTGTTATGGCACCGGTGCAATACATCACCAGGTGTAATGCTGTATGGAAGGTGATCAATCAAAACCTTGCATGTAAGCATGTGCTGATCATGGAAACATGTCCGGTTTACCGATATGAGCCGCAAGCAGTACTTGATAGTTCTGCTAACAGCATTTATTGGGACCAGCACGTTCTGAGTGATCGCCATACTGCACATAACAAGCCCGACGTACTGTTACTTGACAAGACGGGTCGCTCCGCGCAACATTAAACGGAAATACGTGGAGAAGAAGGTGAACTATGAGCCACTGGCTCGGGAAATCAAAGAAATTTTGCGTCTCGAGCGGGTGGTTGTAGTTCCCATAATATTGTCAGCTACAGGTATTATACCTAAATCCTTCACGACTTCCCTTCATGTCCTGGGACTTTCGCACAGTTTGGTTCAAACCATGCAAAAGTACACCATCCTGCATACGTGCTCGATGTTGCGGGGAGTTCTCGACGGATTCTCCCATTAACCTACCACCGGCCACCACCACCAACGCCTAAATGCTTGACACTTAGTTCTAGTATTAGGTAAAATCGGGCATCTGCCGAGATTGTGATAACTCGTAAAAATGATAATAATCGTTGGCGCAACAGTCCATATTGAATCAGGGCCTTGAAGTGTGTTAGAGCACTCCATTCAAGAACGAAACGGTACACTACAGTATACTGTAGGAGCCAATGTGGTCAGTATTGCGCTCGCTCGAGATTATTACCCTGATTTGACTCAGGTACTCATTCACAGCTGAGTCGACCGGTATCCGACGTCAAATTATGATACAAATCCCATTGCTACCGGTGAGATTTGAATCACGACCTTCCGTACGACAGCCTTGTGCTCTAACCACTCAGCTATCCGGACACCATTGAAATGTTATGGCGCCTCGAAATGGATAGAAAGTTAAAGCGTTGCAAATGGGGAATATTTTGATACCATCATGGTAAACCCCACCACCCGAAAAAGTCCTTGTTTCTACCCCCGCCAAAAACCCCATTCCGAACTTTACCAGGATGGTATCAAAATAGAATGGAAATACCGCCAAAAAATTGAATATTGAAAGTTCTACCAGCCAGATACACGATTTGATAACAAATGAGTTTGAATTTCCTCTTCGAGGACTGCCGAAACATCTCAATAATACGACTATTTGCTGCTACAATTTCTGAAGACCAAGACACCCTACGTGAAGCTCACGACAGGTTCGGACAAGGTTGAGAATAGATCCTAGTAAAGCAGTATTCAATTACAATGGAGACTACGAGTATAAAATGCATCGATTTGGCATCATTGATATAATATATATTATGCTTATATTGTCACGCTTTGAAGTTTCTATAAGAAACGCTCGGCATGTATTGTTTCACTGGCTAGGTCAATTTGTCACCATTGACTGACTCATATTGCTGGAGCTACTCTGGAATCCAAACACTATTTACAACTTCGGAAATACAATGCATGCTTTCAAATCACATCGTTTGGAGTGATGAATATTGCAAATTTGGTAATTTTACACCAATATTCGAGTTGCAATGATATGAAGTTCCAGGGAATCTAAGGTAAATGCCGGTGAGGTAGGTATAATCCCATGGCCCCACTTTAGACACGGATTAGAGAGATTTGGAGAGCACAATCAAAGTCCCATCGAAATTGGAACAGCGGTACTAGTTTATACTGAATGCCTGAGAATCCTATCTAATACCACTGCCGCAACTAAGAGGTACATGGTGCCAGTTGTACAGCGTAACTCCACGCTATACCCTTAAGGAATTCTGCTCGCAATATTGCAATTCCCACAAAGAACCAAGTAAATAATCGGGCCGGGAACACATCCCTCAAAAATTTTTCGGGAGCAGATGTTTCAGACGGCTATTCCGGTTCCGAAGGTGCCAAATAATTTCCAGTACCCTTCGTGGCAATAGCCACTTCAAATGGCGCCCGAGTTATACAGCGGAACTACACACTATAGCCCGCAAGTAGCTCTGCTCCTGATACGGGTACAATCACCTTGGAACTCGGGCGCCAACTGCAAATAATCTGGTTTGGGAGCATATCCCTGTGGGATTCTTCTGAAGAATATACTTCAGCCGGAAGCACGGATAAGTGTATCATCTGTATTTGTAAGTGATAAGTGTGTCATCTGTATTTGGAAACATGTCTTTTTCTTTTTCATACATTTAGCGTTGCAATATAATGTATCTTTGTATGCTAGCGTGCCATTGTGTGACTTTCTATCTAGAGATTCGAAACCGACAATGGAGAAACCTATATTTCCTATAGCAGTACTGCCGAATATATGTTGCTTGCTGACAAGTGCAGTCTGGGGTGATCGTTGTTGCATGTGGAACTAAACATTTTATGTCATGGTTCGAGGAAGGTAGCAAGTTTCTTTATATCAGATGACGAGTGGACGATCGGCGATACATAACAAAAAGTAGCAAATTTTTTACATCAAACGATGGTGTTATTGTTCGGTGCAGACTATTTTGGGACAGACAGGTTTTAGATGGAAAACAATGTGATCACGGGAAGGATAGCAAGTGTGAATTTCACGTGACCTCATAACTGTTCCTGGTTCCTAATGGATGACAAAGTAAGTAATTGTCGCACTTCATTTTCCTTCAAGTTAAGTTGTTATGGTTTTGAGAGGAAAATTAAAAATCTTGAAGGTCACAACAATAGTAACTTTTCAGGATCTCGTTGGAGCTATCGGTATTCGAAACAAAAACGATGCAAGTGTTGATTTACTGCAAATTAATGTGAAGTTAAAAATTTTGCAATTAGGTAAGGGCCATACGTGTATGAATGAAGTAGCTGCCATGGAGGCACCTCCACTTTCGGTAAACTATCCAGTTCGGTTCGATTGATCAAGGGATGTGAGAGAGCCGCCTGATCCGTACCAATCCCAGATTTTTTTTTTCTGAATATTGTAAGAAATTTCTTTAATTCGCTCTGGATTAAAATGCAGTGAGGGAGGGGCGCATTAACCAAGGGGATGCGAGGGAATCGCTTGATTTGTTACCCCAGATCCCCACCACCTCAAAGCATTTCCGTCCGATATTATCTTCGCACAGACCATACAGTTGCTCCATGTTAGGTAGTGAGTGTGTACTAGGAGCTGCTTAAAATTGAATGTGGCGTCTATCATCAGTTCCACATAATGGTCAACGTGGAAAAGGACAATATGATTCTCAATGTAGATGAAAACATGCTTCAAACTATTAACTTCGTTTTCTGTTCCACGAGTTTACATCCACAAACAAGACATTTGAAAGTTGACTACATTGTTGTGTACGATGTTCTGTAATAGTAAGCATGAAGCCTTGCGGGATACCTGTCCAGGCTACATATCCCTTGAATCCACCCAGCATGTACTAGTACCGTACTTTCTCCGGATAGCTGTCGACAAAAATAATAAAACAACTGGAAACATCAAAAGCTAAATTGGTAACCACTTCCATGATATCAATAGCAAGCCCGCATAGAGTAGTTATTACCATTTTAGCACTGTCCCCATTATGCTTTAAAGATGTTTCCCTACAAGAAGAGAAGGACTCGCCTCAAGGATAGACAGTTTTAGGTATCAACATAAGCACCTGTCCCTTCTATAATGATGGGAGGATCTCTTCTTCTAACCATTTCAGGTTTCTCTTCCGAATCTGAAGCTTTTTTCCTGATATTCTGTTGCAGGTTTCCAGTACCTCCTCTCTAATTACTGTGGACACTACTTCTAAGGTCGGCTGCGATGCGAGGGAAGATTAGGCAGTTCCTTTTCACTGGAAGCTAAAAAGGAATTAATTTTGTAGAAAGATCTGCCCTTCGTTGGTCGGTACCATGCCTACCTCAACAAAACCTAACAATGAAATGCGCTTGCTTTGACTTTTGGTGGTCATCAGCAACAAGGAAGAGCAAATTGGATCTTGGAGAAGCGTAGTAGATATACATATAACCGCCACCTGTGATAGCTAACACACAACTATCTCTTACAATTTCGTATGGCTTGGCCGCCTGCACATCCATGTAGATCCATCATTACAAACATTCCTGTAAGATTCACTAAGGAAATAATGGGAACGTCAAATGTTAACATCGAGTTATGTAAGTTTATTTTTGCGATCCAGTTACAATTGAGAATATTCAGCACTAGCAGTAATCTAGTTATTATGTAAACCCTCCTTGAGGCGGTGTCATACTCCGTGGGAATGTCTGTGACTTCTGCATTGAATAGACTGAGAAACTCCCTTTTACATAGTTTCACGAAATATTCATGCTTCAGCACAGTCAGTGGAGAAAAAGTACGAAGTTAAGGTGAATAAGGTCTATATTTATTAAAGTCTCTATTCAGGCCCTTGTGAAAACTCCGAGCCCGGAAGAATCACTCCTTCCCTACCCCTTTCGTCAAGCCTGCGGGTTAAATGGACTTTTTCAGCAAAGATTTCGCCATTCTTATCTCTCAATTGCGTATCATAACACTTTGCCGTGACAAACAGTCAAACTACCAAGTTTTCTGCATAGCCAAAAACAGTATGCTCTTCTTGGACGGGAAGCACAACAAACCCATTATATACCCGGATTGCAACCTCTGGATCCATCGGTCGTCTTCATTAAAGATTCCCCGCGGAAAGATTACTTTCGACTAGCTTCGGCTAGTCCCGAAAAACACTTATGTTATTTCAGTCAACGTGTCTTTGATTAGTTCCCAATTTGTAGAGTTCAGTCAATTTCTATCGTCTGAACTTCGGCAACTATGATTATAGCGATAAATAGAAATATGTTGTCAATGTCCCTTTCGCTTGTCCTCGCCATTATATTAAAACGGTGATAGAGTCCAATGTCTATTTTTTCCACTGTTCAGGTATTCTTGAATGGATCGGATCTAATCTCCATTGTCAGCTTGAAAGTTCTGTTACGAGTGCCAATGGAACCTGGCCTGGACATATCGTTCGCTTTTTAGTTTCGGCAACTCTTTGCTGTTCATGGTTTTCGTCATGAGAGAAGAGGGTGGTTATTATATTTCCATGAAAGTACGGAGCCTTGTAGCCTCCTCATTATGCTGCTGTAGACTCCAGCGGTTTGTTCAGGGCCCTCGTTCGACATTATCAGGTCTCTTTCCGAATTGCTGACAGATTGATGTTGTAGCAAAGTAAGTACTTCATGGGGCTGCCAATTTCGATATTCAACCAGTAGTTGGATTGGATTGGATTGTCTACTGAAGAGCACTTATCTTTACTTTTATGCCATTGTGGCACTACGTGCTTCCCTGATTCAAGGTTTTTAGATGCGTCTCTCCATGGTAGCTGATAAATAAAGTTAATCATGTACTAGTTTATTTTGTAAATTTCCTGAAAACTCCGCTTAAGTTAGTCCTCGAAGCATAATTGTAATATTATAGACCATACGATGGGGTATAATTCCGAAAAGGAAGAATGCTTTCTTTTAGCGACTACAGGCAGAGGGAGTGGAGGGATAACTTTCTAGATTGTTGAGAATTTTATCTCCTTAAATCAGTTGTGCTTCGGCTGACTGGTATCGAACTTCTAATCGAATCTAGTATATTCCGATCAACAGTATATTTAAGAGGTGTTAACATCGGCCTCAAAAAGGATATCTTACGATCTTCGCGTGCTTTTGTTGCTAAAAAATCTTACAGGTGAATAGAGCGTTGACTCCCACGTTTAGCATGTACCATTTTCGCGATCCGTTCGTCGTCCAAAAGTGGAAAAACTTTCTTGCTACGCAAAAACACAAAATCTTAACAGCCCGACAACGAATATTAATGAAAAATGTGCTGCTATCAAATTGTCTTAATTTTTTGGGGTGGGTGAGTTGTCGGCCATACCCCTGAAGGACCTTACAAGGTATCCTCACGCTGACTGCGGAAACGTGGAGATGCATCAATGAACAGTTAAGAGCTCTTTTTATGTCTGTGAGCGGGGGTAAACGTAACTAGTAAAATCGAGAATTACAACTTGACGTACACCTTGACAAAACGAATTATTCCCTTGCGTTGCCAAGGCAAGTAGAAGCTGCCTTTAATTGTAGAAATTTCGCCTCCGTATACTGCATCACTAAGGAACTTGCAGGTGGGTATACACTTTGTTGTTGTTAACGGTTTTCCCATGCAAAAATGGATAGTGGAAGGAGCTCTTCACCACGATGTTTTACGAGTTTTACCTTTTATACGAACTTGTATTGACAAAATCCGATTGGGCGATGGTCAGTAACGAACCTGAGTGGCCGCAGATGACAAAGAGGGAAGAGCTATCCCAAAAACCTTAAAAGGGCAAAATTGACCGTAAAGATCCGCCCGTAAATACTGAGGCTTCATCGAAGTGTTTTGTCGTGACACGCTTGCTTGCCTCTATGGTAGCCAAGGTCGGCAATGTGGAGGTCTTTTGAGCACTTCAGTCCCTCACGCGTCATCATATAAATTCACGTGGTCTTTTAATCAGTTCATGGGTCCGCACTGGATGCTGGAAATCCAACAAACGGGGATTTGCGCGAGCCTACCGAAAGATCAACACGCGAACTAAAACTCACATGAAAATAAAACAAGTCGGGAAACCGGAAGCTAGACGCTTCAGGTATGAAAGGTTTTGTGTTTTTCGTTTATAAGGAGATTTGGGCGTGCATTTGTCCCATTAGCATGTAGCACGTAAAACATGCATATATTATGTGAAAAAAGCCACTTTCAAGTGATATTGACATTCATAGTCTTGAATTTACAGAGGAGCGCAGATTTGACCTAGTATAACTTTGTTAGTAATAGTGCGATTTTCACCAAATTTGGCAGGATCATGACCTATACTGTAGCCTACATTGCTGCAATTTTGTGATTCTAGGGTGAACTTAAGGGGGTTTTCCTGTCAATTACTAAAAATTATAGTAATATACTATTATTAACTTTATTTGAACAGATATCGATATGGAGGGTATTTCGGAGCCTAGGCACCATTTAGTGGCAGCCCCCTGATTTTTTCCAGATTTTTCGGTTTGGTAGTTCCTCAGAATGGGTTCGTTAAAAAAATGACCACTTTCAACCCCCCCCTTCCGGGAGTTGCTTTCTCAGCCAATCCAGTAACCAATTTGATGGCGTTTACAGTTGATCTGGCTCTATGGTCTCCAGTCCAGTTTGAAAGGCCTCCTTCAGTCCTAATAACCAATCAAACTATTGTCCATCTTACATTGGTGATAGTTTCTGGAAGACGTAGGAGGCCTATAGGAGGATGGTTCACCCGAAGATATACCAAACTTTCCCAGCAGTACCAGTCTCTGATACTTCCATGCCGTAGGAAATATCCCTTCAGACAGCTCAGCGAACATGTATGGTCTGCATTTTACGGCGAGCTTACGGGCTCTGCAACAGATCGTCTGTGGTTCCTTCAAAAATTGCCGTCACATTTAGACATCTCGGAAAAGTGTCCGTGCCCTCTCTTGCTGGGAAGTTACCCCCGGATAATTTTCAACAAGAGGGTAGGGCACATGATCTACGAGGATGATCGGCCTGACCATCGCAATTTTATAGCTGTTCCAGTATAGATTTGCATCTGCTTCCTAGTGGATCACTGAGCTTGAAGTCTTTCGGGCTTCCTTATGTTGTTTTTCTGTACCTGATCGATCCTACCTTGTCCTTGCAACTCACAACTTCTTCATAGATCGGACCACTGGTTTTTACCCTAGCAAAGTGTCCAACATAAGCAACTCGAAGCACCTCTTAAGTGAAATCTGCTCTCTCAGCCGGCAAACAAGCCATCCTATTCGAATTTCTCTGGCAGGCAATAATTTCTTGAGTACTACCATAGGCTTTTCTCGAACTTACGATGGATTCTTCTCTCAGCTCTTCCAACTTAAAGTGGTTAAGTTTTACTTGGGTCGCCTGTTATACTGTTGGTTATGGTAAGTTTCGACTTTTCCTGGGGACCTCTTTCCTCCTTCTGCGCCCTATTATAGAGGGCGCTAACGGCTCTCACCATGTTTTCGATTGCTTGGCACACGTTGTGCTTGTACTTAATAAACCCGGGGCTAAACTGTTTCAGATCCAAGCTGCGGGGGGTCAGGGCTCCATTCTCTATGAACCTTGGCCGGATTACTCCTTCTAAATACAGCTTCCCCCTTAGCGCTTAATGCGCCTTCTTGGCTTTCGAGTTTTTGGCATTGGTGAAGATCAAAGAATTGGGAAGCTCTCCATAATGCGTGAATTCTTTAGTCTTGGGATATCTCCTACGGTCGTGCCCCTTGAAAAAATGCGCCGCCGGCTGGGTTTCCGAGCCCTTGCAATGTTAGTTTACTAATTCTCTTGTCTTCCATGGTGGCTTTATAGCTTTTCATATAGTTTCATAGTTTTCCACTGCCATTTTTAATTTTAGTTTTCGAAAAACCTTTGCGTTAGCCTTCATCTGCTTCTACGAATTCTACGTATCGAAATTCGAGGACTTGGTTCATACAGCGAGGTTTGCTACCATCTTTAAACATTGTTAATGGGTTCATCCCAAACAAAAGGGCTGACCTCACTCACCCTTATCTGACGGTATACAATATACAACTTATAAGGAGGTTTCAACAATCTTCAAATAGTATTCCTACCGTATTTAAGTTCGATAGATTGCAAGGTGCATCAGCCTTCTTGTTCCCGGAAGTTTCCATCCTTTTAAATTAGGTCAATGGTAATTTGAATCTCGGTGGTTCCCGCTCTTATCCCTTTCACCCAAATCTGCAGTCGAACAAAGCGATTCTAAAGGAACTGCAGGCATTCCCCCTCAAGGCACCGTATCGTGTTTGCGTCCCAATGCAATTGTTACACCACTTCATCTTGTGTGAAGATTTCTGTATAGACCCTCATCCCCCCTCGAAATATTATTAATATGTACACATCGCCAGGTAGTTTACTTATTGCATCAAATTCTAGCCGAAAGCTCGATCCTACGAGGATGTGCGAGGCTACAGCCCGTATGCACATAAATTATTCGTCAAAAGGAATTCCGGGACATAACAATAACATCAGCAAGCTGGAAGTTATCTCTTCATTCTTGATTAAAGTTTTAGCACTGTAGGTACCATGATCTACGTGCCTTTGTCTCACACACTTCACTCCACTTCGGCATATGTAATTGGATTTTCAGGACCAGAACATGTGCAAACACAAGTTGACAAAACAGAGTGTTCCGCATTTGTTTCGAGCTATAAAGGTGCAATTGTCCGGCTTGAGTATGGGAAATTTAAAATTCGAGTAGACGAGGGATGAAAGTGTGTTTTGAATAATAGACGTTAAACTTTTCCTTTTTAGCTTTTGGAGAAATTGTGTCGTTGAATTGCATATTAGTTTTTGTAAGGGTGTATGCAAAAGATGTATATGAGAAGTGTTAGGGTCATGTTAAGGGTTTCCGATTTCCACACCCAGGACTTTGTTATTGAAATGCGAATGAGTTTTTGACAGGGAATAGGACCTTAAGGCGGATTGTATACAAAATTGGCAGCATCTTAAGTGGTTTATTCATATTATATATACCATTTAGGTATATGTATTTTATACAGGGTGCGGCAGCATAACTTCCTTTTTTAAAATGCGCGCCACTCAGTTAGTTGATGTCATAGCGGAGCGCTAGTGGTCTCGTTCAAGGGGGGATACTGTAAAGTTTTGTCCTGATACGGTTCAGTTGCCATTATGCGTTGGAATAGTGAGGAGCGTGCCTTTGCCGTTGAGGTTAACTTTTCAAGCGGATGTTCGGTTATTGCAACACAGCGTGGATTTCGGAATCGCTTTAATTTAGCCCCGTTGGCTCCCGTCCCAGACCGCAAATCAATTGTTATATGGGTCACTACATTCAGACAAACTGCAAGTGCCAAAAAAAAACAAGAACTGGAGTCCCTCGGCCCGTTAGATCACCTGAGAACGGCGTTCTGCGCGCAAACACGCATCTGCCCTTGGACTATCCGATTGTTCTGTGAGAAGAATTCTTCGTGATGATCTTCATTTTCATCCCTATAAGATGGCGATAGTACAGGAACTTTCAGAATGTGACTTCAATTCTCGGATGAACGCGTGTGAGCTTCTTCTTGATGTCGTTCCCGAGGGTGCTATTGTTTTTTTAGCGATGAAGCCCATTTTCATTTGTGTGGATCGGTTAACAAACAAAACATACGCTACTGGGCTGACACCAACCCTCGAGAATTGCATCAAAAGCCTTTGCATTCACCCAAAGTCACAGTGTGGTGTGCAATTTCCTCAGCTGGAATTATTGGTCCCTGGTTTTTTGAGGAAAATGAGGTTACAGTGACAGTGAATTCGGACCGGTATGTAAACATGCTACAGAATTTTTTTTTCCCACGGCTAGAAAATTTGGATTTGGGGGACACTTGGTTCCAATAAGACGGTGTGCAACAGCACACACTTCAAAAGCATCGATGGCTGTTTTGAGGAAACACTTTCCAGAGCGTCTTATCTCAATTAGAGGCGATTTGGAATGTCCGGCACGCTCTCCCGATCTGTCCCCTTGTGATTTTCTTCTATGGGGTTTTTTGAAATTCCGTGTTTATGTGAACCGTCCAAGAACCCTATAAGATTTGAAGACCAACATCCAAGAAGAAATTGCCAGCATAACACCTGCTATGCTAACAAGAGTCATGACAAACGCCAGAAATCGGTTTACGCAATGTATGGAGAATGGGGGGCGTCACCTAACAGATTTGATCTTCAAAACAATGTAAATAAAAACTTTAGACATGTACCTACATTATAAAAAATAAATAAATATTTTCCGATGACAATAATAAAAAAATAATAATAACAATAGGAAGTTATGCTGCCGCACCCTGCATATATGTATATCTTGGGGAAACAGCTCCAAAATTTATCAATATCACAACTTCATAGATAAGCTTACCAATTTGTGGGCTAGCCTATGGCAGGCAAAATCAAATTATTCCCTTTTCGATATTCATTCAATTTTAACATCTATGAGGAATGGTGGTTATTGAGCTTACCGGATATTATTATACCTTGCTGCCATGAAACCTTAATTCCGGATGTAAATCTTCAAATAAGCATGGAAATATATGGTTGAAACTGTATCAGGCCAGCTTACTCAAATGGCAGACAAGTGTTCAAGAGGGCTTGGGAACTTTCGAATACAACCACCCCAAAGCAGAAAGGACACAAGCCCAGAACAGTCTCAACTTGATCCCGGCGCTCAGACAATGGCATTTTCAGATTCAGATCAGAGTTGGCCAGAAACAGCACAGACGAAAGTATTCATATTTATCAGTAGTTCACGGTACGTATCCAGCACAAAGTAGAAGCCACGAATATTCGGTTTCCCTGCTTGGGTTTGTTCCGCGCATCCCAGTTGGACTTTATTTTTGCAAATATTCAGACTTTCGTCGAGATTTGTTTATTGTCAGTTGTTTTTTCTTTGTTTACAGAACTTACTTTAGTGTTTTACGCACGTTTCCATGCAGTCAGCTGTGTAGAACGTACGGCCCAAATTTTGTGTTCCGCCTAACACGCTCTAATTTCGATCTATTATTTTGATTGGGGCGGTCAAAGGGTAGTATAAGTCCCAGGGGGAACGAGGATTGGTACCCACGATGGAACATAAAACGCCTGCTGAACTAACACCCCCAAGTGGTGATCGCTGGGAGTTCCTTCTGCATAAAAACTGCAGGCGGGAAAGGATGAAGCGAGTCTCTTGCGCCTAAAAATGGGACAAAATGTACCAACTGGTCCTCCAGGTTGGGGGTTGGGTAGGGTTGACCACCCCACACGGAAAACAACTCGTTACGAAGCCACGGAAGGAGCCTCTGACAGGATGAACTTTACAACGACGAACTCGGCAACGACAACGGATAAACGATTTGCGCATTTTCTAATGGAACGTGCGCTCCCTATACAGACCGAATGTAGCTGAACAGCTGCGTTGTAATAAATGCGGTGGACAAGGACCGGTCTCATGGAAAAGAGCCGCTACACCATATATTATAGTGGGCACCCAGTAAACTATGTACTCGGAGTAGGTTTCTTAATAATAATAATAATCGTTGGCGCAACAATCCATATTGGATCAGGGCCTTGAAGTGTGTTAGAGCACTTCATTGAAGACCGTAACGGTACACTACAGTATACTGTAGGAGGCAATGTGGTCAGCATTGCGCTCGCCCGAGATTATTACCCTGATTTGACTCAGGTACTCGTTCACAGCTGAGTCGACTAGTATCCGACGTCAAATCACGATGCAAATCCCACTGCCGCCAGCGAGATTTGAACTGGGACCTTCCGTACGACAGCCTTGTGCTCTAACCACTCAGCTATCCGAACACAGTAGGTTTCCTAATCAACCAAAAAATGAAACCTGCTGTTATCGGCTTTGAAAATATAAGTGAAAGGCAATGCACTCAGCGTTTGGGAGGCAAGTTTAGAAATATAAGCCTCGTAAACGTTCACACCACTACAAGGAGACGGCAGAGTCGGAGAAGGACACCTTCTACGAGGCAGTTGAGCGGGGGCCAATGTAGACTTGGACCACTATCTCATTTGCATAGGGCTCCCAGCTCGAATTACGACACCACCTACAATCTCCTCTGACAATCGGGTGGGCATGAATACCGAAGCCATTCACAACACAGCCCTCCGCAGCACATATAAGGGGGAAAAGGATGCCGCAATAACCGCAGTCAACAGAGATCCTGGAGATGAAGCATCAATGAATGATCTTCACAACCACCCGAAGAACGTTATCATACATACGGTCACCAACATACTTGCCCCCGGCCGCAAAAAGAGTCGGAACGCTGGAAGAATGCTGCATACCAAGTAATGTTGCATAAGGGGGGCTATTTGGGCTTCATCACAGCAGGGTGTATATTTGTATACAAAGAAAACAGTGTTGGACCCGAGACAGTGTTCGGCGGTACACTAGCTGCAATTTTTTTTCAGTTCAGAGTAGGTTCCTTAGTGTTTCACTCTTAATAGGCGCTCTGATACATACGATTTTAAGATATCGAAAAATTCTTTTGGGTGGTCTCCAATAGACCTTGATGCCGCACCTTATCAAACACCTGTGCTTCTTTGCTGTCAATGAAATCGCTTTTGAATTTTCCTACTTGGACGTTGTCCAGTACGGTAAAAATATTCTTTGCAAGAATTCAGATGGGTGCTGCGCAGTGCTTCTGACGGATACATAACGCCTGCTGCATACTCCCCTAGTAAATATATGCAAAAATACTTTTGTGTCTGACACGCGACGTGCAATACACGCTAGCTACTTGTAGCTGCTTTACTCCCTTTCAATGCAATGATCGCCAAAATTATTTCCATTCTGATACAGTCCGTATCCGCATGTTACGGTGACTAGCACTTTCATCCGTAAAAGGAATAACTTCACCTGAAGTGCTGCGGATAAGAATCGTGGTGAAGTGTTCTTTCCACCTGTTTAGTTGTTCATCATCGTGAATAAGAAGTCTTGCATTAACGTCCTCCACAGGAAGGAAAGGTTTGGGATCACATTCAAGCACTTTCGTAAAGCGGAATATCCTTGCGAAATCATTGCGTTTTAAGGCGTCGGAGCTTGAGCTCTCCAAACCTGCGAAAAGTGGCGGATGCAACACGCAAGCAAATGTAACAAACCATCAGATGGTGATCCATTTCAAGGCCGATGTCAATGCCTCCCCTGTTTGAGCACATTTGATTTTGAAGGGAGATCGATATGAGATGCATTTTGGGGTGTAAATTTTATTAGGTGGCACTTTCCTGATTTTTTTTTTTATTTTTTGGTTAGGTGGTTTTCAGAAAATGAGTCCTGCTCCACTTTAAATTTGTATTTTTTGACACCCACTTTGTTACTCCGATGCTACCGATTATCTGAGACCTGTATTGTAAAGTGCTAATCAAAACCTTTCGAAATTCGGACTGCTTTGGGATTTCACTTTATTGTAGCGCAAGACATTTTACACCATTATATGCCGCTATAATGATAATTGTTTCTCAGGAGTCCTTCTACTATGCCGATCATTTCAGATACAGTACGTGTACACGCTGAAGAGAATTTTCTCGAAATTGACAACGCACATGCAATGATTCGCAGCGTGGTTGATTCAGGTGGATCCAGAGCGGAACTAAGCCTGATCCCTATTGATCAAGCTTCCGAAGTGCTCTTCCATACGCTCCACTGTATATGTATTGATGAATTGCATGTAATGATTGCTGAGGTGTATACCGAATCACGAAAGAACTCGCATGTGGTAACAAGTCTTTCGATAGTGGTGGTGGTGGGAGTGGTCCGGAGAAGGACGTTAAGATTTTTGGATGAAGTGGTTGTTGTAACATGCAGATACAGGCGTTTCCCCAAGCAGAGGAGGAACGGAGTAAAACTGCTATGCATGACGGTGTCCCGCAGAGTAATTTATCACTGAACCTACCGTTTCTGCAAATCTGTTACTTCCACTCGTACAGGAATCCTTTTAATTCCAGATCTTCCTCGGAGAGAGGAAGAAGGTGATCATCGTTGGAATTGCAAACAAGGATACCGGTTTCCCAGCTGTCGCAAAGATAATAGTCCTGAAGTGCATCAAAGAACATCTCCGATGCTTGATGGACAAAGAGCAGGCCTGCTTTCGAAAACGCTTTCAACACAGTGAGCAGTGAGTGCATGTGCCGCACTCTGCGCAACAGGGGCATTTCAGAGGAACTATTAACTATAATCAGAGTAACATATATATGGTTGCATTCACTCCTTCGTTGCTCATAGCGCCTTTACCATATCTACGCGCCCTTGCTCGCGGTTACTTGAAATGCCCTTCTGCACCCCCACGACTTCCCACGACGCCCGCACTCTTCCTCTACCGTTCTGCGCCGAGCGCTCTTGGGGCGACCCACTCGTCGGATAGCCTGGGAGAGTGGATTCTACTGCATGATGTAGTCAACAATGAAATTATCGCCCCTCCTTAATGTATGACCAATCTACTACCATTCCCGCTTTCCGATCAAAGCGCGTACGAGTACTAGGCCTGCGCGCCTACCAAGTTCTTTGTTTGAGATAGTGTCAAGCCAGTCGATGATACAACACAGACAGGTATTGACGAAAGCTGGAAGCTTTTGAGTAACAGTGGAATTGTAGTAACACAGAAAAACATTAGGGCAAAATAGTCTCAACTTGATTTTAGTGTTGAGGTAACTGAACTTCCAGATTCCATATAGCACAGCGAAAGCTGATCTAGTACTGCTAATGCGTCGAGCAACACCCAGTTTGGTGCCGTCGTCGGCAGAAACCACGCATCCTAGATATGCAAGATAAACGTCCCTTCGGTGAGAGAGCAAACAGATGTCATCAGCGTAATACAGGTGTTTGAGAAAATATGTCATCTTCAATTGAATTCCCCCATGTCTTCTGGACAAGGCAGCATAAAGAACGTCACTGATAACAAGAAGAAATAATATCGGTGACAGGATGCAACTCTGGCAGACTCCACTTTGGACCTCGATTCCTCTGAGATTTTACTTCTGTGCAGCACGTGATATTTTGCCCAGAATGTCCAGCTTATATTTTTGGAATTCGCACCGTTGTCGAGGAGCGTGTGCATAGTCTATTTTCCATAGCCAAAGGTTCCTACCCGAGACGTTGTTGACGTTTCGGTAACGGTCAAGTTTCAAAATTTAAAGCCCACAAATTTCTATCCCTTTTAGTCGGATTTGTCTGGAGGGGCAAGTAGAATTGGTTGGAAGGTTAACAGCAATAAGACTATCATTCTTCCGTGTATTCGCAGTTTCCTTGTCTGCATTAATGGGCAAAGTGGCGAAGACGTCAATTGGTTTGTGTATCTAGGAAGCGTGGTTTTTACTCCCAGTGACATCGAACTGGATGCTGCTCGGAGCGTTAACCGCGCTGTGTTGCTATATGGGAGTAGCACATGAAAAGTGACAATAACTGCAAATTTGATAGAAGTTGCCTGATTATTTTAACTTTCAAATGTTGGGTTTAAATTATGGAAAATTTAGGAATACAGGTATTATGCATTGAATGCATAATACCTGATATGGAGCAAATTCACTCAAATGTGGTATGTTAGTTTTAAATGCGATGAATGGAAAATTAATACGCCAAAACACTAGAACTACGACTGCGGATGATTGCGCGTAAGTGTGGTTGACGTGCTATACGCCACCAAGGGGTAGGTCACACCACATGTACCTACACTCTTTCATCGATCTGCCTCCGCAGTCAGTCCATATTCGGGGTATTGTTGATGTTTCAGTAGAAATACTTTGATTGTGTTTTTAAAGTTTAATTAAATTGGCAAATAACAAGCAATGACAATATTCCTTCTCTTATTATGCAACAGGTTCCGGTCCAGTTATCAAGATCGTCCTCGCCACTCCTTTTGGTCATAAAATTGGTCGGCCTGGAGTGACGTGTTGCCGGGTCGAGATCCCCGCCACCAGCAATCGCCGAAGCGCAGAAGGACGACGAAGTTTCCTATCTTCGAATCAACGTCCACTATATACTGCGGGACCTCAGACAAGGGAGCGAGGTCATATATTCTGGCCAATTTCCGAAAGGTATTTCACGCCATTCACGATCTGGGGCACCCAGCCATTAGGACAACAAATCGGTTAGTTACCGCGAAGTATTTCTCGCTGTCCATGAACAAGGACGTAAATTCTTGGGCCAGACAGTACTTCACATGCCTCACTTGCAAGACTACACAGCATGGGATGAAAGAGGTGTTCCCTCGGTTCACCAAGCATCTCAACATCATTGGCCCTTTATAAGACACGCACGGTTCGGGTATTGCTTCACATCCATTGATAGATTCACGTTGTGGTTTGGGGCGATACCTTTGAAAGACATTACCACTTAATATTGTGCAGAGGCCCTCTGTCGAGAATAATTCCACGCTTTGGTGCCCCGGCTATAAAAATCCCCGACCAGGTACCCAAGGTAGAACTAAACGCTACTGGTATATTGCATCTGCTCAGGGACGCAACGCCAAAGCTGAAGCCGCCACCACCAACCGACCACGAGGAAACCGTGGCTGACGTACCCAGTAATTTCGAATCCTGGACGCATATCCTAATTAGGACGGACGCTCCTTGGAAGCCGCTAGACTTACCTTATGAGGGCAGGGTCAAACGGGTCACCTTGGAAGCCGCTAGATTTACCTTATGAGGGCAGGGTCAAACGGGTCACCTTGGCTCCACTAAAGTCCTTCGTCCAGCAAGAAAACGCAATCAGGGCGAAAGGCGAGCGATGGGTCCGTTTTGACTGTGGTCTGGTCTGGTTCGTGGCTGAAATCCCCCTTCGGTTTTAGCTGGGAGTAGACTGTTGTGGCGGAACAAACAGCTTGCATTGCGGACGCACGCGTGAACCATGGTGGCCATGACATCGAAAAACAATTTTTGATAGCGACGTTTTTCGGTGTCAATTCGAGTACAGAATCGAGGGAGCGGGAGAAGGACTTCTCTCTATAAATAGGCTCATTAAATTTATTTTAATGAAATTTAATAAAAATTTTGATTATCTATAAAACCAACGGACAATGGAAACGTATGGCATGGAAGCTAACTTCGAAACACATATGTAGTATTCAAGACGGTCCTTTCAAGCATTGCCATTAGAGTCTTATTAGCAAGAATGACCCATATATCTAGAATTTAGAAAGAGCAACTGATTACAGTTGCTATCTTTTAAATTAATACTTAAACGGTTGCCTAATTACAAACATAGTTTAGTAATGCACACGACTTATATCTACAATAATATATCGATACACAAAATTATAATTATTGCAACATGTTAGAATTAACTTGAAATAGACTTTCCCTCCTTCCTTTTTAACTTCGGAATTTCGAAATTTAATGTAAATTTTCTTTCTCTGGTTTAAACAAAAACGACAATCTATTGACTATTCAAAACTCAAACAATTCATAAAACAAATGTCCAAACATAATTTATTGATTACCTGAAACAGACCGAAAATCCAATCGAGACAATCTGTAAAGAAAATTGCGAAAATTTTCGACACTTCATTTAATTAAAATTCTTTCCAAATTTCTCGTCATTTTGAAATCGAATACTTCCTTCTATAAACATAATACTTGCTAAATTTTCAACTTTATGGACGTTTGGATTAAATTCAACTAAGCCTAATAAGTTAAAAGCATCACGTTGCATTGAAGAGACGGAAAAATTGAGCTCAAGGATATGGAGAGACAAAATAGAAAGTTCATTCAGACTTTTCTTAAGTTAGATTTATTATAAAAGTTTTTCAAAGACAGCTATATCCACTGTTGAAAGACTCCTGCTGATGCTTTTTTCTGCTTTTATTCTTATCCTTTGAAGGAAATTTAAGTGCGGTGAGAATTTTCGTAGACCCTTCTACGTTCCTCACAATTTACGCCCCCATTTTTGCCACTGTTGGTAGTAACAAATTCACTCTATTTTCGGACGGATATACTATATAGCGGGATTTGAAACTTTTCCTATACTTTGGTGGAAACAGGAAAAGATCGACTAGGTCTTAGAAAGTTTCGAATAGCCAAGAGTTTTTTTTTTACTTTCAAATTCTTTCTGGATTGCTTTCACTATTTTGGGTGATATATAGGGCTTTGTTATGTGAATTATGCTGTACAAGTTTTGATTTGTTGATAATTGAAAATTCAAAAATTAATAGAATTCAAGTGATGAATTGTTGAGGTTTTAATTTATCTTTCTTAAGATTTTGTGGATGGTTTCCGAAAATAAAGCCCTAGGCTACTTCGATCAAATATGCTTGAGAGGTCGAGCCATTTAAATTGTCAGCAGTGCTAGTCAACACTGCAACAGAGTATAAAATCGAGGGAGTTCTAATCACGAAACAAAGAAAGGAAAGGAAGGATTTGTGAGCAAATAGCTAGGCGCTAAGATTGACAGGTCCAGCAACAAAAGCATCTGTAACGAGTAGAGGGTTTGCGGTAAATTTGGCAAATGTAGTTAGCCCAACGCAAAACCCCTGATCTTCCATTATGCAGCTCCTGTCCACCCTTTGGCATTAGAAAATCAAGTCGGAATACCGGAAGCTGGCGCTTCGAATATAAAGTTTTTGTGTTCATCTCACACATTTAAATTATCCAATTCGTATATGGCTAAAAACAAAAAAAATTCCTTCATATTTTTCAAACTGCAAGATATACGTACATATACCCTAAACAAATAAACATCGCCTATTACCGAATACTATACTTGTATATGCATTTATATGAATTGATCGTATTCCTACTTCCGATTTACTTCGTGCATAAAAGTGGTCAAAGGGTAGTATAGGTCTCAGGACGAAACGTGGATGGATAATAAAACCTGGGAAACGCCTGCTGAACCAACATCAACAGCTCTACTACCAATCCTTTCTCCACCTCTACGTGGTGACCGTTGGGAGCTCTTTCTTAACTAACAGCTACAGACGGAGAAGGATGAAGGTGAGTCTCCCGCGACTAAAAACGGGAGGAATTGTACCAACTGGTACTCCAGGTTGGGGGACTGACAACCCTACACGGAAAACCGAAGTTACGAAGCCACAACAGGAGACTCGGACTAGACGGATAACACAACGACGAACCCGGCAACGAGAAAGGAATAAGGATGTGTGCATTTTCTCATGGAACGTGCGCTTCCTGTACAGAGATGAAGCTGCTGAGCAGTTAGCCGATACCCTGTTCCAGTATACGGCGGATGTAACAACGTTACAGGAGATGCGTTGGACCGGGATCGGTTTCCTGGAGAAGAGCCGCTGCGCTATATTATAGTGGCCATCCAGTAAACCAGGTGCCGGGAGTAGATTTCTTAGTCAGCCAAAAACTGAAACCTGCTACTATCGGCTTTGAAAACATAAGCGAACGGCTATGCACTCTGCGCTTCCGAGGCGAATTTAGAAATATAAGCCTCATTAACGTTCACAGAGGAGACTGCAGAGTCGGAGAAGGATATCTTCTACGAGGCAGTAGAATGAACCCTCGAAGTCTGTTCCAGATATGATATCAAAATCATACTTAGGGATTTTAACAGCCTAGTAGGAATGGAGCCCGTATTCAGGCGATACATTGGCACCCGTAGTTTGCATCAAAATACCAATGATAACTGACTGCGGATTATTCAATTAGCAGTGTCACACGAAATGGTTGATGGAAGTACCTGGTTTGCGCGGAAAGCAGTCCACAGACAGACGTGGGTCTCTCCAAATTGACCACGTGTTGATCGAACGCCGCCACCTCTCAGCATTGATGAATGCCAGAACATATAGATGGGCCAATATAGACTCGGATCACTATCTCGTTGGTATGGTGTTCCGAGCTCGAATAAAAACACCACCCAAAATCCCCTCGGACAATCAGGTGAGAGTTAACATTGAAGCCATCCGCAAAACAGCCCTCCGCAACACCTATAAGTGGGAAAAGGGTCCACAATAACCACAGTCAACAGAGATCCTGGAGATGAAGCATCAACAAATCATCTTTACAATCACCTGAAGAACGTTATCATAAATACGGAAACAAACATACTTGGCCCCAGCCGCAAAAAGAGTTGGAACGGCTGGTTTGACGATGAATATAAGCAAGCTACGGAACGGAAGAATACCGCATACCGAGTAATGTTGCATTCTCAAAGAATGCGGGCATGTCCGGAGACTTATCACGAAATACGGCGGACGAAAAAAGGAAGCTTCGGAGAACCAACAGGTCTGTGAACTCGAAACAGAACATGATTGGCCCATACCAAACAGGGTTCACTCCAGGCAAATAAGTAACAGATCAGATATTCTCTTTGCGGCAAGCGATGGAAAAACTGTTTAAATATGGACATTAGTTACACCATTTCCTAATCAACTTTAAAGCCGCTTATGACAGCATAGCTAGGGTAAAACTGTACACGGCCATGAGAGAATTCGGTATCCGAACGAAATTAATAAGACTGACTAGGCTGACCCTGACCAGTGTGCGAGGCCAGGTAAAAACAGCAGGATCACTTTCAAGACCATTCGACATCAACAACGGTCTACGACAAGGGGATACCCTATCATGCGTCCTCTTTGTGTATGTCAGTACGAAGTACCAACCCACCAACAACATCAAACCGCACTGGTCAAACAGGAAGAATAAGGATAGGAGATACAACTTTGAGACCGTTGATAATTTCTCCTATCTAGGGTCGAAAATTACAACCGATAACAGCTACGATGGTGAAATCCGCTCACGGTTGTTGGCAGCCAACAGAGCCTATTTCAACTTGCAAAAACTGTTCCGGTCGAAACGTCTCACCATTGGGTCAAAGCTCTTACTGTACAAGACAATGATCTTGCCAGTCCTTATGTATTTCTCGGAAACTTGAGTTCTTAGCAACAAAAATTGCGAAGAGAAGAATCCTCCGAAGAATTTTTAGTCCCTACATGAGGATGGACGATTCCGCAGCCAACATAACGACGATATCTATGAGCGATACCATGACCGTCAGGTTGTGGATAAAATCCGGCTCAATAAGTTACGGTGGGCGGGTCACTTAATCCGTATGGATGAGGATGCTCCAGCCCGGAGAGTTTACAAGGGCAATATCCATGGTAGAAAAGAAGGTGAGCCAGACCCTGCCTGAGATGGAGCGATGGCGTAGGTCAGGGTGGACAGGACAGGACAGCTTTTAGAGATATCGAATTGGTGGACCTCGGCGTAAAACCAGGATGTCTGGAGTTCGTTATTAAGGCAGGTCTAGACCAGATACCGATTGTTGCGCCGTTGATGATGACGATGATAAAAGTATCCATACGTACATATAAAATACGTATATTGAATACCGCCTGTTCAATGTACAAATATATGTATCTGAATTTGGTACTATCCCAAAGCTTCAATTACATCAGATAAATACATACATATGACTTGCGTTTTTGTTCAGGGTGGAGGCAACTCCTCAGACGCTGCCTCGCCTCTGGCCTGGGAGCAGGGTGATCGAGGTAGTTACAAGGTGGCATTTGCTCCCTTATATTAATTCAAAAACATAACATTTGTATGAATTATATGGAATACAAAACCGCCTTGTAAAATTTTAGGCCTAAGCCGGATTAGGTTAAACTAAAGTTTTTTTTTAAGAATCGAGGGATTCCTAAGTCCGCCATCCGCTTAAGGGTGGACCGGACCAGTTGGAAAGCAACATGCTTTCTCGGTTGTGTCTGCCCGCCATCCATTTCATTTCGGCCGCCAGCCCGCCAGTTAAACTGAAAACACAACGTACCGGTAAGCCAAGCGGCATTATTACTTCAACTCTGGACTTGGAAGGCGTTGAGTGCAAATTTGACATATTTTTGTGGGAGAGCACTTATGAAAAATTCCTACCAAGATGACAAAGATGCCTGGCCGGTTGGCCAAACCATCATTTGATCACCGTCCACTTGAAGGGTCTAAACTGACAGGCAGAGAATCCCATCAACATTCCGACCGCCGGACAAATGTGAAATGTTCAGACATAACTGACAGGCCAAACAGAATGATGGCTTGGTTTCCGCAGATACAAATTGTCCCGATTATTTTGTGCGTTTGAATAAAGCTATATGTGCTAGGCAGTCTTATCACATTGGACCTAGGTATCGAATGCAATTCCAGTTGTGTTTTTGAGACCTTGCACTGCACTGCACTTGATGAAACGGACGCGTTGTGTTGCCGATGTCACCTGTTGCCCGGTAAACGGGTTGAATTTCGATTGGGCCTGCCCCGGACTACGAGTTTGAATGCGTGAATACATCGCCCCAGGACTTTGATGAGGCCCTCGTATGATGACTGCAGCCGTCCCCGAACAGCATTCACTCTGATGCGCACCTACCACCACATTGTTCTTGCCAGACATGTGTTGAATATTAGAAGTGAACTGACTAATGAAACTCAGTTACCGAAGTTGACCAGGGTATGTTTTGTCGGGCTTCAGTTTGAGAGCGAACGTGAGGAGCTTGCGGTTCGAGAACACTGTGAATAGTATACCCTCGAGGGAAAAACGGAAGTATCCAATGACGAAGTATGCGGCGAGTAACTCACGATCATTGGCGTTGTAGTTCTGCTGAAGTGGGTTCGACTGCTTGGAAAAAAAGCCCAATCGCTGCCAACCAACCAATCACCCGGTGGTGAAGAGAAGCACCTAGCGCTATGTCTGAGGTATCGAAGAACTTGGCTACGGGTGCATTTGATTGAGGAAATGCTACAGTGGAGCCTCAACGAGCTGTTGTTTCACAGCCTCAAATGCTTAAACAGTCACTGTGGACCACACAATTACGTGGGAGGCTGCGTTTTGGACCCAGACAATCGAGCGTCAAGGATCGCTTGATGATGAGCGTCTCTGGGCAAGAAAGGACAATAGAAGTTTCACATGCCCAAAAACCTTCGCAGATGGGTAGCGGGAAACTTAAAATTGCCGTGGAATTTCACCAGCTTTCTTAGAAACTCGCACTTATCAACATTAGGAATAAGTCCATGCTGAAGGAAACGTTGAAAAACGCACTCGAGATGGTCCAGGTGCTCAGACTCTGAGGAAGAACCGACCAAAATATCATCCATGTAGACGAAGCAAAAGTTTACGTTTCTCTGAAAAGTTTACATTTTTACAGTGAATTCGAAGGGTCCGAAAGGTGCACAAATAGCCGATTTCGAAATATATTCAGGAGCTAGAGGGATGTGATGGTACGCCTTGGCTAGATCCAAGGCCGAGAAACACGGCCGTTTCTCAAGTAATACGCCACACATGAGTGGAATAGGGTATCGACCGGGTACTGTCTGACCATTTAGCGGCCTGTAATCTCCGCAGGGTCTTCATTTGCCGTTTGACTTAGGGATCATATGGAGTGGAGATGACCAACAGCTGTTAGAAGGCCTGCAAATACTTTGCTTCATGCGCCCAGAAAACTCTTTCTTAGCAACAGCGAGCTTCTGTGATGGTAATGGATGCACCTTGGAGGAGATTCGGGAGCCGGTAGTGTTGATGTGGTGCTGAACATCATGCTTCACTGGTTCAAAGAAACTACATTCGGTAATTATGTTGCTGAATTTTCGAAGAAGTGCCCGCATAAGTGGATCGGCAACGTCTTCAAAAACGAAGCCAGGCGGAATGCTCGATCACCCTTTCCGGGAGGCAGACCCCCATTGTGATGTACCTGCCAAATGCGAAGTACCGCTCGTCGCCGCCAGCTTTCCAACTGCAGCCGCCATCGAGCTTCGCAGTTTCGCCAATTGTTCCGCGGTTGTGTTCCGTGATACATATGCCACGCGTGCGTGCGCGAATTTGAATCGGCGATAGCGGACAGCACTTCCAGCGGCCCTCCCCCACGCACCGACCACTGAGCGGAAACCGGACCAGAATGAAACCTTCAAAATCTTCACGCCGGCTCTCGCAGCGAGTGTTCACTTTCATTAGATAGTTATGTTTACAAACTAACAATAAGAAAAATTTGTAGATTTTTAACAATGAGTACAAGCCACATGTGGCTCCTCTGCTACTCCGGAATATCCACGATTGTGCCCCGTGGAAAAAAGGATTATTGCGGTCGGTATTGGTCAGGAAAGTGGAACAAATGGTTTTAGAAGTGTACACCGCTTCATGAAAGAACTTGTATGTGGTAGCAAACGTCAATGGTCCCACGAAAGACGTCAACCGTCGACTGTGAAGGACATTAATGGTAGACCCCCCATCTACGAAGACAAGCAGCTGGAGAAGTATAATAGAAAAAACACTTGATCGCGGTTGTAATCGTATCACATCCGATGAAGTTCCTTCTGTTGTGGGTGAAATGGCTAGTCACCATTACATGGGGATACGGACTGTTCCTTTAATCAGAAAAAAAAATTAGTCCATCCATCAATGCACTCAATTGGAGTAAGATTCCCCACGGATTTATTTATCACTGCACCTGTTGTTTCTCCAGATCTTCTGCTTCCACTCGTAGGAAAATCTTGTGAATCCGAGACTTTTTCAAAAAGTAGAAGAAAGGAATGATCGTTAAGGTTCCATACAAAGGCACCGGTTTTGATTGTGATAATTGCAACAGTATTTGCGTGCTTCCTCGCGTTGCGAAGTTAATAGCTAAAACAATCGTGGAACGCTTCAGAAAACATCTTGAGCAAGAGATAGCCAGTTTTTTTCCGCTCCGAATTCTCCTGTACTCATCACATCATTACACTACTGATCATTTTGGAACAGTGCGCTGAGTTCAGATCTTCACGGGATCTTCATCGATTTCGGGGAAGCTTACTGTGAACAGTGTGTATCTGGAGCAAGAAGACTATAAACAGGAGAAGCAACTTTAGCGGCAAAGGGGCACGGAATCTCATCGTACACCCTTCGTGTACGTTTGTATGTATTCCTTCATCTTATCCCAGCAGGAAATTGATGTATCCGAAAGACTGATCTTGGATGCATCTACTGCTAAAGAAAATATGGATCTATTGCCGAGAATGTTGCGTGTGTTTACATTCACCAAGCTTTCTGTAGAGAAATTTTGAAGCGTCATTCGTGCAATGATTTCATTAAGATCTATTACCATTAATCCAAAATGACTAAACACCTTCCTGTCATCAGAGCATTAGCCTGGAACCGTTTGACACATTACTTCGGGCTAGCCCTCCCACTCTCCCGGCTTTGGGAGCCTTCAAGTCAGGGAATTCCTTTCACCAACGGGAGGGGAGAGAAGAAAGGGAGTTGTTGTTGGTTCAGGGAACCCCTTACCGTCCGATCCCTTCCCCGGTCGAGTTCAATCTTCTTCGCAATAAGAAGAGCCCGAACAAAATGCGCAATACGATTTCAGCTGCCAGCGCTCTTCAACACCTCTCTGACAATGTTGTCTAGAGGGAGCTCCCCTGTGTCTGCATAAAGCGACGAAAGTCGTCCCACTTCCCGCAAGAGTCCGCCACTCCATTGCAGAACACACAATCAGGAGATCTGGCGCCTTCCCAATCCAGTGCAGGTAAGACTGAAAACCTCCATGCCCACTAAGAAGTTGGGTACGGAAGTAATTAATCTCACCGTGCGTTCTGTTCAACCACGGGTATAATTTGTCGATGAGCCGTGCAGTCCATTTGCCCCTTGGCTCATTTTGCCAAGAAAATTGCCACTCGGTAAGGGTGCGTTGACGTTTTTTACGGGCAACCACCTCTCTTAAATTTTCGCCCTTACGACGGTAGATAGCTTTGCGCAAGGAGGGCAACGGGGATCACTCCCACGATCATCATCACAGCCGGTTTGGAGACGGCGCGATAAGCAGACGCCAGTCGCAAAGCTCCTTGCCTCTGCACTTGAACGAGGCGTTTACGATGCACCTCCTTGTCAAGGGCATCAGCCTATACCTCCGCACCATAGAGAAGAATTGACTGCGTTTCTCCCATAAGGAGACGTCTCTTAGTTGATATAGGGCCCCAGACATTCGCCATTAGCCGACTCAAGGCCACGACTCCAGCTGCAGCCCTGTCCGTTGCTGCTTTGATTTGCTCGAAGAAGCTCATCTTCGAGTCGAGCATTAAACCAAGGTATTTAATCGCTGGTTTTGACTCTAAAGTCAACTCGCCGATCGATGTGGGACGCAGGGTCAGGATTCTCCTTCTGGTCAGGATGACTACTTCGGTTTTTTCCAGTTCAAGGTTGAAACCGTGAGCAGTCATCCATCCGCTTACCCGTCGCGTCAATATGCCAAGTCTGCTTTATGCCTGTTCAACAGTGCGTCCGGAAAAAAGTACCGCTACGACGTCTGCATAACCGACCAGGCGCGACTCTTCGGGCATATCGAGTCTCAACACACTATTGTAGGAAGCGTTCCAGAGGTCCTGCCCTAGGATCCATCCTCCTTTGGCACTCTAGCGTCTCATAGAGCAAGGAGCGGTCTTTCAGATAATTCCTCAATATCCGCAAGAGATAGCTTGGCACGTGAAAGGAGTTCTCAAGTGTGCCTGCTATGAGGAGCACTATCCGTCGAGAGCGGCGGCTGTGCGCCTGTTCTGAATCCGAACTGCTTTGGGGATAAGTCCCTGGCAGTGCGGATCACTTCAGCGAGTCTACCCCTAATGAGCTTCTCGAGCACTTTTCCGGCGTTGTCATGCATACACAGCGGTTGGTATCCAGACGAGAGCTCGGGGTCTCCGTTACCCTTACTGATCAACGCGAGTCTGGCCACTTTCCAGTGACAAGGAAAAATGCCCTCCTCCAAGCTGGCGTTGAACACTTCAAGCAGTAATTCTGGCCGTTGGCGGAACACCAGTTTGTAAACTTCCGCCGGGATGATCAGGACCCGGCGCCTTCCTGTTTTTCATAGTGAGAACCGCTTCTTCGAGCTCTCTCATTGTGAAAAGGAGGCAATCCACGAGGCTTTCCGCGCTATTTACATCAAGCCGTACAGGGTGTCTGGGAAACAATGCGGCCCATCTGGTCGGTGCTCAATATGCAGGGCTTCCGCAGAGTCCCGATTTTCCGGATGACAAGCTTATAGCCAAGCCCCATGGGTCCTCATTCATCTCGTTAACAAGGTTCTGCCAGCTGCGAGCTTTGCTTTTATTTACATAGAAGACTTGCCGCGCCTGGGACCCCTCCGGGGCATGGAAGCCTCACACCTCGCCGTTATCAGGTTCACCACTGAATTTACGACGGTGTCATCTGCGACACTACCATCCCCCGAAGTGGCCCCCTAGTGCGGCCCTACCTGCTCCAAGTGCTTCGACGAATTTCCCGATGTTCATCCTCGGGACATTCCGCACGCACGGGGAGCGTCGCATTGGTGCTCGCCGGCAAGTAGCCTCAACCACTTCGAACGCGATGTACTGATGATGACTTGCCGAGAAGTCTTCTAGGACTCGCCACCCGTCCACAGATGCTGCCAAAGATTCCGACGCAAAAGTGATGTCAGGAATGCTGCAGCCTGGGCGCCGAAACGTTGGCATAGATTCGGCGTTTAAAACTGCGAGCCTGGTTTTCGCCGCCATTTCCAGAATCCGTTTCCCTCTGGAGTCTGACTGAGGCATGCCCCATTCAAGAGCCCTGGTATGAAAATCACCGCCAATCAGGATTCGTCCCTGCGTGCTCGAAACCGCGTCCTCCAGAGCATCAAGCCGGTGCCGAAGGTCCGGCTTCGTCTTATTCGGCGTTAGGCAAACGCTAAAAAACGTTATTCCTAAACACGGGATCCATACAAACCCGTTCCCCCGGCTTTCGGCATGAACATGAAGTCGAACGTGGTCCCGAACCCAGATGGTAGGAGTGCCCGAAGAAGACTGTTGAGTGGGTCCCCCAAGAGCACTTGACGGTGAATAGTAGAGGAGGACTACCAGCATCTCTAGAAGGCCTGGGGAGTTGAACGGTGTACCACGGTGGGTATTTGCAATTTATTTATTTATTTATTTATTTAATGAGGACAATACACAGAAAGCAAATTTCTTATTACATATTGTCCTCAGAGGGAGGAGCAAGTAAATGGCATATTTTGCGCTTAAAGCTAGAGAGGGACATAGAGTCAAAGGAACCAAGCTGTAGGGCATTGTAGGACCGACAAAACCTCGGGATCGGAGAGTGAAAGTAAATCTCGAGCTCGGCGAAGGGTACATCAAAAATGTCCGCATTACGTGTGTTATGAGACGAGGCGATACGGAAAGTAATATCCGAGTTGGCGGAGCAGTCCATCAGACAATTGCAGAGTTTGAAAAGAGTACCCGTATCAAGGAAGATACGGCGTTGCTGTAGGGAGGGGAGATTGAGGGTGCGGAGTCGTGACGGATAATCAACCCGTGGAAGGTTCTTGTTATAAAAGAGGGTCTGGGTGAATTTTCGTTGTACAGCTTCAAGAGCGCGGCCGTCACGGATGCGGTAGGGGGACCAGACTACACAGCAATATTTCACGATGTTTCTGACAAGGGAATTGAACAGTGTTAAGGAGGGCTGGATTGAGGTAAAGTCGGACGAGGTACGTAGGATAAGACCAGACATTTTGGAAGCTCTATTGATGATGTCAACGAAGTGGAAATTGAAACGAAGTTAATCGTCGAATATTACATTCAGGTGAAGGAGGTCAGTAGTGAAGGGGGTTGACCACTGAGAGAATAGGAAAAGGATGATGGGGAGGGTTCAGGGAATAGCGCATCCAGTGGCATTTGTTGACATTCAGTGTTAGCTTGTTGACCGAACACCAACGGGCTAAATTATCAAGGTTGGATTGTAAGAGAGCACAGTCCAATGGAGAGGAAACAGAGGCAAACAATTTAAGGTCGTCTGCGTAAAGCAAATACGGACAGGTGAAAATGGAGGCGAGGTCATTGATAAAAAACAGGAAGAGTAGCGGGCCAAGTATAGAGCCTTGAGGAGAATTGACGTGTTATATGCCATAAAGGGTGAGTAGCAATCGAATATTATTATATATACATATATAGGATGCCCGGTTTTTGAAGCAGGAATTTTTGCCCAAGTTTAACAGAAGAGGCATTCCGTGGGTCCTCGGTATCGTTATCGTTATTGTTTTTCTAGAAATAAATCATGGACCATTGTTTTGTTCGAAAATTGAAGGAGTCCTAAGTCCGCACCCGGTTAATGTCGGACCGGCCTAATTGGGAAGAAATTTTCCACATTTCCGTGGAGGGCGACTCACCTCTGAATGAGTAGTCAAATCTGAGTAAGAATCACTAGCGACCGCACTGCTGACAAAGTTGCCTCCTAGCATAATCTCATAGTTTCGAATTGAAATGCTCTAACAAGATCAAGAAATGCACCGGCGATTGCTACAGCGGAAAAGATGAAGTAATAAAATCCTACCCAAGATTTCCAATCTGGCTGTTATCAATCCTACATATTATTTAAGTTAGCTGAGAGCTATTCTTGGCTTAGATAATAAATTATTGAATGTCGAGCATTATACAATGACCCTACGAGGATTCAAATTTATTCAATTGCAGCTTCTTTTCAAAATAATTTCCAAATCTTCTCCGGTGTAAAATAATGTCATAAAATCTATTATTTTGGGTGGAAAAATTAAGGTCTTAATGAGGGGAAGGTCATTTTTCAGGAGCAAGTGCTTCGGAAATGAATACCGTTTACTGGGAAAACATGCAAAAGGTATCGGTATTTGCTTTACCTGCACTCATATCCCTTGCAAATTTTGTTATAAAACTAGAATACTCTGCATGGATATCATCATTACGAAACTTAAAATAACAAGGTATGAAACCAGAGTATTCGGATCAAAAGTCCTTCAAAACCATATTCAGCACCACATAGTCGTTTCGTATGCATCATGCACATTACCGTTGCATATTGATCGGAAGAAATGCATGTAGCACTTTTGCACCTTCAATTTCAATAAAGTTCATCTTGTTGGTCGGCTGGCGGAAGATAGTACGTCCTTGCAAAACGACTGGCGGGCAGAGTGGTAGAGGGAAAGATGCATGGATGCATAAATATTCGTCGACATGGAAGAGAGTCTATAGCTGCATTTTCGGTTACTATCGCAATCTTTTTATGGCAGCAGCCGCTCGAAAGCTCTTATGCCGTGAGGTATAATCTGGGGGATACTGAATAATGTATGCGCCAAGCGGCACCATAATTTAGCCCGGGCACAGGTCCTCGACTAACGTTTGGTTTCGTAGATTCATAGATCCGTTATATGCTGGAGTATCTAGTGTAGATGGCTTAGCACTAGTGACTTTCTTCTCAGTTATATTTTTTTCCACTCCGACAGTAGTCGGAGTATATGTGAAGAATGGACTATCTTCTGGTTGCCGATAAATGCTTTAATCGCAAATATGCATAGGAAAAGTCGTCGTGTAAAGTCTTGGAGCATGGTTAGAAAACTATAGGCTGGGATGCTTACATGTTTTAAACAAATTTGCTTTAGGACGTGGCAGTAGGCTGCCATACTAGAAAGTCTATTCGACCTCTTATTTTTATCAGCTGGGTACATACCTCCTTAGATGGCTAGAACAAACGTAAACCTGTACATCAACCTCTCATATTAGGATATCAAAGACTGCCAACTTTTGTCACTCTGTGGGTTTTCTTCCCAGCATTTCTATGATTTCTAAGCATATTTTGTACGAACTTTGCTCCTGAACAGTGTTCGCGTGAATAACTCCTCGCAATAAAGACCATTTTATGGAACGCTATGCACATGGTTATAAAAATGTAAGGTAAGTGAATTTCTGCTTCTTTTATGGATATTTTTATTACACACTCTGAGCCTCCTGCCGAACTTGAGTTCCGGTTTGCCAGGGAAATACTTACTTCAAGTGCCATAATATCTCAATGCTACGATTATTGCATTAAAATGATTTCCAAAAAAAATTCAGCGAAAATTATTGGGTTATTGCAGCATCAGTGAAATATTCATAAATCGGAAAAGATGCTTTTGACAGAATTGAATATTTGATCGGATTTGGATGATATAGATATTGTTGGTATTGCCTCCAAGATTGTGCTGGATATGTTGTGCAAGGACACAAAATGTTGTTGATACAATCTGTATCTGTAAAAATTCAGCCATTACAAAGTACACGAGGATTTAATTAATTATATCCGAGCATATTTCCCCTGTTCATTATCATAAAAACTTTTTTACCAACCTCCTCACATGCATGCAAAACCAGCCTCATTTGTTTAATGAAAAGGATATTCAATTAAGCTAATCTCTCTCTAATTATGTAATGTGTTCCTACACTCGCACAATTAATTCACCACCATGTTGACGCTCCGCTCTCTGGCATCACTTCAAAATTAGCTAATCCTATTCAAAGAGATTTGTTTAGCGTTTGCCTGGAAATCACTGCCAGAGTTACCTTATCAAGAGAATTGTCCTCCACGTACATAGCATTTACATTACACTCATATGGCCCAACCGCTTGTTAGTACGTAGCCTACCCGACTAGAAACTATAATGCTACACTAGATAAGCTAGTTATGCATATATGCAAAAATTATTTTACATATTAAATCCGGGAATAATGTTTGGCGGCAGAGCTGGAAGTATGATCTCATTTCAGCAATTTTAATCTGTTTAAATAATTAGTCAAGGATTATTAAAATTAGTGGAGATAAAAACGTTTAGCTTCCGTCATGGTGAACTCATATGAAATCCACGTTTGGAATAGAAATTTATATGCGGCCACATTTAGTTTGTGTTTAGAGGGGGCTGACAGGGGCGGAACCTTTTTGATGGTCGTTGACACTAACGAAGTAGCAAAAATATGTATATTTGGTATACACCTACACAAGTTAATCCGAAATTTTATGAGAGGTTACTTGATATTCTAACGAAGCAAAACCAACAAAGCAATGGAGCTTGGAGAAGTTGAGAATGTAAATATTGACGGAAACACTTCAATAGTTTCCTGAATTAATTTCAGAAATGTCTCACTGGAATAGGAAAATAAAGGAAAGGAAAGGAGAGGCAAACTTAGGAGTTCTGAAGAATAGTGTTGTAGAGTCCTTACATTGAGGAAAATATCGCACGTAGTAAAACTCAGATACAAATTAGGGCGGCCATAGAGAAGACGCCCTTCTCCAAGCTTCAGTACTTCGGATTCAAAGACAAATTCGCAGAAACTGTTTTTCATGAGGTAATTAGCGCTGTTGAGCTGTCGCTGGACTACAAGCAATACGCCAATGTAAGGTATGATCCTGAATCCTAAATTAAGTTAGATACTGAACATTAAGCTGATGGTTAAAAAGGCATGTATAATCTTTTATGCCTGGAAGAGGATCTTCATCCATAAGTACCAACTTAGCTTCGTCGAGATTTTTTCCAACACACAACGACACACAACGCGACGTTGAAATATTAAGTACAACGATATGTATGATGTCACCAATGCCCCATAGGACACTCGGGGAGGCAACAAGTCCATTGGGTCACTATTTGTGTTATGCAAGACACTTCGTTCTTGTCGACAATAGAACTGGACTGGAATAGGAATGGACTTGAGAGAGCTTCGCACATCAGTGCCACCAAGTACTTCCAAAAGAAGCTCTCAACTAATCAAAGTGAGTGCATTTCTATGAACTTCATTTCCGAACTATCCAGTAGCCAATTTGGTGGTACCAATAGTGGATTTCGTCTGACGGAATCCATACTGTCTATCTGAAAATGTTTCTTGGATTCTAACAACTGTAGGCAGTAATTCTGGATTAACTTCTCCCAAAAGTGTCCATTGTCTTCACTTCACGACGAATGTAACATAATCGCCTACAGCCGAGGAAGCTTTGTTCGTTACATATTCTAAGCACTTAGCTTGCCTCTGATTAAGGTTAACATAGTCTTTAGGTCAAAGGATAGTACAGGTCTCAAGGCAAAACCTGGATTTGTACCCACAATGGAGCATCAAACCTAGGAAACGTCTGCTACCAAACCCTATCTTCACCTCCACGTGGGGATCACAGGGAATCCTTTCTTAATGGAAAACTGCAGACGTAGAAGAATGAAGGCGAGTCTCCTGCACCTAAAAACAGGACAATTAGTCTTCAGGTTGGGGGTTTGGTAGGGTTGACAACCGATACGGAAAACCGATGTTACGAAGTCACATCAGGGGCCCCGGACTGGACAGATAACACAACGACGAACACGGCAACGACAAAGGAATAACGATTTGCGAATTTTCTCAGGGAACGTACACTGCCAAGCAGCTAGCGGATACGCTTTCCCAATACAGGGCTGATGTAACAGCGTTACAGCAGATGCATTTGACAGGAAACGCTTTCCTGGAGAATAGTCGCTACATCATATATCATAGCGGCCAACCAGTAAACCATGTGCTCGGAGTAGGTTTTATAGTCAGCCAAAAAATGCATCCTGGTGTTTTTGACTTTGAAAATATAATCGAAAGGCTATACACTGCGTTTGTGAGGCAAATTTAGAAATGTAAACCTTATAAACGTTCACACGTCTACAGAGGAGACTACAGATTCGGAGAAGGATACCTTCTACGAGGCAATTTTCGAAGTCTGTCCCAAGTATGATTTCAAAATCTTACTTGGAGAGCTTACATAAGGATACCAATCATAACGGACTTTTATTCAGTTAGCGGTATCGCACCAAATGGTTGTTGGAAGTACCTGGTTTACTCGGAGAGCGGTACACAAACATACATGCGCCTCACGGGGACCATGGGACCATTTCAACAAAATTGACCACGTGTTGATTGAACGGCGCCACCTCTCAGTCTTGATGAATATCAGAACCTATAGAGGGGCCAATATAGACTCCGATCACTATCTCGTTCGCATAGTGCTCCGAGCGCGAATTACAACACCGTTTACAATCCCCTCTGAGAATCAGGTGAGAGTGAATACTGAAGCCATTCACAACACAGCCTTCGTGATACCTATAAGGGGAAATGGATTCCGCAATAACGGCAGTTAAGGGATGTTCTGGAGATGAAGCATCAACAAATGATCTTCACAACCACCTGAAGGGCGTTATCATTGATATAGCCACAAACATACTTGGCCCCAGTCGGTAGAAAAGTCGGAACTGCTGGCTCGACGATGAATGTAAGAATACAAGCGATTTCACAGAAGGAAAAACGAAGCCTGGGAGAACCAACAAATCTCTGAACTCGAAAATTGCAGGAAGCAACCACACCAGAGGCGCAAGTTTTACCAACAAGTCAGCACGATGAAGCCTTATACAACTCGATGCTCATCCTGTCGAGACAAAGAGGAAAATCTGATTTCCGACAGAATGGGCATATTGGAGCGATGGGTTGAATATTTTGATGAACTGCTCAACAACCAAAACATCGGCGGATTAAGGGTCCCAGAACCTGAAACTGACAGGCAAATGCTGCCACAATCAATCATGGAAAAACAAGTTTATGCAATCCACTGGCTTAGAAACCATAACTCGCCAGGAGCTGATGGAATTACAGCCGAATTGGAGGATAAACTACACCAAGTGGTTTATCAACTTGTGCTCAAAGTACGGGACAGCGAATCAATGCCTGACGACTGGCAACGAGGCATTATCTGCCTTGTACATGAAAAATATCATACGGTGCAGCAATTATAGAGGTATCTGTTGAATACTATCTATAAGATATTCTCCGCTGTCTTGCTGGGTCGGATAGTCCCATACGTCCAGAACATCATTGGCCTATACTGAAGCGGCTTCACTCAAGACAAATCAGCAACAGATCAGATTTTCTCTGTACGGCAAGTGATGGGAAACTCTTGGAATATGGATACCAGTTGCATCATCTTTTTATCGAGTTTAAAGCCACCTATGATAGCATAGCCAAGGAAAAAACTGGACGCGGCCAGGAGAGAATTCGTTACTCCGATATTGATAGGACTGATTAGGCTGCATCTGACCAATGTGCGAGGCCAGATAAAAATAGCAGGATCACTCTCGAAAGTATACTGTTACCATGTGCACTTGGTATATTTTCCCCAAAACATATGTTCAGCCTGCCAATTTAGGAGACTGTGGTTTTAAACTTTTCCGCTGTCTATTCCGTCGCACAGTCTACCAGTATCAGATCAGATCGGAAGCGTATGAGGGGGGCACTCAATTCCTTGTTTATTTCCATTATGCTTATATTTATTTATTTATTCGTAATAGTATAGCAGTATAGCCAGTAAAATGCCTTCAGTTAGCGTATATATCATATAGTTTGCGCGTCACTCTTATATGTATGCTTGCTCGAAGAGGTCAAGCTTATTCACTGAGGCGTACTTCACCGCATTTTCTTCTCTCCTCTGCCTTTCGTAGTTTGTTCTGAATAGATACGATCATGGAGTTGACCACACCCCAATACTCTTGACGGCACCAGATTTTCTGGTACTACCACTTCTCCTCGAGTCTCTTCTAGGTTCCTTACCACGCGCCAATGCAAGGCCAACCAATGTCCTATCTACAACCGAGCCTAACCCCACTTTCTGAAAGGTGTTTACAATTCCTTCACTTGCCAAAACATCTGCACAAAACCTTCTAATAAACTTTGAAATCACTAGCAATCACCTTTGGACCCCGTCTCATTGCATCAAGAACAAAATTATCAAGCATTTCCTCGAATTCAGACATTGTCAACCTTGGTGGGGCGCCCAGACAAAATCATTGGCTGCCAGACTTGCAGTACATTATAGGGCCTATCGACCACAAGCCCATATCGCCGTTCCATCGGTCAAATCTGTGACCCATATGCCACCGTGACGGCTTCTATAGGGTTCACTTATGATGGCAATTTCCATTGCAGATTCGAACGTGGTCTGCTCAACTAAACCCTGAGCGACCTTGCAATGATTGAGGTCTATTTGAATAAGCCTCTTTTTCTCATTGCAGTCAGCGGCTTCCTTCCGGACATTTACTACTTCCGGCGGTATACCGGTTATCCTGTCCCAATTTTACTTCGCACAATAGTCACTTGGGGACTTTATTATACTCCCTGAGAGTTTTGCTTTTTTCCCCACACCTTCGGTTTTAGCGATTGAGACCAAATTTGAGAAAAAAGTGAGAACTGTGAACGCTGTCGCATTCGACGAGAGATTCTCAGAAACTAACCTACTGAAAAATCTTAAATAAGTCGGAATACGGGAAGCTTGGCGCTTCAGATAAGTTCACTTTATATTGTGATGACGTCATACATGTCTTAGAGTGCAATAAATTTACGTGAAATGCATAAATTTAACTTTCAATAATAATATTATAGTTCGATTGCGTTTCAACATTCAGGAATTATGTCCCCTATTATCACTTATAATGATACTAAATTTTATACTTCAAGAATGAACTTAAAAGGGGTTTCCGGGTAAATTTCTAAAATATGGTATATCAAAAATAAGGTTTTCAAAAAGTACTACAATTTGTACACACCACTTTTGCATGTCTGGGGAGCCCCCCTTCAAACCCAACACAAAAGACGGTACTTGCTATATCTAAGGGGATTCACAGACCACAGGTTCCCACCAAATTTTGTAACAACCGGTTAAGCTGTTGTCGGGTAAATCCGGTGTGACAGACATGCATTTACGCAAAACAAAAGCGTCCAGCTTCCGATTTCCCGACTTGTTTTATACAATGTATCTTCAAAGTTAAATTGTAAATAATCATCTTATTTTATCGGTTTAAGTTCTCACCCAGAATCCGCTCTGACAATCAGGTGAGAGTTAACATTGAAGCCATCCACAACACACCCCTCCGCAGCACCAATAAGAGGGAAATGGATGCCGCAATAACCGCAGTCAACAGAGATGCTGGAGATGAAGCATCAATAAATGATCTTCACAATTACCTGAAGAACGTTATCATGAATACGACCACAAACACTCTCAAGACCATTCGGCATCAACAACGGTCTACGAAAAGGGGATGCCCTATCATGCGTCCTCTTTAACCTGGCCCTGGAGAAAGTGATCCGTGATGCTGAGGTAAATGCGAGGGGCGCGATCCTCTTTAAGTCTGGCCTATGCTGACGATATCGATATCATGGAAGAACGGCCCGAGACGTACAAACTGCCTTCACCTAGATCGAGCAGGTTACGGTGGGCGGGTCGCTTAATCGAAATCGATGAGGATAATCCAGCCCGGAAAGTCTATAAGGGCAATATTTATAATAAGTTCTCATTGTTCGGTTGATAGAAAAGATCAGTTACAGTTTACAAATTGATCAGATCGGTTCGAATTTTGGTAAGAAATAGAGTTTCCAATGTTATTCAGCACTGTTCCCTTTCATAAAGTCTCACGACAATATGTGCAGTCGTATAAGTTTGAAGTGACAGACAACGAATGACCGTGCAGACAATGAACCTACTTTGTTAAGATTTCAGTCTCTTCACACAAAGTATCAAGTTCGAAATTTTCTTTAATTCCATCCAATTCTACATCAGCGCAGTAAGCTCTTTGGTTTGTGTTTGACGGTAATCCTTGTGAGTAACATTCACTGTGTAATCAGTTAAAATCTTGAAACCCCTACTTCAATTTGCTCCCTTGCTTATGTGCTGAAGTGCTAAATTCTTATTTCGCATTTATAACAAGTCCAACGTCTTCACAAAGCATTTTTATGTTCATCTCGGCTAATGCATACACATTACATCCAACTTCCGTCCGTTCTCCATTTTACGGTCTACTCATTCAAGCTAATCTACTTTACGGATACTCATCTGGCCATAGTATACGCCATTGCACCTTCCTCACTTCCGCCTGTAACCCATTTGCTCCCTTTTGAATTGATGTTCCATTTTGCACTTAATCCTAAATTAAATGTCGTTCTCAAAACAAAAAGATTTGTCAAGCTGCATACGATAGTGCATCTCCGTGCTAGTCGTCCAGAAACCGTAGCAGGAATGGGCACAAAGAAGGATTATCCTTGTGTAAAGGGACAAGGGAAGTGTTTACATTCCCAACACTGAATTGTTCTCGACTATTTCGTTATTTTCTGAAAATCAATGTGTTGCATATGCAAACCCTTATTTTACTTTCGTTACGAGTTTTTAGCAGATATAGGTGTACTAGCCTTGCTCGGAAAATTTGCATATTTACTTTAGGGTCATCCATTGCCCTGGTATGTACCAACACACAGATACATTATACACACACACATGCACACGAAAGAAGCAATGTCTGAATTTCACAGTCATTTGGTTTCCTCTTTGGAACTGATACCTACTAGAATCGAATAAATGTAGTATAAAACCTGGGTCCATTTAGTGAATTGCAGTGAGGCAGCGGGAATGGCACAGGACGACATTCCAAGCGCCAGCATGTCTTCGAGCTTTATTGCTGGAATGGTGTTTTCATAGGTTAAAGAGAACTATAGGACAAAGAAAACATGTTCCCAAGTTATTTCCGAAAGTCCTAGCCTTCTGTGTATTGCACACGCAAGAAGATAATTTGCTTTCGTTTTATATCTGGGAAATGCAATTCCCTGGATGGAATACCAGAAGGAATGCAGCTTTTTCGATTAGTTATGAATATTGGAATGGCAATGTCCAGCAGGTTTTTAAAAATTGTTTTGTTTCAATGTCATGTTGAATGAGTCCTTTCGGCCTCATAATGGATACACGAGTTCCGGGTCTTAGCTTCTTAAAAGTGGTAATTGTGGGCACCTCTCAATATCTCGCGTTACTATAGCCTTGTTATAGGTTAAGATTCCCAAAGTCCTTTATGGTAAAATAAAATAAAACTAAACAACTATTCGAGGAAATCCCCATTGAAGGAATAATATTCGGCTGGCCTTTCCTCCCATAGAGTGATAAAGGCAAGTTCAAATTTATTCGATTCTTCTAAATCAACTTTACAAGAAACGGCACACAATAAAATCATTGGAACTATTCATTTTGATGGGGGAAAAGAGAAAACTCTGGTTCGTATTCAGAAAGAAGGTAAACTTGATAGAAAACGGCTGATGGATGAGCATTATATGATTTTATCGGAACGAGGAAGCGTCTATTTCGGGCACCTTACCTTACCTTAAATGCTTTTCAGTCCCGTCGGTTCTGAATTACAAAAATATCAAACAATGCAAATAATTGAATTCACAGTTATACCAACAATATTGCCTGCAATTACTAGGAATGAGTTGAGTACCGACCAAAAATATGTTTACGATATAATGACCGCTTTCAGCACTGATAAATTTGCTTCTGATTTAGGTAACATTGCACCTGGACCTCTGAACCTGTTCTAGATGGCTAACAATGACTAATCGAATTTTAAGGTTGAATGCCACTAAAACAGACCCGAAGAAAAGTCTGTGGTGTTAACCACGTACGTCCCCAATCCCTCGTGCATAAACGGAGCTAAGAATCTGTGGCAAACAATTGGTCTCGGTCACTATTTGAAATCCGATTTGAGATGATAATTGACAAGATAATCCAAAGAAATGTATATTTTGGCCACCCAGAGTCTTCTCATTGCTATGCTTGGAGACGACAGAGAAATTATCCGTGATCGAAAAATTTTAAAAGCAAGATCAGAGAATATTCGAGGACTTCGAACATTTAAGGTGCTGGCACGGCACACGGAGTTATTACTTTGAATGTAACTGATGAAGCCATCAAAGTCATTGTCAACTGTCTCGGCACATGTCAGAATATTAAAGATTTTTCATGCCACACACCAGCCGTAGAGCGTATCAAGTTGGTGATCGAAGCTTCATTAGGGCAAGGTTACTATTTCGTCAACGAATGCTTAATTTCAATACACAAAATAATTGGATATTCAATTACGTATTGTTTATATATGGCTTAGTAATTTCTATAATAAATGATAATTTGAAAAAATAAAAAAAATTTCTGATTTTCGACTGTGTTGGAGCACCTATAAACATTAAGCCAAGTAGATAAAATTTTGTACACTTGATGTATTTATAGTAAAGCAATTTTTTATCGCTATGCCACTGAAAGTAAAAAAAAAATCCGTGCAGGATCGCTCCACCCTCAGTATACATGCATGTTTTCTGCTCATACCTGCTCCAGTTTGGCCACTGTAAGGTCACTGGAACTAAGTCTGGACACAAGAAGAAGTGCACGCTCTCCTTGGTGAGGATACTTCCTCTATGAATGTTCCTATCAGTGTCTCTTGTGCTGTCGAAATAAGTATAATATCCGGATTGGAGTTTTCTATATTAGTGCGGCGTTGATGTCAGCAGGTTAAACGAGTTGCACTTCGGGTCCAACCTACGCTGCCCTCAGCATGGTCCGATTACGTAGGAGGAACGGTGGTCTCCGTCACAACACCGATCTTTATTTCCATCAACAGCTCGTGTCGACTAGGTCTAAGGCGTCCTCCGGTTTGGGGGAGTGGAATATTGAATTTTTTTTTTCCTAACTCCGAATGGAGTAACGGAGATAGCCTTTTCCCTCCAATCACTCAGCATTTATGCCTCATAAGAAAAGTTGGCAGCTTGCATGGGGTCGCTTTTCCTTTTTCACAACCCAGTTTTCAATGGAGATTTTAAACATCAACGGCGTAACAACCGGTATTCGATCTAGGCCGGCGTTAATAAGGAATTCCAGACATCCTGGTTTTGCGCCGGGGTCCACCAATTCGATATCTCTAAAAGCTATCTGGCGTCCTGACCTACACCATCGTTTCATCTCAGGCAGGGTCTACCTCGTCTTCTTTTCTACCATAGATATTGCCCTTATATATGATACATTCCGAGCTGGATCATCCCCATCCATACGGATTAAGTGACCCGCCCACCGCAACCTATTCAGCTGGATTTTATCCACAACCAAACGGTCATGGTATCGCTCAAAGATTTCGTCGTTATGTATCATAGATTACGGAGTCGTCCATCCTCATGCAGGGGGCCAAAAATTCTTCGGAGGATTCATCTCTCGAACGCGGCCAAGAGTTCGCAACTTTTTTTGCTAAGAACTCAGGTTTCCCAGGAATACATAAGGACTGGCAAGATCATAGTCTTTTACAGTAAGAGCAAACATATGATGAGACGTTTCGAGCGAAACAGTTTTTGTAAGCTGAAATATGCTTTGCTGGCTGCCAACAACCGTGCGCGTATTTCATGTTATAGCTGTTATCGGTTGTAATTTGCGACCCTAGATAGGAAAAATTTCCAACGGTCTCAAAGTTGTAGTCTCCTATCTTTATTGTTTTCGTTTGGCTAGTACGATTCATTGTTGTCCGTACTTTGATTTTTGGTGCTGACCTTGCCACCATGTACTTCGTTGCCTTCATTAATGTGCAGCCCAAGATTTCGCGCTGCCTGCTCTATCTGGGTGAAGGTAGACTGTACATTTCTGGCAGTTCTTCCCATAATGTCAATATCGTCAGCGTAGGCCAGTAGTTGGGTAGATTTGAAGAGGTTAGTGCCTAGTGAATCACTTTCTCCAGGGCCGGGTTGAAGAGGACGCATGATAGAGCATCCCCTTGTCTTAGACCGTTGTTGATGTTGAATGGTCTCAAGAGTGATCCTGCTGTTTTTATCTGTCCTTACACATTGGTCAGAGTCAGCCTAGTCAGTCGTATTAGTTTCGTCGGAATAGCGAATTCTCTCAGTTGTGTACAGTTTCACCCTGGCTATGCAGTGGTAAGCGGCTCTTAAGACAACGAAAAGATGGAGCAACTGATGTCCCTATTCCAACAGTTTTTACATCGCTTGCCGTAAAGAGAAAATCTGACCTTTGGTGATGTGCCTGGAGTGAAGCCTCTTTGGTATGGAAAAATGATGTTATGGGCGTAGGGGGTATACTATAGATAGTACTCAACATCGTGATACCTCTATAATTGCTACGCTGCATGATATCTCCATTTTTATATATGGGACAGATAATGTCCCGTTGCCGTTGTTAGGCATTGATTCGCTGTCCTACATCTTGAGCATAAGTTGATGAACCGCTTGTTGTTGGTCGCCTCCATATTTAACAATTCAGCTGTAATTACATTGGCTTCTGGCGGCTTATGGTTTTTAAGACGGTGGATTGTACGGACGGCTTTTTCTATGCTTGGTGGTGGCAGCATTTCTCCGTCGTCTTTAGTTGGTGGGACCTGCAACTCGCCGATATTTTGGTTGTTGACAGGTTTATCAAAATACCAAACCCATCGCTCCAATATGCCCATTCTGTCGGAAATCAGATTTCTCTCTTTACCTCGGCTGGATGAGGTGTATAATGCTTCATCTTGTTGACTTATTGGTAAAACCTGCGCGCCTGGTGCGGTTGCTCGCTGTATTTTTCGAGTTCACAGACCCGTTGGTTTGCCCAGGCTTCGTTTTCCTTCTGTAAAGTCGCTTCTCCGCTCGACGGAGTTCTTGGTAGGTCTTGTACGCGTGCCCACGATCTTTGAGAATGCAACATTACTCGGTATGCGGCATTCCTCCGTTGCATTGCTAGCTTACATTCACTGTCGGACCAGCTGTCGTATGTTTGTAGCCGTATCAATGATAACGGTCTTCAGGTGGTTGTGAAGATTATTTGTTAATGCTTCATCTCCAGGATCTCTGCTGACTGCGGTTATTGCCGCATCCATTTCCCCCTTATAGGTGTTACGGAGGGCTGTGTTGTGAATGGCTTCAGTATTCACTCTCACCGGATTGTCACAGGGGGTGTAGACGGTGTTGTAATTCGGCGTTCAATCAGCACGTGGTCAATTTGGCTAAAAGTAGTCCCATCTGGAGAGGCCCACGTTTGTTTATGGACCGCTTTCCGCGCAAACCAAGAACTTCCCACAACCATTTTGTACGATACTGCTGAATAATCCGCAGTCCGCTATCATTGGTATCCCTATGTAAGCTATGGGAGTCGACGTATCGCCCTGAATACGGGCTCCGTTCCTATTTGACTACTGAAATCTCGAAGTATGATTTCGATAACATACTTGGGACAGGGTTTGAGGGTCCGCTCAACTGCCTCGTAGAAGGTATCATTCTCCGACTCTGCAATCTCTGCAGCTAGCCAACAGCTAACCAAAAATAGGGATGTATAAACCATCCCCCCATCGCTCAATGCCAAAAAAGGACAATTTTTATAGTGACTTCGTCTCATAAGCACTATTTTGGTCAAACGGGGAAGACACCTATAAATGTAATCACGCTTCTTCTACCATTTTCAACCGAGGATGTAGTATCAAATATATATGTAGTTACCACTGGCTTTCTAAAATGTACAATTAGACCAATCCTTCCTAAAGCTGCAACGATAGGCTGCTCAAAAAGAACTGAAAATAAGCGCTATTATTCTCAGGCGGCATTGATATGATCTATTCGTCTCCACCCCCAGCCACTATATATGCACACTCATAGGTACATATAAGGGCAAACCCCAATCCCATACGTAATATACAGTATGGCGAAACTTATTATTATTTATTATACTATATCACAATCCAGGATATTCTTTACATGCACTCTCATTCATGGCACCAAGTACGAAGGATAACCCCCGCATATCGAAAGAAAAAAGTTTGATCCGAAATGAAACGTCAAGGGAACATGCGAGTACACAATTACAAGGTAATGGGTTTTCAGGGAGGCACATCCTGGTGGTATTGCTTCCGAAACACAAACTCATATGCATGTATCAATATCTACACGTATATGTACTGGAAAATGTCGGTATTTCAACCCGGTGAACGCAGTAAAATATGAAAAGATGCCATAAGCCTTTTGGACTCCGACCCGGGCAAGAAGAAGAATTTCATATTAAGGGAAAATAGTTTTCGGATATTGGATTTGTTTCCTATGAAATTGCGTGGAAACTATTATGGATTGCTGCACGGCATTTGAAATGATGATGATGATAGTGATGGCGATGGCGGCGGGTTCGGTTTGGTCTGTGGCCGCAAAGCAATTGCAATGTCCAATTTTTTGAAATATTGCTCTCATGAAAGATGGAAATAGGTAGATACTTGTTCGTACGCTTTCACATATACATATTTATGGGATATGGGAAGATTGAGGTCGGAGCCAATTTCACTGCTAAAGGGTTTGTGTGCCGTTCAAAGTAGGATTTGGCTGATACCATGAATTCTAATAAGCTCAGAGAAGGCTTTGGACAGTGTTGCTGATAATCTGCCTGCTCCGAAGTAGCGGAAACTCTTTGATATGAGCACGACTTCCGGCGGTAGGAGCTCTTATCTAGGAATACACATTTCATCACTTTGATTAATTAGTTTCAGCTGCAACATCACTTTGCACTTTTGAAGTTCCTTAGAGTAAATTGAAATCGAAACTCGAAGTAATCAAAGTGATGAAAGGAGGAATTACCGACTGTTAAGGAACTCTTGCTCGGTTCAATATTCACAGACGAGCAATGCAGTTTGCAGTTTCTGAATAACTTGCTTTCCCGAAGACGAGCTGGAGTGCCCCTTGTGGACCTAGCAGAAACATGCAAACAAGCAATAAATACACAGCATTGATAGCTATGGCGCATAACATAAGCTTAATGGAGTGCAAATGGAAAATTCTGTTGCTGCTACTTTCCCTAAATTGTTAAATACTCCCAATACGTGGCTAAACTTTTCAATGTACCGAAAGAGACTGCTGCAGCAGGAGCAGCGCTTCGGCGAACAATTTCTGTTTTTCTTTCCCCCATTTCGAAAATTAAATCCTAAAATCCGTTTTAGTGCTTAGCCCCGGGGAAACTTTACAGAATAGAAATGTAGTATTTAGAGTTTTAACATCTTCTGTGAAGATTAACATTTTATCACTTGTACGAGACAAAATTTTTAAAAGTTGAGTTATCCAGTCAAACTTTTCGGGTTCTGGTCTAATTCATTTAGTGGGTTTCCACTAGTAGTTCACATTATGGGATTTTTCCATGCGATGAATATATGAATGAATGTAGGAGTCCTGGATAGCATTATTATGGCTTGTCGAATGGGAAGTCGTAGCAGTGGATAGTGCAGTTTCGGAAAGTGAATTAGAGTGAATGTTGCCATTCGTTTGGATTTTAATCCCCGGGTCCACAATAAACGTTGCATGAAGTGCAAAAGCATACGATGTATAATTGAAATTGAATCTATTTTGCTTCGCTGATAATTTAGCATATTCTTCCATTTTATATATTTTAATGAAATATTCACGGAGTTATAACTCCAGCGACCCTTGAACTACTCCTGCTCCTGCAAGAAATAAGACAACAACATAATATATTTCAAACAAGGCAGCAAATAATTGAAAGAATAGTAATTTATGATCTATTTACGGTATGCATGGAAAAAGTGAAAAGTGCTTGTGGAATAGGCATGCAGTACAAAATTTCCAAGGAACAATTATTCGTTTTAGAATTTCATTGAAAAAAAGCCTGTTTACCTTGTTAGTCGGGAGAGGAATGTACCTTTGCTTGTGGAATGCAAATGATTACTTATTCTAAAGTGAGACATATTTCCTTTCCGATAACAAGAGCTCCATGATCTTATCCCCAATCCCTTTTAATAATATAATAATTTATTGCCAATAATTCATATGCACAATTTCGAGAAAAGAAATAAAAAGAGTGTAAGAGTCCATCGATTTTTGACTGTACATTTTATAATTATAAACTTAGCCTGGTCACATAATTTTTAAAGGTTTTGTGTTTTTTAAGGGGGGCCTTTAAAAGACACTGGCTTGGAGACGTCAGCGTGTAGGATTTTTACCCCCGACACCCCCCCCCCCGTTCCTCGTGGATCCACCATAAGGTATTACATAACCGGGCGGAGTTAGTTTGTGGCGGAGAGAGCAGCAAGTGCGAATCGCGTTAGCCATGACATCGGAAACTATTTTTTACAGCGGAAATTGTTTTTAGGTGTAATTTGGAATTCGCGACGGCATCAGGAGGAGGGAGGTCACTCCTCACTAAACTAATTAAAATAAAAATAATCCATTTTAACTAGAATAAAGTGCTTTTTTACAATTGCTAAATTAAGTTTCAGAAGCTAGAATAAAAATAGCGCCAATTTAGACGCACTGTGCTCCTCAGCAGCAGCACCGAGAAAACGAGTCATCTTCAATAGCCAGTCGCTTCCCTACGGAACTATGAATGTACGAGCGTTTTCAAAAACAATGTCAACCTTAGGAAGCGTAAGCTTTTCAGCCTGTGAGCCATCAGCTTCAGCATAAAATAACGTCTGCACAAACCAGCAACAACATCCACATCGCTGCCATTTTCGTGGACCAGCCAGAATTCAAAGGGAAAATCGGCCAGACCTGGAATTTCGAGAGAATATTAAGCGAAACAAAATCACAACTTCAGATTGCGCCCATTCCGCTGAAACCTGCAGTCGAGTCGCAGTTTTCCCATATATTTTTATTATTATTCAATTAGTTAAATTTTTGTAAAAACCTTTTGCAAAGTAAAAATTGTCAGGCCGCAAGAGTCGGTACTGCCCCTTACTGTAATGATAAACAAGTCGGAAAACAGGAAGCTGGACGTTTCAAGTATGAAAGCCTTTGTGTATTTCTAATATAAAAACATTTGAGTGAGCATTTGCCCCATTATTATTATTATTCTGTTAAGGGAAAGTCGCACCGCGCCCTTGAAGAACTATTGTGCCCCTTTTACTGGTTATAGTGTATCTGTTGATCATAATATCTCAAGCAGGCCTGTAACCGTTAGGAGCTTTAGTATGTTCCCCACTTCCAGATGTTTCAGCTTTGCATCTGGTATTAAGTGTTCTCTCAGATGTATCGACCTACTTTGCACAAGTGCCGGACACTGTCCCAGGACGTGCATAGAGGTTTCGTCCTCCTCCTCACAAAACCTGCAGGCAGTGTCCGTAGATATCCCTAGCTTCCCTAGGTAATAGTTCAGCCGACAATGACCAGTGAGAATTCCCACTATGATTCGGAGGTTCTTTTTGGTGAGCACCCTGGACTGCTCCATCTCTGGTAGGCCCGCCCAATATAGTTCCCTCAACCGTTTCTCTTCGTTCGTTAGATTCATAGCCATGAAACCGTTTCCGATTCCACAGAAGGGTTCTGGCCCGTGTAAACACATCCCTACTCCTTTCTTGGCTAGTTCATCCACTGCCTCGTTGCCTTCCAACCCAGTATGGCCTGGAACCCAAAGTATCCAGACCTTGTTGGACGAGCCGGGTGTATTCAGTCTCTCAAGGCATTCCCATACCAGTTTAGAGTTCACCTGATTGGACCTAAGTGCCTTGATCGCAGCTTGGCTATCGGTGAGAATAGCTATGTTCTGCCCCCTGTAGTTCCTTTGCAGATTAAAGGTGGCACATTTGTCTATGGCGTAAATTTCCGCCTGGAATATGCTAGTGTACCTGCCCATTGGATTTTCCTTGGACCAATGACACCGGCACCCGCTCCCTCTGCTGTGAGGGATCCGTCAGTGTACCAAGTAATCAGTTGCTGGTTTAAGCCGTATGTCGCAGCCACGCTCTCCCAGTTTGCCTTGTTACTCCAACGTGTTTCAAACTTCTTATCGAAGTGAAACCTCGTTGTCATGTTGTCCCTCGGTATCAGTAATTCGGGATACCGCCTAGAAAGGATATTAATCTTCCTTCAATTTAGGCAGCTCCCCGCCTCACTCATTCTACCGGCCATCCTGAATATTGATCTCCTTGCCTGCATCTGTATGTGCAGATGGGGAGGGGTTAATCCCAGAAGGACCTCCAGGGATGCCGTTGGGCATGTCCTCATTGCCCCACTGATACACACGCAAGCCAGCTTTTGGAGCTTATGTAATTCCCTGGCTTGTGACTGTGCCCCATTAGTACGTAGCACTTAATATATGCATATATTATGTAAGAGTATTCACTTTCGGGTGATATGGACATTCATAGTTTGGAATTTGGACAGAAACAACAACTTTAACCTATTATAACTTTCTTAGTAATAGTGCGATTTCCATCAAACCTGGTAGGATCATGCTGTATATTATAGCCTGTATTACTACAATTTCTACTAGGATGAACTTAAGGGTATTTTGCAGCCAATTACTAAAAATTATTATTAAAAAGCTAATAATTTATTTGAAGGGATATCGGTATGGAAGGTATTTCCGAACCTAGGCACTCTATGGTGGCAGCCTCTTGAATTTTCTCAAATTTTTCGGTTGGGTAGTTTCTGAGAATGGACCCGTTAAATAAATGATCATTTTCGACCCCCCGCACTCGCCACCTCTCTAACAAAAGTCAAAGCTAACACCGGCTTCGGAAATTACTAACCGAAACTTTTCATTTGATATCCCACATGACTATATGTGATGTATTTATGATCCCCCTTAAATTCGATGTAAAAGGATATAACCCACTGTGTGCGTGAGCGTTCACGGTTCCCACCTACCCGCCATGGAAATTTGAAATTTAGTGTGAATCGTTATTACCGTCTCTGAGAAAAATGCGTGCGGTAGACAGACAGACAGGAAACCGATTTTAATAAGATTTTGCTTTACACAAAGCCTTAAAAAGAATGAATCCTTTCATTTTGTTGTAGGTGAAATATGAATTGAGTTATAGCTCGCCAAAGGCAAATTTTAGATGTCTAAAATAAAATTAATGCCTTCAAAGTCAAATAACACAAAACCAGTAACTTTTAGGGGAAATTGACCTCAAGTTCTTTTAAAGCACTTCAGAATTATTTTTCCAAAGAAAAATATTTTTTAAAAGTATCTAGAAAAATCAAGATGATAGTGAAGAAAATACTAAAGTACAAAAATGTGGGCTTTTTCTCTTTAAAATAGTAAGTTAGCGGTTTTACACAATTGTCTTTATTTTTGCGATATTTTAAAAAATAGATCTTTTTTTGCAAAAAAAAAATTAGTAAATGTCACTTTTTTCTGGAATCACGCCCTCTACATCCACCAAATTTTCAGAATTTATTGCGTAAATTATCTAGGGATTCGGCGTACTTTCAGTTTAAATGAGAAAACCACGTTTTGTTTTTATTGATTCAAACGCCTTCTCAAACACTTAAAAATAGCTTTATGTCAACTTCCACAAGAGCTGCTGATTTTGTGTTATTTGACTTTAAAGATATTATTTTTGTTTTAGACATTACAAATTTACGTTTGACGAGCTATAACTCAATCCATATGTCACCTTGAAAAAAGAGGAAATATTTGCTCTTTTTGTTATTTAATATGTTTTGTTTGTGCTTCATATTCCTTTGACAAGAAATGCACAGTTTTCGAGTTATTTTCAAAAAACCGTTGGTAAGTATGCATTTTTAAGGTTTTGTGTAAACACAAAACTTTATTAAAATCGGTTTACTGTCTGTCTGTCTGTCTGTCTGTCCGTCACACGCATTTTCTCGAAGACGGTTATAGCGATTGACACCAAATTTGGTAGAAAGGTGGGAACTGTGAACACTCACGCATGCAGTGAATTACATCCTTTTATGTCGAATTTAAGGGGGAGTCCCCATACATGCAAAAGGGGGGGGGGGGGGGGTAAAATTTTTTTTCATCAAATATAGTCATGTGGGGTATCAAATTAAAGGTCTCGATTAGTACTTTTCAAAGCCGAGATTTGACATTTGTTGGAAGGGTGGGGAGCGCGGGGGGTTGAAAGTGATCCCTTCTTTAAGGGGGCCATTCTCAGAAACTACCCAACCGAAAAATCTGAAAAAAATCAGGAGGCTGCCACTATATGGTGCCTGGGCTCCGAAATACCTTCCATGTCGATATCTGCTCAAGTAAAGTTAATAACAGTATGTTACTACAATTTTTTTTTAATTGGTTAGAAACCCTCCTTAAGTTCATCCTAGTACCATGAAATTTTGCAATGATATAGGCTATAATATAGAGCATGATCTTACCAAGTTTGGTGGAAATCGCACTATTACTAACAAAGTTACTACAACTATAAGTATTATACCTCAAATATGTTGCTTCTTTGAAAATTGAAGACTATGAATGTCAATATCACCCAAAAGTGGATACTCTCACATAATATATGGATAGATTACGTGCTACGTACTAAGAAATACACAAAACCTTTCGTAACTGAAGCGTCCAGCTTCCGGTTTCCCGATTTGTTTCATGTTTCAACATGAATAGCTCGAAAACAACTACTTGTACGAAAAATTTTGACTGAACAATTTTTGAATTAACCATTTAATCGATTTCTGTGGTTATTTCGAAAAAAGTGCACCTTAGAGGGTGTGCGGATTCGAGTTGTCTGGATACGTTAGCTGTAATTGCGGATAAAGTTCACGAGGTCCACGTGAGACCCATGGTTGGTGAAGTTTCTCGCGACAACTTAGGCCAGGTGGCCCAGCTGCGGTAGATGGTTTCAGTATTAACAGCCACCGTCACTGAGTTGGCAGAGGCCGTTGAACTAATAAATGTAGTCTTTGAAATTTCTCACCAAACAAATCAAACTTGTCGGGAGTTCCGGCGACTGCTACCCGAAATGGAGCACCACTTCGCATCATAATTTACGACCCCTTGAGCCGGCGCAACTATCTGGTCGATACAGACGCTGAAGTCTCGGTTCTTCCCGTATACTGGCATAACAGTTTAACACAGCAGTTGTTAAAACTCGCGGCAACAAATTCCTCGTCGATCCGTACGTATGGTTATAGGCAAGGAGACTTGAGTTTAGGATTTCAACGAACGTTCTCTTGGCGCTTCATAATCGCGGACATCAGCACACCTATCCTAGTTGCGGATTTTCTGTGCCTCTATGGTTTGCTTGTGAATATTCTTTATAGGTCTCTTATTGACCTTACAAATTCCCTCAGGTCATCAGGAAAAATCTCATCCTATTCACCGAGCACTCTTTTCATTGTTTGAAGGCGTTGCCGATGGACGTATTCGAGCACTTTTTCATAAGTACCGCAACATTACTACCGAGCGTAGTCTCTCTATAGCCGGTGAACATGATGTTCAGCACCACATCAACACTAGTGACACCCCATTTTTTAGGTTTTGTGGCGTTGGAAGGCGGAAAGGTTTAAAACCTACTACTGGCTCCTGCCATGCGATTATGCGAGAGTTTTACTCACTGAAAACACCTGTCTGCCTCTGTTGTCGTTAGAGGCGGAGCAGCCTGATAGACTGCTCACACGCGTTTTCCTCGGAGACGGTTATAGCGATTGACATCAAATTTGGTCGAAACTGTGAACGCTCCCGCATACAGTGAGTTAGTGATTGTAATTTTTTTTTTACCTAACATGTTTATATCGGATATCAAATGAAAGGGTCGATTAGTAATTGCCGAGGGCGGTCTTAGTTTGGACATTTGTTGGGGGGTTGAAATTGATCCTCTCTTTAACGGACCCATTTTCAGAAACTAAAAGAAAAATCTGAAAAAAAAACAAGAAGCTGGCACTATATGGTGTCTAGGCTCCGAGATACCCTATACGGATATTTGTTCAAATAAAATTGTAGGCTATAACATAGAGCCTGATTTCGACAAATTTGGTGGAAATCGCACTATTAATAAAGTTATAATAGGTCGAAGTTGTATCTTTCTCGACAAATTCAAGACTATGAATATCAATATCACCCCAAAGTGGATACTCTCACACAATATGTGCATATATTACGTGCTACATATTAATGGGGCAAATGCACACTCAAACGTCTTTATATAAGAAATACACAAAATCTTTCATACTTGAAGCGTCCAGCTTGCAGTTTCTGGACTTATTCTCTATTGCCACCGGAGGAGCTCGCAGTTGAGCGGAAAGAATTCGAAGTACTTCTCAAGAAGGGTATTTGTAGAACTTCAGACAGTTGTTGGTCTTCGCATTTCACATGGTCCCTAAATCCAATGACGGATGGAGACCTTGTGGCGACTACAGAAGTTTGAATGCTCAGATTATTCCAGACCGCTACCCCCTACCACTCATCCACCCTTGTGAGGAATACTCTCGGGTACTGCTCTGTGATCTGGTCACCTTGCCGCAACTGTGATTGTCTTGCCCTTGAAAATGTGCAACGTAAATTCACCCGTACCTTCTTGTTTAAGAAAAGCTTCCCTCGTGTGGACTACCCCTCTCTCCTTCGCTTTCTGAACCTTCCCTACCTGCAACAGTGTAGATCCCATCTGGATTTATGCACATTTTTTAAGCTTTCCTCGGGTCTGATGAACTGCTCCGCCTCTAACGATCCTTGCCGTCCTGGGTATTAACGCAGACATTTTCAACGTGCCCTATAAAGTTCGAAGTCTACTTCCATTCCCCGATTCCTAGGCTTTCCCGAAATTACAACGCCCAACAGCTTGGTCCTTTTAATTATTGCTTTCTCCTCCTCCTGAGCACAATAAGTAATTGGAGTTTATCTTTGTTTGTTGTGCGTTAAATAAATAAAGAGAAAAAAGACATGGTAAACTGCCGAATTTTCTCGACTCTGGACTTAGTAACCTTAAGGTCTCTGTAGCTCCCGAAAACATTCCGAAAACGGCAATATGTATGTCGCGTTGAGCTTCTTCTCCAAACAGCTCAATCCGCCTAAACGGAACTACAAAGTTACTCGCCGCGTACCCCGCAATTAAATACTTCTGGTATTCCCTTGAAAGCAGGCTGTTTACAATGATCAGGCACCATACACCTACTCACTTTTGCTTTAAAACAAAAGCTCCACAAAGCTTCCCCTCGGCAACTTCGGCATTTGAGCTTTATCAGCCAGTTCTTCCAACATTCAGCACATGTCTGGAAAAGATCATGTGATTGTTAACGCTTTGTCACGTGTTGCAGAGATGAAGATCCTCGCCACAGTCGATGTTCTGGAAATCACTGACGCGCAAAAGAACGACGCAGTTCATCATCGTTTCTTCTTCTCTAAGCAGAGATGACTTCAACGTTTTACCAGAGATGACTTCACCTTAAATACAGCTTAAGCGCCACATTTTGCGGGCAGGATGTTAAGGCAAGACAAAGTATATGGTGGCAATGTCAGCACCAAAAACCAACCAACAAATAACATCAAACTGCACTGGTGAAACCAGAAAAATAAAGACTACAACTTTGAGACCGTTGAAAATTTCTCCTATTAAGGTTCGAAAATCACAACCGATAATAGCTACGATGATGAAATCCGCGCCCGGTTTTTGGCAGCCAACGGAGCCTATTTCAGTTTACAAAAACTGTTCCGCTCGAAACGTCTCACCATAGTACAAGATATTGATTTTGTCAGTCCTTATGTATTCCTCGGAGACTTGCGTTCTTAGCAAGAAAAATTGTGAACTCTTGGCCGCGCTCGAGAGAAGAATTCTCCGAAGAACTTTTGGCCCCCACATGAGGATGGACGATTCCGTAGCCTACATAATGATGATAGTTGAGTTCCTCATTGGTAACCTTGAACCCAATGTCGGACCTGGCCCCGATGGGCTTCCTAATCTCTCCCTCCTTAACTGTAGAAAACACATTTCCCTCCCCCTGTGTATAATCTACAACAAAAGTCTAGACGAATGCTACTTTCCCCGTCTCTGGAAAGAGCCCCTTATCATTCCTATCCTCAAGAGCGGAGACCCTTCCCTTGCTGTGAACTACCGGCCCATTTCCCTTCTCTCCTCTTCCTCCAAAATCCTAGAAAGATACGTCAACGACTGGTTGACCGCGCACTTCGGTCACCTCATTGTCAAAGAGCAGCATGTTTTCGTGAAACATAGATCAACGGCTTCAAATCTTCTGGTCTTTACCAACTTTGTTGCTAAACGCTTGAATTCACGACAGGAGGTACATGCTGTTTATACTGATTTCTCCAAAGCCTTTGACACCGGTGACCATAACATTCTCCTCTCTAAACTTTCTTCGCTAGAGTTCCCTCCCTCAGTCATCTCCTGGCTTTCCTCCTATCTCTCATACCGTTCCTGCAAAGTTTCTTTTCATGGTCACTCATCTCGTTCCTTCTCTCCTTCCTCTGGTGTTCCCCAAGGCTCTATACTTGGCCCGCTACTCTTCCTGTTTTTTATCAATGACCTCGCCTCCATTTTCACCTGTCCGTATTTGCTTTACGCAGACGACCTTAAATTGTTTGCCTCTGTTTCCTCTCCATTGGACTGTGCTCTCTTACAATCCAACCTTGATAATTTAGCCCGTTGGTGTTCGGTCAACAAGCTAACACTGAATGTCAACAAATGCCACTGGATGCGCTATTCCCTGAAACCCTCCCCATCATCCTTTTCCTATTCTCTCAGTGGTCAACCCCTTTCACTACTGACCTCCTTCAAAGACCTGGGTGTAATATTCGACGATAAACTTCGCTTCAATTCCCACTTCGTTGACATCATCAATAGAGCTTCCAAAATGTCTGGTTTTATTCTACGTTCCTCGTCCGACTTTACCTCAATCCAGCCCTCCTTAACACTCTTCAATTCCCTTGTCAAAAACATCCTTGAGTACTGCTCTGTAGTCTGGTCCCCCTACCGCATCTGTGACGGCCGCGCTCTTGAAGCTGTACATCGCAAATTCACCCGGACCCTCTTTTACAAAAAGAACCTTCCACGGGTTGATTATCCGTCACGACTCCGCACCCTCAATCTCCCCTCCATACAGCAACGCCGTATTTTCCTTGATACGGGTACTCTTTTCAAACTCTGCAATGGTCTGATGGACTGCTCCGCCAACTCGGATATTACTTTCCGTATTGCCTCGTCTCATGACACACGTAATGCGGACTTTTTGATGTGCCCTTCGCCGAGCTCGAGATTTACTTTCACTCTCCCATCCCGAGGTTTTGCCGGTCCTACAATGCCCTACAGCTTGGTTCATTTGACTCTATGTCCCTCTCTAGCTTTAAGCGCAAAATATGCCATTTACTTGCTCCTCCCTCTGAGGACAATATGTAATAAGAAATTTGCTTTCTGTGTATTGTCCTCATTAAATAAATAAATAAATAAATAAATAATAAATAAAATCTATGAGCGATACCATGACCATCAGGTTGTGGATAAAATCCGGCTCAATTGGTTACAGGTCACTTAATACGTATGGAGGAGGATGATCTAGCCCGAAAAGTCTATTAGGGCACTATCTATGGTTGAAAAAGAAGATGAGGCAGACCATGCCTGAGATTGAGCGATGGCGTAGGGCTTTTAAGGATATCCGGTTGTTGTGCCGTTCCTATATCACCCAGCATCATCAAAAATTTGTATTTACATTTCTCTCATTCAATGTTAAATTTTTTTTACCCACCGATAAGCTGAAGAAAAAAAGGGGTTGAGTCTAGGTTCTCGTAGCTAGACTCTGGTTCTTACGCATCGGTGTTTGTATCGAAACGTAACTGATGCCGCAATGACCAGAAGATCATTAAAAACTTTAATTGAAGCGCTCAATCTATTATCACCAAAATTTTGAGGAAATAACCGCCATGCTATTAACATAGTATGCTGGTCCCAAGCCCAGGTAAAGGAGGAGGGTTTGAGGCAACGTACTTTGTACTATCTTCAGTGAAACAAAAATAAAATGCTGAGATCAGAGAATGAGATAAATAGAGTATAGTTGGAGTTATTCTACTATGCTAAATCCCACCTGATCTCCCCCCGCGACAGGTCGACCAAGAAAATGCATACAATGTCGTAACAAACATGATGATCGGATTGAGTCACAAGCCTCGGAGAAATGCTAGGGCGTCCACCTCAGTCGACGCGGCAGGACGGGCCCCGGTCCTGTCGAGAAATGGGCAAGGGTTCTTGCCGCATGGACGGCATCAGGACGTAAGCAAGTTAGTCGAAACACGACGAACAAAGCAAATATGTGTCTGCACGCTAAATGTTGCTACACTAACTGGAAAGACCGAGGAACTTGCAAGAGCCCTTCGGAAAAGGTGCATTGACATCTGCGCTCTGCAAGAAACCCGATGGTCTGGTTCCAAAAGCTGCGACATTGAACGCGAACGCGGTAAAAGCGGCTACAAACTTCTCTATTTTGGTTCCCATCTCAGAGGGTTTCCGTGATGCCACTAAAGAAGTCGAACGATTTGATGATCGGCTGATGAAGCTCACCATTATATCAGCTGATCGCACTATCCAATTCTTCACCGGGTACGCACCACAGACAGGTCGACCTGATGCCGATAAAGATGCTTCCTGGCAACTTCTCGATGAAAAGACTTGTCACGTGCCTGCTGACGATTATGTAATCATTATCGGCGACCTTAATGGTCATGTGGGTGAAAAGGCAGACGGTAACAGGTGCCATGGGGGAAAGGGATTCGGAGCGCGCAATGAGGGTGGCGAGCGTATAATCGATTTTGCGGACAACCATGACCTTGTACTTATAAATACATGGTTCATCAAACGATTGTCTCATCTTCCTACATTTTATATTGGGGACAACTAAACGGAAATCGACTATATTCTCATAAGACGCCAACATTTTACCACTGTCACTGATTGAAAAGTTCTTCCCTATGAGACCATCGCACCTCAACATCGGCCGTTGATTGCCGTCCTGCGAATTAAGCCACCGATAAAACAGCGTGAGGAACACACTGGCCCGCGACGCATTAAATGGTGGCGATTTGGTGGAAAGAAAGAAGAAACGATCTCGACCATTACGAATGTGGAAGAATCATGGAACCAAATGAAAGACACGATCCACAAAGCGGCCTCTGCAACCCTCGGGGTCACCAAACCGGGTAAGCGGTACATCAACCGAGATACTTGGCTTTGGAATGATGATGTTCAAATGAAGGTCCGTGAAAAGAAACGCCTCTACCACAATTTTCTCGACGATAAAACGCCTGGTAATTGGCAAATTTATAAGAATGCCAACCGGGAAGCAAAGAAAGCGGTCGCTGTCACCCGAGCGAACCATTTCAAAAATCTTTACGATAAACTGGACACTCGGGATGGCCAGGAAGATCTGTATCGACTTGCTAAAAGCCGTAATGAACGCACACAGGATATCGAACACTTCTGTTGCGTTAATGATAAGAACGGTACTTTGCTTACCAACTGTCGAGCCGCAACGGACTGATGGCGAGAATACCTCGAGCAGATTTCAACTGAAGAATTTGCTTTTCCTCTACTTCCACAATCATTGCCGACATTTGGAGCAGTTCCACCAGTCAGCGCAACTGACGACATCGCATCTGAGCTTTGGAAAGCGAAGAGCTGGGACCCAACACTGTGGCTCAGTGAATTCTTTAATCGGGTTATTCAGGAAGGAAGAACACCATCTGACTGGCAAGAAAGTACCACTGTTCCAACATGGAAAAAGAAAAGTAGTCCAGCAGAATGTCCAAATTACCGTCCGATCCGGTTACTTTCCCATACCATGAAGATTTTTGAACGCATTCTTGACAAGCACATTCGCGAAAACGTTGAAATAACCGTGAATCAAGTCGGATTTGTGACGAACTGCGGAACTACTGTCGCAATACACGCTGCGTGGTTACTCATGGAGAAACACCGTGAGAAGCATCGCCCTCTATACATTGCCTTTCTGGATCTAGAGAAAGCGTTTGACCGTGTACCACACGAACTCATCTGGTATGTTTTACGACAACACTTGGTGCCAGAAGAACTCGTGCGTTGGGTTCAATTGTTCTACCACGATCCGAAAAGTGAAGTTCGAAGTATGGAGGGTGAATCAAAACCGCTTCGTGTCTCTGGTGTTCATCAAGGTAGCGCCCTCTCACCACTCTTCTTTGTTCTTGTTATGAACACCGTCACATGGGATATCCAACGTCCAGCGCCCTACACATTGCTTTATGCAGATGATGTTTTGCTTGCATCTGATAGCAAAAATGATCTCGAGCAACTTGTTCAAAAATGGAATGATCGCCTCATGCAACACGGGCTCAGATTGAATTTAAACAAAACTGAATTTTTGACGACCGATCCCCATGAAACAGGCACAATCACTGTCAGCGGCAGTGATCTGCTCAGAACTCAGCGATTTAAATACCTCGGGTCAACGCTATCAGCCACTGGAGAACTGCGTTATGAAATTGCTTCACGCATTAATGCAACCTGGATGAAGTGGCGTTCCACAACTGGTTTTCTTTGTGATCGACGTATCAACGAACATCTCATATCTAAAATTTACCGCAATGTTGTCCGTTCAGTCGCTCTCTATGGTTCTGAGTATTGGCCGACCATAAAAGACAATGAACGGCGTCTCGCGGTAATGGAGACGAAGATGCTTCGTTGGACTACTGGCGTCACACGTTTAGATCACATTCGAAATGAGGATATCCGCGATCGTTATGGGGTTGCACCGATCGTGGAAAAGTTGCGAGAGAGGCGTCTTCGATGGTATGGTCACGCAATTCGTGCAAACGAGAATTCACTTTCCAAGATTGGTCTAAACATCGAATTCGATGGTAAATGACCAAAAGCAGACCTAAACAACGGTGGCTTGATACGCTGGATAGGGGTTTGAAAGCCTCGAGATTGCACCCAAATCAGGCATTCGATAGAGCCAAATGGCGAAGCCGATCACGACGAGCCGACGCCGCTTGTGAACGGGACGAAGGCTGAAGAAAAAGAAGAACCGAGAGAAAAAATAGTTGACTCTAGAACAAGTGAAACGTTTGAGATCTGGATGGGTATACTTCACCAGTATGGCGACTGTTGGCTGGACCAGCCCTAAAAACCTTGTGACATTGGTTTTAGTCCTAGTCTCTTGGGAAAATGTTTTTAACGTTTTGACTTGTAAAAGTTTGGTATATGTGTTTACTATTACGCTTGCACGGAAATTTCTGCACACCAAAAAAGGCTAAGGGGAAGTGATACTTGTATTTTGGTGCTTTCATAGGAACTTGTAAACAATAAGGTCAATAAGGTGTTAAATTCAAATTAGTTAACAGAATGTTAATCTCTAAATTTCAGATATTCATAAATGGTCCTATGTGTTGCTAAGAGTAGCGCAAATTCTCAAATCCTTCGCACATTTGAGCCTATTATTCTGATGCTTCGCAAATCCATAACATAATCCTATTCTCAAAGTCCAAGAGAATAAATTTATGGCCGCCAACAATATGCAAACGCAGATAGGGGCGCAACCATACCTTCCAGGTATTTGCATAAATTACATATCGATCGTTGCAATCTATAAATCATCTAATTGTTACGTAATTCGAAATAATCCTTGGAAACGTAGTATAAGTCAACATCTGCAACCATCAGTTAATTTTATTTCATTAGCAGTCAATGAAATCCCAAAGGGTTCATTTCTCACGAGTACGACCGGCAGTTTGTAGGTCGTGTGTGAGCCTGAATCTAGAGTTGGACTCATTTGAATTTTCCATGACTATGTATGCCAATAAGTGCACAACTATTATGCCCATGTCTGATATCGAATTGCAGAAATTGGATTCAAGCTTGCATCTGGTCTTGTGAAAAGCCTCTTACTGGATATGTGAGTGTGCTATTGTCCGGTCGAGATGCAACCGAATGTACATATATCTGTGAAGCACTATAGATGTTACTACGGAGAAATACTGTTCGGTAGTAACGAATTATGTTTTCATTAAATGCATGCGTCTGGACATGTGTTTGAACTTTACATTCTAAGACAACTGGTTAAAAGTAGGTAGAGGAAAATCCTTTCCCGACGACGGTCTATTTCAACTTCCGTAATTAAACAACGTTACGATAATTTCCTGGAAAGATTGTACCCACATACAGTATCTTATTTTCTTCATATTTTACTGATACAGAAAAAATCAATCCAAAAACCCATTCTTTCAAATATCCCTTTCACAAAAAAATTATCAATAAAAGAAATCAAAACCGAAATTTTGAAGTTACTCGTAAAGGGTGCAATCACATTGTTTTCACTGTCCTTGATAGTCTGCTTTGAAAGAGGATTAGTAGTGCAATCACAGCTTGCCTTCTGCTTCGCATACCAAGGATGCCATCGGTAATTAATGAATGTGTATTGGCCTGATAGTGATAAGTACGTTGCTTGTATGCCAAATTCTGTTCTCTTCAGATAATATTCAGTTCTTCCCATCCGTTCTTGGGCGTTTAATTGTTGATGTGTTTTTATGTGTAGCCTTATCGAGAGCATGTAGACAAACTGATGCTATCTAGGAACTTGCAATCAAATTAGAATTCTCGATAAGTTGTTATAATGACGTGGAAATCGCTTCCGTTTTCTACATAATGTAAGATTATCCGGGACCTTTTGTGTGACGGAAATGTACATGCCCCTCAGTTGGGTTCGAAAAAATCTATTCACTGAACATTTCCTGCACCATGAAAAGTAAGACTTTTCCATAAATAATGAGCCAAGCAATATAAAATTACCTTGTTAACTTCTTCTTTCCACACGAAAGCACAAAGTCAAACACAAAATTGACGATCACATCCCTCATGAGTTATAAAAGACAATTTCTTCGAAATAAAAACATTCCATCACAATTTGCGAAATGTATGTTCTTGCAACATATATGGTAGCTAGAGCGATTCAGCTATGCTTCCCGAGTTGTGCTGTTGCACGAAGACGAAAGCAGGAAGCCGTATAGCTGGAGTTCTCCTCGGGGAATATAGTTAACAAAGTACCAGCATCTCTTACATTTCTTATGTCCTATTAATATTTATAGTACGTTGTAATATAGGTGTAAAACCAACGGGAGAAGAGCTAGCGCATATGCGAAAAGATTGTCTGTGGCGTGATGATGGGAACTTAATTTATGGTAGCTCCTTAACGTTCACGTAGAGATGAGCCATGAAAATTTTCACGTCTCATTGCGGAATAATGCATGACAAGCACAGTGACGCCCTTGCATACAAGCTTGTCGATATTAATTTTCTATGTGCTCGCCATCGAACAACGAATAGAAAAAAATACGATGCAATGATATTAATGGCCGGGGATCAAACTAAGATTAAAGAAAAATTATCTTGTAGGTCGGGTAGGCGATGACGTTCCAAGAATATATCATATATTATGATTTCCACGGAGGCAAATGGAAGTCCTTTGTGGAGTTTGATAGATATTATATGTCGCTGCTACATCTTAGGAAGTTGTGCGAGCGAATAATGATAATATGTTGAGTGTTTTGAATTCTTTATGAGGAACTATGATGCAGGTAATTCGCTTGGGAAGTGATGTGCTTCTTTCAAGTGATGACAGCTGCCATATTGGATGGAGCTTCTTTACTTTCGAAGTCAAGGAAGAATAGAATTTATGTAGTTCAAGTAATAGTGGATTAGGGCACGTCAAGTACATCAAAGTTTCATCGCGGTGTATTCTTGGCCGCTAATCAGAGTATCGTGAAACCCGATTCCATAACGTATCTTTCTCCTTGTTAAATTGACAGGCAAATCAAGGCCCTTGATCAAAACACACCTCTTTTAAGTATCGATTGATCGATACCGACATTAATTTGTCAAATTGAAGCAATCTTTTACTCATTTCATCCACCAAGGGACTTCATCATTTGGGATGGCCTTTCCCATTGGCTGATTTCCTGCTCTTATCGCAGATTTTCAGTTGAAACATTGCAGCGACTTCTCGCTAGCCTCCTCCATTATTTACGTGACTTCTTCCTTCAAATATTCCAGCCGTACAATAATCCAGGTTTTATCATTGATTCATAAACGTGATGGTTATTTTCGCTGTGAATTACTTCATCATCATCAACGGCGCAACAACCGGTATTCCGTCTAGGCCTGCCTTAATAAGGAACTCCACACATCCCGGTTTTGCTCCAAGGTCCACCAATCCGATATCCCTAAAAGCTGTCTAGCGTCCTGACCTACGCCATCGCTCCATCACAGGCAAAGTCTGCCTCGTCTTCTTTTTCTACCATAGATATTACCCTTATAGACTTTTCGGGTGGGATCATCCTCATCCATACGGATTAAGTGACCCACCCATCGCAACCTATTCGGTCCGATTTTATCCACAACTTGACGGTCATTGCATCGCTCACAGATTTCGCCGTTATGTAGACTACGGAGTCGCCCATTCTCATGTAGGGGGCTAAAAATTCTTCGGAGGATTCTTCTCTCGAACGCGGCCAAGAGTTAGCAATTTTTCTTGCTAAGAACCCAAGCTTCCGAAGAATACATGAGGACTGGCAAGATCAATGTCTTGTACAGTAAGAGCTTTGACCCTATGGTGAGACGTTGCGAGCGGAACAGTTTTTGTAAGCTGAAATAGGCTCTGTTGGCTGCCAACAGCCGTGCGCGGATTTCATCATCGTAGCTTTTATCGGTTGTGATTTCCGACCCTAGATAAGAAAAATTATCAACGGTCTCAAAGTTGTAGTCTCCTATCTTTATTCTACCCGTTTGACCAGTGCGGTTTGATGCTGTTGGTTGGTTCGTTTTCGGTGCTGACGTTACCACCATATACTTTGTCTTGCCTTCATTGATGTGCAGCCCAAGATCTCGCGCCTGGTCGATCTGAATGAAGTCAGTTTGTACGTCTCTGGTTGTTCTTCCCATGATGTCGATATCATCAGCATAGGCCAGTAGTTGGGTGGACTTAAAGAGGATCGTACCTCTTACATTTACATAAAATCACGGATCACTTTCTCGAGGGCCTTTAACCTGGCCCTCATGATAGGGCATCTCCTTGTCATAGATCGTTGTTGATGTCGATTGGTCTTGAGAGTGATAATAATAATCGTTAGCGCAACAACCCATATTGGATCAGGGCCTTAAAGTGTGTTAGAGCACTTCATTCAAGATCGTAACGGTACACTACAGTACACTGTAGGAGGCAATGTGGTCAGGATTGCGCTCGCCCGAGATTATTACCCTGATTTGACTCAGGTACTCATTCACAGCTGAGTTGACCGATATTGGACGTCAAATCACGGTACAAGTTCCACTGCCAACAGTGAAATTTGAACCGCGACTTTCCGTATGACAGCCTAGTGCTCTAACCACTGAGCTATCCCGACACCTTGAGAGTGATCTTGCTGTTTTTATCTAGCCTCGCACATTGGTCAGGGTCAGCCTAGTCAGTCAATTTCGTCGGGATATCGAATTCCCTCATGGTCGTGTACAGTTTTACCCTGGCTATGCTATCATAATAATAATCCATCAGTTGGCGCAAAGAGGAAATCTGATCTATTGGTGATTTGTCTGGAGTCAAGCCTTTTTGCAATGGGCCAATGGTGTTCTGGGCGTATGGGGTTATCCGGCCTAGTAAGATAGCGGAGAATATCTTATAGATGGTACTCAGCAACATGATACCTCTATAATTGTTGCACTGTGTGATATCTCGCTTTTTATATATGAGGCAGAACATGCCTCGTTGCCAGCCGCCATGGATTGATTGGCTGTCACAAGTTTATGAACCGCTTGGTGTAACCGGTCACCTCTATATTTAATTAATTCGGCTGTAATTCCATCGGCTCCTGGCGATTTATGATTTTTAACCGGATGAATTGCACGAACTGTTTCTCCTATACGTGGTGGTGGCCGTATTTGTCCGTCGTCTTCAGTTGGCGGGACCTCCAACTCGCCGATGTTCTGGTTATTCAGTAGCTCATCAAAGTACTCAACCCATCTGTCGGAAATCTTGTTGGTAAAATTTCTGCGTCTGGTGCGTTTGCTTCTTGTACTTTTCTAGTTCACAGATTTGTTGGTTCTCCCAGGCTTTCTTTGAAGTCGCTTCTCCGCTCTACGGAGTTCGCGATAAATCCCTGCGCGTGCCCGCGGAGAATGCAACAATACTCGGTATGCGGCATTCTTCCGTTCCGTAGCTAGCTTCTATTAACCGCCAAACTAGCTGTTCCGATTTTTTTGCGGCTGGGGCAAGTATCTTCGCGGGCGTATCAATGATGACGTTCTTCAGGTGGTTGTCAAGATCATTTGTTGATACTTCATCTCCAGGGACTCTGTTGACTGCGGTTATTGCGGCATCCATTTCCCCCTTATAGGTGTTGCGGAGGGCTGCGTTGTGGATGGCTTCAGTATTCACTCTTGTCAGAGGGGATTATAGGTGGTATCGTAATTCGAGCTCCGAGCATCATGCCAACGAGATAGTGGTCCGAGTCTATATTGGCCCCCCTATATGTTCCGACATTCATCACGGCTGAGAGGTGGGCGCGCTCAATCAGCACGTAGTCAATTTGGTTGAAAGTGGTCCCGTCTGAAGAGGCCCATGTATGTTTGTGAACCGCTTTCCGCGCAAATCAGGTAATTCTAAGCACCATTTCGTGCGATACTGCTAACTGAATAATTCGCAGTCCGTTATCATTGGTATCCTTATGTATCGTATCGCCTGAATACGGGCTCCATCCCTACTTGACTGTTGAAATCTCCAAGCATGACTTTGATATCATACTTGGGACTGGGTTCGAGGGTCCGCTCAACTGTCACGTAGAAGGTATCCTTCTCCGACTCTGCAGTCTCCTCTTTAAGGGCGTGGACGTTTATGAGGCTATATTTCTAAATTTGCCTCGGAAACGCAGAGTGTATAGCCTTCCGCTTATATTTTCAAAGCCGATAACAGCAGGTTTCATTTTTTGGCTGACTAAGAAACCTACTCCGAGCACATGGTCATCATTATTCCTGACTGGCTACCACCTTTTTCCCTGAGATTCTTTGTTATGTTTCATCATCATCATCATCAACGGCGCAACAACCAGTATCCGGTGTAGGCCTGCTTTAATAGGGAACTGCAGACATCCCGGCTTTGCGCCGAGGTCCACCAATTCGATATCCCTAACAGCTGTCTGGCATCGAGACCTACGCCATCGCTCCATCTTAGGCAGGGTCTGGCTCGTCTTTTTTTTCTACCATAGATATTGCCCTTATAGACTGTCCGGATGGGATCATCCTCATCCATACGGATTAAGTGACCCGCCCGCCGTAACCTATTGAGCTGGATTTTACTCACAACCACAACGCACGGTCATGGTATCGCTCATAGATTTCGTCGTTATGTAGGCTACGGAATCGTAGATCCTCATCTAGGGAGCCAAAAATTCTGCATTCGTTAAGTTTCATCATTATCATAAATGGTACTACAACTAGTGTCCAGTCTAGGCCCGCTGTAGTTGAAAGTGGAAGACACCCCAGACTCACACCGAAATCGGTCAATTCTTGATATCTCGGCATACTCCATTATTCTAAAGAAAACAGGGCTTGCTTCGTCGCCTTACCGTAGAACACTGGAGGTTTTGAATCTTAATATGGATGGCCGCTTCTGCTTCGCCGTATAATAGATAGAACTTAGTGTTGTGTTTCATTCGCCATCTGCCTTCCATCCTCGTCGGGCTTAAGAAATTCTGGATAGCATTTACTTTTGGTTCTCCGGTAAGATTATCGTACAGGGCTCGTTGCCATTACACAGAACAGGTAAAATCAAAGTGTATATTGAACTTTGTTTTGATGTCCACATTTTTATTTTTTGAGAATATTTTGTTGCCAAGCATGGTTCACCTGCTTTCTTTGGGAAGCCGTAGAGGGAACTGAAACACATTCCAGCAAACGGTTGAAGATACCGCGTAGGCGTGGTCGATGAGCAATACGCGGGGCAATCGAAACGGACAACCTTTTCCTAATGCACTGCTTTTGATATCAAAAAAAATATTTGTAAATTCTTCACACAACTGTGATTACTCGTTAGCGTTTCGACCGGTGCGCTGCTGCGACAGGTATGTGGAAAGTTTTATGGAAACCCTACTATTGTTAACAAAGTTATGAGATGCCAAATTTGCTTTCTTTGCGTCAAATTATTACAGATTAGTAGATAGAATGTCGGTACCACATCAAATTTATTGTCGGGTGTATTCAATATATTTTCACTAACAGCTATAGTATATATAAATGTAACAATCAAATACCGAAATATTTTTTCAGAAAAGATCAGCAAAACCTTTCACGGTAGAAGCGCCGAGCTTCCATTTCCGGCTTGCTGAGCTTGCCAATGAATATCTTCACTCGACGACCCTAACACAGCACTTGATTTAACGACGATAAATCAGGGCTGAACCACGAAAATGCGTCATCAAAAAAACCGAAACAAGTCGGAATACCGGAAGCTCGCGCTTCGGGTATAAAGGTTTTGTGTTCATCTTAGGTGAGAAACTTCAACGCACATTTTTCCGTCCGTATATAGCTACAAATTCAACATAATCCTTCATATTTTTCCAAACCACGAGACATACGTACATATTACAGCCATAGATATCACACTCACCCTAAACAAACAAACTGCCTATTACCGAATACTGTACAAATATATGCACGTATATAAATTGATCGTACCCATATTTCCGATTTACTTCTTATATCTATTTGAATTAGGCACTACTCGCAAAGTTCATTAGCACGCATATATTATATACCTACATACACACATGTCTGGTTGGAGTAATTGATATTCATATACAAGTGACTAAAAAACTAAAACAAAATAATTCTCTGCGACCCAATTCATAAGAGCTCATTTCGTTGTGGTATTGACGAATTGATATGTGATGATGACGTCATGCAGGTTGTAGAGTGCACGAAATTCACAAAAAATTATAAAGTTTCACCCCCTATAACTTAGTTAATAATTGTTGGATTTTCTTCAAACTTAACCAAACTGTGCATTATGTTCTTCATTATACGCATGCCAAATTTTGTACTTCTGGGATGAACATAAGGGGGGTTGCCGGGTAAATTTCTAAAATGTGGAAATATACTATTATTAACTTTATTTGTGCATATATCGGAACCGGATATATTTTGAGGCCTAGATTTCGTAGAGATGCACCACTGTGATTTTTTTCAGATTTTTCGGTTGGATAGGTTCGGAGAACGAGACCTGTTACACTTTTTGTGGGTCATATTTTGAACCCTCACTCCCCTATGTTTCATCTAATATCAAATATTGAACCAGATTCGAAAAGTACTAATTGAGACCTTTCATTTGATACCCCACATGGCTACATTCTGTGAAAAAAAAATTTGCACCCTCCATTCACATGTATGGGGAGCCCCCCCTTAAACTTAACACAAGATGGCGCCACTTACTGCATATAAAGGGATCACCAGATTACATACTCTCACCAATTTTCGTGACAATCGGTCTAGTCGTTTCCGAATAAATCGGGTGTGACAGACAGACAGACAGACAGACAGACAGAAAGACAGACAGACAGACAGACGGACAGACGGACAGACAGACACCGTCTCGATTCTAATAAGGTTTTGTTTCACACAAAACCTTAAAAATGACTCAGTAAGACTTTTGCGCGTAGATTTCCAAAAACAATACTGCTGCCGTTCGACGAAACAACTGCCTCCCTTACCAGGAGAAGCGATACATTGCACGAAAAGAATTTCACGGCAGGTAAAGCAAATTAGACATACGGCGACGATGGAATGGAATCTAGTTCTTTTGTTTTTGCAGTTACCACTGGCTTTGGATTAATTTCATTATTGAATGCAAGCCAAGGGCAAGAAAAGCCTAAGTGATGTTAAAAAAGAACGCTAAAATAGCGAAAAAGACCAAGTTTCTCATTTAAGTTAGCCACCGCTTCATTTTATGTGCGAACTCCTCAACGTTGGAATCCCGACTACCCAACTGCACTCCTACCCGTTGTCGTCTTGAAGTGGGTTTTCCGATCAGACAGTAATCCAGCCAGAGCTCGATTTAATTAGAAACAAGGGTTCAAATTTTTCCAAACTAACTTTAGATTTTTCCAAGTCAATTTCAAAATTTTCCATTACAAATTCAGACTTTTCAATTCCAAAATCAAAATTTTCCATTTCTAATTCACATTTTTTTCTACTATTAGGTTTTATACCAACATTTTATCACTAGATAAGGATGAAGCTTATGCAGTGAGAGAAATCTGAGCGGCTCATTTATTTTCTATCATGGCCTGGGAAAAAATTTGATCTGTTTTTCATGACTTCGAGATATCAAATCGTGTGTGGGGTTGTTAATAAATTTCAGAATAAGCGAAAAGTCGCGGCTAAAGGATGAGGGTGAGATTCTATGAGAAAGGCTAGCATAGACCATAATTGAGGTTGAAGATGAGGTTCTACATGAAACGGTGGAATTATTACAGTCACAGTACATGATTTTAAATCTAGAAGTTATGATTGAAGAGATACATTCTAAAGTTCGCTTTACGGACCGCAGATGCGATGTCGTCAGGTTCTGTTGCTTTCCTGATTTCATTGCTTTGATTGCTTTTTCGACTTCAGTCGCGCTGGTGGAACTACTCGAAATGTCGGCAGTGCTTGCGGAAGTGGGAGATGAACAAATTCCTCTTTGGAAATTTGTTTGAAATATTCTCGAGTTCTTCACGGGGTTTTATTGGTAATTTGATCCAGAAAACGTCAGTCAACGGCCGATGTTGAGGTGCGATGGTCTTCTAAGGCCTTGCAGTCAGCGATGGTGATAAAATGTCGGCGTCTTATGAGGATATGGTCCTCCTATCAAATGTAAGAAGATGAGATCGTTATCGTTTGATAAACCATATGTTGACAAATACAAAGTCCTGAGTGTCCGCTAAATCGGCTATACGCTCACCAACTCTTTTTTCCCCCATTGTACCTACTGCTGTTTTTTCACCCGCATTATTATTAAGGTCGCCCACAATGGCGATATAGATATCACCAGGCGCGTTACAGGTTTTTGTATCGAGAAGTTCCCAGAAGGCATTTTTTCGGTATCAAGTCGACCTGTTTGTGGGATACACTTCTATAATAGTGAGCTTCGTCACTCGGTCATCAAATTGTTCGACTTCTTTAATAACATAGTGGAGCCCTCTGAGATGACAATACCGACACCATATCGAGTGCTAGGGCTGTCAAAATAGACAAGTTTACAAACATTTTTATGTCGCAGCTTTTGGCACCATGGAGTTTCCTATAGAGCACAAATATCACTGCCTCCTTTTGGAATAGCTCTAGCGGGAATCACCGCCCTTCCAGTGAGGGTACCAATATCTAGTGTGCCGGCACGTATCTGTTTTGATCAAAGTAATTTACCTGCGTCCTGACGCTTTCGATGCTTCAACCAGAAAGTTCCAAGTAGACGCATTCTTCATACTTTTTGACAGACTGGTTAAGATGTTGTATATAGTTATGATGGTTGGGATAATAAAAAAAATGTATTACATATCTCTTTGTATTAAAGGTTTTTTCAACATATTTCATTTCATTCTCATTAAAAATCGTGTAAAGAATTACACATCACGTCACGAGTACTTTGCTGAGGATACAAACCACATCTATATGCGTAGTAGAAGAGGGGGATTCGGTTACAATTTCTGCTGTATACTACCCTCTGAAATTTACCATCTCTGCAAAATAGTTTGTAACCTCTTCAGCTTTCTTGGTAGAAGATACTCGTATATTGTAGCTTGAGACTTCAATGCCAAACCCACATATTGGGGTTCAAGACTGATTGACGAATTGTGAATTCCATATGTTATCGAGTGACCATCCAACTTACTGGCCAACTGATTGTCATAAAATACCTGATCTTATTGGTTTTTGGCATAAACAGAATATAAAAAGAAACCAACTACCTGCACAACGCTGCTTTGATATAAGTCCCCATCGTTCGCCGATTTTCATAATTGACTACAAAGAAAACTGCTTAAGTATCGGAAATACATCTGTTCGCATTTAAAAGCAAATGAGTCTCTAAAACCAAACATCGATCTCGTGGTTTGCTGTACATTGTTTTACTGAAGTATTAACATCAGCTGCCCTGCATGCAACACTGAAGTTCTAATGTGCAGTTTTAACAATCAAAGATTATACACCAGCTTATAAGAAACAAGTCGGGAAACCGAAACTCGGCGCTTCAGGTATGAAAGGTTTTGTTTGTTTTTTTTGTGTGAGTATATTTGAGGGCAGGGCTATCCCATTTGTACATAGCTCGTAATGTATACGCATTTAGCATGTCAGACTACTCACTGCTCACTGTGATATTGATATTTAGTACTTTGGGTTGAAGTATTGTAGTATACTATTAGTAACTTTATTTGAGAAGATATCGGCATGGGACATATTTTGAGGATTTCAGTCAGTCTGATTTTCTTCAGATTTTGGATTGAGTAGTTTCCTAGAAAAAATCCTCTCTCACTTTAAGTGAGCATATTTTGATTTCTTACTCACACACTTAATAATTCAGGCCAAAATTAATACCAGTTTTGGAAAGTACTAATCGAGACCTTTCATTCGATACCCCACAAGACTATATCCGGTGAAAAGAAATTTTAAATCCCTCTTTGCATGTATGGCCCTCCTTTAATGGGGTCATCCCCTGTGAAGGCGTTTTTTTGGATTTTTAAAATTTTTTTTTTTGTGAAGAACTGGATAAAAATACAAATACGAATTTTTCACCATAGATTCATTAATATCTTGAGCGCTAGTCGGGTACATTTTGATGAACTGCTCATTAATAAAAATATCGGCGAGTTTGAGTTCCCGCCACCTGAAGACGACGGACAAATGCTGCCACCACCAAGTATAGAAGAAAGAGTTCGTGCAATCCACCGGTTAAAAATCCATAAGTATCAGGAACTGATGGAATTTCAGTCGGATTGGTTAAACTACACTAAGTAAGCCAGGATAAAACTGTACAAGGCCATGAGAGGGTTCGGTATCCTGCCGAAATTGATAAGACTGACTAGGTTGACCCTGACCAATGTGCGAAGCCAGATAAAAGTAGCAGGATCGCTCTCGAGACCATTCAATATTAACAACGGTCTAAGACAACTGGATGCCCTATAATGCGCCCTCTTCAACCTGGCCCTGGAGAAAGTGTTTCACGACGTAAATGTGAATGCGAGAAGCACCATCTTTTTCAAGTCCATCCAACTATTGACCCACGTTGACGATATCGACATTATGAGAAGAATAACCCGAGATGTACAGTCTACCTTCATTTAGTTCCAGCATGTGGTGCGAAATCTTGGGCTGCACATTAATGAAGGCAAGACGAAGTACAAGGTGACAACGTCAGCGCCAAAAACCAAAGAACGAATAACATCGAATCGAACTGGTCAAACTAGACTACAACTTTGGGACCCTTCAACATTTTTTCTATCTATGGTGGAAAATTACAACCGATAACATCTGTGACAATGAAATCGACGCACGGTGGTTGGCTGCCAACAGAGCCTATTTCAGCTTACAAAAACTATTCCGCTCGAAACGTCTTAACATAGGTTTGCTCTTACTGTACAAGACTATGATCTTGTCAGTCCTTGGGAGCTCTTGGCCACGTTCCAGAGAAGAATCTTCGGACGAATTTTTGGCCCCTTATATGAAGATGGACGATTCCGTAGCCTACATAACAACGAAATATGATAGCGATACCACGACCGTCTGGTTGTGGATAAAATTCGGCTCAACAGGTTGCGGTGGGCGGGTCATTAATCCATATGGATGAGGATGATCCAGCCCGGAAAGTCTATAAGGGCAATATTTATAGTAGAAAAAGAAGACGTGGCAAACCTTGTCTGAGGTGGAGCGATGATGTAGGTTAGGACGCCAGACAGTTTTTACAAAACCGGGATGTCTGGAGCTCCTTACTAAGGCAGGCCTCGACTGGATACCGATTGTTGCGCCGTTGATGATGATAATTTAAGTACATTGATAGATGTAGTATTAGAAATTACTGGAAGGAGACATCTTCAGTTAGACTAAAACTTCTCTTCAAAACTTGGTGTTGATTGTCGATAACGAAACACATCTGTATTTGGGCGCAACAAGACGCTATCCAGATTTTATATACCCAATGAATTTTAGGTTCTTACTTCTCTCCCGGAGCGGGGAGCATTTTCAATAACCCGAAAGAATCGAGTATTCATGAACAGCTCATGCAATTCTCTATAATTGAAAACAATTAAACAGATTGCCAGAAACAAATAGAAACGCCGGCAAATGTCCCGGTTATTTGCTCCGATCCAATATAGCTAAATTGAACAACAATTTCATCTTCTATTTCAAATCATCACCATAACGTACGTACGTGCCGTTGATATCAATCAAACACAACCGCTTAATATGCTGCGTACATGTGTTTCCGATTATTTCGTGTACAGATGAAATGAATACATTTGGGGTATTCAGGGTCGTGCAGCCGCCCGAAGGTTAGCCGGGATCCCCTTTACAATACCCTTGAATAATTCACGCACAAGTGAAATCAATGCCTGAGCTTTTCCTAATTTTCAATTTTCATCATCCCCCGCCCGACCAACCCTCGCAATAAAACCAGAAGAAGTGTCTTATTATTTGTTCTTCTCTGGCAATCAATTTCCTTTCCCAGTTCGATTGAGTTCATTTCCATTGGCACCTTCAGCAGAAAGGGATGTTCGATTTTACCTTCACAGAAAAAATCGCTTGTAATTGAATTCCCGTCGTAAGGAGACCGGGCGAACGGCGACGGGGCGAATTTGTAGAAACAAAAGGAAATTTATGCGCAAGGATGGCGGTAAATTACAGTTTCGTTCTGTTTGATTGGACTTTTACGGAACCAGCTTTTCCTTGCTGGCATTCCCTACCTTGGCCCCTACGTACTCCCCTCGTTCCCGGAAGTCCATAATTTCCCAATCCCCTTAGGTGCTTTTCGTCTATTCTGCCGTTTGCGGTCAATTTGTCCAACCGTTTTTCCACTTTGATATTTCTTTATTTTCCACGTTCGATCCGCCCTTTCTACATAGAACATTTATTGTAGTGAAATCACAATTTCCAGGAAATAAGAGAAATGAGAAAATTCTTACGCTTCGTCACACAAGTGAATCAACAAGAAATAATGCCAGCTGTCGAAAGAGAGGCACTGTAACATATGACATGAATTCTAAAAGGTTTCGTGATTGTACCATTCGATTGTTATTAATGGAATCCGATGGCAGGTGAAAATCAAAATAACAAATATCGAGCCCACGTATGAGGGTGCGGGGGTGAGGGACAATCTCGTGTTTTGCTGAGTGTGGAACATTCGCAAGAAATGTCCTAATTCGAATGTTGCTGCAAAAGGGGCGATCCACTTGAATTTCGGACATTTGGAGTTGGGAGGATTGGGACTTGTGGTGGATGGGTCGATGCGCCAGATTCTAATGTTCTGATTCATTTTGTAGACGTCATCTTGATACGTTGTAAACAGTAGCAAATGAATCTGAATAAGATACTTTGTCACATTCTACAGGGAGAGATAATTGAACTGCAAGCTATGAAAATGCTATCATTTTTTCTCTGATCGATTTTATTGTGTCAAAGTAAAAATGTTTAGAAATACTTAAAATTTAAGGATATATTAGTAACTTTTGATATGTTCGCCTTTGGTATCAGGTCACTATTCACCTTGAGACGGCCCAAAAACCATTGAACGTTGCCCAAAAGTGGGTCTTTTGGCCCATTCATGGCGAAGCGCTTACTTCAGCTAATCTTGCCCTGCAACGCAGACAGAAGGGCCTAATGGATTTGTATCAGGAGAATCTGCAAACTTTTTGAACTGGAAATGATGTATGGAACGTTCTTTTTGAACCATTCTTGGTTGACGCAGTAGTTTTAGCTAATGTATTCCCCGATTGTTTTGGAAAAGTTCTACTACTTACAATACTGCTAAAGATCAGCATAAGTAGGTTAGGGATGAGATGTTATATTGAAAAAATGTGGATTGATGATCAAATGCTTATTTAACGAATCTAGTGCTAAGGCAAATGAACCTTACCAGAGTATTATGCTGTCCAGTTTACAGGTATTGGAAAATGCACGGATGACGAAATTGGTACTGAAAATGGAAGTGGCGACAGTGATGTTGATGACACTGACATAATCCGCGCGCTTTGTGAGACGAGTCTTGTTGAAATTTTCGGGTGCTCCAACTGAGATGTTTACTTGGCCAGGGTTTGAATATTGCCTCTAAGATAGTTTCAGGGCAGAGAGAATCGATCGAGGGTTATGGCAACTCACACCATCACCACCGATGCTATCCACGTTTTGGTGGCTATCCAAAGGCGTAAATTCTCCATAGACCTACCTGGCAAATAAGCTCGGTCATTTTGCTCAACCGTCAAGGAAGCCTCGTCGAAAAAAAAAAATTGGCATCTGATCACTTTCGGCCTGATGAACTAATTCCTTGGCTCGTTCAACTCTAGCATTTTTCCCTTGCGGTTGTTTTGTGTGAAACAAAACTTTATTAAAATCGGTTTACTGTCTGTCTGACTTTTTTTAAGGAAGTGAATATCAAAAGAATATCACGCCCGTGTATGGGGTTTTTACCCACTAAAACCACCCCGACTTCCTATTTTCAGGTATTACATCACGAGCCGAAGCTAGCTTACCTTAGCTAGGTCTCCTTCCTTAACCTCTTCTTTTTTTCGCAGCATAATTTAGATCGTTGCGATCATGAAGTTGAACGCATCTCAAATTTCCTGGCAAGCTACCATTCTCTGGAAAAAATTCTGCGTTGATTGCATTTCACTCAGAGTTTCCTCTAAGTCCCTTCTCTCTTCGACATGCTCTCTCCGTGACCCCATTGCAGTTTGGACACCCAGGTGGGGTGCCCAATTTAAAACTATGCACGTATTGGCGGTTCCCACCATAGTCGATAAGAAGCTAAGTGAGACTATAATTAGTCTTCCCATGTTTCCTCTTCAGTCTGATGTTGGGGATCAACCTATCTGTCCAATAACTTTTTTTTAGGTAGTCCCATCGCTGTTGTCATCTAGTTATGGATTTCTCCCTTTCGGCTTTGTTCACTTTCGATCAAGGAGAGATGGAATTGATATTATATATGTACGTCATCTTATCTGCCAAGACACGGTTCGGACGGTGGAAAACACCTTTAGGGTTGTCCTTCTGTAGACTGCACTCGGTTTATGTGCGCTAGATGAGATATGCAGCGCTGATCTTCAAACTGGAAATGCATACTGCAAGATAGAACTCACCACTTGCTTACAACCAGCCCGCAAACATGCCGCGGACCCCCTACATTCGGTATCTTTTGTGCCAAAGTTATACTGGCGGCATCTATCAACACTCCCAAGTATTTGATTGCTGGCTTGAAATTGGTTCTAATTCCAGCAAAATTTCTCTTCCGGCGCTTGGTGATGAGGACTGCTTCCGTCTTTTCATGGGCAAGTGCCAGCCCAGCGCTAGCCAACCAAACCTTAACAGCGCTGATTGCTTCCTATGAATACAACTCAGTATCTTCGAGATGATTTGCAACCACAACCAGGGCAATGTTGTCGGTGTGGCCCACAACCGTGGCCTCTTCCAAAACGGGAAGATCAAAGACATTATTAGACAACAATACCGACTTCTGCTGCTTCCATCCTGTATCCGCTTGGATGCACGCTTCGAACAACTCGGCTAACATATTCGGCCTAGATATCACGACCAGCTTAAGGGCCCTTTTCGATATTCCGTCCAGACCCGGAGCTTTGTTATCACCTACTTTGCTGCAGATATCCAACAACTGGTCTGCAGTAACTGCCGAAATTGCCGTCACATCCTGAGTTCATTGAATGGACCTTCACTCATCAGATTAGAGACAATTTTCTTTTTCCATTTACAGGAAATCCACCCGCACTCAACGGACAATCCTAGTCGCTTCGTTCTATAGTTACCAGCATAAAATAGCAGCTTATGGCACGATGATTCACCGCATTCTAACAATCCCACTCACAGAGGAAGACTACGAAAGCGGGAAACACTACATTATGGACCCTTGAAGGAAGAACGGCTACATCAGCACCACCATACATACGATGATTAAAAGACACGCACGAAGGATAGAACGTAGTAACCTCACTACCCTGTATAGCCAACAATAGACTTCTACCGCATTATAAGGATCAAGCGTCACCTTCTCGAATCTGTCCAAGCATATAAAACGGACATTAAAAAGGTCCGACATACAACTGGTAGGATCAAGTCACGTCTACCAGCTAAAATCTCAGCTGGCGGTAGAGGAAACGAACGGCATATATACAATCGCTTGCTCAGATTGCCTGAAGGTCTACATCAGACAGACAAAAAGGCTGGTAATCACTAGATTTAGGGAGTATACGAAGGAGGCAGAGTTGACTATCAAGTACTCCAGAAAACCCACGAAATCTATGGTGGCTAAGCATATGGTGGAATGCGGCCATAAAATAAGCACCGACGATTTGAAGGTGTTAAAACGCCTACGAAAACTTATTCATTAGCAAACAGCACAAATAAGTCCTTAAAATGTAATTAAATATTTCTTCTTTTTCAGGATTTAGATCTAAGTCTTTTTAGAAATTTAATTAATTAGAATAGTATTATAGATTTAGATTAGTATAAAAATAGTTAATAAATCCACTGATGAGGAGACTTGTTAGCACTGATGAAAGGAACAAGTAGTTCCCGAAATATCAGTATTTGCAAGACCTATAACTTAACACACGCGAATAGGAAAAACAAGTTCTTATTATTTCAAGTTCTGTGAATGGTATCAGCACCCCTCTCTTGCTGGGGAAATAATCCCTGGATGATTTTCAATAAAAGAGTAAGGCACGTGATTAGTGGAGATATAGGCGCTTCCCCATGGTTCTGCATCCGCCTCAAAGCAAAGCTCCTTAAAGCATCCAATTTAGCTCCGCTGGGTGGTAAGAAGATTTTTGCGGGCTTCCTTATATGCATGTTCTTTTTGCACCTGATTGATATCTACCGTCCTTTGGTCCGTTCTTCTAGTTCGGTAGCAGGCAGATCGGAGGTCGACCAGTTCACTATTCCACTAGTAGTTGGGTTATCTGTTGAGCAATGCGGACGAATTGTGTGACGTGAAGAGCCTTACTAATCCAGTGTTTTTGCAGTCCCTCCCATCTCGGCTTTGGATAATTGCCTACTTTGCTTGGTGATCGTTGTAGGCGTAGTCCTAACGATCAATGCCGTGTACAAACATGAGGCACTTGAAGCACCTCTTAAATGAATTTTTTTCCTGTCGCTAATAGTTTCTGCGCTGCGTCCACTGGTAGTTGCTTTGTGGTCGTTTGAGTGCTACCATAGGCTTTCCTCAGATTCGAACGGATTCTTCATCCAGTTCCTCCAACTTAAATTGTTCTTTCAACGCAGTGCAAATTTCTTCTCTGGATATCATTTCGTCGAGATCCTTGCACTGTTACAAAGGCCATCAGTTATACCCAAGCTAGATTTTGACAATATAAACATGAGATTGCCTTCCTGGGTCCTTCGGATTATTCCGCTATTTGCGCGTAAATCTTTTTGGTCGGGGTCAGCTTTGGCCATTTTTAGCATCTTCGCGTACGACAGATTGCCATTGTGGCGCGGCAGGATTCGCAGCATTCGAAATTTATTTCGAATGTTGCGAGCGAATAGATGGCGCGGATCTATCCACTTTGCGTGGCACACCAAGGGAGTGGAAGATCGCAGTAATTATGTTTTTCAGACCTGTCACTGAATTTAATTATTAAGTTGAAAATTGCTAAAGAAGATGGAAGTCCTTTTTGAAAATAGAATTTGAGTTGAGTTTACTGTATAGAATTCGCGTTGAGTTTGCTGTATAAAATTCGCATTGAGTTCGCTTAAATATTTCAATAAAAATAATAAGTAATCATAATTACTTAATTGGATTACTTAATTGGTGACCCCGGAACTCGCACCAACAGCATCAACAACTAGGATCCCGAATTCCCAGAACCTGCAAAATTGAAAAACTCAAGCCCATCTCGAGTGCATTTTTCAACGTCTCCTTGAGGCCGGTTTAGTCCTAAACGTTGAGAAATGCAAATTCCTTCAACAACAGGTGAGATTCCTCGGCCATTTCATTTCCCCTGAAGGAATACAGCCCGACCCAGACAAGGTGCAAGCAATCACAAGCTTCCCGCGTCCAAAGACAGTGAGGGAGTTGAGGAGGTTCTTGGGCATGCTAAACTTCTACCGTCGTTTCCTGCCCAAGGCCGCCCATCTCCAGTCCATTTTGAACGCGTACTTGTCTGGCCCCAAAACTAAGGACACACGAGAGATCGTGTGGTCTGAAGAGGCTATCTGCGCGTTTGACAAATCTCGTCAACAACTGGCTGACGCTACACTCTTGGCATTCCCTCTGCAAGATGCACCCCTAGCCGTTTTTGTTGATGCCTCTGACATCGCAGTAGGTGCTGCCCTTCACCAAAAGGTGGACCAAGTTTGGCAGCCGTTGAGCTTCTTCTCGAAGCAGTTGAATCCCGCTCAACGGAACTACAGCACCTACGATCGCGAACTGCTCGCCGCATACCTGTCCATCAAATACTTCCGTTTCTCCCTAGAAGGCAGGCCGTTCACAGTGTTCACGGACCATAAGCCTCTCACGTTCGCTTTGAAACAGAAGCCCGACAAAGCGTCCCCTCGTCAGCTTCGACACCTGAGCTTCATAAGCCAGTTTACGTCGGACATCCAGCACGTGTCCGGGAAGGACAACATTGTTGCTGACGCTTTGTCTCGTGTCTCCGAAGTTAACATCCCCGCCTCACTCGATTTCTCGGCTATTGCCAAGGCGCAAGTGGATGACGCAGCACTTCAGAGCCTCAAGTCCAACCCCAAATACAAATTTCGGGAGTTGCCCATCTTCGGCTCAAACCTCTCGCTCTGCTGCGAAGACTCGGAAAAGGGACCTCGGCCATACATTCCGGCCACATTTCGCAAGGAAGTGTTCCACGCAGTTCACGACTTGGCGCACCCCGGCATCAGGACAACAAACCGGTTAGTCACCGGAAAATACTTCTGGCCCTCCATGAACAAGGATATTAATTCCTGGGCCAGAGAGTGCATCGCATGCCAAAAATGTAAGGTCTCCAGGCATGTTAGGAAAGAAGTGGGCTCATTCCCCCGCACTACCAAGCGTTTCCACACCATACACCTCGACATTATAGGGCCTTTGCGAGACTCGCATGGTTATAAGTATTGCCTCACAATCATCGACAGGTTCACGCGGTGGCCTGAGGCAATACCTCTGAAAGACATCACGGCGCAATCATGTGCTGAAGCCCTCTGTCGAGAGTGGATACCTCGCTTTGGCGTCCCTGCAGTGGTCATCACTGACCAGGGAATGCAATTTGAGTCCACCCTTTTCTCCGAGTTAGGCAAACTCCTTGGTTTTAAACGCCAGCGGACTACGGCATACCACCCACAATCCAATGGGATGTTGGAACGTTGGCACCGGACGCTGAAAGCCGCCATTATGGCACGCGACGACCCGTCCTGGACGCAAGTCTTGCCTCTCGTCCTACTCGGCCTTCGTACAACCCGCCGAGAGGGATTTGCTGCCAGCCCCGCGGAGCTGGTTTACGGGGAGAACCCAAGACTCCCAAGCGATCCGGTCTTCGACAAGAGATCGGGTCTCACGGAGTCGGGGTTGGTGCGTCTGCTGAGGGACAATCTCCGGCGCATCAAGGCGACACCACCCACTCGACACTCGTCCATACCTGCTTGTTCGCCCAAGGAACTGGACACATGCACGCATGTGCTGATCAGAACGGATGCCGTCCGGAAGCCGCTGCAGCCTCCATATGAGGGCCCGTACCGCGTTCTCGAGCGGGGAGAACATTTCTTCCAGCTCGAGATCGGTGGTCACAAAAAGGCGGTCTCTTTGTCCAGGCTGAAACCCGCGTGCGCCCCGAAGCAACGTCGTGTCCGCTTTGTGGATTAACGGCGAACGAAGTTCGGGGATCAGTCGCTGAAACCCCCTAGGTTTCATCTGGGGGCGGAGTGATGTGGCGCGGCAGGATTCGCAGCATTCGAAATTTATTTCGAATGTTGCGAGCGAATAGATGGCGCGGATCTATCCACTTTGCGTGGCACACCAAGGGAGTGGAAGATCGCAGTAATTATGTTTTTCAGACCTGTCACTGAATTTAATTATTAAGTTGAAAATTGCTAAAGAAGATGGAAGTCCTTTTTGAAAATAGAATTTGAGTTGAGTTTACTGTATAGAATTCGCGTTGAGTTTGCTGTATAAAATTCGCATTGAGTTCGCTTAAATATTTCAATAAAAATAATAAGTAATCATAATTACTTAATTGGATTACTTAACCATGACTGGAGATAACAATTGAGCCTGGGTAAATACGCAACCTCGATTTCTTCTTCGCTTTTTTGCAGGTAACCTATGTCCATCCATCATTTTCGGTTGCCTTAAGTTTCACTTTGGTTGTCGACGATCGCATTAAGAGCTAAGGCTTCCTTTTTTCCGTACTTTTAGCTCCGTTCTTCGGGACTACTAGTGTGCCTTTTTCTCTAGGCGCCTACTGATTAGCCAAAGGATCACCATTTTTCATCCGGACTCTTTTATTTGGTGGCCGGGGAACGGCACTGCAGTTAGGTGTCACTTAGTCGCTACAATGAAACGGTTTCAGCTTTTCGCAGTTTTCTGCGACCTATTGTGGAGGAGCCTAATGGCTCTCACCTTGTTTTTAATGGCTGGTATAAAAGCAAAGTGGGCAGCCTTCGATTAGCCTGCCGCGAATCAAATGAACGGATCAGAGAGTAGTAGGTAGGATAAATCAGGAGCCAAAGGAGCACGTCTATAAGGAAAATATCAATCTCACCATCTAGTCAAGCAAGAGGCAATGCAAGTCACGTGCCCTACCCTCTTGCTAAAAGTCATAATAACCTGTCAGAGATCTCTGAATGTGATGCAGCCACGGTAGTAACCACGAATGGCCTGTTGGAGATGTACAACACAATAGGTGACAACACAGTTTCGAACCTGCACGGAACACCAAATAGGGCCTTTAAATTGCAGGATGGAAGCGGCAGAAGTTGACAATGTAGACAATGGCTGCAATCCTCCAGGTGCGGGATCATCCGATAGACCATATGTCTTCTAGACACTATGAGGAACATATTAGAGGTAGTAAGCTATAATTGGTTACTCCCGGTTTTCGAGTGCCGTGGATACCTTTCAAATCGGCGGTATGGATTCCGTAAAGCCAGATAAAACATTGATGCCATGAAATTACTGCCGGCTACTTGCAAAAACGAAGACTCTTGCTTGACACCGATGTAGGTTGCAATGAGTATGCTGTATACGCGGGTGTCCCAGAGGACTCCATACTGGGCTCAGTATTATACAGAAATGTAATTAATCTTCTGGTTCCGGAGGAAGCTACGCAAAACTAGGCAATGCCAATGACATAGCACTGGTTGTGGTTGCAAAGCAGAAGATGCTGAAATATGCTTATGCAAAGCAATCAGTGCTGTTGGGGCTTGGTTAGAGAGCGCTGGACTGGTGCTTGCGGAGGAAAAGGCAAAAGCGGTCGACGTAAATAAGCACGGTAGTAGTCATATCATCACTTTCAAATCAGTTTAGTTATAAACAACATGTTCAGTATGTTTCCGTCGAAGTATCCACTATAAGAATGGCTCTGGCAAGGGTGATGTCATAGGTAGTACAGGCACGGTATACTTCCACGCTGCTTATAGGCAGGTTGGTGAGCATTATCTTTGGCTGTTTGAAAAAAGACATTGTAGGTCTCATTTAACGCCAATAAATTGAGTGGTTGAAGAGATGATACAGTGAGATCAATTATAATCTCACCCAGTTTCTCACGGGGCACCCGATTGTCAAAACTGCTATGGATTCCCAGAGGACACGGAGTACGTGTTCTTCCAAAGTCCAAAAGCTCCAGCAGAGGTGTTAATACCAGCAAATGTAGTGCGGAAAATGCCAGCATGTCAGAAGGTTTGGAAATGCCATCAACTCCATGGTTGGGTCTGCGCAGAGTAAACCACGCATGGCAGAGGATTCGCGAAATGCGCTGTTACGGACATCACGAACAATGAAAAAGGAAGATGTAATACCTGATGGTGGCTCCACAGGAAGGAGAATTGAGGGTGGCTTTAGATTTACACCTTCTCAAAAAATAAAAAATTCAATATCGAGTTGAGTACACCGGCGCATTTTTGAAAGTATAGCAAGGCCGGTCTTAATGTCACATATGAGTATGACTGCTTCGTGCATCATATCACAATTTGCAAAACCGCTTTACTTAAGGGTATACCTTCAACGTTAGGTTCATAAGTCAAATGAATGACTTGTATTTGCTTCTATTTCGTTTTCCTTGTTTTCACATTTCGGAGTATTTGTCCAAAATATATCAATTGGTTAGAACACAAGGTACTGGCTCTGTACAAAGTTTGTGGAAAGCAGTGCCTGCCAACAAAAGAAACATAATATCGTCTACAATATAGAACCTTAATGGGCGTCCCTTTTCATTTTACACTCTTATGAAACCTTTCCTTATTGATTACATGGGGTTTCTGCCTATCTACGACGCTAAAATTTTGGTTTTGGTTTAGCGGAGTCTAAATGTGATGAGGATACACCTTTTTATTTAGGCGGTGAAATATCTTCCGCCTGTAAGCAGCGGGTGATCTAGGTCTACCTTCACAAAAATTACAAAATTGTCAAAATACTAAGCTGAACCAAAATCAATTTTACTGTCATTTAAATGAAATAACCGGCGTTTTGGTGAATTCTCTGGCTACTGTGGTGAATCATTTCCAGGCCCGCTTACTACAAAAGGGAATGCCTCATGCGTTGCAAGACCTAAGGGGATTGTTCCCGTGGTGAGACACACTACCTCACTTGATATGCATTCCACACTTCCAGCTTGATTCACCGGAGTATCAACCTCTCGCCCAGACAGGAGTGGCGTATAAGAACCTGGCGTCTATATTTTTGCCACTCGATATTGAGCATCATCTTTTTTAAGAAGTGAACTTATCTCTGTGCTTTCATTGGTACATAGTCCATGTGCTCCTTGAAACTCAATTTGGCATCGATCATTACGTATACGTAATAATGATTGATTTTGAAACGACCTTTTTGAACACCGGACCGGATGTTACCAGTATGTTTTTTTTCTGCAATTATTGACAAGGATCGCCTCGGTCTTTCAATCAGGCATTGCCCGCTACACCATCAGCCGACATCAGTTGCACCATCTTTTCATCGACTTTAAAGCCGCCTATGATAGCATAGCCAGGGTAAAACTGTACACGGCCATGAAAGAATTCGATATCCTGACGAAATTAAGAAAACTGATTAGTCTGACCCTGACCAATGTACGAGGCCAGATAAAAGCAGAGACCATTCGACATCAATAACAGTCTAAGAGGATGCCCTATCATGCGTCGTCTTTAACTTGGCGCTGGAGAAAGTGATTCGTGATGCAGATGTGAATGCGACAAACACCATTTTCTTCAAGTTCATCTAACTACTGACTTTCACTGACGATATTGACATTATGGGAAGAACAACTCGAGATGTACAGTCTATCTTCATCAAGATCGAGCAGGCGGTGCGAAATCTTGGGTTGCAAATCAATGAAGGCAGGGCCAAGTACATGGTGGCAACGTCAGCGTCAAAAACGAAAAACAAGTCGGGAAACAGGAAGCTAGACGCTTCAGGTATGAAAGATTTTGTGTATTTCTTTTATAAGGAGATTTGAGTGTCCATTGCCCTATTAGCATGTAACACGTAAAATATGCATATATTATGTGAAAATATCCACTTTGAAGTGATATTCACATTCATAGTCGTGAATTTGCAGAGAAGCGATAGTTTTGACCCAGTATAAATTTGTTAGTAATAGTGCGATTTCGGCAGGATCATGCTCTATGTTGTAGCCTATATTCTTGCAAAATTTCGACTTTCTAGGAGGAACCTAAGGGGGGTTTTCCTGTCAATTACTAAAAATTATAGTAATGCACTATTATTAACCTTATTTGAACAGATATCGGTATGGCCTAGGCATCATATATTGGCAGCCCCCTGCTTTTTTTCAGATTTTTCGGTTGGGCAGTTTCTGAGAATGTGTTCGTTAAAAAATGATCACTTTGTACCTCCCACTCCCCACCTTTCGTACAAATGTCAAAACTAAGGCCGGCTTCGACTATATTTAATGAAAAAAAAAATTACACCCTCTTTTTGCATGCATGAGGACCCCCCTTAAATTCGACTTAAAAGGATGTAACGCACTATATGCGTGAGCGTTCACAGTTCCCACTTTTCTACCAAATTTGGTGTCAATCGCTACAACCGTCTCCGAGAAAAATGCGGGTGACGGACAGACAGACAGACAAACAGACACTAAATCGATTTTAATAAGGTTTTGTGTTTACACAAAATCTTAGAAACGAACAACATCGAATTGCACTGGTCAAAATTTCTCCTATCTATCGTCAAAAATCACAACCGATAACAGCTATGACGATGAAATCTGCGCACGGTTGTTGGCTGCCCGCAGAGCCCATTTCACCTTACAAAAACTGTTTCGCGCGAAACGTCTCACCATAGGGTCAAAGCTCTTACTATTTAAGACTCTGATCTTCATCATGATCAACGGCGCAACAACCGGTATCCGGTCTAGGCCTGCCTTAATAAGGAACTCCAGACATCCCGGTTTTGCGCCGAGATCCACCAATTCGATATCCGTAAAAGCTTTCTGGTGTTCTGACCTACGCCATCGCTCTGATCTTGCCAGCCCTTATTATTCCTCGGAGACTTGGGTTCTTAGCAAAAAATTGCGAACTCTTGGCCGCGTTCGAGAGAAGTATCCTCCGAAGAATTGTTGGCCTCTTACGTGAGGATGGACGATTCCGTGACCTACATAACGGTGAAATCTATAGGAGATACCATGATCGGCAGATTGTAGATAAAATCCGCCTCAATGGGTTACGGTGGGGAGGTCACCTAATCCGCATTAATGAGGATGATCCAGCCCGGAAAGTCTATAAGGGCAATATCTATTGTAGAAAAAGAATACGAGGCAGACCCTGCCTGAGATGGAGCGATGGCGTAGATCAGGACGCCAGACAGCTTTTAGGGATATCGAATTGGTGGACCTCGGCGCAAAACCGGGATGTCTGGAGTTCCTTATTAAGGCAGGGCTACACCGGATACCGGTTGTTGCGCCGGTGATGATGATGATACCACAGATTCTGTTCAAATGAACCCCTGAGTCTTGTACTGGAAATATATAAGGAGAGTCATGCAACTTTGCTGCCAGTATATTGCAAGAGGCCTTGGCATGCTGCAGGTTAATTTGACTAACATTTATGTTTGTAGACATAAGTGCGGTTTAATGTGAATACCGCTGCTGAGTGAAGAGTCTCCTGTGTCCATTGTGGACCTAACGGAGGTTACCAGCTTGTCCTCACTTTCCACCGAAGGTTCCGCTTTCTCGCATCCGATTTGTCTGGATATAGCCGCCTTTGCTGCTGCAGCAACGCCCATGTTTTCATTTCCAAGAAACTTCGCCTTGCTTCGCAGTGCTTTCTATTGTCGTTGGCTGGGAGTCTTTCAAGGTTCATGGTGCCGGAGCTGCATGGATCTGTTCCCTGATACTGGTGTTTGGTCAGTTGCGTCCAGAACTTCCTTTTCTTCAGCTTTTTCTTGTAGAGGCGAGGGAAAAGATTCCGACAGGCAAGCCTGTAGTTCCCTCTCTTTTGCGGCTGGCGTTTGTTTCTGCTCTTGTTTGGTTTTTATTGGATGGCGGATTTTAAGTCTATTGGTCCTCCATTAGTTGGACGCCCATCACTTTTTTTGCCTCACTTACCCTGTGGGGTGGTTGCAGTTGAAATAGAAAGTGTGTTGAAACAGTTTCGGATTATTTATGGTAGGGATTTGATGTTGAGGCACATGAACTTGCTTGGAATAAAATTCTTGAACTGGCTGACACACATCAGAAAAGTTCATGCTAGGCATAGATTGCAGGACTGTGAGGACCGCGCGATAACAACTCAACTATGAAAAGTTAGGAAAATTTCGAAATGAAGCAAAAATTTCCATATCGACAGGCTATGGCTGGCGTGATGTATCTAAGATTTGGGAGACGTGCAATGGTGAGGACTACGCTGGTCATGCAAAGAGAAGGTATTTCTAGCGATCAATTATTTGAAATAATAAAAACTTGTTTTTCCTATTCGCTAGTGTTGATTTATATTTTGCAAATCCCCATATTTCACTAGCGAATAGCAAAAAAAAAGTTTTTATTATTTAAAAAAAAGTCATTACAATGTTGAAAATTTTGGTATTACGAACAAAGGATTCAGTATGGCAGCAATAAATGAAATGAAGGTCTTTGATGCAAACGATACTACGGAACATAAAATGAACAACTAGAGTGAAGAACCTCTCTTAATGTGTGGAAAAAAAACCTTATCCGTTTATTTCCTCTCTGCTTGTTTCTTTGTTTGTCACATGCACTTTTCTCAGAACAGGTTATATTTGTTGCCTATTTATTAAAATTTCTCACCAAAAAAATCTTTTTCTCTTCTTTAGCCCGTTCACAAGCGAGGTAGGCTTTTCTTGATCGGTTGCGCCATTTTGTTACATCAAAGACCTGATCTAGATGCAGTTGCGAGGCTTTTAAATCCGTATCCAGCGTATCAAGCGACTGTTGTTCCAGCCGGCCTTTTAGTCGCTTATCATCGACTTCGAGGTTCAGACCACTCTTGGCAAGTAAATTTTCGTTAAATTACGTGACCATACCATCGAAGATACCTCTCTCTCGGAATTTTTCCACGATCTGTGCAACCCCATATCGATCACGGATATTCTCATTTCGGATGCGGACAAGGTGTGTTATGCCAGAACCATAGATTGCGGTAAGGTGGAGCACGTTGCGGCAACTTTTAGATTTGGGACGTCCGTTGAAACATCGATTATAGAGTACACCACTTCCGGAACACCACTTCATCCAGGTTGCGCTAATGCGTGAAGAAATTCCATAACGCAGTTCTCCATTGATTGATAGCATTGATTCAAGATATTTAAATCCCTCAGTTTTGAGGAGGTTACTGTTACAGACAGTGTTAGTGAATGTTTCATTGGGATCAGTCGCCGAAAATTCAATTTTATTCAAATTTGATTGGACAAGTTGCTCGAAATCATTTTTGCTATCACACTCTGGGAAAACATTACCTGCATAAAGCAGTGTACAGGGCGCTGTGTGTTGGATGCCCAGTGTGACAATGTCCATAATAAGGTCAAAGAGAAGTGGTGAAAGGAAGCTTCCTTGATGAACACCGGTAAAGATATGAAACGATTTTGATACACTTGCCACACTTCGAAATTTGTTTTTCAGATCGTTGTAGAGCTATTTAGCCCAGCGCGCCAGTTCCTCTGGTACTAGGTTTGCTTTTCTTAGTTTCTATGGCACACGGTCAAACGCTTTAGATTTAGAAATGCTATGGTAGAGAGGATAATGCTTTTCACGGTGTTTCTCCATTTATAACTGCACAGTGTGTATTGCATCAGTCGTCCCCCCTTGATTCGCGGTTATTTGAATAATTTCATATGGTTGTGAAGAATGCTCTCAAAAATCTTTATGGTATGGAACAGCAACACGGTAATTTGAATATTCTGCTTTTTGCATATTGGAACTGTGTTTCTTCCTTGCCAGTCAAATGGTGTTCTGCCTTCGTTAATAACCCTACTAAGTCACAGTGTTTGAGAGTCCAGGTCTTTGTAATGGATCGCTCGGAGAACAGCTTCCTGGTTGGCATTCATGTGCATTCATCTTCATTTCAACATCGTCATGGCTTTGTGACCGCGAGGGTGGCATAGGGGGCTTTATGGATCGTATCTTTATCAATGGTTGATAATCGCGTGAGTGATATCATTTCTTCTTTCTTCTCACGAAAACGCCTCCGGTTTAATGAGCGGCTTGATTCGTAAGACGGCAATCAACGGCCGATTTTGAGGTGCAATGGTCTCGTGGGGAACTGCTTTGCAATCAGTGACGGTAGTAAAATGTCCGCGTCTGATCCCACTATAAACTGTAGGAAGATGTGGCAAACAGTTGATGAACCATGCACAATAACAAGGTGCTGGATGTCCGCAAAATCGACTACACTCTCATCACCCTCAATGCGTGCTCCAAACACTTTTCCTCCATGGCACCTGTAGTCTGCCGTCTGCCTTTTCTCCCACATGACCATTAAGGTCGGCGGCAACGATGATACATTGTAGGTCTTTGTATTGAAAAGTTGCTAGAAGGATCTTTCTCGGCATCAGGTCGTCCTGTCTGTGGTGCGAACGCAGTAAAGAAATGTATAGTGTGATCAGCTGATATAATGGTGATCTTCATTAGCCGGTCATTAAATCGTTCAACTTCTTCAATGGCGTCATGGGAACCATCTGAGAAGGCAATGCCAACACCGTAATGAGTAACTTCGATGAAAAACTCTGATTTCTCAAAGATTAAAATACTCAAATGTCCTTAATTCGTATTAATGAACTTATTGTCTATGCTCTAGATACCAATTATTTCAGAAATAATTCAGTGCTTTCTTTATTTTTTTATTCATTTTATTCATTCATTTTATTTTTATTTCATAGAATTAATTTGAAACTATTTCAGAAACCATTTGCCGGCTACACGTGTTTCATTTTCTATAACCAATTATCCCCAGCGATGGGTGGTAAAAGAGTAATCGAAATATATTAATTTCTTTCAACTTTAGATTCTCTAGAGTGCATTCCATTCTACCGCAAAGTTGTTAGTGTTCCGCAGCGAAATTGAATAGCCTTTGCTGATGAAATGAAAGTTTCCCTTGAGTCTTTCTATATTTTAAGGTGGATAATCAGCCTCTAAATTCATACCAGTCTCCCCCACCAGTCTCAGAATTTCGGAACAATGCAGCAGTTTCACAAGAGTTAGGGCTAATTGGTAGCATTGTATAGAATCCGGTCCATAGATCCAATAAATGTCTGACTGAGAGCCGCAAAAATCGATGAAGGAAGTGTGTTATTAATTAGTGGTATAACGAGGGAGATTAGAAGCACTCAACCTTGGTCCGAACATAATTGATTGCCTCAATAATTGGAGGAAATCTTCTCTATTCCTTAGGATAGAAGAGTTTAGCTGAGGATAATGATTATAAAAGTTTATGTTTTTCCTGATTTTAGGGAAAAGTTTGTTGCTATGTGAAATGAAGTGATTTTTATGAGGAAATCCCCAAGTATTTGTTTTCTTGCCAAGAGAGGAGATCAGGAAGTAGTTATGTTTTGAACTGATTAATTTTGTAATAGACCACATTATAGATGAAAGAAAGCCAGCCTATTGCAAAAATTTGAAGTTTTTATATACTAACCATGCATGGCAGGAATTGTATTCGAAATGACTGTGGCACGTTTTGGTGATGCTTGACTAAAGATAATCCGTAGTCTCTAAGCATCTAAGAGTGTAGCTTCATAAGAGCGCAAACTAGTTTTCACTACTCGTATTTTTCCACAATAACGAAGATGCAGTGCAACGCGCACACGCCATGTAGCCGCAATCAATGGTCTTTAAATCCACACATTTATCGTGTGGTTATTTCGGGGCGTGCCTAAGAGCTTTACCCACACCAGAGATCAATATTCTTGGGTGATTTTTCGCTGATTTCTGCCGTTTACGCAGCAAGATTTCCCACTATTGAATGACAACCGGGTCGCGGAGATTTCTTGGAGCTCACGTTCTATTCCATTGTTGCGAACAGATGCAGTAGCAATACGCAAGCAAAGCTAAGGGACCATCAGATGATGCTCTCTTTTGTGGCTGATGGCCAGCTCACTATTTGACAGGTCCTTTGCTCAAACTATGTACCGCCGATGACCAGCTGGCGAACGTTTCAGAAATTTATAAACCTTTCTCTGCTGCTGTTACGGGCATCAAGACCATGTCTGCCAATCGCATGTCCGAGCAAGCTGCTGTCAGACTCTATCTTGGCATTCACATCCTCCATCGCGGTTATTATGATACCCTTAGGAAGCTTTTCCCAAACATTTGCTAAAAAAACATTATTTTTTCATGAATTGTGATGCTCCTCGGATCGGAACCTCGCAATTTGGTCAGGAACCCAGGTTATAAATTCGGCATCGGACGCGTCTGCTATCACTTGGTTTTCATAAATGTAAATACCTAAGTAAGAAGAAGGAGACAAGTGGAGCGCACTTGTGGGGGACAATTAGTAAGAATGACTACAATCAATCTACACAACACCTCTTTACCCATCCTCCCAATCACCTTCATTTTGTCATACCGAATATGCTCACAGCATCGACCATAGTGTCGAAAAACAAGAAATCGATAGGTCCTGACAAAATCCCATCCATAGTACTAAAAAATGTGCTGGAAGCATTTGCACCTACCTTGCCTCGATTATCAACAATGCCTTTTCAACGCCCATTTTCTCACTTATTGGAAGAGGGCTCGTATAACTCTCATCCCAAAAAAATTAAAACCCTCTTAATCCCGATCGCCTATCTCCACCGCCACGTGGTGACCGCTAGGAGCTCTTTCGGACGGAGAAGGATGAAGGCGAGTCTCCCGCGTCTAAAAACGGCACAAATTGTACCAACTGGTCCTCCAGGTTGGGGGTTGGGTAGGGCTGACAACCCTACATGGAAAACAACTTCTTACGAAGCCACAACAGGAGCCTCGGACTGGACGAATTACACAACGACGAACCCGGCAACGACAACGGAATAATGATTTGCGCATTTTTTCATGAACCGTGCGCTCCCTGTACAGAGATGAAGCTGATGAGCAGCTAGCCGGTACCCTGTCCCAATATAGGGCTGATGTAACAGCGTTACAGGAGATGCGTTGGACAGGAACCGGTTTCCTGGAGAAGAGCCGCTACACCAAATATTATAATGGCCATCCAGTAAACCACGTGCTCGGAGTAGGCTTCTTAGTAAGCCAAAAAATGAAACCTGCTGTTATCGGCTTTGAAAACATAAGCGAACGGTTATGCACTCTGCGCTTGCGAGGCAAGTTTAGAAATATAAGCCTCATTAACGTTCACGCCCCTACAGAGGAGATTGTTGACTCGGAGAAGGATACCCTCTACGAGGCAATAGAGCGAACCCTCGAAGCCTGTTCCAGATATGATATCAAAATCATACTTGGGGATTTTAACAGCCAAGTAGGGAAGGAGCCCGTGTTCAGGCGGTACGTTGGCTCCCAAAGCTTGCACGAAAATACAAACGATAACGGATAGCGGATTATTCAATTAGCAGTGTCACATGAAATGGTTGTTGGAAGTACCTGGTTTGCGCGGAAAGCGGTCCACAAACATACGTGGGCCTCTCCAGACGGGACTACTTTCAACCAAATTGACCATGTGTTGATCGAACGCCGCCACCTCTCAGCCTTGATGAATGTCAGAACATATAAGGGGGCCAATATAGACTCGGATCACTATCTCGTTGGCATGGTGTTCTGAACTCCAATAACAACACCACCTAGAATCCCCTCTGACAATCAGGTGAGAGTGAACACTGAAGCCATCCACAACAATTCCAGCATACGGGGATTGGCAAGAAAATAGAGGTGGCGTTCGGGGAGGTTGGAAAGGAAGGGATCGACAGTGTGGCCCAGGAAGTTCTTAGAGGTGCTGGAATCAAGGGCAAAACAAGTTTTCATGAATGAAAAGAGTAGAAGGGAGGAGACGAGGAGGGTGTTGAAAGGAATAAGAAGGCTAGGCTGACTGGTTGAGTATACAGAGATTAAAATCTCCGGAAAAAAATAAAGGGAGTAAAGGCAGCTCGACAGTAAGGATTTCGGCAAGCTATCGAACAATTCTTCGTCAAGGCGGAGAGGCGACCTAGATACACGATTCAATAAACGGGAGGGAGTTACACGAGGAGACACGTAGGGCAACATAATCATATGGTGATCCAGACGAGGAAAAGACGCAATTAGGACTCCACCCCCAGTGGACGTACAAGACGCAGCGCGGTGGAGGAGCTCCGAGTTCGATATTTTGTCGTCAAGCTATATTTCAGTAATACCCTTTATTTGATGTTGTTATGTTGATAGCCACCAGCCTAGTTCCCCCTTAAATTTTGATAAAACAGACGAACAGTGAACACAGAACCAGCTTCATTAACTGGCGAGGCACGTACCTCTTAATGAATACAACATCAAGCTAGAAAGAAGGATTGCCGATTATGTCACATTCGTCGTGACTAGTGACTTGAAAAAAACGTATCACTCGGTCGGGTTGTTTTTTTTTTTTGTCAGTTTGACACAGGATAAAAGTGAAAGTGGTGAGCCAGCCTTGTTTTTATGTACGACAGTACTTCGTCCGTAGAAGTGGCGGACGAAAGTGCAAGCGGCGAGGCCACTTTTAACCGGGGATCGCTGGCACAATTCAATGAAGTGCCAAGGCTTAGAGCAGCGGCGGGGAGTAGAACTTCGTCGACGATGGGAATGATTTTAAAGGGTGAGACAGTTATGTTGCAATTCGTAACATGCAGGTAATGTCGCAGGCGGAACATATTTCCGGCTAGTAAAATATGACCAATCAGAATGTTCACAATACTTTTTTCCTGCTTGTCGACAGTTAAGAGTGTCTAGCACTATTAAAGTTCTCTCTTATTTGCCGTGATGGCAGCTTGTTCTTAGTTTTTGATAGCATAGCATAACATTAGCCAATGCTACTGAGAAAGAGAGAGAGAGTAGTTCCACCGTATTGAATTTATAAATAGAGTTCAATCGGTTTCCACATTCCTGAAAAATTTTTGAGGTCATCAAAGGGCTGATCATGCATCTGGCCTTCAACTGTTTTTCAATAACCCCGGTGATTTGTTGCCCTTAAACCGTTGCATAATGTTTCTATTGGAAGGTAGACTACTGCTCTAGAACCCCGTTCTTCTTTTGAGGCATCGGAGTAGAAAGCCTCAGTATATTTTGACACGCGTTCTTCCAGTTACTCCCAGTTTTCTCTATGTTTTGAGAGCAAATTTATATCTTCTACTAAACAGATGAACGGCAGTCTGAGCATCAAAAGGCAAAGTGACAATTGGATTCAGTTCTCCCAACAATAATAATAATCTATGGGTCGACAATTCATTTGGATCAAGGCCTTGAAGTGTGTTATAGCACAATTTAAGTGGTAAGTGGGTGGATCTTTTACTCATTTAAGACCGTGACGATACGCTACAGTACACTGCAGGGAGCAATGTGGTCTCCATTGTGCTCAGCTACTCATTTACAGCTAAGTCGACTGGTATTCGACTTTCAGACACGATAAAAAATCCTGTGGCACAAGTAAGCGCTCTAACCGCACGTTCGTTGCTTCCCCATAGATCCGAACAAATTAGTCTCTGAATTGTTGTTATTGCAGTGCTTTGACTAAATAAATCAGGGGCTGCAAATTGAGCTTTGCATTTAGTGCTGCGCCGGATGTCATGTTCATGGCACCGATAATACCCTGGCATTCAGTTCTTTGGATTGAAGCCAGGTTGCACTGGCATCTCTTTTGTCTCACATTAACCCACCATACTACGAGTGCTAAAGCAAACATCGGCCTAATGATAGCAAGTCTCTATGTCGAGGCCAAGGTCTGCCAGCACAGCCCATAACTTATGAGAGCTCGTTTCATTTTTACTTCTACGTATTTGTTCCAATGACGTTTCTTGTCTAGAATAACTTACAAATATTTCACTTCTTCCGAGAGTTGAAAGGTTGTATCCCTCATCTCTAGAAGGTAAAGACCATTGACCTTTTTACATTTTGTGAATAACACCATTGTGGTTTTATTTTGATTACTTTGTGTCACCACCTCATCCGCTCAATCTAGTGCGTATATTGGCAGATTTTGCAGTTCATCACAAAAAGCACCCCTCTTTGGTGATAGACTTACTGCTGTTGTGAGGTAGCGATCGTCATCCATATCAACACACAATAATCTCTTTGCTAGCGTAGTATAGGTCCACTTTATTAAAGTTTCATGAATACCCAGCTCTCAGGCAGCATCACAAAGTATTTGGAAAGGTACACAATCAAAGACGCCTACAATGTCTACGAACACTCGCATTGCGTGCTCTTCTTTCAGAGTTGCGTTATCTATCTTGGAAAACTAGTGAAGAGCAAACTTGTCGGACTTTCCACACTGATAACCATGATGGCTTTCATTTAGTGGGTCCGATCTTAGCGCCTTCTTGCGAATGTGATGCTTCACCAGTCTCTCCAGACATTTCAGCAAAAATGATGTTAAGCTGATTTGGCTGAAATTTATTTAATTTGAATTTTCTCCAGGCTTAAGTATGAAGACCGCCAATCTTCTGCCGTAGGGTGGACACGCAGTCCAGAGCAAGATCTGTTTTTGCTCAGAAGTCGCCCTAAATCCTCTATACCGTCCTTTAGCATCGCTGGATAGATGTCATTCATACCAAGTGCTTCGAAGTGTTTAAAGGACAGTATAGCCGGTCTCACCTTTTTATTGGTGGCAGCTACTCTAATGATGTCTCAATTCCCCTTTCAAAATTTTTGTGTTGAAAGGCTTACAAAAATTAATTCGCGCCTCCCCACTTCTGTCGCCGTTTCGGCCGGGTGGTGTATTCCCAAAAGCGAAGAAAATCTTTACAGGTTCATCTCTATATTTCACGAAAGTTCTAATTGGTTTTCTATAAGAGTTGAACTTGGCCAACTCATCCCTTCCAAGCCTCTGGTAGCTTTGAAGTCGCTTCGAATGTTCTACGAGCATCTTAATTATGCGCAGTGAGTTCGAGAAGTTTAATTAGTTTTCAATCTTATTGCTTCCAAAATTGATAAGCCGTCTGGTTAGTATTTACCTTCGGGAAACAGGACAATCCTCTTCAAAGCACACAGTGTGCGATTCAGAGCTTCCAATTGATCCTCTTTGGCCAAAAGGGTCCTTAATCATATAGGGAGTTGCAGAATCATAAGGTAAGTAAGATGGGGCAACTAGGACGTTTCTCCCCTTGCTATTAATTTGGTATTGTGAGATGGCTGGAACAAGGTCCTGGGACCAGAATTGTCTTACCATGATGTCTTCCAACAATTTTGATATCAGGACGCAGGTTCTCAGTCTCAAGGATCTTTCATTGAAGAAAATCCTAGCTCCCTTTACTGATCCAACACTACAGATTTTGTTAAAACGAACCCATGGCAGTTGAATCAGAAATACCTATATAAGAATAGTTTTTCATCTTTGATGGTGAATAGAAAGAGGCTTTGCCATGCTGCAGGTTAATTTGACTAACCTTTATGTTTGTAGACATAAGTGTTGTTTTATGTGAAAACGGCCACTAACTAAAAGTCTGGTGCGTCTAGACTGGGTTTCACAGGGATACCAGCCTGTTCTCCCCTTCCAACATTACACTTTCTTGCGAACGACGTCTTTGCATATTGCCGCACTCGGTGGTGGAGCAACCTCCATGTCATTCCCAATCAGTTTTGCTTTCTTTCGGTATAAGGTGTTTGGGACGCATGGATCTGTTTCCACGACCGGATGCGTGCAAATTCTTGCAGGATTACTGCAGAGTTTGGACGGGACCATGGTACCAGACTTGCTACACCCTACAGTTCTCATTTATGAAGTTGCGATGAACAACCCTCAGGTTGTTTCTTAGCGATTTTCCGAAAATCAAACATTTCTTTGCTATCCTACTATTTTCCATAAATGCTATAGGCCGACTTTGAACAGCTGAAATGTCAGGATTCTGCCTCCTTGTTCTTCCAGCAGCAGTCATGATCTGAGCATGTGGCATCAAAACGGTCCATTTCAGCAATAATTGGGCTCTTCGAAAGGGTCACTGATACGCACTTATTTACCCGTCTGTGGTCAACGGATCATTTAATTCATATGGCGTGGTAAACCCTGAAGGAGCGACAGCGTAGGACAAGACGCCGGATAGCTGCTAAGAATATCGAATCGGTAGGAGCCGACACTTCCGGATACTAGGATTTTATTTTAATAAGGCTCACGAACACCGACCATTCTACCGTTGATGATGATGGTGATGTACCAAAGCAATGGTTGAAATCAGGTGTCACACAACAATTGGCTACCTTTCTGAACGCTGGAAATTTGACTGCATACAGCGGATTTGGTCAATCAATCCAAATACAGGGTGCGACAGCGTAACTGCCTTTTTTAAAATGCGCGCCACTCAATTAGTTGATGTCATAGCGGAGCGCTAGTGGTCTCGATCAAGAGGGGATACTGTAAAGTTTTGTCCCGACACGGTTCAGTCGCCATCATGTGTTGGAATAGTGAGGAGCGTGCCTTTGCCGTTGAGGTTTACTTTTCAAGTGGATGTTCGGTTATTGCAACACAGCGTGCATTTCGGAATCGCTTAAATTTAGCCCCGTTGGCTCCCGTGCCAAACTGCAAGTGCGACAAGAGGAAGAACTGGAGAGTCCCTCGGCCCGTTAGATCACCTGAGAACATTGAAGCAGTGAGAGTGTCAATGTTGCGATCGCCACGGCATTCTGCGCGCAAACACGCATCTGCCCTTGGACTATCCGATTGTTCTGTGAGAAGAATTCTTCGTGATGATCTTTATTTTCATCCCTATAAGATGGCGATAGTGCAGGAACTTTCAGAACGTGACTTCAATTCTCGGATGAACGCGTGTGAGCTTCTTCTTGATGTCGTTCCCGAGGGTGCTATTGTTTTTTTAGCGATGAAGCCCATTTGCATTTGTGTGGGTCGGTTAACAAACAAAACATGCGCTACTGGACTTACACCAACCCTCGAGAGTTGCATCAAAAGCCTTTGCATTCACCCAAAGTCACAGTGTGGTGTGCAATTTCCTCAGCTGGAATTATTTGTCCCTAGGTTTTTGAGGAAAATGAGGTTACAGTGACAGTGAATTCGGACCGGTATGTAAACATGCTACAGATTTTTTTTCCCACGGCTAGAAAATTTGCATTTGGGGGACACTTGGTTCCAACAAGACGGTGCAACAGCACACATTTCAAGAGCATTGATGGCTGTTTTGAGGGAACACTTTCCAGAGCTCCTTATCTCAATTAGAGGCGATTTGGAATGGCCGGCACGCTCTCCCGATCTGTCCCCTTGTGATTTTTTTCTATGGGGTTTTTTGAAATCCCGTGTTTATGTGAACCGTCCAAGAACCCTATAAGATTTGAAGACCAAGATCCAAGAAGAAATTGCCAACATAACACCTGCTATGCGAACAAGAGTCATGACAAACGCCAGAAATCGGTTTACGCAATGTATGGAGAATGGGGGACGTCACCTAACAGATTTGATCTTCAAAACAATGTAAATAAAAACTTTAGACATGTACCTACCTTATAAAAAATAAATAAATATTTTCCGATGCATACAATAGTTTTTATTGAGTTTTGAAAAAAGGAAGCTATGCTGCCGCACCCTGTATATATACATATTCAGGAAGAAACATGTTTTTGTTGCTCTCTAGCTTTCAATCCCCAAATAATCTGTTTATGGAAAATATGTCATCGTATTAAAAACGTTCTGTAGTGCATGAAAAAGCGGCTCAAACCAGCAGTACTCAGTGCATTTACATGATTCTAGCTTGAGTGTAAATCCTCTCTCCCATCTTGGAGATGTTCAACCGACGAGGGGAGATTCTGTTGCCAATTTAGGAAATATACTTCTCGAAACGTGGTGTGATTTATAAAATTTTTCTCGAGTGCTACGTGAATTGCATACTAATGAATCTGGCTCAGATTCTTGTCTGTTGCACAATTGTAAGATTTTGACTGAGTCCCTCTTCTATTGCAGAAGGAGATTTTTCGTTACTGCTGTCCAATGTTCTGTTTTTTGGCTAATAAATGAAAAGGAAAGATACTTATGCATTCAATTTTGTTTCCTCCTAATTAGCAGAACAGTCTTTATGATGTGAATTCAGAAAATTTCCAGTGAGTCTGCAGAAATTAACATTGAGAAGAATCAAGAGGAAAGTGGGTTAGTTATTTTGGAGTAGGGGTAGGTTTGGGAACTGTAGAAAATTGTATAGAGTTTGACAACAAAATTTGAATTTTATTTATGATGAATTTTATTTATGATGACGTGAAAGAATACTAAGATATTTATCTGTTAATTTATTCAGAATCGTTTAGATGCTGTGCCACTAGGAAACAATACAGAAATCCATCTGTCCTGAACATTAGTCCAGATTTTCCTCCGACTTAGAGAAGTCTTAGCACTTTGCTCGCAAATGTCAACTCTTGGAAAATATATGTCCTTACAAGATCTAGATTGAATGCCCTTAAAAATGGTTTTCTATCTATTGAATGGATAGAGAAATCTTCCGGCGCACATTATAAGCAAAAGATATGAAATGACATTCTGAAAGATACAAATCTGGCAGCAGAGTGCTACAGTCACATTTTCAGGCGGCAGCATCGCAGCAGGATATTTTCCTTCATTCTCAAATTTTTTTAAAGCCCAAGATTACTTATGTACAACATTGCACTCTGGTGTCAAGTTAAAAATATTTTATAATTCCGAAAGCAATTTCTTCACGGTTTTTTGGCAAGGATGCCTGCGTTTGGCATTTCCCAGTACCACCACCAGTGCAAGCTCCTTTATTTCCTTTTTCCTTCGGCCAACCGTGGGATTTGAAATGTGTGGATGGGGACGTCACATTGCTCTTTCATTCTTCCTTGCGCCTTTTAAGTTATTGTCAGCAAAACGAAAGGAAGGAAACAGCATATCGAGAATTCTAGAAATGGGAATGAACCAAAATTTAATTTTTCAGATGCATATACATATCTACACATATTGCAAGGATGCGATGGCGTGAAAGATAGAGGAAGGAGAAATCTTTTCATTGCAAAATGCAATTTGGCAACTTTACGGGAATTTCGCAGTGCATTACTGTCAGAATAACAATTCTAGAAACAGTTGTTTTTTGATGAAGCAATAAAATAGGACGCGATATCATTTGTCGTACGAAAGTTTTGTCTGTTTAGTATGATATGTTCATTTGTAGTTATTATCGTTTCATATGACTTGGAGCTAGGAATTTACATACTGCCTAGGAGTGGAGTAATGTGATAGGAATAATGCGTCATTATAAGGCGGCATTATATGAATTACATAATAGTAACTGACGCTTGTTATGATAGTATTAGCAGATTTCAAATACGTTTCAACAGTTCCATTTCAACTTGCGATACCATTTTCCTCTCGAACATTTTCTATTTACTTTAGAACTTTGATATATTCCCTTTCAAATCCCTTCTTTTTAACATTTTGTTGCAAAACGGGTCAATCATTGCAAGGAGTCGTTCTCAGAAAATACAGAGCAGAAAAATCTGAAAAATTTATGGTGGTCCATGCATATGGTATTTAGTAGATTATTATAATTTGAAAATTTACTGCAAAGTCCTTTTAAGTAGTTGATATCTGTAAAATGCAGCAATAGAGTTTTTAATAAAAGGCATCATTCTGGAAAGTTTAGTGGAAATCCTATTATTATAAATAAAGTTGCCCCTTTTGCGTCAAATTACTACTATCCTTAAGATAAAATGTAAGAGATGTCTTATATAGACTTCGAGTTATACATACATAAGAGGAACCGTCGCACACTGGGGCCTTTTCTTCGTAAATAGCGCTCAAAACCTTAATTTTAATTTTACGTTAGTTTGAATTTATTATATGACTAAAACAATGTAAACATTTCGGCAAACCATCAGGTAAACAGGTTTAATCCCAATTGTTTACTTTTACCATTCTTAGTCCTTGTCATTTCCCGTTAGTATTAGACTTAATTATTACATATATTCGAAGTGGCAAAAGCAAATATACGTCAGTGTCTTATCTTTCGCAAGTTTTGCTTCAAATTACTGGGGCGAATTCTAGTAATGGTATGTAATACATTAAAAAGCAAAAAACAAATTTTAATGGTGAAATTAGGGAGAAATTTGCATTCAAATCTGACCAGTCACTTTTATTTTTGAATGTAAATATTTCAATTTCGCGCAAGGGGATTTCAAATCCGCCAATGTAATGTTATAATACAATAGAAAGTCCAAATAAATTGAATGTGAAGGAAAAAGTGAAATCCCCTTGCGCAAAATTGAAAAATTGACAAAATTTTCGCTCTATTCTAGCCGATTCTTGCACTCAAACTTCCATCATAAGAAAGAAAATGTGCGAAATATTTTTCCAAAGTAAACAAACATCATTTGATGAAAAGTTTGAAGATGCTTAGAAGTTTATTTGTCAAAAAGTACCATTGCAAGTTAATCGCCTGGATCCATGCCAAATAACTTTAAAAATTTTTAAAACGCAGTTAAAATAAAAATGCATAAGTTGCAATAGACATAAGGACCGGTTTTTTCAAATAGAAAAGAGATGGCTAGAAGGGTCCCGCGTACTTCAAATCAACCGACATTGAAGAGGTGGTTGCAGTCGGCCACTATTAGATTTCCAAGCAAGTAGCAAGCAGACGAGACGTAGCAAAACAGCACCTTTGCGTGTTGGGAATAACGCGGATGTTTTAGCTTATGCTATGCAAATGCAATTGGGGGCGAGCGGTAGAAAATTTGAAGCAGACGTGGTGAAGAAAGTAACCGAAATACTAGGGTTTGCTCAAAAACATATAAAAGATAAATATGTCCAGAACTGATGTGTCCTGTCTATGATAATTGAAACTGAATTATCCAAAAAAACAATATAACGTAATCCGAAGTTATGCGAAGCAATTATTCCCCCCTTACAAATTTGTACAAAAAGAAAAATTAAAATGTTACCCAGAAAACATTTCATTAAAAGAAAGTGAAGCTGAGATACCATTACAATCAGGTTTAGACCATACTGCCTGTCGGCTACTGTCAGCTCAAAAAGATGTTATTAGAAGTTTGGATCCATCGGATTATCTAACCCTAATTTCAAAATGGGTTTCAATGGTAATTCAAGTCATACGCAGTACAAACAAAAATTCGATGCTATTTTTCGATGCCGCGTCTAAAGATTTTAACAACTAACAACGAATATTATCTAAAATTGTCGATGGCTTTCTGTCATTTAGTATTTCAGTGTTACATTATCCATGAAGATTTGAATTTTAACTGCAACTAGCATATAAATTACCGATTAAATCTTGGCGAATCGCAACCGATATTGTTGAGAACAACAAAAAAAACATCGTCAAGAAAAAGTTGGGAAAAAATCTTACTAGTAATCGATCAAACAACACCTGGGTACGGTAGCAATAACAATGGGGATGTACCCAAGAAGTTTTTTCAAAATTTCAAAGAATCCGCAACTATAATATTTCTGGAGTTGATAAAGAACTTATTAGACAACTTTACATGATTCTACAAACAATTTCAAGTGGTTTCGATATAAATAAAGAAAAAATTTAAAATTTATTGTTTAGAAACTGCCAAATGATACATACGATTATATCCATAGAAATACATAAGTCGGACTGTGCATCAGATTTTAATTCATGTCCCAGAAATGCAAACATTGTTACCAATCGGACGACTTAGCAAGGAAGCACAAGAAGCCCGAAATAAAGGTTTTAAGGCCTACAGGGAACATTTTAGCCGAAAGACTTCAAGGCTTCATAATATTACAGACACTTTCAATAGATTTTCAATTTCTTGCGATCCCTTGATTACTAACCTACGAAAACTACCAACTGTAAACAGAAAATCATTGGACAGGGATGTTTGTAATATGCTAAACGGGGGACTTGGATAATTCAGCTTCAACTTCAGTACAAGACCTTCAAAGCACGGATTTTGATGATTCCGCCTAATCAGATTCAAAATTTATTACTGGCTCTAAAATGAATCAAGTGCAAATAAATACATTCATATTTCTTCCCATTTTTTTTTTATTATAATCATTTTTTATTGAGATGATTCTTATCTTAATATTTTACCCTACCGTACTTAACAACCGAACCAAGCTTTGAAAATATAAATGTTCTCGGATTTTTCACTTTTATTGTTTCAAATTTTTGCGTTTTATATTAAATATAAATATCTTATGCGAAATTACGCCCTTTTTAGTGATGCCTGTTTTTATCTCATTATTTATTATTCACAATAAGATTTTAACACGAAAAAAATGGTTTTGAAGTTTTGAGCACGAGTCCCCTGTAAAGGCCCCAGTGGCGTCGTGTAGCCAAATATTCCAACATATAAAATCAACAAAACCTTTCATGCATGAAGCACGGAGCTTCCGGTTCCGGACATGATCCAGGCCTGACTTAGGAGGCGCCGAGGTCGCCAATCAGATATCCTTAAAAGCCATCTGGCGTCCTGGCCTACGCCATCGCTCCATCTGAGGCACAATCCACCACGTCATCTTTTTCTACCGTAGATATTGTCCTTATAGACTTTCCTGGCTGGATCATCCTCACCCATATGGATTTACGTCCCTTTATGGATTAGATAACCTGCCCACCGTAACCTGTTGAGCCGCCACCTACTCAATCTGGACGAACGCCGCCTGCTCCTTCTTCCTTCCATGCCGAGAGCCGCAAAGCATAACTTCGTGGGGAGGACTGTGCTTTAAGCGACTAAACCTTTCGCTCTTCACGCCGAGTTTACGGGCTCTGCTTTTCCAAATTCGGACTGAATTCTTTTGATTACGGAGCTCAGCTGCCTCTGACTTTAGCATTTCCCTGATGATTTTCTGTGGGCATATGATGATTTTCAAAGGCTCTTCTTCTCTGGACAAAATTGTGGATAATAGAGCATGACATGATCCGGGTCCTCAAGTGTGCAACCACATTCTGGGCAAAAGAGAGAATCATCCAGCCTGAATCGATGCAGATACTTCTTATAACCACCATGCTTTGACAAAACTTGGGTTAGGTGACAGTAAATCTCGCCATGTTGCTGCTGTATTCGCTCCTCAATACAGGGAATCAGAACGTAGATCCAGCAATCCTTCTGCAAGTCATCCATCATTGCTGCCACTTTTCCAGCGATTCTGGCGTTGCTTTCCTTCGGTATTCTATATTCTTTTCAGGTGTATTCATCCTTTTTTTCTCAGATGGGCAGCGTGTCTCACTTGTTAGAATGCCTATCGCGACTATTCATAGGACTCCAATATTAGGCATCGTTCATGCCAACGATATGCTGATATTTTCCGTTTTCTCGCTAGAAATTGATCTTCGTGCCAATCATCACCCCCAAGTATTTGATAAATCGCTTTGAAAAATATGGCTGCCATTCCACCTACTTCGACTATAAGGACAAATTTGATGATATGATAATGGATGTCTTGATTGTCTATTGGGTCTCGGGGAAAAATCCTTCTACTATGTACGTCCCAAATATGCTCATAAACCAGTCGGGTCTGGTCGTGACAATGAGTTTAAGAGCTGTTGCATCTAAAACGGGAGCTTTATTATCACCGATTCTCCGGCAAATCTCCACAAGTTCATTCTCAGCTACTGCAGGTATGGTAAAGACGTCCAATGGCAACGCCATCTCTGTATTGAGAAGAAAATGATTGCAGGAAGAGTTGTAGTGTTAGCCCCTTCATCCTCTTCATAACAACTGCATACGCTGTTACGCAAGGTTTTTGATCTGCTTCCGCGCGAAGTTTATGCCAGCATTCTCGCTTGGTGGCTTAAGCCTACCCCAAAGGTTTGCGTGCACTTCGCGTCTTTAGCCGAAATGTGATTTTTCACTTGGTTTGCATTCAGATCCTTTTTGATCGAAAGCTCAATTCTTTGTTCCAGTAATAGTTTGAGCGTCTTGTAGTGGCCGCGGCTTCGTGACGAGAGCAGAATTTCATTCGTCTTTTTCGGAATTAATTTACTCAAATAATGCATTTTATAGAGTGCAATTACCTTAAATTTCGCTGCATATTGGATATTAGTGAATGCATTCGGGCGAATTGATCGTGACAGAGGGGAATGATCTGTTGCATCCACCAATGCTACTACGAATGGTGCTGGGAACATGAGCTCGAGAAGTTCAAGGTCAGGTTTAGCGGGATTGACTGATAAAGAGGCCGCAAATGGACACGGGAGAACAAAGGAACAAGGAGAAAGGAGTTTTGACAATGGTATCACATCGAACGGAAGGAGATTTATCGAAAGTGATTGTAGCTCGTCGAATTTTCCGTAGTTCATTCTTTCGTGCATTTTTCTCTAAATTATGTGGATATGATAGCCGGAAAACTTGCAAAGTTAGCCACCGAGCGTGATGAATGTACAAAATTTTGTCCGGGTCGAGTGGAAAATTTGGAATCGTAGAAAGACCACTTACAGTGTGAAGTTCTTTCGTGCGTCAGTTTCGCTTGAAAATATAACGCTAGACAAGGAGTCGTGAGTGAGAAAAAAGTGGATTTGCTGAAAAAAATAGTTCGTCAGTGATCACCAGAGAGTTCACTTGTCAGGGAGAATTGACGCCTTACGCTAGCTTGGTGTCGAGGTGTTTGCTGTTTCGTGCGATAAGCAGTCGCGAGGATATATACGTGAAAATTGCAGGAAGATTTGAAGAACTTCTGTAGTAGAATTAAGGAAGCAGTCGAATTGAATTCTACCGTGATTATTCAGTGTTTCGCTAAGGCGGCCTGGAGGAGGCGGTGGCTCAGTCAGGGAGATATTTTTGACAACAAAATTACGTGATCACTAGAGCTCGGTGTAAGGGTTTTATTTTGATATTTTTCTTTACTGAGATACTTATTTTCTTTCTTTCTTTTTGGAGTAGATTTTTATATTCTTTCTATTTTAATTTTATTTACTTATTTTAATTCACTTACTTTATTTTTATTCCGTTTGTATGGATATTGGCTTAAATATTTTTACTTTGTTATTTTCAGTCATGCGTACTTTTCATATTTTCTTACGCATGAATATAATGAATTAACTCTTTAGTCAATTTCTTCTTCTCTCTTCTCTCTTCTTCTCTCCTCCTTCTCTCCTCCTAACGCACTAGAGACATTCTCCAGAATCATGGCCGAGGGTATCAAGGTCACGCCTCAATACCCTTTTGAGGCAGAAGGAATAGGGATCGGAGATTTACGGCTCCACGTGCGCAGTCAAGTAGTCGTTTTTTCATTTTTCATTTTCGTCGTTTTAGCTCGCGGTTTGATTTAAATCGTTCGGCGGACCCATGCACTGGCGCATACACGTGAATTTTGAATAATGATACGTGAGGGATCGTAGCGCTCAAAGTACTCCTTTCCTTACATTCCCGAGCTTGGCGAGCACAGAGGCGTGCAAGCACGTGTCGACCGAGGCTTCCGATGGAGATTCAAAATTTGCGGGCGGACCTTTACGATCAATTTCGTCAACTTTTTAGATTTTTGGGTTAGCTTCTCCCTCTAAGTCGTCTTCGGTCACTCAGGATGGTCGTTTGACCATTGCAGTTTTCATTACATGCCATATATTCGTCGTGTCGGCATGCGGCATTATATGCTGTAATTATGCTCCTCATGATTTATGCCTTGTGGCCTCCCAATAGCATTTCTTTGTATGCATCCCCCTCAAACGTTCTCACAGTATAGCCCTAATTTCCAGTTCGGCGAGAATGCACATCGTCACATGGCTTATTTTTGATCTGGAGGAAAATTGAAAGGTGGTTGCATATGAGTACAGTGTTCGCTAACGAACCAGACCATTCTCCCTGTCAATGCGGTATTTATGTATGTCCAGTTGGCTATTCAGTGCAAACTTGTTTACAAGCACCAAGTCTAGCTCCCCGAAAGCCTCCAGCAAAATACAGCCCTGGTGTTCGTAGTTCGTATGCGCCAATCTACAATCCTCAAGTTGAAGTTATCCACCAAGATTTTGCGGTTTCATCAAAGCTAGCATTTTCAATATTTCCTCGTATATATAAATACACACAATCACATGAAAACATAATTGCCTGCCTTTTGGCTGGTACTTGCGCCTCTTCTGCTAAGAACCTCTGTACTTTGTCTAGGAAATTTTCAGCCATTTTTGATGGAGACTTCTTAAGCTTCATTACAAAGTCTCCTTTTTGGCAACTTCAAATTAGGGTGACGTTTTTTCGAAAACTCATCTGTTCCGGTTCGGATTAGACTTTCCTGCAAATATTGGCGAATGTCCTGTCACTTTTTTTAGAGATGATGATTATTTCCTTGCGCGTCGTGTTTTACTTTCCGCCAACCATGGTCCATCCTTCTTGGATCCTCTCTGGGGCCTTAACTCCCTTGAGTTCGATAAAGCCGATGAGGTAGTTTCCTCACAATTTTTATTGTTTTGTTGGCCTCTCTCTTTTCCGGTGAAAAGCCCTTTTGCCTTTTAGCATCCCGCGAGGGCTCAAAAGAATCGTTTGCTCCCTCTCCACTCCTCTTTTCTAGTGTGTTGGTTGTGAGTGACGTTTGCATTTTTCCAGGCATTTTCGCCCTTTATACTGTTAAACAGAACTCAAATGGCTCTGACCATATTTTTAATCGCCTGGTGTGCGTTGTGTTTGCCCTTTATGAATTCGGACATCATAAATTTTATTTTTGTTAAATATATGTTGAAATATGTTTTGATTATTTTCCTTCTGTTTTAATTATTTTCCCTCCGAGGGCGATGATTCGTCCGTATTCCAATACTGTTGCACTTTTTGATTTTTACACTGTGAACTTTCCTATTTATTTACTTTCCGCGAGCCTCCCCGATTATTTCTTTTTACCGCGACTGGATTCATGGAAGGTCGGAAGATCGTTGTAGTCTGTGACAGATTACTTGCATGGTGGCAGTAGGTTTTCAATATGCAGTTTCGAGAACAATGCATTTAAAAAGTAGAATGTGATTTTTAGCCATAAAATCTTAACTGACCATTAATCTGCTATCCCAAGTTCATAAACCTTAGGTTTCTTCAAGAAACATATGTACAGCCTTGGCTCCAATTCTTGTCCTTTTAGAGAAGTCATTCGAACGTCATTGGGACCGATAAATACGCGCTTTATTACGGCGATCGGCATCAATCTGGCATGTGACTTATTACGTATTTAACACTATAATTTTCGAACGACTCCGAATATCAAAAAATCATCATTGGAAAGAAAATTCATGCAATCCCAGGGGCTCTTGCTTCAAAATAGTGTAAAGTTTTGTTTTCTTGGAGTCTTTTTGGGATTCTCGATATATGGAAGTCAACACACTGGAGCGGATGGTTGTTTTGGTATATTTCTGGAGCACTGGAAATCTCAAACGAAGGTAACTAGATGAAGTGGTTTTCTTCTGAAATTTGCTTTGTATTGATGTCGAAATAGTCGTAGGATCCTTGTGGCATTCCTAAAAAATCGCGGCCACAAATGAAGCTTAAAGGAAAGCATATCTTCATATGTTCTTTCCTCGGAAGATAATGAAATATTTCGGCCCCCACGTACATTATTGCATATTTGCGTTCGTCTTGTGCTTGCCTCACCAATGTGAATTTATCACAGCATTAAGTGGGATGATAATGAAACTGAAGCACAGTCCCATTGAAAGTGGAGGGAAGAAAACAATAACAACAAAGGGGTAGGTGGTTGCCATATACTGCACAAAGGAAAGGAATATAGATATTAAATACAGAAATATAGAGCATGTAGGGTTGCGGGGAATTTGAAGACTGCTGGGTTTTGGGTAGGAATTTCGAACTACGGTATACCGTCAAGAAATTAGAATAGCTGGATAATTTTATGCTTTGCGGGGAGAAGTAACCTAGGTCAAAGAATATCGACTCAATTTTAGATTGCGCGTGGCGAATACTGTTGATACTTGCTAAATTTAGACAAGACAATTACTTTAACTACTAAAAACTGGTTGATGTTTTGCTGGCGTCGCACAGTAAAGCTGGTTACTGTTAGCTCGACTGACGGTCAATTTCAATAAAACCGGGAGGATCACTATCATTGCCGGCAACCTCCCGAGAATTGAGTGCCCTAAGTACTTCGACTCGGTGCTATCAGACAATGCTGAATTAAAGGTTCAAAATGTTTCGCAGATCAACTGAACCTGAATGAAGTGACGCTTCACAAGTGACGTCATTTGGGATTGGTGCATACACAGGCGTCAAATCCGAAGTGTCCCACGCAAAAATTCTCCTTGCGCATTATTTGAAATTGCGTGGTGGAAAAAAATCATTGCGCATTTTCGACCTCCTATATAACCCACGCGGGAAAAATTTCGTACATTAACTCTGGTGGAGCATTGGTGTGTGGCAGCAGATACATGGCCTCGGGTTTTACCAGCAAGAGAAAGGACGTTGTTATTTTAATCTTCTAGAATGAATAACGTTTTTTCAGTAACGCCACAATGAACCTTTTTACTGCACGGCAAATTATTAACTGGAATGCAAAATCGACCACTTCCTTTTCCTACTATTTTTCTTTAAAATTCAAATATCAATCAAATTTCATTCTTCTCTTTATGTACAAAGCAATCTGCGCTTTCAAGTACGTCTCCGCTCTGTTCATACCTGAAACATATTGCATATTCCAAGGTGAGAAACCCAGTCCTTCCAAGGACAATAAATCTTGGAATGTTGAGCACATATACTCTTCCACGAGAGCTGTACGATTTGTGTCAACACATGAAAGTGAAAATTTCCGCTGGATTTAATACAATTCGAATTTGTGCTGTGCAAATAGAATTTTCCCTTGTTCACTTCAATTTTATCGTTTGTCGTCCCTTTGTGCTTGTATGTGTGTAGGTATATCGTGGCACGACTATTATATTTGCTTACTAGAGCGCCATCGTACTGGAATGGTACCTATTATACCTTAGCTGTTTCGTTTGCATTAGTTGGCAAATAATTTTGCATCAAAAAGGATCGCAATCAGGAAAAATGTCAGCGACAGGAGAAACAGACAAAGTCCTAGAGCGACACAAAATATGAAAATGCTTTGTGCAACAAAATAGATCTCCGATTATCAGTCATGCATGACTGGTTTGGCTTTCAAAGATTTTATTCATGACTCATGATATCGCAGCTAACAATTTGCTAGTTGTTTGCGATGCAGATTTACAAGGGATTATTGACCTAATATGCGGATCTGAAGGTTGTTGTTCGTTGCAAATATCTTACGTTGTGGATATCAATCTGGAAAGGATATAGGAGTTCAATAATCTTGATAGCAAGATTTGTCAAAATAGTAAATTTCCAATTCCATCCAAAAGATAAAGATTTCGATTTAGTTTTGTTGTTACGAGTATCTTTCCATAATAACTTACATCTAAACATTGATAACTTTTTTCTAGCTTCAGCTGAACTATTTGAATTCTACCTTCAGTGGGTAGTTATGCCAATTGTTTGGCTTTCTGAGTAAACCCATTTTAAAGTGTATTTCATAAAACAAATTTACACCGTCAGCTTCATCAGTCTGCTACAATTGAATCCATCAAATTAGAGCACTTCATTCAGGACTGTAACTGTACACTACAGGATTAAAGTACCCTAAAGGAGGGAATGTGGTCAAAATTGCGCTCGCCCGAGATTATTACCCTGATTTGACTCAGGTACTCATTCATAGCTGAGTCGACTGGTACCGGACATCAAATCACAATACAGCTCCCAATGTCACCAGTGAGATTTGAAACGCGACCTTTGAAGCCTGTCCCAAGTATGATATCAAAATCATACTTGGGGATTTCAACAGACCAGTAGGGACGGAGCCTGTATTCAGGCGATGCGTGGGTCCCCATAGTTTACATAGAGATACCTATGATAACGGATTGCGCATTATCCAGTTAGCAGTATCGCACGAAATGATTGTTGGAAGTACCTGGTTTGCGTCGAAAGCGGTTCACAAACATACGTGGGCCTCTCCAGACGGGACCACTTTCACCCAAATTGACCACGTGCTGATTGAACACCGCCACCTCTCAGTCTTGATGAATGTCAGAACATACAGGGGGGCCAATATAGACTCGGACCATTATCTCACTGGCATGGTGCTCCGCGCTCGAATTACGACACCGCCTACAATTCCCTCTGACAATCAGGTGAGAGTGAGTACTGAAGCAGCTGTCCGCCCTCCCTGCGCGCAATAACCGCAGTCAACAGAAGTCCTGGAGATGAAGCATCAACAAATGATCTTCACAACCACCTGAAGAACGTTATCATTGATACGGCCACAAGCATACAAGCCCCAGTCGCAAAAGGAGTCGGAATGGCTGGTTTGATGATGAATGTAAGCTAGCAACGGAACGGAGGAATGCCGCATATCGAGTAATGTTGCATTCTTAGAGAACGTGGGCACGCGCAGAGACTTATCACGAACTCCGTCGAGCGGAGAAGCGACTTCACAGACTGAAAAAGGAAGCCTGGGAGAATCAACAAGTCTGTGAACTAGAAAAGTACAGGGAGCAACCGCACCAGGCACGCAAGTTTTACCAACAAGTCAGCAGGATGAGGCCCTATACAACTCAACGCTCATCCCGCCGAGACAAAGAGGTAAATCTGATTTCCGACAGACTGGGCACATTGGAGCGATGCGTTGAGTACTTTGATGAGATGCTGAACAACCAGAACATCGGCGAGTTGGAGGTCCCGCCAGCTGAAGACGACGGGCAAACACTGCCACCACCAAGTGTAGGAGAAACAGTTCGTGCCATTCATCGGCTTCAAAATCATAAGTCACCAGGAGCCGATGGAATTACAGCCGAATTAGTTAAATATGGAGGCGACCAGTTACACCAAGTGGCTCATCAACTTGTGTCCAAGGTATCGGACAGCAAATCAATGCCTGACGATCGGCAACGAGGCATTATCTGTCTTATACATAAAAAGGGAGATATCACACGGTGCAACAATTATAGAGGTATCAAGTTGCTGAGTAGATATTCTCCACTATCTTGCTAGGCCCAATAGCCCAATATGCCCAGAATATCATTCGCCCATACCAAAAAGGCTTCACTCGAGGCAAATCAGCAACAGATCAGATTTTCTCTATGCGGCAAGCGATGGGGAAACTATTGGAATATGGGCAGCAGTTGCACCATCTATTCATCGACTTTAAGGCCGCCTATGACAGCATAGCCAGGGTAAAACTGTACACGGTCATGAGAGAATTCGGTATCCCAATGACCAATGTGCGACATTCGACATCAGCCACGGTCTACGAGAAGGGGATGCCCTATCATGCGTCCTCTTTAACCTGTCTCTCGAGAAAGTGATCCGTGATGCTGATGCAAATGCAAGAGGTAGGATCCTCTTTAAGTCCACCTGACTACTGGCCTATGCTGACGATATCGACCTCATGGGAAGAACCAGATGAGATGTACAAACTGCCTTTATCCAGATTGAGCAGGCGGCACTGGCGCGATATCTTGGGCTGCACATCAATGAGGGCAAGACAAAATATATGGTGACAACGTCAGCACCGAAAACCAACCAACTAACAACATCAAACAGCAAGCACTGGTCAAACGGAAAGAATAAAGATAGGAGACTGCCAGTCCTAATGTATTCCTCGGAAACCTAGGTTCTTAGCAAGAAGAATTGCGAACTCTTGGTCGCGTTCGAGAGAAGAATCGTTCGCAGAATTTTTGGCCCCCTATATGAGTATGGCCGATTCCGTAGCCTACATAACGACGAAATCTATGAGCGATACCATGACCGTCCGGTTGTGGATAAACTTCGACTCAATAGGTTACGGTGGGCGGGTCACTTAATCCGTATGGATGAGGATGATCCAGCCCGGAAAGTCTATAAGGGCAATATCTATGGTAGGAAAAGAAGACCAGGCAGACTCTGCCTGAGATGGAACGATGGCGTACGTCAAGACGCCAGACAGCTTTTATAGATATCGTATTGGTGAACCTAGGCGGAAAACTGGGATGTCTGGAGTTCCTTATTAAGGCAGACCGAATACCGGTTGTTGCGCCGTTGATGGTGATGGTGAATATCACCAGTGAGATTCGAACCGCGACAGTCGCGACAGACAGTATGACAGTCTTGTGCTGTAACCACTCAACTATCCGGACACTGGCTTCCTCATTAGGAGATTTAGGCCGACATTACACTCATCGACTTCCGGAGGGAGCTGTCGACGGCTCCTGTAACTCCCAGTGTGGCCGAAGTCTACCGATCATTCGCGGTTCGCTCTTCGCCGAGAGGCTTTTTCAAAGGTACTACCTAGAATGCAAATATACTGAGGTCAGAACTTATTAGTACGCCTCGGGAGCGCAACTCCAAGTGTCATGAGCAACCTGTTAAAAATCTCAGACGACCTCTGAGGTGACCCTATGTTAGTGGTAACGTCATAGACGATTACGGCATAATCCGCCAAAAGACTGGCTAGACAGAACCTACTTTAGATAGTTTCTCAGTGGGCATAGTATGGGGGAATCTACTCGTACTACTGGTGAAGGCTGAGCGAAGGAGAGGATTCGGGCCTCCTATAATGAGACCCAATCGTGAAAGCTTTTGGACGAGACGAGTGCAAGTTCGTAAAGGGTTACGACATTTCCACAGGTCACTGGCCTACAGGGGACTATGCTGCTGGGGCGATCACTAATCACTTCATTAAGGATTAAGTTTGTTCATGATTACTTCTAGTCTGCCTGCGATGCCTGAAATAGCTACTTAATTGCAGTTCTCCTCAACTAGATTTATTGGATTTAATAAATTTCATCCTTATAGTCTTCACGCAAGGTACAGGCGCTACAGCTAATCATGAATGAACTTAACCCAATTTGAGCCAACGCCGACCTACCTATGAAGTTATTCTCGGCAACTACAGATGTTAGTAGAAATCATCCCACGAATTTTCAGGAAGAATGGAATTTTTTGTTTCAAAGAACCAACTCTAATGAATTTATTTAAGACCCAGCAGAGTATTGAATGGTACTCGAGGGTGTAAATAAATATTCATTGAAATTCAGAACCTACTATGGTTTTTGGCCAGGGTTGGTAGGATAGTAGCACTCCAGTATTCAATGTAATTTGGTCGTATTTATTCTGCTGTCTTTGCTGTCTATGCATATTGCGTTTTTGTCTCACCGATTTCCATCGGCGTTTTACTCTTCCCATGTACAATGGGTCAAGTGTAAATAAACAGTTCACACTTTTCAATGGGTGCAATAGCCCAGGAACAACCAATGTCACTCTACTTTCCTGCATTACAAAAAAGCCAGGGCTGACTGCACGGTGTTCGAATGATTGGTCAATTGTTCTTCAAACAACATTCGGTTCAAACCATTTCTGGTATCAAAGGATCTACCAGCTATTCCTCCACAGAGCTTAAAACAACATAAAAATTTTTTACACGGGTAACCGTGACGCGAACAATACAAAGAATTCGCCATGAAAGGGATTATCTGCTATAATAAAATTCAATTAAAAACAGATAAAAGTACTCCGTGTGGTGTTTACCTCTATCGCTTACGGTGAGCCTTGCAACGCTTTTGTATGTATTTTTTCAGCTCCAGCAAAAACACAAAAAGGAACAAAAATAGATTCACAGCCGGAATTGGATTGGAATCCTCTCAATACTGGGCAATATAGGGAAGGTTCCGGGTACACACATTTATGACTTTCACGGTCGTTACTTGTATTTATTTGTGCTTACTACGGATTAGGCGAACATGGCCAGCATTTAAGCTTAAAGTGTGTGTCTGTGCATGAGATCGGAGTTCCTGGTAATATATTTCACGTAAACAATAGTCGTTAAATACTACGTACGTGATCTACTGCAATCGAGTTGGATGCTTTTAAAGCTATAAAAATTAATAGCTGTAACAATATCATAAGTGTGGCCATTAAACAGTACACCTAAATTGTGTATACAAGTTTATTGTGCTTTTACTGTTCGGTAGGAATCCTGGCAATGCGTGAAATGTGCGGTGAGATATTTGAGTCCTTAAATGTTTATTATAATCGTGCCCTGAATTGGGTGAGTTGACAGAAAACACTCGGTTGCGTGATAGAATATGGAATCGTGGTAAAACATGGCTATGAACCTTTTATGGTTGTTATTACCAGTCAGAAAGGATTCACTCCGATTCGTATCCTTTTTTCAGCATAATGCAAATCTGCAGGATGTTGGCTCTACCTTGATTGGAATTGTAAGGGTTCAAGACTGATTTGGAATATCTAATTTAACAATGTTCAACATCAACCAATCCATTGGTTTTTGTATTTTTAAGAATTTCCAGAGATGTCCTCAAAAATTGGGTGGTCTAACATTAAAAACAAACTTGCTTTTGCACTTTTGGATATGCTTAGCTTACAATTTTCTCGATCTTCAGGAACTTTCATCGGTTTCCTCTTCTATTAAAACTGAACCCAGGGCATTTATACCAAAAATATATAAAGCTAGTCCTGGAACCTCACTATCAGTAGAAAGGAAAAGGCAGGTTATTTGAGTAGCCTCTTTGTTTGTAGACATAAATGTACTTTGTATGCTGAAAAACGTTGCTAATTGAAGACTCTGTTACGTCTAATGTGGGTCTTACCGTAGTTGTCAGTTTATCTCCACATTCCGCCTAAAGCCTCGCTCACTTACGTTAATTTCCTGTTGATGTTGACATACCTGGTAGTGAAGTAACCCCCATATAATCACTCACCCTGTATTCCGCTGGGAGCCTTCCCAGGTTTTCGGTGTCTGGTCCACATTAATCTAGTTTCATAGCTGCTTTGACATAATCAGGTGTCCTTTCTTCTGCTTCTCCTGATTTTTTTTTCTCCACCATTCGGGGAGCCAAAATACATAGCTTCTCTATTCATGCGTTGAACACTCTTATAAAAGCGAGGAATTATTACGGGCTTGACCACCACGATACGGTAGCATCTAGGTTTAAAAAAGAGGTTTTACGTTTAAAAAGGATGTTTTACGTCTATAAACAACTCTTCTTTATTATTCTCGATAGTAACTGCAAACACCGCTGTAAATGATACTTTTTCCAGTCATTACTTACGTACACTACCACAACTATTCGTTGCCCTCTGTTTGCATCTTTAGTATGGGCCAATGATGTTCAGGGCGTATGGAGCTATCCGGCCTAGCAAGATAGAGGAGGATACCTTATAGATGACACTCAGTAACATGATACCTCTATAATTGCTGCACTGTGTATTATCTCCCTTTTTATGTATGAGACAGATAATGCCTCGTTGCCAATCGTCAGGCATTGGGTCCCTGTCCCACACCTTGAGCACAAGTTGATGAACCACTTGGTGTAATTGGTCGCCTCCATATTCCAATTCCATCGGCTCCGGCGCCTTATGATTTTGAAGCCGGTGAATGGCACAGACTGTTTCTCCTATACTTAGTGATGGAAATATTTGTTCGTCGTCTTCAGTTGGCAGAACCTCCAACTCGCCGATGTTCTGGTTCTTCAGCAGTTCATCAAAGTACCCCATCACTCCAATATGCCCATTCTGTGGTGTGCCTATTCGAGCTCGAAGTACCATGCCAACGAAATAGTGATCCGAGTCAATATTGGCCCCTCTATATGTTCTGACATTCACCAAGGCTGAGAGGTGGCGGGTAATCAATACGTGGTCAATTTGGTTGAAAGTAATCCTACCTGGAGAGGCCCACGTATGTTTGTTGGCCGCTTTTCGCGCAAATCAAGTACTTCCAACAACCATTTCGTGTGACACTGCTAATTAAATAATCTGCAGTCCTTTATCGTTTGTATTTTGGTGTAAGCTATGGGAGCCTACGTATCGCCTGAATACGGGCTCCGTTCCTACTTGGCTGTGAAAATCAAGTATGATTTTGATATCATATCTGGGACAGGCTTCGAAGGTCCGCTCAACTGCCTCGTAGAAGGTATCCTTCTCCGACTCTGCAGTCTTCTCTGTAGGAGCGTGAACGTTAATGAGGCTTGTATTTCTAAACTTGCTTCGTAAGCGCAGAGTGCATGGCAGTTCGCTTATGTTTTCAAAGCCGATAACAGCAGGGTTTAATTTTTTGGCTGACTAAGAAACCTACTCTCAGCACATAATTTACTGGGTGGCCACTGTAATTTATGGTATAGCGGCTCTTCTCCAGGAAAGCGGTCACTGTCCAGCGCATCTCCTGAAACGCTATTACATCAGCCCTTTATTAGGACAGGGTATCGGCTATTTGCTCAGCAGCTTCATCTCTGTACAGGGGGTGCACGTTCCATGAGAAAATGTGCAAATCGTCATTTCATTGTCGTTGCCGGCTTCGTCGTTCTGTATTCATTCCAATCCGAGGCTCCTGTTGTGGCTTCGTAACAAGTTGTTTTCCGTGTAGGGTTGTCAGCCCTACCCAACCCCTAACCTGGAGGACCAGTTGGTACAATTTGTCCCATTTTTGAGCGCCGGATACTCGCTTTCATCTTTCTTCGTCTGCAGCTTTTCGTTAAGAAAGAGCTCCCAGCGGTCACCACGTGGAGGTGGAGATAGGGTTTGGCAGTAGAGTTGTTGGTGTTGGTTCAACAGGTATTTCCCAGGTTTTATGCTCCAATTCACGTTTCGCCCTGGGACCTATACTACCCTTTGACCACCACATGCTCTCAGTCAATGTCGTTAACGTTTCACGATGACGTTAAGTGAGGTCCCCATGGATAGAAAATGCGAGGGTGGGAGGTATAATATTTTTTTCATCAAACATACCGATGCAGGGTATCAAATAAAAGATCTCAATTAGAACGTTCCGAAGATGGATTTAGTTTAAAAAGGGGGAATGGGAGGAGGTTGAAAGTGATAACTAAAAAGTAAATCTCAAAATATAAGTGAAAATAATCATTTTAATATGGTTTTCTCCCCTGAGGGGCTATTTCCAGAAAAAATTGAGCTCCCTCTTAGCTCATTTTAGAAGTTCAATATTACTAGGTTTAGTGGAGTTTCGGCTGCTACTAAAACATTAAAGACAAGTAAGAAGTGAATTGTCCGGCTTACTTAAAACACCTACATACACTATGAGTTTTGTACAAATGGCACTATCGAGCATAAACTGTTTGCAAAGCATTTTAACTGAAACGCCGAGGCTTCTAGTTTCTGATCGGTTTTTATGTACTCGGAATTGTCTGAGTCTAACAGTTTGAGGCTTAGTGCATACTGCTTAAAAAGGCTATTCGAGCTTTCATTTCAACAGAAATGAAGGATGAGATTGCAATGACATAATAAGATCTGTGATGATCCAAACCAAGATGTGAAAGCTATCCCAAAAACCTAAAAAGTTGGCGAAATTGACATGAAGGTCAGCCCGTAAATATTGACCTAGAGGGAAAAGCTATCCCAAAACCTAAAAGAAATTAGCTAAGTGACCGTAAAAGTCTGTCCGCAAATATTGAAACTGTATCAAAGGGGTCGGTTGACACGTTCTTACACGCCACTGTGCTAGCCAAGCTTCATAATGTGCGGGCGTTCTTTGAGCGCTTCGATCCCTCACGTGTCATTTTTACAAAATCAGTGTGTCTATATCAATGCGTGGGTCCGCACCGGATCTAAAAATTGCTAAACGAACAATGGGATTCGCGACGGCCTAACGGGGTAGATCAGAACGCTAGCTAAACCTGAAAAATAAAAAAAGTAAAAACCGATCGATCTTGCGCGTTGAGCCGTGATTCTCTGGACCCGATTGCCGCGATCAAGGGAGAAAATCCATAACGGATCACAGCCTCAATCATTGTTTCCTCCGCCTCCGAGTTTCAATGAGGCGCGCCCCTTGATATTGCCTCCCTTCCTTGACATTTCCCAGTCACTATTTTGAGGGATGTCCATTATGTATGAGTTTGCGGCGTCAAGGAGGAGGAAAAAACATAGAAGTCATCAAATTGAATCCGATAAAGCATATAGATAGTAAATAATAAGTTTTAAAAGAGTAAATGAATTTAAATAATAAACTTTGAAAGATGACTTAAAAATGTAAAATAACTAAAAATTCAAAAATGATAACTTAAAAAGGAATAATAACTAAGAAAATTCAAAGGATAAATGAATTAAAATAAGAAAATAAAAAAGTGAAAGTCTTAAATATGAACAATTAAGAACAAAATTAAAAAAGAAAACTTACGGTTCCACCCAGAGCTCTGCGTGTTGAAATGCATGCTTATTGCTGTGGATAAAATGAAAATTAATCAAAGTAAAAGTTTATAATATCTTGAAATTCTGTGCGCTATTTGTGGGCAGCTCGAAGATTCTTAAATTTAAAATTTTTGTTTAAGAATTGAGGAATTCCTAAGTCCGCCATCCCCTTTTAAGGGGGGCCGGCCTAGTTGGAAAGCCGCATGCTTCCGCGGTTGTGGTCCACGGAACTCTCATCCTTGGGCAAGCACCCAAGAGGCAAAATTTAAGACTTGCGCTTTCCTCCAGGGCAGAGGCAACTCATTAGACGTTGCCGCAAGTCTTAAATTTTGGATCTTGGGTGTTTGCCCAAGGATGAGGGTCCCGTTGATTACAACAGCGAAAGCATGTGGCTTTCCAACTGGTCTGCTCCGCCATTAAGTGGATGGCGGACTGGCAGAATCACTCAATTCTTAAACAAAAATTGTATGTTAGCCTCGGCCGGTTTAGGGCTAAAAATTTTACAAGGCGGATTTGTGTTCGTTATAATTCTATACATGACATGTTTTTGAATTAATAAAAGGGAACAAATTTCATCTTGCAACCACTTCGGTCACGCTGCTCCCAGGGCAGAGGTGGCACAGCGTCTGTTGAGTTGCCTCTACCCTGGACGAAACCGCCAGTCTTCAATTCTCAAATTATTGTGGGAGCACGAAGTCGCTTAAATATCAAATACACTAACTATAACCTACCTACCTGCCTACCCTGGATGTCACACAATCTCAAGCGAAACCGACGCCGGAAAGAAACTCAACACTGTTAATGGCCTGTTTTTTGTTGCGATTCAAATTTTCCACTGGACCCTTCCCTTTATCACGCTCGGTTGTTAACTTTCAAAATTTTCAGGCTCCAAGATCCACCAAAAATCAGAGAAAATTGCACTAAACACTTACCCATAGAAGAGTCCTCCCAGCTGCAATCTCATCAAACAAAATTTCCCTGATTGAAAGAGGGAAAATCGCGGAAAACCAAAAGCAATCCTCCAGTTGATGTCAATCTGTTGCGAAAAACTCACGCTCTCCTTTCCACTGTGAAGCCTTTAGCAATTCAAGAAGCTCAACTTCACAAAGGATAATGACCTAACCGCTGCTAATCGATCCGAATTAAAATCTGCTTTTACAACAATTTAGGGGGTTTGCTCCGTCCAGAAAATGTTCCCTCAATCTTTCACCACTTCGTGAAGTCATCTAAAAGAAATACGAGATATTTATAAAATGGAAACAAAATAAGAAAATGCGCCCGAAGTGACGAACTCACAATAAAATCTTGCGACTTCGATCCACCGCGGTCGAAAATCCTTCCTCTAAGTTTGTTGCATAAAGAACAGAACTGTTACGCACTCCCAAAATGACCGAAATCTCAACTAAAAATTATCTTCTTTGCCTATCAGCCGTCTCTCCTGCTCTGTCGCGAAGCCGGGGCCGCTTCTGTGTTAGCCACGCTCGGGAATGTAGGTGGCGTACTTCGAGCGTGCCATTTTACAATATGGGTCCGCCAAACATAATAAAAAAACGGAAATATAATAAAACAAATAAGGAAACAAACCTTGCGTACAAGCATGGGCTGATCACAGGAACATCTACGGTTTACCGATATGAGCCCCAAGCAGTACTTGATAGTTCTGCTTACAGCATGTATTGGGACCGGCAAGTTCTGATTGATCGCCATATTCCACATAATAAGCCGGACGTATTGCTAGTTGACAAGACGGGTCACTCTGCGTGTATTATTAGCGTTGCTATTCCCCATAATAGCAATATCGAACGGAAATCATTGAAATTTGGCGTCTCGAGCGGGTGGTTGTAGTTCCCATAATATTGTTATCTATAGGTATTGTACCTAAATCCCTAGGACTCTCAGACAGTCTAGTCCAAACCATGCAGAAGGACACCATTCACATAGAAAATATTCTGTGGATTCCGCTTCCTCATTATAAGACGGGCGCGACTACTCTTAACATCACATAGAAACACTTAAAGTTTTCTAATTCTCCAACCTGAATATTTTAATCAGGACCAGTGACGCTCCTTTATGTAATTCTTTCTAAATGTGAATTCAGCACAAATCGCGTTCAAAAAACCCCATCTTCCATGTTTGGTCGGATAGGGAAGGGTGAAATCCTGGATATTTGTGGACGCGAAGCAGCTCCGCTAGTAACACCGTTGCATGGAGTCAGCGGGGCGAAACTGTTCCTAATGAGAGAGACTTCCTCCGGGATCAACCCGTAAGCATCCAGTTCGCACTACTTATGGCTGTCCTAAGTAAATACGCGTCGTTGGATTAGGAATTCATTGAAGATAAACTTCCGTCGAACACTTACCTGTCTTGGTCCTGGACGGTACTGAGGTGATATTGTCCTGGCCCGAAACAGCACAGCAAACACAATTAAAGTATAAGCAGGCGAATGCACAACTTTTCCCATTGCACAGTCTCGATTGCGGAAAATCACTTTCACTTTCCACTAAATTCCATGCGCGGCTCTTTCCGTAATCAGAAAAATCAGAAATGGGTCTCCCGAGGATCACATGTGAAGTTCTCTAATCACCGCAATAAAAATTAAATCAAAATGCAGCGAACTAAAAATGATTTGACCGAACTCACGTTTCTGGAAATTGTGATTTTCATTTTCAACGGGTCTGCTTAGTGTCCTTAGGCCCAATTATTACCAGCGAGGGATTGTCTGAATAAAAACTTATCTAACAAAAAGCTGCAACCGAATGAACCGTTAAGTACTGAATCCAAGGTCCCGGGTTCTAAGCCGACCAATTTATTTTCACAAAATTATAAACTTTAGATTAATGCCCACACTTTCTCGCAACCCTCACGTGCACTGCCTAGGACTCGTTCATAAATTGAAAGTTGCTGGCCAAGCTCATCAGCGTTCCTCCAATCAGCCGATTACCGGGTGCGTTATGTACTTGTACCAAAATGCATCCTGACTCGCCTCGACCAGACCAACCGTTAGGTCTTCATTTCGAAATATATGGACCGGTTAAGTTTAAATGCAAGGTCAATGTTCCCTTTTCACTGGTCATGCAGTATTCAACATTGTTTTTATTTACAAGTAGGAAACACAAAGCTCGTCTGAGGTTTAAACGTTCCGGGAATGCCGAACACGGGCCAAAGTTTATAACTTTACATTTGTCTGCAAAACGCACATTCCCAATATTTAAATGGCGTCGAAGGCTCTCTCGACTTACGGGAATTCAAACTCTTCCGGGTACACGTTCGTAATTTACGCTCTTCTCCTCCTCTAAATCAGTCCGTGAACTTCTTCGGAGTCATTTCTCCTCCGTTTTTATTCTAAACCATTCATTTTGCTTCTCATCCGACACATTTGATTCCTCCTTGGCTACTATACCCGCCATTTCCCCTTCTGAATCCCTCTATTGCCGAATTCCTTCTTGGAAACGTTAGTGGCGGTTGCAGTCCCGTTAGCATTCTGAATCTTTTTATAAAAAATGTAAACGGAATCTCCCTGCCCCTTACTATAATTTATAACAAGAACTTGTCCGAAGGTATTTTTCCGGACATGTGGAAGGAAGCTCGTATTGTACCTTTACGTAAAGAAGGTGACAATACCCGGGCTGGAAACTACCGATCTACATCCATCCTGCCGTCGTTGTACATACATTGTGACCAATGTGTTGAAATTCATAAGCTTTGTTGCGAAGTTATTAGATACAAGAAACAAGAAACGACATCCAGACAATCTATACTAACTTTTCCAAAGCTTTCTATTCCATTTTCCACTCCTTGCTTTTCACCAAATTTCGATCGTATGGATTTCTTACAAGTATTCTGTCCTGGTTAAGCTTTTACTTAGATGGTAGAGTAAATTGTGTCTTCTTCTATCTTGTCTCCATTTTCTCCCTCATCGGATGTACCCCAAGGATCCATTCGTGTTTTAATTTTTTGTGAATGATCTTCCTTGCTTGTTTACCTGTCCTAGCCTTTTATATGCAGACGATTTAAAATGGTTTTCTATTGTTGGTTCGCTCACTGATCAGTGCAGATTTCACTTAAACCTTGACACATTGTCTCAGTGGTGCGTTCGTAACAAGTTGTCATTAAATGTGAAGAAAAACTACTTTTTATGCTATTCACTAAAAGTTTTTCCCGTGACACTCGTTCATTATCTGGATGGTCAAACCTTAGCCGTGATTACCTATTACAAGAACCTAGGTGTTGACCTTAATTTTCATTATGTCGCGCTTCCTTCCGCAACAATCCATATTGGATCAGGGCCTTGAAGTGTGTTAGAGCACTTCATTCAATACATTACACTGTAGGAGACAATGTGGTCAGAATTGGGCTTACCCGAAATTATTACTCTGATTTGACTCAGGTATTCATTTACACCTGAGTCGACTGGTATCTGACAACCAGTCATGATAAGAAATCCGCCTGCCACCAATGAGATTTGAACCGCGACCTTCTGCTACAATAACCCAGCGCTCAAACCACTTGAGCCATCCGGAGCCATCCCTACTCGACCTGCCTTGAATGTCTGACTTTTCTTTACCTGACCTTTCTGCAATCCCATAGATCTTTAACTGACGCATGTGTCCTTTTCACACTTTGTAATGGCTTGATGGACAGTTTTGTAGCCTCCGAAAATTATTAGCACAGAATATTCGTAGGTTTAATATTTTCGATGTTCCTTTCGTGCTGAGTTTTAAGAAATTTTAGGGAAACTTAACAGGTGGTGAAACGTGGTGAAATGAAACGTGTGAGAAGTATATTAGGAAAGGTAAAGAGTGTTAAAAATGGAAGAAAAGGGGAGAATATTGCATATTTTGGGTTTTTTCTCAAAAAGGGTGAAGGAAGGACTTTACCTGTCGTACAGACAAGTTGTTCTCGAAATTTGGGCACTCTTTCACACTTTATTTTGATAAAATCTCAGGGTTCGAGCGTCGGCAATTTCTTTAATTTTACCACAGTCGGTAAACAAACAAGTATACGTTGACACGGTTATATAAGATTGTTCTATTTATAAGGACCTCCTCACTTATAGGCATTAAAAAAGATTCCTATCAATCAGTGTGTGATTTTTATTGCACTTTCAACCTTAAAACCACCCATCGCAATCTCTTCTCGTTATCTTTTAATTAAGCTATTCCAGCTATCTACCATGTTACCCCACAAAGTTCGCTAGGAGACCATAATAAAGTGCTTAATCTCAGCAATATACGACATGATAAATACAGCTTTCCACACACATAACCACAAATAGCTGAAACTTTAGTGGCACTTCATATATCCGTTTCCTGTAAAAATTAGAGAACTTTCTTTACATGCAGCGGAGTGAGAGGAAGGTTTCCGTCCACAACCGTCTATTCGCCGAAAACAATCCCCAGCTATTCGTAAATGTTCAGCAGTAATTCATGTAGCAAAGAGTTGGGAGACATTTTGCCACAGAGGAATATAAAAAAATGCATTATTTTTAGCAATTGTACTGAGCTCTGTAAGGATCTGTCGTATTCCTCATATTGTAAATTGAGATGGAATGCGAGGTTCAAGCTCGTCGAAAAGGCTAACATGCCCGAGAAGGTACAGTGTTTTTGGTGTTTACTATGTCTGGGGAGCGTGGAATATTTTCTGAAAATGAGAGTTCTAAGCAGGCGAGCACTTATGAAAAGTTTGTAAAATAAAACTTCCTTACAGCGTAGTGGCAGTTGTGTCGGTTAAGGAAACCGTCTGAATCGTCCGATGGCTGTTGTATGAAACTTTTGCTCTGAAATGCAAACGGCATGGTATTTCCTTGCGTTGCTGCAGCACCGCTTGCACCCTCTACATTTTCAAAACGTGGTTGAAAACTATAAAGTTTTTAAGTTGTCGTAAGTCTTCCCGAAATGTTTTCCTATTTTATGTCTCTGACACGATTTATGACTTTTTAAAAGAGTTGTTGTGAGCACAACACAAGCATCATTATTTATGGGGCGGATTGCCGATATGCCCACGAAGCGGAGTCCTGTGACTATGAAATTTATGCAACTGTTTGTGTCTCTCACCCTTGTACGATCTACGTAAACAGTTTACCTGGTTTTCTTGGTGGGTCTTGAGTTGCCAACTGGTATCCGCTGTCATGGATTATTCAGTTCATATTTCTGTCTTCCTGGACCCATTAGGCCTCTAACTGAAGTTTCTTTTGTGCCACTTTTAAGGACGAGCTAATTACTGTGGACAGTTGATTAATGATACTTAATTATTTGGTCATTCATTATTTCGATTACACCATGAAACTGGTGGCAACTCTCAGGTCCACTCACAAATGGAAATGGCCGAGAATGCAGAACGCCACCACTAGAGCACTTGCCGCTCTATTTTCAGTTGCACATTACATGAACTTATGGGAGCTTGCCACAGCAATGCACACTTAATATCGCAAGCTGCAATAAACTTTTCCAGATACAAGTATCCTCCTGAATTCCTCCCATCATCTTTCGCGGAAGAGAACAGTGGATAATTGAAACTGAAATCCAAAACACGTATTTGGCTTCATTTCAGTGTTTCGGCGGACGTAAGTGGCATTCGAGGAGTCGAGAAGCACAAAAGGCAGCTAAAATAGTAACGATTGCGATGGCGGTGTTGTGGCGTCCTTTAGTTTGCTCGGTCTCCTGCTGTCAATAAATCTTTTTTTATTGTTGTCGTTTCACTGCACGTCACCGCAAAATGGAGCCATCCTTGAGTCAACGGTTGTTCATTCTGAATTTCTACGTCTTTCCATTCCCGTCCGCCTAAGTTGCTGACGGTAGAGGTAGATTTGAGCCTTGGCGGCAGTATTTATGGGTCCAGTACCAGTGTCGAAATTTCAGTAGTGTCTTCATCGCTAACCCAACTTACTTCATGATCCCAAACGACTTTATTCAGCCCCACTTTATGCTACTACTCCCTCGCAGATATTATGATTCTCTATTCGAGTACACGGCATTTGTCACAGGAGCTGACAAAAAATGTGTGTGACGGGAATGTTAAGCCTTTTCGACTTGATTTAGTTTTATTGTTGGCGCTGAAAAGCCACGCACAGCAATTCATGTCAGCGTATATGTTTGTGAACAGTAGAAGGGAATGAAGAAAGGACATGCCCTATTTTCTGGGAAGGCAGGCGTCATATCTCCCTAGTAGCACAGAATTCGTCCACATTAACAGTACTTAAAGAAAAGTTACACCTTATTGTGTTGGAACACTTCACTTCCTTTCTTTGTTTATTGCAGGTGAGTGGTGACTTCAAAGCTTTGTCCTATAATCGTGGACACAAGTGGCCATAAGTTTCGCATATTGCGTAATGCTATTCGCTTCCAGCGGAAACATAGAAATTAGAGACTGTTTCCGACACGAAAATACTTCTTTGTATGTGAAGTTACCGCCTTAGCAACCACTTTTAGCTATAACAGTGTATGTTGAGCATTCACTTCTGTGCTCCTAAAAACGGTTGTCCTTTCTTATTTTGCCCAACTGTTCGTTCAAATTCACTAAGCCTCTCTCAGGAACGTTTCGGCTGGTGCAAACTACACATCTCCTAGGCAGAGCCCCAGCATTTATTATCGCCGCCCATTCTTCTGCAGCGGAACTCTCCTAAAAGCGTGGAAGTAGTGTCATACACAACCTTTTTTAGTGCGAAATGACTGCTCCAAGGCCTTTTATGTGATTGTAAGAGATTTTTTATGACAACGACAATATAATTCTAGAATTTTGTGAATGCGAAATGTATGAACAATTTCCATTATTCTGCCTTTTACGACTGTTTTGGCTGCTATCAATGGCAACGATGAAAGAATAATAACAAACGCTCAACGCATAATATTATTGTTGATATCGAAAATTGAGTTACAATAACAAAAGCCGACAATAAAAATTAAATAGCTTAGAAGAGAAATATAGTGAATTGGCGTAATATGATGAAGAATGGGGTTATGTACTGCTAGAAGGATTTTCGACTCAATTTCCGGTATTAACTTTTTCCATATAGAGAGCGCTGGGACATAAAAATTAAAGTTCATATATCATTTCCTAGAAAGTTTCCCATCTCGGAGTATTGCGGACTATTTTCCAACGGGTATGTAGGTATGACCTTTCGACATGTCGCTCATGTTGACAGCAAGGGTTATTCAAATTATTATCAACCTGGACAATGTTTTCGTTCAATATTTGGTTAGGCTGCAAGAGACATATTTTTCCGTAATTCAATAGAATGATTGAAGCCCAGGGCAGAGGCAACTCATTAGACACTGTCTCACCTCTGCCCTGGGAGCAGTTTCGCTTGGATGTAATGCATACTCATCTCGTGTTTGCTATTACACATAAGGGAGCAACTACCAACTGTAGCCACTTTCGATCATGCTGCTTACCTCTGACCTGAACGAAACTTTCTGTAATTCTTTTGAACATTTGAGTATTTATTTAGCTCAAAAAAAGGGGTTCATGAACCACAAACGTGGAAGAAATTTTTTCCCAATTTGTCGGGTCCGACATAAATTGGATGAGGACTTAGGACTCCCTCAACCCTTAATTTAGTGCTACTGAAGAAATATTTTCTTCACAAATATACGGGACCAAAGCGGTATTTGTGGTCTACGAACGGCCTCCCAAGCTTTAGGCAATTAACCTTTAATTGGTCAAGGAAGGAGGGAACCGAAATTGCCTGCGTGAATTACATTGCTGCTTAACAAATCTTTTAAAAAAAGTAATGCTTTAATGTTCTTTCGTGCAATGAAAAAAACACTTTGGCTCAAAAACAAATTAATTTATCCACTTGCGACAAACTGATTAAGTGCTAGTAACTTAGAACTGGTGGTCAAAAGGCAATGTAGGCCCCAGGGTGAAACGTGGATTGGTACCCACGATGGAGCATAAAACCAGGAAAACCTCTGCTGAACCAACACCACCAGCGCAACTATCAAATTCTATCTCCACCTCCACGTGGTGACCGTCACAAGCTCTTTTTTAACGAAAAGCTGCTGACGGAGAAGGATGAAGCCGAGTCTCCTGCGTCTAAAAACCAACCAAATTGTTCCAACTCCAACTCCACGTTGGGAGTTGGGTAGGGCTGACCATATACTTGGGGATTTTAACAGTCAAGTAGGGAAGGAGCCCGTATTCAGGCGGTACGTTGGCTCCCATAGCTTACACCAAAATGTAAATGATAAGGCACTGCGGATTATTCAATTAGCAATGTCACACGAAATGGTTGTTGGAAGTAGCTGGTTTGTGTGGAAAGCGGTTCACAAACATACGTGGGCCTCTCCAGACGGGACCACTTTCAACCAAACTGACCATGTGTTGATGGAACGCCGTCACCTCTCAGCCTTGATGAATGCCAGAACATATAGGGGGGCCAATATAGACTCGGATCACTATCTCGTTGGCATGGTGCTCCGAGCTCGAATAACAACATCACCCAGAATCCCCTCTGACAATCAGGTGAGAGTTAACACTGAAGCCATCCACAACACAGTCAACAGAGCTCCTGGGGATGAAGCATTAACAAATGGTCTTCACAATCACCTGAAGAACGTTATCATAAATACGGCTACAAACATACTTGGCCCCAGGCGCAAAAAGCAACGGAACGGAAGAATGCTGCATTCGCAAAGAACGCGAGCACACGCGGAGACTTATCACAAACGCCGGCGAGCAGAGAAGCGACTTCACAGACGGAAAAAGAAAGCCTGGAAGAATGAACAGGTCTGTGAACTCGAAAAGTACAGGAAGCACCCGCACCAGGTGCGGAAGTTTTACTAACAAGTCACCAAGATGATGCCTTACACACGTCGATGCTCATCCTGCCGAGACAGAGAGGGAAATCTGATTTCCGACAGAATGGGCATATTGGAGCGATGGGTTGAGTGCTTCGATGAACTACTAAACAACCAGAACATCGGCAAGTTGATATGAAGATGACGGACAAATACTGCAACCACCACAGTATGCATGAGCGTTCACGGTTTCCACCTGTGGTAAGGGTCGCCCTAAGTAGACCTTTGGAGCATTCGCCTACTGCATCACGACCGGCAAACCGATGTGATACAGCGTCTATCGGCGCTACCAATATGGAACTTCTCCTCAGCCACTTGGTTCTGGTTCGGCCGACAGAGTTGCCGCCTTGTCTTCCTTGCCGCTACCTCTGAGTACCAGACAGACAGACAGTATTGCAACAAGCTAGATAGACTCGCGAGACGCCGAAAGAAAACACCAGTCTGGAAAGGTATCTAGCACGTAATGCATATGCAATGCATGCATATGTCAAAGTATCCACTTTTGCGTGCTGCTGACATTTAAAGTCATAGAATTTGCACTGAAGCGACAACTTTGACCTACTATAACTTTATTAGTAATGACGCGAGTTCCACGAATGCGATTGTAAAATTTAATGATTCTAAGATGAGCTTAAAGGGTATTTTGCAGTCAATTGCCAAAAATTATAGTAACATACTATTATTATTTGAACAGATATCGGTATGGAGCCTAGGCACCATATAGTCGCAGCTTAGTGATTCTTTCAAATTTTTGGGTTGGATAGGTTCTGAGAATGGGTCCGTGAAAGAAATGAATATTTTCAGCCTCTTACTCCCCCATTGTGAATTAAATGTCAAAACGGAGACCAGTTTCGAAAAGTGTTAACTGAGACCATTTCATTTGATATCCTACATGGCTATTTGATGAAAAAATTCTATACCCCCCTTTTGCATGTATGTTGACTCCCCATTAAATTCAACGTAGAACAATGCCATAATCTGTGTGCGCGTGTGTTCACGGTCCCCACGTATCAATCAGTATCACCGTTTCTGAGAAAAATGTGTGTGACAGACAAACAGGAAACTGCTATTGCTGGAAGCCTTTGCTAATATCGTAAATACCTATAGCTTCCGTAAAGATAGGACAACTTCATGATAGATATTATCTGTGTACACAGTGCGTTGATGAGGGATATTACCTGGCGATTTAGTGAACCATTGTCAGGTTTTATCGTATTCGCGCTTATCTTCTTGACTTTGTCATGAATTTCGTTTTCATTTCATTAACTCTAAGGCAGACTTCTTGCACTATATCATTCAGTTGTAGGAATACTTCCTTGGCGTCTGACGTTGAACGTACCATGATGTTTATGTCGTCAGTGAAAACTGAAACTTTCTATCTTTTACCAAATGTATGCATGGGGATCCGAAAAACCGAAGGTATTAAAAGAGAAGGATTCGGTCTTTCCAAAAGGTCCGTTTGCACAGCCAATAGGCTGTGAGAGCTCGTTTCACTTTTACCTCAACATGATAGTTCCAAAGAGGGTTCTTATCTAGAATAATTCCCAGATGTTTCACGTCTATAGAGAGCTGAAGGGTATCTTAATATTGAAAGGCCAACATTATCCAGTTTCCTCTTTTTGTAGCTAATACCATTGTGGATTTATTAAAAGCTCATGCCTGAGTTACTGTCAATTAAATCATCGGCGGGTTGTATATTTCTACACAGTTTTCGAAGATCTCGACAAGTAACTAACATAGCAACGCTATCTGCATAAGTTTGGGCGTGTATTGACAGATTTTGTAGATCATATAGTAGTGAGTTGATCGACATCCTCCACTTCCTTACAGGCAGCCTTCTCGTAGCTTCTGTTGCTAGGTAGTGAACATTACCGACTTCGGCACGCCGCAATCCTGGCCATAGCATAGCATAGATCCTCTTAATTAAAGTTTCATCGACCCCATGCTCTCTGGCGGCATCACGAAATTTTTGGATGGCGCACAGTCAAAGGCGGTGCGAACTTAGCGCCTTCTCGTGAATGTCATGCTCGGTCAGTCTCTGCGAACATTTCAGCCAGAATTATGTTGACATGATCTGTCTGAAATCCTTTGTATTTCAATAGTCATCTTTCCTAGGCTTTGGTATGAACACTACAATAACCTTCTACTAACAGGTGAGCATGTGGCCCATAGCGAGACAAGCTGGAAAAATGTTCCTTAGAAGTCTCTCTATGAACTCTGTACCTTCCTTTAGCGTTTCTGAATGGATGCTTGCCACACCAGGTGCATTGAAATACTCAAAAAACAGTATAACAGCTCTCACTTTTTCTCTCTCCCTTCTGTCACCTGTATCTCTGAAGTTTATGAAAGTACCATTCGGTTTTCCGGTTTTAAAAACTATGCGCAGCTTGGAAGTCTCTTTCTCTTTCCAGTTCCTCACAGAACGTTCTAAAGGAGTCTCGCTCTGAACGTTTTTCGAGTCTGTTATACTAAGGCAGTAAATTTTTGAAGTTTAACCCGTGCGATTTACAGTTCTCAATTGACCTTCAGCAAAAGAATCGTCAATCGCCTAGTGAGTTTATTGCCACAAAATTCTTGAACTCTGCTGCCCAATCTTTTTTCTTAGGATGCCGTCTTTGTATTAGACTCTGTTCGCTTGGAATAGTCAGACTAAATTCTAGGTTACGGGGATCGGAAGATAAGCCATTATTTAGCAACTTTGATATGATTTCACTTCTCCTTGACCTCACGTACGTGGAAGCGCACCTCACTTCAGCAGTCATCAGGCCAGCTAAAGTCTTGAAGTCAAATGGTTTCAACATAATTTTGAGTATTCGCATCAAATCCTGTTAAGAGTTCAATACCAATTGATTCTGCATACACATCGAGATCGCTTGTTTTTGCGTCGGCGGAGGTCACAATGGATCATGCGGTAAGAATGCAAAGGCAACTACCATGTTTCTCCACTTGTCGTTAACCTGGTGTTTTAAGATGGCGGCAAATAGGTACTGGGAACAGAATTTTGTCATCAGGACGCAGCTCTCGGTCTGGAGGACTTTTCTTCGAGGGAGATACTAGCCCCCTTCACTGATCCAATATTGTAGATGTTTTTAAATCGAATATATTTATAAGGGCAGCCCTTGAACTTTGTTAACCTCGCTGCCAGGAGTAGGAAGAGTATTTGGCATGCTGAAAGTTATGTTAATTGTTAACATAAGTGTAGTTTAATGTGAAAACCGCCACTAACTGAAGAATCGAATGTGTCTGATATGGGTTTCACCGAGGTAATCAGCTTATCCCCAGTCCCCACCGAATGTTCCTTTTCCTTGCGATCAGTTTTTCTAGATATTGATATACTCTGTGGGGCAGCAACGGCTATGTCTTCATTCCCAAGAAGCTTTGCCATCGTCATCAGTGTTACTCGAAAACTTTAGAACTTTATTACCATTTGTCTGCGAAAGAATACTTACGTCGACATATAACGTAAGAAATGGCGGAAATAGTGAGTGCTGGTCGAATATAAAAGACAATGAACGGCTTCTCACGGTAATGGAGACGAACGATCGATATACTCGTAGGGTTGCACCATCGTGGAAAAATGGCGTGAGCGGCGTCTTCGATATTATGGACATGGAATGAGAATTCACTTGCCAAGATTGATCAAACAAACCAAAGTCGATGGGAAAAGACCAAAAGGCTGGTGAAGCAGCAATGGCTTGATGTGTTGGATGGTGGCTGAAGGAGAGGAAGTGAATCGAGCAATATCTTCACTGCATCATAAATACTTCACTGATGCTGTGTTGCTTGTGTTGAAGCAGGTTCTGGGATAAGTTACTTGGGAACATTATGAGCAGCACCTCAATAACTTCCTCTGGCAGAGACACCTAATTCTATTTACTAGTTGCTAGCTGGATGGTTTTAGTTTCTGGGATGCGCGGAATAGCCAAGTGTTCGTGTCCTTTCCGCGATACAAATTTTATCTGACAGTTTTCATTCCCGCCCATTGTTGCTCCAATTGTTTTCTGGATAACCGCTTGTATTCCAATTGCATTAACTGACTGTACCTGGATAGTAGGGAATATTATTATATTATTCCCTACCGCAGCACGCGAAGGACAAACATGGCAAGAAGTTTTGCTTTCCTTTTTTTCCTTATGAGAATACTTTTCAAGTATTCCGGTTGCGACTTTTGTTGGAACGAATAACTTTGCGTTTTGTATTGTTCGAGTGGAAAATAGACTACAAAGGAAGTTCACGTTTTCCCATTTCCCTGTTTATTGGAACAACAAATACATAATAACTATGCAGCGCTATCCTTAGGAGATTGTATCAGGTTGTCCACAAAGTTTTCGCACAAATATTAATGTGACAATTAAAAAGCAATTAGCAGACAAACCAAAACAGCAGGTACAACATGTGATATCCCAATGGAAAGGTCAGAGTCCTAACTATAAAATGCATGGTAAATTATCCTTGAAGGATCAGTGTTGTGAAGGATATTCAAGGATAAACATGGAATTCGACAAAGTACATTTTCGTCATTGCATTTTGTACGAGTTTCAAATGGGGACGAAGGTGCCGAAGGCGATTGAAAATTTGTCGAAGGTATTCGGTGAAGGAAAGGTAAAGCGCAGGACAGTTTACGATTGGTTCGAAAAATTCTACAGCGGAGACCTGACACTTGAAGATGAACCTCGCTCAGGAAGACCCTATACGATTGACGACGATATCCTGCGCAACAAACTGGAAGCGAATCCTTTTCTTTCGACACGTGTGCTTGCAGAGGATCTCGGTGTATCAAAATCAGGAGTAGCAGTAGCCATTACGCGTCTTGGATATGTTTTGAAGAGCACAAAGTGGGTACCGCACGAACTGACTGAGCGAAATCTGGCCGATAGAGTGAGAATTTGCTCCGCTAACCTTTTACGGAACGAAAACGACCCTTTTTTGAATCGATTGGTAACTGGCGATGAGAAATGGATTGTGTACGAAAACGTAGCGAAGAAACGAGCCTACACTCATCGAGATCAACCGGGTCCATCGGTAGCAAAGCCGTCTATTCATCAGCAGAAGCGAATGCTCAGTATATGGTGGGACGTTCGTGGCCCCATACACTACGAGCTTTTGGGACCAAACGAGACCATTACCGCCGATAAGTACTGCGAGCAGCTCGACAGATTAAACACCCAGCTACGTTCGAAACGACTAGCATTGGTCAACAGGCGAAATATTGTCTTTTATCATGATAACGCCCGGCCGCATACATCTTTAACTACTCAGCGAAAATTGAGTGAGCTTGGCTGGGAAGTTTTGAGTCATCCTGCGTATAGTCCCGACCTTGCTCCTTCTGATTACCATTTGTTCAGGTCCCTCCAACATTTTCTGGATGGTAAAAAAATGACTTCTAAAGCTGACCTCCAAAGTGCACTTCGCACGTACTTTGAGGGGAAGGGGGAAGAGTTTTATAGAGGGGGGATTTTGAAGTTGCCCGATAGATGGAGGGAAGTCGTATCTAATGGAGGCAATTATATATTAGATTAAATAATTAAAGGTTTTTATAAACTTATCTGCTTAATTCTGTCTTTGATTTGTGCGAAAACTTTGTGGACAACCTGATAATTACTACCTATCCCCCACAAAGATGAACACATATTCCGCTTCCCAAGCAAATATTCTTCTTGCACAATAATTTCACCTCTTATAATAAATTACATAATTTATTTAACTCGTTGTCATTTGCTCTCCAGGTTGAACTATACACAACTAAATTACATTCAAAGTGAGCACAGAGATAACCTCTCCTAGGACAGCTCTAATTCGAGGGTATCATTCGCCTTAAACCATTTACTATCCTTTTGTTATCCTCGATTTTCCCTATCTCTCGCACTTGTGATTTATAAAAATGTTTGGGCGAGAAAACTTTCCTAAGATAAAAATAACAGGGAACAATGGAGAGATGAAAATGGCCATCAGACAAGAAATAAGGAAGAGTGGAAACGATAGACAGCATGGGAAAGGGAGCACACAAACGGACGAGACGCTACTTGTCCGACGAAATTGTGGAGGAGGAAGTCCATTGAGCTTAAGAAAAGAAAGAACTACATCCTTTCATTATCCTAATTAATCCGTTTATTGTTCTGCTAATGGGTTCACCGAAACAATAGCGAGACGGCATCCTTTTGATAATGCTGTTTTAGATAATAGAAAAAAGTTTCGTTTTTGTGACACATGAATAAAACGGTCACGGGTTACGGCCCTTAATTATTACGCGTGTTAAGTGCTGGTCGGTAATTGTATCCCTTTGACTACTGTCACAGACTGAACATGAGTTTTGAGAGTCGTCTAGGAGCTTAGCGCGAAAGAAATACGGGAATTTATGACGGAGGGAGTTATAAGCCTTTTTGCGGGGACAATAGTGAAGGTCGTGTCGACATGTTTGCATGACGACAAGCTAAACGAGGTCACTCTGGTTCTACTTTGTTGCGATATCCTGCCTGGCGGAGCTACATTTACGAAACAATTGGGGAATATTTTCTGGCAACTTGGTGAGTGGAATATAGGCATAAGCAATTGTTTTTAGGAACAATCCATGTTAAAGGTTTGATGGGATGTTGTTTGCAAGCAATTAAATGTACGTTGTTGGGGGCTTTCAGTGTTTGCTCTAAAGTCAAAAGGAACATCTGATAACGACATTTTGGAGCGTCAATGAAATTTCAGCACGGGGGAATATTATGCAACTTGAGGCAGTACAAAGCTAGTTTTGATAAATATTTCCAAGGACAGATTGTGCCGCTTTGTGATTTTGGGGTTACTTATTACGTATCTGGCTGATCTAGTGGGCTTTATGAAATATATGAAAGCATCGCTAGTAGTATAAGGGAGCACTTGTTTGCGAAATATTTATGATATCAACCGACAGAATTTGAGATACAGTATTTTGGCAAGTTTTTACCATATTAAAAGTTATCCTGAATATCTAATAGCTGAAAAACGAAAACTAGTTCATATTTTAATAGGGGCAGAAAAATCAATCAATGGTATTCTATGGGCAAAGTTATCAAAGATCAAGCATTTATTCAGTGATAGGGACAGGCATATGGTTGCCAGTTTGGTGAAACGTATTTAAGCTACGTTGATAACTTCCCCAGAAGCTAGCACTCCTACTCCACTAATCTGCACCATGTGTTTCTGGCACGAAGCAATCGACGGTAATCTTCGGATAGTCGATTCCATTGCAGATGTCGTCCTACCTTTGGGTAAAATAAGATTACTTTATTTAAATTTATTTTAAATTTATCACTAAATTGGTTAAATTAAGTTGAGGGGAGTCCTTGTTTTCCTTGTTTCTCTGCTCGAAATCCAACTGGCACCGGAAAACTATTTTCGCTGTCATGGCCGCCACGATTCACACTTGCATGCACCCGACACGCAAGTTGCTCGTTCCGCCACAACACTCCACCCCCAGCTGAAACCAAAGGGAGGTTTCAGCCCAGAAACAGATGCACGGCTCCCTCAACTCAGCTGCCGCAGGTCAAAACTGACGTGTTGCGCGCCTCTCGCCGTGGTCGCGTTTTCTTGCTGGGGGAAGGGCTTTAGGAGACTCAAGTAGACCCGATTAACCGTGCCTCGACCTTGAGGTCATGATGATGACGGCGTCGCTCGCGGACTTCGAAGGCTTCCGAGGAGCCCTGGGCTTATCAGCCACAGTTTTCCAGTAGTGGCAGCTTCAGCTTTGGCATTGCGTCCTTGAGCAGCCGCAACAGACCGGTAGCCTTGAGCCCCGACGTGATGTCGAGAACGGGGTCGCTAGGTAATCTCAGGTTTTCCCGTATACCAGCTCCGCGGGACTTGCAACAAATTCTCCGCAATTGACTGTTCGGAATCCAGGAAGAACGAGTGGCAGGACCTGCGACCAAGAAGGGTCGTCTTGGGCCATTATCGCGGCCTTCAATGTCCTCTGTCACCTTTCGAGCATCCCATTGGACTGCAGATGGTAAATGGTTGTCCGGTGGCTTTTAAGTTCGAGTAGTTTGCCCAACCCTGAGAAAAACGAGGGCTCAAGCTTAATGCCCTGGTGAGTGATTATGATTGCCAGTACACCAAAGCAGAGAATCCATTCTCAACAGAGGGTCTCTGCACAAGATTGTGCCGTAATGTCTTTCAGAGGTGTCGGCTGAGACCACTGGCTGGTGAGGGCCAGTTTGTTGGACTTTTGTTTTAAAGTAAAAGTGAGTTGCTTATGGTCTCTGAACAATGTGAACAGCGTTCCTTTAATGCCGGAAGTATTTAATTGCGAGGCATGCGGCGAGTAACTTACGATCATAAGTGCTGTAGTTCTGTTGAGCGGTATTGAGCTGTTTGGAGAAGAAGCTCAACGGCAACCAGATTTTATTTACTTTTTGGTGAAGAGCACCACCTGTCTGAGGCATCAACGAATACGACTAGGGGCGCATCTTGCTGAGGGAACATCACAAGTGTAGCATCTACCACCTGCTGTTTGGTGGTCTCAACCTCTGGGAACCACACAATCACACGGGGTTTAGCTTCCGGCCCATACAAGAAGGCGTTAAGGATCGATCGATGGTCGGCGGCCTTGGGCAAGAAATGACGATAGAAGTTTAACATGCCCAAGAACGTTCTTTGAACCTTAACAGTTTTTGCAAGCGGGCAGCTGGAAATCGCTTGTACCTTGGCTGGGTTCAGTTGGATGCCTTTAGCGGTAATCAGGCCAAGGAGTATTACCTGCGGTTGCAAGAATTTTTATTTCTTAACGTTAGGAACTAGCCCAGCCTGAAGGAGACCTTGATAAATGCACTTGAGGTATTCTAAATCCTCGTTCTGAGAGGAAGATGCGACTAGAGCATAATCCAAATAAATGAAACAGAAGTGGAGGTTTCCCAGCACAGAATGAATGAATCTTTGAAAGGTTTGTGCGGCGTTGTACAGTCTTCGAACTCGAGCTTCTGCGGTGGTGATGGACACACCTTGGAGAAAAATGGGGAGCCAGTAGTGCTAGCTCAAGGGGTCGTAGATTATGAGGCGACGAAGTGCTTCACTTCGAGTAGCAGTCGCCAGAACTCCCGGCAAGTTTTTTGGTGCGAAATTGCAAGGTATAGTACATTTCTTTGTTTTTTTACGATGATACCAGCATGCCCCGGTACTTGCCAAAGGTCCCGACGACCCACTATCTGATCGCCCATTTTGGGAAGCGGATCTAGACCTTGATCTAGTCCTCCCCCGCGAATTCAAGGCACCGACTGCCTCCGGAAACTCAGAGATCGTGGCTGTTAATGCTGCCACCATCTGCTGCAACTAGTCCATCTGGCCTAAGTTATTTCGGAAAACCTCTCCAACTATGGATCGCACGTAGGCTTCGTGAATTTTGTCCGCGATGACGGCTAACGTATCCAGAAACCCCGAATTCGCACATACCAGGATGGTCTCCGTAAGCGTTTGCAGCCACAAAGATTGTAGCAGCTCGGTGCCGACTTTGACACTACCTAACTGCTTTACTTCACGCGGCAGTCGATTTGGCCCACCGTCACTTAGCGTTAGCTCTGTCAGTAAACTGTTAAGTTTAGCTATCTGACGCACTGACAGGCGTTTCATGAGCTGCTCTATTAATTACCAATAAGAGCAGTCGTCGAGGACGTCGGAGACAACCTCGACTGCTTTCTCGTGCAGCCCAAATAGCGTGCAATTAAAACGAACGGCGTCCTCTGTGACGCCGACCAAAACGGATTGAGCCTCGAGTTGGAGAGACTATGCTGCCGGGGTCCTTCGCCAAAATGACTGGACCCTTACGGCCACGGGGCTTGCTTCTATTCCGAAGGACATCGTTTAGCGGAACCGAACAAGCCAAGAGAAAGAATGCGCAAGTGTGGTGCGATGGAGAAGAAAAACGGTTCTATAATACGAGTTTTAGTTTAAAAGAAAATTAAAATACGATACTTACAAACTTGGAATAACAATGAAATTTTGATTGTAACTTTTGCTTATCCTCAAGTTCGTCAACGGTGGCCCTATTAAACATCCAATTGGCACTAGTGATTGTTGAGAAGGAGATTGGGGCTGTTGTAAATGCTGCACTTGAGGTGGTTGCGGGGCAATTGTGTTTGCGAAGATTGTGATTTTATTGATGGCTATAATAATGTACTTGTGCAATTGGGTGGAATCTTACCAGCTGTTGGCGTTGGCTTAACCAAATTCGACTTTGATTGCGATGCAGCTTGTTGATTGGATATAATGGTGAGAACTGCACATTTCTTAAATAATTCAATTATTTGCCGGCAAATTTTCATCGGAAAATTCCTATCACAAAATTCATCGGCATACTTAAACTCGTAGAAAATTGATTTTCATCCACTCTTCTTTCTGGTATTTGGCCTTTTGGATGACGAACTTTAGAAACCTAGAAAATACGATGTAGCAGACGCGGAAATTCACTGGAACTTTGTTCCTTCACGGCAGGAGCGGTCGATATGAGAATTCCGTTTTTCATCGGCTTGTTTCCAATTTTGATGATTCTTGCTTTGTTGCTACAAAAACTTCTGAACAAGACTTTACTGCGTACTTGCGATGACACGGGGTCACTAATTATGAGATAAATAAGATTATTTTATTTTTATTTATTTAAGAAATTAATTAGATTTTAAATTTCAATGTTTAATTAAATTGGTTGAATTAAATTTAGAGGAGCCCCTCTTCTCCTCGTTTCTCTGCTCAAACTCCAACTAACACGGGAAAGCAATTTTCGCTGTCAAAAATTGTTTTTCGATATCATGGCCTCCACGATTCACGCTTGCGTGCGTCCGACCCGCAAGTTGGTTGCTCCGCCTCACCTTTACCTGTTTACTGTGCTTTCTGCTTACTCATCGGCATATCTACGGGTATGTGACCGTTCGGCACGAGGCAGACTAGAATTGGCGAAGGGCTGGAGCAGTCTTAATTTGATCGTGGTGTTGAAACAACTACACTTCTAGATTTTGTATAAATCAGGCCAGCAACGTCAAGTCCAGTGCAACGGTCTTCAAAAACCACACTTTCGAGGTTTATAAATTGACCAACACTTTCAAAACTCCGCCGGTAATGAAACGTGAAAAACGCCGGCAATAACAAGAAGATATAATGTCACTGAAAGGATGTAATGCTGTTGAATTCTGATTTGGATTTCAAATTCCTCTGAGATTTTACCACGGTGCATCATATGTTGCTTCGATAATATGATAACTATTGGTTTCTCTGGAATGCCCTTCCTGCGTAGAGCACTCCAGATAAACTACCTATTAGGGGCAGATGTTAACGATGATGACTTACGAGTCACTAATACCTCACGACAGAAACTTCAAAGACGCCGATAAAAACAATAATATCACAAAATTATTCTTTAGATATCAAAGAATATTTCTCTTGGATTCCCATTAATTTTAATGATACCGAATAACCATTCGGGTTGACCATGTTCAAATACGAAGGCAGATTTATCTCAGGAAAAAATCCAAGAAAAGTTACCAAATTGACCATGCAGACCTGCTGAAGTGTTTCGCTCACACGCGCTTGCACCTCTTTTCATTAGCGAAGCATCGGGGTAGGGGGCTTCCCTTTTTCTTTCTCTCTGAGACTTGGTGAGTGGGTCGGCCTCCTATAATGGACAACAGGGTGTGGGAACGGTTAATCGTGGGGCGGTTCGACGTTTAAGCGCCACGATGATCAGGAGCATTGCTTCGCCTTCTACAGCTGTTTTGCCACAAAACGGACTGAAGATATGAACCTGTTCATCATTCCCTCCTATTACGAATTTACGCCGAGCGCGGGTACTATATCTTATCGGGGGGTACTATATCTTATCAGAGATTCGTAACCGAAACAAAAGAATATTGAGGTGGACTTTCGGGATTACCCGTAATGCATGCTGAGCATGCTGGGTGGATCACCGCTGAAGGCACCCGCCATGCAACTATGCCGACCATGCATTTTGCGGATGTTACCGAAGAGGAGGTTCGATGAGCCATAAACACTTCGAAAAACAGGAGGGGCCCAGGTCTGGCTCGGGTGCAGAACTTCTGGTACAAAAAGCTCCACATACATGGTGGGTTGTTAAACAGCATAAAGCAGGTCATGAATCGGTCGGAGGAATTTTCACCCTTCCTGACGGCGGGGATTACCTACCTTATACTAAGAAGGACACGGTGGAGGACATCGCAGACACATTATTAGTGGAAGGGTTAATGCAACCCTCGAGACCAACAACATTCTGTCCAAGGAGCAGAAGGGCTGCCGAGTTGGGTCAAGGGGTTGCGAACAGCAACTCATTATCGACTCGCCAGTTGTAGGACAAGCAACTAGAGGCCCAAGAAACCTCTTTAGTTGCTATATCGATTATCATCATCATCAACGGCGCAACGACCGGTATCCTGTCTAGGCCTGCTTTAATAAGGAACTCAAGACATCCCAGTTTTGCGCCGAGGTCCACCAATTCGATATCCCTAAAAGCTGTCTGGCGTCCTGACCTACGCCATCGCTCCATCTCAGGCAGGGTCTGCCTCGTCTTCTTTTTCTACCATAGATATTGCCCTTACAGACTTTCCGGGCTGGATCATCCTTATCAATACGGATTAAGTGACCCACGCACCGTAATCTATTCAGCCGGATTGACTTTTGATAGCGTCGCGCATACCCAGTTAATCGATGTCCTACATCTGTATCGCATTGATCCGAAACTAATAAACTTTTTCGCGACAGTCATGGAAGGCTGGCATACCACCTTATCAGTGCGTACATCTGACAATGCTAATACCTCAAAGCCCATCCGTATACGGAGGGGCATCTTCCAGGGGGATTCGTTGACTCCCGTTTGGTTTTACATGGCACTGGAGTATGGCCTAGGTACTATGTGCGAACTGACACATTGGATGTACTTAGATGACATTAAGTTGTATGCTGGTACTGACGACCATATTGGAAGTCTGTTACGAATAATAGACATGTACGGCCGTGATATTCGGATGGAGTTTGAATTAGACAAGTGTCGAATCCAAGTCATCCACAAAGGTTATCACGAGCCACATGCCGGACATAGCATTGGTAACAGACTTCTACAAGTGCGACGTGTCAAACTGATGTTGAAATTGCATCTCTCGGGGAAGAATAAGATAAGCGCATTGAATATATTCGCTATCTCTTCACTGGCTTATGCATTCGGAATATTTCCGTGGACGAAAACCGACATGCAAAACGTCCAGCGGCGGGTCCGGACTACTATGTCCAAATTCCGAATACACCATGTAAAACTCGGCCGTGACTTCCTCCTCTGAGTGGGGTGAAGTCGGACCAACAGCGGATCGATGAATAGAAATCGAAGGCAATGTACGTTAAACACGTGAATTGTATTTGGCAGCCATTTGTCGATTTTCATTGGTCGTACAGATTGTTGTATTCTGGGGAGTTCTTTGCTGAGACAAAGCGGTGAATGTGTTCCATTCAAGATGGCGTGGTCACCACCCGAGCTCATAAAATGCTCATCATGAAAGAACGGGTGGAGAACGACCAGTGCAGAATGTGTGGTTCGGCGTTGAAGACGTTGGATCATCTCATTTCTGACTGCACCGGTGTAATATATCACCAGGCATAATGCTGTATTTAAGGTGATCCATCAAAATCTTCCATACAAGCATGGGCTGATCACGGAATATGTCCGGTTTACCGATATGAGTTGATAGTTGTGCTTAAAGGACGTATTGGGACCGGCAAGTTCTAACTGATCGCCATACTCCATATAACAAGCCTGGCGTACTGTTAATTGACAAGACGGGTCGCTTCGCGTTTATTATTGATGTTGCTATCCCCCATAATAGCAACATCGAGCGGAAATACATGGAGATGAAGGTGAATTATGGGCGGGGGTTGTAGTTCCCATAATATTATCAGCTACAGGTATTATACCAAAATCCCTCACAGCTTTCCTCGATGTCCTGGGACTCTCACACAGTCTACTTCAAACCATGCAGAAGTACACCATTTTTCACACGTGCTCGATGCTGTAGGGAGTTATCGACGGATTCTCCCATTGACCTACCTCCGGCCACTACCATCAGCACCCTTTTAGTTTTTCAGTATCGTATTGTTTTTAAAATCATTTCTTATTTTTAAGAAATAGTTAACAATAATATATAGATTGGAAAAATGAACAAAAAAAAGCAATCTTTTAAAATAACAAAAATTACTTAAATCTGATGTCCACTGTGGGCTCTCAAAATTTTTGAATAACGCTTTACAGACAGAAAAGAGAAACAGGAAGAAATAAAAATCTAATTTTACAATAAGTTGTCGGGAAATGGTCAAAAACCCGACAGAATTCACTTAGCCTTAGTGGCAAATAAAGTAATATAAAAATAATAATAAATGTTTGATCGCTTCAGAAGATACTTTTAATTTAAATTATTGTTCTTAAAACTATCATAATTAAAAACTATTTACTTTTGGGTTGACATATTTTTTTTCTACAATGCCATCCATAGGGAGAAATAGTAATAACAACAGTTGTAATATTTTCAAAGAAACCAAGAATAATAACATATGCATGTATAAGTTACAGCTGAAGGCAAAAGCAGCACCTGTTCAATATGTACATATTTACAAAGCCCCACCAAGAAACAAATGGCAGAACTGAGTACAGCCGCCGCTAGTCGGTATCCCGCAGCTACTAGTACCAGGAAATCTCTTTTTCATCACGCTTAATATCAATTGCTCTTGCTTTGGAGTATCTCCAGTCGAATTCCGGGGATATTCTTTTCTTTTTGTCCGTGGTGCGCCTATGTATATGATACATAACCGGATCACCGGCGGAATGAAGTATTAGACCATTTCTGTCAATATACACGAACGCGTCGGGAGGAATGAAGCCTGTCGTGAAGTTTTCTCAAAATACCCAGCATTTGGATAGAACGACCAAGGCAAGGGTTCTCGCCATGCAAAACGGATCGCATTATATGATTCCGAATCAATCTGACGATAACTGTGTCGATTCTCGGCACAGCAGCAGCTGCATACATCACTTCATTAGTTACATAATGCTCATAGTTTGACGAAGCATTCCTATTAAGCCACGTGCAAGCACGCAGACATTTCCTTTCAAAGATCCTTATTTTCTCCATTCGGCTAGCACTCAAATTAAACCAGATGAGACACCCGTAGGTGAGCACTGGTCTAACCAAAGTAAAATAGCAAATAATCTTAACCTGCCGGCTAAGATGTGGAGCATAAAAGAGTCTTCGAAAAGACATGAATGCCTTGCGAGCGCTTTCTAGCGCGACTTTAACGTGCTCTCTAAACTGGAGACGCTCTTCGAGACGCACATCCAGGTATCTAACCCACTTCTTATGAGGAATGCGCTCAGAACTATCCTCGTTCGCGACAATGTGGAAATCTCTCCAATTCCTTTTCAGGTTCCTACTGGCCAACGTCAAGAAATTTCGAAACAGAATCGTTTTACACTTTTGCGGATTGATTTTCATCCGCCAGGTGTTCGTGAAGAACTTAATATCATTGAACATCTCCTGTAGTTCAACTTTTACCTTCGTTACTTTCTTGTGTGCCGTGTAAGCTATCAGATCGTCAGCAAAGGCAACCAACGACCTTTTAGGAGATTTATTAAAATCGAAAAAGTTTAATAATTCACCGGCAAATACCGCAAAAAGTGTAGACGCAGTCACTGTCCCTTGTTGTAATCCATTCAGAACATGAAATTCTCTGCTAGTAGTGAGATTTCCGTCCGCAATGACAAAGCACTTGCCATACAGCATACTACACATCATCGCTACGAGGTGGCTGGGAAACTCATTCTTCAGAAGCTTGAAAATCAGTCCATCCAACCAGACGGTATCAAAGACCTTTTCTATGTCTATAAGGCAAGCGCCTACGCACTAACCATTATTAATTCACCAGCAAATATCAGACGTCGAATGTCTAGATCGAAATCCGAATTGCGCATTCGACAATAATTCCTTCCTCTTGATATGCCTGTTCAAGGGTTTCAATACCAAAACCTCAAACACTTTGCTGATGATAGGCAGCAAACTGATTGGGCGGTAGCTCTTAGTAGTGGATGAATCCTTCCCTCTCTTTAAGATCGGGGACATTCGGGCTTTCTTCCATTGATCTGGAAAGAAGGAATTGTTCAATAAATTATTGAACAAAATGCAATAATTACGAATAGCAATGTCTGGTAAATGCCTGAGGACCACGTTGGGAATGCCCTTCATACCGGATGATCTTTTATTGTTTACCATTTTAAATACGGAAGGTAACTGCACACATAAGACAAAGTAATCAAGCAGATTATCACTCGGTATGAGATCAGCCTGCAACGCAGAGCTAAACTGGAGAACTGTGGTGCCGTTCAGGCTATATTTGAGATTGTGGACATCTAGTTCTACAATTTCCGAAAGTTGCGCTGGCTCTAAGTCCGTTCTGGGCCGATGCACCGATTCAAAGTGCTCCCTATAAGTTCGAGTTTCAGGGCATCATCGATCACCATGTAATTTCCTTGCGCATCAGCAGTTACACTATTGGTGTCTATACCTGAGTCAATAAGGTGTTGTATCTCGCTACCATCGCCTTTAATTCTGGGCACAGTTACTCGTGGCTTCTTCCGGAATAACATATTTATCTTTGTAAACTTGGAATCTGAATCGTTTGGTGAAATACCCTTTAATTTCTCCCGCCATTGGGAGTTTACTTCATTTATGTAATGTTGGCGGATAAGATCCCGCGCGATCTTAAGAAGCGATTTGAACTCAACTAATATGGGACGTTGACAGATAGATTTTGTTGACGGGTCTCTCCGCGTATATTATTGATGTTGCTATCTCCCGTAATAGCAACATTGAATGGAAATGCGTGGAGAAGAAGGTGAACTATGAACTTTTGGCTCGGGAAATCAAAGAAATTTGGCATCTCGAGCGGGTGGTTGTAGTTCCCATAATATGGTCAGCTACAGGTATTGTACTTAAATCCCTCACGACTTCCCTTGATGTCCTGGGACTTTCGCAGAGTCTGGTTCAAACCATGCAGAAGTACACCATTCTTCATACGTGCTCGATGTTGCGGGGAGTACTCGCCGGATTCTCCCATTGACTTACCCCCGGCCACTACCACCAGTGCCCCTTTAGTTTTTAAATTGGTAGGATCATCCGAGCCGAGATTGTGAGAACTCAGAAAATAATTAATAAATTAAACTAAGTGATAATTTGGCAATTGAAATCTCTACCCCCAAGAGCTTGACATGTAAGAAGTTTGTTGAAAACTAAGCAAAATTGTAAATTATATAAAGTTTCTATCTACTCCTTAGTAGCAGTCAATCACGCTTGCGCGCCATCGTTCGCGCTACGTTGATATGCGCTTCAGTTCATATTAGGACTTGCCATGTGCTCCTGGGGCGGGCCACTGGTCGACCATAATTGTCTAGTGGACTCTGTGGCGTAGCCAGCAATGGAGTTGCTTGGAGTTGGATTATCCATTGGCTGATCGACGTTCATAGTAACAAATCCTCTTCAGTTTTCAGTATATATATATGCGTATGTACATGATGGAATGGTCCAAGTTTTACTTTGGGATTTTCGAATAGCTTATCTACATTGATGCAGTTCCTTTTATTCTTAGGATGCAAAACCTGGAAAGTCCATTCAAACCAAAATTCAAATTAGTAAAAATACCAAAGAGCACTGCCCCGTTGAGGGCCAATATCATGAATTGCTGCAACGTGAACATAAAACAAGAATGAAAAGTCTGCGATTCAATTTTTCACTTTGGGGAACTTTTCAAATACCTGCCATGGATTTCACTCACCTTTAAATATTTACTTTTAAGCCTTTCATCTCACTTTGAAAGCAAACTCCATCATCCGTGAAAAAAGTCTCTCAGAATGATTCGGATGAATGCCGGAGGAATGGCATCCGAGCAGTACGAGGCACTTGGGTGAAAGAAATGAGATCGAATTTTATAAAGTACTTATCCTAAATGTAAACGAACAGTAAAACTTTGAAAGAAGGAAATTGCTTATGTCCGACGCGAAATTCAAGACATTTCATTGCCTAGGCTGCCTAGGCAGACGAACGTGCCCTCCCGGTGAGTGATTACCGAAGTTTTAAATCCTTCTATGTGTTCATAGTCGTGTGGAATAGAAATATTTCATTCCTGAAGTTAGTTTAAGAAAGTCTAAATCTTTTGTTGATATTGATGTTAGGCTTTGCCAGGCGGCGCCTTGCGTAGGGAGAAGTGCGAAGGAGGCGGGCTTCATGATAGTAGGCAAATTTAATTTTGTTGAAATGTTGTTCTTAGTGAACTTAATTGTAATTTGTACTTTCACAAATACCCTGTGATTATCGCTGGTTTAAAAATCTGCTTGCTCGCACGATTCTGATCAGAGAACAGTCCTTATTCCATAGTTACATAAATCTATTCAATAGTGTACATACGTGGAACATATTCCTTCGCATTTCATATCCCTTCCCAATGGCTTGCTTATTTGCCTAGCAAGCCTATCAATTGCTTTCGAATCGATTACGAAGATAATTTCCTTTCGAGATCCTTGGCAGAATCAAGTTTCATAGCCAGTCACCCAGCAACAGATACCCTAAATTTATCTCGTACTGATAAATGCTCTTGAAGAGATGTTGCTACCGCAACAACAACTCCTCAAAGAGGTTTGAAATATAACTGTTTATATTAGAAATAATCCATATTCTCCTTGGCAAATGTATACACGCAAGATATACGCAGACCGTATATTTCCCAGTAGCTCTTTATTCACTTTGATCTTCTGGGATTATTGAATTTGGTTACAATAGCATTATTATTTGTCCTGTAACTACACAACGCACACTCGATGATGCGTTTTATTGCCTACAGATAAAAAGATAACCCTTGTCAAATAGAATAGATACATTAGTATAGAGGAACGGAGGAAAGCACCATGTTACGAAGTCTAATACATACAACTGAAGGAATATTGCCAACTAAGCCCTGCTAACGAAATTCGGTTCGAGGGTACATCCAGCATGATGAATAAATCACATGGAATCGAGTGTGTAGCGAATATACATGACGGCAGAGATTGTATACTTAGCATCCCACAGATACAAATAATGCCAGGAATAAATCACTTTTCTACGTTTTTAACTGTCATGCGAGGGTCCTCAAAAACCCCACTCGGATGAATCTGTCATAAATAATTTAATATTTTAGGCTGCCTATCACTTAACCATTGGAAGCTCTCGTTCTCAAGCTTTCGGCTCTTTAGTCATATTTATTTAATAACATACGATAAGCTAAATAATTTATTGCCTAAAATTTTCCATGTGTGCAAGGGATGAATATTCAACTGGGAAAATTAAACAGGGAGAAAGTTCGGGGGGCTGCCTTGGCAAAAATACAGCAATATGAATTAGCTTGAAATAGGAAACTGAAACTTTGTTGCCTAATGTTTATTGTTTATTGGAGAAAGTAAATATTTCACTGAGAAAAATTTTGTTTTTTGTTTTAATAATCACCCTAAATCATATGTGATGCTTGGACTTTCATATGTATAGTAGCGGTAAAAATGATAAGTCACATGGGGTTTTTCAAGAAATCTTAAAATAATAAAACCATTCCAAGAAGCTGTGTATGCAACTTAGATAGACGTAATTGCATTCTCCTGGGGTTTCCCCATAATACATTCAGTAATTAAAGAAAGCCGGATTTCAGATAGGTAAAAAAGATATATTTAGGCGTTTTAGAATGGAACTCAAGTAATAAAAACCAGTTGTTTTATAATATTTTAATATTTTATTGAGCCCCCTTCTTTTTATAATTTCTATCATTCTTTTAGGTAAACTATTAAATAATTTTCTTATATATTATATTTCCTCGAAATTTGGCCCCATGCAGAAATAATAGCGATTTTAATTCCTTTACGTCTTGAAATTGCTTTGATTCAGCATAAACGATTCGGGTCAGCTGCCCCCAATAATTCTCGATTATATAATATTTAAGTCAGGAGACCTCGCTGGAAAATCGAGGAGATCAGTGTGTTGCTGCTGAAAATGCTGCTTAACGACCTTTGCACTATGAATCGCACCATTATCTTGCTGGAAAATTAACGGCTGATCCGCGAATGCTCCCAAATTGTCACTAAATCCCGCACGTAGCATTTGAACATACCGGAAGCTGTCTATTTTCCCACTGAAAAACCGAATACTTCATCGTCCATTGTATCCAATACCAGGCCAAACCATTACACTTGCTTAACACTCTTTCTTCCTTCCTTAAATCATGGAAATAATAGCTGAAACCATCGGGTCCGTTGAGGTTAAATTGTTTCTCGTCTGTCAAAATTACAAGGCGCCATTTTTTCTTCCACCGCAAGTGATTTTCTGCAAAAGAAGATAGCTTCTGCAGTCTTCCTACTATGTGGAAATAACATGGATGGTGCTCCAAATATCTCACTTCAGTGTAAAGAACTGTATGTTTGTATATATAATATATGTATGTATAGATTTTGCAGGTCTGATTCAGAATTTTCCAAATCAAATATCGAATTTTTCAAACAATTTTAGATTTTCCCAAACTGACATCAGATTTTTCCAAGTCAAGTCAAGTCAAGTCAATATTTTTTCGATGTTGTACTATAAGGTTTTATACCAACATTTTATCAGGGGATAAGGATGAGAGAGAAGGTAGTTACTAAAGAAAAAAAAAATTAAAAAGTTGAATTTTCACAAGACGGAAAAGAAAACGCGGTGATTGGCTTACACTGCAAGTGACGTCATCGAGCGAGTAATTTGTATCTTATCTACGTGAAAGCATCCAGTTTTGTGTTTGTTATTTGATACTTTTTAACTCCGCCATGCAATTAACACAGTATGCTGGTCCCAAGCCCAAGCAAAGGAGGAGAGTTTCAGGCAACGTACTTTGTACTATCCTCAGTAAAACAAAAATTAAAAGCTAAGATCAGGGAAAGGGATAAATAAAGTATAGTTGGAGTTATTTCACTATGCCAAATTCTACCTGATCTATCTTGATGACAGGTCCCGCGATAGCCCGACCAAGAAAATGCATCCAATGTCGTTAGAAACAAGATGATCGGATCGAGTAATAAGCTTCGAAAAAATGCTGGTTTGCTGTCAAAAGCTGCGACATTGAACGCTAACGCGGTAAAAATGGCTATAAATTTCCCTATTTTGGGAGCCCACACACTCAATATGGTGTTGGCATTGCTATCTCAGAGGGTTTCGATTCGACCAATTTGATGATCGGCTGATGAAGCTTCATCGCGTACGCATCACAGACAGGTCGACCTGATGCCGAGAAAGATGCCTTCTGGCAAACATCTCGATGAAAAGACTTGTCACGTGCCTGCTGACGACTATATCATCATTGCTGGCGACATCAGTGGTCATGGGGAAAGGGGTTTGGAGAGCGCAATGAGGGTGGTGAACGTATAACCGATTTTGCTGACACCCATGGCTTTATACTTATGAATACATGGTTCATCAAACGGTTCTCTCGTCTTCTTACATTTTACAGAGGGAACAGTAAAACGAAAATCGAGTATATTCGACTATCGACTATATTCTCATACCGACTATTACAAATGTGAAAGAATCGTGGCACTAAATGAGAGACACGATCCGCAAAGCGGTCTCTGCAACCCCCCGAGGGTCACCAAGCCAGGTAAGCGGTACATCAACCGAAATACTTGGCTTTGGAATGACGATCTTGAAATAAAGGTCCGTGAAAAGAAACGCCTCTACCATAAATTTCTCGACAATAAAACGTTGGCCAATTGGCATGTTTATAAGAACACCAGCCGGGAAGCAAAGAAAGCAGTCGCTGTCACCCGAGCGGATCATTACAAAAATCTTTCCGACAAACTGGACACTTGGGATGGCGAGAAAAATTTGTAACGACTTGCCAAAAGCCTGACCTAACACTTTGGTTCAGTGAATTCTTTAATCGGGTTATTTAGGAAGGTAGAACACCATCTGACTGGCAAGAAAATACCACCGTTCCAATATGGAAAAGAAAGGTAGTGCAGGAGAATGTTCAAATTACCGTCCGATCTGGTTACTTTGCCATACCATGAAGATTTTTGAACGCATTCTTGACAACCGTATTTGCGAAATCGTTGAAATAACCGTGAATCAAGCCGGATTTGTCAAAAACTGCGGAACTACTGACGCAATATACGTTGCGCTGTTACCCATGGAGAATCACCGTCAGAAGCACCACCCTCTTTACATTGCATTACTGGATCTAGTGAAAGTGTTTGACCGTGTGCCACAAGAACTCATCTGGTATGCTTTACGATAACACTTAGTTTCAGAAGAACTCGTGCGGTTCAATTGTTCTACTACGATCCGAAAAATAAAGTTCGAAATGTGGGGGTATATCAAAACCGCTTTGTGTCTCTGTTGGTGTTCATCAAGGTAGCGCCCTCTCACCACTCCTCCACCTTCTTGTCGTGGGCACTGTCACACAGGACATCCAACGTCCAGTGCCCTATATACTGCTTTATGCAGATTATGTTTTCCTAGCATCTAATAACAAACATGATCTCGAGCAACTTGTCTAAAAATGGAATGATCGCCTCATGCAATATGGCTTCAGATTGAATCTGAATAAAACTGAATTCTTGACGCCCGATCCCCATGGAACAGGCACAATCACTGTCAGTGGCAGTGACCTGGCCAGAACCGAGCAATTTGAATACCTCGGGTCAACGGTATCAGTTAATGGAGAACTGGATGAAGTGGCGTTCCTCAACTGGTGTTCTTTGTGATCGATGTATCAATAAATGAATCAAATCTAAAATTTAACGCAATGTCGTTCATCCTGTCACTCCCTATTATTTTGAGTGTGCCACCTATAAAAGACATTGAACGGCGTCTTGCGGTAATGAAGACGAAGATGTTTCGTTGGATTAGTGACGTGACACGTTTTGATCATATCCGAAATGAGGATATCTGCGATCGATATGGGGTTGCACCGATCTTGAAAAAATTGCGAAAGGGGCGTCTTCGATGTTATGGTCACGCAATTCGCGCTAACGAGAATTCACTTGCAAGATTGGTCGGAACATCGAAGTCAATGGTAAACACCCAAAAGACCGGCCGGAACAACGGTGGCATGAAACGCTGGAGGAGAATTTAAAAGCCTCGCGATTGCATCCAGATCAGGTATTTGATAGAATCAAATGGCGAAACCCATCAAGACGAGCCGACCTCGCTTGTGAACGGAACAAAGGCTGAGACAAAGAAGACCTGACACTTTTAAACTAATCAGTCAGTTCTTAACAGGAGAGGGGAAGTTGATGAACTTTACGCTTCGGCAGTAATGGTAGCAAGCTATATGGCAAATTCTGATATCTTTACCTGGGCGGCGATGAAACGTATGTTTCTGAAAGATTCACAGGCGGCAAAAAAATGGATTTGCACTGAGGGGGATTCGAACTTTGGGCCAGTTGAATAATTTGCTGTATCTCTTTCCTTTTGACTTGGTTCGAATTTGATTAATAGTGACACCAAATTCTAACCCAGTCATACATTATCAATGAAGACTGGAGTTAAAGTTAGAAAAATGTTAACTCACATCGAAATGATCCTCAAAATTTAAGCCTGACTTCAAAGAAACTGAATTTAGTCGGGCGATGACGATCAGCGACGATGATGAAATCCGCGTACCATTGCTGGCAGTCAACAGAGCCTATTTTAGCTTACAAAAACTGTTCCGCTCGAAACGTCTCGCCATAGGGTCGCCATAGCTCTTACTGTACAAGACTATGATCTTGCCAGTCCTTATGTATTCCTCGAAAACTTTGCAAGAAAAATTACAAACTCTGGGCCACGTTCGAGAGAAGAACCCACCGAAGAATGACGATGGACATTCCCTAGCATACATAACGACGAAATCTATGAGCGATACCATAATCGTGAAGTTGTGGATAAAATCCGGCTCAATAGGTTACGGTGTTGGGATTACTTAATCCGTATGGATGAGGATGATCCAGTCTATAAGGACAACATCTATGGTAGAAAAAGAAGACGAGGCAGACCCTGCCTGAGATGGAACGATGGCGTAGGTCAGGACGTCAGACAGCTTTTAAGGATATCGAATTGGTGGACCTCGGCGCAAAACTGGGATTTCTGGAGTTCCTTATTAAGGCAGGCCTAGAACGGATACCGGCTGTTGCGCCGTTGATGATGATGAGTGTTTCGTTTCGGGTCAGCACAAAAAGCTTTCAGCGGTTTGTTAACGGAATTATTTATGCAGCAGGGGGCGAAATAATATTTCATCGTCCTTCTTCACATTTGGCGTGAAATTAACTTTCAGAATTTGAGGTTTTAATGAGCAATTGTCAGTTGCCCATCTACAATATGGATTGATTGATTGATTTGACTCTGGTACTCATTCACCGCTGAGGCACGAGAGTCACGAGATTTGAACCGCAACCTTCCGTTACGACAGCCGAGCCCACGAAGCACTTGAGTCATCTGTACCCAATGTGTCAACAATGCATCCAAAATATGACTCTCGAGATCTGAGAAAAGGGGTACCAATTCTATATTTTCTGTTACTTGGTAACAAAGAAAGATTCCTTTGTTTATTTTCTCTTTTATTATTTCTTTTTATGGTTTTATGTAAAATAAAACCTTATTAAAATCGATTCACTATTTGTCTGTCTGGCATACGTACTTTTCTCCAAAACGGCCAAATTGACCTGGACGAAGTTTGGTGGACATATGGGAACTATGGAATTCCACACATACAGTGAGTCACAAAAATGTACGTTCAGTTTGAAGGGGAGCTTCTCATACATGTAAAAGGTGGAAGTACAATTTTTTTCATTGAATATAGTCATCTGGGATATCAAATGAAAGGTTTCAATCGGTACTTTCCGAATTTTAGTTATTAATTTTGACGTCAATTGCAAGATGTGCGAGTAAGAAGTCAAAACGTACACACTTAAAAGTGAGACAGGAATAATTTTCAGAAATTACTTAATCCAAAAATCCGGCAAAAAACAGGGTAATGCCCTTTGATGAAATCTAGGCGCCAAATTATGGCCTATTCCGATATCTGCTCAAATAAATTTAGCATATTAGCAACTTTTGGAGATTGACTAAAACAATTCATCCTACGACTACCACATTTCGCACTAGCATGGAGGATAATATTTCTTATATACACGCCAAGATTTATGGAAATCTGGCCATTGACGTCAAAGTTATAGCAATTCCAACTTGGCAATTTCGTGCGAATTTACTTTTTCGAAAGCCATACAAATAAGACGCTGACGTCATAATTAACGAGAATAATTGACATTCGTCTAAAATATAAAAGTCGCATTTATGAGGAATCTATTCCTTCCGGGTCCTTTTTGACCTCCATGGCCGGTGGGAAACTCGGTGAGATTATAATTGATCCCCCCATGCTTTCTCTCCAGCCACTTGCCGATGGAAGGGATCAAGGTATAAATCCAACGACCCTTTTCTGACTGGTTCCATCGCTATTGCCATCTGCTTATGGATCCTTCCCTTTCAGTTTTTTTCACCTTCGATAAGGGAGAGATGAGTCTGGTGTTATAAATGTTCATCATTTCGGTTGCCAGGATATCAATCTGTATTATTCCCGAGATGACGAACGCTGCATCGTCTGAGACGGTCCAGAAGGCAGAACAAACCCTTAAGGATGTTCTTCTGTAAACTGTACTCAGTTTATGTGTATTGCCCAAAACCTGCAGCGCTTTTCCCCAAACTGAGACTGGATACAGTAAGATAGAACTCACTACCCTGGCTATGAGGAGCCTACAAGTATGCCGTCTTTTCTTCCGCGAGTGCCAGTCCAGCACTTTCTAACCAAGCCTTAGCAACACTGCTTCGTTTAAGTACAACTCAGCATCCTCGAGATGCTTTGCGACCCCAATTAGTGCAATCTCATCGGCGTAACCCAGCACCGTGGCCTCCCCCGGAACTGGAAGATTAAGTACATTATACATAATGTTCCACAGTAGTGGGCCCGGTACAGAGCCCTGTGAGGCACCCGCGGAGACAATGTACTCTTTGGGTCCATCACCGGTGTTATATCACAGTGTCTGCTCTTGCAAGTAGCTATCGATAATAGCGGCGAAGTAGGTGGACACACCAATTGTTACCACTGACTTTCGTATAAGGTTCCACTTGGCCGAGTTGAATGCATTCCTCACATTCGGGGTTACCACCACACAATATTTGCTGGTACAACCCCTTCCGTGAATTACATTTTCGGCCTAGCCAGTAACCATTTTGATGGCATCAATGGTTGATCTGTCTGTATCTTATATGAGAGTTTGTGGTCGATTCTTGGTAATTCGTGGACTCTGTATTTGCCCCATGATATTAGCATATAGACCTTTCACTGAAAATAAGTTTACCTACGTACTCGAATCCCATGGATAATAGAATGAGAAACGTGGGGAATCAAGTATTATCTTTGAGATTAATTAAATTAATTAATTAAACCGGCTAAAGAGTGAGTATCCATCATCCGTAACCTAACTAAATCAAGATTCATGCCTAGAAAACAACCAATTTATTTATCTTAGAGTATATTTAAAATAATAATTCAATGAGCCTTGACGTAGAAAAGCAATCAGCGCAATGAAATCCTGACGAATGTCATGAAATATGTACCAGATAAGCAAAAGTAACTTTCCGTCCTTTCCAATTCAAATCAATTCCACAAATTAAATATCTGACATATTTAAATAGTAAATAATGCATTGCAACCGACTTTTAAGATTAAATTAGGATAATTTCGGCAGCGTCACGATGGTGCTGGTGGTGGCGTTAAGTGAATTTGAGGGTCGATTATTCTTTTATTTCCCTGAAGCTATCAAAATGCAATCAAATCTCCTTCGCCTTCTCCTTCTCTTGGCTGCTTCAAAAGGGGATTTTACATTGAAAGCCGCAGGGAACCATTGAAAGCTATTTCGGGAGCCACGAAAATTACAATCACCATGGAACGCACACTGGCAGCGTGGGTTTCAAACGGAAATGAAATATATAGGAACAAGGGAAGAAATGGACTTTTTGCAGAGAAAACCTTGAAGTATGTTTACAGATGTGAATGTCCGAAATGCAAATGTCTCGGATTTGAAGATTTAATTGAGAAATAGGATATGGACCAGACATTGGTTGCGCAACGTGATGGGTTCATTTGTGTTGGTCCAAGAGTATTTGTTATAATTGAAACTTTATAAAAAAAGTTCAAATTTTAAATGGATCACAATATGATTGCCAAGTTTTACAAAACATGGAGATATGAAAAACATGGACCATCACACCTACGTTCCCTACTTTAAACCAGTTCTCCACGAGTCCTGGAAATGACTCGGAAATACAGGACATTCAAAGACCGACTCGACTTCAATATGAGGCTCATTTACATGGATATTGCATTCGTATCACTTTATCTCGAAGGGCTATTTTGGCGACTGTCTTTACTAGAGCCTTTTAACGATCCGGGCGCTGACTGCGAGAAAAATCACAGAGGATTCCAAAGGACGTGGATTTAGTGAATTTCAGTCGGGCAGAAAAAAGAATAGCCATGTTGACGACCCAAAGACATTAAGTGATGAATTCGACTAGGTCCACACAGAAATCGATAAGGCAACGACACCATATTTTGGTTGCTTTCCAGTATCCCGAGTCATTTTTCTTCGGACGAAACAAACAAAACAAATCTAAGAGAAAAAATCGCTTTCGATTCCTTCTTGGGCACCAAGCCAAACGGCCAGCAATGGAATTCATCTTGAATTATTTTAGGCAACTGAATATTGCCCCACTAGTCCATGTCGGCGACTATAAAATTTCATTAGTGCGCGTTTGGTTGTTTTTTGGTTCCTCCAGGAAATCTTAGAATAAAGCTTAGCTAGACAGTTTATTGTAATGGCGATTTCGATTCAATTTTCAAAATTGCTTCGATAGTGCGCTCCTGATTGTTTTATTTTAAAAGATCGGGATTATGGCTGTCCCTTGAAAGATTCCGCAAAAATAACCACCGTAATAAAGGGAGCTTTCTACTAATGACAGAACGATAAATTGAAATTTATGGGTTCGAGTTGGCGGTAGGGATATTTACGAACATTGATATCCAGCTATTTTCATGTTGACGACAAAAGTGAAGGTTGCCCATTATGCACTATTGCGAACAAAGTAATTTGATCATGATTTCTAAATCAGATTTGATAAATGCAACTAATAAATTTATCCATAATTTTCTGGGGATGCAATCAGTTGCAGGATTTTTCACGGAGCCTCGAAGGATCATAGAGAGGAAATGTGGACGCGGGGTGGCAATTGGTCAGTTTGTAATGGTTTGTTAAACCCAGTTAGATGCATGCGGTCTATATTGCTGGCATTGCCGCCTGGATGAACTTGGCTGGTGTTATCGATGTAATGGTTGCCATGATCAATATCGAGAATGGAAGTGATACTTCTACACCCTTTTCAATAATACTCGTACCAGCTGACATAAAATGACCATAATTACATGTTAAAAGCTTCGTTCGTTTTTAAGGTTTTGTGTGAAACAAAACCTTATTAAACTTTATTATTTCGTGTAAAACAAAACCTTATTAAAATCGGTTTACTATCTGTCTGAAAAAAAATCAGGAGGCTGCCGCTATATGGGGCCTAAGCTTCGATATACCCTCCATACCGATATCTGTCTAAATAAGGTTAATAATAGTATTATTAATATAATTTTTAATAAGTGGCTGCATAGACCCTCTTAAGTGCATTCTAGCACCCATAATATAGGGTATAAGATAGAGCATGATCCTACTAAGTTTGGTGAAAATCGCACCATTATTAACAAAGTTATAGTAGGCCAAAGTTTTCGCTTCTGTGCAAAATCACGACAATGAATGTCAATATTACCCGAAAGTGGATATTATCACGTAATATATGCATATATTACATTTTTTAGAAAACCTTTTGCCAAACTTATGCACGATAATTTATTGACTTTAATTAACATTCAATTTCAAAGTATTTATCACTTGCAATTCTGTGTGCGAATATATCCGTTTTTATTCGATTCAGGTTCAAATGCATACCCATTCGGAACGCTGTTTCGAGTGAGTGAATCTTTGATACAGCAGCTCAGTATTCATTGCATATTGGATTCGAAACCTAGAATATGATCTTTCAGATCGGCAGTATGGGTTCCGTAGAGCCAGATCGACCATTGATGCCATCAAATTGATTACCGGCTTGGCCGAAGATGCAATTCACGGAAAGGGCAGTACCAGCAAATACTGCGTGGTAGTAACCCTGGATGTGAAAAATGCATTCAATTTGGCCAATTGGAATCTAATACGGAAATCCCTAGCGAAGGTTGGTATTCACGCCTATCTCGCTGCTATCGTCGATAGTTATTTAACTGAAAGGAGGCTCTGGTATGACACCGATGACGGACCCCAGGAGTACGTTGTTTCCGCGGCTGTCCCGCAGGGCTCCGTATTGGGCCCACTACTGTGGAACATCATGTACAACGATGTACTTAACCTTCCCCTTCCGGGGGAAGCCACAGTGGTGGGTTATGCTGACGACATAGCGCTGGTTGTTGTCGCAAAGCATCTCGAAGATGCTGAGGTATACTCAAGCGAGGCAATCAGTACTGTTAAAAGTTGGCTTAAGAGCTCTGGGCTAACACTTACAGCGGAAAAAACAGAAGCGGTCCTCATCACTAAGCGCCGGAGGAGAAATTCCACCTGTATTACAATCGGGAATCATATTATCACTTCCATGTCGACCAGCAGGTGATAGACAGGAAGCTTAGCTATAAGCAATATGTGCGGTATGTTTGCGACAAATCATCAACTGGAAGTATGGCCCTGGCGAGGATGATGCCGAACGTGGGAGGGCCACGGCATACCTCTAGGTTGCTTATAGCCAAGGCGGTGTCCTCGATCATGCTCTATGCAACCCCAGTTTGGAGGGAGGCGTTGTGGATGTCAGGGAACGCTACCAAACTGAGTTCAGTTTGCGGGAGGACAGCCCTGAGGGTATGCTCTGCCTTCAGGACTGTCTCAGATGATGCAGCATTCGTCATCTCTGGAATGATGCCGATTGACATCTTGGCAGATGAGATGGCGAATATATACAATGCGAAGCCAACCTCTCCCTCATCGCGGACGAAGAAGACTAAAAGGGAGAGATTCATAAATAGATGGCAAGAGCGGTGGGAGCGCTCGGGAAAGGGTCGGTGGACTCACAGCCTCATTCCTGCCATCAAGGAGTGGTTAGAGATTAATTATAATGTCACCCAGTTTCTCACGGGCCGTGGAGGATATCTCCAATACTTTCACAGGTTTAAATTGGAGACATCACCCGTCTGTCCAAATTGCGATGGAGTCCCAGAGCATGTATTCTTCCACTGTACGAAATTTGTGGAATTAAGGAGGAATCTAGTGGAGACTCTAGGAGAGGTGCTGGCACCAGAAAATCTGGTGCCAAAAATGCTAGCACATCAAGAGAATTGGGATGCGGTCAACTGCATGATCGCATCTATCCATAATAAACTGCGAAAAGCAGAGGAGAGGAGGAAAGCGCGGTCACGTGCGCCGCATATAGAAGAAAGGTGTATAAGCTAGAGTGAGCTGACTCCGCCCCGTGATGTAATACCTTATGGTGGTTCCGCGGGGTACGGAGGGAGTCGGGGGTGGTTTTAGTGGGTAAAAATCCCACATGCTGGTGTGTCCAGACTAGTCTCTTTTGAATATTTCCAGCTCCTCACAAAAAAAAGGCAGACAGACAGACAGACAGTAAAGCTGATTAAGATCTAATGAATAGAGGACAAGCGCTAGGGCAGACTCACCACTACCTTTAGAATGAAGGAAGTCTTGTATTACTTGACCAAAATGAATTTTACTTAGCTCAAACTTACTTAAATAGTAAAATTTTACTAATGAGGTAAAATTCCTATCTGCCTAGGTAAATATAATAATTATGCCAACATAGGGTTCAATGTGCAACTCACAACAAGCAATTTGCCATGCAGTGCATTATTTCATTCACGGTTATTCACAGTTTGCAAAAAGCGAGTATAAGATGGTTGACTGTACACTTTTTCTTGGTTGTAAATACAGTTAGTCCTAACCCCGGTTATGGAAGTTAGAAGGGTGGATAGCTTCAGCCTGAATGGCGGTAGGCCACGCCAGGGCCTGATGGATTAGGTGAGGAAAGTATCGGAACTCTGTAATCTTCCAGGCTAACCACACGTAGCAGCTAGGCGTCAAATGAAAATCCGTTCGATGAGGATAAGCAAAAATCTTAGATCAGGTACAGATGACCTGAGGGAGTCTTCTGACTTGGGGACTGGGTCATTTTTACCTTCTAGGCAGCACGGCGCCAAAAGCTGTAATCTTGGGGTGGTTGGACGTCTTGGCGCCACGATGACTAGAAGCACAGTTATAGCCGTGGGGACCACTTCAGCAAGTTTCAGTAGGCAGCGGATAAAGTGGACTGAGGAGGTGAGTCTTCTTATCATCCACCCCTGCCACGAAATAACAACAATGTGGGCAGGTACAACTTCATACCGCCCTGTGTTGCAGTTTGTATACCAGTACCACTTCATTAGTCGGATTTGCACAATCCCACGGAATGGGTGACGAAAAATGGGGTTAGAGGCGGCGGAATCAGGAAGTACTCGCCGAGGTGTCGAAGTTTTCACTGAGAATCGAGACAAATTCCAAAGAGCTGTATAGAAGAGTTATTCCCAGGCTCCTTGCTTCCCCAACAACTTAGAAAATTCAGAGATTCCAGGTAGCGGAACCAAAAGAATATCGGGGTAGGCTTCAGGAATTACCCGTCCAACATGCTGAGCAGATTATCGCTGAAGGTGCCCGCCCCGCCACGATCCCGGGTATGACTTTTGCAGATGTTATCTATCAGAAAGGTTGACGAACCATAAACAGCTCCGAAAACTGGAGAATCCCTAGTCTGGGTCGGGTGCAGAATTTCTGTTAGAAAAAGTTCACCAGTATAGATGGTCGCATAGTACAAACCAGGTCATTGATCGAGTAGAGGAATTTTCACCCTTCTTTGCTACGGTGTTACCTACCTTATTCTTAAAAAGGGTACGGTGCATGACCTCGCAGATACAAAATCAATTACTTGATTACCAACCCTCTACAAATTCATTACGTATATTATTAGTGAAAGGGACCATGTGCATACTTTGTCCGAGAAATAGAAAAGCTGTGAGTTAGATCAAGGGATTGCAAAAAGCAACTCATTACCGACTACATACATAAAAGTTAATAAAGTTTCGACGACAGTCATTGCCAGTGTACTGATCTTAGGGAACTATCGACTCAGAGGCCATCTGCATAGGTAGAGGCATCTTCCAGGGGATTATATTTGGTTTTGTATCAACCCACTTTTCACGGCTACTGAATGACGCTTCTACAAATTCCTAGGGATTGTTCAAGGAAGGCATACTCGGGCTGGAGATTCGAAGGATGTTCCGAATGTATTCGTTATCCCTTCACTAGAATACATGTAAATACATTGGAAATGAGGATATTTTTCCTTTTTGTTGGTTAAAAGTACGTATTTCGGGGACCAACTGTCGCCTTCTTCGGTGGAGATAAAACACTGAAGAAGGGGACAGTTGGTTCGCGAAATACGTATTTGTATGGTATACCACATTAGAAATATCGCCGTGGATGAAGACCGATCTAGAAAACATTCTGCGGGGGATATGGACTTTCATAACCAAATTTTGAATGCATTACCCAACTTGTACCGTAGAGAGGATGAACCTGCTTCGTGATATCGGAGGCAGGGGCGTGGTTGATGGCACAGAATCACAACCAAGCCGACTTGCAACGCGATTATCTTTAGAGCAAGGAGGAAAAGTGTTTCTGGCATGTGGCTGTTTGTAAGGCAAATTGTAGGCTGACTCCACTTATTTTGAAAGATCAATGTTCTAGGTTAAGCGAAGTCAAACCAAGAGTGTGTCAATGAATGGAAGTCAAAGGCAATGCACGATGAATTGCCTCCAGCAGCCATTTGTCGGGCAGATGGCTGCGCACTGGGGAGGTTTTTGAGAGAGAACAAAAAGCGTTCCTGCACTGCAAGTGCAACATGAAACAGAAATACGTGCAGTTGAAACTGAACTATGAAACACTGACTAGGGAGTTCGAAGAAATTTGGCGTCTCGAGATCGTATTGTACCTAAATCTTCCACGGTTTTCTTTGATGTTATGAGCCCCTCACACATTTGGGTTAAACCATGCAGAAATTTTGCGAACGTGCTGGACATCGCAGGAAATTTTCCACGGATTCTCCAACTAATCTACCACCGGCCACCACCGCCATAGCTGTTATATCATTTCCTTGGCATATAGTGTTAGCATTAAGTAAAATCCGGCAATTGTTGAGAGGAGAAAATCTCCAAGAAACTTATCAATCATTATCTCTGCTTGAAAAAGTGAAGTTTCATGGCTAGATTTAATACAATAAACCCACGAAGTTGGCCTGTCTTGTGAATGTGTCTTTACCAGGTCAGACGAGGGGGAAATGCAAAGGGGGGGGGGGGGGGGTCCATTCGGCAAAGTTTAAATGTGTGTTACTCAATTCCTGTAGACAGCTACCAACAGATGTTACATCGTTATATCATGGTTTTGTATAACAGGTGAACAATTACGTAAAACTCTCCATTAACGTAGAAACAGAAATACAGGAACTAGCCCCAACAGATGGCTGGCGACACCTGCAAACCTTGAGGCACAAAATTATTCTGACCGTATTATACAGAAGTCCAGTAGGTGTTCCGTACAGTTACGTTCCACGCAAGAAGCCTGATTTGAAGAACTCTGTGCGGTTTGCCTGCACAAGAGAATCAGGCAAGTTGAGGTACACGCTTGCTTGAAAGAGGGCATTCTCCATTCTCATTGGAAGGTAGCGAGGCTAATCAAATCACACACAAGAGTTAAGTAACTGATTCCTGACTCAAAGATGAGCTTTTTCGAGTAAATCAAAACAGAAGCAGACAAGACTTTAGTTGGATTTTCCACCTTAACGAAACTAGCAGGCGACGTTTCCTGATGAGCTCAACGCAGTATGTTCTGCTCTACGATGAAGAGCTATGGGTTGAAGACCCTGGCGAGGAAGTATATCATAAGTGCCATGCGCTAGTACAGAGACGAGGGAGCTCTGCGGAACTGGCCGTGATGGTCATCGCGGTAGGGATCCCTGTTACCCTTCTTTCTAAGGAGTATAAAGCCATATCCAAGGTGGTTGCTCGTGAAGAAGTTGGCAAAATCGGACAAGATTCGCGGCTCATTGGTAATCTAGGTGAGTGGCTGAATCATGACTGATCTTAACTAGCTCCTAAGGAGGCATGGAGGTTTTCAGTCTTACCTTCATAAGATTGGAAAAGCATGATCTCTTGATTGTATCTTTTTCAATGGGGTTATCACCGACGCCCATGACACCTTCTTTCTTGTGGAAGGTGGGGTGGGGTTCGTCAACAACTTTATTTAAACAGAGTGAATCTCTCTCCAGACAACATTATCGAGGAGATGCTGAAGAGCGCAGGTAGGTGGATCCATATTGCGTTTTACGTTCGGGTTTTTATTGTTGCAGAGAAGAGAAAGCTCATTTATTAGTAATATGTAGATCTCTTCCTTCTGAGAGGAGTTGTCGCAAGACGCGAGAGTTTGGGGCTAGCCGGAAATAATCTGCTAAACGATTCCAGGCTAGCTCTCTAACGTAGGCGAGGTCAGTAGTCAGACGGCGTACCATTGCGGGGGTTCAACACTCTATGTGTAAATGCACCCACCCTACCTCTCAAGGAAAAAGAAAATGCTATCCTAAACCTTGCAGCATTTCTGCAATTCAGTAATCGCAAAGAAATTCAAACTTAGATATATCAATTCGACAAGAGCGTTCGTTCTTTGCGTAAATGTTAATAACTAGTTACCATTGACGGTGGAAGAGTATTTCAGATAACCGCAAGCGCTGGCGAATACCTTACGCATTGAAATGCTTTTATTATTTTTTCTTACGGCATATTATTTTCTTGTTGAAAATGATATTTATGTTGATATTCTGATATTTAGAAAACCCAATAAGTTCAAGTGAACGTTTCTAGATTTTGCCATCCTATTGAAACTTGAATATAAAAGCCAATTTAGACAATTCATCGAGTTCGATGATGCTTGTGGAAGAAAAACGATGATCCTTTTTTGTTTTGTTTTGTTTTACAAAGAACATTTGTCTACCTGTCCTTTTTTGACTGGGGTAATCTATCATGGATACCCATCTAGAATCAAAGACGGGCATGCCGGACTTTTATCGACACTTAGCGGGGTCGCAGATAATGTAGTTTCCTTATGTTGGGGAAACAATGTCGAAACGATCTCCCGCAATCTGGGACACATAATTGAAGTAGATCTTTTGCCTTTTACTGCCGACATAACTGACATGTACGCATCTCCCCAAGGGCCTCATTATAGAGTCGCTTGAAGCAATCATTTTTATTCTTGGCAATTGCAACTTTTTTCTCACGTTTTTATACTCGAGGTTCTGTTAGTCATATTCCGGAGTGTTTGTCGGCGTTGACTTTGCCTTCTGACCTTCAAGCAATCCGTTCGTATTTCGCTATTTCAGCATTCCAGTAGTTGGGATTGAGTGCAGCCCTTCCGGAAAACTCAGTACGCAACTGCAATACCTCCAGAAATGTATCCTCATCAAGTGATCCTGATGACCAACCTGGTTCTCGTCGGTTCAGGTTAACATTTATTGTTCTAGATCGCTTATCAATATTGATATATATCGTCTAGTAGTCACTATGTGTATACTTATGGCTAACATGCGAGTGTATTTGCTTGATCAGCAAGTCACTTACGAAGGTAAAATCCACGATGGAACCTAGTTGTCCGCGCCTAAACCTGTTTACGCTTCCGACATCAGCCAGGGTTGTGTTCAGGCTGGAGAATACCCCGACTAGGATTCTTCCCCTTTCATTTCTTTCCCAACTTTCCCAACTCCCCTGCCTAGGCGTTGAACTCACCGCTAAAAATCTTGGGGTTGTGCTCTTTGGCGTCTCACTAGTCTAGCATGTTGGAATATTCTGATGTTGTCGCACTGGCTGCGACATAGCGGCTATAAATTTAGAGGTCGTTGATCTTAACCCTCATAAAGCCGTATTCATGCTCCGTCATTGCTTGTTGCAAAGCTCTGTTTCCGCAGGCCCAAAAGGCAGCCTTTCTCCATGCATCCGTTTTTCAAATAGAAATTTGGTGAGTAGGTGGAAACTGTGAAAGCCCCCACATGCAGTAAGCGACATCCCTTTCCATTGAGTTTAAGTGGGAATCCCCATCATGCAAAATAGGGGTGTAATTTTTTTTTTCCTAAAATATTAAATATCAATATCATTATTAAAGTGAATAGTTTGGCATGATAATTATTCATACATATTACAGGCTACGTACAAATGGGATAGTTCTGCACTCATATATACTTACATAGGAAATGAACAATGAAAAATGTAAAGTGAATTATATCGTTGGGCTGAACTGTAGTCGGTCCGAAAAATTCTCTTTTAGCAGAGAGTTCTAAAACAGCTATCTCCATTCAGAAATTTATCGACAAAGGTTCTGAAGGAAAAGTTCGAAGGATTTAAGTGTCCTGATTTTTTTATAATGAGTTTCTGAAACCACTGCAATGCCACTTCATAGTCGTTTGATACCCTCAAACAAAGGGCAATCACTCGAGCAGACTAGCTTACATAAATGATAAAATAATTCACCAAGAAATAAAATCTTGAATATTTCCCAACTGTCCACTGAGGCTTTCTTCAGCGCCAATGTCATTAGCAACAGAAAGTATCTTGACGGAACATCAGCAAAAACGAAAACGATCTATTCGTGTAGAAAAGTGTTTATTCTTCTAATTTCTATTTCGTTTTTCACATTTGCCTAAAATGCAAAAAGTTTCACTTTACGCTCGGCAAACAAAACAAGTGAAAAAACCGCATTGGAAAAACTTTCCTGTTCAGATTAAATTCCCGCAAATACAAATGACGATATCCCAAGGCGACTCAGATTTACTTGCAAAAAAGAATAGCCTTGTAGCTCGGCGGCTAATGGACATTTAATTATCGAATTGGGATACGCCAGGAAAGTTTTCTATCTTCTTGTCCGACTTTTTCGGTTTGTCTAGTGTTTTTGTGCCAACGATACTGTAATTAATGAACCCACTCAAATGTAATTACTAAATTAGAATTGATGAATTGTGGACACCGGAGATTTATTATCCAGGACTTATTATTCGGTGTATGAATCAAATGTAAAGTATTTTAAGTAGAAAATTTAAGTTTAGGACAGGAAGACTTCATGTGCTCTTTAATACGATGCGCAGGGTCCCACTGAAATCTGGCATTCACAATAGGAATACCATGCAAAGTCGAAACGGAAATGGACGCGAAGGTGAAAATGGGAAAAATAAAAAAAAAAAACTCGACTAGGCCCCACATTTGTACTTGTGCCGAGAGAAAAGATCCACTATAGACTAAATCTAAAGTCGATGTCTCACCTGCTTCAGATTCGCGGCGTTTGAGGTTCCTAACTTCCCTTCCCTTCCCCCTCAGCCCACAAAAGTGAAAGATGTATCTATTCTTCTGTTACCTTCTTAGGCTTCTGAACAACCTTAGCTCTATGTTGAGGATGTCGAATTCGACAATCCAATCCGAGACACCAAATGAAGGAGGCGACCGTCAGAAACAGGACAGGCTTCCGATCAATCTCAGGACAACAAACGCGATTTGCCACTTGACAGTAGGCAGTATTGTCTGACAGCACGTTTGATGATCGGACGGAATCAATAGCGCTCCTCTTCATCCCGTCGATAACACAAAATCTGTGCCTTGGTGCTGATTTTGTACCCAAGTACAAACTCATACAAAACTTAATTCCACCTTGGGATTGTTCAATCTTAAATGCCAAGAGCGACAACCAGTATCATTTGACGTCATTTGTCATTGGTAGTTTCATTCGAGTCGTGGTTGCTTAGGCCATGCAAGCCTCAGGACAAACGTCGTTGAGGGAGGTACACCAATTAAACAAATATGCTTTTCAGTTTCTCCTGCCATCGAGAAGCTCGTTAACGCTATATATTTGGTTGGCTTGCTGCTCATTATAGAGATAATTGGCCAGAATTTTGCATTGGCTTCACATTGAACATCTGTAACACCAAATTTGTTATGAAGAAGATTCGATACTTGCGAAACATCATCTTTAATGAGACAACTTGTACGGCTTCTGACCAGATTTTGCGCATCCGAAAACAGTCAAACAGCTACGGCGGTTCCTTGGAACATGTAGGCGATATCAGCGATTTGTGGCAAGTTACGCTTCGCTTATTGCGCCGTTATCAGACATGCTTCGGAAAAAGCGTCAGTTTTGTTAGTCAGAAGGAGCTGTTTTGGCCTTTGGCGAAGTCGAAACGAGTCTCTCCTCGGCCCTGGTCTTGCACAGTTTCAACTTCTTCAAATTTTCGACATCCATTGTAACGGCATTGGAAAGGGACTCAAGACAAAGAAAGAAGGTGAATCTCCCGTAGCGTATATGCCGAAGAAACTCACTTAGACTGAACAATACTACACTATCATTTAGCAAGAACGTTTGGCAGCAGTGAAGGCGATGTCCAGATTTGGAGGTATAACTTTTGAAGTAGTAACTGACCGCGCTTCGTTTAAATGCCCGATGAACTAGTTAAATTTCCATGGTAGACTGGCGGGATGGGCATAGGAGCTTGCGGGTTACCGTTTATCATAGCTTATAGGAAAAATTGACAACATTTTATGTTAGACCCTCTCATCATCATCATCAATGGCGCAACAACCGATAACCGGTCTGGGCTTGCAGAACTCCAGATATCCCAATTTTGCGTCTTCGTCCACCACTTTGGTATCCCTAATAGCCTACGCCACTCTCCTATCTCAGGCTGTTTGCTTTCCTTTTCTACAGCAGACATTGTCCTTATACATTTTCCGGGCTGCATCATCCTCACCCATACAGATCAAGTGAGCCGCCACAGCTAACTGTTGATTATTCAGTTGGATTTTATCTACAATTAGACGGTCGTGTTAATGCATATAAATTGTGTTGTTATATAGCCCAAGGGAGTGGTCCATCCTCAGATAGGCGGCTGAAAATTCTTCAAAGGGTTCTTTGAACACGACTAAATGTTCGCAATTTTTCTTGCAAAGAATTCAAATCTTTGATATGCCGCCTCTTGCATCCACATCAGCATCGCGGATCACTTTGTAGGCTTTTGTGCGAAACAAAACTTATTAAAGTCAGTTTACTAAGTTCGCCTGAGGTTCGAAACCTGCAGCTACTTCTTATCGTATGATTACTACCTCCTTCCCCTTCGATTACCCCGGGGGACTGCCATTTCGGTGTTACGTAGCGGCGCATTAATTACTTTCCTCCGAAGCTTCTTCTTCCTCAGCAGACTGTGGCTCGCCATCATTAATTTGTTCACGACCCGCAAACTTGTTTTAGAAGCTAGCGTCTGATCGACGATATTCTCTGTTGGTAACCTCGGCGCCAATTTTCACCTCGGTTGTGTGTGCGGTGAACCATGTGTCGTCACGCCCTAAGCGATGAAGGTATGCACTTTACCCGCGGTGCCGTCGTAGGTCGTAGTTAACTTCATCATCCCTTCGTTTGATACATTTTTGGCTGAATCATCCAAACTTTTTTGCCCTTTGCTTTCGGAATTCGTACAAGCTCCTACGTCGACTTTTCCTGGAAAATCCCTTCTTTTAGGCATGTCGAAAATATTTCGGCGAAACACCGAACTGTTTTGACGGTCACTACCAGCACTTTATTCGGAATGCTGTGTAAGATTCACGCTTTACTCTTGGCAATCTTCTTCGTAGCTCCTCAGTGGTCTATTTCACTGGGATCTATCTGACCAGTAGGGTAGGTTCGATTCACTTGGAACTTGTAGGAAGGAGTGTTAATAATATCCCGCAGAATATCAGGTTTGGTGAACGATGGTGAGCGTTTGAATTGTGTGCATCTTCCCAAGGGCCGGAGTCCGCTTCCTTGCATAACCTCTTAAAAAATTCAGTTTTGCTTATAAAGATGGCAGCTTTCAGTTCTTTGCTCGCCTTTTTATATCAGTTCTGCAACTCTTCAGACTCAGATCAGTTCCTGCAAGGTTGGCTTTGTCTCCTAGCTTTAAAGCAAACTATGAGAAGTTCTTCAATATTCGCAGTTCATCGGTTGGGAATTCGTTTTTTGAGTACAGTTCGACGTGGCATGTAAGCGTCGTATGGTTTCTGTATCCTTTCAAAAAACTCCGTCTCCTTTCCTACCACGTTTCCCATCAGCCTCGTCCCCTCCAGAAGTATTTCTTCAAACGCTTGCTTATCAAGCTTTTTGGATGTCGCTTCTGCAGTTTTCTTTCCATGCTTATTCCCTGTCTTGCCTGCCTGGTGGTCGTTGTGCGAATGTTCGTCGCTTACTTGCCATTGGAAATCCTTAGAGAATGTATTGCTAACAACCAAAAGGTCTATCACCGATCCTATATCTTATCTCCGAAATATATTGTATCGTCTGTCTGTATTTGTACAAGGAAAAGGGGATTGTCTGTAACCGAAATGATTTCTCTTCTGTTTAGAGGAGTAGTCCCACGTTACAATGACCAGTTATCCACTAGAGGTAGAAGTTCAAGGAATATGATACAGTTAAGAACCGTGATGAAGTGTTCTTTCCGTCTCTTTAACTGCTCGTAATCGTGGATAAGCGGTCGACCGTTAACGTCCTTCACAGGACTATTGAAAGATATGGGACTATAGGCAACTCTTTTCATGATGCGGTATGCGCGTCTGAAATCATAGCGATTTGGTCCATCTTTCGATTCCTTGATAAGCACAATATCAAATTCTCTCTTGATATGTTCCATACTACCTTGTACTTTCCAGAATTTCGGTCAGTATCGCGTCGCGTTCGCTATTACTCGCAGCGGACAATAGAATATTCAATGCCTTCTGTTTATCGATCTGCTTTTACTGGCTAGCCTTCAGTCAGATCTTTTAACACTCCTTCGGGGCGTGACTGACGACTTGCATAGCATCCTAGAAAAGATTTGATGACAACCTAATACTTATCGATTTTCTGTGGAGAGTTACTTAGGGTATTTACCATCCAATTAGTAATATAGCTTTTCTACTGTCTAGTAACAGCTGGATCATATAAAGTCTCAATTAGTACTTTTGTTAGTACATTTGTTGGAAAAGCGAGAAGGGCGGGGTCGAAAGTGATAATTTCTTTCATGAACCCATTCTCAGAAACTAGCCAACCCAAAAATTGGAAAAAATCACGAAGCTGCCTCTGGACGGCGTCCAGGCCTCATAATTTTTACCATGTTGATATTTACTCGAACTAAGTTAGTATTAGTATATCTTTTTGGAAATTGGCTAGAAACCGCCTTAACTTAATGGCGGCGGCTATTACTTCCAGACACTTGTCTGGAATTTTAACTTTTAATTATCTTTCCTTTCTACCGAAGTGATCCACCCCCTAAAAATTAGTTAATTGCTGGAGAGGGTTAGAAAGGTCAGTATACTCACAGCTCTAACATCACAATGAGAAGCAGGATTGATATTCGATTTAAATAAACATATCACATATATAAACACGGCTTTGATTCAACTTCTGTTATCTACCTAACCTGGCAATTTCCAAAGACCCTAAATTTAAAAGGTAAACGTTAAAAGAGTGACCGACCACGGTAAACTGGGTACCAAGTTTTCCAGACTTCAATACCCACAACCCTGAGATTTGGTTTAGAATCGTTGAGGCAATCTTGGTGAGGTATAACATAAAAGACTCATAACAGTAATATTTGCAGGTCATAGCGGTGCTGCCACCGCGATATTTCCCCGAAAACCGCAACATAATTACACAGTCCGTGACAGACAGCTTATATAACCTCTTAAACGCGCAATTAATAAAGCGGTTGTGTGCCAGCCTGGAGGACAAACTGAGACAACTCATGGAGGACACATAAATGACTGACGAGAAACCCTCTTAGTTCATCCGCCGTCTGCAGTGTCTTGACGGTACTACAGCTCCAGAGCCTCTAATGAGAAGTCTATGGTTAAGACACCTGCCATTTCCTTTTGAACCGATTATGGCGACGATGGATGGTCAACCACTGCAAAATGCCGCTGACATAGCTGATAATATTTAAGCCACACTTCTGTCAATTATCGTGGAAGCAACATCCTGGCCTTCTGCAGCGGAAACCAGTTTAACGCAGCTAATGAAGAAATTATCAAGTCAGCTTGTATAGCCGCAAACGTAGCTACACAAGGTTAAATAGGAGTCCCAACCCGAGAATTCTTCCGGACGTAAACGTCGACGCTCTCATTCTCGATTGCAGCTTCGATCGAGCTTTCGAGAAACATCAATTGTTACATACGGAACACTCACACTCAACCTTGGCCTTCGACGGGATTTCCCGTGGAGATTTGTTATAGTGGAGCATTTTTAGCACATTACGGACTACTTCCAGATCTTCAGCACGGTTGTCTTCACGATTCAACAATCACCTTACCTGCCAAGGAGAGATGGCAGAATGTACAATCCCGACCATCACAACAATTGCTGGCGGCACTCCTTATTATGATGTAGGATAAGTTTCTCGTTCGGACGGAACTAGCAGGAAGCATAATATAGTCACAACGCCAGCACCACCAGTTTAAAAACCCAGACGATTAGCTCCGGACAAGCTGAACATCACGAAAAAAAAATTCAGTGCCATGACCCAGCTAGGATTGGTGCGTCCATCAAATAGTCCATGGGCTGCACCCTTGTATATGATGCCTAAGAAAAATAAAAAGTGAAAACCGTGCGCACTTAACGACCGGACTTTCGACGACAAGTACCCAGTTCGTAACATCTAAGATTTCGCACAAACGCTCTATAATAAAACTGTCTTTTCAACGTAGACCTGGTAAGAGCATTTAACCACGTAGCTGAAGAAGATATTCCAAACACTGCCGTCGCAACACCGTTCGGCCTTTATCAGTTTCCGTTTATGACATTCGGCCTACGGAATGTGGCGCAAACGTTCCAACGATTCATCGATGAGGGTTTAAGAGGTTTAAACTTTTGCTATGCCTACATCGAGGACATATTAATCGTTTCGTCTTTACGTGAAGAGCACGTCAGCCACTTAAGAACTCTATTCCATAGGTTGAAACAATATGGAATAGTCGTGAATCCAAGCCAACACGTCTCAAAGGAGGGTACACGTCCCTTGCCAAAGTTAAAGCGAACCAATTACACCTGCAACCAATCTACGTGAAGCAGCTTAGAATATTTTTCGGTATCATCATCATCAACGGCGCAACAACCGGTATCCGGTCAAGACCTGCCTTAATAAGGAATTCCAGACATCCCGGTTTTGCGCCGCGGTCCCTAAAATCCCTAAAATCTGTCTGACGTCCTGACCTACGCCATCGCTCCATCTCAGGCAGGGTCTACCTCGTTTTCTTTTTCTACCAAAGATATTGCTTTTATAGACTTTCCGGGCTGGATCATCCTCATCTATACGGATTAAGTGACCCCCCCACCGTAACCTATTGAGCCGGATTTTATCCACAACCAGACGGCCATGGTATCGCTCATAGATTTCGTCATTGTTTAGGCTACGGAATCGTCCATCCTCATGTAGGGGGCCAAGAATTCTTCGAAAGATTTTTCTCTCGAACGCGGCCAAGAGTATGTTAAATTTTTACGGGAGTTTCATACCCAGAGCAGCAGCAGTACAGACATTACTCGATGAGATTCTTCACGGCAAAATTAAAGGAAATTCACAAATCAACTGAAGCAGCGAACCAATCGTAACTATTGTTGTTTCCTAAGCCGCACTCGAACTGGCGACACTGCTTGCCATCCAAAATCTGGCATGCCTTTGGCCATTTTCGGCGATGCATCTGAGTTCGTGATGGGAACAGTCATTCAACAGTGGATTAATTGTTGCAGAAAACCATTGGCTTTCTTTTCAAGAAAGCTCTGACCAGCGGAATATAAATACGTAGCGTCGAACCGGAAACTACTGGCTATGTACCTAGCGATAAAACACTCTCGTCATATGATTGAGGCAAGGGAGTTCACTATTCTTACGGAGTCGCTAACCTTCGCCTTCCAAAAAAAGAACGAGGGCTTACCTCGTCAATGTCGCCATCTAGATTATATTGGACACTTTACCACCGATGTCCAGCACATTACCGGTTGCGACAACGTATTACTACTAGCGACGGAGACGATATTGAGTTTCACTTCATGCAGTTGGTCAACCCCATACTTAAGTTCGGTAATAATTCTATCGGTTCCCCGCTACCACTTATGGTTAATTCTTAAGCCGATAAATTGCAAGAACTGATCCTTCCATGCTTATTAGTGACAGCATTTGTCTATCATCTTCGGTTGGCTTGACCTCAAACTTGTTTATAAACTAATATTGCTCCAATATGCCTATACGGTTGGAAAATTGGTGGCTTATTGGTGAAACTTGCATGCCTGGTGCGTTTGCTCCCTGTACTTTCCGAATTGACAAACTTGGTCGGCCTTACAGACATCTTTTTCTATTTTTTCAGCTTCAAGGAAGTTATGGTAAGTCTTTGTGCGTGCTCACACTCTTTGAGATTGCTAGTTAACAATCATCCTCGAACTTTTTTCTGATTGGGGCCAAATATGTTCGAGGCCGTACCAATGATAAATTCCTTCAGGTGGTTGTGAAGATCACTGGCCGATGCTCTATCTCCAAGACCTCTGCTAGCTGCGTTTATTGCGTCATCTATTTCCCCTTTCTAGATGTCACGACGGATGTCTTGAAAGTTTATTCTCACATGATTGTTAAAGGGGATCCGGGGTGGTGTTGTTATTCGAGCTGGTGATCTATGTTGGCTTCAAATATGTTCTGGCATCCATCGCAGCTGAGAGGTAGCGCCGTTGGATTAGCACGTGGTTAATTTTTTTGAAAGTGTTCCGTCTAGAGAGACGAACTTGTTGTATAATCCGCAGACCGTCAATGATAATTTAATGCAAGTTATGTCAGCCAACGTGTCGTCTGTATATGAACTCAAGGGGTTCTTTGTACTGTCTCGTAGAAGGTATCCTTCTTGGACGCTGCAGTCTTCTCTGTTGCGGCATGAATGATAATAGGCAGATCTCATTTTATGGCTGATTAGGAAACCTACTCTAAGCACATGGTTTACTGCATGCTTACTATAATATATGATGTAGTGGTTCTTCTTCAGGAAACTGTTCCCTGTTAAGCGCGTCTGCTGTAACTCTGTGACATCAGCCTTATATTGGGACTGGTTGCTGAGCTGACGTTCTATGAGAAAATTCGCGAATCGTTTGCTGGTTTTTTTTTGGGGTCAGTCACTGTAAAGTCAATACAGCCCGAAGCTCATTTTGTGACTTCGTAAAATGTCAATTTCCATTGTTGGACCACTTAGTACAATTTGCCCCGTTTTTAGGTGCGGGCGACTCGTTTGCAGTTTTTTGTTGATAAAGAAGTTCCAGCGATCACCACGTAGAGGTGGGGATAAAGGTTGGTAGTAGACCTGCTGATGTTGATTCAACAGGCGGTTCCCAAGTTGTCCTATGACTTATGCTGCCAAAGTAATTCCCAGGTCTTATTCGCTCCTTTATATAGATCCACGAACAGGACAGGGGTGTGAATCACATTAAGGACGAAAACTGGCCAGAGTGGTGGAATCAAAACTAATTTTGCTATTACGTTTAAGGGAGTCCAGTGTCCGTGATCTTCTGAATGGCGGACTTGAGTAATTGAGAGATACCTTGTGCCTCTTCTTTTGGCCCACGGATTCTTCCTTTTCGGATGAGTTTAATATGTTTCCTTAAAAGAAAAGGCTACACGCACCAAGAAAAGTAGGAAAATTTATCCCTCTAATAGGTCTGGCAAGTCATCAAGTGGACACTCGAAAGTGGAAACAGGATAAGCGAGGTATTGATGAAGGTTGACAACTTAATTGTTGGTTGTACGTTGTGATGGAATCTACTCTCCCGTGATGGCAGGTTATTGAACCGCTCCATAAATACAGTAACAACTTTGCCTGCCGTATGTGGTACTCCGGCATCCATTAGTCGTTCCAATTTAAACTACAAATCCCTCCTTTCTTTAGGACCGGTAAGTCTAACTTACTTTAAAATTATAATGATTATGTATATTATTTAACAAAAGTTAAGAGTTCTAAATCAAGGAAGATTTGCAGTATGAATATTTGTCAAGGACAGCACTACATCTACAAGGTTATCCCATTTTTACAAAGGAAATGCTTTCGTTATAATGAAAACAAAGAGCTCGTAAACCAAACGAAAACCCAACTACCACACAAAAGGGAAATGTTGTGGAATGCGTACACTTCGGGCTAATACGAGCACAAAGAACCTCGAAACGCTCTTGAATGTTGACCGAAATATTACGAGCGAAAAACATAAAAGTTCATTTTTCCAGGAAAATGGAGAGGATGTGACGTTTTAACCTAGAAAAAGGACACTAAGCGGCTTGAATTAAGACCCCTGAAAACCACATAATACTTGGCGGAAGATACTGTCAGACATCTTCAGACACTAGAGGGAATTATCGAGCAAATCTGTCGCTGATGCTGCTGATGTCATATAATTAGTGATGACAACTTTGTTGTGTGGCACCGGATTAGGTTAATTGGACAAATTGATAAGTTGCTCGGCAGTGGCTTATTGCCCAAGGTCGCGCTCCTATTCCTTCGAGGATAATCTGAAGGACTTAAGACTGAGAGGCTTTGGTGTTAATTATTTCGGATTAGTGTTATGTTGTAATAAAGTGAGCAGATTAATTTTTATGGTGCGGATCTATTAGGCAAATTGAATGGTGGACGAATTTAAGGAAGCTTTCGTCGGTGGATAAAGCACATGTATGAAGAGAGATTTTTTACTTTAATTCAATAGTTATTGTCCTTGTGCACTTTACTTTCAAAAGATACTTTTTTCTAACATGTTTACATAAATATTTCCAAAGGATTTCTCAGCTACTATGAGAAGCATTACTCCACGCTTGCTGCCTCTACACTCAGCGTCGTGCCCATATAATAATTCTGAGCTGCTCCTTGTTTAAAATTTCCCTTTCCCTGCACATAGATAATAATTATCTTCAAGATAATGAAAACTTTCGAATTAAAAACACTTTTTCACTTTTCAACGGCTATCTTTAGAAGTTGCTTTATTAATGGACTGCTCCTGCTCCCCTTCGCCCCGTTCACCACCGCATTTTCGTGCTCATCCGCCATCCATTCTTGTTAGCATTGTCTTGAATCAAGAGTCCCAAACAAACCGACTGCGCTACGTCTCTAATTGAAAAGTTTGTTTACAAAATCCTTGGACTCTTCACCCTCGTCGTGAATCTTTTGAACATCCCCGGCATCGTGCCATGCTACCAGCTGAGTTCACTTGGATGATAAATTATAATGATAAGTTCTTGGGTTCCGGCGTGAAAATATTAAAAATTATTTAACGTTTCTCTCGTGATATATGAGGGCAGTTTTTACGCAAAACGAGGTAATAAATGATTTTTTATGATCGGCTGAATAATAGCTCCGACAAATGCATGGTGAAGTGGGTGGAACGGTAAGCACCTAATGATGAAATGGAAGTTAAGAGCCTGGAGAAAGTTTTCACATTAAAAGTTAGGGTAAGGTAAATAAAACGTGAGAGGTTCGCGGTGGAGAAAGTTCGCTGGGCTGTTTGCGCACAGTCGGCACAAACAGTGCAAACGTTTGAGCAAGGATCATTCCCAAGTATCTCTGAAATGCCTGATTAGTGCAACTTCAGTCTAATGCCATCGATGTTATATGATATTTCCAACTGATTATTTCTGCCCGTGGTGCCATTAAACGACTGGTGCGATTTCCACTCGATATCATAAAAGTATCCTAAGCGCCAACCTCTCGTTCAGCACTTATCTTAAGCATTCTTCAGTTGAAGAACATATCTTGCTCGAGGTGCCATTCTCGGCATGCGTCCATATGCTTGACTTCCTTGTTCTCAATGCAGTGACCAAAACAGACTTCAGACTTGATGTTTACAGGCGAGTCGCTCCCTTCTAATGTACCCAGCCACCGGTGAAATGCTCCACTTTAAAAGGAATAAGATAGAAGAATTCATACCAAAGTTTGCAGTGTATGTAATATAACTTTCAATTCCTTGGAAAAGGGAAAAAATAAATAAAAGTTCGCGTAAAGAAATAGAGCACAGAGGATAGCTGGAGGTGTTGCCAGATTTTCATTTCATATTGGCTATTTTAGATGTGACTATTTTGTCCAATTGCTATTAGGAATCGATAGACAGTTTCGTAGTAAGAAACAATAAACGTGGAACTACTCTGGCTTTTTTGGGAATAGTAGGATTTCATCAAAATTCGGTAGTAGTGCTCTACATTATAACCCATAATATTAGCAAACCAAAGAGGGTTTCCAGGGAACTTATAAAAAAATGTGTTAATTATTAGCTTTTATTTAGGCAGATAATGATCTGGGGATTACTACATTTTGAGGTGAAGATATTGTTAAGGACAGTTTTCCATTTTTTTGAGATTTTTTTTTGCAGTTTCTGGACATAGGCCCGTGAAATGAGTGATCATTTTTCAACACCCGCCCTGCGGGTGCAATGATATTCACTTCATACGTGAGGGTTCATAGTTCCAATCTTTCTACTAGATTTGTTATGTGTTAGCCAGAGAAAAGTGAGAGACAAAACAGTCAAAAGATGAACCGATTGTGATAAACTTTTGTTTTCCACAAAAGCTTAGAAATAGCTGAACTGCATTTGTGGGCCGCAAATGACCCGAATATGGTAACCGAGATGGATCACTTCTTCGTCGTCAGTTATAATAATTGACAATGACCATTAAATGCGTGCGAATTATACAAAGAATTAAGAGGAAGAATGCAAAAGAATCAAATTGTAGTGGACGCGGCTTTGCGGCATGTGCAGTATTTCACAAGCCTTTTTCAGGGACAATTTTACTAGGAAGTGCATATAATAATATGTAATATGTATTTACCCTTTACTAATATACTCCCCTCAATTTCCTAGTTTTCATCCCGACATTAATCTATAACCAAACCTTAAAACTTACTCATTATAAATGTAAATTTTATTTATTAGAAAAGAAACCTAACAGTTGGTAGCTTTGCCATAAACCCTAAAATCCGTTTCCAATCTGTGCTAATATGCATGCGGCTAGCAATTCAAAAATTTGATGTAATTTTTGCGTAAGCGGAGACGACTAAGACACAAGAGCTATCTCAGAAACATGAAAGAAGATGGCTGAATCAACTGTGAAGGAACGCCCACAAAAATTGAAGCTCTATCGAAGCACTGCACCGCCACGTACTTGCACTCCTTTGTGCTAGCCGGCTTGGGAACGTAGAAACTCCCTTGAGCGCTTCAGGTGCTCACGTGCCATTCCACAAAAATTAACGTGCCTTTTCCAGTGCTTGGGTTTGCACCGGATTCTGAAAAATACTCAAACATCAGGATTCACGTGTACCTTCCGAAGTGAACAACACGCAAGCTAAATCTGGTACTGAAATACAAATAAGTCGGGAAACCGGAAGCTAGACGCTTCAGGTATAAAAGGTTTGGTGTTTCCAGATGTGAGGAGCGACGAGTGCATGATACTTTCACGTGTAGATAGTTAAATATTCAACTGTGCGCTATCTTTTAAAGATTCATTTACACAAAAAATTGATCTGGAATTTAATATTGCTCACAAATGTGACGAAGTTAACCTACAACAGATACAAACAAGTCGGGAAATAATGAATTAACTAATTCAACCATTCTGGGCAGTGTCTTTTGGCCCAATTATTACCAGATTGCCGGATTGTTCGAATACGAAACTATCCGGTTAGAAAATGTGTCCGAATGGTCCGCTACGTACTGAACCCATTATGCGGGGTTTTAAATTAACCAATGGGGCACGTATCACTTGTTTACTGCCGGATGCTCGGCTTGAGTTTGTTTTCCATATTGACCGCTTGAATATGAACGATTTCACTGCCTCAGACTCGCGGATTCATTTTCACAAAATTACTAATTTTCAAACGATGCACGCACATTTTCTGCAAATCAGCAGCACTCAAAGGACTCACTTGCCAAATGACGACCGCCGGTCCAGCTCATCAGCTGCCTAACGATCAGAAGGTGTCGGTCCCACTAATTCCGTTATCAGTCCATGTCCATAAACATAAAAGTCCATGCCGGTTCAAGGTGCGCATACGGCTTGGTACTCCACTGAAGAAAGACACATATTGTGTTCAAAACACGTGTTGGCATGTAATAAAACCGTAAATGTAGTAAAACCGGAAACTTTTTCTTTTCATAGATTTACTCCACTTAGATAATAGTTAGTCGGGAAACCGGAAGCTAGACGCTAAACATTGCTTATTGCCGAATACTATACTAATTCATGTGCGTATATAAATTGATCATATCATATTTCCGATTTACTTCACATGTATGGGGAGCCTCCCGTTAAACTTAACACAAAATAGCGCCCATGCTGTATGTAAAGGGAACAACAGACCACACGCTCTCACCAATTTTCATGATAATAGGTCTAGCCATTTCCGAATAAATCGGGTATGACAGACAAACAGACAGATGGACAGAGATACATAAACTGAATTCTAATAAGGTTTTGTTTCACACAAAACCTTTGTAAAAGGCTGAGGAGAAGTAGATTCTTCACGAATGGAATTTTAATATTTCACTCGAATGTCAATTAATCTCGTTAATTATCTTATTAGCATGGCTTGGTATTCAGTAAATTCGCATGAAATTTATAAGTTTGAACTGCTATAACTTTGGTATTAATAGGTGGATTTCTATAAAACTTGGCATGCGTATGGGAAACGTCGTCCTTCCGACTTCGGGTGTGGTTTCGTGAAAAGAGCCACTTCAGATAACTCCTTTGCAGATTCGGGTCTGACCGCCTTCATCGAGTAGTTGAGGTGACTATTGGTGCAAGAAAATCAGAAGACGCGAAATCGTTTAGCCACTTTTCCGCTACTAGCCATGAAACGTTCAAGGCTGCAAGTTATAGCGAAAGGCGTCGAAGGTCAATTCATTGGCGCTATAATTGCACCATCGGTGGTTCCCATAAACCTTATACAGGGTGCGGCAGCATAACTTCCTTTTTTCAAAACTCAATAAAAACTATTGTATGCATCGGAAAATATTTATTTATTTTTTATAATGTAGGTACATGTCTAAAGTTTTTATTTACATTGTTTTGAAGATCAAATCTGTTAGGTGACGTCCCACATTCTGCATACATTACGTAAACCGATTTCTGGCGTTTGTCATGACTCTTGTTAGCATAGCAGGTGGTATGTTGGCAATTTCTTCTTAGATGTTGGTCTTCAAATCTTGTAGGGTTCTTGGATAAAAACGGGATTTCAAAAAACCCCATAGAAAAAAATCACAAGGGGACAGATCGGGAGAGCGTGCCGGCCATTCCAAATCGCCTCTAATTGAGATAAGGCGCTCTGGAAAGTGTTCCCTCAAAACAGCCATCGATGCTCTTGAAGTGTGTGCTGTTGCATCGTCTTGTTGGAACCAAGTGTCCCCCAAATCCAAATTTTCTAGCCGTGGGGAAAAAAAATTCTGTAGCATGTTTACATACCGGTCCGAATTCACTGTCACTGTAACCTCATTTTCCTCAAAAACCCAGGGACCAATAATTCCAGCTGAGGAAATTGCACACCACACTGTGACTTTGGGTGAATGCAAAGGCTTTTGATGCAATTCTCAAGTGTTGGTGTCAGCCCAGTAGCGCATGTTTTCTTTGTTAACCGAACCACACAAATGAAAATGGGCTTCATCGCTAAAAAAAACAATAGCACCCTCGGGAACGACATCAAGAAGAAGCTCACACGCGTTCATCCGAGAATTGAAGTCACGTTCTGAAAGTTCCTGCACTATCACCATCTTATAGGGATGAAAATGAAGATCATCACGAAGAATTCTTCTCACAGAACGATCGGATAGTCCAAGGGCAGATGCATGTTTGCGCGCAGAACGCCATGGCGATCGCAACATTGACGCTCTCACTACTTCAATGTTCTCAGGTGATCTAACGGGCCGAGGGACTCCAGTTCTTCCTTTTGCCGCACTTGCAGTTTGTTTGAATGTAGTGACCCATGTAACAATTGATTTGCGGTCTGGAACGGGAGCCAACGGGGCTAAATTAAAGCGATTCCGAAATGCACGCTGTGTTGCAATAACCGAACATCCGCTTGAAAAGTAAACCTCAACGGCAAAGGCACGTTCCTCACTATTCCAACACATGATGGCGACTGAACCGTGTCGGGACAAAACTTTACAGTATCCCCTCTTGAACGAGACCACTAGCGCTCCGCTATGAAATCAACTAACTGAGTGGCGCGCATTTTAAAAAAGGAAGTTATGCTGCCGCACCCTGTACTTAAACGACATCAAGTTGTATACTGGTACTGATGACCACCTTAGAAGTCTGTTGCGAATAGCAAACGTGTTCATCCCTGACAATGTCTGTCTGTCTGTCTGTCTGTCACACGCATTTTTCTCTAAAACGGCTAAACCGATCCGAACGAAATTTGGCGGACAGTTGGGAGCTATGAAATCCCACGCATACAGTGAGTGGCATAAATTTAGGTGGAGTTTAAAGGGGGGCTCCCCATACATGCAAAGGGGGGATTCAAAAATTTTTTTCACTGGATATAGTTGTGTAGGATGTCAGATGAAAGGTCTCGATTTGTACTTTCCGAAACTGATATTAGTTTTGGCATAAATTGCAAAGTGCGTGAGTAATGAGTCAAAATGTACGCACTTGAAGTGAGACAGGACTCATTCTCGGAAACTACCCAACCTAAAAATCCGGGGAAAATCGGAGTGGTGCGCCTAGATGAAATCTAGGCCTCAAAATATGTGCCATTCCGATATCTGCTCAAATAAACTTACTAACAGTATATTACTACTTTTTAGAAATTTACTGAAAAACCCCCCTTAGATTCATCCTAGGACTTCCGAATTTTCTACCAGAATAGAGGACAATATTTCGTTCATACGCGCTAAATTTCGTGGAAATCTAGCAATTAACGCCAAAGTTATAGCACTTCAAACTTAGCAATTTCGCGCGAATTTACCGCTTCCAAAGCCATGCAAATCAGATGCTGACGTCATAATTACCCGGAATAATTGACATTCGGGTGGAATATTAAAGTCACATTTATGAAGAATCTATTTATCTGCAGCCCTTTTTAAGGTTTTGTGTAAAACACTTATGTGAAATCTAATCTTCGAGAAATGTCCCATTCCGGTATCTGCTCAAAAAATTTACTAATAGTATATTATTAACTTTTAGAAATTGACTAAAAAACTCCCCTTAAGTTACTCCTAAGTGTACACCGACACAGCCTCGTGCATACACATGCCAAGTTTCATGAAAATCCAACTATTATGGGGAAAGTTATAGCAGTTCAAACTTATCAATTTGATTATTCCATTGAAAGATTGTGTTCGCTCTCGATCTTTCTAGACCACCGAATTTTACAGCGATTCGCTCTTCGACCATCCTGGGACAGTCGGTTTCATCGCATAGCGTAACTCGCATTGTCGCCCGGAATTGTCACCCTTCCCTAATATGTGACCTATCCACTGACACCACCTCCTCATCAACACTTGTACGGGTATCTGGCTTGCACGCGCACCAATTTCTTCATTAATGAATGTATTAGCACAGAATACCCCAATGATATGACGCAGACACGAATTGATAAGCTCGAAGCTCTTGAGTAATAGTTGTGATCATTTTCCGAGTACTACCCTCTCAATTGAAGGAGCATTGTATGAGTGGAGTAACAACTTTGGAGAAACTGCAACAGCTGTTCAGAAAAGTTCCACACAGAAGCCATCAACCATGTGCATGCCTGCCCATCACACACCTGAACAAAGTGTTATCAAAGCGTGCCCTGGTATTCAGATGTCCTGCCGTGATCACAATGTCACCTTTAGGAAGCCGTTCCTAATCTACGTGAAAAGCACTCACGTAGCTCACAGAGTGTGTATGGTACAGTTTAACGCAAAAGAAAAACTATACCACAATGACGGATACTACCCAGAGCCGTTCAATGGTACTGAAGATTAGGGCTAACAATGCTGCATTCACGACACTTTAAGGCTTTTAACACTGTGTGAGAATGTGGCAGTAAACTGAAGTCGGTTTTCGCTCAGTACTCGCACTCTTGGTTACGATCGGATGATAGTAACTTATAAAAAGTACTGTTATGTTCTTTGAAATTTAAAATTGTGCTTTCACCTTTTGTAATTCTTTCGTAAAAATTAAGTATTTAGATTATTTAAACAGTTTACTAAGTCACGGCAAATATAAAAAAACTTGAGCGGTCCTAGCTAGCACATTTTGACTACTAGCAACTAATTTTACTACTTTAATTAAGGCAAATAGGCGGAAATTGTTATAGGAAATTCACTTTTCCAATTGAAGGAAAACAAACAAAACAAAAGGAAGTGGCAGTGTTCTCCCCTTATTAATTAGGCCATCCCACGCTCGTTCGAGGTTTATTGCTAAGTGACAAACCCGATCGAGATAAACGAAACGAAACAGTGGCTATCCTATAGTTTCTTTGGTATTTCTTTATGAGCAATGTAAAATGTAATATATTTCTGGTTCCTAAGGCTATTATCAATCTCACCTATTTGTATCGTTAGCAATGTTCGTGGCATTTCTCTCTTAGTTTTTTTTATCTAGTTTTGTAAGGTTTTGTGGGGAACTAAACCTTATTAAAACTCGTTCACAACATGTCTCTCTATTTGATTGTCCTAATGTTACACGCACTTTTTTCAGAAACGGTGATACTACACGTGTATAGTGAATGAAACTGTTCTACGTTAAACTCAATAGAGTGCAATTTCCATACACGCAAAACGGGAGGTGTAAAAGCTGCGTAGGTTATCAAATGAAATGTACCTGTCGAAGTAGCTTTTTGTTTTGACATTATTTGCAAATTTAAAAAAAAGTTTACTTAAATTAAAGATGAAAAAATGATAGTATATAGGCCGCAAAAAGCCCGATATCTGCTCCAATAAAGTTAATAATGGTATATTATTGTATTTTGGAAATCTACTGAAACTCCGTGAGTTCATGCAAGAAGTAAATAAAAATCACAACAAAGGTCATTATACTGGAAAGTTTGGTGGAAATTCAAAGAATATTAGCAAAGTACAAAATGTCAAAGTTGGCAGTTTCGGATGTCATTTGCGCATGTAATCTCAGTATTGTGTCCGGATGGCTCAAGTGGTTAGAGCGCTAGGCTATCGTAGCGGAAGGTCGCGGTTCAAACTTTTATTAAAGGTTAAGGATCCAGTAAATTCCTGTAAACAATTTCAACTGCATGGCAATCAAAATTTCAGTAAGGGGATCATAGTAGCATAGTCAAGAATATCATTAATGAAGCAATTAGAAAGATTTAACATAAGGTACGAAGGATAAAGTCAGACATTCCGGAAGTTCGACATGATGAAGATTAAGTCGGAGTTTGCTGTCATAAGTCACACCAACGACCATTAAATATTGACAATGTTGGGATAGTAAACAAGCGTTGGAGGGAGAGAGAGAGAAAGAGATTTTTAGTGAGTAGCATAATGAGCAGCACCCCCTTACAGTAAGTAATAACTGAAATTTGCTTTCACAAGTAAAAAAATTAATAAATACTAAGAAATAGGGCTACAAGGTTCGCCCAAGCTTCAGCATAACCAGAAAGTTGTAAAATCAGCCGAGATTTGCATTTCAACAAACAATATACTCCAAAAATATCACGAAATGGTGAAGCAGCCTATTACATAAAAAATTTTCCATCACACCACTCTCATCAACTGCTTTAAGAAAATTATTCACAACTTGGAAATCGACAGTGTCGAAGTTAAATTTGTGTAACCTTTCCCTCAAACTGCAGCTGAATATATCAAGATAAACCTTACTACTTTGACTACAGGTAGACTATAAATATATCGAGGACTTCCAACATTCGGCGTCATCCTTACTAGAGCCCTACTGGCGGTGGATGCTTTGTGAAAAGCATATTGAACGTATTGTCTGAAACTGAATTCTGTATCTATTGTTACTCCCAAGTGTTTGATTGCCGCTTTGGAGGTGATTGAATAAGTCATAATTGTAACTCAAGCTTAACTTCCCATACGGCGCTTTGTGATGTGACCTGGTTCAGTTTGTTCCTTCACAAATGATAATCCCACGCTTTATAATCAGGCATAGCCATAATGGCGTGGATTGCAAGCATAAGTATAATTCACTATTCGCTTGATGCTTTGCGACCACAATCAGTGCTGTGTCGTTATTATGGACTACCAGGTTCATTTCGGTACCACAATGTTACCATCAGATTATGTATAGTATGTCCCACAGCAATGAGCCCAGTATGAAGCATTGTTGGACCCGACGACACACCATTCTTCTTTAACCCGTCTACTGTGCTGATGCTGCGTTCTCGGTTGTGGAAATTGCCGTTGGTTCCAGACATCTTTGGAGACCGTCAGTGCCTTTTTCTAGCGTGGATGTGACCTCTGCAAAATTTTCACCTTTGCGATTTCCGAGGTCTTTACGTCTACTACTGTGCAGGGCTCCTTAGAACATCTTCCGATGCTTCCCTAAACAGGTTTTTATTTCTGCAAGCTTTATTATATTCATATACTCTTTTTGGCCCCAATCCAGCGTACTTAATACTATCTAAGCCGCCTGTCTCGAAACTCAGCCAATTCATAATTTTACTAATAATTGGAGCATCAGGCGGAAATGTGCTTTAACATGCACGCATTGTATGCCTTTTGGATGCATTGAGTTACATATATGGGGATCGCTCCCGTTGCAGTACTTAATCACTGTTTTGTGGCCTCCCTAAGGTCCTCCTCGATTTTGACCATGGCTATAGAGGCTTTTTTGCTGTAGGTAAAATCCTCGTTACCGGCGTTATGCAGGTCTAACCCTACTGTATGCAAACGATCACCAATTAAGTTGTTTTTTTTAAATTCTCGATATTAACAGATATTTGGACATTTAAAATTTTTCAAAAGATTCCTCCACTTTGCGATCATTTTCACGAGACCCAGACCACCCAGCACCACTTTACAGAGCTAATCCTCCTTTATACAAGTAATCATGAATTGAGCTCCTTTTCTCGTAATTCTCAGTATTAACGTTACGGGCGTTTAAAGTTTTTCAAAAGATTCCCCACTTCACGGACATTTGCACGGTACCCAGATCAAATCATATTTTACAATACTAATTCTCCGCTATAGAATTGATCATGAGTTAAGCTCATTTTCTCGAAATTCTCAATATTAACAGAGATACGGGCATTTAAAAGTTTTTCAAAAGATTCCTCCACTTTACGGCGATATTCCCGGCACCCAGATCCATATATGTACCATTTTTAAGGTTTTGTTGAAAATAAGTTGAAAGTTTGCAAATACATGCAAAAAGGTGATGCAATTTTTTTTTTATCAGATATAGTAAATGGGGTATGAAATGACGATTATTGCTTTCCAAAGCAGGCATTAGTTTTAAAAAAGGGGACAGAACGGGAGGATGAGGGGATCATAAAATGGTCACTTAAAGTATGGGGTCTTTCTCAGCAACTATCCCCCAGAAAAATCTGAAAAAAAATCGTTATCATGATACAACATCTAGTTCCCAAAATACCCTCCTTATCGATATCTGCTCAAATGAGGTTAATAATAATATATTCACATATTTTTAAATTCACTGCAAACCTCCCTAAAGTTCATACTAGACCCGCAATACATTAATATAGGCTTTAATATGAAGCAGCATACTGGAAAGTTTGATGGAAATCTTGTTATTATTAACAAAGTTGTAGTAGGTCAAATTTTCCTCCGTTTCGTGAACTTAAACCTAAAAGATAAACTGTCAAATGTCATATATTGAACGAATATACACTATCAGCTCTGCATAAATGAGACCTTTGGTTCTAAGGAATTTCATATTAGTATCTCTGCTTCCCACCCTAGAGCTCCCGCTTTAAATTCGTGGGCAATCAAAACCGCATCGAATGTAGTCAGTCATATGGGGTATCAAATAAAATACCTATGCACCCAAATATACTTATATAAGGATAAGCCGTTTTCGGCTTACTTCATAATTTGAAATAATATGTTCACTTGACAAATTCCGTTTCAAACTCATGGTAAGGAGACCAACAGCCAACTCGATTATTTCTTTTTTATGTCGAATCTTTGGCTAACAAAATTAATCGCATATTACAGCTATATAGCTGAACCAATCATTTTTTTGAAATTGTCATCACTGATGTAATACACATAGAGAAATACAGTGAAAATTAACGCGCTCTAATTGCATTTTTGTGTCCGGATAGCTGAGTGGTTAGAGCACAAGGCTGTCGTACGGAAGGTCGCGGTTCAAATCTCGCTGGCGGCAGTGGGATTTGTATCGTGATTTGACGTCGGATACCAGTCGACTCAGCTGTGAATGAGTACCTGAGTCAAATCAGGGTAATAATCTCGGGCGAGCGCAATGCTGACCACATTGCCTCCTACAGTCTACTGTGGTGTACCGTTACGGTCTTGAATGAAGTGCTCTAACACACTTCAAGGCCCTGATCCAATATGGATTGTTGTGCCAACGATTATTATTATTATTATTAATTGCATTTTTGGATTCAGAGAAGGCGTATCTAAGTGTGCCACACAAACGCATCCGGTATGCTTTGCGGGAACACTCTACGGCAGAGTAACACGGATACTGCCGCACGGGACATCCAATGTCCAGCGTCCCGTACAGTGCTTGCTTATAGCAAAGCTGATCTTGAACATAGCCTGAGAATAAAGTGAAACAAATCAGACCCAAATGAAATAAGCAAATAGCAATACCTTCTGAAAACTGAACGATTGAAATATCTCGGATCAATGCTGTTAGCCAATGGTGAACATTATCAAATTGTCTCATGCATCAGCGCAACTGAGGTGAAGTGGCGTTCTACAACTGGTCTTCCCTGTGAAATAGATACCAACGAATGTCTAAAGTTATGGGAGTGTCTTCCACTATTTTGCCCTCTATGGTTTTGAGTGCTAGTGGACTATCATAGATAGTGATTGACGCCTCGCAATAATGGAACTAATGATGATTGATCCAAAGATATGGATCAGTCTCGTGACACACCATGAGCAGATCCGAAATGAGAACATCCGCGATTGATACGGGGTTGCGCTGATCGTGACAAAATTGCGAGAGGCGTTTTGGGTAATATGGTAAGTAATTCATATTAACTGCTTAGATTGATCTGAGCATCGCAATCGATGAGAAACAAATGATCAAAATACCGACCGAAATAACGATGGTTGAATACATTAGAGGCTGACACGAAAGAGAGCAGGCCTTTGACCGAGCGAAATTGGGTAATCGATCGAGAGGATCTGACCCTAATCCTGAACGGGATAAAGGGGAAATATTCATTTCAAAAAGCACAAACAGTGCGTATGTTGCAACCTATTGTGTGCGAATCTAGGTATATTTAGCATTCATTTATAGTTTATTTTTAGGAAAGAATGAAGGTTCTTGATATGATTGAAACTCGACTACCGAAAAAAATGTATGTTCCATTTTCGAAAGCTTCAAATCTTACGAGTTTGGAAAATTCTGGGGATGTGTATGCTTTCGTCCTTTTCCGGGAATGTTTACTCAAGTTGACGTTGACCTATTTAACCAGACAATGAACTGGGCTCAAAAAATTAATGCTGCATCATTAGCAGTAACTCAGCAACACTACACATATTCAGTAGCGAATTGCATTTGGAAAGGAACGTAAAAGTAATTCCCACCCGTTTAAAGAGGAGTCGCTCCGTGAAAGTGTATAATGCTCTCGAGAAAGTACAGAAAGGAAAAAAGGAAAAAAATGGAAACTTTTCTCGTTTCTTATCTGATACAAATACAGCAATTGAGCTCCAGGTTATGGTCATCGTTCCTCCCTTTACTACTTTTGCCTTACCCTAGTTACCTATTGGATATTTTCCTCGTTTCCCTTGTGGATTGTGTGCTAACTGTGTATTCCATATTGTTCTGTTCGTGGTATAAGATGGATCCTGGACTTTTCAGAATGCTCACAAATGGAAATCCATGAAAAGACCGAGAGAAGATTCTTAGTTGTAGATTGCAAAAGTAAAGTGACCAAGACGACGACAACAGCGACAACGTCGACAAGAACGACAGAAATGGACACCAAGGGAGTATAAAAATTTTCTTTTGTTTCGTAAATTGATGGGAAAGTCTCATCCTTGAAGTAGAAGAGTTTGAAAAGGGTTTGTTTCCAACAATTCTTTTCATATGATTGTTTTTTTTTCTGGTTTTCTTCGAGGAAATTGAAGCGAAAATCTTTACGAATAAATTTGTTTACACTTTTTAATCTGATCATAAGTGCAAAAGTTATTTTATTATTTATTATGTTTGGAAAAGACGCAGGCGAAACAGCTGATAGTAGCATAGAAGGTACAATAACAGGTAAATCTTGAGAAGCAGCGAGATTCAATTAAATAGCATAATAATGGAAAAATAGCAATAATTTTCTTTTTAAGTTATTCTGATTTGAATCTGTTACACTTTAATTCACCACAGAACAGTAGAATACACAAATTCTATAGGTTCATCGACAAGAAAGTGAACAAGGACTATAAGGCATTAAAGTCCAGGGTCGGATAAATCATTCGTGGTAAATACAAACTTTACACGGAATATCATCTCGAAGGCTTTGAAATTCAATAGGCTTTCCTTGCTTTGCTTTTTACAATAGTTTTCTAAACGTAGAGCAAGCATTGCCCCCTCAAGATCTGAGGCAGGGAAACACGAATTGAGGGTGTTATCCGCTACGGATTTCCCCCTCCATCCAGGCTCCCAGGTCTTAAGTTTTATGGTTCCACGCCGGCGATTCCGCCGGTATTTCTTTTATTTTTCTTCAGTTCAGCTCCACGAGTGTTTTCCGCTTCCTTTTTTAGTATTTCCGGTGTCGGAGTAGTCCTATGCATCAGTAAAACGGCTCTGCAGTTTTTGACAAACCTGGCTTAATCCATGGTAATTTAAACTGTATCATGAATATGGGTAGCGAGATTGCATTCAAAAATCTTTATGGTATGGGACAATAACCGGAACCGGTCGTGCTTTCTTGCCAGTCACATTACGCGATTGAAGAACTAGGGCGATGCTTCTCACGGTGTTTCTCCGTAAGCAACCGCGCAGCATCTATTGCGTCAATAGTTCCACAATTCCTAACAAATCCGGTTTGATTCACGGTTATTTCTACGATTTCAAGGTTGCCAAGAATGCGTTCAAAAATCTTCATGGTATGGGAAAGTAACCGAACCGAAATTTGAACATTCTGTTGGACTAGGTTTCCTTTTCTATATTGGAACTGTGATACTTTCTTGCCAGTCAGATGGTGTTCTGCCTTCCTTTAAAATCCGATTGAAGAAGCCATTGAGCCAAAGTGTTGGGTCCCAGCTCTTCACTTTCCAGAGCTCAGATGCGATGTTATCAGGTCCTGTTGCTTTCCCCGCTTTCATTCGTTTTATTACTTTCTCAACTTCAATTGCGCTGACAGGTGGAACTGCTCCAAATATCGGCAGTAATTGTGGAAATGCAGGATGAACAAATTTTTCCGTTAAAATCTGCTCGAAAGATCCTCGCCATCTATTCATCATTAACGCAACAGAAGTGTTCAATATCCCGTGTGCGTTGTTGTTGGCTTTTGACAAGTCGATACTCGCCATTTTAAGTGTCCAGTTTATCGTAAAGATCTTTGTGATGGACCGCTTGCATGACAGCGGTTTCTTCGCTTACTGATTGGCATTCTTATAAATTAGCCAATTTCCGAGCATTCTATTGTTGAGAAACCTGTGGTACAGGTATTTCTTTTCACTGACCTTCATTTCAACATCGTAATTCCAAAGCCAAGTATGTCAACTGATGTACCAATCAATCTGGTCTTATAGGGAACGGCTTGCAATCAGTGACGGTGGTAAAATGTAGGCGTCTTATGCGACTATAGTCAATTTGCGTTTTACTAATCTCACTATAAAATGTAGGAAGTGCAAGTACGCAAAATTGATTGCTCGCCACCTCTCATTGCGTGCTCCAAACCCCTTTCTTCCATGGCGCCTGTAATCATCTGCCTTTTCACCCACATAAACATTAGGGTCGCCTGCAATGATGATGTAGTCATCGGCAGGCACGTTGTAGGTCTTTGCATTGAGAAGTTGCCAGAAGGCATCCTTCTCAGGATTAGGTCGACCTGTCTGTGATGCATACGCGGTGAAGAAGTGCATAGTGCGATCAGCTGATATAATGGTGAGCTTCATCAGCCGGTCATTAAATCGTTCGACTTCTTTAATGGCATCGCGGAGGCCCTCTAAAATGGCAATCTCAACACCGAATTGAGTGTACGGGCTAAAATAGAGAAGTTTGTAGTCATTTTTACCGCGTTCGCATTCTAAATCGCAGCTTTTGACACCAGATCATAGGGTTTCTCGCAAAGTGCAAATATCAATGCACCTTTTCCGAAGGACTCTTCCGGGTTCCTCGGTTTTTCCATTTAGGATGCCAATATTTAGCATGCAGACACGTATTTGTTTTGCTGGGACTAACTTACTTGCGGCCCATTTCTTGACAAGACCGGGGCCCGTCCTGGGCGTGAAGTGTGGTGGATGCCCTAGAATTTTTCTGAGGCTTGTTTCTCAATCCGATAATGTTATTTTTAACGACATTGGATGTATTTTTTTGGTCGGCTTGTTGCAGGAACTGTCGCCAAGAGATATCAACTCCAGCTATACTTCATTTATCTCTTTCCCTGATCTCAGCATTTTAGTTTCGTTAGTTACTGGGGAAATTGATGATTTCTTTCACGGACCAGGAGAAATATCAGGATTCTGCCACTACCTAGGCTCCGAAATACCCTCCATACTGATATCTGCTCAAATAATCTTAATTTTAGTATATATTAACAACCAGCTTCCGGTTTCCCGACGTGTCTCTTTTTTTCTGGAGAAATCCCTTTCATTCAGATCGCAGCGAGGAAGTACGTTCCTCACGTTTTTTAACGGTGTCTTTATTCGCTAGGCAGTGATCAACGGCTGATGTTGAGATGCGATAGTCTGATGAGAAACGGTTTTGGTGTCGGTGACGGTGAAAAACGGTGACGTCTTCTGAGGATATAGTTACTTTAGGCCAATATTTAGCATAAAAATACGGATTTGTTTTGTTCGGACTAATTCAGTTGCGTCCTGACGTTCAAATGTTGAAAACCTTTGCTTTTTTTCTCGGTTGAACCGGGGCCCGTCTGCAGTCACTGAGGTGAACGCCCTAACATTTCTCCGAGGCGTTTAATTCTACGCAATCATTATTTTGCTTTTTAATGACATTTAATGCATTTTCGTGGTTCATTTGCCGTGGTCACCAAGGAGGATCAGGCAAAACTTTGCATAATGGAGTAACTCCTATTATATTTGATTTATTTTTTTCACAAATCTCATCGTTTTGTTTTTATTTTACTGAAGAAAGTAAAAAGTATAATACGTTGCCTCAAACCCTTTTCTTTTAACTGGGTTTTAGACCAGTAGATATTAGCATAGTATGACAGAGACGAGATGATGGTGATACTAGGTTTCGTGATGAATTCTTACCGCATTCCACGTATTATCCGAACTCACACTGCTAACATCTCACTACTGTCTCCTGAAATATTAGGTGAGCAACTAAGTTTTCGCTGTTTGTCGCCAGGTGGCTCCAGCTGTAAGTGCGGTGTGACCTCCACTCCTGCTCAGGGCAGGATGTTAACCCGAAAGGCTGAGCCTCATTGAACCTCTAAGGCCGAAGAAGCACTGATTCAGGATTATCGTGGATCCAAGTCGTTGTTTTTAGTTGCTGTTCACATACAGCTTTAGCTCGCGTGTAATGTGTTGTTAGATACGGTGCAGGTCTACGCATTCGTATAAGGACACATGAAGTTTTGTTCAATGACACGTGATAGACGGAAGTGTTCAAAGGTGTGTGACGCATGTAGCCTGCCGGCTTCAGCTACTCCAATGCATTAGTTTGGTTCATGTTCTATTAACAACACGGGACTACAAAGCAGACATGAATATTTCAAATACCGCCTTCTACCTGTATAAAAAAACCTGATGATTACTGAGTACCAGGAATGGAAGAAAAGGGGAAAGGAGCCTAAACAATATCAAGGAAAAGCATACATAAGTCCAGCTACCAGAGCATTGCCGGTTGAATGGATGCGAGTTGTTCCCACTTTTCTGCTATAATGGAACCACTCGTAGCTTTCCATTGAATCTAATGTAAAATAGTAATAACTGATTTAAATATCTGATTAATGAGGCCTCCTGATCCGGATTAGTATCTTTTACTTTTATGCTTTATATGAAATGATGGATATCTCATGAAACGTTGGTGGAAAACTGAATATAGTTTTTACAACTCCAAAGAATCCTTCCATTCTTCCTGTAAAGTACTCAAAATTACTCGTAATATTTCTCTTTCTATTCTGACGCTATTATGGCATCTGAGATAGAATTGCGAACGCCGAATAAAGCTCGTATCCAATATTTCGTCTGCCCAAATGATGTCAGTAATATATCCAAAACATGCGTCAACGTCAGCATTTCATTCAACCGGTAATTGAGATGTGCAACACGTTCACGACATGCACCACCATTAGTGATGGACTTTTCACTTATGTGGTCTAATGTGTATTTCCCTATATACATAGCGTATTATACAATTTAATATTCACCGCTCTCACCAGAGGGAACGTGCAGTGAATGTGAACGAATTCCTACGCTCGGAGGGTGGTGGCACCGATAACATATGGCCAAGTTTCACACTCTTCCAAAACAAAATTTCACGTGGCATATTCTCACACATATTTAGCTTCACGTACCCACCTTGAACAATATGGTTTCAACTGACGACCTCCGGGTGGAATATAATTGTAACCGAGTCCCTCCGGCCCACTGGTGTTCGAGGAGCCACCGTGTTACGGGGTGATAACTCAAATTTATGTGGATAATTTGTCAAATAATGGTCTTCTGGCATTCCTTCTGGTGAAAGAAAGTTGCAATTACATACTGTAATGGTACGCGTATGTTGATACCTCAGAGGCGAACATGCTTGACGGAAGACTGAAACTAAGGAGACACTGAAGCATGGCTTTGGGATTCAACTCGAAGATATTTAAAGTCAAGCAATAAATTTCGCTTGGATTCTTGCTTCCAGCGAAATTAGGTCATACATGCTCTATGGATTTCAGGTATAACATCATAGTTTTTACTGTTTTGATTTTTTTTTGTGATTTTCGGAGCATATGTATTATATATATTCGGCGTCGCATGGTATTATTAAAAAGAATACCAAAGAAATAGGACACGAGAGGCTGGGCGGATATTAATCTACTTTGTCATTAAGAGAAGAATGCAAATACTATAATATTTTCTACAATACAATATAAACCCGTTCTGGAGTGATCTATAGCAATTAGAATAAGGGAAGGGGGCGTTTACGCCTATTGACACGAAATTCGGTAGAAAGTTTGGAATTGCAAAGGCTCATAGATGCGGTGAATGATATTCCTGCTCGTTGAGGGGGTCCCATACACGTAAAAGATGGGTCCATACATTTTTGCATGGAATATATGTAGCCACATAAAGTACGAAATAAAAGGTTTCGTTCAGTACTTTTCGAAGTAGGTTGACATTGATAGTAAAGCGAATGAGTCCAGAGATCCGAAAAGGGTCAATTACTTGAAGGGGCCGTTCCCAGAGACTACCCTTCTGAAAAACCTGAAAAAAATGTATTGTGATCCATACATATGATATAGGTTCCATTATTCACATCCCTTAAGTTTATCTTAGGTTTGTAAAATATATATTTAGGCTCTAATATGAGGCATCATACTGAAAAGTTTGGTGGAAATTCTACTACTATTAACAAAGTCATAGTGGATCAAAATTGTCCCTTTCAACCCAAATTACTACTCTCTTATAGATGGAATGTAAGTATCACATCGAATTGAATATAGGATATATTCAACGTATGTACACTAAAAGCCATGTATACACGGAACCATCGTGTTCCCAAGAGAAACCTCTTTAATTGATATATCAATTATGCCAAGGCTTTCGACAGTGTACCGTACACTTGGCTAATCGATGTCCTACGTCTGTGTCGCATTGACCCAAACTAATAAAATTTTTGAGCGACAGTCATGGAAGGGTGGCATACCACTATAGAGAGGCATCTTCTAGGGGGATTCATTAAGTTCGCTTTGGTTCGCCACTGAATAATGCTAGAGGGCATGGTTTTGCAATGCCTACGTGCAAAGTGTGAGCTGAAATACTTGATATACTTAAATGACATCAAGTTGTATACTGGTACTGATGACCACCTTAGAAGTCTGTTGCGAATAGCAAACGTGTTCAACCGTGACATTCGGATGGAATTTGGATTAGACAAGTGTCGAATACAAATCACCCGCAAAGGCCATCACAAGTCGCATGCAGACATAGCATTGATGACCTTCACATCCAAGCTATGATCAAGACAGACTTCTTCAAATATCTAGGAATTCTGTAAAGAAGCATCTGGAGGACACTTTACTGTCGGAATTCCTGCGAGGTATAAAGCTGATATTGAAATCACATCTCCCAGGGAAGAATAAAATAAGCGCATTGAATGTATTCGCTATCCCTTCACTGGCTTAGGCATTCGGAATTTTGCCGTGCACGAAAACCAATCTGAAAAACGTCCAGCGACGGATACGCACTACTGTGTCCAAATTCCGAATGTGTCATCCGAAAATTTAATCAACGCACCTACTATCCAAGTCCAAACACCGATATCATTGTGTTGAAGAAATTACTCGACATGTAGTAATAGTAGCTTTCCTCATGATCACTGTGATCTGTGTGCAATGATTTAATAAATTTCCTTCCTTTGTGAAATTTTATTAATTACTCGTACATGGACAATCGAGTACTCCAGTAGGTAAGCTCAAAACAAAGTACCGGACCGGCTTAGGAATGAAGGAATTTATCCATATCAACACGTATCGAGCAGAATCAAGAATATTTGTGAGTACTTATGACTCTGGGAGGGAGCTTGAAACACCATTTGCCGCTGAATATGACTTACAATCGATAGGAAATAGCCAAAAACACAAAATATAACGAAAATCGGAAACCAACGAACTACTCACCGGGCAGTGCACAATCCACACTGTCCCCCTAAAACGGGTTTCCCCGGACAGTCGTTAATTTAGATCTTGTCCAAACATGTAGAATATTTCGCTTTGCTCAGCCTGTCCAGGTCCTACTAATTTTTGCTTCCGCTGACCCTGACCTTGAGCTTGATATTCAAAATTGGCGGTAGCAAAAGCAAAAATTGAATCACATTTTCCCATTGTGAAAATGGGTTCTCATTCGTCTAGCGAGAAACAAACGAAGACTATAGTATGCATCCAATAATATGCAGCATGAGCAGGCAAACTTTCGGTTTTCAAATATTTCGTGTATGTTGAAGGGACTGTCAGAAATTATTTTGGGCTCCACCGATGTATTGCTTAATTTCAAGGATCACTTTCGTATAAGTCATGTATTGTGCATTAGAATTTAGTTCCTTTTATAAGATCCCAAGTACATTTTATTTTTTTGGAAACTTTGTACCCCTGGATAATGCTTGTCAGCGATGTTCACCAATCATGGCCGCTATGAATTCGAACATTTTAGAAAAAAATCATCCACGAAATTCTGGATAAACACACTTCCTTCCAGAGGAGTGGTTGTTTTTCATGTGGCTCATTCAACCGTAAATATATTTTACCTGTAAGGAAACAGTTTCATCATGAAAACATGTACATATGCTGGTTTGCACCCACCCCACTACCTACAGGTTGTATTTTTTCTAACGAAAAGGGAGTTGAAAAAAAGTATATGTGTAATCATGAAAGACATACAAACCACACATACCCATCGTAAGTTTCAGTGATGACGAGGGAAAACTTTGCTTTTAGCCAAAGAAAAGGAATTCGAGCGTACAATTTTATGGATGACTGAAAGCTTCCAAGTAGTGATTGACGAAGGTATGAGTACACGGAAGGGGAGCCGACGATGAAGGCTTATAATGACAAAACGCGTCGTTGATATGGCAAGGGGTTGTGGAGATATGTATATTTTGTTGGTAAGCGGCAGGCCTGAAGAAACGATAATTTACGGTTCAAAAATCTTTAAGTGTGCATCATATAGAAGAAGACTGTGTTTAGACTTGAGATAACGAAATCATCTGTACGTCACAGCTATAATGCGAATTTGCAATGTAAATATTCAAAACAGGAAGGATGAATTTGAAATGCCGGTTAACGGTTGAATGAGAAAGTCAGCGCATTTTTATACGCGTCTGTTATAGTGAATGGGACGAGAAAAATAGGATAAGGGTTATCCTTGAGTTTCAAATTGGATCTTCAATTTGTTCACACCCCATTTGGAGCTTCAAAATAATGTGTTGTTGGAGCACCGTTTCTGGAGAATATGCAATTATACTGATGCGAAGACGTTCAATAAACTAGAAAGTGTTGAATCGATTTTCTGCATCCAAAGGTAACTAGGTCATTGGCAAGATGTGCTCAATCATTGAAATTGAATTTCTTTGATCAAAATATAAATCAAAAATATGTTTGAAGTGATTAATTCTTCGATGATAATTCGATGACAAGAGAGTCTCATTATATCACGAAAATAATAATTTCATCTAATTTGAGACCCCGAGGAGATACTGGCTTATTTAAAGAACAAAACTATATGCCACATCGTCCATTTGGGAGTTTAAGCAACCTTACTTATATGCTGTATGACCACCCGGAAAGGCGTTTTTGAATTAGGATGTGGTCCTTTTTAATTGTGATAGTGATCACACCACTACTTCAGGTGCTTAAACACCGGCTGTTATCATTGTATTTCAAGTACATGAAGAGCAGTTTGATATAGTAGCAAGAGAATCGGGGTAATTAGCTCAAAGCCGCCCCTACATTCGATTGTTCTTAGTTAGACCGTTTATGCCGTAAAGGCTACTTAAAATCACAAACAACTACTCTTGGAAACACCAATTTTGTGGGCTACCAGACTTGATTCTGAGCACTCCCAAGATACAAATAACTCAATCCGAACTTGAACGGGAATTTTCTTTAGCAAAATCGAAATCATCATATCATAGATGAAGCTTTTTGTAATTCCCTTTTCTGCTCGAGAGAACAAATCGAATGCCAGTTACTCAATGACAGCAGAAGTGTTATTACATAGATACATATATATTTATATATGCCCGGCGTACCAGGGTAATCCCGACCTTGAATGTCAAACGCAGAGCTACATGCGGCCAGGCGCATGTTGTTGATTGCAGATAATGACATGACCTCCTGGGTCAGCTGTTAATATCGCAAGTTAATTTAAATAAGTAGCCGCGGATAAGCAGAACGTTTCCATTTTCGTTTGTCTTCCCTTATTTATTCTTCCTTTTCTAGGGGAATAAACTTCCTTAAAAAGTCCGTAATCCGGGGTGAAGGAATCGATGCGCCTATTGGATGAATGTGAGGTTACACTATATTTCAGCGACTCCCCTCCAAACACCTTCCCCACCTTTGAGGGTAACCATGGGGCATTGCCGCATTTGGGCTCTGTTGCAGGGTTGACTGCCTCCCCAATACTCATGGGAACAAAAGTGAGGACATTTTTAACAATTTTAATGGGTCTCCAGGGACACGAAGACAGTAGCCAACACGGTTGAGAGAAGCTCAACAATATCAGGGTGGCTCCTCGCCCTTGGACGTTTTGGCGGTTATACTGTCAACCGCCAGGGTCGGAAGACCTGGGCGTCGTATGGTTTGGACGAATCAACTCAATGTGTCACGGATCTATCAGGGTAGAGACACCGACTACATGACGCGTTCATAACCCGGTTTCCGCAACTAAGTCGTGTTCCGGAACAGATCGTCGTCAACCAGCACCTGGTGAAAGTTGCCCTACCAACTAGGAAACAAATCTTCCAAGACGTTTCACTTGAGCTCGATCTGGAGTCATTAACTTACCGGATTAGTCAAAGGAGCAACACAAACCAGTAGTGTCGACCCAATTTATAATGCGGCTTTGACCGAATTCCAGATTGCATTCACAGAATATGCTGGATTCTCCCAGGCACTAGGGCAAAGATCCCAAAACTAAAGTTTACTTCGGTAACTACTAACATCGTTGCGGCCATTGACAGAATTTTAGCTGATCGTTTGATTACTGCGACAGAGGTTCACAGTCTGATCAAAGTTGCAGCTGCCACGGCTATTTGTCTGCATAATCATTATCTTAGAGTAAATAACAGAGGTATGCGCAGGAGGACTTTACCGTTCAGGGTATTTCGGCCGAACAAAAGAGTCGAAAATTTGATAAAGGAGATTGGCCGTGGTACGCAAGCACTTCTTGGAAATCCATCATCAAGAATGCACAGATGCGTTGCAAACATCACTGGAAACTACCATCTCTCCAATGACATGCGTGGTAATCCTCGAGGTGCTGAAGTAGAAAATTGCGGTATGCTCCAATCGCATCCATAGGTATCAAAAAAGCTTTCAGCGAAGGACAGACAACATTTTGTTTCTCAAGAACGAACGTGGATTTTATAAAAATCTCATTAACTCAAGTCGCGAAAGTAACTTCAATTTGGATTAGGCAGAAGACTTCTGGAGAAGTGTTTGGAGCGAACCCAGCCGGTGCAATTTAGAAGCAGTGTTGCTCCCACACCGGATGCAAGGCCCTTCCCCCTTGAAAAGATAGGTATTTAGAAGACGCCTGGGGTTGATACGTTTCGCAACTTCTGGTTGAAGTGATCCAAGAACACTCACAGAGTATTGGAAAATCATAATTATTTTAATCAGATGATTGTCGATCCGAGATTAGTTCCACAATTTTTCACCAAGGGAAAAACTTTTCTCATTCCCAATAAACAGGGTGTCTCTTGCCCTTCCAAATGTCGACCAATTACTTGTCTTCTTATCATCTACAAGGTCTTCACTTCAGTTTTGTGCGCCAACATCAAAACATCTTGATGTTCATATTTAATTGATGATTAAATGATGATGATGATGACAGCTTATAATCGATACAGTAGCTGTGAAGCAGGCTGTTCACCAAAAACGAATGATCTCGACAGCCTACATCGATTATAAGTCAGCCTTTGACTCTATATCACATTCGTGGTTATTACAAGTATTACGCTCGTACAAAATCAACCCAAATGTGGTTCTTCTTCTGAGAACAATGAAGAAGAATTGGGGCACGAAGATATCGGTATTCTCACAAACATCAGCAGAGGTGCCAATCAGGCGTGGCATTTTCCAAGGCAACTCTCTAAGCCTGTTGTGGTTTTGTTTGGCTTTGAATCCATTATCCTATCTTCTGCATGAAATTATATACCAAAGACGAGAACCAACTTCGCTCCTTGCTGGACATCACCATCCAGTTCAGTAGGGATATCGGCATGCAGTTGGGTTTGGAGAAATGTCGCATAAAAACAATTGTTCCTGGAAAACACACCGACAACGAAGTATACAGCCAAAATAAGATTCGAATTGAGGGTATGGATTCGGACGACGTGTACAAATACCTTGGCAGATTGCAAGCAACAACACCTGTTGTGGCAATAATCAGTTGCTGGGGGAATTTGAACGGTGTCTGGATTTTCGCCATTCCCGTCCTTCTATATACTTTCGGTGTGATCCAGTGGAGTAATACGAATTTAGAATCTGTCAATAGACGAGTAAGGGTAGTTCTTCCAAACAACAACATGCACAATAGAGCTGCCGAAAAATTGAGGAAGGGGAGGAAGTTGATTTAAAAACATTGCACTACAATCAAGTGCATTCTCTTCGTGAGTTTTCCTATGAGAAACAATCCTCTAGCCAAGTACATCAGGCTACCGTCATGGCAGATAATAAATTATCTCCTTTGAACTTGAGAAGCAGAGAATGGGATCCCATGTCCAATGTTACTTCAGTCCAACAGAAGATCGACATGTGGAAAAAGAAACCGATTCACGGAGGTCATATAAAAATTTGTTATTGTCCGGCATTGACATCGAACCCTCCAACAAATGGTTGACTAATGGTGTACTTTTCTAGGAGACCGAAGCATTCCTAACTTTCAGGATGCTTCACTCCCAAACAAAAATTATAAACGGTACATTCTTCACGACTACTCAATCATTAACTGCAGTTGTAGGTTATGCAACTGAGAAGAGGAGACCATCCAGCACATAACATCTGCGTGCAGGATATTTAGCAGTACCGAATAGACGAATCGTCATAACTCCGTCTGCAAGATTCTCCATCAAAACCTTGGGTTGAAGTATAACTTAGTGGCAACCTACGATCCTTATTATAAGTATACTCCACAGAGAATCTTGGAAAATGATCGGATCAAACTACTGTGGGATCACACTATTGCCACCGACCACAGTGTTAATCATAACAGACCCGATCTAGTTCTGCTCCTGAAGGAAGAACGAGCGTGCTTTATAATCGATGTAGCCGTACCGTTAGACCGGAACTCTGTTGAAAAACAGCACGAAAAAATCCGGAACTACGGCCCCTTGGCAGACGATATGAAGCAGACTTGGAGACTACAAAAGATCGAAGTAGTCCCAGTAGTAATTTCAGCGACGGGATTAGTCCCGCAGAACTTACATAAAGCGCTGAAAACGCTCGATGTTAGGCTGGACTATACATAGAGATGCAAAAAGTAGTTATCCTTGCAACGTGTGGTATAGTCCGAAGAGTCTTGTCCGGTAACAATCTGACCTAGTGGGTTTCTTGATTCGTACTGTCTTCGATTTAAGATTCGTGTCTCTGTAGTGTAGAACCATTGCGGCATTGCTTGAAGTGTTTGCGGCAATCGAGATGTAGCAATACATTTTCGCATGGTCGCACACACTTTGCGTTAAAACGCATCATCGCTGTGATGCGGGATGTTGCCTTCAGCCTTCTTAGGTTGGTCGCCCCTCAGTCCGGTTGGGCGGGAAGAAGGTCCGTAGGCGTTTTTAACTGCTATATATATCTATATATATGTGTAAATATCAAACATCCATCTGACACTGAAAAATAAAGTATTCATCTGACACTTCTATTTAAAAGAGTAAGGGGAATAAACACTTGCTTTTGTTTATCGTCAATTCTTGTTCAGTGGAATTAGGCAGTTTTAGGTTGTGCCAAAAAAACAATGGATACTTTTGGAGCATCAAATCTGAAAGAAGGTCCAAATGCCTAAATGGGGTAAAAATGTGTACCAGTTCAGCAAACTGCCCCGACAGGAATCGTGTGTGGCAGAATGGATTTTACCACCTCTGGGATTAGAAGCCGGCGACTATGTTTTGGCTTTCCGATATCAAGTATCATTTTCGTTAGGGATTAGTTAGCTTGCGGAGTACACGCACAGTGACAATCATGCCGCTATCATCAGTTTGGACGATGATTGCTGACCAATACATTATGGGAACTTACTACTAAGTGTATTCAACGTATGTTTGACAACGGGTGTTTTTCCTTCATGTAAGAAGATTGCGAAGCTTGTACTGATAAGCAAGAGGAAAGGCAACCCTGAGGCATCGTCAGAATACCGTCCTCTCAGTATATTGAATATAGCTGCTTGAGGAGGTTATCAATCCAAGACTAACTGACGCAGTACGTGCCCCGGGAGACTACTCACTAACACAATATGGTTTTAGAGCCGGAAGATCCACAATTAATGTGGTTGCGGAAGTGGTCCAAGCAACGAAACTGTTTGAGGCACGGAGTCGCCACTGTCGGCGAATGGTGCCCTTTGTGATCCTAGGCAAAAGAAACGCTCCAAGCTACCTGTTGTGGATATTGAGGAACTATTTAAAAGACCGTACTCTTCTCTACGAGAGCCGGGAAGGATAGCCCAAAATAAAGGTCACATCAGGGGCGGATAGATTTCTACCCTTGGCCGGGAACTTTGGAACGTCTTGTACGATAGTCTTTTATGGCTTAGGATGTCTAAATGGTATCTGGTCAGGTACGCGGATGACGTTGCGGTATTGATTACCGCACGTATGGTTGAGCAAGCTTAGCCTACATTGTGGATGGTGATGCGGCGAGTTATCAAATGGATAGTAGCAACTATTATCATATTATAGTTATCAAATGGATAGTAGTAACAACAACTCGAGCACGAGGATTCTTACTTGCTCTGGAGGAAACCTAAGCCATTGTTCTGACCAAGGAGACGGTTCACACAGTCTTCCCTATTCAGGTTGCTGAAACCATGGTCTCGTCGGAGCCGTCGAACCTCGGCATCGTGATGGACTGAAAGATGTCTTCTTTGAGCAAATTTGCAACACTGCATGCAAAGCTGCTGCTAAAATATTTAGGATTTGACAGTAGAAAACCCTTATTCAGTAGGCGTCGCACATAGGGGTGTTTAATAAATCCGGCCGGCCAAAACCCTATTTCTTAATTGAAATAATTGTTATTTACAGGTAGGCAATTCCTCTATGGAGTATTTCCAGATATGATTTCTTTTCTTCGTTCAAATACTTGGGCTTTACTGCTAGTGAAAGTTTACCATTGCTATCGTACATGACACGATTCTGACCGATCTCTGTGCAGAGGCAGTTTTAATTTGGTTTTCTAGAGTGTTAAGTGAAGTTTTTAAAACTCCGCCATGCTATTAACATAGTATGCTGGTCCCAAGCCCAGGTAAAGGAGGAGGGTTTGAGGCAACGTACTCTGTACTATCCTCAGTAAAACAAAAATAAAATGCTGAAATCAAGGAAAGAGATAAATAGAGTATAGTTGGAGTTATTCTACTATGCTAAATCCTACCTGATCTCTCTTGGTGGCAGGCCCCGCGACAGGTCGACCAAGAAAATGCATAGAATGTCGTTACAAACATGATGATCGGATTGAGTCACAAGCCTCGGAGAAATGCTAGGGCGTCCACCTCAGTCGATGCGACAGGACGGGCCCTGGTCCTGTCGAGAAATGGGCAAGGGTTCTTGACGCATGGACGGCGTCAGGACGTAAGCAAGTTAGTCCGCACACAACGAACAAAACAAATACATGTCTGCACGCCAAATGTTGGTACCCTAACTTGAAAGACGGAGGAACTCGCAAGAGCCCTTCGGAAAAGGTGCATTGACATCTGCGCTCTGCAAGAAACCCGATGATTTGGTGCTAAAAGCTGTGACATTGAACGCGAACGCGGTAAAAATGACTACAAACTTTTCTATGATATTTTGGTAACCCACACACTCAATATGGTGTTGGCATTGCCATCTCAGAGGGTTTCCGTGATGCCATTAAAGAAGTCGAACGATTTGATGTCGGCTGATGAAGCTCACCATTATATCAGCTGATCGCACTATTCACTTCTTCACCGCGTATGCACCACAGACAGGTCGACCTGATGCCGAGAAAGATGCCTTCTGGCAACTTCTCGATGAAAAGACTTGCCACGTGCCTGCTGACGATTACATAATCATTGCCGGCGACCTTAATGGTCATGTGGGTGAAAAGGCAGACGGTAACAGGTGCCATGGGGGAAAGGGGTTCGGAGCGCGCAATGAAGGTGGCGAGCGTATAATCGATTTTGCGGACACGCATGACCTTGTACTTATAAATACATGATTCATCAAACGATTGTCTCATCTTCCCACATTTTATAGTGGGAACTATAAAACGCAAATCGACTATATTCTCGTAAGACGCCAACATTTTACCACTGTCACTGATGGCAAAGTCGTTCCCTATGAGACCATCGCACCTCAACATCGGCCGTTGATTGCCGTCCTGCGAATTAAGCCACCGATAAAACAGCGTGAGGAACGCACTGGCCCGCCGCGCATTAAATGGTGGCGATTTGGTGAGAAGAAAGAAGAAACGGTCTCACTCATACGATTGCCAACCATTACGAATGTGGAAGAATCATGGAACCAAATGAAAGACACAATCCACAAAGCGGCCTCTGCAACCCTCGGGGTCACCAAGCCGGGTAAGCGGTACATCAACGGAGATACTTGGCTTTGGAACGATGATGTTGAAATGAAGGTCCATGAAAAGAAACGCCTCTACCACAAATTTCTCGACGATAAAACGCCTGCTAATTGGCAAATTTATAAGAATGCGAACCGGGAAGCAAAGAAAGCGGTCGCTGTCACCCGAGCAAACCATTTCAAAAATCTTTACGATAAACTGGACACTCGGGATGGCGAGAGAGATCTGTATCGACTTGCTAAAAGCCGTGATGAACGCACGCAGGATATCGAACACTTCTGTTGTGTTAATGACAAGAACGGTACTTTACCAATGGATGATGATGATAGATGGCGAGAAAACTTCGAGCAGATTTTAACTGAAGAATTTGCTCATCCTCCACTTCCACAATCATTCCGACATTTGGAGCAGTTTCATCAGTCAGCGCAACTGAAGTCGAGGAGGCAATAAAACAAATGAAATCGGGGAAAGCAACAGGACCTGACGACATCGCATCTGAGCTCTGGAAAGCGAAGAGCTGGGACTCAACACTGTGGCTCAGTGAATTCTTTAACCGGGTTATTCAGGAAGGAAGAACACCATCTGACTGGCAAGAAAGTACCACTGTTCCAATATGGAAGAAGAAAGGTAGGTAGTTCAAATTACCGTCCAATCCGGTTACTTTCCCATACCATGAAGATTTTTGAATGCATTGTTGACAACCGTATTCCCAAAATCGTTGAAATAACTGTGAATCAAGCCGGATTTGTCAAGAACTGCGGAACTAATGACGCAATACACGCTGCGCGGTTACTCATGGAGAAATACAGTGAGAAGCATCGCCCTCTTTACATTGCCTTTCTGGATCTAGAGAAAGCGTTTGACCGTGTACCACACGAACTCATCTGGTATGTTTTACGACAACACTTCGTGCCAGAAGAACTCGTGCGCTGGGTTCAATTGCTCTACCACGATCCGAAAAGTAAAGTTCGAAGTATGGCGGGTGTATGAAAACCGCTTCGTGTCTCTGTTGGAGTTCATCAAGAAAGTGCCCTCTCACCACTCCTCTTTGTCCTTGTTATGGACACCGTCACACGGGATATCCAACGTCCAGCGCCCTACACACTGCTTTATGCAGATGATGTTTTCCTAGCATCTGATAGCAAAAATGATCTCGAGCAACTTGTTCAAAAATGGAATGATCGCCTCATGCAACACGGGCTCAGATTGAATTTAAACACAACTGAATTTTTGACGACCGATCCCCATGAAACAGGCACAATCGCTGTCAGCGGCAGTGATCTGCCCAGAACTGAGCGATTTAAATAAGAGAACTGCGTTATGAAATTACTTCACGCATTAACGCAACCTGGATGAAGTGGCGTTCCACAACTGGTGTCCTTTGTGATCGACGTATCAACGAACGTCTCAAATCTAAAATTTAGCGCAATGTCGTCCGTCCAGTCGCTCTCTATGGTTCTGTGTGTTGGCCGACCATAAAAGACAATGAACGGCGTCTTGCGGTAATGGAGACGAAGATGCTACGTTGGACTAGTGGCGCGATCGTTATGGGGTTGCACCGATCGTGGAAAAGTTGCGAGAGAGGCGTCTTCGATGGTATGGTCACGCAATTCGTGCAAACGAGAATTCACTTGCCAAGATTGGTCTGAACATCGAAGTCGATGGTAAACGACCAAAATGCAGACCTAAGCAACGGTGGCTTGATATGCTGGATGGGGATTTGAAAGCCTCGATATGGCACCCAGATCGGGCATTCGATAGAGCCAAATGGCGAAGCCGATCACGACGAGCCGACCCCGCTTGTGAACGGGACAAAAGCTGAAGAAAAAGAAGAAGAAGAAGTGAAGTTTTTAAGAAGGAAGCCATGGATTCCGATAAAGCAGGTAAGTGTGCTGAATATTTATATTTTTAAAATTTTCATTTGCTGGCAGAGTATTTTTTATTCAAGAGTGATGTTTTGCGACCAAATATTTTCCTAAATATTTTTTTCAAAGGTGTTTTTATTATAGGGTTGGGCACGTGTTCTACTTTTACAGATACCAAAAAGATTGATCTCGCCTTTTCCCGCTTGTTGGAGAAAGTGTGATTTTAGTTTTGCAGAAAATTACTGTTTAAAAGTGGATATCTTGTACTTGGCTATATTATGATCTTTTTCTATTCATATTTCCACCCGATCGTCGATTAATGACTCGGAAACAATTGATTATATGAAAAAATCAAAAGCTTCAAACATTAATGAGAAACTGAACTATTTAGAGGAATACTTCCTAATCCTCGGACCATTTTCAAACGAATACGAAATCATATGAAGCTACAACACAGACATGTATCGTTGCTACACTCAAATACAGCAAGCTGTACTCTGTTACCCTGACAAGGAGTCCTTTCATATTAGAGAAGCTATAACCGACCTTAAGCTCAAGAGTTTAATGGACCACACAACTGACAGACTACTGACAGATCTTAAAGGGATAATGGAAAAAAATCAAGAAGAAGCAAGGAGTTCTTTGATGCTCATGTGCAAGTGGGGATTTGATGGCGCACAACAAATGCAATACAAGCAAAAATTCCAGTGTAATTCTTATTCAGATGCTAATTTGTTACAAAGTTCTCTTGTGCTCATCCATCTGATTTGTTCCAACAATAATATAATTTTGTGGCAGGACTCGACTTCCTCATCCCCGCGTTATTGCCGCCCAATCAGACTTAAATTGATCAAGGAGATAAATTGTGATTAAAGAAGAAATTACTTGCATGCAAAATGCCATAAAAGAATTGCAAAACACCGAAGTGGAAATCGGTTGTAAATCTTGTATGGAATCTTACTCTATGATGCTAACAATGATTTATAGAAAAGTATGCAATATTGCCACTAATCCAACACATACAATGAGATGTTTTACGCCCGGTCTGACTCCAAACATCTTATTTACTTAGAAAACAAATCAGAAAATCGGAAGCTGGACGCTTCAGATATGAAAGGTTTTGTACATTTCTTTTATAAGGACAGTTAAGTGTGAATTTCTCTCATTAGTACCTACATTACATTTGTCCAGTTCAGAAGTGGGGTCGGCCGTTCTTGATCGATTGTGCATTTTACTAGGTCATCGTACTGATCTGGATCGATGTAGAGATCAATCTTAAGAAGTCAGTTTCTTTCTGCACAAATTTCATATACGTACCGCGAGGCGCCATCCATTGCCTTTAATAATCCGCCAGCTCTCAAAAACAGGGCAAGCCGGTGGACGTAAAGGTGTGGTAAATTTTGAATTTAAAACATTCGTTGATACATCCATCACTAAAAAAATCCAATTTGTGCTGATGCGCGAAGCAATTTCATAATGCAGTTCCTCAATTATTGAAAGCAATAATCCGAGATATTTAAATCGCTTAGTTCCTGGCAGGTTCTTGCCGTTGATAGTGATAGGGTCTATTTCATTGGGGCGGTCGTCAAAAGTCTATGTCATCCAGATACAGTACCAGACTTAGTGCACGACAGTCTGTGGTTTGTGTCGCACACCACCAAACGCTTTTTCTGGATTTACGGTGTTTCGCCATGGTTAACTCTGCAGCATGCATTGCGTCAGTAGTTTCGAAATTTTCCGAGTAGAACTTGAGTTCTCGTAGTTTACTGGTTTATAAAAGTTAAACCTTTACGGCAATATCTTCCCAAGGGCCCAGTTTTTAAGACTTTGTTAGCTTTCATTTGGGTATTCGGATCCAGTCCCATTTCCCTTGTACACCTTTGTGTACTCCTTTGCTGTTCGAGGTTGCTATTTATCTATGTACAGGCGAAATTTCATAATGAAAGGCCCTCGAAAAAGTTTCCGCTTATAAGATATGACATCTCAGAAGGAGGAATCTGCAAAGTCAAAATCCGTGATTTATTTGAAAATAAACCCTTACACCACACAAAACTGATGAAGCTGCACAAAATTAATATAAATGATTGGACACTTTTACATTTTAAATGACGTGCTTCGAATGGGAACGGCTCACGGTTCGTCATTTGATTGACGAATATCAGAATTCAATTTGACATTCGTAAGATTCCAAGTTTCAGCACAAGGAAAACCATTGACATTCAACCATAAGGAAGACATAAATAATGACTGCCGGATATTTTACAGAGAGCCTCTTCCAATGGATGCCAATAGGCTATTAATAATGAGAATAAATTGGAAAGTCGATTTCCTTCGATTTCTCCTTCTCTGTGCATAGACCTTGTACGTAGCCATTCGAATTTTCCCAATGTCTGTGGTGTCTCCCCCTTGGAAATGGCTTTGTTTTTCCCCCAATATGAATCGTTTTTGGGTTGTTTATTCAGCGGGTTCCCCAAAAGCTAAGGATAATATGCCTTAGGCAGCATTTACACAGGTACCAATTTTTCTTATTGACCAAAGTACCGCAGAAATAGAAAATCATACAATTTTCAAATTTAGTAAAACAATTTGTTACGAATTGAGATTCAAATTGATGTTGCTTGACTTGATTGCACCGTTACTTTCAAATAAATCTTTCCTTAGAAGTTGGTAATCACAATTTTCTGATCCTACCCAACGCAGTAAACTACTAGATAATTTGATATTGGCTCCACATTATGAAGGGTTATTATGCTCCCATTCGTCCTCAGAAGCCAAAGCAATTACGCTAAAACTCCTTTCCGACCTGGATTCGAATCCTTCCAGTTTTAGTGTGCATTGACCTTTAGCATGCGAGAACAATAAAGCATTAGGACGCCAAAAGAATTGAAAAGATTCGCGCGCGCCGAGATGCCATTTCGATGTCCTGGTGTATTGCTATAGGAAATATCGGTCCTTATCTATGCGATGTAGTAAAGAAACGTCCATTCAAAGTTTAATAAAGCGTTTTATTGATATTACGTCCTGAGTATTTACATTTTGGCTTGCTTTTGGTCCATTGACGTAAGACATTTTACCATTTCGCCGTTTACTTCATTGGAATATTTCTATGGGAATTAGGTAATGTATTGAAGTAATTTTTTCCCTTAGTGATTATGTGAAGAAAGCGCACAGGAAGGAAAGTTTTAAGTTATTGGCAACATTATCGAGTAAGTTATTAACAATGATGGGCGATAAATGATTTGGGTTAGTTTAATGAAATTGGCTGGGAACTTCCAAGTTTTTCAATCGGAATGTCGTATTTCTTTTACAATGGAAAGGTGATCAAGATTTCGAAGTTTGGCTCGCTATAGAGGCAGCTAAGTCGACAAGGATCACAATATAATTAGAAATAGCAATTCATATCCTTAACCGCTCAACTTCAATCATCAATATCTTATTTCATACTGCACAAAGAAAACACACTGTTCCCCTTTCAGTTCAGACATTAATTTACGAAATTCACGGCTAAGACCAACTTGCCCTCTGAACAATTGCCTAAAAATTCCGGAACGCGGAAAATGAAGGCACTGCAGAAAGGATGGAGGATGCTAAATCTTGCCTTGTTATATCAGTATATGAAAATGGATCGATGTAAGTCAGACACAATTAGTCTGGGAAGTATTCTCGACGATGGTAGGAAGGCACCCCGAAAGAAAGCAGAGCTTCTGGGGATAAGAAATGTTCGTCGGTAATATCCAAAGAAATCAGACGTCACAAGGAAGCCGAAGGTGGAGCAAGCTGATAACTCCGATAAAAGTCACACTAGATACAACTAACTCTTCGCAAAAGGCATAAGACAAAGACACCACTGGACAACGCTTTGGGGGTGTTTGGACCGGATCAGCGGGATTAACGAGGACCGTCGCAATGAAACTGATCCCTTTCATAGGATTCTTACACAAAAGCGGAAAACAAGGACTTGAAGTGGCAATGTGAGGGTGGCCGTGGACAAAAGTGTAGAACCCCGGTTTAATAATCAAGGATTTTGTGATGTGTTTCTCTACTCGAGGCAAGGTGACGAAGCTAACTTAAGGGGAAAATCACATTAAGAGATTTTCAGAATCGACATTTTTCTAGATCATTAGCCTAGCTATCCCAGAATACGGTGCAGAAATTTCAAAGTGAAATCCGTGGTCTTTTAGATTTTATAGGGGTAGAAGCGAACGATTATCAAATACAGGTTTAGGGTACACTCCCAGGAAATAGTTCCTTCATGCCCTTACGAGATCTGGTACCGTTATGTAAACCCTCATCATCAACGGCGTAACAACCAGTATCCGGTCTAGGCCTGCCTTAATAAGGAACTCCAGACATCCCGGTTTTGAGTCGAGGTCCACCAATTCGACATCCCTAAAAGCTGTCTGTCGTCCTGGCCCGCGCCATCGTTCCATCTTAGGCAGGGTCTGCCTCGTCTTCTTTTTCTATCATAGATTTTGCCCTTATAGACTTTTCGGGTGGGATCATCCTCATCCATGCGGGTTAAGTGGCCCGTCCACCGTAACCTATTGAGCCGGATTTTATCCACAACCGGACGGTCATGGTATCGCTCATAGATTTCGTCGTTATGTAGGCTACGGAATCGTCCATCCTTATGTAAGGGGCCAAAAATTCTTCGGAGGATTCTTCTCTTGAACGTGGCCAAGAGTTCGCAATTTTTCTTGCTAAGAACCCAAGTTTCCGAGGAATACATGAGGACTGGCAAGATCATTGTCTTGTACAGTAAGAGCTTTGACCCTAAGGTGAGACGTTTCGAGCGGAACAGTTTTTGTAAGCTGAAATAAGCTCTGTTGACTGACAACAACCGTGCGCGGATTTTATCATCGTAGTTGTTAACGGTTGTGATTTTCGACCCTAGATAGGAGAAATTATCAACGGTCTCAAAGTTGTATTCTTCTACCTTTATTCTTCCCGTTTGACCAGTGCGGTTTGATGTTGTTGGTTGGTTCGTTTTCGGCGCTGACGTTGACGCCATATATTTTGTCTTGCCTTCATTGATGTGCAGCCCAAGATCTCGCGCCAATGCCGCCTGCTCGATCTGGATGAAGGCAGTTTGTACGTCTCGGGTGGTTCTTCCCATGATGTCGATATCGTCAGCATAGGCCAGTAGTTGGGTGGACTTAAGGAGGATCGTACCTCTTGCATTTACCTCAGTATCACGGATCACTTTCTCCAGGGCCAGGTTAAAGAGGGCGCATGATAGGGCATTTTTGATGAAAATTTTTGATTTTAATTATTTTCAGCTACATTGAGGTTCATATCCCTGGAAAATAAGTAGGTGATGTAAAATTAAAAGTTTTTCGGTTTCGGATAAAAATTGGAGTCGCTACATGTCCACAAGTTGGAGAATTCTAGTTACGATGTTCAGCGGAATATTGTCGGGTAACTATTTAGTTGTAGCTTAAACTTTTAAAAAAAAATTCACAAAAGTTGTTCGGAATATAACCAATATAATGTCGGAATTATGAATAATTCTTCCCATTAAAAATAAGTACGTGAGAAAAGGCTTTCTAATGTGGTTTCCCCCATAAAATGATTCAAGCAGAGAATAATTTTTGGTGGCCGGCTTAAGGGGTCATCTTTTATGAAGGGGTTTTCGCCTTTTTGACATTTGTTTGTGAAGAACTAAATAAAGATAGAAATGCCAATTAACATTTGTTGAAATTTTTTATATTTTCGAAATACGTAACAATTTTCCAAACAGAAACGATTGCTCATTATAGAAGTGTCTGACAACTTCTCCCTCCATCTCAAAAAAAAAAGTGTTTTTCGGGTACCATGCTAGAAGGAACTGTTTTTTTTAGAGAAAAAATAAACGACATTTCAACACGTGGACTATACCACGGTATCCAAAAATTAGGATTATTAAAAAAAGTTTGAATAGTTAATTATGGGTGCCTTGTTAAATCTTTTTTTTTTTAAAATGGGTGCCTTTTCACTGCTTCTTTAGTGTAAAAGCACGTCGGAAAACCGGAAGCTAGACGCTTTAGCTATAAAAGGCTCTGTATTTCCCTATGTGACGAAGAATGAGCGCTTGACAGTTCCGTATGTACGTTGTTAAAAAATCCATTGCTCTCTCTCCATTTGCACACAAATAATTTGACCTGGAAAGCATACGATTCACACTAGGACTTTAATATTGTTAGGAAATATGGAGAAGTTAAGTTATAATAGATACAAACAAATTGGGAAACCGGAAACCAGACGCTTCAGGTATGAAAGGTTTTGTGTATTCCTCCTATAAAAGTATGACAGGTTTTGTGTATTTCTTCTATAAAAGTATGAAAAGTTTTGTGTATTTCTTCTATAAAAGCATTTGAGTGGACACTTGTCCCATTAGTATTATGCGAGAATATGTTCAAGGTTTTGAATTTGCAAAGAATTGACAACTCTAACTTTGTTAGTAATTGTGCGACTTCTAAAATTTAGATAGGATCATGCTCTATGTTATAGCATACATTAAAGAACCTTTGCTGTCAATTAATAAAAAAACTTCATTTGAGGAGATGTCGGTATGGACAGTATTTCTGAGCCTAGGCATCATATACTGGCAGGCTCTTGATTTTTTTTCTGATTTTTCAGTTGGTATTTTGCCGAGAATGGTTACGTGGAAGAAATGATCAATTTCGACGCGCCGCACTACTCAACTTTCCAGTAAATGGTTTATTTGATACCCCATATGACTGATGAAAAAAAATTTGCACCTCTCTTTTGCATGCATTAAATTTGATGTAGAACGATGTCACCCACTGTATGTACGAGCGTCCACAGTTTCCAACTTCCACCAAATTTGATGTCAATCGTTATAACCTTTCCGAGCAAAATGCATGTGACAGACTGACAGACGGGCAGACAGTAAACCGATTTTAATAAGGTTTTGTTTGAAGACATTTTAATTAATTTAATTTTAATATTTGGATCGATTGTCAATTATTCTCGTAAATTATAACGTCAGCACCTGATTTGCGAAATCGATAAGTTTGAACTGATGCAACTTTGACAATAATAGCCGCATTTCCATGATACCTAGCATGCATATGCACGATACTGTCCTCTAAGTTGGTGCATAGTACTCCTACGATTAACTTAATGGGAGTTTTTCAGTCAATTTCTAAAAGTTGCTACTATCCCATAAGTAAGTTTATTCGAGCAGACATCCGGATGGGACATATTTTGAGGCCTTGATTTCAGATAGGCGCACTACCCCGATTCTTTTCAGATTTTTGGGTTAGGTATTTTCCGAAAATAAGTCTTGCCTCGCTTTAAGTCTGCACATTTTTACTCCTTACTCGCGCACTCTCCATTTCAGGTCAAAACTAATAACAAAGTATTAGTACTAATCGAGACTTTTTATTTGATACCCCACATGACCATATTCAGTGAAAAGTTTTACATCCCCTCTTCGCATCCCCTTTATACTCCATGTAAATTTATATCACTCACTGTGTACGTTGGATTTCATAGTTGCCATCTGATTTTGAGCTATATTTTTGAGCTAATCCATTAATATGCTATACTTAGTCCTTGACTTCAATCCTCGCTCTTTTAGCGAAGTCATTTGAACGTCGTTCTACCCGATAAGTTCGTGCTTCATTACAAAAATCGACATAAACCTCACATACATATGACCCTACGCCTATTTAACATTGCAATTCCCGATCGACTCAAAATATTGAATAATCACTTTGCCCAAATATTCTACACTATATCTAGATACAATTGATGCCAAACAAAATTGCTCAGATACGAAACACAGAATGACCCCTTCAAGTTCACCGTCATAAAGGCTGAACTACATAGGCGGAATAGAGCATGACAGATAATGCCTTTTCAAGGAAGACAGGGAATATAATCTTCCACTGAACAGAAGTCAACCATTGATCTGAGACGTTGGAGGGTAAAGTTCATAAGTTTCGCAAAGTTGAAACATATGGACGATTTCAACTGAACTAAGTCCTATAAGGTTCCACTTTTTCCTAGAAAGACTGAAATTCAATTACTTATGGTATATTATGAAACAGTAGAGTAATATGTAGAATGAAGAACGATTATTGTCTTCAACGCAAACTAGAGCGAATTACAACATATCAATGTGCTTCTCCACAATGAAGAGATGCAGAGAACACATGTATGAGGGTTCACAATTTTGGAAGAACTACTACTTCTGTGAAGTATACTAGTTGAGCCATGATAATGTGAACTGCGAGAGCTGCTAATTTTCGTTCTCAAGGCTACAGTTCAATATTTGCATTTGATTGGTTGAAAATTGGAGCTTCTAGATTTTCGCCCAATTCGAAAACGTGGTCTCGAGAAATAAACGTTTAAAGTTTCGAGTATTAACATTTTAAGAATATTCATATTATACTTCTAATCTATGATGTTTAGGCCACACGGTAGGTCATCAAGATATACATTTTTCATCATCATCAACTGCGCAGCAACCGGTATCCGGTCTAGGCTTGCCTTAATAAGGAACTCCAGACACACTGGTTTGGTGCCAAGGTCCACCAATTCGATACCCCTAAAAGATGTCTAGCGTCCTGATCTACGTCATCGCTCCATCTCAGGCATGGTTTGCCTCGTCTTCTTTTTCTATTATAGACCCTTACAGACTTTCTGGGCTGAATTATTTTCATCCATACGTAACCTGTTGAGCCTGATTTTATCCACAACCAACCGTCTTGTCTTGGTATCGCTTGTAGATTTCGTGGTTATGTAGGCTACGGAATGTCCATCCTCATGACTAAATTAATAAGACTGACTAGCCTGATCCTGATCAATGTGGGATACTAGGTAAAACCAGCAGGATTACTGTTGAGACCATTCAACATCAAAAGCTATCTAAAAGAAGATGTTACCCTAACATACATCCTTTTTAACCTGGCCCCGGAAAACGTGATCCGCGATACTGATGTTATTGCACTATTCTTTTCAAGTCAAACCAACTACTGGTCTATCCTGACTATATTGGTGTCATGGGAAAAACAACCCGAGATGTACAAATTGCCTTTATCCAGATTGAGCAGGCAAGATGTTGTCTTGCACAAAAAATACATGGTGACAACATTAGCGCCAAGAACCAAAGAGGCAACAACATCAAATCGCACAGGTCAAACGGGAGCAATCAAGAAAGGAGACGACAGCTTTGAGGCCCTTAATAATTTCTCCTATCTAGGGTCGAAGATCGCAACCGATGAGCTATGGCGATGGAATCCATGCACGGTTGTTGACAGCAAATAGAGCATATTTCATTTCACTTACAAAAACCATTCCGTTCAAAGCGTCTCACTACAAGGTCAGGATGCTTACTGGGACAAGACAATTATCTTGCCAGGTTACGTGTACTTCTCGCGTTCGAGATAAAACTCTCCGAGGAATTTTCAGCCCCTATATGAGGATGGCCGATTCCGCAGCCTATATAACGACGAAATCTTTGAGTTATACCATGACCGTCTAGTTTCGGAGAAAATTGACTGAATAGGTTGCGGTGTCAATAACGCGTTAGTAGCTCATCTTTTTTCAATCAATTAACCAGTTTACAATGAGGTACTGTTGGAGCTTGAGAACAACAGATTATATAGGAACGAGCTGTCCAGGAAATAGTTATCAGAGAGAAGGTGAAAGGAGTTCACAAATACAGCTCCTGTGCTCCTCCCAGTGCTACACGTGTCTAATATGAGAATATGCTTAGTGCTCTTGTTTTGGACGGGAGAGAACGTGGGTTAAAAACTGCACAACGAATGTGAGAGGACGTGTTCTGTTCTAAACATTTGGGAGGTGGATGTGGCACTCGAGAATGTTGTGAGCTCATGCACTTGTAGAGGGAGGGCCTGGTGTTAATAGTGGACCCGACATACTTGAATTGTTATAATATTTTAGTCAGAAAAGTTGCTTGAAAAGTTAGTGAGCGCTGTACACAGCGACTATCAGCCAATGTACATGATGATCAAAAGTGAATTGAGCTCGGAAGAGTCCCTCGCGGAATTCCGGGTGATAAACCCGGATGAATGTTAACTACTAGTTGAGCAAAGTAATTGTATCTTTGTGAGCCACTTGTTTTTGGGCAAGGAATGGGATAGCGACAGTTGACAGGAGGTAGACAGTCATTTGCCTAAAATATGCCATTCTAAAAAGCAAAGGATGTCTCAAACAGGGTGGCTACAAAAATGTTTCAAAGATTATCCCAGGTGACCTGTCCGGGCCTTCTAAAAGAAATCGTTACCATTCTGTGTGGATGATGAGTAGCGAAAGGCAAATGGTGGCCCCGCTTAGCGAGTACGTGGTATTTCCTTTTACTAAGAAGGAAGTGGTCGAAGTATGTGGTATGACCGTCGGCAACAAGATCCCAGTTTTCGGTGGGATTTTGATGGAATTTCTAACTTTTAGCTGGAAAAGAACACTAAGCCCGATTCTTTTCGTCAACATGAGGTATGCCTAAAGGACACAATATGAGGTATGTCTAAAGTAAAAAATATCCCCTGCTCAGTGGGAAAGGCAAAAGGTGGTGGCTGTGCAGATGGGAAGAATTTCCGAACGGCGGGTAGATACATAGGGTCACTCCTAACATTAGATTATAGCTCGAATGGAAACAGAGAGACTAGGTACCACATTACCCAGCGTAAAAATACAGGATAAACTGCTGAGAGAAGTAGGGAGGAGGGGAAGATAGAAGCACGAGCGTTTAAAGTCAAACCCACCCCGCGTAATTAATACCTAAGTAATCCCTAGATGGTTTCGCGCCAAAACGTAACAGTATTTTAAAGTACATGCTAGAGCTTCAAGTATCTATTGAAAATTTACACTCTCCTAAAAATATCCCATTTTTACGCAAAGAAAATATGCACATCATGGGAGTCAATGGAGCATTCGTGATATCTTCCCAATGAAGTTATATCTGAACCGACAGGTTATAGCTGAATGACCTCACTGTCATTACCTATGAACTACAAACTACCCATCCTGGATAAAGTTTTTATGGTGGTTTAACTGTGGTTAGCGAAAGGTGCATAGTCATTGTCCTAGGCCAGACGGTTATATCACCCAAGCTGTGTTCAGAATTGATAACGAAATCAATGGCGTTGAACGATTACACGCTGAGTACTGGAGAGTTCTCTTGCAACTCACCCGCACTTTGTTGTTCTTCACCATTGACAGGAAGTTTAGCGTTGGAATATATAGCGCCTATCGGAAAATATCACTGCACTCCACCACTTTCCCGTGGTACTGCAAAATAGCTAACATACCATGCTCGTTTGACTACGAGCACAATTCAATTAAAAAGTTTGCAGTTATGTAGGTATAATCGATAAACTCGAGTTTCTAGATAGAAAAATGTATAGATAAGTGAAAGGAGATACTTTTATACTTGTAACTACACAATTTGAAGATTTCTGAAAAATAGATCTACTTGAATGAATTTGATTACATTCTGTTCTGTACTGCTGGAATCATCATTGGGTGGTTCATAACCATGCCAGAAAATGAGTTCGTTTTGCGGAATGTGCTGTCTTTCCGAGGGATGCCAAAAATTCAACCTCAATTTCAATCGTACCCAACTAGTACAGAACGAATGCATGCCTTTCGTCAACATATATGGAAATCACAACGAAATTGAATTCACAAACTGTTTTTGTTACGGAAACAGAAGCGACCAGGCTTGCATACAATATACATATATGTCTGACATGAGGAGCATAAACAGAACGCAGGATGGATACTGACCACTGCACGTGAACCGATTCAGTGAACATTAAAACCAATATATGACGCTCCCCTATAGCGTGTACTCACCAATTTATATACTTTTCTATTAGTGTTGAATAATTTTCAACAAACTTCATCCAATTATTGCTGCAACGATGACTGCTATCCACCATATGAACAGAGACCTACCTAAGTGAGGGGGATCCCTTTGGGGTAATATGCATTGCAAATTGAAGCCCAGCCCATTTGAGTATATTTGCCAATTGAATTAGTGTTATTTTCATAGAGTCTGCTATTTCAGCTGTTATAGCAACACTGACTAAAAAATCTGAAACTTCATAGATATTGGGTTGTCTCCTAAATTTTTCTGCCTTCGTACCAGATGCGGATGAACCAGCGACTGATGTCTCAATGACATTTCACGTACCATTGTAAAATTCTGCTGCATATAAAAGTGTTTATTGCGCTTAGTGAGTAATTCTTAACTTCAAAGGAAGTGAATCCCCAGGGGAAGTAACGACATAAAAGTGCTGTGGACAATCTAAACAGGAATTTCATCATCATCAACGGTGCAACAATCGGTATCCGGTCTAGGCCTGCCTTAATAAGGAACTCCAGACATCCCGGTTTCGCGCCGAGGTCCACCAATTCGATATCCCTAAAAGCTGTCTGGCGTCCTGGCCCACGCCATCGCTCCATCTTAGGCACGGTTTACCTCGTCTTCTTTTTCTACCATAGATATTGCCCTTATAGACTTTCCGGGCTGGATCATCTCCATTCATACGGATTAAGTGATCTGCCCACTGTAACCTATTGAGCCGTATTTTATCCACAACCGAACGGTAATGGTATCGTTCATAGATTTCGTCATTGTGTAGGCTACGGAATCGTCCATCCTCATGTAGTGGGCCAAAAATTCTTCGGAGGATTCTTCTCTCGAACGCGGCCAATTTTTCTTGCTAAGAACCCAAGTTTCCGAGGAATACATGAGGACTGGCAAGATCATAGTCTTGTACAGTAAGAGCTTTGACCCTATGGTGAGACGTTTCGAGCGGAACAGTCTTTGTAAGCTGAAATAGGCTCTGTTGGCTGACAACAACCGTGCGCGGATTTCATCATCGTAGTTGTTATCGATTGTGATTTTCGACCCTAGATAGGAGAAATTGTCAACGGTCTCAAAGTTGTATTCTCCTATCTTTATTGTACCTGTTGACCAGTGCGGTTTGATGTTGTTGGTTGATTCGTCTTCGGTTCTGACGTTGCCACCATATATTTTGTCTTGCCTTCATTGATGTGCAGCGCAAGATCTCGCGCCGCCTGCTCGATCTGGATGAAGACAGTTTGTACGTCTCGGGTGGTTCTTCCAATGATGTCGATATCGTCAGCATAGGCCAGTAGTTGGGCGGACTTGAAGAGGATCGTACCTCTTGCATTCACCTCAGCATCACGGATCACTTTCTCGAGGGCCAGGTTAAAGAGGACGCATGATAGCGCATCCCCTTGTCGTAGACCATTGTTGATGTCGAATGGTCTTGAGAGTGATCCTGCTGCTTTTATCTGGCCTCGCACATTGGTCAGGGTCAGCCTAGTCAGTCTTATTAATTTCGTCGGGATACCGAATTCTCTCATGGCCGTGTAAAGTTTTATCCTGGCTATGCTCTCATAGGCGGCTTTAAAGTCGATGAACAGATGGTGCAACTGTTGTCCATATTCCAACAGTTTTTCCATCGCCTGCCGCAGAGAGAAAATCTGATCTGCTGCTGATTTGCCTGGAGTGAAGCCACTTTGGTATGGGCCAATGATGTTCTGGGCGTATGGGGCTATCCGGCCTAGCAAGATAGTGGAGAATATCTTATAGATGGTATTCAGCAACGTGATACCTCTATAATTGCTGCACTGTGTGATATCTCCCTTTTTATGTATGAGACGGATTATGCCTCGTTGCCAATCGTCCGGCATTGATTCGCTGTCCCATACCTTGAGCACAAGTACACTTGGTGTAACTGGTCGCCTCCATATTTAACCAATTCGGCTGTAATTCCATCGGCTCCTGGCGACTTATGATTTTTTTTTTTAGTATTTAGCAAACGATTTTATTGGTAAAGCTACTAACATTTTTTGTCTCAGACATTCACATTTGCAGTTGCACGACTAATTCTGGCTTGGGATTAAACCACCATAAGGTATTACATTGCGGGGGGAGTTAGCTCACTTTAGTTGTTTTTCCACTTTTCTATGCGCGATATTCGTAACCACCTCACCTCTTCCGCTTTTCACAGTTTGCCCTGGATTGATGCGATCACTGAGTTGATCACAAGATGTTACATAGTTGGCATCATTCCGGAGAAGACGAATGCAGCCTCATCTGAGACGGTTCTGAAGGCAAAACACACCCTTAGGGATGCCCTCCTATAGGCCGCACTCAGTTTATAAGCATTATGTAATATTTCAAATGCCTTTCCTCAAATAGGGATGGCATAAAGCAAGATCGTGCTCACTACTCTGGCAATAAATAGCCTACAAGTACACCGTGGCCCTCAGACGTTCGGCATTATTCTTGCCAAGGCCATACGTGTTGTGGATTCCTTGTCCCAAGCATATTGCACGTGTTGTTTAAAACTTAACTTGGTATTTATTATCACTCCCAAGCTTTTGATGGTCTGCTTGGAGGTGACGATGTGATTGTTGATTCAAATCCGAGTGTAATAGCGCTATAACATAATTCAGCATCCTCTAGATTCTCTGCGACTACAATCAATCCTATATCGTCGGCATAACCTACCACATGGTGGTGAGTTATGCCTCCGGAACCGGAAGGTTAAGTACATCATTGTGCATGATGTTCCACAGTAGTCAACCAAGTGTGGAGCCCTGCGCGATACCCACGGAGACAACGTACTCCTGGATCCATTATCGTTGCACCCATCCGTTCTTGCAGGTAACTATCGACAACTGCTGCGAGATAGGTAGGAACAGCAATCGTGGCCAGGTACTTTCGTATAAGATTCCAGTTGACTGAATTAAATGCATTCTCTTTGTACAGGGTCACTGCCACGCAATATTTGTTGATACTGCCCCTTCCGTGAACAGTATTTTCGGCAAAGCCGGTAACCTTTTGATGGCATCAATGGTTGATCTCGCTTTACGGAACTCATACTGCCGCTCTGAAAGGCCTCCCTGGCTCTCGAGGGGGGGTAATCTAATGTAAATTACCTGCTGCTACCTTTTCCCCAATGTCTAGAAAATATGAGGGTCTATAAGATGATGGTTCACCTGGAGGATTACCACTCTTAGGCTGCAGTTCCAGATTCTGCTGCTTCAATGCTGTAGGGAATATCCCCCCCGGACATGCACGCTTCCAAAAATTCAGCGAGCATGTCCGGTTTGGATTTTATGGTGAGCTTGAAGCTTCTGTTTGGTATGTCATCCAGGCCCGGAGCTTTGCTGCTGCAGATCTCCAAAAGCTCGTCCACGATCACTACTGGAATTGCCCTCCCATTCAAAGATCTCTGAAATGTGTCAGTGCTCCTCTCTTGCGGGGGAAATAACCCCCGGAATGATTTTCAACAAGAGAGTAAGGTATGTGATCTGTGGGGATGAAACTGTTCCATCACAATTCTATGAGCGCTTCCGCATGGATTTACATCCGTTTCTGGTCAAAATTCCGCTGAATGGTAAGCTTGATGTTTTTCCGGGCTACCTGTGAGCATGCCCCTTTTGTCCTTCGTCACACCATCCTACCGCCCTCTGAACCGTTCGTCTGGCTCGGTGGCAAGCGGATCCAAGGCTAACCAATTCACTATTCCACCGATAGTTTAGTCTTCTACTAGGGAATGAGCACCTCCTAGGCATGGATGCGTCACATGCCTTGGCGATGCATTGTGTGGCATGTAGAGCTCTCTCGACGGGACCGGCTGCCTTAATAGGTTGGCCTAGCCACCCTTTCGAGAAGCTTCCTTCGTCTAATGCTTTTTGAGGCTCGCCTGATGGCCTTCTCAGTATCCTCTTTCCCTGGCTTGCCTGGTGATCGCGATTGGTGTAGTCATCGCTAATGTACTGAGCAAAAGCCTCTAATAGATTTCGGCCCCTGGCAATTATATAGCCCCCAGCAGGGAGGGTAGCCCTGCTTACCCACTCGTCCCCCTGGGTCGAGAGCAAAGTTGTCTAACATGTTTTCAAATTCAGACATTGTGCTTATTTTCGCCCACACGAAAAAGCTGGCTGCGCAGGCGAACCTTTTCGGCCGGCGATAATTTCTGCGCTGCCTCCACTGATAGTCGCAACTTGGTGGTTTGAGTATTATCGTAGGCTCTTCTCAAGCTCACGATGGATTCTTCTTCCAGGTACTCCAACTTGTTTTTTTTAAACCAGTGAACATTTTTTCCCTGGATGTCACTTCGTCAAGATCCTTGCACTATATGTCGATATGTAGATCGTCGGTTTTGCCCAAGCTGGATTTTTTTTACCTAAAACATGAGATCGCCTTTCTGGGCCCTTCGGATCTTGCTGACATTTCCACCTAGATCTTTTAAGTTGGGGTCAAATTTAATTTTTTTCTAGGAGCTCCGCGTAACACAGATTGGTTTTACTCTCGCCTCTGGATGTGTTCGCACTTTTGCTTTGTTCTTCGCATTTTTATTAACGACCTTTGTTCATTCATAATTGTTGCTCCCTTTAGGTTTTTCTTCGATGGCTGACGCTTGTTCTTGTCAGCTTTAGGAAGCCTCTCTCGAACTACGTGTAATTGCTCGTAGAAACCATCCCCTTCCGCTATATCGGAAATCTTCTTGGTGCATAGTACTGTATAATTGCAGTCAGAAGTCTCTGAGAAACCGGCTCCCAGGTCAAGAGAAGGGGATTTGCGGTAGCTGTCTCAAACAACCCGACACGGAATCACGTCTGTTACCACTTGGCTTTCCAGAGTACAAAAGCATGTTGTTATAAGTTTGACAAGAGGAAGAGAAGAACTCTCCAGAGTACGACCATCTTACTTCGATTGGGCCCTGAATGTCTAACTTTTATCCTTGGAAATCCCGCTCGAGTTGGGGAAAATTATCATTCCGAAAATTCTCGCTTTCGTTGTAGAGGAATGTGCGCGCATTTCGGGAATCAATCATAGCCCGTTTTCGATAAACAAAGGTAGCAACCGTAAGGTTAGTCCCTATCAATCATAAAGAGGGTTCCCATTTCGGTGGATTGTGGTGTCCAACGAAAAAGACGAAAAAAATTGCCACCAATTATGAGAAGATCAGTTCTTAACTGGAGTTGAATTTGAGTACGTATATGACCATCGGGCATGGATACGCGGCTTCAGGATGTGCCGTTGAGGATCTGTTTGGATAAGTGCTTCGCAGTATCGTCGTTTTTAAATCTACCCGTACATGTTATGAATGAGAATTTAATTGTTGAGGAGACGCAGGTTCTTGACTTCGAAAGAAGTCATCCTCAATTTATTTCTGCGGAAAACAATCGTTTGACACTTTTCAGGATTGAGGGTAAGTTTCCATCTGGTAAAATATCGGGAAAGCTCATCTAAACATGATGTCAGATAGCCTTGCCCGCATACTCTGTCCTTGGTGTAGGTGTAAACTACAAGTGCATCCATATATTGGAGGATCCTGATGGAATTGCTGTTAAGAAAAAGGTTGGAATTGTCTGCTACAGAAAGGAGGGATTCTTGTGGGATGCCAGCAGGCGATAATGTTGCTATTGCTTTGGATGTATTTGGAGTATGAACTGTTGGGTTTTGAGAAAGTGGTTTGAAAGTACGTTTGGGGAAGGATATCATTTTGTTTGACAACTTTGCCTAGAGGCAGGGAAACTTTACGGTTGATGTTGCAGCTTGAAATGGTAAAACATTGTATCTAGGGAATGACGAGCTAAAATGGGAGATATTGATGCTTGATGCTAGTCTGCAGTGTAACTGGGGATAATTTTTGTTTACTTCATATGTAAACAAAAGCCAAATCATCCCCAAGGATTAGGGACCTCAATTTCGCGCAGATGGGTCTGATGGTCGTGGTAGGATTTTGGTGGTTAGAATTTCCTGATATCTTGATCAACCTGCTTTATCCGTGGTGCCTGTTGTCCCTTGGAATGGCTATTGTTCGAATAGCTTTATCAAGGGGGTGATTCCATCCTTTGTTTGATTGTGCCACTACGCGTGGTCCCAGTGCCTGAAGTTGACGTTGGCGATCTTTTTCCCCTTTTTTCTTTATAATTAATGTACGGGTAGCACCTTTTTATTTTTTTTTTAACTAAACGTCTTTAATTTCTAAATTAAATATATTTTTCCACCGAGCGGCAAAACTGTCTGTTGACTGTGATGGCATGAATAACTTGCACCTATGCACACACTCTTATTTATTCTGAACACTGCGAAATGAATTTTACGATGCATTCAACTGAGTTTTCCTTCATTGCCCGTAAAATATGGCCATGATCCTCTATGGATTTGGCGCATATATAAGTACGCTCAACCATCACGTTCTTAAAGGAGGTTTTTAGCGTGAACGTACGGCAAAAATCGAAAAGGCGATGACCGAAAAAGAATACGCCTTAGGCAATTATGCCTCATTTGCGGCAATTTGTGGTGTGGCAAGACAGCATGGAATCGAACCGGTGCTAATCAGTTGGATCCTTCACATGCGCGAGGGGAGAAAAATCCACATATCGGTCGGCCAGAAGTCTATTGAAGCAGGATGTCTCAGGGGCTGCCCACAGGGAGGGGTTCTCTCTCCACTGTTATGGCTCTTGGTAATGAATACCTTGCTGTGGCTCCTGGATGACAAAAAAGTCTTCGCGCAAGCATTTTCGGACGACATAGCCGTAATAATTACCGGCGAGTTGGCGGACACAGTATGTAACCGCTTGAATGCAACTCTGCATGAAATCCACAGCTGGTGCCTTCGTAATGGCCTCACAGTGAACACTAGGAACACTGGACTGGTTATGTTTACTAGGAACGTCAGGGGGGGGGGGGCAGCAATGCGCTACCCACCTTAGCAGGGGCGGAAATCCAGCTGGCACAAACAGTCAAGTACGACTCCAAGTTAACGTGGAAGCAACATATCCAGGAACAATATCAGAAATCCTGCAGATTGCTCTGGTGCTGTAGGAATGCGATAGGTAAGACCTGGGGACTTTCACCTAAACGGATATACTGGATGTATACATCCATAATAAAACCCATTTTGATGAATGCATGCATAGTCTGGTGGCCAAGACTGAACTTTGCTAACAGGAGGAAGCTGCTGCAGATTCAGAGACCTTGGCCTAAGTATTACTGGAGCAATGAGTACTACGCCGACTGCGGTACTTGAAGTTATCCTAAATTTACCCCCCATTCACTTGAAGGTGAAACGGAAAGCGGCCAACGACGCATATAGGCTCGATACCATTGGGGCGTGGAAAGGTAGCCAATCCAACGAGCATGCGTTTATCTGGAAATTCCTTGGAAAACATCCGGTAGCCCTGATGCCGACCGATCATCTGGTTGCCAGATTCATCTTTGAAAAGACATGCACTGTCGTAATCACCGAAAGAGAAAAATGGCCGACAAATGGCCATGAGTCTCTTCAGATTACAGACCTAATAATCTTCACCGGCGGGTCAGTCATGGAAGATGGATCGGGCGCAGGGGTGGTTTTGGAGAATCCAATTATAAAACTAGCCCGACCCCTCGGAAAAATGGCAAATGTCTGCGACAAAAATGGAGGGATCGCACCATTCGAATCTGTTCCGACAGTCGGGTGGCATTATCATCACTGAATGGCAACAACATATCAAGCCAGTTGGTGTGGAGTTGCCATCAGGTGCTGCTGAAACTTGGCCGACTGAACCAAACATTCCTGATGTGGGTGCTGGGGCACTCTAACATCGCTGGTAATGACGAGGCTGACAGACTGGCTCACTGAGCAATGGTGGCGCCAGAAGCAGTTTTTGGAATCCGACCATCTACTGTCAAGTCTACTCTGAAGGGTGAAATTGCAAGGATTCACGCAACCGAATGGAGAAATTTGGTCTCTTGCTGGCAAGAAAGAGCCTAGGGCCACTAGAGCGGCATTTTTGTTGCCCCTTAAGAAGGGGGGCATGAAAACCCTAAAAAGGTTTTTAACGGGACACGGGGCTCTTTAAACTACCATATGGAAAAGATTGGGGTAGTGGTTTCGGCTGTGTGCAGCCAATATGAGAAGGAGGAGGAGACGGCCCTGCACTTTTTATGCAGGTGCCCGGCATCGTCAGATCTCCGACGAAGACACCTTGGCAAGGTTTTCTTCAATGAAGAATCTGTAAACCCTCTGCCTCTGGAGAATGTTTGCAGATTTGCTAAAGCCTGCGAACACCGTAGGCGGGAAGCCATTGAATAGGCAATTTACGGGGATAGTACAATTGGCCTAACAATGGCCTGAGTAAACTAAACTAAACATGCCACTGTAATCGTTAGATGTAGTATCATTGCTACCGCAGTTTATCATACAATATTTTAGCGCTGGGGGGGAGTTGGCTTGTATCTCTCTTATCAGCTGGCCTTCCGCCACACTGGTGTATTCCTCGCTATTTTCTCTTTGTAACTAAGCTTTCTGGGCTTAAGTCCTCTTCTGGTCAGGGTCAGGGTCCTTTGATTTTATGATAGTGATCACTAACATATCCTTAAATAATATCAGAACTAGATGCTCCTCTGAGTACTGGCGAGTTTTCCCTTCATGGCAGTAGCCAAAGTTTAGTTGGAAACATTCCTGCATCAAATAGGTAATGTAACAAACTTTAACTGTATCTTTTCAATTGCATGCACAAATAAAGAACTTCGATTGACAATAGCTTTTGTCCAGAAAGCATGCGTAATTAGCAATTCATATACTTTTCTAGTAGCGAGGTATTATTTCCAGGAAATCTCATCGAATGGTATAGTTTACCTTTTATGAGGTTCACCGGCTCAAATCCAAATCAAAAACGCCCAAAAAGTTTTGAAATACGACAACATTGAAAAGACAAAAAGTGCAAGTCATAGATCAAATCGATTCAGTGCACAATTATTCATAGATATATTTACTACATTTGATGTAAAATAACCGTCGATTTTCGATATATGTACAGGCGAAGTCATGCAATTCACAAATCCGTTCAACAAAATCCGTAAATATTTCAATATTTATTTCCTTTGCAAATGCATTATTATAAACAATTTGTTTTTCAGCTAACAAATAAACTCGACAAAAAACTGCACAGACCCGGTAGATGCACATAAAAAGGATATGCATTCAATACGCTAAGTCCCGGATTTAACGTGATGCAGATCCTCTTTCATCCTGCCTTCTCACACCCGGGCGCCAATATCCCCCTTTCGCCATGGTACGTTCTTACTTGCGATGTCCTAATACTTTTGTACTGCAAAACATGCCCTTTTTCCGTAGCTCCTGGTCGTCAGCCGTAAAAACAGACATGCCATTTACTGATTATTTTGGCAGCAGTGTTTCGCTTCTGTCGAAAGGGGGAAGGATTCAATAACAATTTATTCGGTGGAAAAATATTTTCGTCAGACGATTTTTTCAGTTTTTTATGTTTGGTTTCAATCCTCTTTTATGTTCGATGGCTCCTGTAGTATCACTGTATCCTCGTGTTTCTGTTGTTGTTGCGGGAAAGTTGTGGGTGGAGAAAGTGCTCGCTAGATTTTGGAGCAGAGTTTGCTGGATGAGCAATGATACTCTGAGTTTTATGTGCATCCGTCGATGTATGTAATAATTATCATGATAGAATCATAGTCTGCTTGTCGTCGGATGGAATTGTGTTTCCTATTGTTCCAACCCCTTTGATATCTGAATGAGTTCTCTAGGTTGTACCACATGTAGTTGAATCACATTAGCTTCTACTTTTGGATGAAGTTCTCTTTGTTTTTATTATCTCATTACACTAAACTGAGGGAAAGTAAGAATTCCTATTTATCTCAGTTTGCCTTTCTAGTGTCTGGACTCACTAATTTTTTGAGAACTCATAGTCAGAATATAACAAAAATTAAAGTGATGGCATATTTCCGGTATACTTTGTCATCCCTCGTCTTTTTCAATTAAAACTTTACTAAGGTTACTATGTCTCTTATAAACTACAAGACAGAGATTTGAAGATATGAAGGAATGGTGACAGCAGAGTGCTGGTTACGCTACCGATGACCACTGGTCATCATGGAATCCTGGAAACTTCACGGGAAGAGAGTTGAAAGTTGAATTTTACATAGTAATTGGTACTTATGTCTGCGTTTGCGAGGTTCAGTTTTCTTAATCCCTTCATTAGTGATGAGCAAGACTATCACTAAACCACAATACACCCAAAGAACAACCCTTCGTTATGCAACCAAGGAGTAATATCAGAAAATAGTTTGCCAAAAGCATGTCGTAAGCGTTGCTTAGAATATAATATAGATAATCAGTTACCGGCTTAGGAGTATGGTATGTTAATGCAGAATAAACTTATGCGGAATACAGCCTTCTGCGAGCCAATCTATCTGTTTCTGGGGTCGATTTGTGACTTTCCAAGAGAAAAGTCTCTCGTTTACCAAGACCGTTAGTAGTCACACTCCGTACGAGATGACCCTACGCTACAGATCTTGACCGAGGAATCAGAAAACATCTCCACCAATTTAGGATGTTAAGCGGGATAATTGACTGTGATTGAACGGAGCTTCAGTGATACTTGGTCGCGTCAGCGAGTAAGTTTGAACTTACCGTACTAGGGGGGCAATGGCACGGCAGACCCTCTAACCCCTATCATCATCAACGGCGCAACAACCGGTATCCGGTCTAGACCTGCCTTAATAAGGAACTCCAGACACCCCAGTTTTGCGGCGAGGTCCACGAATTCGATTTCCCTAAAAGCTGTCAGGCATCCTGACCAACGCCATCGCTCCATCTCAAGCAGGGTCTGCCTCTTCTTCCTACCATAGATATTGCCCTTATAGACTTTCCTGGCTGGATCATCCTCATCCATACTGATTTTATCCAGAACCAGACGGTCATCGTATCGTCCATAGATTTCGCCATTATGTGGACTAATTCTTCGCAGGATTTTTCTCTCGAACGCGGCCAAAAGTTGGCAATTTGTTTGCTAAGAATCCAAGTCTCCGAGAAATACATGAGGACTGGCAAGATCTTTGATTCTATGGTGAGACGTTTCGAGCGAAATAGTTTTTGTAAGCTGAAATAGGCTCTGCTGGCTGCCAACAACCGTGCGCGGATTTCATCGTCATAGTATTCAACGGTCTTAAAGTTGTAGTCTCCTATCTTTATTCTTCTCGTTTGACCAGTGTGGTTTGATATTGTTGGTTGGTTGGTTTCTGGTGCTGACGTTTCCACCATGTATTTCGTCCTGCATTAATTAATGTGCGGCTCGGTCAATCTGGATGAAGGCAGTTTGTACATACAGGGTTCATCTTCCCATAATGTGAATATCGTCAGCATAGGCCAGTATTTGGATGGACTTGAAGAGGATGGTGCCTTTCGCATTTACGTCTGCATCGCGAATCACTTTCTCTTTGTTTTAGACCGTTGTTGATGTTGAATGATCTTGAGAGTGAACCTGCTGCTTTTATCTGGCCTCGTACATTGGTCAGGGCCAGCCTAGTCAGTCTTATTAATTTCGTCGGTATACCGAATTCTCTCATGGCGTGTACAGTTTTACCCTAGCTATGCTATCTTGCGAGGCTTTAAAGTCGATGAAAAGATGGTACAACTGATGTCAATATTCCAATAGTTTGCCCATCGCTTGTCGTAGAGACAAAATCTGATCTGTTGAAGCATATTTGGTATGGGCCAATGATGTTCTGGGCGTATGGGGCTATCCGGCCTAGCAAGATAGTGGAGAATATCTTATAGATGGTACTCAGCAACGTGATACCTCTATAATTGCTGCACTGTGCGACATCTCCCCTTTTATGTATGAGATGCCTCTTTGCCAGTCGTCAGGCATTGATTCGCTGTCCGACACCTTGAGGCAAGTTGGTGATCCACGTGGTGCTATTGGTCGCCTCCATATTTAACCAATTCGGTTGTAATTCCATCATAGGCGGCTTTAAAGCCGATGAATAGATTTTGCAACTGATGTCCATATTCCAACAAATTTACCGGAGAGAGAAAATCTGATCTGTTGCTGATTTCCCTGGAGTGAAGCCTCTTTGGTATACGCCAATGATGTTCTGGGCATATGGGGCTATCCGGCCAAGCAAGATAGCGGAGAATATCTTATAGATAGCACTCAGCAATGCAATACCTCTATAATTGGATTGGACGGACTGTCTCTCTTATGATTGGTGGTGGCAGTATTTGTCCCTCGTCTTCAGTTGATCCCCAACTCGCTGATATTTTTGTTGTTAAATAGCTCATCCAAATACTCAACCAATCGCCAATGGCAGGATGAACGTCGAGGTATATAAGGCTTCAACCTGCTGATTTGCTTGTAAAACTTCTGCCCCAGATGCAGTTGCTCCCCTGTATTTTTCGATTTGACAGACTTGTCGCTTCTCCCGGGCGTTCTTGTTACGTCTTTGAAGTCGCTCCTCGGCTCGACGGAGTTGGTGATAAGTTTCCATGCGTGCCCGCGTTCTTTGAGAATGCAACATTACTCGGCCAAGAGTCCGGTATGTAGCATTTTTCCGTCCCGTTCCTAGCTTAGATTCATCGTCAAACTAGCCGTTCCGACTTTTCTTGCGACTGGGGCTGTAAAAATGACAATGCTCTTCAGGTAGTTGTGAGGATCATTTGTTGATGCTTCATGTCCAGGACATCTGTTAGCCGCGGTTATTGCGGTATCTATTATATTTCCCCTTATAGGTGTTACGGAGGACTGCGTTGTGAATGCCTTCAGTATTCACTCTCACCTGATTGTCATAGGGGATTGTAGTTGGTGTTGTAATTGAAGCTTGGAGCACTATGCCAACGAGATACTGATCCGAGTCTATATTGGCCCCCTATATGTTCTTACATTCATCAAAGCTGAGAGGTGGCGGCTTTCGATCAGCACGCGTTCATTTTTGTTGAAAGTAATTTGTTCGCGGACTGCTTTCCGCGTAAACCAGGTACTTCCAAAGCCATCTCTTGCGATACTGCTAACTGATCATTGGTATCCCTATGTAGCTATGGGAGCTGACGTATCGGCTCGGTCCCTATTCGACTGTTGAAATCTCCAGGTATGATTTTGATATCATACTTGGGACATGCTTTAAGGGTCTGTTCAATAGCCGCGTGCAAGGTATTCTCTGATGTTACTATATCAGACGTCAGGAAGGAGACAGATCTCAGTAACGCAGATGCCAGATGGTATTTGCTCTATCTGGAGGATGACCTGAAATTACAGTAGGCTGTTAAGAAGGTTCAGACCGGATCTAAGCCTTAGCATCAGAGCCAAAAAAGCAAGGAGCAACGGAAATCAGCCCACAAGAGAGAAATACTCTCAAGAAAGCTAAATTCGAGCCCAACAGAGGGGAAATCTCGGGGCAATCAGGGGTAAAAGTAGGAGTTGGGAGACTCGCCTTTAGCTATGCTGATTCGGTAAAGACAATTCGACTGGCCATACTACCGAAAGTATTTCCGGAGTTAATACTCACTCGTGAGAAGCAGGAAATTATTCATCGTCATGAAGATGCGTGATGGATGGAATAAGGAGCTCCTCTTCACTGGAATACGTTTTCGATTGCGTGATGAAGGACATCGCAGACTAGCCTAGGACTATAATATCTAAACTGCCAGTATGGAAGGAAACGGAACTGTCTGCACAGGTGGTGGCGGTCTACCTTTCCAAAGCCGCAGCGATTGAGACGGGAAAGCTCCTACGCCTCCACACCACGCGAAACATGGATCTCCATACGCGGTTACGGAGAGTTTTTAGAAGCAAGAAAGAGGGCAAACTTAAGATACGTACATATATCTTTCAGAGTTTCTAACTGGAGACTTCTTGTCTGCCCAAGTCACATTGAAAGCTGGGGGAAGATTTAGAGAAGCAGCCGTAGCATCGGGATGCTTCCCAGGAGACGACACGTGAATCCCACCGGAATTAGTCGATAGACTGGTCAAGTTCTACGAAAGGAAGGCGCTACCACTTCTTCTCTGCTGCAATGCCAACACTCACCATGAGGTCTGGGGAAGCAACGAAAATATTTGAAGAGGAGAGTTCCAGCTGAAATTCATCCTCAGTAATAAGTTAGATAAATAGAATAATAAGGAATCCCAGGAGAACAGACTAGGGCTCCTACATAAAACACCTGAATGCAACGAGGAGGCAGGGGACATGGCTTACCTACATTGGCATGGTGGAATCAGGAGCAAAATAGAGCTATAAACAGTAGTAGAAGGCCTCAAAAGAGTTGTCGTTGATGAATGTGGGACCAACTGAACGACTAAAACCAAGTCATCAAGGGACGTACCCTGTTGGACTTTGCCAGGATGAGAAGAGAGATGCGAAAACTTTTCAGTCAAGCGAAACAAACCGAGACCTGGCAGAGGTACAAAAGGGCAATGACAGCGTATAGCAACACGATCAGGAAAGCAAAACGAAAGTGCTTCTGGGAATTCTATGAAAATATAGAACCACAGAAGTATCCAGGTTATACAAAGTTATAGCCAAAGACAAGGCATTATTTTCTGCCAGTTTGAAGAACGAAGGTGAGGCATTTAACGAGACTAAGGGTGACATCTGCTTCTAAGAACTCACTTACTAGGGTCCTACTCCACGGCAGAAAGCAATAGCATTCTGCCTGCAATTCCCACTACGGACAAAAGGGGAAAAGGATGAATTGGAAACGATCGAAAGATATATGCTCGGAAGCTAGAGTAAAATGGACAGTGGGCACCTTAAAACTACTGAAATAACCGGACGTAGATGGAATTTTTTAAGAGATGCCTAGAAATCATCGTAGGATCTGTCCTAAGAGTGATAAGGGGTAGCATTGCCTAGGGATATATACCAAGGGCAAGGGGACGGGCAAGAGTGGTATTTATTCCGAAAGCGGGTAAAAAGGATCCTTTTCAACCTAAGTCTTTCAGATCAATTTCCCTGACATCGTTTGTACTAAAGGCGATGGAGGTCACTGACAACTATAGATGAACTAAAGTTCTAATATGCAATCCTCAAAATCCATGCCAGCACGCTTACCGGGCAACTGCTCTGTATCAGTTGATGTATGTATTACGGGATGCTATAGAAACACAGTGTGCGTTTTTAGACATGGCTACTCTGGAAAACATATATTGAAAACATATCGGAGGTCACAAGGGCTCTGATGGCTTACAGGTCTATAATAATAATAATAATAATAATCGTTGGCACAACAATCCATATTGGATCAGGGCCTTGAAGTGTGTTAGAGCACTTCATTCAAGACCGTAACGGTACACTACAGAACACTGTAGGAGGCAATGTGGTCAGCATTACGCTCGCCCGAGATTATTACCCTGATTTGACTCAGGTACTCATTCACAGCTGAGTCGACTGGTATCCGACGTCAAATCACGTTACAAATCCCACTGTCGCCAGCGAGATTTGAACCGCGACCTTCCGTACGACAGCCTTGTGCTCTAACCACTCAGCTATCCGGACACGCTCAGGTCTATAGCATGGAAAAAATGTGGATGCACTCTGAAAATGCTGCAAAACAAAAATAACGGTTCATTCGCGTGCATTAACCCGTGAATCTGTTGATCCGGGTGGCGATCCGAGACCATCGCATCCTCAACCGATGTTTCTCCCACCTTCGATTTACATGACGTGCGGCGTTTGGGGTTCTCGCCATACCTTGGCACCCTCAAGCCAATCTCAGGATTGATGTCAGTTTTATGGCTTTAGAAAGGAAGAGGGGACGAAATCAAAAGGGGTTAGTTCCTCCTCTTGTTAGTATAATTTCGTAAACAATATGAAACATAACTTAAGCAACAACAATATGAAACATAACTTAAGCCAAAGCCAGTTCCAGGCCGGTATACCGGAAGCTGGTCACTTCGAGTAGAAAGGTTTTATGTTCATTTAGTGTGAGAAATTCCCCATCCATGATTTCCCCTTCGTACATACCTCCATTTCAAAATAATCCTTGATATGGATATGTATTTCCAAGCACCAACACCACGGTTTATATAAGTTCATCTTATATGATGATGACGTCGTTCACGTCTTGGAGTGCGATAAATTCACGTGAAATACACAATTTTGACTTTCTATAACTTTATTAATAATAATTAGATTTTTGTCAAACTTTCTAAATGTGTGCATTATGTCATTACATACAATCATATTTTGTACTGTTATGGGTTTTCCGGGTAAATTTCTCAAATATGGTAATATGGTAGGCCTAGGTTTCGTAAGGATGTACCATTGTGATTTTTTTCAGATTTCTCGGTAGGATGGGTTCTAAAAACGAGACCTGTTACACTTTTGGGGTACACATTTTGAGCCCTCAATCTCATATGTCCTATCCGGTATCGAAAATATTATTAGTTTCATTTGATGCTCCATATGACTACATTCTGTGAAAAAAAATTGAGCCCCTTTTCACAAATATAGGGAGCCTCCCCCCTTGCAACCCAGTGCCCAATGATGCCACGCATTGCATGGGAAGGGATTCATAGACCACATGTCCTCACCATTCCTCATCACATTTGGTTACAATTTGGTTAGCCGTTTCCGAGTAAATCGGATGTGACAGACAGATAGACGCACAGACAGACTTCGAATCGATTCTAATCTTCTAAGACTTGTTTCACACAAAAACTTAATAATGGGGGGGGGAGGAGAAATTTGGGGGTCGGTACGGATAACAAGCGAGTCTTTTGGTTTGGTGACTAAGTCCGCCCCTTGTCTCAAAATTCCGGCAATACGCGCACTTGACTGTGAAGCGTTGGCCGGTACTCTTAGCCCCATAATACTAGTCATTATCAGAGAGCGTGTTCAGCTTGAGGCCACTGTGGGAACTAGTGACCAGTAGTCAGTGGGGACAGAGGCGGCGGCATTCATGAATACCACGCTGTATAGCGGGGACAGGGCTTTCGAATAAAACATTGCCTACGTGCTAAGTGCGAGTTTACACACAAGATGTACTTAGATAACATCAAATTGTGTGTCGCTACTAGTCTGTTGCAAAAAACAGACATGTTTAGCAGTGATATTCGAATGGAATTTGAATTGGGTAAGTATCAAGCCCAACCCATTCGCAGAGATCACCACGAGCTGCATGGTGGCCACAGCATTGGTGACCTCCGCATGCAAGCTATGACCGCTTCATATTAAAACCTTTATTAATGCGACCATTACGGGTCCAGGATGAACTTCGGTCGCGATGCGCAGTAAAATTTAAAAATATCTTTTTATATTATTATTAACTTTAGTTCAGCAGATATCGGTATGGACGGTATTTCGGAGCTTAGGTGCCAATTAAAGACATAATTATTTTTGTCACATTTTTCAAGTGGGCAGTTTCTGAGAAAGGCCCGTTAATTTAAGTGACCCCTTTATGACCTCCTTACTCGCTTCAAAACTAACACTTGATTTTTAAACTACTAATTGAGATCTTTCATTTAATACCATGACTATATTCAATGAAAAATAAATTTGCACCCCCTGAAAGGAGATAGCTGGCTCAAAAAGGCGATTTCGGATCTGATCAAGAGGTCGGAGTACTTCAGCAAATAGATCCATTTAGGAGAAGCTCATCAATATCAAAGACGGCAAAACAGAAAGCTCATGGGGTCTCAGCAGTTGAAAAAGGTGAAGGAGTCTGCGAAAGGAATAATCTGGCCAAGGCTCATCGAAAGCTGAGCCCTGACCTAGAACTACACTTTATGCAGCTTGCGGCTAAAATAGTTGAGCTGTTCGAATTTATCAAGCAATAGCACAAATGCACTAAGCCATTAAGAGCATGATGCGAGCCAGCAGGGTACTTTACAATAGGTCGCAGGAAGAAGAAAGAAAACCGTAGGCAGAGCCGAACATCCCTACCCCAACAGTGTCACAGGCGACCCAAGTGACACCAAAGCACAGGGTCATCGACCTTCGATCAACAGGCACCAAAAAAGGAAAAAAAGACGTCTTGACCAGTTAAACAAACTGAACTAAAAGTTCAAAAGGGAAACACAACAGCGAAAACGAAGGTTAATAAAAACGGTGTTTGGACTAAGGTCGTAAACAAATAAAGAACCAGAAACGGTGCGAATTTGCGAAGAAGCAATTGTGATCTCCAGCAAAGGAAATCTATCGTATGCGGAGATACTGAAAAAGGTGAAATCTGACCCCGACCTGGAAGACCTAGACCGAAATGTCAGCAAAATCAAGATCGATCGATCCGATCGATGTTGAAAGTCTGGGGAGAAAGGACAAGGACAAGGCCAAGGAGTGCACCTACGTCGCTGCTATTATTGACAGCTACTTGCATAACACCCACGACCCAAGAAGTACATTGTCTCTGCGGGTGTCCCACAAGGCTCTGTACTCGGCCCACTATGGTGGAACATCATGTATAATGATATACGGATAACTTTCCGGTTGCGTAGGAGGCTACGGTGGTGCACTACGCCGACTACATAGCACTGGTTGTAGTCACAAAGCATCGCGAAGATGCTGAATTGTATTCAAGCGAAGTAATCAGTATTGTTAAGGCTTCATTAGACAGCGCTGGGTTGGCACTCATGGAGGAAAAGACGGAAGCATTAGAATCGGAAATCGTATCATAACTTTCATGGTCGGCCATCAAATACTTGAGAGTGATGATAAACGAAAAACTCAGTTTTAATCAGGACATAGAAACTTACCTACGAAAAAGTATTCACAAGGAGTATGGCTCTGGCAAGGATGATGCCGAATGTAGGAGGACCGCGCATACTTGCAGGCGGTTCATAGTCAGGTTGGGGAGTTCTACCGTACTGTACACATATTTTAGGCAATGCACATAAACTGAGTGCAGTCTACAGAAGAACAGCCATAAGGGTGTGTTCTTCCTTCAGGACCGTCTCAGCGTATGTAGCGGAAGAAAGGAGGAACCTAGGGAAAACTCTAGGCGAAGTGCTATCACCAGAAAATTTTGTCCGGAGAATGGCAGCTGGGCATGAGAATTGGGATGCAATCAATTCTATGATCCCAGCAACCCAAGATAAACTGCGAAAATCAGAAGAATTGAGGCAGGCACGGTTACGAACCCCGCGATGGAAAGAGGCTAGCTAAGTAAGCTAACTCCGCCTCGTGATGTAATACCTACGGGTAGTTCCACGGAGTAGGGGTGAGTTGGAGGAGGTTTTAGTGGGTAAAAGTCTCACACTCTGACGTACCTAACGCAAGGAAGATTTCCACCTCTTAAAAAAGGACAGACATTAGACTGGCACTAATAAGGAGGAATACATTTTTTTTTGTTTGATATAATTGAATGTCGGGACATAATTAGGAAATCCGAATGGGTGTATTGGAGTAAATAAGAGGTGCTACTAAGTCAGAAAATATGGTGTAAGCCAGGACGCCAAACAGCTTTTAAGGATATCAAATTGGCGGACCTCAGTGCGAAGCCGGGATGTTTGGAGTTCCTTATCGAGGTAGGCCTAGATCAAATATCAGTAGTTGGGCCGTCGATGATGACGAGTGTCTCATCAGCTTGTCACCGGACAAGATGAACGAAATGTTACAGATGCCACAAAGCCGCGGAAAATAAAACTTCTGCGGGAGTGTTCTTTCTGTGTCCATAGCATAGTATATGAATAGTAACCACCACAATTAATTTGAAACTAGCTACACCTTTTGCATTTAAGGATAACAATTGAATAACTAACAAAACAATAAGGACATATAAGCATTTTAAATATCAAGACTTTGGACACACAAAATCATACTGAACAGTTCCAAGCGTATGCGTCATATGAGGTGACCTCCACCCCACATCGCAAAGAAAAAGAAGAAGAATCGTCAAACAGAGAACCCTTAATTTCAAGCTCAAAGCTCCTGACAGATTTGCGCCAGTTTACTTTATTGCTGATACCGATACTGCTGATACTGAAGCTCAAACGTCGTATAAGAGTGTTTTGGATCTGCAACTCACTTGGAATCAAAGATGGTCCAACTTCATTTACGGAACTAGTGTAAGCAAGAACGCTTCAGAATCAATTTTTCTTTTAGCAAGAAGTACTATTAGCCAACACCAAATAGAATTACAAGTACTAATCGGCATCTTTCTAGACTACCAAGTCTATGGTACGAAGCACCGACCCGGCAAAGCTCATGGAAGTCCTGTCATACGCGTTATGGATAATTTCACTTCAAATTGAAGTTTCAAGCCAGATTTTGCTGTTGTTGTTTGTGAGTCCCATGCTGAGCGTCGTTTTGAATGAACCTAGTAAGGTAAAAGGCTAGCTAGACCTCAAGTTAGCAGAAGTGCTCCCTAATGGTGACAGCGACGTTCGGCACAACCATTGCAATGTCCTGCATTGCTTTCGAGAGTACTTTAGAGGCTTACTGTTTACCATTTGAAATGAATTGCTCTGGCGAATCATTAGTGAGCCTATTACCCATTGTGTAATGGTGAGGCAACTTATATGTCATAATTCAGCGAGATTTATATGTGCAGAAACATCTGAAGTGTGACAAAAAATTTTAAACATCCAGCATCCTCCGCAGCACTTTTTCTTCTAAAGTCCGTAACTGCTATTTAATTATCTAAAAACAACAAAGAGATAAATCTGTCAGTAAACGGAAAACAACCGCAGAGGACATCAGGAGTGTAAGAACGGCAACATCATGAATGAGTGTTAAACAATGAAATGTTTTCGAGTAAATTCCCCATTCTGTGGGATGTATCTAAGAATCTGCGCTCTGAAGAAAGCTACCCGATTTTTGGACTAGAAGTGCACGAAAACCGAGCGCAGCTTTGCAACTAACCATTTCCTAGGCATAATGACGAATTTGCGCAAAACTTATTCCCCTACAGATAACCGAAGAATACAAGGTACAGCGAAGTAGCGAGTAAGAATGACAAAGCAGGAAAACTTTCACATTAAGACTTATTTCGGACAGATTTGATGCGATGGAGACCAAAGATCCCAGTTTAGTACATGATTGTCCTTTGTCAATTTGGGATGTCATCTTAGCCGCGAAACGGGCATTTTTTATGGTCTTCCTCAAAGGCGTTTACCGACGATCTTTCAAAATCTGTCAGTCCGAGGTCCTCTGAGTGCTTTCCATGAAGCGAACTCATGCTCGTCAATTACGAGTGATTTTAAAGTGAAAACAGCTCCACTGTCCTTGACGATTTTTGTCAGCCGGAAAAATTGGTCAGCACGGCGGTTACCAGGATATTCTCAAATACAATTCTATGTGAAAATTATTAAGAATTCAAGAAATTTATTGTCAAAACAAAAGTGGATTTTCATGTCTTACAAAGATGCGGCCTTTGCCGGCACGAGGTAAAGGGATGATTTTCACATGGTAGCGCTTCCTTGAACAAAGTAAGTGAAAAGCGATTGATACGAGAGAAGTTTTGAAGGGTCTACTCTCGAGAAAGTGAGGAAGTGCAATTGAAATTGATGTAAGTGTTCGTGAAGTTTAAATTTCTTCGAATTGTGCAAAAAGATGTCAATTACGTAGTGAGAGCAGTTACCGCTTTGGTCGTTGCTGCAAAGTTTATCAGTTTTCACCTTTGCTCCTGTCTACTACTCGTATGTGGATGGGATGCGTCTTTCGTTTTCTTATGCAATGATTTCTTGAGTGAAACAAGTAAGAGTTTCCTTCGGGAGCTGGGGGAAATCACATGAATTTTTAGTGTTTACGACGACAAGTGGAAGTGCTCTTTGTTCAAAGCGAAAGTTTATTCAACGGAGCACATGTTTTCTTCGAAAGTAATTGGATAAGGAAGAAACTTTGCAGCTGTGATCGGATTTGGATTAACTTCAGAATTCGCTGGTAAGCAATATTGTCCTTAAGAAACATTGTTATGAGCATGCAAAATAAACGATATAAAGAGAAATTCTTTCCTGGAAAATTTGTTTTATGTAGATATGGAAAACTTTGCTGGATGCTCTTGGCTGAATGATATAATGTGAACATTTGATGCCCAGCAGGCCTATCTTTTTGAAACGAGTTAACAAATTCTCCTTAATTTGAACTTGAATAAGCTACATTTTGCTTAAATGAAACACTCCATCGATGAAAGTATACCATATTCAAAATAATGCCATTGGTTCGGAAGCTTTGAAAAATCATCTAAGGGTTTCCTCTTCAAATTTCTTAGAAACAGTTCGGCTGCATCCTTGAAATGAAATAAATAATATATTTATTTTGGATTCAAAAAAGAGGAAGTGTTTATTAGTTACACAATCCCCCTTATTCTATCACTCAATTCAAATTCGAATCAAAGCATCACGATGTCCGAATAGTAGGCATGGTACTCGCAAACCGGTAATTTCATCTTTTCCAGCTCTCTAAACTATATTAGACAATATAATGATAACAAAGTGAGGATTAGGGAACACAGTATAAAGGGATTTAATCATTATTAATTGAGTGAAAACTGATTTTTTCGTCATCTCTCATTTTTTCTATTAAGAATTAGATTCAAATAAATTTTATACATAATTTCGCTTATTGTTTGCTTTGAAACGAATGAATGAATGAATCTTCATTTTACGTCTATTCTTCGGTTGAGGGTCTAGGGGAAATGGTCTGTCTGCAGCGGGATTCTATTATTCCAGCTGCTTGAAGGAAGGTGGAAATAATTAATGACGGAACGTGATTCGGCGATAGTCTAAAGGTCATCCTTAGTAACCGGAGACAACCAGAGGGGAGAGCTTTCTCAAATCCTGAACATTAGCGAAATTGTTCATTAAACCCACAAATATTGAAATTCCAACGAAAGGTTCCGTAGTCACACGCTTAGTTGCTTCTATGCTAGCCAGGTTCGCGAATGTGAGGGTCCTTTGAACACTTCAGTCCCTCGCAAAAATGTCGCACGTCCTTAACAAATTCGTGGGTTCGGGCCGGAACTTGAAAGGGACACGCGTGCGTGGAGCCGTTAAACTGAGTATCACGATCGAGAGGGAAAATCCACGATTGATCGCCTTTTCAATCAGATGAATAATGGGACCCGGCCTTTGAGTAGTCCCTTTCTAAGGTTTTGTGTAAAACAAAACCATTTAAAATCGGTTTCTTGTCTGTCTGTCCGTCCATCTGTCTGTCTGTCCGTCACACGCATTTTTCTCGGTGGCGGTTATAGCGATTAACACCAAATTTGGTGGAAAGGTGGGAACTGTGAACGGTCACGCATCTAGTGAGTTACATCCTTTTATGTCGAATTTAAGGGGGGTCCCCATACATGCAAAAGGGAGGTGTACATTTTTTTCATCAAATATAGTCATGTGGTATCAAATGAAAGGTCTCAGTGAGTACGGAAATCTGGGAGTTTTGACATTTATTGGAAAGCTGGGGAGTGCGGGGGGACGAAACTGATCATTTCTTTAACGGGCCTATGCTCAGAAACTACCAAACTTAGAAATCTGAAAAAAATAAGAAGCTGCCAATATATGGTGCCTAGGCTCCGAAATACTCTTTACACCGATATCTGTTCAAATAAAGTTAATAATAGTATATTACTATAATTTTTTGTAATTGGCTGTAAACCCCCTTTAAGCTCATCCTAACACCACGAAATCTGGCAGTAATATAGACTATAATATAGAGCATGATTCTACAGTTTGGTGAACTATTACTAACAAAGTTATAATAGGTCAAAGTTGTCGCCTCTTTGCAAATTCCAGACTATGAATGTCAATATCACCCCAAAGTGGATACTCTTACATAATATATGCATATATTACCTGCTGCGTACTAATGGGACAAATGCACACTAAAATGTCTTTATATAAGAAATAGTCTTTATATAAGAATAAATTTCATACCTGAAGCGCCAGCTTTTTCCGGTTAGAGAGGAGGAGGGGAATAGAAAGTCCTCAAATCATTAATTCAAAAGTAAATATTTAACAAAGAAAACGTTTTGAACTTTTTATTTTGTAGACGAAGTGAAACTAAAATGGCGCAAACCCAGTATTTCTTAATACCTTTTCCCTTTCTTAACGTTTTATGAACATGGGTTAGTCTCCTATTTTTCATACAACAAAAATACTCACCATATGGAAATTGTCAAGAAATCTACGTATCATAAAAACTGAGATTTATGATGCCGGAATACAGTTTTCATGAAGAGAGTGTCAAATGCAATCGAAGGGCCTACTTCGGGTATAAAACTCACTTCTATAAGCTTTTCAGCAAGCTCAACAACTTTAACTTTCCGGCTTAGCCAGTCGATTCAGCTCCCGTTGAAGCTGTTTGAACTTGACCCTGAAATTCAAAGCCGGCGGTGACAATATCAATAGCTGATATGCCTCAAATTTTCATAGGCCAGCTTCGGATCATAGCAAAAGCACATCATCCACCCCACCCAAAAACAAACGTTGGGATTACATATAATAGTATGCAGCATGAGTTAGCCTGGGTGAAAGCATTTTGCAAATTAAGAAGTTGATATGTTAAAAGAAAAGAATTTTTGGACCCCTACATGAGGATGGACGATTCCGTAGCCTGCATAACGACGAAATCTATGAGCGATACCAATGGTTGTGGTTAAAACCCGGCTCAATAGGTTACGGTGAGCGGGTCACTTAATCCGTATGGATGAGGATGATCCAGCCCGCAAAATCTATAAGCGCAATATCTATGGTAGAAAAAGAAGACGAGGCAGACCCTACCTAAGATGGAGCGATGGCGTAGGTCAGCACACCAGACAGCTTTTAGGGATATCGAATTGGTGGACCTCGGCGCAAAACCGGGATGTTTGAAGTTCCCTATTAAGGCATACCTAGACCGGGTACCGGTAGTTGCGCCGTTGATGATGATGATACGTTAAAAATTGAAATATTTGAATGGGGATGGGTTTTGGAGTTATGGGGTAATGTGCAAAGTGGTAGGGTTTTGTAAACAAAATAAAACTAATTATTTTAAAAATACAATTTCTAAAATAAGTTTGACGGGATGGGTATCAAGAAATTAGGTAGAGTATATTGAGGAAACTACGGGGTCCATTGTCCCCTTAGCTTGCCAGCGGGTACCAGTAATTAAAGAAATAAGAATTCGGATGGGACTAAAACTTCTGAATGTTCAGTTCCGGTTTCCAAATGAACACTTAAGGTCAGAGATCATAAGTGGCTACTAGTTCTAAAATGCTCATGTATAAGTTCTCATTTCTAAATGGTAACCCTTTCCTAACCTCTTCCCTAAAAAAAATAAACAAAATCTGATACGCTAGTCAAAATTAACTTCTAAAGAAATGATTCTGTTTTCAAATACTCATCAAAAAGGATATCAGTTCCTCTTAACTTAATCCTTTTCTTGGCGTGCCCTCCTACACTGCATAACTATATTTTATGGACTTAATGGTGACAGAATTACAAACTAAATCTTGACCATTAGATTCTTGACATAACTCAATGCCCATTTGGAGGAGTTTATCTATGCTGTTGGACATCACAGACTAGACAAGGCGGTAAGTTGAAAACATTTGCATTCTTTGTGGCTTCACTTGACCTGGTTCCTAAAGCAGAGGTTGTTAGGAGCAATTATGCATAATTCTATTCCCAGGACTCAACTGCTAAATTTACACAATATCATATTAAAGGAGGAGAAACGTTATGCCGTAAGGAATACACTCTAAGTAAATATTTTTTGCTAATCGTAACAAGTAAATAAAATAAAATTTGTGACTGCAACTTTTATATGTATTTTGTTTACTGCCGTAACGTCAGCGACACCTCAGATAATGACTGATCTTATTCACACTACCTTGGCAATCGAAAACGGTTTATGGCTGGTTCCTGGTCCTCAACAAAGGAATCGAGGGCACCCAGAATGGCAGCTTTTACCAACTCGATCCGGCATACTAACGAAATAAGCTATAACTTGCCTCTAACGGCTACCCCAACGGGCGCTCTATTGACCTGGGAGTTAGTTTCAGACAGGGTTCTGACTGCAAGCTTCCGGCGGAGGTTAATGGGCATTAAATTAGGTAGTGCAATATGCGAGTGGATGTTTCCAATATATTGAAGAAAAGAATTCCTATGAGTAACTGAATGGTGGACAGAAGATGCTTCCTAAATTTGACACCCTGATAGTGATCTGGATGTAAAATTAGCTTTTGCCAACACCATGCTCGGGGATACGCATGGTATAAAATGTTTGTAAACTTCTGAAACATTCAACACTTCCTCATCGGGTAAACTATGGCCAATTCGCGCACAGTGCCTGCCATAAGGCTAGTTGGGATCCGAATGACTAGCTATAAATCAAATCAAATCAACCATATTGTGATCAGCAAGAAATTTAGAAATTTTCTACTGAATATACGAAAGAAAAGAGACATTGGCATAGACCTTAAAAGGCATCATCACCTGAGGATCGCTAACCATTGTTTACGTGACGCTACTACATATGACCGCAGAGGAACAGAGCGTCGGTCATCTAAATTCAATAAAAGCCGCTTTCACAGTCCACTTGTTGCCTAGCACAAACGATACAAGCTCTAAACAACCCGTGGAGTAGCTTCCTCCAACCTACAATTTTTAGTTTTAAATTGAAATATATATTTCAGGAGCGGCGTACCCCGTCACCAGTACAAAGCTACGTAGCAGACAAAAAATTAATCTCTAAACAACCTGCTCAATAGTGTTAAAGCCAAAAGCTCCTCAATCTTTGTTGCCGCAGAAGTTGTCAGCGACGTCCCAAAACGACGTTACCAGGCTGCGCTGAGCGAGCCGTGGTCTTAAATGCTTCGCTCATCGTAGAGGAAACATTAACAGCGGTTTTTCATCGACGGTGAATAGCAATTGTATTCTACAGGGAAGGAAGACTTTACCACGATTCTGAATGTTGCCATCTTATCCGGAGAAGTTGTACTTGTTGTGGAGAGAAACCACCTTGACGAGCTCTACTGTGCAGGCCCCGTATTGTCAGAAGATTTGCTGGTTTCACTCATTCGTTAATGTAAGGATCTAAGATTTTTCCCAATGAGTGGAAGAAAAAGGTGATCATTAAGATTCTGAAGAAGGATATCTGTTTTGATTGTGGCGTTCACCGCATCCTGTTCTTCCAAGGATGATAACTAAAATTATCCTTACATCTATCAAGGAACAGTTGAACCGGCGCCGATCACATCAACATCATTCTCATCATTGCGGTGAAAAGTTTAGATAAATAAATAGGTGAATAGGAGGTGTATCTGGTATGCTCTACGCAATTGATAACTATTGTCAGAGCGTTATCTGATAACACGAAATTCCATGTGCTGTATCAAAGTGAAATCTTAGAGCAATTTGAAGGACAATACGGGGTCCGTCTGGGATGAACCTTGCCCCTGATATTATTTCTTTTTGATATCGGCGATGTTCTCTATGTTGCCTTATCCGGACGACGCCCAAAACGGGCAAAAGCCTGGACTATGCTGACGACATCTGTTTGTTCTCTCATTGAGTTATAAATCTTGCCCAAACAGCTTTGCATTTAGAGAAGGAGATGAACAGAGTCAATTTCAAGTGAATACCAAAAAATTAAAGTTTTCTGTGTCTAGGGAAAAAAGGTATTAGAGAATCAATATCATGGTTGCCCCTGAGTCCTCAGTCAACATATCCAGTAAAGTAGTTGGTAACCTATCTAAAAATAAGTAGTACTGGACCCTTCATGCTTAGTAATGCCCACGATTAACATCTTTTTGTGGAAGTAGTAAATACAATCCTTCAATGAATCATATGTGTGAGCCCTGTGAGTATTGAACCCGCATACCCCCTCTTGCCTTAGCATACAGATCTGGTTGCTGCAAGTTATCGAATTGCCTTGCCAAAGCCAGAGTTTAGTCAGAAAATTCTAAGCCTGCAGTGGAAATGATGCGCGTCCTGAAATTACCAAATCAATCTAATTTCCCTTCACTGCGGGCTTCTCAAAAAAGCATGGGCTTTGACCTTTCTTTCCGAAAGGCCTGAATTCACAGGAAAGTCAGGAATCTGTTCTAAGTCAAAGTGATATCATATTTGCTGAGAGCGTCCCATCTTATGAACTATCTACCTCAGAATTGCCATATTTTTTGATGAAGAATGATCTAAGCGATCTAGTTTTTCAAATTTGTCTTAAATCAGGCTAGTCGTTTGGAGTTAAACGTCTAAAAATTTCTCATTTTCCACATCGGGATGAGATATTTAACCCTACTTTTCTAAAACAGATCATTTGATATATTTAAATAACTTTCCTACAGAAATAATAATAAATAAAACAAGATTCAAATCACTGGTGGGTTTTCACTGAACTTTCAAACAAGTTTGAAAACAGCATTGCTCTATAACGAATTAAAATTTCCTTCAATGGCGGTAGCCATGGTTCTGATATGTTAGAGGCCATCGTGATTTATTGCATGTATATGTTGAAAAAGTAAAGACAATGAAAAAGCTGGGATAATGTGGAAAATTTAAAGTCATTTCTCTTCTGTTTGTAAAAGGGAACTCTCCTATTTTTCTTTTTGTTTCCAGAAAATAGTCAACTAAAGCCTAGGCAAATAATTTTTGGCAATTCGCAGGAAACCCCCCTTAATAAGTTCACTCTAGAATCACGAAATATTGCAGCAATGTAGGCTACAGCATAGAGCATTCTACCAAATTTGATGAAAATCTCACTATTACTAACAAAGTTATAATAGGTCAAAACTGTCACTTCTTTGCAAATTCAAGACTTTGAATATGAACATCACTCGAAAGTGGATATTTTCACATGATACAGTGCTGGGCAAAAAAATCCGATCAGCAAGAGAATCTGATTTTTGAAAAAAAAATATCGAGCTGATGAAAAAAGTAAATATGAGGACTTTTTTGTATTGATATTTTGCACAAAAAATAGTTTTTGGAGAAAAAAACCTAGTTAAAATTTTTCAGGGGGGGGGGCTTTTATTGCCAATTAGTCTACTTTGCCAAAAAAGGGTGAATTTCTTTTATTACATCAATTACAAAACTCGAATCACAATAATTTTTTTGTTTACTTATTTATTACTTTAATTATTAACTAAACAAGAACTTCATATATGTTTAATTTGAATTTCGTTCCGCTTCATTTTGTCTTAATTACGGCTCTAATCCTGGCTGACGTCGATGAAACGAGATACTGCACAATTTGCAGATCAATATCATCATTTCACTTCCTTCAGAGGATTAAAACTAACTGATGTGGGCTTTTCGGCTTGTATTCAGCTATCTTTTTCTTCGTTAGTCTCCATAAGTTTTCAACAGACAACAGAGCGCAGAATCGTCCTGAAAATGATCTCACTTGAATACTGATATTGCTCTTAAATGAAAGGTATCAGATGGTTCTCCAAAATTCGTTTATAGGCTGGACTATTGACTCTTCCATTAATTAATGAAAGTCTTTTCACACACGAAAGCAGTCCCAGATCATCCTGCTCTCCGCCTGGCATACTGTGGTCTGGATATACTCCCCAATGAATCGCTAACTTGATCTTCTCCATACGTGGTGGATCCCATCCGACCCAAAAATATTAAATTGGAATTCATCGGAGAATATTACAATTTGTCACTGTTCGTGGCCCATGAAATTCGCCCTTTCTGAGCTTCCGACGAATAGTTGATTTATCAACTTCTATTCCAATGGCGTCCTTGAGCTCCTTTTAATATCCGATAAACTTTTGAGCCGATTCCGCAGGCAGAATTTCCGCATCAGTCTGTCTTCGGCTAATGTAGTCTTTCTCGTCCTTCCAGAACGACCGCTTTTTGTCGTTTGCTACAATTTTTAAGGAATAAGGCAATTATTTTCCATTGTCCATATCACCCATTTTACGTGTTTTTGCCATTTTTAAGATTTCGTGTGAAACGAAACCTTATTTGAATCGAGACGGTGTCTGTCTGTCTGTCTGTCTGTCGGTCTGTCTGTCTGTCTGTCTATCTGTCACACCCGATTTATTCGGAAACGGCTAGACCGATTGTCATGAAAATTGGTGAGAGTATGTAATCTGGTGTTCCCTTTACATGCAGCAAGTGGCGCCATTTTGTGTTCAGTTTAATTTTTTTTTCACAGAATGTAGCAATGTGGGGTATCAAATGAAAGGTCCCAATTAGTACTTTTGGAAACTGACAATATTTAATATTGGGTGTAACATAGGGGAATGAGGGCTCAAAATATGACCCACAAAAAGTGTAACAGGTCTCGTTCTCAGAACCTATCCAACCGAAAAATCTGAAAAAAATCACGGTGATGCATCTCTACGAAATCTAGGCCTCAAAATATATCCGGTTCCGATATCTGCACAAATAAGGTCAATAATAGTATATTTCCACCTTTTGGAAATTTACCCGGCACCCCCCTTATGTTCATCCCAGAAGTACAAAATTTGGCATGCGTGTAATGAAGAACATAATGCACAATTTGGTCAAGTTTGAAGCAAACCCAACTATTATTAACAAAGTTATAGGATGTAAAACTTTACCATTCTTTGTCAACTTCGTGCACTCTACAACCTGCATGACGTCATCATCACATGTCAATTCGTCAATACCACAACGAAATGAGTTTTTATGAATGGGGTCGGAAAGAATTATTTTGTTTTAGTTTTTTAGCCATTTGTATATGAATATCAATTACTCCAACCAGACATGCGCGTATGTAGGTATATAGTATATGCGTGCTAATGAACTTTGCGGATAGTGCCTAATTCAGATAGATATAAGAAATCGGAAATATGGGTACGATCAATTGATATACGTGCATATATGTGTACAGTATTCGGAAATAGGCAGTTTGTTTGTTTAGGGCGCGCGTAATATCTTTGGCTGTAAAATATACTTACGTATGTCTCGTAGTTTGGAAAAATATGAGGTTTGTAGCTATATACGGATAGAAAAATGTGGGTTGAAATTTCTTACATAAGATGAACACAAAACCGTTATACCCGAAGCGAGAGCTTCCGGTATTCCGACTTGTTTAATTAATGCACTTCAAAAACTTACCACTGCGAGATATCTATCACTTATTTTATGAACATGATCTTAAATTACTTGCCCTTTTTACTTTTTCGCCAGATTATATAATATTTTCATCCAATCCAAGAAATATCATTGAATATTGTTTTGTAATTTGGTTTCACTTCTACAATTTTGATTGTTGTAGATCAAATACACGTGATTCGTCTTCTCCAAAAAGAACTCTCGTGTGGATTATCCTTCCCCGCTCTGCCCCAATCAATCATGTTCTGTAATCGCCTGATGGGCAGCTCTGCCCCCTCGGGTATTATTGGCCTTTCATAACTGTCAGCAGGGATACCAAGGGGCTACTGGGCTACTAGTTGGGGAGGACGTTAGAGAGTGAGCAGCAAAAGTGCGAACAGGTCCAGATTTTATTGACATTAACGCTATTCAAGGTTGTCCCTGGAGGTACTACCACCACTAATATGATGTGTAATGGTTGATGCCGCTAAAAGCAAGCAAGTATTTTTATTTCTAACGTTTTATTACACCTTAGCTCCTTTTAATTTTCTGATTCCCATCCCGACATTGATTTATATAATACAACATATTATATGAAAATGAATTTTGAAATGATTATTTTTATTGTCTTTTCTATAATTTTATTTACAAAATCATCTCAACTTTTTTTTCTTCTAAAATCCCAAAATATATATTTCCAAATTTTAACTTTACACTGTGCTAATACTCGATTATTAGCCTATTGCTTTCACATGCTGCTTATTATTAAGTGCATTTGTAACACTTGTTTCTGACTGGAGTGAAGCGCATGCGAATTCATTTTGGATTTTTGTAGTTTTAAAATTAGGGCCGATTTTGATCGCGCAGTTTCCGATTATTTGTACGATAGATAGACGGACTAACATATGTTTAGTTGATTTCACAGCTGCGAATGAAATGGAAAAGGAAACCTTTGCTGTTTCTCTAGTCGATACTGAGTCCTTACGAAATTTGCTAGATAACTTCGTAATCTTGTCAATAAAACGCTTGAGGGCTATTAAAAATATCTCCGTTGAAAAGTCATTAACTAGTTCCATATGAACTGGCTTGTAGCAAAGTAGTAAAAGATGACAATGTATATTCTATGAAGCCTGTTACCTCTGAGTTTGTTGTAGTGTCGGCGGCTTTGCGGCATATGCAACAACGTCGGCAAGGAATCATAGTGCAGTCGGGAGCATGCTCTAGGCATCTTTTGTTTCTGGATGAGGCATGATTAGTGTTTTTGTAGTTGTTGCTTCTGCAGTGCCCCCCGTTAAATATTGAAATTCAAGGCCAGGGTGGAATCAGGGACTGGTAGGATCAATGATTTATATAATCGGATACTAACACACATTCTCCTTAATTCTTAATTTTTATCTGAAATTCCCAGCAAAGAGAAGAACCAACATCGTTTTTATTTATAGATAATAATATAAGATAGATACGAGATAAATGCGTAAAATTTACACTATTGGAAAATTGATCCAACAGAACCCCGCGGGAGATTAGTTTGTCAAGTTTCATTTCGATTAATTTTTTTTATTTTCAATAATTTGTAAAATCGGTATTTTATCCACGCTTCTTACTATTATAGAATCAAAATAAATAAAAAGAGTTAATTTATTCTTAAAACAGGATATAAATATGTACATAAAGATATATTTTCTCAGTGCCTGATCAACAGTTGATCAGGTACTGAGGAAGGGCACAACTTGTGCAAGAAATATGTATTTAATTCTTTATGATTTCCTTCCTTCCTTCCTTTTCCCTTTCCCTCCGCAAAACTCTCCTTATAAAGAGGCGTTCTCCAATAAAATCGCCTGATGATGCCAAGGCAAGGAGACAACCTCAAAGGTCGCGCCTCATCGTACATATGTTATGAGGGAGGAGAAACATCGATTGAGGATGCAATCGGCCGTGCATCTTCCTTTTCGATCGTGGCACTCGGGCTTCACACGCGCGGTCGAGCTGTTATTTTTTGTTATTTCACGTTTGTTCAATTTTTAGGATTCAGTGCAGAACGACGGTAAAGAACACGGGGGTTTTTGTACAATGACATCTGAGGTATGGAACTGTTCGAGGACCCCCCTGCCCCCATTCCTGAGCTTGGCTAGCTCGGGGGCATGCAAGCGCGTGGCCACGGAACATTTCACTGGAGCTTCAGAATGATCATTAGATAATCGCAAATCCCATCGACCCTAGAGTTGCTGAAGACTTTTGGGGGTATTATCCTGGTGGATGGCAAATTTCCCTTAGTTTCTTTCTTTAATCTTCTTATCTTGGTTTTGAAATGTCTGTGGAGGTCTAGGGAAGGTTTAAAAGGTGAGAAAAATTCGAATAATTGCCGGTAAAACCCTAAAAACAGCACTTTTCTTCTTCCCATATAAACGTTTTTTTCTAAATAAAATTTAGAGTCAATTTGAACTTTATTGATATTCAATAAAGTTCAATCACTCACTGTGTTCATCGGACCTCATATTACAGCTATGAAACGGACTAATTTTTTAACGCAACTAGAAATATTTGATAACCAAGTGACAATCTTTTATTTCTAGAAGGACAAAAGACATCAAATGTTTCACAGCTCAGAACATGTTGTTTAGTATTTTTAGTTTAGTATTTTTGTTTCTCACCGTTTAAACCTTCTCTGAATTTCCATAAATATTTCAAGACCAAACTAGACTACCTAGACCTAGACCAGATATTAAGTTTTGTTACAAATTAAATTTCTGAACGCAATGATAATATTTAACATTAGATTTGCCAACCAACTAATATGTCAATCCATCCTGTTGCACTTTAGAACACGGAAAGAAGTATTACGATATTGTGTTACGATATCTATGAGTGCGCTATAACTTTCTTTACTTTGGCGATACTTTGTGTAAACACAAAACCTTATTAAAATCGGTTTACTGTCTGTCTGTCTGTCCGTCACACGCATTTTTTTCAGAGATGGTGGTAGCGATTGAGACCAAATTTGGTAGAAAGGTGGGAACTGTGAACGCTCACGCATACAGTGAGTTACATCCTTTTACGTTGAATTTGAGGGGGGGGGTCCCATACATACAAAAGGGGGGTGTACATTTTTTTTCATCAAATATAGTCATGTGGGGTATCAAATTAAAGGTCTCAGTCATTACTTTTCGAAGCCGGTTTTAGTTTTGACATTTGTTGGAAAGGTGGGGAGTGCGGGGGGTTGAAAGTGATCATTTTTCTAACGAACCCATTCTCAGAAACTACCCAACCGAAAAATCTGAAAAAAAATCAGGGGGCTGCCACTATATGGTGCCTAGGCTCCGAAATACCCTCCATATCGATGCCTGTTCAAATAAAGTTAATAATAGTACATTACTATAATTTTTAGTAATTGACAGGAAAACCCCCATTAAATTTACCCTAGAATCATGAAATTTTGCAACAATGTAGGCTACATCATATAGCCAAATTTGATAAAAATCGCACTATTACTAACAAGGTTATACTAGGTCAAAACTGTCGCTTCTGTGCAAATTCAAGACTATGAATGCCAATGTCACTTGAAAGTGGATATTTTCACATAATATATACATAACGTGCTACATACTAATGGGACAAATGCACACTCAAATCTCTTTATAAAAGAAATACACAAAACCTTTCATACCTGAAGCGTCTAGCTTCCCCGTTCCCGACTTATTTTTTGATATTTTGGGAGTGTAACACTTTACTGCTAAGTGAGCGAAAAATTTTCTCACTTTGATTATTTACAATTTACGATGCCGAGGAGAAGACGAACTGACTTAGGTCGTCGCAGTCAATCAAATGTGCGAAGAGCTACCTCACGTGCTGACCGCACTGATGACCAGAGAGACACAGATCAAGAAAATAGTCGTATTGCTGTCAGAATTGCATTATTCAGTGAGTGATAATGAAGTAGACGGGCTTGGAATGCAACGAGTTCGTGCACATCAAACACAACAACAGCAATCACGACATAATGAAATTGATCGAATCCGCAAACGGAATGCTTCACGATATGCTTTTTTATTAAATACGGATTCGTTTTGTTTGTTTTAAAATTATTTTATACAAAAGTTTAGGTCTTTTATTTATCGATGGAGGCAGTACGAAGTCTGTCGGGTCAGCTAGTAAGATCGCCAATGGTTGCACTAATGGCTGTTTGAATGACAATGATCTTCTTTCTTCCTTCCGTTTTCTGTTTGCTTTCATATGGTGCTGCACGTTGAGTTTCAGGTCCACGAAGAAACAATCCTCGTGATAATATTTTGGTATTTCTTGTGTCAACTAAGTCCCAAGTTAAAGATTGGGTGCAGATATACAATGCTTCTTGAAATGCATGATTCCGAGTCAGAACCATTCTAATCAGCAATTAATATCGATATTGCAGCGTTTTGGGTTTTACATAGTTTCTATCAACGATCTACTTTCATCGTTCCTTGCCGACCATGAAATTATATCGCTTTTTCCGTTGATATTCCCGGCAACGATTGGTTTATAATAGCTGTCCTGATTGTTAATTTTTCTATCAACTTACGTGCAAGGAAGATTTTATGAGGCAACTCCAGTAACTCAACGCCTGGTAAATTTGCATCGAATTTTAGAGATCCACTCTAACGTCCCTAATACCTTCTAAATAGCCCTTATTCATCCATGCCAAAATAAGCTAAATAAACACTCGTAGTAATAATAATCTGTGCCATTTTCGTCCTTTTTGAATAAACAATAACATTTATCGAAGGATGTTAACATTGAAAAACCCTTGATATAGTTCACCAATTAATATCGAGTTTGTTTTCAGCAAATTAACTTTCCAGTTTATTTGTTTATTAATTATGAGAATATTATTCGCCTCATTTTTATAAATATGAAAGTGGAATAAAAAACATTACAAATTTTTTTGTTTTTATAATAGCGGTAAACAATGCGTGATAATTAATTTATTGTTTGTTGACACTACTTTCAATCATCTGCCCCGGAAAGCAAGGAGACCCTGAGTAAATTTTTATATCATTTGAATAGTGGTAACTGGTAAGGTGTCCGGAAGGCTTAGCAGTCAGGCACTAAGTTGTTGTGTGCTTGCTTGATAAACGCCGACAGAGACAGGAAGCAGCTTTGATATACCAACCACATTTCGAACTTTACTCTTCGGATCACGGGAATACAATTTAACCCAGCGCACGAGTTCTTCTGGTATTAGGTATTGTCGCAGAGCGCACGAGATGGGTTTATGTGGCAGACGGTCAAACGGCTTCTCCTAGATCCAGAAACGCAATGTAAACAGGGCGATATGGTGTTTCTCCATAGCTGACGACAAGCGCAGTTAAGTAACTGAGTACACCAATCGTCGCCACAGACATTCTTATAAGATTTCAACCGGCCTAGTTCATGCTTCAAACGACTCTACAAATATGTCTGACCTCCACTTAACAGCCAGCTTAAGGGCTTTGTTTAATATACCATCGATGGCCGGTGCTTTGTTGTCTCCCAGCCTGCCGCAAATATCCAGTATCGCTTTCGTCGTTACTGGTCGTATTACAGCCCCATTTAGAGGTGTCTTTTGACAGTAACAGCTCGTACTCTCCTAAGGGAAAAAAACCCTGAACAATTTTCCTTAGGAAATCGGGATATGTAATTTGCGCAGCTACCTAACCGTTGAATCTCCCCACTACGACTCAGTAGGTACTTCCCCATGGGCCTTTATCCGCCATTGCGCAGAGCTTCTTCGAGCTTCCTTGTAAGCACGCTGCTTCACCTCCTGGTTAGTCGTACCCATTTCTCTCTGGGCCGCTCGTCTGGCCCGATGGCACGTCGACCGAATAATTCACTATTTTACCAGCAGTTGAGCCTTCTACTGAGGAAAGTATAATATCTTGGCATCGGTGTGTCGCATGCCGTCGAGATGCATGCAGTGATGTGGAAGGCTCTCTCCAAGTTGTACCTGATATAGTGTCCTTGCCCAACCGCACATCTGTGGCGCAGCAGGGCTATCAACGTTCGAAATATACCGAGACGTTATAATTAATTCTTCAGAGATGATTTTGGGCCAGTTGGTAAATCACATCCGAAACAAAAATACGTTGGAATGTCGCATGAAAGACTAGTGCTCACGAAGAACTTTCCCTTTGCAATCTCAAATTGGAATAAATAGGTAAATTCCTAAATATCTACCAATGTTTGCTCGTCAATTACTTTTGCAGACCAAACTGACGTTTCCCTCATTCTTGGATGAGCCGGTCTCCAACTGCTTGACTCGCTCTTCAGGTTGAAGACTATTGCCTGGTGATCACAGTGGGTGTAATGTACACTTACGCTCCAGGACATATCACAAGCTAGTGAAGGAATAACAAAAGTCAGAGGCACAACCCTTTTATATTCGTCGTTGAACTTTTCAATTCTGTGTCTCATACATTGAAGTCACCTGCGATGCATCCTGCATCCAAGGCCAATCTTTCCAACATGTCCTTGAATTATTCAACGTCAGACTTGGAGGAATACAGCAATTATGGACATACATGTTATCTATTTTTGCCCATATGAACCCAGTTGTGGGCTGCTTCATACATTCCTGTATGGCTTGGTAGGATCAGCTATAGACACATTATTGTTAGGGTTTCTATGGGGTTCACTTATTATAGCCACTTGAATCTCTGATTCTTGGGTGGCTGTGAGAGCAAGTCTTGAGCGACCCATTTTTCTACAGCATTTAGTGTCTTTTTGTATTCAGGTCACCTGCCGCTTCCGGTAAAAATTTCTGCCTTATAGGTGACCGCATTTAAATCTTTAGACTGTATAACGATCTCTTGCTTCTAAACACGCGCGGCAAAACTTTCCCCAAGTATATTTTTAACTTGGCTGCAAAAGCCCTCTGCTTTGTTATCTTCGGATCTTTTCAGTTCCAGCATGAGATCTCTCTTCTAGTTCCTCCGAATCCTATTTTGATTTGCCCTAAGTCCGAGATTCCGACTTATTCAATTTTAGAACGGTAGTGCTTGCTTACCAGTCAGATGGTGCTGTATCCTTCCCAAAAGTCCGATTAAAGAACTCACTGTGCCAGAGTGGTGGTTCCCATCTCCACACTTTATAGAGCTCGGCTGCGATGTCGTGAGGTTCTGTTGCTTTTCCCGATTTAATTGCTTATTCTACTTCAATGGCGCGGGCTGGTTTAATTTCTCCATTTCTCTAAATCGCACTATTACTAACAAAGTTATAATACGTCAAAGTTGTTGCTTTTTTGAAAATTCAAGACTACGAATGTTAATATCACCCGAAAGTGGATACTCTCACATAATATATGGATATATCACGTGCTATGTACTAAAACCCAAAACACAAAACCTTTTGTACCTGAAGTGTCCAGCTTCCGGTTTCCCGACTTGTTCTATTTGCATTTTATTCCTAATTGCCAGGTATGGCGGTAATTTTAGTCGAACTTCAGCATTTGGGGGCCACAGTCAATTTCTGCTCCTATTTTATGTCTCCAGGTTTTTAGGGTGGCTGTATCTTTTGCTTAACTTCGACTAATTCTGATAGTCAGTGGCCCTCGAACAAATTCAAGTTATTCATTACAATTAGTGTATGAGCTGTATTGGTCGTGCTTTGTCACAGCGTCGTACGAGTTTCCAACATTTTTCTAATGTATAATAAGTCTGTCTATTGCAACGCAGGCTATCCTAAAAAGACAGATCTTTTTTCCAAAAGGCAGGCGTGTTAATTGCGCAAATAAAAGTCTAATGACCACCAAATTACCTAGATTACCTAGATAGTGGCTATTCAGTAAACCATGTGCTCGGAGTAGGTTTCTTAGTCAGCCAAAAAATGAAATCTGCTGTTGTTAGCTTTGAAAACATAAACGAACGGCTATGCACTCTGCGCTTGCGAGGCAAATTTAGAAATATAAGCCTCATTAACGTTCACGACCCTACAGGGTACTGTAATCCTGTAATGTACCATTACATAGGACTAAGCTTCGTGAAAATTTATGGCCCGCCCGGTCTAAAGACCAAGCTATCTGCCTTAGCATTCCAATATTACATCATCTGCATTTCTGAAACCTGGTTGGGTGACAGGATTTTAGATTCCGAACTCCTCGAAGATTACCTTGTCTTTCGTTGTGACAGTGACTGCGCTGCGCTTGGCAAGATAACCGGCGGAGGTGCCCTAATAGCTGTTAAGTCCCCTCTCCGTGCCAAAATCACCTTTTCCTCCACCTCCCAGTTTAACCTTTCTAGAAACCACTTACATCTTCTGGACCTTGTCCTCTCTAAAGTTCCTTTGTGTTGCCTTTCCCAATCTCCTCCTGCCCCGTCTTACATTGCCCCAGACACCCGTCATCCTGTTCTCGAGTTCGATGCTCAGATATCCCAACTCCACTCTTTTTTTGTGTGCAAGCCTACCAAGTTCAACTTTCGCAAGGCGAACTTCGAAGGTCTCAACTCAGCCCTGGCGGCAATCAACTGGATTCTCCTCCTCTCTATATTAACGGATGACCATGCCATTTTATCTGATCTTGTTTCCTGTTATGTCTTCTGCTCTCCTAAGTGTTGACTTTCTTACCCTGTCTGATTCACCACTGAAATCCACAGAAAGCTTTATCAAAAACACACTTCTAGAACCCATGCGAATATTTGACCAGTGTTGAAAACTCACTAAAGGGCGGAAACCTCAAATCTTTCTGGTCCCACATTCGCAACTCCCGCTGTCCTACTCATCTATCCCCTCCGTCCATTAAATTGTTGGGCTCCTCAGCTAACTCCTCCAACTATATAGCGATTTGCTCTGCCACTACTTTTCCTCAGTTTATGTTCCCCCTCCTCCCTCGGCATCATTTCCGCTAGTGGATATAGCCTGCCAAGCATCGCCTAACATTCCCCTTCATACCCCTCTCCATGTCGAGTGCCTCATTGGCAAACTTGATGCCAATGTGGGTTCTGGCTACGATGGTCTTCCAAACCCTCTTTTTGCTCAAATGGGGTAAGTCCATATCCCTTCCCCTATCTTTTATTTTCAAAAAAGCCTCGAAGAGAATCATTTTCCCGACTTGTGGAAAGAGGCTCTCATCAGCCCCATTTATAAAAGTGGCGATCGTACGCTTGCCGGGAATTACCGTCCTATTTCCCTCTTCTCCTCCAGTTCCAAAATCTTGAAAAGATATGTCAGCGACTGGTTTTTCACTCACTTTGGCCACCACATAATGAAAAGGCAGCACGGCTTTGTTAAGCGTAGGTCCACTGCCTCCAACCTGCTTGACGTTACGACGTCTCTTACGACGTTCACGGCAAGAAATACATATCATTTACACTGATTTCGCTACAGCTTTTGACACTGTAAATCATAAGATACTTCCATCCAAACTCCCATCTCTTAGCGTTCCCATAAAACTTGCCTTATGGCTTGCCTCTTGCCTTTCCAACCGATCCTGCATGTCTCTTTTGACGGGTGCAGTTCCTGCTCATTCTCTCCCTCCTCTGGTGGCGCACAGGGATCTATTTCGGGCCCTTTGTTATTTTTATTTTTTAGCAACGACCTCCCCCCCCTCTCCCCTTCATATAACAGCATAGATCCCATCTGGATTTATGCACATTTCCTAAACTTTCCTCAGGTCTGATGGACTGCTCCGCCGCGAACGACATGACCTGCCGTCCTGCGTCTTATAACACCCTTCACAGAGCCCGAAGTCTACTTTCATTCTCCGATTCCTCGGCTTTGCCGAAATTACAACGCGCAACAGTTTGGTCCTTTTAATTTCTCTGCTTTAAGTAGTTTAAAGTATTGGATAAGATTATTGCGTCCCCCTCCTCCTGAGGACAATAAGTAAGTTTGCAATGCTTATTGCCTGTTAAATAAATAAATAAATAAATAAATATGGTCTTGAATGAAGTGCTCTAACACACTTCAGGGCCCTGATCCAGTCGATTCAATATCTGTCTGACCTTCGTACCGTCTGTCTGCCTGTCACACTCGATTGCTTCGGAAACGGCCGGACTAATTAACACAGAATTTGGTGAGAACGTGTAGTCTGTGTAATCCTTTTACATACAAGGGGTGGCATCATTTTGCCCTTGGTTTGAAGAGGGCTCCATATACATGCCAAAGGGGGAGGGTTTAAAACAAATTTTAAATTTAAATTTGGCCTCGTGAGATATCAAATAAGATGACTCGATTAGTACTTTAAGAAACTGATTCTACTGGTCGAATTATAGGGGTGTGACGGCTCAAAGTATGTGCCCCAAAAAGAACGCATCCAACCAAAAAAAATCACACACACACAATCACATGCCATTGCAATATCTGCTCAAATGAAGTTAATAATAGCATATTACCATATTAAATTTTCCCGAAAACCCCCCTTAAATTCATCCTAAAAGGACAGAATTTAGTGTCATTATAAGTAGTGATATAATACACAATTTTGGAAAGTTTGAAAAAAATCGACAATTGTTAACAAAGTTACAGAAAGTTGCCGGTTTCTCGTAAATATATCGCAATATAAGACGTAGAGTGAAGTCATAAGAACGGCAGAGTTGGATATAACAAAAAATATTATGAATTTTTAGGTATATACGAATGGAAAGACGTGCATAGGAAATTTCTCAAAGAGGATAAACACAAAACCTTTATACTTGAAGCGAAGAGCTTCCGGTATTCCGGCTTGTTACCTTCTACTTATCTTGTTTATCCTTTCCCTCGTGGGGGTGATTTAAAAAACCCCTAATTGGAGCCGCCTTTTTAAGGACGACGCTGTCGCGATTTTTCAACGAAATTTGGTAGAGAGAATCACCCGCCTCTCGCTTTATGCTCTCATTTACCCCTGCGGATGTAGAGTTAAAAAATAAACATGAACGTTTTGTCGTGAATATTGCCTATTTTTGAGGAGCTATAGCGTTTAAAAGGATGGTGGCTGCTCCACCCACTTAATGAGATTAGAAAGAGGGAACCTTTCTTTTTTCATCTACACATCCCTCCCCTTCCTGTCTCCCTCACAGGATAGGCTTGAAAATTCCGACTTAACCATGATGATATCAAAACAACCACACTTTCAAGGGTCATAACTATTTAACGCGTGGTGACCGCCACAATTCATGATTGGATTATTGATTTCTACCCCATTAAAAATTCAACTTTGACTAAAATTATAATCCATTCATCAGCGCAATGAAGCGCAACTCCACAGTGTTTCCAGAAGTTCTATTCCATTCATCTTAAGGTTGTCCATCATCGAAATAGTATATCATCATCATCATCAACGGCGCAACAACCGGTATCCGGTCTAGGCCTGCCTTAATAAGGAACTCCAGACATCCCGGTTTTGCGGCCAAGAGTTCCCAATTTTTCTTGCTAAGAACCCAAGTTTCCGAACAATGAGGATTGGCAAGATCATAGTCTTGTACAGTAAGAGCTTTGACCCTATGGTGAGACGTTTCGAGCGGAACAGTTTCAGTAAGCTGACGTAGGCTTTGTTGGTTGACAACAACCGCGCGGATTTCATCATCGTAGCTGTTATCGGTTGTAATTTTCGACCCTAGATAGGAGAAATTGTCAACGGTCTCAAAGTTGTATTCTCCTATCTTTATTCTTCCTGTTTGACCAGTGCGGTTTGATGTGGTTGGTTGATTCGTCTTCGGTGCTGACGTTGCCACCATATATTTTGTCTTGCCTTCATTGATGTGCAGCCCAAGATCTCGCGCCGCCTGCTCGATCTGGATGAAGACAGTTTGTACGTCTCGGGTGGTTCTTCCAATGATGTCGATATCGTCAGCATAGGCCAGTAGTTGGGCGGACTTGAAGAGGATCGTACCTCTTGCATTCACCTCAGCATCACGGATCACTTTCTCGAGGGCCAGGTTAAAGAGGACGCATGATAGCGCATCCCCTTGTCGTAGACCATTGTTGATGTCGAATGGTCTTGAGAGTGATCCTGCTGCTTTTATCTGGCCTCGCACATTGGTCAGGGTCAGCCTAGTCAGTCTTATTAATTTCGTCGGCATACCGAATTCTCTCATGGCCGTGTAAAGTTTTATCCTGGCTATGCTATCATAGGCGGCTTTAAAGTCGATGAACAGATGTTGTTGTCCATATTCCAACAGTTTTTCCATCGCTTACCGCAGACAGAAAATTTGATCTCTTGCTGATTTGCCAGGAGTGAAGCCCCTTTGGTGTGGGCCAATGATGTTGTGGGCGTATGTGGCTATTCGGCCATGCAAGATAGTGGAGAATATCTTATATATGGTACTCAGCAACGTGATACCTCTATAATTGCTGCACTGTGTGATATCTCCCTTTTTATGTATGAGAAAGATAATGCCTCTTTGCCAATTGTCAGGCATTGATTCGCTGTGCCATACTTTGCGCACAAGTTGATGAACCACTTGGTGTAACTGGTCGCCTCTATATTTAACCAATTCGGCTGCAATTCCATCGGCTCCTGGCAATTTTTTAACCGAAGTATGGCACGGATTGTTTCTCCTAAACTTGGTGGTGACAATATTTGTCCGTCGTCTTCAATTGGCGGGACCTCCAACTCGCCCATGTTCTGGTTGTTCAGTAGCTCATCAAAGTACTCAACCCATCGCTCTAATATGCCCATTCTGTCGGAAATCAGATTTCCCTCTTTGTCTCGGCAGGATGAGCATCGAGGTGTATAAGGCTTCATTCTGCTGACTTCTTGGTAAAACTTCTGCGCCTGGTGCGGTTGCTCCCTGTGCTTTTCTAGTTAACAGATTTGTTGATTCTCCCAGGCTTCCTTTTTTCGTCTCTGAAGTCGCTTCTCCGCTCGACGCAGTTCGTGATAAGTCCCTGCGCGTGCCAGCGTTCTTTCAGAATGCAACATTACTCGGTGTGCAGCATTCTTCCGTTCCGTTGCTAGTTTACATTCATCGTCAAACCAGCCGTTCCGACTCCTTTTGCAGCTCGAGCCAAGTATGATTGTGGCCGTATCCATGATAACGTTCTTCAGGTGATTGTGAAGATCATTTGTTGGTGTTTCATCTCCAGGTCCTCTGTAGACTGCGGTTATTGCGGCATCCATTTCCCTCTTATAGGTGTCGCGGAGGGTTGTGTTGTGGATGGCTTCAGTGTTTGCTCTCACCTGATTGTCAGAGGGGATTCTAGGTGGTATTGTTATTTGAGCTCAGAGCACCATGCCAACGAGATAGTGATCCGAGCCTATACTGGCCCCCCTATATGTTCTGACATTCATCAAGGCTGAGAGGTGGCGGCGCTCGATCAACACGTGGTCAATTTGGTTGAAAGTGGTCCCGTCTGGAGAGGCCCATGTATGCTTGTGGACCGCTTTCCGCGCAAACCAGGTACTTCGAGGAACCATTTCTTGTGGTCCTCCTAATTGAATAATCCGCAGTCCGTTATCATTTGTATTTTCGTGTAAACTATGGGAGCCAACGTATCACCTCAATACGGGCTCCTTCCCTACTTGGCTGTTAAAATCCCCAAGTATGATTTTGATATAATATCTGGGACAGGCTTCGAGGGTTCGTTCTACTGCCTCGTAGATGGTATCCTTCTCCGACTCTGCAGTCTCCTCTGTAGGGGCGTGAACGTTTATGAGGCTTATATTTCTAAACTTGCCTCGCCGTTCGCTTATGTTTTCAAAGCCGATAACAGCAGGTTTCATTTTTTGGCTGACTAAGAAACCTACTCCGAGCACATGGTTTACTGGATGACCACTATAATATATGGTGTAGTGGCTCTTCTCCAGGAAACCGGTCTCTGTCCATCGCATCTCTTGCAACGCTGTTATATCAGCTCTATATTGGGACAGGGTATCGGCTAGCTGCTCATCAGCTTCATCTCTGTACAGGAAGCGCACGTTCCTTGAGAAAATGCTCAAATCGTTAATCCGTTGTCGTTGCCGGGTTTGTCGTTTTAAAGTCCATCCTGTCCGAGGCTCCTCTCGTGGCTCCGCAACATCGGTTTTCCGTATAGGGTTGTCAGCTCTACCCAACCCCCAACCTGGAGGACCAGTTGGTACAGTTTGTCCCGTGTTTAGACGCGGGAGACTCGCCTTCATTCTTCTCCGTCTGCAGCTTTTCGTTACGAAAGAGCTCTCAGCGGTCACCACGTGGAGGTGGAGATAGGGTTTGGTAGTAGAGCTGTTGGTGTTGGTTCAGCAGGAATTTCCCAGGTTTTATGCTCCATCGTGGGTACCAATCTACGTTTCGCCCCGGGACCTATACTACCCTTTGACCACCGAAATAGTACATACTTGCCGAAAGCTCCGTAGGCTTGCACAGATAATTCCCTTTGCATATCTCGTGAGTAAGCTCAATTCCCTCATAGCTTTCTCCTAGTTTCAGGAGGGCTACCGTCGCTAAAGCGTGAATCATACCTGTCGTGATTGCGGCAAAGCGATGTGTTAGATTCGGAAGCCCCCTGGGCCTACCTGTCTGTCTATCACATGCGACTGATTACATCTGTAGATACGGAATTTGGTGGGGAGGTAGGAACGGTGAGCGTCCATACATGTGGTTTCATATTATGTTAAGTTAAAAGGGACCCCATAAATGTGACAAGATAGTGTGAATATAAAGCTTCAACCCCTTTAGTATGTTCCATCCTAAGAGGGAGCGAGGGGACGGTTAACTTTGGTTTAGCGATAAATATTGGCATTTCATCAATGCCGCATTCGGACGATCGATCAACAATATAAATTTATTTTTGCGAATACGTAGTTGTATAAAAGCGATTGCACCTATGAGTTAATATTTTCTGGGTTCTGGACCGTTCACTTTCACAATGGTGATTAGCACACGTTTGTTTGTATTGCTCATGGAGGAATGTAATTTAGTTAGCTCCAATTCTGAGAATTCGCTTTTTTGCTGGAACGCAGTATCTCGCTTGGGTAATTGAATCTGGCTCGTTCCATTTCACCTCCTTCACGAATTCAGTGAACAATGTTTCAGCTACAATTGACAACACTGACTACAGTTAGCCAGCATTATTCTTGGAAACAGTCCAGGATTTCCGGGAAGCGAAAAAATCAAGGCGCAAGCTATGACATTATCGTGCACAATTTTCTTGCTGGTATCCTATCATAGTGAAGCAGGCTATGACACAGAGCGGTTCCGTCGGAGACAAGAATTGCTTCGTACAGAAGAGATATAATTTATTTATGTTTCGAATCAAGGATGGCGTTTTGCCCGTTTTTCCATCACGAGAGGACTAGCGACTGCGAGGACGGGAATGGCTGGGTGTGGTGGATGACTCGTAGAAGGAGTCGTCGTTGTGTCGAAAATTGGCCTAAAGAAATCAAATTTCTCGTTCCGCCAGTTTGACTTTCTGAAGTACTTCTGATTTTATTTGTTTGACTTCATTGCTCCCAATTTAAGACAGGCTGAGGACTTGTTTTGTGCGGAGTGGTGGCAATGTACAGGACGCTTACTCACTCACTAAATTGTGTAAAGCTTGTTTTCGTAGGCGTTTTTTCTCTTCATCATACATTTGTTTCGCAGTTGAAAGTTTAGTTAAATTATAGGAAGTTTGTTGCCAAGAAAGATTGGCACATTTTTAGCGTTCGCCTCTAAATATTCCCGAGGTCGCCGCCATCCTTAATTTATATAAGTATATAAAACTGCTGGGAGCATAAGAGATATATGGCGGAAAATTGCATTAATTTCCAACTCCGGAGAGAGGAGATAGGAGTGAAGTTTTCCGAGTTGGTAAAGTCTCTTCTAAAGCATTAGCGAGGGTAATTTCCTTGCAGAATAGTTTGCAATTTTGAAGGCAATTTTAATGTACTTATACAGGAGTTTCTGGTTGGACAGTGGGAAATCTTTTCTGAGGGTCTTTTGTTTATATGTATGAATTCGCCAAGTTTGTGCAGTTTGCAGAAGTGAGTAGATAAGGGGTTTATATCGTCAAACTTTGCTCTTAGGTTGTGTGGAATTTGCTTAAAAAACTATTTTTGATTATCGTGGGCAGACAATTTGGCGGTATTGCTCATTAAAGGCCAGGATTCCGCCAGTTAAGGTAACAATTAGGATTTTATTTCAAGTTTGACCTTAGGTTGCGTACATATCGATCGGGAGTGCCTAGATTGTAAGGCCAGCAAACTGAAGGCAACTTTTCCAACTTTGCTGTCGAAATAGCTTGCGTTGAATGAATAACTACTTCCGAATAGTCCTAGTGGAATTTCGGCCGTCATAATAGGGCTGTCGTCGCCAAAACTCTTATTCAAACAAAAGTCAAAACAGCATATTATGTACACATATTCACACAAATTAATCTTACACGTGCTCCCATAAAAATTCTTCTTCAGAACATTTAACCCCAAAGCGTAACTATGGAATATAAAGTGAATTGCTTTCGTGGCAACAAACAACAAAAATTTGTCTCCAATTATCTTCAGTGGAAATGATTCTTGGCAAAGTCATAAAAGCAAAATTATGATTCAGTATAATCAAATGTAACAAATGATGCGAACAACCTCCGTTTCCTTTTAGTCTGATGCCATGGCTTTGTCCGGAGCAGCGCTGAGACAATAGAAGTTAACCAGAAGAGCGGATTATACGAGTATGTATTGTATCAACAAAGAAAGGTTTCAGAGGGACAAAATACCATTTCATCGATTGGAAATCTGCAGAGATATAAGTTAACAGCTTATCGTTTCAATGGCCACGAAGAGAGATGTACAATATTTTCCAAGGGAAAAAGTATTGGAAAATGGAACTGGGAACTTCATCATATACCCACGATCGAATCAATCAATCAGGATGCTGGGTTTAGGTCGCTACTAAAAGATTTTTTATAGCATCTCTCTTGAGAGGCCATTATACAGCGAGCGTTTATGTGTAGACAAAGGAAAACACTCCGGATTTTATTCTTCTTCAAGTTCTTCAGCGATTATAACTTAATAGTTGGAAAACGACCCGAAGAGCTTAGTTGTGTAAGGATCAAGACGTTGTTTAAATATGGAATATGTTAGTAGATAATACGTTTGGGATTCGGATATGGCAAAGTTATATATATATAAGTGGACAACCGCACATAAATATACATATGTGTATATAAGATATGGGAGAGATTGGTATATAGAAGAAGACGTGATGCCTTCCTCAATACTTAGACATCTTCCCAAGGAACTTAGCTCATGTGCCTCAAACGTATATCAGCGCTTCTAAGCTGAAAGCTATGATGAAAAATTCCCCCAAATAATGGCTCATTGTTTGACAGTCTTTTGAAAGGAGGTCCATAAATAAAATTTGAATAAAAATATTAGGCAATGCATGAAAAGCATTGTTTAGTTGAAACTATTTCAACCGATAACCCGCTTCATTAACTATGGACGAAACTGTAAGAAACAAAACCTTTTTAAAATCGATTCAATGTCTGTCTGTCTGGTTTTTAAGGTTTTGCGTGAAATAAAACCTTATTAAAGTCAAGTCGATTTCAGTCTGTCTGTCTGTCTGTCTGTCACACCCGATTTATTCGGAAATTTGATGAGAAGATGTGATCTATGGATCCCTTTAAATACGAAGGGTCACAGGCCTCGTTCTCGGATCCTACCCATCTCAAGAATGTAAATGTCAAAATACATATCATTCCTATATCTGCTAAAAGAAAGTTAATAACAGCAAATTACAATATTTTAAAAATTTACTATTAAAACCCCCCTTAAGTCCATCTAAGGACTTCGAAATCTGGTACCGTTATATGCAATAATATAGTACAGAATTTTGGAAAGTTCGAAAGAAATCCAACTATTGTTAACGTAATTATAGAAAGCCAAAATTATGTTTTTCACGTGAAGTTAGCGCACTATAAGACGAAAAAAATTTGTAAAAAATTGTTTTTCCTATTCACTAGTGTTGATTTTTACTTGCAAACACCGATATTTCGGGAAGCACTTGCCCCCTTCTTCAGTGCTAACAAGTCTGCTTGTACACTTGTTAGTAGCTTGCAGACAAGTCTGCTGCGCACTTGTCAGCACTGATGAAGGGATCAAGTGGTTCCCGAAATATCGGTGTTTGCAAATAAAAATCAACACTAGCGATTAGGGAAAACAAGTTTCTATTATTTCAAAAAATTGAAGTCCGCTTCGATACCCAGTTGTGCCACATAGAGACCTCTCTTAACCTAATAGACGCCTTCTCATCGACCGTTATAAGGACCAATAAGAAACAAAGGAGGGACAGCGGTTTCGGATAACGAATTTTTCGGTTAACCAGTTAATGTAAGTAAGGGCTGTTAGGAAAATAAATATCAATAGCTTTTTGGAAAACCTCTTCCAGCTTAAAACGGCTTAGTTTTCGGCGGAAACTGATAAAAAAAACACTCTTCAAATAGATCAGAAAACATCCACCCACTTTTTTGTGCTCTATGTATAAATAAACTGATAAAGCCTTTGGCGTAATTTCTTTTAATGCACATGGTTTTCTTGATTTGTGGACACACATTGGAGGTAGTCTATGACTGCCTGAAGCATTTGCAGCAAAAAGACCCGTTATCCGTTCTTTTTTTAACAGCATATCTGATCACGATCCCTTTTGCAACTTTCTTTTTCTCTCTACTTTAGACCAAACTGAGGTGGTGCTACTTTTCACGAGGTGCTTAGGTAGACTTTTCTTTATTAAATTCTTTGATTGCATCGATGGTGTTTTCTCCTTTTTCTGCAGTGGGTCTTCCGTACTAGTATTCTTGTGCCATTTACGGCATCGTCGGCTTCCTTATCTTGGAACATTTCGCCTCGGACGTAGAAAATACATTACCCGTATTTCGCGCACTTGGTTTTTGTTGCCGATGCGCCGGGGACCTACAAACTCCATTAGCTTTGAGATCACTATTCCTAACCTTTTAATGCGTCATTATCTGCGTCATTTTTAGTATTACCGTTACTTACCGCTGATCTTTTCTTACCGTCGCCAGGGGTCTATGTTCCGGCTGCTGGTCAGCATCATTTATTGTTTATTTCATGGTAATTGTCTTCCGTCCAGGTCTCTATCGATCAACAGTTCTGATGAACCGCGAGCACACGTGCAAGCACAATGCTGCATGCAGCTAGTAACAGCCACTGGTATTGCTTACTAACAGCAATTAATATTCAGAAAATGATTTAAGGCCGATGTCGTTGACTCTCTTGTGACGAACATCAAGATGGTAGTTTCTAAATCTGCCGCGGCATGTGTGAATGCCACTTTTCGGACCTCTTTTGGACTGCATTCAGATAATCGTAGAAAACTTTCGTCTTCTCTACATCACTGTGCAATTGAAATTTTCCTCATCCAACACCGTTGAGCTATCTGAAGTACCGTAAGGCGCATCCCCTATCTAAAATCCTGCTCAAATTTTAGATAGCAAGAATTCAAGGAGTGTTCCAAAAGCTAACTCGCATTCTGTTACGATAGCTAAAGGTCGTTACCGATAAGTTCGTCCTAATTCTTATGGACGCCGTGTCTACAGGAAGAAAGTTTCTGCAGGCTGCTATCTTATAAATGTCTATCCCTTTTAGTCACCTTTTGCGACAAGCTGAAATTACTTTAAGCAAATCCTTGTGTGTGTGTGTACTCGCCCCCCCCCCCGTCTAACGGAATATTCCGGATTCGTTAACGTATCGCAGGATTTCCGTTAGTGGATGTGATGCTACTCGTCGCAATTGAAGAACATTGGCACCAAAGATTTGGTGCCTGATGCCTTCATAGGCAGGACATTCACACAGGAAATGCTCCGTGGATTCCGCTTCCTCATTACAGGAGGGACACGTATTATCTTAAGTAATTCCTAATCTGAACATATGCCCAGCTAATGAATTATGGCCTGTCAGAATGCCCCCAATACACTTGCAAGTCCTCCTGCTTTTCGACAGGATAAACTTTGCGGTACGCATGTTCGGTTCTGGCAGGAAAAGTTTGGTGTGTCGAACAGCATTTAGACCCACTTTTTGAAAACAGGCTTAGCCAATGCTACTAATACTCCAATTGCTGGCTCCGGTCCCGGCATAAGGGAGATTGATCCCTTTTTCACTAAAGCATCCGAGATTTCATTTCCCTTCACGCCACAGTGACCTGGTACACAGAGTAGTTCCACCGTATTGAATCTAGAGATAGATTTCAAACGCAGCATTCCTGAACGATTTTCGAGGTGATCAAAGAACTACTCAACGCCCACAATGCAACTTGGCTATCACTGGAGATAGCGATGCGCCTGCCCTTCAACCGCTCGTCAATCACCCAGTTCGCCGCCGTTAGGATCGCATAAACTTCGGCTTGGAAAAGCCCACTTCTCGTTTTTATTTGAGAGGTAGACTCCGGCCCAAGAACCCTCTTTTGTTTTTGAGCCATCGGTGTAGAAGACTTCCGTATATCCGCCACGCATTCCTCTTGGACTTCTCAGTTTTCAGTTTCCCCAGTTTTCCCAGTAACTCTCTCAATGCTCTGTGGCCCCCACATCCGTTGTTTCCCCATGGATCTAATCGAACTAGTCTCAGCTGCTCTCATTGCAGTGCTTTGAATAAATATATCCAGAGGCTGCAAATTGAGTAGTGCATTCAGAGCTGCTCTGGATGTCGTGCTCATGACACCAATGATACCCAAGCACACAGTTTATGGTGAAAACCTTTTTGTCTCACCTTAACCCACTACAGTTGCATATACGAAGATCGGGCTAATGATGGCAACGTATATCCACGTATATCGTTTCATCTTTATCTCTACATGTTTATTCCAAAGAAGGTTGTTATCTAGAGTGACTCCCCGATTTTTCACTTCTTTGGAGAGTTGAAGGGTAGTACCCTTCATCTGAGGGAGGCAAAGTCCATCCAATTTTCTCTTTTTTGTGAATAATTCGATTGTGGTTTTATTTCGATTAACTGACAGACCATGTCTGAGGCACCAGCTGTCTATCAAATCAACGGCACGTTGTATATTCCTATACACCGTTCCAAGATCCCGATCAACAGCAAGCACAGCCACGTCATCAGCATAAGCTTGAGCGTGTATTGGAAAATTTTGCAGTTGGCATAGTAGTGAGTCAATCTGCATACTCCACAGCAGTGGCGAAAGCACACCTCCTTGGTGGCAGTCTTTCCTTGCTTCTGCAGTCAGATAGCGATCGACACCCACCTCAGAGTACAGCTTCTCTGCGTTAGCATAGCATGCATCTACTTAATTAAAGTATCATCAACACCATGCTCTCTAGCGGCATCAAAAAATGTTTGAAAAGGCGCACAGTCAAAAGCCCCTTCAATGTCCACGAACACCCTCATCGCGTACTCACCATTCAAAGTTGCATCCTCTATCTTTGTGACCAAAGAGTGAACAGCAGACTCACAGGATTTTCCACGCTGGTAAGCATGTTGGTTTTCACTAAGTGGGTGTGACCTAAGTGCGTTTCCACGAATGTGACGCTCCACCAGTCTCTCCAAACCTTTCAGCAAGAAAGAAGCCAAGCTGATCTGTGTGAAGATTAGAATAGTCATCTTTCCTAGATTTCGGTATGGAGACTACCTTAATCTGTTGCCAAGAGGAAGGCACGTAGCCCAGAGCAAGACATCCTCGAAAAATATTTCTTAGGGGTCGCTCGAAGTGCTCCATACCCTCCTTTAGCATTGCCGGATGGATGCCATCGATGCCAGGTGTTTTGAAATGTTCAAAGGACAGTATGGCAGCTTTCAAGCGAACCCTTAATCCCCAGATTAAAGGGGCCATCAATCCACTCAAACAGAGTGGATTCGTTGGACTTGTTGTTCTTGATTTGGAACGGTTCATCGCAGCTCTTGCTGTTTCTGCAGGTTGTTCCTAATATTGTTTCGGATTAGCACATGGAATGTCGATGGAATCCACTATCCCGAGATTGCCGACTACCAAATGAGCCGCTCCTGAAACACATGGCATAGAAAAATGGAGGAGGAGACAAGTTTCAAGGTATATTTAATGGGCAATGCCCCAATGATACAAATGACTCCCACATTAATTTTTATATTTGGAATTCACTTGGTATTACTCATTGCAATTGTCAGAGCCTAATGGATCTAATCACTCTACCACTCTTCAAAAATATAGTGCAGCTTATCATGGTTCCAAAGCATCTTCCCGGTTAGTTCTCCCAATTGTCTTCCGGAGGTAGACTTTCCTTTTTACCTTCGTTAAAGTTCTACCTCATATACCTGATGATCTAGTTCTCAACGTTTGTACCATGAGCGCTATCTTATTTATATGACTCTTTTGTTGCTCCTTATATTGTATTTTGGCAGATATATTTTATGGTTACTTTAAGGCAGTCCTGAGCTCCCCCGCTAAGGGCTTCGCTCAAGGAAGAAATGTATATGTGCATATTAGGAGAATCGAAAAATTGTTTAAAAAGTTCATGTTGTCTGTTGTAGTTAAACTTCTTTTCACGTTGCCAGTTCTATCAATGCAAAATCTATATTTAGTCCCCACGATGTTTTCCTGTATTATCGATCTGATAAAATATTTTTGCGTAAAATGTGGATTTTTAGCTCTGGGAAAAATTATATAATGAACGTGAATGCTTTAGGAGGCCAATCGATCACCGCGAATAGATTTTTATCAAATAAGGAGCCAGGGCTACACACATTATATACAAATTTGGAGGAAATTGTGGGACAGATCGCCGACATATGCTCGGTATTCGCTAGTATAGGCGAGGTTCTCAGTAACCTCCGCCACCCACATTTAATTCACCAAACTATCATGTCTTTTAATCTTATGGCTTCTAAATGTGGTAACAGCATGAACCTACAAAACGGAACATAGTTTTTTTCGTCTTTAATATTTATCCGCTTCGGCATCGGAATCGGCTCTTTAATGCTGAGTTTACCACTTCTTTTGGTATGTTGACGCCATCAAATCACCATCGTGCGTGTCAGGTCATCGCTGTATCGGTCGCCCTTTAGGATGTTTCCTATTGACTTCGATATTTGAGCCAATCTTCAATACGATACAGTGCATACAAGTTGAACGATACCGCGGTAGACTTGGAATTTGAGACATTTGTTAATGTGGCAATCGCCATGGATGCCAGTTGTTGGACGTCACTTTATGCTCAGTTCATGATTAGATAAGTGCACCGATCTCAGGTACTAAAATACTTACGTTCTGGACAGGTTTCTGTTACTGGCATTGATAGTGCTTGTTTTGGTGAGTTCGATTGTAAACATTTCTGTTTTGCTCAGATGCAGACCACGCTGCATGAAACCTACACGACAGTCACGGCTGCGGAAGAGGGACTAGACTACACAGCAATATTCAAAGATGTATTAAGGTTGGACTACATGAAAGTCCTGGGGGCTTAACGTGAGTACTTGCCGTGTAGGTATAATTCCACGGTCCTCTTCGGACACGGATTGATTTTGGGACCCCAATCAGAGCCCCGTCATGACTAGCACGGCGGAACTGGTTTATATTGAGTGCGGGCTCAGGATTCATTTCAGTGGATGCGAGGCCTATCTAACACCTCAGCCGCAACTAAGGGGTACGGCACCCGAGTTGTACAGCGCAACTATACGCTTGAGCTCCGAGGAGCTCTGCCCGCGATGTAGGCATAACCACAACCACCATGAAACTCCCACTAGGGGGCCAACCGCAAATAACCGGGCCGAGAACACATCCTCCAGGAATTCTCCTGGAGCATATGCTCTCAGAGGGCGATCTCGGTTCCCATGGTACCAGATAACCTCCGGTGAGCCACTTCAGATGAATCCCTTGCAGACTCCGACGAAGAATTGGGAGAAGAAAACATTGCGGTCAACGGGGTGAAAAGCTTTGACGAAATCGGTATAAATACCGTGTACCTCCTGAATTATTCCAGAATTATTTTAGCTATTATCTTTGCGAAGGCAAAGAGTACCCCTTCAATTGTCACCCTCAAAACAGGTCCCCTTCTTTGGGATCTTCACGAGCTAAGAATGAGGAGGTTAAAATCTCCGCGGAGGGGGGCTCCAACAAGCTGTCAAGCAATTCTACAGGTAGGAAGGCCTATCACAGGAGAAGTAGATACAAGGTACAATGAATGGGAGGGAGTTAATTGGGAAGACATATATGGCAACAAATCATATGATCAACCTGAAGACGAATTAACGTGATGATGCAGTTATCACTCGATTGGGGTGGTTGTCTTTCGTGAATTTGAGACAAGACAATGGTGAATGATGAAATCCCCCAAAAGTCGATAGTGCTTGAAGACATTGTCGATGTGGAAATTTTTCCGTAAAAATCTATTCTAAATATGTATGTGCGCTGGTGCCGGCTTTTCACAAATCAGGACTGGTCTCTCGAGTGTACTATTTATGGTAAAGATTTTTTAGTGGGCTATTATGGGAATACCGAGCATTTAGGGATGAAAATCAGTTTTTGGCGACAGGATTTAAATAATTTTCATTGTTTAAATATTCATCTAAAAATATCAGATATTCTCACCAGCACATGAAAATAGTCCTCCACTTTAGAAGACTTTCTATCATTGACCCAGATTATTTCCAGATTCATTTAACTTAAGAATTTACATCTTCAAATTCGATGTTCTCGACAGGGATGCGACAAGGCCTACCTTCAATCGACGAATTCATAATCAGATGTTACCTATTCTATCTAATGTGGGGATATTCGTATAGATGGAATTGACGAAAAAATGAAGGTTCACTACCATCATGTGCACAATAGGAGGATACCATACAGAAACAGGGCACGAAATAAATATCGTCTCCAATATGGCCAAAATACCTAAATACCCCACACGAGAATCCTTCACCCAAATATTTAATATGTGCCTCGCCCACTTCATCCGAAAAATTCTTGGCATGTGATTCCCAGAAATATATTTAAGGAAGCTCCCATATGTTCTACTGCTCTAAACAATCTGAACGTAATTACAAAACCAATTACAATCAAATCAATTTCCCTCGGTTAATTTACGTTTACTCCGGCGGGCAATAAAAATTCCTCGTTTGCAATCGCTTCGGGATCTCAGATGTTTGCCAAACACACATGTATATAAAGTGCCTAACCCCAGTGCAACATATCCCCAGGATAATGTCCTTTGACCCTTAGTCTTCCATTACATTACATCTTGAAAAATTATTACATTCCCTTTTATCCACTTCCACGAGGTGGCATATTGAACTTTCTTCTCCGAGAAAGTCTCATCTTTCGACTCCAGGAATCCATTCTAGCAATGATGGCGGCGACCCTTTTCCCCGAAATAATAGCTCCTGCAATCCGCTATGCTTTCAATTCTTCTCTTTCGTTTAATATATTGTACAGGACCAAACGTGGTAGTGACTGGGAAACTCGACTGAAGGGAAGATCAGAGGGAGGAAAAAATATTAAAACCAAAACATTGAGAATAACATGAAACGTATAAACGTTGGTTTTTCTGCGGTAACAGCAGCGCCTGGTATAAAAAGGAAAAACCGTTTATATTGGAAAAATGAAGGAGAAGATGAAAAACTAAACTGGAAAAGGATAAATAAAACAAGGTTCGACTTCCTTTGGTTTGCACAAAATAAAGAGAGTGGAAACATAATCACAATTGCTAGGCCTCGAACGGGGATACCTGGTGCCAGGAGCACTTTGCATTGATATTTTGAAAACGGTTTACTTTTATTTTGAATTTATATTTTGATGTTTGCTATATAGATAGACAGACGCTTACTTGGGTCACTTAAATAGTTGTTGTCTGAGAATTTATCAGGATTTTTCAGGATTAATAATATCTGAAGTAATCATGGAATCATGGTGCCCGGATGGCTCCAGTGGTTTAACCGCTGGCCTGTCGTAACGGAAGATCGCGGTTCAAATCTCGATGTTGATAGAGCGATTTGTTATCGCGACTGAATGTGGGATACCAGTCGACTTAGCTGTGAATAAGTACCGGTGTCAAATCAGGGTAATAATCTCAGGCGAGCGCAATGGTGACTACATTGCCTCCTACAGTGGACTGTAGTGTACTGTTACGGCACGATGTGCGTTTAGTGCGAAGTAACTATTTAATCGTAACAGGATCACTTCGGGCTTAGCAAATATTTGTGGCGCAGCGGGGTTAACAACATTCGAAATTTATTTCGATCGACAGTTCCCACCACTGGTGTTCTCCGTGACGCAGTAGGCATGGATTTGATCGCAAAAAAATAGTGGGAATTAGGAAATTAAGATTGACATTTCAATGAAGAGAACAGATGATAAAAAGTTGTGAAGTTTTTGATTTACTTTATATTAATAAAATTATTTAAATTGTGCTTTCTACGTTTATTTTATCATGACCACTGGGACTTCAAAAGGTTCAGTTATCTTGAGAGTAAAATTTGACGATATTGGAAGATATTTCTACGAAGCAGTTTAGTATCTCTCGCCCCATAGTCCTCACCCAGTAAATCGTCAAGAGACTTTCTTTGTTGACGTCCAAAACGGATTACATAAAAGCGGACCAACAAGAAGCCCCCATGCGGTAGTGCTGCCCTCAATCATTGAGTGATAGAAGTCCCTACTACAGGCTCCGAATCGAAAGAATCTTACAACCAAGTCATATCAAGACAAAAGTGGTGAAATGTGTGGAAATTTGCAATTGCGCCGATTGTGTCCCGGTAGAGCGTGGCAGTGCAGCCAGGACTTGAACAAGAGCCGATATCGTCACAGGGCCAGTTTCCGGCTGTTTTTTGTGAGCCGTTCGTTGCCCAGATTGAAAAATCCTGCCGTTTATTTCGCTGGTAGAGACGCAAAAAATTCTGTTGGGATCAATCACACGCTTCGGAGCCCCAACCTGAAAAAAGAAAAACGCTGCCACTGCAAGCCACCGAAGGAAAAATTCAAGTTTTGAGTACTTATTTATATTATTATCTGAGTTCACAATCTCGGCAGATGTCGGATTTTACCTAATACTAGCACTAAGTGCCAAGCATTTAAGTTCGGACGATCCTACCAACTTAAAAACTAAAGGGGCGCTGGTTGTGGTGGCCGGTGGTAGATCAGTGTGAGAATCCGTCGAGTACTCCCCGCAACATCGAGCACGTATGCAGAACGGTGTACATTTGCATGGTTTGAACCAGACTGTGCGAAAGTCCCAGGACATCAAGAGAAGCCATGAAGGATTTAGGTACAATACCATGAAGGATTTAGGTACAATACCTGTATTATGGGAACTACAACCACCCGCTCTAGATGCCAAATTTCTTTGATTTCCCGAGCCAAAGGCTCATAGTTCACCTTCTTCTCCACGTATTTCCGCTCAATATTGCTATTATGGAGGATAGCAACATCAATAATATACGCGGAGCGACCCGTCTTGTCAACTAACAGTACGTCAGGCTTGTTGTGTGGAGTATGGCGATCAGTCAGAACTTGCCGGTCCCAATACATGCTGTAAATAGAACTATCAAGTACTGCTTGCGGCTCATATCGGTAAACCGGACGTGTTCCCGTGATCAGCCCACGCTTGTACGCAAGGTTTTGATTTATCCGAGTTATTAGTTATTACTTCATTTTTCATACAATAAATATTAAACCGCCGCAAGAGACGGCATCGATACTCTTTTAGAAATTCATCGGTGGAGTTCCGCTCTTGTGGCGAGTTTCTTTTCATTTTGGTCTGCGCATCAGGCGTCCGCTTCGGGGTTCGTCGTTGGTGTCTCTGTTTCGGTCATGCGGGCATTTGTGGGTGCGGCCTGCCGCGGTCAAAATAGGACCTTATAGAATTCGGTATCGCCGCGTCTTCGACAAAAACTCGTGTCGGAAAATTAGCTTTGGAGTTAGACGCGGCAAGCCCATCGGATCCTCAGGTGACCGCCCTTGCTGTGCGCGTCTCTCCATTTTGGCGATGGAATGCGGAGTTGTGGTTCGTCCATCTGGAAGCGCCGGTCCAGATGTCTGGAATAACGGCGGACGCGACGAAGTTCAACTACGCAATTGTGGGCCTGGATGATGAGTCCATCCTCCTGGTGGCCCACACGCGTGTCCAGCAATAGCTGCCGTTCAGCAGCCTTCTGACGAATTTGACGAGCTGAACCGTTAGATAGACGCGCTAGTAGCCAATATGGCTGAAATGAGGGCGACGCTGGACGCTCAGCGGCGAAAAAGCCACCAGATGTACGATCCCGTGTAAATTCGCGCCTACCACAAAAAACTGGGTCCGCGGGGATTTTGGCTTGCGTAGGACGTTTCCGTGGCGATTCAACCTGGCGGATGTCAGCTTCCCCATTTTAGGTGCAGACTTCTTGTGTCACTATCCTGACAACAAGTGGCTGATACTACACTCTTGGCATTTCCTCGACAAGATGCACCCCTAGCCATTTTTGTTGGTGCCTCTGACACCGTTGTAGGTGCTGCTTTTCACCAAAAGGTGAACCAAGTCTGGCAGCCGTTCAGCTTCTTCTCCAGGCAGTTAAACCCTGGAACTACAGCACCTACGATCGAGAACTGCTCACCGTGTACTTGAGCATTAAGTACTTCCGCTTCTCCCTACAAGGCAGACCGTTTACAGTATTCACGGACCATAAGCCCCTCCCATATGCTTTGAAATAAAAGCCCGACACCTGAGCTTTATAAGCCAGTTCACATCCGACATACAGCACGTGTCCGGCAAGGACAACATAGTTGCTGACACTTTGTCACGTATCTCCGAGGTTAACATCTCCGCCTCACTCGACTTCTTGGCTATTGCCAAGGCGCGGGTAGATAACGCAGAACTTCAGAGCCTCAAATCCAACCCCAAATGCAAATTTCGGGAGTTGCTCATCTTCGGCTCGAACCTCTCTCTTTGCTGCGAATACTCGGAAAAGGGACCCCGGCCATACATTCCGGCCACCTTTCGAAAGGAAGTGTTCCACGCGGTTCACGACTTAGCGCATTCAGGCATCAGGACAACAAATCGCTTAGTCACCGAGAAATACTTCTGGCCCTTCATGAATAAGGACATCAACTCCTGGGCCAGAGAGTGCATCGCATGCCAGAAGTGTGAGGTCACCAGGCACATGAAAAAAGAAGTGGGCTCATTTCCCCGCACTACCAAGCGGTTCCACATCATACACCTCGACATAGTAAGACCTTTGCGAGACTCGCACGGTTTCAAGTATTGCCTTACAATCATCGACAGGTTTACGCGTGGCCTGGGGCAATACGTCTGAAGGATATTACGGCGCAATCTTGCGCTGACGCTTTCTGTTGAGAGTGGGTCCCTCGCTTTGGCTTCCCTGCAGTGGTCATCACTGACCAGAGAATGCAATTTGAGTCTACCCTTCTCTCGGAGTTAGGCAAACTCCTGGGATTTAAACGCCGGCGACCGACGACATACCACCAGCAATCCAATGGGATGCTAGAGCGTTGGCACCGGACGCTGAAAGCTGCCATTATGGCACGCGATGATCAGTCCTGGACTCAGGCCTTGCCTCACGTCGTACTCGGCCTACGAACAACCCGCCGAGAGGAATTTGCTGCCAGCCCCGGGGATAACCCATTGCGTAATCCGGTGGAGAGCGTTTCTTCCAGCTCGAGATCAAGGGACATAAAAAGGCTCTCTTTATCCAGGCTGAAACCCGTTTGCGCCAAAAATCAACGTCGCGTTCAGTTCCCCCAATGATGGGGAACACAGTTTCCAGTTCAGTCGCTGAAACCCCTAGGTTTCATCTGAGGGCGGACTGATGTGACGCAGCAAGGTTAACAACATTCGAAATAAATTTCGAATGTTGTTAATTCGATTGACAGTTGCCACCACCGGTGTTCTCCGTGGCGGAGTAGGCCTGGATTTGGTAGCAAAAAAAATAATGGGAGTTAGGAAATTAAGATTGACAATTGATTTTCAATGAAGAGAAAAGACGATAAAAAGTTGTGAAATTTTTCGTTTACTTTATATTAATATAATTATTCAAACTGTGCTTTCTACGTTTATTTTATAATGACCAGCGCGACTTCAAAAGGTTCAGTTATCTTGAGAGTAAAATTTGACGATATTGGAAGATATTTCTACGAAGCAGTTTAGGCTCAGTATCTCTCGACCCGTAGTCTTCACCCAGTAAATCGTCAAGAGACTTTATTTTGTTGGCGTCTAGAGTCAGTGACTTAGATGTCCAAAACGGATTACATAACACGGAACAACAAGAAGCCCCCAGGCGGTAGTGCTGCCCTCAATCATTGAGTGATAGAAGTCCCTACTACAGGCTCTGAATCGAAGTAATCTTACAACCAAGTCATATCAAGACATATTGAGGAAGGAAGGCGTTTCTTCCTCCTGCCCGCGGTTCGAACTCGGTACTTGCACCAAGATGTACTTGAAGGGTTTGGAGTGTTGACATCGTAGTACGCGGGACTTTAATTGAGAGCTGCTACTCGAAGAATGAAAGATTGAAAAGAACTTGGAAAGATTAGATTCCTGAGTGAACTGATTCTCTCGTCCTTGTAAGTATAAGGTTTCGATAGACCATGAGGTAAACGGCATGTATATCGCAAACTTACGTAAGATTTAGTCAGGAATGTTTTCGGATTTTTCGGACATTAATAACTTGATAAGTCAGGATTAGTTTCTGCTTGTGCGTTAACTGAGTCAAATCAATATGAATTAAAAACAATTATATCGTATGGTGCAGACCGGTATTTATCTACATATAGTTGTTCTCTTAGTCGGAAGGACACTTTCAGTAGACTCGTACCTGGTAGACGACATTGTCTCATAAGTTAATTTTTCGGGAAAGCTTAGCAATTGGAAACTCGTGTGGGTTGTGCTTACTGCGAAAATCCCACCTTGCTGACTAATTCGTTCATAGTCAAATATGCCAATCTGTCGCTTTTCGGAAAGAACAAACATTTAGTCTAGCAATTTTTCCACATGAATACTCCACCGGAACTCCCTTAATCCCACCTCGCCGTTTTTTACTCTTCTGGTTGTATGATTTTTAACCGCAAAATAGGAATCAAGTCGACATGATGATATTCATTTGATGTTTTGGAATGCAAACTCAAGGGATATTAAATTTTTTCGGTGCTCACTCTTAGGATTTAGTCGTATTTTCTGGTAGACGACGTACGCCCGATACTCACATAAACAACGTCCTTAGGGAGTATGATGACGAGAACTTATGGTGAAACGTATCTTTTTCAGGATTTTCGGTACTGCGAAATTGTCTCCCAGAGTGGCTCTATTGGCATTTATATTTAATATTAACACAACGCCGGAGGAGGATTTTTGAACGCTCACACCACCCATGGGCCTCTCTTGTGGACGGAATAGGGTCATTCATGAGAATTTGATATTATACATTGTTGAAGCTTAGACTTAAGTTACATGTGAGCAAGGGAAGCACAAGGCGGAACAATATAAAAAACATTGCAATTCATCTTATATTGTTTTTCCAAGTGCTGCGAAGTTTTTCTTGATAGATGGATTTACTTAGCTTCACGGGCAAAGGGAAAATGCTACGACACAATGGATGCTTCCCTCATTGCTGATTGAAATGTTCATGCGTTGGGTAAAAGTTCGCCATTATTTTCAGTGCAGTATAAAATAAATTGACGTGGCATACCAGTGCTTACACTTAAGTTAAAGACTAACGAACAACACATGTGTCAAATAAATTCACAGAGAGACCTGCTCCAAAATGTTAATCTACAATAATCAGAATTCCTTCCATGACCCAGATTTTCCCCCACCTCATACCTATCCGAATTGAAATTATACTTTCGTAGAAAAAAAGTTATTTAATAAAGACTTTGTAGACAGTTGACATGTTGGGCCCTTCTGGCAAGTAGGTCAGATGGCGGACATTGCCTCCTCCTTCGCAAAGTACGTTTCGGACCCCGGCCAGCCACAGTGAATATCAATAAGTAAAATGCCCATAAATTGGTATTTTGCCCAAAGTGAGTGTATTGACATCGGTTTGGGCTGGCTGCTTCTGAATAAGACTTTCAATGACTGTTTTCTGGCTCAAGGAGTCCACTAATTCACTTAAACTTTAAGAACTCGCTTGTTTGCCGGACGGTGACCGAGACGAAAGTGCTAAGATATTGTAAAAGCAGACCAGCTTGGGAGCAGATGTGTGGATGAGTGAATGTGTGTTTGTCTTTTTACTTCCGCTGTGGAAAGTTTGAAAAACCCAGGGGATAGAAAAAAATCCTGTGTGACATGAATTTCGAGCACATTACTGCTACCTTTACTGGTCCTCACACTTTATTTTCTTTGTACTATCGTTTTATCGAGTTTTTCTGTTTTCATGTTTTTCCCTGTTTCGTTGCAGAACTGTCTCCTTTTCGTAGCCTCTCATTCGATCCTTCCGCCTCTTGGTTTTGAGTAATTTAATCTTGTCTGGCAGGAACATACGTTTCAGATGTTGTGTTGTGTCATATGATTCTTGAAGAACTTTGTCTCCAGTTTCGGTTGTTATTGTTAATCCTGTAGCTGACGTTGAAAGTTTTGCTGTAATGCTGTTAGAACTTTCGGTGTTTCTTTAGGATACTAATGAATTGGTAGGGGGAATTTCGGCTTGAGGTTGATGCGGTTTACACAGATTGTAGTACTGCTTGCCTGGAATTTAATGCTACATTTATTAAGAACTTTAAGTTTATAAGATCTTCCCTAATTCTATTGAGAAAGGTTCACTTTACGGAACTAGGTCAGGTGAATAGTTTTTCTTGCTCTCTCGTGTATTCTAAATACAAATATAATTGAAGAAAGTTCACTAGTTGTAACTTTGATAGAAATTGTAAACACAAGACATATTTTTCTTACAGAGCTGGAAATTATGAGAAAAGTACACACCTACATGCGCTTATGAAATTTGCAGAGAGAATTGAACTTTTGTAACTATTGTCAAATGGAAAACAAGTGTTGGAGTTATCCATTCGAATGGGCTGTTGTGTACAAAAGCCAAGTTTTGTGCGACACTGAAGGAAAAAGCAAATGTATCTCTTCCGGTTAATCTAGCTGTTTGAAAGAAAACGACTGTGTGTTAGAAACGAACACTGCGGTCAAAAATGTCTAACTTTAAACTTTACGGTTTGAATTAGGAAGTAGCTTTGTTAGCAAAAGTCTTAAAATGAAAGATTACCTTATAATATATTTTTCTTTTTGATTGGCTAAAAGTATTTGGTAATTTATACAAATACGTATTGCGGGGACCAACTGTCCCCTTCTTCAGTGTTTTTACTTCTCAAAAATTTCCTTCACAATTTGGGTTTTAATATCTAGTCATGTAATTGTAATACCTTAATAAAGCATCTATTCTTCTCCTAGTCCTTCCTAAAAGTTCCACCATGGTGGAAAACTGTTGTCAAACCACCTCCTAGTTCAAACCATGAACTGGAGATAAGGGGTTCAATAATCTTCTGAAATCCAAAAAAGCAATGGCAAGCATCAGTCGGGACATTAGGTTCCTCAAACCGGTGTATCAAACAGAACGTTACACCTAAAAGCCATGCAATCTATATTTCATCAGCCCTGCTCAACGCCAAACTCCAAAGAAAGAAGATGGAAAGAATGGCCACAACACAGAGCATTAAGTCACTTTAAACTAGGCTAGAATATAACACACTCCACGCTTACTCCGCAAATTTAAAAATCAGCAAGAACACCCATGGAAGAAAGGACGACATGACCGACATACACCTGTGGAAAGTCAGAAAGAGGTGCATACTGGGGGATCGAAAAAGAAGGGGAGATACCTTCCCTAGACTTAAAAATAATCCGGGAAGAGGGGATTTTGAATTTGACATCTAGAGATGAAATAAAGGAATGAACTACATCCTGAATACAGCCAAGAAAAACGGATACAACCTCATCGAAAATCGGATCAGAAAGAAACTACGCCAGGCGTCAAGACAGCAACTTTCAACACTCCTCCAAGAGGTGAACATAGAACTTAAGCAATGGATAACATTAACCTACTCAGGTCGGACGCAGAAAATCAAAAGGCGGCTACATAATCGTGGATTCCGGGTCACCTCGTCCAGCAGACAATATCCAGGACCCGGATGAAGGATAAAAAAGAGTGTACTGAAAAAAGCGGCATTTATAAGGTTTCCTTTCCACACTGCGACAAGATTTACGTCCACACCAGGGTGTTAGAACACATAATGGAGAGCCGAATCCGCTAAAAATAAGAATAACCAACACATAAAGTCCGCGGTTGCCAAACATATAATAGAGCAGAGACACCATTTGCCGTTGGCTAATGCCAATATTTTGAAGGAAGTAAACAACGTGAGGAAACTAGATCTCAACGAGAGTCTCCACATTTTGAAAATTCCCCCGAAAGGCTAAACACGGACATGGACAATAATTTTTCCATCTTGGTGAAACTTTTAAGAAGGACTAGAATAACAATAGAAGCTTAATTAAGATATTACGATTACATGAATAGTTATAAAAACCAAATTGCAAAGGAAACTTTCAGAAGATAAAACACTGAAGAAAGGGACAATTGGTCCCGCATTTGGCATGATTGGGGGGTAGGCGAGGAAAGTGCAGGAACTTTGCAGTCTTGCAAATTACTCACTGAGGAAGCTGTCAACCCACCAAGCAGCGAGGGATAAAATGCACTTCTAAAAATGAGAAAAGGGAGAAATTTGAGATCCGGTGTGGATAACCGGTGGGAGTCGTTTGATTTGGTGACTGGGTCGAGCTCCCGTAATGGACAGCACGGCGTCGAAACTGATATTCGTGGGGGGGGGGGGGGGGTCACGACGACCAGGAGCATTGCTCCGCCTGCTGGAGCTCTTCCGCCAGAATCTGTGGCGTCCACTTCAGCAGGTTCGCGTAGGCAGCGAATGAAGTGGACTGAAAAAATTAACCTCTTCATCATCCGCTCCTACTACGAAATAACGGCGGGGGCGGGTACATCATCTTACCGTCCCTTGTAGCACCAGAGCGATTCCCGCGTGAAACACCCGTAGTTGAAATTCTGGACGCAAAGATGTTAGTGAAAAGGAAGTTCCACGAGCCGTAAACAGCTAGAAGAACTGGAGGGGCCCAGGTCTGGATCAGGTGCAGAACTTCTGGTATAAGAAATTTACCAGCGTACACATTCGATTGGCACACAGCATACATCAGGTCATTAATCGACCAGATGAAATTCCACCCTTCCGGGGATTACCTACCTTATTCCTAAGAAGGACAGCCGTGATATTCGGATGGAGTTTGGAATTGACAAGTGTGGAATCCAAGTCATCCGCACAGGTCATTACTATCCGCATACCGGACATAGCATCGGTGACCTCCACAGCGAAACTATTACCGAGACAGACTTCTACAAGTACCTAGGAATTCTGCAACGAACTCATGTTCGAGTTGATGATACGGAGAATGCTCTGGTGTCCGAATTCCTGCGACATACTAGCTTGGTACTGAAATCGCATCTATCGGAGAAGAATGAAATAAGCGCATTGAATGTATTCATTATCCCTTCACTGGCTTATTCATTCGGAATATTGCCGTGGACGAAGGCCGATCTGGAAAACGTCCAGCGGCGGATACGGACAACTATAATCCAAATTCCGAATGCATCATCCAAACTCTGTCGTGGAGCGAAACTTCCCCGTGACATCGGAGGTGGGGGCGTGGATGACGTGGCGGCACAATATCATCACCAAGTCGACTCGCTGCGTGCTTATTTTTACAGCGAATAGCAGGCGAGTCCCTTGCATGCGGCTGTCTGTAAGGCAGACTGTGGACTAACTTCACTTAATTTGAAGGATCAATCTTTCAATCCTCTGAGTGGGGTAAAGTCAGATCAAGAGCGGATCGATGAGTGAAAGTCGTAGGCAATGCACGGTAAATACGTGAACTATCTTTGGCCATCATTTGTCGATTTGCATTGGTCGTACAGATGGCTGTGTGCTGGGGAGCTTCTTGCTGAGACGGAGCTTACAGAAAACGCATCGTGAAAGAAGGGTAGAGATCGACCAGTGCGGAATATGTGGTTCGGCGTTAGAAATGTTGGAGCATCTTATTTCTGGCTATGGCACCGATGCAATACATCACCAGACATAATACTGTGTGTAAGGTGATCCATCAAAATCTTGCATACAAGCATAGGCTGACCATGGGATCATGTCCGGTTCACTGATATGAGCCGCAAGCAGCACTTGGTACTTCTGCTTCCAGCATGTATTAGGACCGGCAAGTTCTAACTGCTCGCCATATTCCGCACCACAAGCTCGACGTACTGTTAGTTGACAAGACACATATATTATTGATGTTGCTATCCCCCATAATAGCAACATTGAACGAAAATATGTGGAGGAGAAGATGAACTATGAGCCACTGGCTCTGGAAATCAAAGAAATTTGGCGTCTCGAGCGGGTGGTTGAAGTTTCCATAATATTCTAAGCTACAGGTATTGTACCTAAATCCCTCAGCTTCCTTTCCTTGATGTCCTGGGACTCTCACACAGTCTGGTTCAAACCATGCCGAAGTACACCGTTCTGCATACGTGCACAATGCTGCGGCGAGTCATTGATCTACCACCGGTAACTACCACCAGCGCACTTTTATAATTTAAGTAGGTAGGATCATCATCATCAACGGCACAACAACCGATATCCGATCTAGATCTGCCTTAATAAGGAACTCCAGACACCACGGTTTTGCACCGAGGACCACCAATTCGATATTCCTAAAAGCAGTCTGGCGTCCTGACCTACGCCATTGCTCCATTTTAGGCAGGGTCTGCCTCGTCTTCTTTTTCTACCATAGATATTGCCCTTATAGACTTTCCGGGTGGGATCATCCTCATCCATACGGATTAAGTAACTCGCCCACCGTAACCTATTGAGCCTGATTTTATCCACAACCTGACGGTCGTTTCGGTTCGTCGTTATGTAGGCTACGGGATGGTCCTTGCTCATGTAGGGGGCCAAATATTCCGTCCTGTTTCCGTCTGTGAAGTCGCTTCTCGCCAGTTCGCCAGAGTTCGTGATAAGTTTCCGCGCGTGCCCGCGCCCTTTGAGAATGCAACATTACTCGGTATGCGGCATTCTTCCGTTCCCTAGCTAGCTTACATTCATCGTCAAACCAGCTCCCTACTTGACTGTTGAAATCTCGAAGTTTAATTATGATATCATACTTGGGACAGGCTGCGAAGGTCAATTGCCTCGTAGAAGGTATCCCTCTCCAACTCTGCAGTTTCCTCTGTAGGGGCGTGGACGTTTATGAGGCTTATATTGCTTGCTTGCTTCGCAAACGCAGAGTGCATAGCCTTTCGCTTATATTTTCAAAGCCGATAACAGCAGATTTCATTTTTTGGTTGACTAAGAAACCTACTCGGAGCACATGGTTTACTGGATGGCCGGTATAATATGATATATGGTGTAGTGGCTCTTCTCCAGGAAACTGGTCCCATCATCGTATTTCCTGCAAGGCTGTTACATCAGCATTATATTGGGACAGGGTACGGGCTAGCTACTCAGCAGCATTCGGTTTATACAGAGAGCGTAGGTTCAATGAGAAAATGCGCAAATCGTTTATGTGTTGTCGTTGCCGGGTTCGTCCTGTCCGAGGCTCCTTCCGTGGCTTCGTAACATCGGTTTTCCGTGTAGGGTTGTCAGCCCTACCCAACCTCCAACCTGGAGGACTAGTTGGTATATTTTGTCCCGTTTTTGGGCGCGGGAGACTCGCCTTCATCCTTCTCCGTCTGCAGTTTTTCATAAAGAAAAAACTCCCAGCGATCACCACGTTGAGGTGGAGGTAGTGTTTGGTAGTAGCGCTATTTGTGTTGATTCAGTAAGATTTGGACCGCGACCTTCCGTATGGCAGCCTTGTGCTCTAACCACTCAGCTATTTGGACACACCATGCAACGTTTTACAAAGCCAAAAGACAGTCTGTATATCCCGTTGAGCATTAATAAGGTGTCATGCTATTCTTCCATGACTGTCCTCCGTATATGGAGGGCATCTTTCATATTATTGTTGTTTGCAATAATATTTACTTATTAATCCTAAAGCGTTTCAAAAATTTCATATCATCAAATTCGTTCTAAAAAGTCGAAATTCTTTTATCGTTGGTTTGAACGAAGTTAAATTAAGTCCCAAAATAGCACCTTTTCGAATAAGTTTGATTATATTTAACACCTTCTCCACATTCCAAAGTAATTTCCGCTCTCCAATCATTTAATCTAAGCTTTCACATCCTGAACTCCATTATGTGTCCCCCACATCATCAAGACCCATGGAGATTATGCAACATGTTATGTTATCATATAATACTCTCCTGGTAATTCCCAGCAGCTCACTACCGATAATTACAATTGTTTATTTAGGTTATCTGGAGTCAGTTTTTCAGAAATTACTAACGAATTGTGGGCTGATTTGTTTTTGCTCATTTCCCGACGAAAACTCTATTAACGTAACAGAAACCCCAAAGGCAAATGAAACGGAAGCGAACATGCAATGAAATCTTCCTCTTGGTACGTGTTTAGTCGTATCTATGTCTCCTATGTGTCCTGTGGACATAGGAAAAACCATAAAAATCTCAATTACTACTTAATTTGATTAATTAGCCCCGGGGAGCTGTGTCGACACAGATAAATTTACGTGTGTTGATCCTCTTCTTCTGCGGCTCCAGTCGAGCTCCTTGGACTAGTTGGAGTGCAAATGTGGGCAAACGTATACAAATGTACATTCGCTGAATGAAAAAATCGAGTTGTGGAATCGATTCGGAAATGTCTTTTGTTGAGAACCTCAAAACAATGGTCATTTAAAATGTAAATTGATTTTTTTCCTGGGCGAAGTTTTTCAATAGGCTGGGGAGTAACCCAGTTAAAAGGTGAATTGTTCAGAGCTCTAGTTTTCGGTAAATGACCTTTGAAGGACGGGTCAAACCGACCAAGTTAGGTTGAATATAAAAGCTGTTGATTTAAGTTATTTCAGTCAATTTCCCGTGAACCCTGTATTTGGAGAAAATAGATAAAATTCAGACCTGCTATTAGATGGTTCGTGGCTCAATTAATGAGGAGATTATTATATCAGGATAATTTGATATGCACTATATTTCTTTGATTGGATAATCCGATACAGTTGACTCCCTTATCTATCCCTAGCAAAATCTATTTACATTCTATCAACTACATTGCCTTTTTTCTTCCAGGTCAAGGAATGACAAATGGACATTTGGGAAGTTTCGATTAAATGACGACATCACCTTTACTCAAATCTACGCCGCAAATAGCATTTCGGCCAAGAACGTATAAGAGCAACAGTCCGTTCATCAACACCCAACGGAGCAGATAACATCACCTCGGACAAGGATATGTTTGTGACCACGCTCCTCCTCCGGTCATTGGGGTGAAACCGCTTTTCGGAAGGACGAAACGACCATAACCGGCAGTGCTTGACTGTCGACTCAGCTTTTTTGGCCACCATCCCCTCCACCCATTTCAACCATAACAGGGAGTAAACTGATTTCCTTACTCTTGAGATGTCCGACAATATTTGACTCTTATGCCTTTTGGTCTGCCAGAAAGGAAAGACATTGGCGAGCTGGGAAGAATCAAATCAAGAGGGCCAGCCCAGCGCTAAAAACAGCTTTGAGCTTAATATTGAAAGACGTCTTTCCGACATCAACGACAACGACGGTGAATATATCAAAGAGGGAATAGGGTTTTTTTATGAGGAAGTGGAAATTGGATCAGGGACGAAAACGACGACGCCGCCGAGTACTGGTGATTCCGCTTGGGAAAATTGACAAATCGTAGACAAAAATAAGAATACTTAGAAACTTGAAACGAATAAACACGAACGCAAACACCTATTTTCTCCGTGAAGGAATTAATTGGCTTTAAAGTCAGTGACACGATGCGAACAAGGCGATTGCTAACATCCCGGTGGCATGAACCTTTTAAGTGGTTCACGCTTTTCAATTTGTTTACTCAAGGTAAGTTTGAAAATTTACGAAATTTGCAAACTAAATTTGGGGAGGGGGCGAATTATTTTGAACCTTTTGATGTTATTATGTTGATTTGAAATCCCCGGGAATTAGGTCTATGTAGTGAGAGGAGGGAATGTAATTGCGACTTATTTTTGCATATTGGGCGGGAAAGTTGGTATTCATTAGCGATCATACATTCAAAAGGACATTTTCGATTTACGAGGTGCAATGCGTAGAAATGTAGGAAATATTTTTCAACAAACATCTCTGTTGAGAAAAACAAATTTCATTGAAGGCGTACTACACAACTTTTGATATTTCCTGGGGTTCGAAAAGCATGTATCGAAACGCACGTGCCTTCATCTTTCATAGTAAAAGCAGCACAATTTTTAGATCCTTTTAATAGTATTTCTGCTCACGTGAAAGATTAGCGATGAACTTATTCGTTTGGAATTTATTATGAAAAATGCGTTGGAGAAGTTAAATTGGAGTAAGGGCAACAAACTGATAACAATCGGGGGAATAATTGAGGTATCAGCACTTGGGCAATGATATTTCCACACCCCTTCTTTAATTGACTTCTGTTCTTCCAAATTTTCCATCAATTCCGCCTTTGCCCACACTACATAAGTAGCTAGTATGTAGATGATAGTTGCAGCATATACACATTTATACAAATGTATATATAAGAACTGCCGACATGAATATAGAAATATCCTTAGTTGCTCTAGAAACCTAGTAAGTGGCAAATCAAGGCCCACATCGTTATACGACACTTATTCTCACTAAAACATTAATACGATGGAACAGAAGTCTGCAGAAATCATTTCCAATGGATAGAGCTCATTTCATCTATTCACCAAGCGTGTCGGGAAGCATAACAGAAAAATCCCCTTCCGTGATGGTAATGTTGAGACATGTTGACGAAATTCGAGATTCCTGTAGAGCCTTAAGTCGATTATGTGGATACTTCCCATGGCTACACATACTTCCTGCTTGGAAAATTCAATAAAATTCAGACTCCAGCATATCGCTCTCTCCTTTCGTCAGCGTCTGGATCCGGTTTATCCGACAGAGTTGTCTTTTCACACATCAGATCCTTGCCAAGTGCCATCTTACATCACTAAATGCTAAGAACGAAATTCTGAGATTGAGGTATTTCTCGTACGGAGGACGATCAAAAAAGCATTTCTCTCATCAAACCAAGCTGGATTGTTTATTCAGGTCAGGGATCTTCCATATCATTACAGCATCAGCTTACATTCTCTTTTTCCTGTTGTCTGGATGCTCTCACATAACGAATTCCGATATTTGAAGGAGCAAAGAAGGGAAATCACGGGGTTGATGTGACGACACACTATGTTTCGAAAGAAAGATTCAATTGCAGAAGTGTTGAACGGTATGGCACGAAAAGGAGCTTCACATTATTTGATTGATATGAGGAACATCATCGTTAGTAGCATTGTCAATGTGCTGTCATATGACACTTAATGATCGTGTTATTAAAAAGGGACTATTGACTGAAAGCATCTCTTAAGACTTTTTAAGCCAAAGCACGCCATAATCACTGCTTAGGTAGAATTGATGAAACAAATTAGTTGAGTTCAATATGGGCATGCAAGCCAGTTTTAGGAAAATGGTTAGAAGCCAAATATCGAGTGAATGCCATATTTACTTGTTTCGTTTCGTTTGGAAAACACTAGATTGCCGTACCAAAATGCCAAGTGTATGTCCTGAATTCATTGTATTTGAAATTAGGCAATTGGTTTTTTAGGAAAAACTCGGAACTTCCTTATCTTCAAAATAGTCCAAGAAACCATATCTTAATCCTCTGTTGTAAGTTGTCGTTTTTTCCACTGGTAACCTCCTTTTCGTTCCTTTTCCAAATACGGTATTAAAATTATTCATTGCATACATACAAAAATATAGAGTGACGCTGCTGGCATTCAATTCTTATTTAAGATTTGCCAGAGAAATCGAACAGAAAACACAAGTTTTCACTGACACGATAGGTGTAAAAACTCGAGATCAACCGGTGCAGTACAAGTAGAGCTTCTAGGTATGATGAATTTCCAATGGTAGGATCATATTGGGACAGTGCAATAAGTTTAGATCTTTGCTTAACCTGCTCCTCAGTGATTTCCAGAAAGTTTTCGTCAGTGTGAACAGGGAGTGTATCTGGAGCGCTCTACGCAGGAGGCGGAGTCCCCGAGAAACTAATAGCCCTTATCAGATCATCATACGCGCAAAATATCACGTGCAGTACCGAGGTAAAGTCTCGAAGAATCCCCAGATTCAAAGCGGAGTCGTCAGGATTTCATTCAGCCACCGATATTATTTCTTCTTGTTATCGGTGACGTTCTTCATGCTGCCTTGTTCGGACAGTGTGGAGGAATTCAATGGACTGTAACATCTTTCCTTAAACACCCACCCTGAATACATCTACATCTCTGCTCTCTTACTCTGGATTTGGAATGAGAAACAGATCGATTTGGTCTGAAGATAAACACCAACAACCAACAGGTTCTCAGTCTGACCGATCATCGAAACCTCTTTATCTGCACTAATGGAATGGGCATCGAATGCGTCAATCAATTTGTATATCTAGCAAGCATAGTTTCTACGGACGGTGGCACCGAACTAGATGTAGCCCGACGCATTAAAGGAGGTAGATCCGCTTTCGTCGTTCTCTCTAAAATCTGGAAATGCAATTATCCCACCACCAAAATTGAGTTGAGACTGTCCTGCGCTATTATTTATTCTGTGCCACTATATCGGCGTTGCACATGGAAAGTGAACTCAACTGACTTGAGTGAACTCAAAAGCTCCAAGCTTTCGTCAACACCTGCCTGCGTCATATTATTGGAGTACATTGGCCTGACACCATCTCAAACGAGCAACTCGGTTGGCGCACAAGCCTGGCACTCATACGCACTGTGCTCGGAAGGAAGAAGTGGCAGTCGATAGGTCACACATTAAGGAAAAGCCACAATTGTTTGGCCTTTAGTTCTCAGATTGGACTGGCAAATTGTAAGGATTTTCTCCGATGCGGGCGGAAGGGTTTTTTGTGCACGGATACTGTGTTGCGCGTGAGAATGGATGCCAGCGATCGTTAATGGATCAGGGATTCCACAATTGAACTTTTCATCGGTTTCTGCCCAATTCCACAAAGTTTTCTTTCTTTAGCTTTCGGCCGTTCACGCCAGTGGTCCAATTCGGAACGAGGGAAATTTGCGCGCCGGCCTCGTGCCAAGCCGCCAGCCGCGGTGGCGACAGTGCAGTGCGACGGCGGAGGCGAATTCACCACGGCAATGCAGTTATGGTTCATGCCTACGATGGACCGCCACATCATTCCGTCTACATCTGAAACCACGCGAGTTCCGTGGAGGAATTCGGGACGAGATCTCGCTAACGAAAGTACTGGACGAACGTGACGTTTCGTGGGCGGTTTTTTTTGGAGCAATAATAGTTTGAGCTGAAAATAGGAAACTCCCTGGACTTGTATTTGAAGTTTGTTTTCAGGATCTGAAGCTCTGCATCTGCATTTCTGTGCCTCGGCAATTGCCGTATAATCGACCGCAACGGAGACTGTGATCTCCGAAATTCGCAACAAAGCGTCTGCAACAACATTGTCTTTCCCAGACACGTGCTGGATATCAGAAGTAAACTGGCTGATATAACTCGAGTGTCGAAATTGGGTAGTGGACGCTTTGTCGGGCTTTTATCTAAGAGCGAAAGTAAGGGGCTTGTGGTCCGTGGACACGGTGAATGGGTTGCCTCAAGGGAGTAGCGGAAGGATTTGATGGGACGGTATGCGCCGAGTAGTTCACGATCATTCTTGAAGGGCGGGGCCATCGCTGTGTCCAAGGCATCGACGAACACGGCTAGGGGAGCATCTGGCCGAGAAAATGACAATAGTGTAGTATCAACAAACTGTTGTTTGACCGTTTCAAACGCCTGAATGGCCTTAGTAAACCACACAATCTTGCGGGAGTCCTTAGTTTTAGGAAAAGACAAGTAGGCGCTAAGGATTGCTTGGTGATGAGCGGCCTTGGGCAAGAAACGATGATAGAAGTCTAGCATGACGAAGAGCTTTCGCAGATCCTTGACTGTTGTTGGCAGGGGAAAGTTTTTCTTGCTTCAACATTCTCTGGGTCGGGTTGGATTCCGTCAGGGGTAATCATGTGGCCGAGAAATTTCCTTTTGTAAGAATCCCCATTTTTCAATGCTTAGAATGAGCCCGACATGGAGGAGACGTTGATAAATGCGCTCCAAATGCTCGGATTCGGAAGAAGAAGCGACCGAAACACCATCCATGTATACGAAATAGAGGTGTAAGTTTCGTAAGACAGAGTGCGTGAATCTCTGGAATATCTGCGCTGCATTACACAAGCCAAAAGTCATCCTGGTGAACTTGAAGAGTCCAAAAGATGTGCAAATAGCCGTTTTCGGTATGTCTTCGGGAGTGGCAGAGATTTGATGATACGTCTTGACAAGATGCAAGGTAGTGAAAATGTGGCAGTTTGTCAGTGAATGCGTGAAATCATGGATGAGTGGAATAGGATACTAGTTGGGAATTGTCTGAGCCTTCAGTCACCTGTAATCCCAGGAAGGTTTCCATTCGCCGTTTGGCCTAGGGACCAAATGAAGTGGAGATGATTAACAGCTATTGGAAGGTCGGCAAATACCCTGTTTCATGAGATCGACAAATTCTTTCCTTGCAGCGGTTAACTTCTGTAATGATAGAGGAATGATGATGGGAACCGACACATCTGCGCTCGTGTTGACCAGGAAGCAACGCCTGCTCGGAGCGTCGAAAACTGTAAGGCGAATTGGTATTACACTTCGGGTATCTATCGCCGAGGCACCCAGCGAGCCAGGTTTTTTGTTGCTTTGAAAATGCATCCTGTGGTACATTTAGTCGCTTGAGCTCCTAATTCACGGTGGTACCAGCAAATCGCCGGTGCCGATGAGGCTCGCGACGTGCGACTATCCGAACGCTCTTTTCGGAAAGTAAATTCCATCAGTAACTGCGATCGAGATCTAGCTTCCGAACGCAAGGCACCTACAGTCACCGTAAGCTTCGAGACGTCCGCAAGGGTCTTCAGTTCTTCAATTTCCCGATTTGTGTCTTGGGCAACTTCTGTAACCACGGGACGTGCGTATACTTCGTGGACTTTATCGGCTGTAGCGGACAACACCTCCAGCGACCTTGATTCCGCACAGGCCAATATGACGCTGGTAGTTTACAGGAGCGCTGAAACCAGAGGGACTTCAATAGCTCTGAGCCAATCTTGTTCCCACCCAGCTGCCTCATTTCACTAAACAGCTGACTGAGAGTACGGTTGTCCAGCGTCAGCTCGTTCAGCAATTGATTCTGCTTCGCTTCCTTGCTCACTGATAGCCAGCGTATGAGCTGCTCCTTTGACCTGTCCTCCAATACCTTCGTGACAAAACCAATTGTCTCTTCGCCGAGGCCAATAAGGGCGTGGTATCTGTTGTGACGCCTGCCAGCGTGAATTCCGCCAATTGGCCGGATTGGGCCGCCAAAAGAAAAGGATTTTTTCTTCCTGAGACATATTGGCCCGTGTGTGAAGCAAGGTCGGAACACCGGAGCAGAAACCGTCGGGGCCATCACTTTGGCCTTAAGTTCTCAAACTGGACTGGCAAATTGGGAGGATTTTCTCCAATGCGGCCGGAAGAATTTTTTTGGGGCACGGACTCTGTATTGTACATAAAAACGGACGCTAGCACATCGTGAACGGATCGGGGATTCCACGGAATTTCCAGTTGAATTTTTCATGGGTTTCTGCACAATTCCACAATATTTTCTTCCCTCTCTGGCAAATCTCTCATGTTTTTTGTTTAGCATGCTGGTCCTAACACCAAGTAAAAGAGCAGGATTTGAGGTAACGTATGTGTTAAAATGAAGGCCCGTGAAAACAAACGACTCTACCATAAGTTATACCCAGATTTATAAGAATATGTACCAACCGGGAAACAAAGAAAGCGATCGTTTTCAACGGGTAATCCATTACAAAGATCTTTCCGGTAAACTGGACACTCGGAATGTCGAATGAGATCTGTATCGACTTATCAAAAGCCGACACGAATGCACATAGGATATCGAACACTTTTGCTCTATTAAGGAACAGAAGCATTAATGCAACAGAAGCGTTCGATATCCCACGAAGAAGAAGGAGAACGGTACTTATTGACAAATGAGCCGCGAAGGATAAATGGCGAGAATATTTGGAGCAGATTTCCACTGAAGAATGTGTTTATCCTCCACAATCATTGCCGACATTTGGACCTGTCAGGGCGACTGAAGTCGAGGAAAGAAGAAAACGAGTGAAATCGAGGAAAGCAACACTACCTAACGACATCACATCTGAATTCGGGGTTACTGTGGAGGGTAGAATACCATTTGACTCGCAAGAAAGTACCACACGATCCGGTTGCTGCCTCATATCATTAAAATTGTTGAACCCATTTTCGTGAATCAAGACCGAGTTGTCAAGAACTGCGAAACTACTGACGCAATACACGCTGCGCGGTTACTCATGGAGAAACACCGTAAGAAATATTGTCCTCTTTATATTGCATTTCTGGATCTGCAGAACGCGTTTGACTGTGTGCCACATGAACTAACCTGGTATGCTCTATGACAACACCTAGTTCCAGAGGAACTCCTGCGCTGGGTTAAATTGCTCTACTACAATCCGAAAAGTAAAGTTGGAAGTATGGCGGGTGTATGAAAATCGCTTCGTGCCTCTACCGGTGTTCATCAAGGAAGCCCCATGTCACCACTCCTCTTTGTTTTTGTTATGGACACTGTAACACGGGGCATCCAACGTCCAACCCCCTGTACACTGCTTGCAACTTGTCCAAAAATGGGTTGATCGCCTCATGCAACACGGTCCCAGATTGAATCTGAATAAAACTGAATTTTTGACGACCGATCCCCATGAAACAGGCACAATCACTATCAGTGGCAATGACTACAATAGAATTGAGCGATTTAAACATCTCGGGTCAATACTGTCAGCTAATAGGGAACTATGGTATGAAATTGCTTGACGCATTAACGCAACTTGGATGAGGTGGTCTTCAACTGGCGTTCTTTGTGGTCGACGTATCAACGAACGCCTTAAATCTAAAATTTATCGTAATGCCATCCGTTCTGTCGCCCTTCATGGTTATCAGTGTTGGCCAACTATAAAGGACATTGAACGGCGTCCTGCGGTAATGAGGACGAAGATGTCGCGTTGAGTTAGTGGCGTGACACACCTTGATCACACCCAAATGAGGATATCCGCAATCAATATGGGTGAGAGAGTGGTCTTTTGGTTCTAATGAAGTGAATCTTAAGAATAGGTATGATTCAAAAGGTCTTCTAGAAAGGGGAACTCGGCCAAGAAACTAAACTGCTTGTTAAGCACGTCTCGTGACATGGTCACTATTATCTCATCTTAACTTAATATTTTAGGCCTTCACTAAGGAATAGGAAGAACTATAGGCCTAAAATTCTCTCTCCAAAAGCTACGTCTATCGAAAGACAGATCGTTTGCAATATTGAGAGGCAAATCAGTTTGACACAACAAACATGACAAATTGAAATATGCAACCCGAAAGAATGCGACAAACATCCTCTCCTCATGCAATCAACCGGACCTCTGGTAAATGGAGAAAGTGCAAAAAAAAAACAAAACCACGAAGGAGTACAAGAAAAACCAAGGTTGCACGTAAAAGCAGAGAAAACGAATGCAGTAATGGTATTGAAGAAATCAGATTACCATTCGGAAATGTTAGGAATATTTTGAATTGAGGAAGAAACTTTTGCCGGATTCAATTAAAAGTTGAAAAGTCTTGAGAGGATCTCGCTACATTATCGCAAATCCAACAAAACTAAGAATGCCCAAGCCTGCACCGGTGAAAGTAAATAATCTATCTTGGATTCATAAGCCTGACAACGAATTCCGGAAAATTACAGCAGCTACAAACTCGACCACGTAAATTATCACCAAGTGTGCAAGTGACTGCTTGGTAAATTCAACGGACTGGGTGGGTTAAACTATGGAAGATCCATTAGTAATAGTTACTGGTTGAACGACTATTGCCATTCGATCTGGAAGCCTTGTGCCTGAGCATTCCAGTAAAGGAGGCACTTCACATACACATACAAACGGGAAACCGGTAAGCTCATGAAATGAACTAAGATATGGCAGAGAGTTTCTTGATATTCAGTGGAAAATTTCACAAGAAACCTGAGGGTGCTGCGATGGGGAAATCGCTGCCATCCTTTTCCATTGACCTATTAGCAATCAGGATCGAGAATGATGGACAATCCAAGCCTACTTCATCTAAATCTAGGTAAGGTATGTTGATATGTCCATAACTATAAAGATGCCAGAGGTTCCAAATAAGGCTTGTGGAACTTAATGATTTACGATGAAAATGGCAGACCATTCAGACTTCAAAATGAATGGAAACCGGGGATTCTTTTTGTCATATATATAGGAAACCTACCACCCACAAACGAATAACTATTCCGGAAAGTTCGAATCATTCCTGTCCACGAAAAATGGCCCCCTTCTACACAATGATCCTTAGATTATCTCAGTACTACAGGATTCTAAAAAGGAGGAGGGAATATATCATTGACACCGGGGTTGCAACCATCATCGGTCATTGAAAGTCCCATTGGAAAAAAATCGAAAAATCATGAAGTACAGGGTGTGACATCTTTCTTCAACAACATTGAAATGAAGAGAGGAATAGGAGTCACGCACTCAGGAAAGATTTTCTTCAACGTGTATCCCAAACAAAGATTTCTTTCAACTCATTCAATACCAGGACCCTGTTGTTTATCTAATTAGAAGATTACGAAGTATTTAAGAGATGCAGGAATGATGACGCATAAATAGAAGGCAGACCCAATGTAAGTAGTTGAAAGTGTACTGAAAAAAGGCGCAGATTGTGTCCGAAATAAATAAGTTTAATCCCGTTTTAAGAGAAAAACGAAAAAGTGCTTTTATTCTTAGGAAGAATTTGGATTAAGGTGCATCCATTAACTGAAGATTCTTTTGTAGTAGAGGGGACAAGATATTGCTGGAAACGCCTTTCTCATGCACAATATTGATCGAATAGAAGACCAATCTTGGCAAGAAAATTCTTGTTAGCTAGAATTGCAAGATGAAGATGGTGCAGCCTCATATGGATGGCGGATATCCTCATTGTTAATATAATCATGGCGTGTAACGCTATTGGTCCATGGTCATGTTTTCATGACCGCGAGGCGCCGTTCATTGTTTTTATAGTCGGCTAACACTCACAACCATAGAGGGTTGTAGAACGCCACTTCATCATGGTTGCGATAATGCGTGAAGCAATTTCATTACTCAGTTCATCCTTGGCTGATAACATCTCACAGTGATTGTGCCTGTTTCACTTTGATTCAGTCTAAGATCGTATTGCATAAAGCGATTATTATAATTTGGAACAAGTTGCTCGTGTTCAGATCTGCAATAAGACACTAACAAAACACATGTAGATAGGACGATGTGCGTTGGATGTCTCGGCTGACAGTATTCATAACAAAGAGGACTGATGGTAGGGCGTTTTTTTATGAACACCGACAGAGACACGAAGTGGTTTTTATATACCCGCTTCGAACTTTACTTTTCGGATCGTGGTAGAGTAATTTAACCCAGCGCACGAGTTCTTCTGCCACTAGGTGTTGCTATAGAGCATACCAGTTCGGTTCTTGTGGCAAATGTCTTCTCTAGATCCAGAAATGAAATGTGGAAAGGTCACACGGTGTTTCTCCATGAGTAACCGCACTGCGGGTATTGCGTCAGTAGCTGAAAAACGCTGCTTGGTTTACGGTTATTTGAACGATGTTCCCAACATGGTTGTCAAGAATACGTTCATCTTCATGGTTTGGAATAGCATCCGGACCGGACGGCAATTTGAATAGTCTACTGGACTAAGTAGACCGTAGTCAGGGATGAAGAAATCAGCTACCGATATATTCACCATTGATGGCGAGGTTCACAATGCAAACACAGAAACCACGGCGTTTTCTCCTTCGGTTTCGGGCTGTGCAATTCACATCACGAAACTTCAAACTGAACCTGGGCTGTCATACTTCTCTCCAAGGTAGATATTTATCTCTTAAACTTACGCCGCTTTCAAAAGTATCGTTAACAAGGCGTTAAGCGTATTGCCACGAACCAACAGCAATAACACTTAGATGTGAATGATATGCTAGACTCTGCATAAGGCTATATGGTAATCTCATTATTAAGGAAAGAATGTGTGCATTTCGAGTAGAAACTCCATTTTGTAACATTTTGCTACGGAACATGTATGCTACAATGGAAGGGGACCATGCGCAATAACATTCAGTGACTATAACGCAAGCGCAGGAAAGCCAGTCACGCTTGAAAGCCAAGCTTTTCATACTTTGTTGCCAATATCAAAGTAATATAAAAATACACAGGAAAACAAATCAATAATATGCAAATCTTTAATTCAGGTGATCCTGTCTTATGGCAGGGAGATTTGAGGGAAATGTCAACGAACATTATGGAATCAATAAGTTGAAACTTTGAATTCTCAGGGGAGTTTTAGGCACACAAGTCGGAAACTGGAAGCTCGGCGCTTCAGTTATGAAAGGTTTTGTTGATTTTTTATCTAAGAATATTTGGCTTCACGGTGATTCCACTCGTAGTGATTCCACTTATTCCAACACTCGTAGTGTTACATATAAGCGCAATCATTGTGTAGCCAAACATACGTTGAAGATACCCGACATTTAATTCGATGCGATGCTGAAGTTTTATTTTGTAGGGAGTAGCAATTTAATGCGAAAGGGGTAATTCCTAACCTATTATAACTTTGTTTATAGTACTAGATTTTCCGCCAGTATGATGTTTCCTATTGAAACCTATCTCGTTGCAAAATTTTACGAATCTAAGACGCATATAAGGGGCTCGCAGCGAATTTTAAAAATATATTAATATGGGTAGGTAGGTAGGTATCAGTGGCCGCTCCGAGGAGCCCAATTAGCGCTTTGGTGCGCCGTTTTGATGCCACAAACTCCTAAGACCGTAACTGTTGTTATAGGAACAGGGAAGCGTCCAGCTGGCTCGGATCTTCAGAGCCTGCCCGTAGCATTCACGAAGGAAAGCAGCTCTCCGACCCTGTAACTAGAAATCTCACTGAGGTCCCCAAAGAATGGTTTACCCAGTGTCCGCAGCCTGACTCGAGCCAGAGCCGGGCAATCGCAGAGAAAGTGCATGAGGGTTTCCCTTCCTTCTCCGCAGCTTCGGCAATGCGAGTTGTAGGGTAAGCCGAGCCTAGCGGCATGGTCCCCTATGGGCCAGTGCCCCGTGCAGACCGCCGTAATCTTGAATGCATTTGCACGCGTCTGGCACAGGAGCTCTCGTGATCGGGCTATGTTATAAGCGGGCCAAATTCTCCTTGATTTGGCACAGCTTTTAAGCCTTCGCCATCTCAGGCCCGCGGCTGCTAGGTAGTGCGAGTAGACTCGGCCCCCGACAGCCGCCAGCGGAACACCGACTGTGTTCCCCGAGGGACTGCCAAGAGCAGAGCCTTGCCTGGCCAATCCGTCAGCCCGCTCATTCCCTTCTATGTTCCTATGCCCGGGAACCCAGAGGAGAGTGATCTTGAGCGTGCCGCCCAGATGGTTGACCGTGTCTCTGCACTGCCCCACCAACCGGGAAGATGTCGTCGTTGAGTACAAGGCCTTGATGGCCGCTTGGCTGTCGGTCAGAATGGCTATGTTACGCTTGGGACTCGAATCACGCTCCAGCCATCGACAGACTTCCACTATCGCCAGTACTTCCGCCTGGAATACACTGGCGAAAGCTGGGAGACCATACGACTTGGATACACCGTGTGTATTCGAGAAAACCCCCGCGCCGACTCCATAGGCCATCTTTGATCAGTCCGTAAAGAATACCGTGTCATAGTCTTGCAACACGCCGCCGGTCTTCCACTTTGCCCTGGTTGGAAGGTCCACAGCAAAGTTTCTCGTGAAGTTCAGCTTGCGTGTGACATAGTCCGTGGGGGATGCCCAGATTTCTCGAGGTATTTCATCTAGAATGTTGCTGTGGCCGTAGGACTTCGCTGCCCAGCATCCGGACTCACGCAGTCTTACGGCACTGCACGCTGCAACATATTTGATGTGGAGGTCAAGGGGGAGGAGATGCAGGAGTACATTGAGAGCATCTGCCGGGCAAGACTGCAGAGCCTCCGTAGCACCTGCACACGCGGTTCTTTGAATCCTATTAAGCTTCGTTCTATTGTATTTCTTCTTCAAAGCCTGCCACCATACAATAGATCCGTACGTCAGGATCGGACGCACTACAGCGGTGTACATCCAGAGAACCATCCTCGGCTGGAGACCCCATTTCTTGGCAAAGGTTCTCTTACAGGCATAGAAGGCTATACAGGCCTTCTTAACCCTCAGTTCTATGTTCAACCTCCAATTTAGCTTAGGATCCAGGATTACACCCAAATACTTCACATTAGAGGAAAGAACCAATCTTTGTTCATTCAGCCGTGGTAGATGGAATTCAGGTATCCTTGTCTTGGTGGTGAATAGCATCAGTTGCGTTTTGGTTGGGTTTATGCTGAGTCCGGATCTTGCGGCCCACAGGCACACCTTTCGCAACGCTCCTTCCATGATGTCGCTCATAATGGACAGAAACATCCCAGATACTAGTATCACCAAGTCGTCGGCATACGCCTCCACCTTCACCCCGCTGCTGTCTAATGTACGTAAAATTTTGTCCATTACTATTAACCAGAGCACCGGTGAGATAGCACCACCCTGGGGCGTGCCTCTGTTCACAGCTCTGGTCAAGTGGTTGCCTCCCAGATCGGATTGGATTATCCTGGTACTCAGCATGGATATAATTCAATGCGTGAGATACCCCTCCAATCCAATACCGGTCAAGGCTTCCTTGATGGCGTTGGTACTGACGTTGTTGAAGGCTCCTTCTATATCCAAGAAGGCAGCAAGGGTATACTGCTTGTACTGCAGCGACCGCTCAACCGTGCCAATTACCTCGTGGAGGGCGGTTTCTGTGGATTTTCCTTTGAGGTAGGCATGCTGGGACTTAGAGAAAGGCGTTCTCTCCATAATCGTCCTTAAGTGAATGTCCAGGACGCGTTCTAGGTCAGGCTGATTGGTCGAAAGTCCTTCGCGGACTCATGACCGCGCCTGCCCGCTTTCGGTATGAAAACCACCCGTGCGCGCCTCCAGGACTGCGGTACGTATCCTAAAGTGATGCAGCTCCGGTAAATCTCAACAAGCCATGGCACAACCCTTTCCTGCTGCTTCTGTAGCATGACTGGCATTATGCCATCTGGGCCCGGAGATTTGTATGCGGAGAAGCTGTTTATAGCCCAGCCGATCCTATCCCCGGTAATTACCGATTTGATAGTCTCGCACAGCTGGGGTTGCCGCAAACCCTCCAAGCGAGGTTCTGACTCACAGTCCTCCTCGCTGGAGGGAAAGTGCGTTTGCACCAGCAGCTCCAAGGTTTCACTGGAAGATTCCGTCCAGGAGCCTTCCGACTTTTTGAGGAAGGATGGACTCTTATGTTCCTTGGACAGAATCTTATTGAGCCTCGCGGATTCACTAGTGCTTTCAATGTTCTGACAATAGTCTAGCCAAGACCGCCTCTTGGCGGTCCTGATGGCCGACTTGTACTTCTTTAGGCAGTCCTTGTATGGCTGCCAGTATTTTTGCCTGTAGCAGATGTTGAAGATTTCTCTGGTCAACTTCCTGAGACTAGAGAGATCTTCGTTCCACCACGGTGGCAGGGTCTTTTTGCTGTACTTAGCAGGGCACGAGACTTTGAAGGCGGTATCAAAAGCCTTCTCCAGAGCCCCGACCTTTGACTCCAGTTCGTCTGTCGTGCCAATCCTACCAATTTGCTCACCGGAGAGTTTGTTCTTAATTACCTGACCAAACTTTCTCCAGTCGATCCTCCTGGGGTCTCTAAAGGGCTTGGAGACCTCTGCAGCGAGATCTAGACTGAAGAGTATCCAACTGTGGTCAGAGAAGGATCTCTGGTCAGACACTCTCCAGTCCTCCACCCTAAGAATCCCGTTGTCGGTTATTAGGGTGATATCAAGGACCTCTTCCCAACCGTCACAGTTCTCTGAGCAGGGGAAATGAAAGGTTGGTGTACTGCCCCTGTTACACACCGATAAATTTGAAGTAATAATAAAATCAAAGAATGACTCACCCCTTTCGTTGATTTCAGAGCTGCCCCAAAGCGTATGCCTTGCATTTGCGTCGCAGCCTATCAGCAGGTTGGCTTTCTTTGGTGTTATGGTGTTCATCAGATGTTGTAGTTCTTGTGGCGGAGCTGATCGGTCGTGAGCCATGTACGCCGAGGAAATATACACGTTCTCTGCCCCCACCTACTCCAGCTTGACCACAACTAGGTCACTGGAACTCAGGTCCGGGCACAGAAAAGCGTGCAGACTCTTCCTCGCAAGAATACATGCTCTAGGTTTAGCCTGATCAGCGTCTCCTGTGCTGTGGAATAGATTAAAATATTTGTTTTGGAGCCCTTTGATGGTTCGGTCGCTTCCGACCCAGGGCTCCTGTATTAATGCGATGTCGATGTCTTCCTCTAAGAGGAAGACGAGCAGATTAGCCGAGGCACACTTCGAGTGCTGCAGATTTATCTGCGTTACCCTCAGCATGATCTGCTTGCGTGGGGGGTTCGACAGCCCCCGTCGGACCGTCGATCGTCATCTCCTCCAACAGCTCGTTGGCGGCATCGATTGGGTCAAGGTCGTCGTCCGGTTTTGCAGAGCGGAACACTTTTACTTTGGCATTCCTGACTCCGAACCACACTTTGTAATCGGCCTTTTTCAGTGCCTCCAGGCACTCCTCGTTTATGCGGAGTAGTACGGGCTGGCTGTTTATCTGAGGTTCCTCCTCCTTTATAACAACCCAGTCGTCCATGGGAATCCCGGGGTTGTGAAGGCGCAGGAAATGGACCAGCTTGTCCTTCTCCATGCGGATCTTCGGCAACCAAATGCGAGCGACCGGTCTCCTGGGAATCTCGTCGTAAGGGATAGTCTTGAGCTTAACGCCCTCCCAAGCGTCGCTGATCTTAGCGACGCACGAGCCGAGAAAGTCCTTAGAGAACTGGTCCATGCAAGCTATTACGTGGAACCCACGGACCACATGAGATGAATCAAAGTGGGGAGTGAGTCCCGGTTGTTTGCCTCCGGTTTCCACGAGATGTTCATAGACCATGCCCGACAGCCTAGCCTCAACACTGGTCCACACCTCCAGCGTTAGTTTGCCGCTAGCAGAATTGCCATCCGCCAGCGCCACCCATAAGTGACTCCTGGCCACATCGCTGAAGGTCTTCGCAGTACGTGGCCCGCCGGCTGACGGTTGCTGAACAATTTCCCTTGTATTAGGTTGTTGCAAATGAAATGTCGGATATTTGAGTAAAATTTCAAAAAACTATAACTTTTATGAAAATTAATTTTATTAGTCAAAATAAGAACCAGCAGCTTCAATGCACTTCTCTCAACGAGATACAAGGGCATTTATTCCAGTTTCGTAAAAGTCTGGGTTTCTAGAGCTAAGAAATTCTTCAAAGGCACTTTTGACAGCTACTTCATTGCTGAATTGTTTCCCCGCCAAAAAGTGATCCAAATGCTTAAAAAAGTGGTAGTCGGTTGGCGAGAGGTCGGGTGAATATGGTGGATGAGGAAGAGTCTCATATCGTAATTCATTTAATTTTTGGACCGTCATTCTGGAAACATGAGGTCGGGCGTTATCATGGAGCAGTATCACTCCATCTCTGTTGACCAATCTAGGCCGCTGAACACGTAATTTCTCGTGCATTTCATCAAGTTGGGCACAATATTTCTCTGCATTAATTGTTTCACCACGCTCCAAAAACGAATAATGAATAATTCCAGATGCAGACCACCAAACAGTTACCATTACCTTCTTCGGGTGAAGGCTCGGTTTTGGCATGTGTTGTGGAGGCTGATCGGCATCTAGCCATTGCGCTGATCTGCGACGGTTGTCGTACAATATCCACTTTTCATCGCATGTCACTATTCTGCGCAAAAAGGGATTGTTCCTGTTGCGGTTGAGTAGAGAACTGGATATTTCCATTCGCAGCGCCATGTTTTGCTCGTTGAGTTCATGCGGAACCCACTTATCAAGCTTCTTCACCTTTCCAAGCTGTTGTAAGTGCCGAGATACTGTCGAATAGTGTACGCCTATTTTCTCTACAATGTCACGAATCGATGATCGGGGATCAGATTCCACTATCAAACGCAACTCGTCGTTGTCGATCGATGGTCCTGGGTGTCCACGAGATTCACTTTGGAGGGTCATGTCGCCTGATCGGAATTTTTCGAACCACCGCTGTGTCGTTCGTTCGTTTGCTGCGTCAGCTCCAAATGCTCTGCAAATGTTTCTGGTTGCCTCCGCTGCGTTGTGACCAAGTTTAAATTCATATAGAAAAAGTAGACGTTTTTGACTCCCTTCCATGCTTTTTTCTTTGAGTTTTACTTGGAACTTCAATGACGATTGAAACTGAAATGACTCCTTGATCGAACGAACGACTATTTATACTCAACTATCCCATACCACCAGAGTCACCTTGCGGCAGTTTTAAACATTAAAATCATAACTAACTTCACTTCATTGAAAAATCCGACATTTCATTTGCAACAACCTAATATGTTGCTTGGCGTCTGCGCTCTTGCCCACTCTACTCCGCTTTTTATCTTGTTCGACCTCGTCTTGAGATCGGTTGCGTTTTAGAGCGATGGGCTTCGCCTTCTGCTCGTCAGCCCGGCGTTTGCTGTTGTATTCATCAACAATCGCCTGGTATTTAGCGAGGTCTTTTTCATCCCGCTCGTCGACAGTACCGGCCTCCTTATTCTTGGCAATCTTGCCGAGAATATGCATGGCCTTCTGGTGCTGACTGTTGAGCAGGACACCCGTGGACCTTCGCTTCTTAGCCGGTTTCCGGCGATTCTTGTCGGTTTTCGCTTTCGAGGGATCCCCCGACGCTGAGGGCTTCGGGTCAGGAGTACTATGCCTGGTACTCGCTACACCCAGCCTGACGGCAGTGGATTCCAGGCTAGAAGCCACTAGTCCGTCTGACGCCTCGCTCCGGGAGGTCCCTGCGGTTGGTTTCAGCATAACGGTGCTACGGCTGGCACCGAGTGTACTGCTCTCGACGGCCACTGTCTCCTGGCTGGAGGCCAGCAGCTCGTCCTCCGATGATGCGCCTGGCATCATCGCCTCCTCTTCTATCGTCGTTTTGGTTTTTTTATTATTAATTGAGTCCATGTCTTGGTCCCACGAGTAGTCCGGGAAAAATGTCCACCCTGGCTGGCCCGGCCACCAGGGTAAGGGTCTTATTTGAAACTGAAGGTGCCCAAGTTATTCAGAGTTCGCATACTAAAGACCAAGCTCCCCATTGGCCACGCAGCCCTCGGCGTATGCTGTTCCACCTTGGCTTGGGGTCCTATTAGCACCTTCTCTGGTGCAGGGAGGACGATCCCCGGGCTGTTACTTCAGTCCATCCCCCCGCCAGATCTACTTGCCCCTAACACATGACCAGCAGACAAGTAGATCCTCGTCAGTTGGATGAGCCTACTCCCAGCCCGGCCCTACACACTCTTGGCCCGCCCGAAGACGGTTTCCAGCGGCCACCACGCGGAGGTCGTGTGAGGACTTGCCTAATTACGCAACTTTAACCTGAAGCATAATCAGACCAGGCCGCCCATATATATATATATATATATATATATTAATATAATATTATCAGTATTTTGAGGCATGGGTACCATGTGCACGGACCATCCAAATGGAGAGCAGCTGCTCCCGCTATGGGCGGACTTCCGTTAAATATAATTGGCACCCTTGCCTTGTTTTGCGAATTATAAAAGGGAACGTATAACATCTGCGAGCCGCTTCTGCCACACTGCTCCCAGGGCACCGTCAGATGACTTGCCTCCGCCCTGGTAGGAAACCGTAGCCGTCTTCGTCCTTCGTTTACTTTTTAAATCTTAGGTGTTAAATTCAAAAAGAGGAGCCCATGGGCCATAGAGAGTGAGAGCAAGTTGCTCTCCATTTGGCTCGGTCCGACATCATGTGGATGCGAACTTAGGACCCCCAATTCTTAAAAAAAGTGGCGATATATTCCTTTCTTTTAATGGCCTCCGAAAATCTTTTGCGGGATCTTCCACGCAAGTTTGTTTATCAACGTTTCTGACGCCTTTGTGGCAGTCCTATATAGTAGCACTACCACGAATAGTATTTTATAGACATAGGTAGAGAATACAAATGTAAGTTCCTAATTGCGGACGTACCGCAACCGACATTGGTCACAGCTCTTTTAACACATTATGGGCTTCTAGTTACTATAAAACTGAAGCGGTTGGTCGACAAGAAATAAATCGAGTCGACCAACCGGGCAGAAATATCACATAGAGAATAGCATGTGAGCCGGAAATACTTCTATCCCTTATGTGTAATTATTTGTTTAGCTTTCTGTGATAGCTATAATCTCTCAATCGGCTTTGACCAAATCAGAATCTTCCGCACCTATCCTATAACTCATTACAAGTGGGGTTCTTCGTTAGTTAGATTTCAACATGATAAACTCATACTGGCGCTCCGACAATTTATTGCTATTTTCAGGGATGGCAAACAGTCTGGACTGGATTTTTTCAATTGTGGGTGATTAAAAATGATTGCTGACCTTGTCCAATGGTACATCCATTATCGAGCTGCTACAAGATTATTTAGAAGGTCACTGTATTGACATTCAATAGAATTTCCCTTAGCCAAATATTATAGAGTTCTTGTTTTAAACGAATGGCGCATTTGTATTCACCATAGGTTTCGTGACAATTAACAGCTGTTTGAACATTCCATCTAGCTTCCCACACGTAAATATTTTCTGCAATTCGTAAATGTTTACTTCCCTGGCATACCGGTTTGCTAAGATGCTGATGTTATTATTAAATGTATTTTTCGGAAGCTGCCAATTTATCATATGCCATGTAGCCGTTGTAATTTGGACAGTGTATTTCGAGGCTGGGGTTGCTGGAGAGTGTTACATTTCTGGATATTGGTTATTACTAGCGTAAGTAACCTTTTTTTTGGCGGAACAAATCACTACCTTGTTTCAGTTCTTCTTTTCCATTGCGGTTTATGCCACATCTGGTTCATATCGACCCTCCTACCACCACAGAAATGTTCAGATTAGCGATGGTGAAAGGCGGGAAATTTTGTTTCCTTACATATGCAGTTTCGAGTTGTCCACCACTTTCTCTTGATGCTATCCTTTTTCTCCGTTGCACTACGCACAGTTGCGGGCCTCGGCTTCCCGAATGCATTGCCTCTAGTCGTCTCGGTTAAAAGACTGAGTCCGCCACTTCCTAATACCTAATTATGAAGTGCTGCTGTTATTGACAGAGTCCCGCCCTGTTTATCGGTTTCCCAGCTGTTTCGACCTATCGATTTTCCCTTGGATACTGCTTTCGATATTTTTGCATTGCAGTTTGTGCAATTTTATTACCTTAAACTTCTCGGGTCCTCACAGATACCACACAGGTCATCTAATTGATCCAAACTCCTTGAACTTTTCTCCTCCGTACTTAAGGGCTAAGTTGAAAAGCATGGGGCCAGGAAATCGGAGTGTCCTACTTGAGACCGCTTCGTGCTACAAATAGGTCAGCTAGATTGTTTGGAATGCGCTCCCCCGAAGTAATACCAGTGAATGTTTCTTTTGTGAGATGAACTAGCTTTCCTGTCATGGTAAACGGGAGCATAACTTCGTACAGCACGTTGGGGCCGATATTGTGGTATGCTCACTTGAAAACGACGAATATTTATTAGACGTCGACGTTAAAATCCCAGCACTTCGCTGGCATTTGTTTTTCGTTAAAAAGTCCGAAGAAGCTATGATACAGGCTTCAGCCTATTTTCCAGGATTTTGACGAATACTTCGCAGGCTGTGTTAATTTTATTAAATACCTGCTCTTGATTTAAAAATTTGGAATTCTGGTAATTGGTGTACGTATTTGAGGTGGGGAGTAGGCATAATCTCCGTGCACCCTGATAACCCAGATTTGTTTACGTGTTGCAAGTTTTCAGTTAGTTGATGTGATGCTACCCACTGCAGCTGGATTACATCAGCACCAAAATTCTGAAGTCCGAGGCGTCCATATATGGAGCACAGATCTATGAAATGTTTCGCGCATTCCGTTTTCTGCTTGCAGGACGGACCTTTTAAAATTCATACTCTTGACATATGTGGTGGGGCATTTGAGGACACTCAAAATACCATCAATACTTCCTAGTTTTTCTACAAAGTTTACAGTATGTGTGCTTGGCTTTGATAGAAAAAACTAGGTTTATCTAGCAGTGTGTAGGCTCAGATGATTTTCCTTACGGCGACTTGTTTCCTTTTTCTGTTAGCAACATTGCTCCACGGTACAGATAGTCTAAGTACCGATTCCGGTCTCAGTTTGAAGGATATTTAAGCCTTCTTCGTTAAGTTATACGAAATTTCACTTCCCCGAATGGCATAGTGACCAAGCACCCAGAGTAGTTCCAGCTTGTTAAACCTCTATATAGAGTTCAACCGATTTCTATATTCCTGGACAATTTTCGCGTGACCAAAGGACAAGTGAAAAGGATCATCATCATCAACGGCGCAACATCCGGTCTAGGCCTGCCTTAATAAAGAACTCCAGACATCCCAGTTTTGCGCCGAGGTCCACCAATTCGATATTCCTAAAAGCTGTCTGGCGTCCTGACCTATGCTATCGCTCCATCTCAGGCAGGGTCTACCTCGTCTTCTTTTTCTACCGTAGATATTGCCCTTATAGATTTTCGGGCTGAATCATCCTCATCCATACGGATTAAGTGACCCGCCCACCTTATGTTTTTGAAGCCAATGAATTGCACTGGCTGTTTCTTCTATACTTGGCGATGGCAGTATTTGTCCGTCGTCTTCAGTTAGCGGAACCTCCAACTCGCCGACACTTTGGTTGTTGAACAGTTTATTAAAATACTCAGCCCATTGCTCCAATATGCCCATTGTGTCGGAAACCAGATTTCCCTCTTTGTCTCGGCAGGATGAGCATCGATGTGTATAAGGCTTCATCCTGCTGAATTCTGGGTCAAATTTCCGCACCTGGTACGGCTGTTCCCGGTACTTTTCTAGTTCACAGACTTGTTGGTTCTCCCAGGCTTCCTTTTTCCGTCTGTGAAGTCGTTTTGTGATAAATCTCTGCGCGTGCCCGCATTCTTTGATAATTCAACATTACTTGATATGCAGCATTTTTCCGTTCCGTTGCTAGCTTACATTCATCGTTAAACCAGTTGTTCCGACTTTTCTTGCGGCTGGGGACAAGTATCTCTGTGGCCGTATCAATGATAACGTCCTTCAGGTGGTTGTGAAGGTCATTTGTTGATGCTTCATCTCCAGGACCTCTGTTGACTGCGATTATTGCGGCATACATTTCCCCCTTATTGGGGTCGCGGAGGGCTGTGTTGTGAAAGGCTTCGGTATTCACTCTCACCTGATTGTCAGAGGGGATTTTAGGTGGTATGGTTATTTGAGCTCGGAGCAACCATGCCAACGGGATAGTGGTCCGAGTCTATATTGGCCCCCCTATATGTTCTGATATTCATCAAGGCTGAGAGGTGGCGGCGTTCAATCAGCACGTGGTCAATTTGGTTGAAAGTGGTCCCGTCTGGAGAGGCCCACGTATGTTTGTGGACCGGTTGCCGGGCAAACCAGGTACTTCCAACAACCATTTCGTGCGATACTGCTAACTGAATAATCCACAGTCCGTTATCATTTGTAGTTTGATGTAAGATATGGGAGCCGACGTATCGCCTGAATACGGGCTCCGTCCCTACTTAACTGTTGAATTCTCCAAGTGTGATTTTGATATCATACTTGGACAGGCTTCGAGGGTCCGCTCAACTCCCTCGTGGAAAGTATCCTTCTCCGACTCTGCAGTCTCCTCTGTAGGGGCGTGAACGTTTATGAGGCTTATATTTCTAAACTCGCCTCGCAAACGCAGAGTGCGTAGGCTTTCACTTACATTTTCAAAGCCGATAACAGTAGGTTTTATTTTTTAACTGACTAAGAAACCTACTCCTACATAAGGACCAGGGCGATTTAATTATTGTTGGAAATTGTGATCCGCGTAACCTTTAATCTTTCGTCAATCACCCAAATAGCCTGAAAACTGTTGTATATTGTCCCGAGTAAAAAGCGCACATTTTGTTTTTACCCACTCTAGGTCTGTTCAGTTTTTGAACCATCTATGTATATCCCTTCATATCTTCCACTAAATTTTCAATGCTGCACTCCCTATAGCACAGAGGAGAGACAAGGGTGTGCCTGCATACCACGTAAGTTGTGAGAGATCATGTCATCTTTGCCTCTTTCAGATATTTGTGAATAATACCATCGTGGCTTTATTTGAATTTATTGAAAGTTTGTCCTGTTGATTAAATCAACGGTGCATTGTGTATCTCTACATACCGTTCCGAGATCTCTGTCAACAGCCGTCACAGTCACGTTATCCCAATTTGCTCTCGGACCAGTATTACTAGATTTTGTAGTTCACATAACGATCAATATACTGCGCACGAGTGATGGTAGTACGCTTTCTAGGGTCAACCTTTTGTTACTTCAACGACGCAATGATCCCTAGCAGCATTAAAAAGTTTTTGAACAGGCACACAGTCACCGACATTGTGAACTCGTCTATTAGAATTGCGTCCTCTATACTGAAATCTTAGGAATTAAAAGCAGAGTCACATGACATGGGGATTGCATGTTGATTTTCATCTGTGGCTGATGAAAAGTGTAGTACAGGTGCCAGGTCGAAACGTGGATAGGTGCCCACGACGTAACATAAAACCTGGGAAACGCCTGCTGACCCAACACCAACAGCTCTACTATCAAACCCTATCTCCACATCCACGTGGTGACCAGTAGGAACTCTTTCTTCACCAACAGAAGGAAGGCGATTCTCCCGTGCCTAAAAGCGGGACAAATTGTGCCAACTGGTCCTCCAGGTTTAGCGTTGGGTAAGGTTGACAACAACAATTCTGCAGCCTGCATAACGACGAAACCTATGAGCGATACTACGATCGTCTGTTTTGAATAAAATCCGGGTCAACAGGTTGTGATGAGCGGGTCACCTAATCCGTATGGATGGGGATGATTCAGCCCGGGAAGTCTATAAGACAATATCCACGGTAGAAAAAGGAGACGAGGCAGACTCTGCCTAAGATGGAGCGATGGAATAGGTCATGACACCAGATAGCTTTCAGGTATATCGAATTGGTGGGCCTCGTTGCAAAACCGGGATGCCTGGAGTTCGTTATTAGGACAGGCCTAGATCGGATACCAGTTGTTGTGCCGTTAATGACGATGGTGAGTGTGATCTTAACGCTTTCTCGCGAGTATGATGCTTATTCAATCTCTCCAGGTATTTCAGTGAAAACTATGTTAAATTGTCTAAAGCGACCTTCACCTTCTGTCATGAGATGGCACGTTCTCAAGAGTAAGTTATACTGTAAAGGTATTTCCTAGATGTCGCTCTATGTTCTCTACATTTTCCTTTGCTATCGTTGGTTAGATGTTAAATGCTTAAGGGATAGTATAGCAGGTCGAGCTGTTTTACTGGTAACTACCGCTCCCATAGCTTTATAGTTCCATTACAGCCATTTCGTGTTGAAAGGTTTGCAGGAGCTGCTAATTCTAGCCCACTTGGTGTATCTCCAAGAGAATCTATGCTGATGAAACTGTGGAGTTTGTGAAAGTACCATCTGGCTTTCTAGGAGAGTCAACCTTGGCCGACTCCTTCCATTTAGGGACGATGCGCAGCTTTGAAGTCCCTCTCTCGCCTTCCAGTTTCTTCCTGTTCTTAAAGCAGTCATTTCGAACTTTTTACGAGCGTTTTATATTCTCGTTGGGAGTTCCTGAAGTTGAACCAGTTCCATCCAAAAGTCATCCGATTGATTTCCCGAGTTGGTACTTAGGCGTTATCCCTCTTAGCGACAAGGAAGGAAATATGCCTGCCAAGTTTAATTTCCTCAAACTCAATTGTAGTCAAGGATTCAGAGCCAGGACCAAATAGCTGAAACTTCACTTATTTTCAGTAATAACATTTGAAATTTTCATTTGCTCTAAACGTTCCGCAATTTCTAAATAAGACGCTTTCTTTCGGAGGGTACTGTACATATACATGAGTACGCCATACATGTAATCCGAGATCGTCTTCCCTGGCTAAATTTTACGACTTGGTGTGAAATCTTTGTGATTCGTTTTTCCGATTTTTATGGGCAAGACGCGCTGGCAGCCAAAGCGCTAAGCAGCGAAACCGTATCGCAATGGAGGATCCAAGATGCCAAGGTATTTTGTTGCCCCACGGCAGAGATGTTGCTGGCAAATGATTTGATTTGAAATCCCACTTTGAAATTTTATGCTCAGATTGATTGGACGACGAGGGCGATGAAGACAGCAGCTGCCCGTAGCCATCCCACTGTTCAGCAAGTTGAAATAGCAGCATTCATCCATTCGTTATATTCAACCAGCAATGCTGTTTTTGAGATGAATCCTTGGGATAAGGGATTTTAGTCGCTTTTACGACCTAGTCCTGGAGCCACGTTTAATGTACACCTTATGGACGCTCTCCGTTCAATCATCGGATCTATTCGTAGCATCATCTGGTTAAATTTTTATTCAGGTAACGATTGTTATCCATTTTTATCAAGTTTTAGGATATTTCTAGTTCACCAGCGTCCTAGCTGGCTTTCGAAGAAATAAAAGTTCATTGCCTTAGGACGTGGTGGCTTCCATGCCGCCGACATGATGGCATAAATTCGAAATGGGTGTAATGGAGTTATTCCATTATCGAAGGACATTTATGGGTTTATGATAAAGTGAATGGGACTTTTCAGGAAGAGTGGATTGATCTAAGCGGGACCTTATTTTGAATTCAAAGTGTGTTCAGGTAACAAAAGTTAGTGCTCGAGTTTGGCATAATGTTGATTTTCATATAGAATGAAATTCATACAAATCCGGTATTACACGAAATGTCTAGGGGGTGAAATTAAAATGACAACGATAAGGGTTTATGTTTCCGCTTGATGGAGATTCAGGAGAAGTGCCACGGGAAAGTTTTTGAATTATTATTTGGGTGACGGATGGCGAAGGGATTCTCGTTAGAGAATTTTACTGTTATGGAATATTAACAGTTTTGTGGAGCGTAAGGAAACTAAGCTATCACCAGATCCCAGATTTCTCGACCTTTATCTTGTATAATTGCAATAAGTTTCTAACGTCTTATCAAGTCTTATTAACTATATTTCGAATTTCAATGACGCAAATTTAATTTCTGTCTTTTAGTGATATGTTTGAAGGACTTACGGATATCGGTGCCAGAAGCAGTAGCAGTAGGGGACACTGTTACACTATCATGTTTTTACGATTTAGAAAACGTAAGTCTTATTTCTTTTCTTTATGAATATTTGCATATTAAAGGTTTTAGATTAATATTATGCTTTTAGCTTTAGATAACAGAAATGGGAGGGAAAGAATTGGCGGTTTTTCAAAACCTTTCAACAGGTTATCAATGAAAAACTGAGAGTTGCTAATGTCTTTTGAACACTTCAAAGCACCTGTCATGGATGGCATCTATCCAACGATACTAAAGGAGGGTACAGAGAACTTAGAGCAACATCTAACAAATATTTCCCTAGGATACTTCGCTTTGTGCTCTCCTCAGAGAAGGTTAAGGTAGCCTTCATACCTAAGCCTGGGAAGGATGACTATTTGAATAAAAAGAACTTTACACAGATCCGCAGACTGGTTGGACATCATATTCACGAGGAGGCGCTAAGGCCGCTCACTTTAAATAATAGCCAATAAGCCCACCAGCGTGAAGAATCCTCTAAATCTGCTCTTCACTCTTTGGTTTCAAAGATGGAAGGTACAAATCTAAACGCGAGTACGCGACGAGGCTGTTCGTGAATATTGGGGTGGCCTTTGACTGCGCGTCACTTCGAAAACTTTGTGATGACGACAGAGAGCATAGCTTTGATTAGGCATAAATTAAGTCCCGTCGAAATTGATAAGACTGACTAGGCTGTCCCTGACCAACGCCCGAGGCCAGACAAAAGCAGGAGGATCTCTCGAGAGACCATCCGACATCAACAACGGTCAAAAACAAGGGGATGCCCTACCATGCGTCCTCTTTAACCTGGCCCTGGAAAAAGTGAATTGTGATGCTGGGGTAAATGTGAGGGGTACCATCCTCTTCAAGTCCACCCAACTACTGGCCTATTCTGAAGCTATCGAAATAATTGGAAGAGCGACGTACAAACTACCTTCATCCGGATCGAGCAGGCGGTATTGGCGCGAAATCTTGGGCTGCAAATCAATGAAGGCAAGACAAAATACATGGTGGGACCGTTAGCATCACATACCAAACAATCAACAACATCAAACCGCACTGGTCAAACGGGAAGAATAAAGCTAGGAAAATACAACTTTGAGACCGTTGATAATTTCTCCTATCTAGGGTCGAAAATAACAACCGATAACAGCTACGATGATGAAATGCGTGCACGGTTGTTTGAAGCCAACAGAGCCCATTTCAGCTTACAAAAACTGTTCCGCTCGAAACGTCTCACCTAAGGGTCAAAGCTCTTACTGTACAAGACTATGATCTTGCCAGTCCTCATGTATTCCTCGGAAACTTGGGTTCTTAGTAAGAAAAATCTTGGCCGAGTTCGAGAGAAGAATCCTCCGAAGAATTTTTGGCCCCCTATATGAGGATGGATTCCGTAGCTTACATAACGATCTATGAGCGATACCATGACCGTCAGGTTGTGGATAAAATCCAGCTGAATAAGTTGCGATGGGCGGGTCACTTAATCTGTATGGATGAGGATGATCCAGGCCGGAAAGTCTATAAGGGCAATATCTATGGTAGAAAAAGAAGACGAGGCAGACCATGTCTGATATGGAGTGATGGCGTAAGCCAGGACGCTAAATAGTTTTAAGGGATATTGAATTTGTGGATCTCGGCGCAAAACCGGGATGTTTGAAGTTCTTTATTAAGGCAGGCCTAGACCGAATACTGGTTGTTGCGCCGTTGATCATTATTTAATTAAGTGGATCTATGCTTTGCTAACGTACAGACTGCTGTGTGCTAAAGTGAGTAATAACCGAGGCGACGGAAGGCTGGCCACAACGAGGTGCGCTATCGCAACTCTCCGGGGAAGTAAAGTGCGTGATAGTTAATCTAGATAAGAAGCTTCTTCGGACAAAGATATTGCAAATAACCGCATGTCTGGTTGTTACCAGTGCCATGAGTACGACATCCGATGCAGCAATGCACTACTCAATTTGCAGCAGTTCAGCGCACAGTTTTGAGACTGGTTCATGGACTAATACTAATCAACGGAAGTAAGGGGCACAGAACATGGGAAGAATTATTGTGAGAACCGAATCTAATTTTTGCAATCTCTCTGATCTTTGGATCCTTATACATCTGCTTAGTAGAAGATATGAAATTGTCCTCAAGCATATAGATTACTGGGCAAAGCAGAAGAATGTGTGGTAGGATAAACTGAGGTCTTCTACACCGATGGCTCCAAAACAGGACAAGACGAATAGAAACGAGAAGTAGGCTTTTCCTTCGGGACAATACGCAACGGGCTTTTAGTTTGAAGGCAGGCAGTTTAGTTTGCAGGCACATTACAATCTGCAGTGATAGTCAAACTGCATTGAGGGCTTTAGTATTACTTTGTTCATCTGCCAATTAGTCTAGGAATGTAGAAACTGAACTCTATTTCTGAATTCAATACGGTGGAACTGCTTTGAGTATCTAGTCACTATTAGCGTACAGGAAACGAAATCTTGAATGCCTTTGCAAAAGAGGGTTCGGATTATCCATGTTAGGACTATAATTGGCATTTGGAGTGTCCGTAGCATTGCCTTATGCTGGTATCAAAAACGGTGAAGAGTGGCAGAGTTTTAGTATTGCTAAACAAACCAAAGTTTTCCTGTCAGAACTAAACAAGCATACTGGAAAATGTATCCTGCCTAAAAGTAGGAGGGCTTGCAGAAGTATTGTGGGCCTTCTGACTAGCCATAATTCAATAGCTGGATATATCTTCAGAATAGGAATTCCTCAAGATATGCGCCCATCCTGTAATGGGTGAGTGGAAGCCACGAAACATTTTTTATGTGCGTACTTTGCCTATAGATGCATCAGACATCATATCTTTGATGCTGATGTGCTCCAGCTGCAACGAGTAGCATCACTAGGGGAAATTCAGCGATACGTAAACGAATTCGGAATATTCTATAGGACGAGCGAATCGAGTATATTGGACCCCAACGGTCTGAGTTATTTTTGTTTGAGGATTGAGTGAGTCCTAAGTCCGAGTCCAGTTTATGTCGTACCAGACCAATTGGGAAGAAACTTTCTTCCACATTTGTGGTCCACCGACCTCTTTTTTTTAGCTAAATATCCAAAAATTTGAAAAATTCAAAAAAGTTACCGATGGTTTCATCGGCCTAGATTGGGTCTGAATCTGAATATCGCTCATATTGTGTTTTCGATTATACATAAAAGAGTGATTGCCCCCGTACCCACTTTTGCTCACGCTGCTCCCAGAGTATGGGTGATCTGATGAGTTGCTTCTGCCCTGGACGAAACCGTCAGTCGCTTTTTTGAGTACGGTCTGAATGGTCAGAGGTTATGCCTAACCCCCCTTGCGATAAAGCAAGATCAGCCACATTCGGCAAACTTTGAAATAAGCCTGACAAACATTTTTAATGAGCTCAGTCGTATTCTCAGAAGAAAATCGAACAATTGTACGATGAACAAAAATTAAAAACCGGGAAGTGAAAAAGGCGTGATTGCCGTTAGGCGTAGATTTTTTTTGTGTAGGTTAGATAGTCCAACTGGCCCACAGTGATCTTGCTGGTGTGGTTTGAGGTCTAGGCATTTTCAATGAAGATTGCAGACTCTTCTTTATGATCGCGATCATAACGTGGGTGGTCTGTTCGATGGACGGAGGATTCACCTTCTGTCGATTAATCTGTTGAGGGGGATATAAGTAATGAAGAATGACAAAGAAAGTGACTGATGGTTCCTTTTCAGGCCGCCCAGGGCGGGTGTTCGGTGATCTGCCTTTTGGTATAGGTTTCGATTTTTAAAAGATGAAAAAAATACAAACATACATGTTAGAAGATATCTCAAAGAATAACCGCTGACATGAGGGATACAGAAGATTACTTTCCATGTCTGCGTAACGATGCTACTTTTCTATGATTTGATTACGAGAAAACCGTTCCTGACCAGGATCTCCATAATTTTTTTTCTGTATCTGAAGTGTTTCGCTCGAACCCTGCCGGCTACTTATTAGTCTATTAATTTTTAAAGCTGTCTGAGTCTTTATGATCGATCAAGAGAGACAAATAGAAAATTACCCTCTCTTTCCCAGGCGAACAGCATTTATCCATGAAAGATAAAACCCTCTACTCCATACATCATGTGGTATTCACTGTATATAATGCGCCAGATCTGTCACTCAGCATAGCTAGTGAAGACATGATAATTGACATATTTCTCTCTGCATTAATGGTCGAAGAAAATTGTGCAGAAAATCCAGGTAGCTGACAAAATTTCGGGACCAGGTTTGATGAGAAATAGTTCGCCGATGAACTTGTTGGAAAATATCGTGAGGAATGTCTGCCTCCCGATGATGAAAATGATGCTATTACATATACAATGTGACAGAACAACGGGGCGATAGATTGCTATCCTTCCAATTTGGAGAGAGCTCCGATATCAAAGCTCGGAAAAATATGGAAGGATACGATCATTATTATCATCATCATCAACCGCGCAACAACCAGTATCCGGTCTAGGCCTGCCTTAATAAGGAACTCCAGGCATCCCGATTTTGCGCCGAGGTCCCCTAATTCTATATCCCTAAAAGCTGTCTGGCGCCCTGACCTACGCCAACGTTCCATCTTAGCCAGGGTCTGCCTCGTCTTATTTTTCTACCATAGATATTGCCCTTATAGACTTTCCGGGCTGGATCATTCTCATTCACCGTAACATATTTAGTCGGATTTTATTCACAATCTGACGGTCATGGTGTCGCTCATAGATTTCGTTGTTATATAGGCTACGGAATCGTTCATCCTCATGTGGGGGGCTCAAAATTCTTCTCTCGAACGCGGCCAAGAGTTCACAATTCTTCTTGCCAAAAACCCTAGTCTTCGAGGAATACATGAGGACTGGCAAAATCATTGTCTTGTACATACGATACGATCATTGTACAATCAAAAGCTAAAAAGATATTATGAGGGCTGTCATACTCGCGCGTTAATTGAGTTTGCATGGTTCCTTAACAAGAGTATTTTATCAGGATAGCATATTCTTCATGCAGACAAACATGCTACTCCAAAAGAAGTTGCGAGTAACTATATCATAGAATATGATTAGTAATGATGGCTGACAAATTGAAGTTCGTGGTTATCGAAAAACGCATGCACTGGCTTAGAATGTGATTAGAGCCAACATGAATTATACAAATTGTAGAATGAGATGTTCATAGTTTCAAAAAATACCCTGAAAGGCATAGTGGTTCTTCAATTCAGCCTTGTCAGGCTGGTCGACTTAGAAGGTAACTAGCCAGGTGTGCGTCTTGACGAACGCTGGAAAGGGGTTTCATAGTTTCCATCATTCAGAAAGTGCTTTCTCTGGCTTGCAGAAGTGGAGCATAATGACGCTGAGGTTCTGGAATAACTTCTTATTCAGAAGAGGCTCAATACTTCCACACGGATGCTATTAGGTTGAAAAGCATGGAATATCGGCGTTCCCGAACTGGATATGGGTGACGTTCAATATAGAAATGAGTACCCAAGTTATGATCTGTGGGAGGCGAAATAAATCCATTATAAGAAATAATAAAATAAGGCAGGTAATTATAACTAGTATGAGAGAAGCTTTCGAAGAGAGCCCCAAAAAGTAGAACTCGTATTTTGCAAAACAGAAGAGAACAACAACTGTATTCCCTAACTGAAATTTAAAGTGTGATTCAGTCGGGTCAAAAAGTTCTAAAGAAGAGCATACGGCTAAACGATCATCATGGATAGTGTCCGAAACCTCAACTTGGAACCGACAGGTGCTTACTGCCCTCAACCACTACACTAGATTCTACCATGCAAAGTGCAAGTAGCATCGTTTGAATCAGTGAAATAGATATTTCACTCGTTCTATAAGTACAAGTTTGCATGGTATTATTCTTGCTCAAGTAATAGAGATAATAGATGTTCTGGGTCCACATTTCCAGAATATAAACCGTGCAAGGCTAGCATTCGTTTATGTTCCAATTAATTTGCCTGATGTGAAGAATACATACATACCTAGGTGGCCACTTCACTGTAGGAAATATGCCCAACAGAAAAGTAACTCCATTTGACAGCACTGAATGTGGTCACGGTAAAAACTCAGAGGGCGATATCCGAAAAGGAATAGTCCTTAGAACCATTCGTGGACATCGAATGTGCCTTCAATATGCCTCATTCGTAGTCGCTTGTGACGCATCAGGACATGGACTCGACCCGCAGTTAACCAGTTGTTCCCTTCAGCGAGTGCAGAAAGATCCACATATCGGCCAGATGGCAGTCTACTGAGGCAGGGTTCTTCTGGCAATGTATACCCTGCTTTCGCTTTTACAGAACACAAAGATTATCAAGAATTTTCGAACTATCTTGCCTTAATAATTATCAGGAAGTTGGTGGACATATGCAAGCAATTCATGATTGATGCGTTCGTAAGGAACTCACGGTGAACATTAGGTAGACTGGACTAGTTATGTCTTCTAGGTACCAATCATTCAGCTGGTACAAATAGTCGAGTTTTTATGAGTACAGCCCGACTCCAAGCTAACATAGAATCATCAAATTCAGAAACGACATCTGAAATCTTAAAGGTTCCTCTGATGCTGTAAGACTACGATAGGTAAAACCTCTCGATAACAGATTCATTGGACGTGTAACATATATCCAAAATGAAGCCTATTTTAATGTGCGCATCTATCGTCTGATGGCCGAGACTCAAGTTTGCTAACAGCAGGAAGCTGCTGGCTCAGATTCAATGGCAGTTAAATATTACTGGGGTAATGAGTTCTACGCAGACCTGCGGCTTTCGAAGCTATCCTAGTCTACCACCCCCACACCCCCTCGTGCATCCATTTGGAAATCAAATAGAAAGAAAGCAGATAACGGCAGATATGAGCTTAATTTCACTGGCCCGTGAAATGGCAGCCAATCATACGGTCATGCTTCTATCTGGAAATTCCTTGGCAAACATCCAGTCGCTCACCAAAAGTGAAAAATGGTCAACAAATGGGCACGAATATCTCTTGAGATTACAGAGTCAATAATCTTCACCGACGGCTCAATCATGGAAGAGAGATTCGGTTCAGGGCCGTAGAAACATGTGACGAAAATGTTTCAAATATTGGATAGGCGATTTTAGGGGATAGTGCAATGGATGGGCATCACCTCCAGCAAAACGATGTTGTTTAGCATCATTCAGTGCCATTCAAAACCAAAGTGGACTTAATGAGTACCCCTGTAAAATGGGTCGTTGTATGCGGATGGGCTCTAAGATGTTTGTAGCCTCGAATGAGCGAACTGATGGGATGATATCCCATTTGGTCATGACTATCGCCCTAAACTTTACTAGCTTGTAATCAATATGATACAGGCGCAGCAGATTGATTAATCAGGTGCGCAACACCCTGTCAAAAGCCTTGTCGTAATCGACATAGCAACTACGCGGGTTTGTCTGGTCCCTAGTTGCTTGTCTTACAGTTAACGAGTCCATAATAAGTTGTTTTTTGAAAACCCTTGAACAAATTCAACAGCTCTTTTGCTCTTTGGACACAATGTTGCAGATCTTGGGGCCTGAAGTGTAGCACAAAGGAAACCAAATACTGGCAATACTGGTCATTGTACACGTCCTATTTGTATTAATTAGCGGAATACCGAGGGTGCCGATCTATTTGTCAACTTTGATAGCGTTTTTTCTGTGAGCAGTGGCATCGAGTTTGATGTCATTCAACGCATTAACAGCGCTAGGTCCAGCCTTGCTATTTTGTGAAAATCTGGGAATGTTTGGCGAATCTCCTCATTGGTGGCATTCGCATAATCCATGACCCGAATAATGGCGTGGAATATGCATTTGGCGGTAATCCACTCAACATGCTCATACTGGGTGAGTAACGCCCAAAGTGTATCTCAATATTCTTTTGCTTCTGTTACCGAAAACTGCACTCTTTTGAGATTGTTTGAGCCATCTGAAAAATCACCACTGATTCCCCGCGTTGTTTCATTCTGATTACGTATGGAATCGGTGTTGTCACACGGTTGCCACCAATTAGGTACAGCAAAAGTTTCTCTATGCAAGTATTGTGAATTCAGCCTACCCGTATTCTACTGGAATGCCTGAATTTTGATTAAACCTTCCGCACTTTATTTTTCAACCGTCTGAAAATATTGCTTGCGGGGATTTGATTCAGTTTAGCAATGCTCTGCCTCACTGAGTTGTGCTAACATCCAACTGATTTTTCCATGATGGATTTCTTCCATCGCTTCAAGCTTGACTAGGGTTGTAGTAGCGATATATCAGCACCCAGTTTAGACATACTTTCATCCTTGATTTGAGGTAAAATTCTTAAGGCTGCTGAAGATAGATAGAAGGGGGCTGTTGAAAGCGGATTATGATTAGCGACTCCAGAATGCTTGTTTTCTTCAACCCCAGCGAGAATTCCACGCATTGGGAGCATCTGCCGAGTAGGATGCAGAGTTCATTGAATCCTATTAAGCTTCGTTCTATTGTACTTTTTGCTAAAATCCTGCCACCATACAATAGAGCCGGATTGGACGCACCATAGCGATGAACATCCAGATAACCATCCTCCCCGGAGAGCTCATTTCTTGGCAAAGGTTCTCTTGCAGGCATAGAAGGCTTAGTCGTGAGTAGCATCAGTGCTGTTTTGGTTGGGTTTATGCCGAGTCCACATCTTGTGCCCCACAGGCAGACCTTTGGTAGTGCTCCTTCCATAATGTCACTCATAATGGACGAAATCATCTCTGACACTAATATCACCAAATCGTCGGCATACACCACTACCTTCACCCCGCTGCTGTCCAAATTCGAAAAATTTCGTCCATCACTATCAATCAGTGCACCGGAGAGATAGTGCCATGCTGGGGCATGCCTCTATTCACAGCTCTGGTCAAGTGGCTGTCTTCCAGAATCGACTCCATTATCCAGGTTTTTAGCATGAATATAATCCAATACGTAAGATACCTCTCCAGTCCAATACTGGGCAAGACTTACTTGATGGCGTTGGTGCTAACGTTTTTGGATGCTCCCTCTATATTGAAGAAGGGTATACTATTTGTACTGCTGTGGTCGCTCAACCGTACCAGTTACCTTGCGGAGAGCGGTTTCTGTTAATTTGTCTTTGAGGTGGGCATGTTGGGGCTTAGAGAAAGGTTTTCTCTCCATAATTGCCCTTAACTGGATGTCCAGGACCCCCTCTAGGGTTTTCAACCCGAAAGAGGTATCGCTCATTGGTCGGAAGCCGGACTCATGGCCGCGCCTGCACGCTTTCAATATGAAAACCACTCCAGGACTGTGGTACGTATCGGGTATTGTGCCGGGTTTAGATCTTCGCTTTATCTGCTCTTCGTCAATTTCCACAATGTGAATGTGTTTCGTATTACGGGCGTCGCAAATCAACCAAGTCTTTATGTGTGTGCAATTTTCTTCCTAGAACTTCCAGTAAGGGTAAGGGCGCAGAGCTCATCATTTGAGGAAGTAAGTTTCCGAATAGTGTTTGTGACGTGTCCATACAAATCGTGAAACAAAACCAAAAAATTAACTAGAAAATTGACAGGAGTAGCATAATGCCACTCCACGGGATTCTGGTAGTGTAGTGGGTGTATCGTAAACCTGACCAATTAAAGTTTTGCCACCCAGTAACAGTGAACGTTAAAAAGCGAGCGGCCGTAATGCGTTCGCCCTCAGTGGCGCATTCAAGATAGTGACCGGCAAAAAAGCCGTGGTATTCCCCTACATGAAGTCCACGAGTCCGACCCACCACAGGACTCGGCGAGATTCTAGATGAACCAACAGCAGTCGAGAAGGAGCGCTCTCATGACGTAGGAAAACTCGCGCCTCATGAGAAAACTCGATGAAGCACTCTCACGAAACAAGTCCCAGAACGATCTAATTTGGAGGCTTCAAGCGACCATCGCGATGATCAAAGAAACATTTAAGGACCCAACCCATAAATGATGTCAGCAATTCAGCAACATCAGTCAAGAAATGATGGAGGGTGAGGAAACTCTGTGCAGTGGCTTTCATAGAAGCAACAGCAGCAAAGTAGGCAGCACAAGCTCGTACTAAACGAACCACAAGCCAAGCTAAGACGGTCAAGCAAACAACAATACAACTGCCAGCAATACAACCCCCGGCGACTAAAAGCAAGGAGGTAGGTCCAAAAATTCCACCACTCGTTGTAATGGAATCTCTGAGTGAATTTTAAACGAATCAAAGAGAACACTTCTCGCGAATTTCCCGATAATTACTTAATTAAAGAATCAAGTAATTCTCACCAAAACCCCTGGAGACTATTCAACGGCTAAGAAAACCCTAGTAAAGAACAATAACAATTTTTTTTTACTTACACCGTTCCTCCAAAAAGACAAAAACCTCCGGAGCCTTGATTCCACTTTCTCAGCTATAGAAATCGTTGAGGAGCTGAAGGCGTAGGAAGCCGCCAGCCTTATCATCACGATCTAGGCAAAAACGATGAATATCAGCTGGATCTCTAGCTGATCACATTTGAAGCGACGTTCTCCGAAGAACATATTGAAAATATTAAAGCCATTGAGCATACCATAGTTCGTTTCGAACAAATTAAGAACAAACAGGTATTCTAATGCACGAACTGCCAGCGTGTTGGTCACGCGCCACCAATTGCATCTTAACTTACCGCTGCGTTAAGTGTGACCACGTTCACGGTTGTGGAGAATGCTCCACAGCATCGAAGTAGGCGGCGAAGTGTGTTAATTGCGGGAGCATGGACCACTCTGCGAACTTCCGAAGCTGCCTAAGCATCGTTAAGGTCGTGGCCAAAAGAAATGCTCAAAAGCGAGCACCACCTTCCCGTCGCTTACCTATTCAAACCACTCGAGCGTCGAACCATCTTGTTACCAACCCGCTTTTTCACGTCCGTCCATGTCCTTGGCTAACGCCGTACGAAGTGGCACCACTGCCCAGTCCAACCCAGTAGGCGCTATTTATGTATCCAATCTCGATTTCCTCGTATTGGCCAGAAAATTGCAAGAATTCCTGCAGGTGTCCAACGAGATGGTTGGTATTCTAATTTCCATCAATGGACGTTCATGATCCTGATGTTGAACATGAACTCCATCATTGCCGGGCTCACAGACACGAGTTCTAGCTATTTCTTGATGAACACAAGCCCCACATTGTGAAACTAAGTTGCACTAGAAGTACAAACCTAGCTTTGCCAACTTAAACCTTTTCCGAGCTGACCGCCCACAGGTAAGATCAGTGGTGGTAGAAGGATGGTTAATGGTCCTACCAATACGTCGCACCCGCCGACTGCTTCAAATCACTCGAAGTTACTCACATTTCCTTTAAAACCCAATCATCCTTGGTCTTCGTTGTTACCGTCTACTGCTCTGACCAGCTACCCACGATTTCCAATGGATTTAATCCTTTTGCACTTCCCAACCAAGAGCACAAGGTAAAGTCTGGTACCTGATAATAGATGGAGATCTCTACCGCAGGCACCAGTCTTGGTTTGATGCCCGATCGAACCAGAATAAGAAAAGACTCCACCGTTTCCTAACAAATGCCCATCCAAGCCTAACCCTAACGACATTACTGTTAATCCATATCCTAACATATATCCTTTTCTGGAAATCGTCCCCGGCATTAGCGACCACGATGCTGTAATCCTTGATATTAAATTTCCTGAAAGAACCATCTGTCCGGCCCTCCTCATAGTTTCGGATTGCCAGAAGGCGAATTGGAAGCTCATGAACCAAATCCTTAAGTTCAGACTTGATCCACTACTGCTCCCATCCAACAGTACGGTATCTAACGACACCATCGACCGAATAGTTTACCAATACACTTAAGTAATTCACCGAGTATGCAATGAACTGATTCCAATTCGTCTCTTCAACTACCATAAACTCATCTCTCTCCCCAATGATATCTTCGACGATATCAAATTCGCAAAGGCCCCTTGGCGGAGACTATTCAGAAATAGATATTCTCCGCAGTCGTTTCATCTCAATGAAAAAATCCGCAACCTTGCAACCTGGCACGTTGACCTCATTCACCTGGATCGCCGGGAGAACGTCCCACCCATCTATTTTGTCTCACCGAACATGTTTACAGCGTCGATCGTGGCGTCGAAAAATGCGGCCGGTAAGTCCTGACAAAAGCCCATCCATAGTCCTAACAAAATGTGCTGCCATGCTCATTTTGCTACTGATTGGAAGAGTGCTCGTATAACTCCCGTCCCAAAAAAAAAATAAAATCCTCTTAATCCCGATAGCTGCAAGGCCATCACCATCCTTTCGTGCTCCGCCAAGATCTTCGAGTGGATTATTAAGTCCATTATCGATGAGCACTGCGACTCCAATTGCAAACCGACCTGGCTACTCGGTCGAGCACGAGCTTCTTGTCTTTAAAATGGACATTCTTCTCGATATAGACCAGAAGACTCCAACCATAGCCTGAATCCTCGACCTCAGAAAAGATTTTGACTCCGTACGGCAATACGGCCTCGCTTTTAAGCTTTCTAAAGTTCTCAAATAGATCCCTGTAAGCTAATCCTTAGCATTCTAGATGAGCGGAAATCCGAAGTCAATATCCAACAATATCTTTCATCCCCAAACATTTGTCCAGCGAGTATTCCCCAAGGTTCGGTCCTTTCAGCCACTTTATTTTTCGTGTTCAATCCTATCAAAATCCTAGAAGACCCGAATGACCTGATCCTCTACACATCCACCAAAAATATTTCCCTTGGCAGGGGCTCATCTGAATTCCTATTTGGACGAATTTTATAAATATGTCTCCGGAGTGGTTAGAGCACAAGGACGGACGGAACGGAAGGTGGCGGTTCAAATCTCGCTGGTGGCAGTCGGATTTTTATTGTGATTGGACGTCGGATACCAGTCGACTCAGATGTGAATGAGTAGCTGAGTGAACTCAGGGTAATAATCTTCTAAAGGGTACTGTAATCCTGTAGTGCACCGTCACGGTCTTTAATGAAGTGTTCTAACACACTTCAAGGCCCTGATCCAATTGGATCTGGGAACTGTGAAACAATTGTGTTTCGTCGTAACGTGGGGATCACACCAAAAATAAGGAGAGAAATTTCCGCCCTTTCCCTCATAATCCATAACACTCCCATTTCGACTGTGAACGAAGTCACCTACCTAGTCAGTTACGGCTTAAGATGCTGTGCCGCCTTCCAGTATCTGTTAGGCTATAAATAGCATTTCAACTTTTCTTGCATCGATGAGGAACTTCTTCCCCGGCAACTCTTTCCCAATAATTAGTCACCGACCTGCACCTGTTTCATTATCTCTTGGATAAATATGTGTACAATATGGAGGTATATCCTAGGATTCTTACCGTTGCTTACTTTTATAATTGCTTACCTGGGAGCAGTTGCTTTTTTCCAATTTCCGTCTCTTGGTGGTTAGTTGCCTGTGAAGCTATCAGTTGCACCATTGGATGAAGTATGTACTTCTGGGGACAGATGGAATTCGGCGACTAAATATCATATGAGAGGTTGATAAACTGTCACCGATACTCTGTTTCTCTCTTCAACATAATCTTCTCTCATATTTTACTCCGGCACCTAACTTATAAAAAAAGCGTTGAATTCGCCCTACAGGATTACAGTTGTCATCAACCCCAAGAAAGGAATTTAATTTGAACTGCTGACGGGAAACCACCAGTAAATAGAAGTTCGGGAGCTTGTCGTGGAAACCTTTGCATAGGGACTATTAGTGCAAATAAAAACCATATTTTCTCTTTTCGCATCTCGCCCTCTTACAATTCCGTACCGTTACAGCAGACAGAAAAACCAAACAAACAAATAACAAAGAAAATACCAACCCCAACAATGATAAAACCCATAATCTCACTCCAACATCATTCTTTATTCGCAGGCAGCCTTATACTCCGTTCGGTGGTACTTTGAAAATGAGGAATTCTACAGATACGTGCCAAAGGAGCAGCCACCCTCGAGAGTTTTCACAATATCCGGTGTACCAGTGGATGTAAGTAGATGGATACAACTGTCGGCAAAGCAACCGCTGGAATTTAATCAATTTCTGTTTTTTTCTTCCCATCTCGGCTTTCGCATCCTTGTACATGCAGATACAAAGGTCCAGCGAGCATAGCGTAATAATACGCACGGTGTCACGTAATCATTCGGGCAGCTATCAATGTGAAGTTTCTGCGGACGCGCCATTGTTTCACACGGAATCGAGCACGGCCACCATGTTGGTTGCTGACCTGCCCGAATCGGAGCCAGTTATCTCCATTCTTGGCATGGCTGGTCCGGATCATAAACGCATTGTTCATAGCCATGAAACATTTAAGGCTCACTGTGCCGCAGGCCCATCCCATCCGCCCGTTAATTTCACTTGGTTCGTGAACGGCATCAGATTTCCGGTAAGTACTGGTCCGCTTCATAAAATATCATCGTCATTGTTGGCATAAATCGGAAAATGCCAATAAAAATGTCGGCTAGGAAAAATCAAATATTCGATATTTCCGATAAAGCGGGATCATCCGGAATCCAACCCGATTTGGCTAGGGGTTGCCACTACTATCTGCGTATTTAACAAGTTAATTTTTTAATTAAATAAAGAGGAAATCCGCCGGGAATACTTGCGTTGAATATATTTGCAATTCTTCAATATTTTAGCGGCGCTCGGTAGAATCATCAAGTACATTTCATTTTCCAACAGTGTGGAGTGGATGCCTCATGACCCCATTCCGCTCCTTTTGACAAGCAATTGATTGATAACTTCAATTTATGTGAGGAACGGGAAGTGACGTGGAGTAGGAATCATTGCAGGAAAACGTATTTGAGGAGCATTCGAAAGTAGATGTTTTTATGCGAGGACAGAGACCTTCCCTGATTATAATCCTTAACCAAACCGGGAAGTGTAGTAATTATCCGAAGTACCATGTAAAACAGCTACTTTATCATATAAGCCTCCTATGTTTACTTCGCAAGAATACTACGTGTCCGGATAGCTCAGTGGTTAGAGCACTAGGCTGTCATACGGAAGGTCGCGGTTCAAATCTCACTGGTGGCAGTGGAATTTGCATCATGATTTGACGTCGGATACCAGTCCACTCAGCTGTGAATGAGTACCTGAGTCAAATCAGGGTAATAATCTCGGGCGAGCGCAATGCTGACCACATTGCCTCCTAGTGTACCGTTACGGTCTTGAATGAAGTGCTCTAACACACTTCAAGGCCCTGATCCAATATGGATTGTTGCGCCAACGATTATTATTATTATTAAGAATACTGCATCAAACTAAGAGTTTTGTTTGTTTTTTGTCCTTTGTGGAGCTCCAACCGTTTAGAGTGAACGAGGTTTATCTCTACAAATTGCTTACTTCCTATTCCGCGAATTGGATATTATTTATTTTACTATTTTTCCTGTGCCAAAATTGTTATCGGCCTCACTAACCTTCATGGCCCTACCGAGTCTGGGAAGCCTGCCCAAGATATGATATCAAAATCGTACTTCCAGGTTTTAACAACCAAATAGGCTCCAAACCCATACTCAGGCGATACGTCTGCTTCAATAGCTTACATAAAACTACCAATGATAACGGACTGCGGGTTATCCAACTAGCAGGGTCGCATAAAATGGTTGTTGGGAATAACTGGTTTGCACGGAAAGCGATTCAGAAACGAGCATGGGCGTTTCCTGACGCGACCTTCAACCAAACTGACTATGTTTTAATCGAACATCACCACTACTCAGTCTAGATTATCGTCAGAACATATAGGGGAGACAATATAGACTTGATCACTATATCGTCTATATTGTCTCCCCTATATTGCTCCAGCTAGAATTAACACACTACTTCGGATTCCTTCTAATAATCAGGTGAGAGTGAATCTTGGAGCCCTCCGTAACATCTAAAAGGGGGAAATATATGCCGCAATCATCGCAACTAAAAGAGGTCCTGGAAGGCAGTGGCAAGTGATATTCACAACCACCTGAAGAATGTTATCAATGATATGGCTATAAATATATTTGGCCCCAATCGCAAACTAAGTGAGTTTAAGCAAGGAAAGGAATGGAAGAATCTTGAATACCGGCCAATGCTGCAAACTCAAAGAGCTTTGCACGAGCATCGCATTATTAATTCCGTCGAGTAGAGAAGCAATTTCACCGACAACAAAAGGAAGTCTAAGAAAACCTATAGGTCTGTGAACTCGAGAAGTAGAGGAGACAACCACACCAAGCGTGGAAGTGTTACAAACAAATCATCATCCAGTTGTGGTACGGCTAAGCCCAGGATGAAAGAGGAGTGAAGCCATCGAATGAAAAGTGAGCCGGGCGACATAAGTAACGCCTGTTTAAAACACAAAAAGGAGAAACCGGGGTTATGCGGTTGAACGAAGCAGCAGGCCAGCAAATCCCGAAAAGAAAAAAGGACTAAACTTGTTCGTAAGGAGGACGGCTAAAGCTGCCGAAGTAACTCACGTAGCCGCTGCTTCTGGATTAGGGAATGGATCTTCCAAGGCGAATGTGGAACGATGCAAAAAGGTGGCGCCTCGAAAGATAAGACCAGAGGTGATCATCATCTCCAAACTAGGGGAAGGATCATACGCTGACATTCTCAGTAGAGTGAAAGTAAACCCTGAATTCATAAATTTTCGAGACAACATCAAATGCATTAGAATGAGCACCTATGTTGGAGCTCAAGAAATCAAGTTGTAACTGCGGAAGGGTAAGCCGACAGGACTAGCAGACTTGTGATCACTACAGTCTGCCAGGATGTAGATGAGATCACCATGAAGGAGGAAGTTCGCGAGGCTTTGAAAAATAATTCAATCCTATCGGGCTACCAGAATAAGCAGTGAAATGCTGAAGAAAGCCTACTGTGGAACACAAACCGTCATCATAGCAGTAAAGAGAATACGAATAGGCTGAGTTATGTGCCGGATTTGGGAACAGTTAGCGCTGAACATATGGTGTAGATACCTTGGCTTCGGTCACATTGCGAAGGCCTGCACCAGCCCTATTGGCAGATTGAAGCAAATGAGAAGATGTGGAACGGAAGGCCATACTAGCAAAGACTGTTGAGTTGACCCAAGTTTCTTACTGTGCAGAGCAGAGGAGGGTATGGATCATCGGTAAATCATGGATGATAAAGATACAAATTAATGAACAGAGAAAGAAAATGCCTTTCCAATTGGCCCGGTTTATCATCAAGTAGATGGCGGACTCACTACTCCCTTACATTTCTAAACACAAACTTCAACCTCAACCATTGCTAGGCGGCGCAGAATTTGCTGTCGCAAGCCACCTGTGAGGAAAATATCGATGTGGTCATAGTTAATGAGCCATATTGGAATCATGTTGGTGATATTTGGGTCGAAGATCAAGCGGGTCAAGCAGCGCTATGGGCCTGCGGAAAATAAGCCTTCCAGACAATTATGAAGCACCCGGACCAAGCCCTCATCACAGCAAAGGTGAAAGGAAATCACATTCACAGCTGCTGTGCTCCCCTCTGCACTACACTTGCCGAGTATGAGCTGATCCTGAGTGCTTTGGTTCCGTAGCTACGTTCTTCGTGGCGCTCAGGCGGAATATATCAACCACATCATGCTGTCCCGGTCAGTAGGAAAAGCATAAGCTGCTGTTGCCTCCCAAGTCCAATAAGTCACCTGGAGACCCAGCATCATGTTGCACGATCTGCTTCTAGATAGGTGATGAAGAGAGTTATTTAGAAAAGAGTCCTGCCCATTGTCGGAAGCAGCAATTGCTTGTCGGAGCACCAATAACATATAGTTTTTAGCGTGCCCATTCTACGGTGAGTGCAATACGCATGGTCATATAATCTGGCGAAAGTGCTCGGTCGACTGAAACCAAAATAGATAGGCGTTATCTGACATAGGAATGTCCAGGTATTTAGCGAGTCTGGTATGAAACTACCCCTCAGAGAAAACTCTCTGGTATGGAATAGATGAGGGCCCCAAAAAGCACATTGTCACAGCGGATACCACAGAGCTCGGCACTGGGCCCCCTGTTTGGGAATGTCATGTATAATGGGGCCCTTCTCATCACAGAGGGGGATCACAACTGCCGACTTTGCAGATGATCTAACTTTGGTTTTTATAGTAAAGCACCCAGATGATGTGGAGGTCTGCGGAACGACAGCAGAGAGAGCAGTAAAGTCCTGGATAGAAAGAGCCGGGCAAACCTCAGTGAACGAGAAAACGCAAGCCGTAGAAAGAAGAACATTGTGAAAGTGAAAGTCGGTGGATATACGGTCGTGTCAAAAGCCACTACTGAATGCTCGAGGGTGATAATTGCTGCAGAACTGAGCTTCGAGGAACAACCATACATGCATGCAAAAAGGCAGCCCTTAACACCGAGGTACTTACAAAAATGTTACCGAATATTATTATTAATAATTAACGATAAATAAAAGACCTAAACTTTTGTATAAAATAATTTTAAAACAACCAAAACGTCTGCGGATTCGATCAATTTCATTATGTCGTGATTGCTGTTGTTGTGTTTGATGTGCACGAACTCGTTGCATTCCAAGCCCGTCTACCTCATTATAACTCACTGAATAACGCAATTCTGACATAGCAATACGATTATTTTCTTGATCTGTGTCTCTCTGGTCATCAGTGCGGTCAGCACGTGAGGTAGCTCTTCGCACATTTGATTGACTGCGACGACCTAAGTCAGGTCGTCTTCTCCTCGGCATCGTAAATTGTAAATAATCAAAGTGAGAAAATTTTTCGCTCACTTAGCAGTAAAGTGTTACAATCCCAAAATATCAAAAAACAAGTCGGGAAACCGGAAGCTAGACGCTTCAGGTATGAAAGGTTTTGTGTATTTCTTTTATAAAGAGATTTGAGTGTGCATTTGTCCCATTAGTATGTAGCACGTTATGCATATATTATGTGAAAATATCCACTTTCAAGTGACATTGACATTCATAGTCTTGAATTTGCACAGAAGCGACAGTTTTGACCTAGTATAACTTTGTTAGTAATAGTGCGATGTTTATCAAATTTGGCTCTATGATGTAGTCTACATTGTTTCAAAATTTCATGATTCTAGGGTAAATTTAAGGGGGGTTTTCCTGTCAATTACTAAAAATTATAGTAATGTACTATTATTAACTTTATTTGAACAGGCATCGATATGGAGCCTAGGCACCATATAGTGGCAGCCCCCTGATTTTTCAGATTTTTCGGTTGGGTAGTTTCTGAGAATGGGTTCGTTAGAGAAATGATCACTTCCAACCCCCCGCACTCCCTACGTTTTCAATAAATGTCAAAACTAAGACCGGCTTCGAAAAGTAATGACTGAGACTTTTAATTTGATACCCCACATGACTATATTTGATGAAAAAAAAATGTGCACCCCCCTTTTGTATGTATGGGACCCCCCCCCCCCTTAAATTCAACGTAAAAGGATGTAACTCACTGTATGCGTGAGCGTTCACAGTTCCCACCTTTCTACCAAATTTAGTCTCAATCGCTACCACCATCTCTGAGAAAAATGCGTGTGACAGACAGACAGACTATAATCTATACGAACGAGTAATCTATAACAGATTAATTCGAATTGCCGAAAAGGATGGCGGTCTCTCCGAAAATCAGTTCGGTTTTCGAAAGGGGAGGTCTACAACCGATGCACTTGTCCTAGTAGCTAACACAGCTAAGACCGCACTTGACGAGGGCAAATGTTGTGCAGTGATTACACTTGATGTGAAGAATGCCTTCAATTCCGCTAGATGGAGCAAGATACTTGAGTCCCTAATCAACTTAGGCGTGGCGAAGTACCTGGTGCGTATTGTTGTCGACTTCCTAATCGATAGGACTCTGTGCTGCGAGTCAGATGAAGGAATGAAATCCTACCAAACGACATGCGGAGTTCCACAAGGGTCTGTCCTAGGGCCACTCTTGTGGATTATTATGTATAACGGGGTACTGACCCTAGACCTTCCTACTGGTGTGGCCTCCATTGGTTTCGCGGACGATATTGGTGTGACGGTTGTTGCACGCCTTCTCGAGGAAGCTGAGCTCTATGCAAATGAAGCAGTCTATGAGATTAAATCCTGGTTAGAGAATGCTGGTCTACAGCTCGCAGAGCATATGACTTATTACCAAGCGGAGAAAGTGCACTTCCATGAAGATCAAAGTTGGAACGCAAACAATTTATTCCAAGCCTGCACTTAAGTACCCAGGTGTAATGATTGACCAGAGGTTGAATTTCAGATTGCATGTGGAGGGTGCAGCAACCAAGGCATATAACATTGGAGCGCTGGTTGCGAGAATGCTACCAAATATAGGTGGCCCAAGGCCGAGCCGTCGACTCCTTATTTCAAGGGTGGTCACAACGTACCTCACCGGAGAATCTCCTGCCCGTCGGCGACAGTTCGCACGAGATGAAACTGTCGCGGAATGGCAAGAGAAGTGGAACGAGTCAGAAAAAGGCCGTTGGACTCACAAAATCATATGGGATATCCGGAAATGGATCGAACGACCTCACGGCGAAGTAGGTTTCGACCTAACTCAATTCTTGAGCGGACACGGAGGCTATCGAGCATATCTGTATCGATTTGGGCGTGATGATTCGCCATATTGCCCACAGTGTGCAAACATTCCAGAGGACGCAGAACACGTCTTTTTTCACTGCCCCAGATTCGAAACCCAAAGGGCTACATTAGAAGCTACAACCGGGGAGCTCTTTACACCCGAAAATATCATGGAGCTTATGGTGAAAGCCAAGGGGATATGGACCGAAGTTGAAAAAGTTATTACAGCCATCGGAAAGAAGCTTAGACAGGAGGAAGTCATCCGAAAAAATGAACGCGAGAGGAACACGAATGTTGACATGAGCGCAGAATAAATTCTGATCCAGCCCCGCGACGTAATACCAAATGGGAGTCCCGCGGGGAGAGTGGAAGGAGAAGGAGGTGGTTTTAGTGGGTAAGAGTCCCACATAACCGTGTGGCAGGAGCCTGCGGTAGCTTTTGAAACTTTCCACCTTGCATCGGGGAAAAAAAAAGACAGACAGACAGACAGTAAACCGATTTTAATAAGGTTTTGTGTTTAAAGAGCACATTACCTGGAATGTCAGTATCACAAAGGATCGCCAAAGTAAAGAAAGTTATAGCGCACTCATAGATATCGTAACACAATATCGTAATACTTCTTTCCCTGTTCTAAAGTGCAACAGGATGGATTGACATATTAGTTGGTTGTCAAATCTAATGTCAAATATTATCGTTGCGTTCAGAAATTTAATTTGTAACAAAACTTAATATCTAGTCTAGGTCTAGGTAGTCTAGTTTGGTCTTGAAATATTTATAGAAATTCAGAGAAGGTTTAAACGGTGAGAAACAAAAATACTAAACTAAAAATACTAAACAACATGTTCTGAGCTGTGAAACATTTGATGTCTTTTGTCTTTCTAGAAATAAAAGATTGTCACTTGGTTATCAAATATTTCTAGTTGCGTTAAAAAATTTGTCCATTTCATAGCTGTAATATGAGGTCCGATAAACACAGTGAGTGATTGAACTTTATTAAATATCAATAAAGTTCAAATTGACTCTAAATTTTATTTAGAAAAAAACGTTTATATGGGAAGAAGAAAAGTGCTGTTTTTAGGGTTTTACCGGCAATTATTCGAATTTTTCTCACCTTTTAAACCTCCCCTAGACCTCCAAGGACATTTCAAAACCAAGATAACATAAATCCGTTCAGCCGTTCTCGAGTTTTAGCGAGACTAACGAACAGCAATTGATTTTTATATATAAGATAATCGTTCGCACTTCATTCAAGACGATAATGGTGTACTACGGAAGACTGTAGGAGGCCATGTAATCACCTTTACGTTCGCCAGAGGTTATTACCCTGATTTGACTCAGGTACCTATTTACAGTTGAGCTGACTGATATCCGACATCCAATCACGATAGCAAATCCCACTGCCACTAGTGAGACTTGAACCGCGACCTTCCACTACGGCAGCCCAGCCCTCTAATCAGTTGAGCCATCCAGGCACTGAATATTCTGCGGTCCGAAATACAATTCTCGCGAGTGTGGTACATTCTCCTTTACTCGACACATGTGTCGGCAGCGTTGCTTGCAATTTCTCAGAGATGGGTTTACGGGCTGATTGTTTTGAGAGTTTGCCGTCATTTCAGAACCACAGCAGATGATGCAGTGCGGGGTCGCGGTCATTATCCCTGTCGCCACTTCGACGAAAGAATTGAATGTGCCATATCATGCAGGATATATGAGTGGCATACAGAACGCAGGAATGTGGAAAGGTCAAGGTCGAATGATATCTAGCAACGCAGATTGGACGAGTCTACGAAGGGTTACTGGACGCACAGGTTCATTTACAAATATGGAGAGTCCAACTACCACATTACATACTGTCTCACCGGATACGGTGGTTTCTACACGCAGTAACTGCGCCAGTTTAGGTTCCATCATTCACCGAGCATGTGGGTTTCCACTGACCACGGTTCGCAAGATAGAGGAGATGCCTGAATGAAACGTTGGGTAGGATCGCGAGCCTGTGGAATATAGTTTGGGAGACGCTGGGTTCGAAAGCGAATTGGTTTACGATTTCCTCGTCAAAATGCAGCAGGAGTTACTGAACGGCTGGCTTTTAAGGGGTCGAATCTCCCACGGGCTCGTTTGAGTGGCGGAGTAGACGTGTTTTTCGACAATCTTTCACCTCTATATAAGAAGAAGATAAGGAGATATCAGCAGTGTAGCACTTATACAGGAATTACGTTGCTGATTTCTATCTATAAGATATTCTTCGCTATCTTGCTAGACTAAATAGACCCATACGTCCGTCCATACCATAATGGCAATATTATGTAGGAAAAGAATTCATGGCAGGTCATGCTTTGGATGGAGCGATGACGTTGACCAGGACGCAGACAACATTTATGGATATAGAACTGGTAGACCTTAGTTGAAGAACCGGGGTATCCGAAGTTCCTTACTAAGGCAGACCGACCGCGGATACCAGCTTGATGATAATGCTAATATTTGCTAATGAACAATATTTTTGTATGAAAGTATTTTGTTTGCGGTAGAATTATTCACAGCTTGTTTCCGACATTAGGTTCGAGGTAACTCTTCAGGCGCTGGTTCACTTTTACCTAAGGAGAAAGAGCACCTAAAGTACTCGTAACTATTAAGAAATATTTTTCTATCCTTTCACGTTCTGGCTTTCATCCCAATCTCTTAGCAGAAGGTTATAGTAGTTTTCGCACCGAATACTGGGAAAAATGAATAATCAGCTTGGCATCGTTCGCGCTGAAATATTTCGAAAATCGGTTGAGTGTCACATCGGCGAGAAGGCGCTAGTGTCTAACCCACTAAATGAAAACGAACATGCACACCAACGTGGAAAATCCTTTGAGCCTACTCTTCAGTCCTTGGTTTCAAAGATAGATTGCGTAATTCTACAAGGCAAGTGTGGGGTGTTCATAGATATTGAAGGTTTCTTTGATTGAAGTCTGTGAGACACATGCTAACACAGAGTTCTCGGAACGGTGTGTACACCGCGCCTTTGATATGATTGACAGTTGGTGCTTCAACAGTGGTCTTGCAGTAAATCCAAATAAAATCACAATATAAATTTAAATTCCAGAGATAAAAACATAATCCTTCAACTCTCCGAGAAAGGGGAATATCTGAGAGTTATATAAAAGAAGATACTTTTTTTGGAACTGAACGTGGGGACTTAGGCCTCATGCATTGCAATAAGAGAAGCTCATAGACTAATTCGTCTAGATCTATAACGAAACAGCGAATGTGAGACGGTGCAGTGTTCTGTTTCGTAGAAGATATAAAATTATTCTCAAACGTAGAGAAAATTTCGGCCAATTAGAAGAATGTGTGGCGGGATAAATTGAAGATCTCTACATCATTATCTTCACCTCCATTATCAGTGGCGAAACAACTGGTATCCTGTTTATGCCTTCCTTAGTAAAGAGCTCTAGACATCCCGATTCCCTAGTAACTGTCTTATCTCCTGGTATATACCATCGCCCCATATGAGGCAGGGTCTGACACGTCCTCTTTCTTTAACATAGATATTGCCCTTATTGACTTTCTTCGTTGGAATGCGAATTAAGTGTCTCATCCATCGTAATCAATTCGGCGGGATTTTATCCATAACTATACGATCATGGTATCGTTCATAAATTTCATCATTATATAAGCTACGGGATCGTTCATCCTCATGTAGGAAGCTAAATACGTTTTGAAATATTATTCTTTCTCTGGTCGAGAGATCACAATTTTCTTGCTAAGAACCCAAGGCTCCGAGGAATACGAAGGCATTTAGATTGGAGCAGTTTTTGTAAGCTGAAATAGCTTCTGTTGGCTGCCAATATTTTTCTCGTTTGACCAGTCCGATGTTGTTGGTTGGTTGGATTTTGGTGCTGACGTTGCCACCAAATATTTTCGTCTTGTCTTCATTTATGTGCAGCCCCAGATCTCGCGTCGCCTGCTCATTCCGGATGAAGGCAGTTTGTACGTCTCGACTCGTTTTTGCCATGATGTTGATATCGTCAGTAAGGGGCAGTGGTTGGGTGGACTTAAGGAGGCTGGTACCCCTCACATTTACCTCAGCATCACGGATCACTTTTCCCAGTGTCAAGTTAAAAAGGACGCATTATAGAGCATTCTCTCGTCTTATACCGTTGTTGATGTCGAATGGTCACGAGAGTGGCGGATTTTATCTGGCCTCGCACATTGGTCAGGGTCACCCTAGTGGATCTTCCATTTTTGCTGTTTTCATTTGGCCAGTGCCATGAAGGAGCCTCGGACAGGATGGATTTTACAACGACGAACACAGCAACGACAACGGATTAACGATTTGTGCATTATCTCATGGAACGTGTGCTCACTGTACAGCCGAAGAGCCACTACACCTTTTATTATAGCGGCCATACAATAAACCATGTGCTCCGAGTAGGTTTCGTACTCAGCCAAAAAATGAAACCTGCTGTTATCGGCTTTGAAAATATAAGCGAAAGGCTATGCATCTGCATTTCCGAAACAAGTTTAGAAATATGAGCCCCATAAACATTCACGCCCCTACAGAGGAGACTGCAGAGTCGAAGAAGGATACCTCCTACGAGACAGTTGAGCGGACCCTCGAGGCCTGTCCCAAGTATGATATCAAAATCATACTTGGAAATTCACAGTTAAGTAGGGACGGAGCGCTGATTCAGGCGAAACGTCGGCTCCCATAGCTTACATAGGGATACCAATGATAATGGACTCTGGATTATTCAGTTAGCAGTATCGCACGAAATGGTTTTTGCAAGTACCTGGTTGGCGCGGAAAGCGGTCCATAAACATACGTCGGACTCTCCAGACGGGACCACTTTCAACCAAATTGAACGCCGCCACCTCTCAGCCTTGATGAATGGCAGAACATATAGGGGGGCCAATAAAGACTCGGACCATTATGTCGTTGTCATGGTGCTCCGAGTTTTAATTGCGACACGACCTACAATCCCCTCTGATAATCAGATGAGAGTGAATACTGAAGCCATTCACAACACAGCTCTTCGCAATACCTATAAGGGCGAAATGGATGCTGCAATAACCGCAGTCAACAGAGATCCTGGAGATGAAGCATCAACAAATGATGTTCACAACTACCTGAAGAACGTCATCATTGATACGGAACGGCTGGTTTGACGATGAATGTAAACTAGCTAGGGACTGGAAGAATGCTGCATACCGAGTGATGTTGCGTCTTCAAAGAACGCGGGCACCCGCAAAGAATTATCACGAACATTGTCGAGAGGAAAAGCGATTTGACAGACGAAAAAAGGAAGCCTAGAAGAACCAACAAGTCTGTGAACTCGAAAAGTACAGGAAACAACCGCACTAGGCGCGCAAGTTTTACTAACAAGTCAGCAGGATGAAGTCTTATACACCTCGATGCTCATCCAGCCGAGATAAAGACGGAAATCTGATTTCCGACAGAACATCCAATAGGCACATTGGCGCGATGGGTTGGGTACTTTCATGAGCTACTGAGTGAGTTGGAGTTGGAGGCCCCGCCAACTGAAGACGACGGACAAATATTGCCACCACCAAGTATAGGGGAAAGAGTCCGTGCAATTCATCGGCTTAAAAATCATAAGTCGCCAGGACTCAATGAAATTACAGCCGGATTGGTAAATATGGAAGCGACCAATTACAGCAAGTGGTTCATCAACTTGTGCTCAAGGTATGGGACAGCGAATCAATGCCTCACGATTGTCAACGAGGTATTATCTGTTTCGTACATAAAAAGGGAGATATCACATAGTCCAGCAATTATAGAGGTATCACGTCGCTGAGTACCATCTATAAGATATACTCCGCTATCTTGCTAGGCTGGATAGCCCCAAACGTCCAGAACATCATTGGCCCATACCAAAGAGGCATCATTCCAGGCAAATCAGCAACAGATCAGATTTTCTTTCTGCGGCAAGCGATGGAAAAACTGTTGGAATATGGACATTAGTTCCACAATCTATTCGTGGGCTTTAAAGCCGCCTATGATAGCATAGACAGGGTAAAACTAAACACGGCCATGAGAGAATTCGGTATCCCGACGAAATTAATAAAACTGACTAGGATGACCTTCACCAATGTGCGAGGCTAGATAAAAGCAGAAGAATCACTCTCGAGACCATTCAACATCAACTACGGTCTAAGGCAAGAGGATGGCCTATCACGCGTCCTTTTTAACCTGGCCCTCGAGAAAGTGATCCGTGATGCTGAGGTAAATGCGAGATGTATGATCCTCTTTAAGTCCACCCAATTACTGGCCTATGCTGACGATATCGACATCATGGGAAGAACCACCCGAAACGTACGAACTGCCTGCATCTAGATCGAGCAGGCGGCATTGGCGCGAGATCTTGGGCTGGATATCAATGAACGCAGGACAAAGTATATGGGGGCAACGTCAGCACCGAAAAACAACCAACCAACAACATCAAACCGCATTGGTCACACAGGAGGAATAAAGATAGGAGACTACAACTCTGAGACCGTTGACAATTTGTCCTATCTAGGGTCGAAAATCACAACCGATAACAGCTACGATGATGAAATCCGCGCGCGGTTGTTATTAGCCAACAGAGCCTATTTTAGCTTACAAAAACTGTTCCGCTCGAAACGTCTCACCATAGGATCAAAGCTCTTATTGTACAAGACAATGATCTTGCCAGTTCTCATGTATTCCTCTGAGACTTGGATTCTTAGCAAGAAAAATTGGGAACTCTTGGCCGCGTTCGAGAGAAGAATCCTCCGAAGAATTTTTGGCCCCCTACATGAGGATGGACAATTCCGTGGTCTACATTACGATGAAAGCTATGAGCGATACCATGACTGTCAGGTTGTCGATTAAAGCCAACTCAATAGGTTGCTGTGGGTGAGTCACTTAATCCGTGTGAATGAGGTAGATCCAGCCAGAGTTCTATAAAAACAATATCTATGGTAGAAAAAGAGGATTAGGCAGACCGTGCCTGAGATGGAACGATGGGGTAGGTCAGGACGCCAGAGGAATATCGAATTGGTGGACTTCGGCGCAAGACCGGGATGCCTGGCGTTCCTTATTAAGGCAGACCTAGACCGGATACCGGTTGTTGCGCCGTTGATGATGATGATGATTTTACCAGTGCCATTTAATGCGGTTGTTTCTTTGGTTGTTGGTGGTTATGTTGCCACCATATATTATATTTCGGCTTACGTTCTTTAATGTACAGCCCAAAATCTTGCAACACCTGTTCGATCTGGATGGAGGCAGTTTGTTTACCTCCATTTGTTCTTGCCATGATGTCGATATCGCCAGTATACACCGACGGCCTAAAAATGGAACAGGGTTCTGGGGCGGACAAAAAGGGGATGTGTGCCTTTTGTCAGGGGAATATACAAGGGTTTTTCAAAGTATGGTGTATAATAATTCTATCCTGAGAGCAGCAACCTGAGCGATAAAAGGACAGTTATTCTCAAGCGATACCGCAGTCTTTTGATATTCTCAAAAAAATTTCGGGAATGTACAGGGTGCGACAGCATAACTTCCTTTTTTAAAATGCGCACCACTCAGTTAGTTGATGTCATGGCGGAGCGCTAGTGGTCTCGTTCAAGAGGGGATACTGTAAAGTTTAGTCCCGACACGGTTCGGAGCGTGCCTTTGCTGTTGAGGTTTACTTTTCAAGCGGATGTTCGGTTATTGCAACACAGCGTGCATTTCGGAGTCGCTTTAATTTAGCCCCGTTGGCTCCCGTCCCAGACCGCAAATCAATTGTTACATGGGGCACTACATTCAGACAAACTGCAAGTGCGACAAAAGGAAGAACTGAAGTTCCTCGGCCCGTTAGATCACCTGAGAACATTGAAGCAGTGAGAGCGTCAATGTTGCGATCGCCACGGCGTTCTGCGCGCAAACACGCAACTGCCCTTGGACTATCCGATCGTTCTGTGAGAAGAATTCTTCGTGATGATCTTCATTTGCATCCCTATAAGATGGCGATAGTGCAGGAATTTTCAGAACGTGACTTCAATTCTCGGATGAACGCGTGTGAGCTTCTTCTTGATATCGTTCCCGAGGGTGCTATTGTTTTTTTTAGCGATGAAGCCCATTTTCATTTGTGTGGGTCGGTTAACAAACAAAACATGCGCTACTGGGCTGACACCAACCCTCGAGAATTGCATCAAAAGCCTTTGTATTCACCCAAAGTCACAGCGCGGTGTGCAATTTCCTCAGCTGGAATTATTGGTCCCTGATTTTTTGAGGAAAATGAGGTTACAGTGACAGTGAATTCGGACCGGTATGTAAACATGCTACAGAACGGCTAGAAAATTTGGATTTGGGGGACACTTTGTTCCAACAAGACGGTGCAACAGCACACACTTCAAGAGCATCGATGGCTGTTTTGAGGAAACACTTTCCAGGGCGCCTTATCTCAATTAGAGGCGATTTGGAATGGCCGGCACGCTCTCCCGATCTGTCCCCTTGTGATTTTTTTCTATGGAGTTTTTTGAAATTCCGTGTTTATGTGAACCATTCAAGAACCCTACAAGATTTGAAGACCAACATCCAAGAAGAAATTGCCAACATAACACCTGCTATGCAAACAAGAGTCATGACAAACGTCAGAAATCGGTTTACGCAATGTATGGAGAATGGGGGACGTCATCTAACAGATTTGATCTTCAAAATAATGTAAATAAAAACTTTAGACATGTACCTACATTATAAAAAATAAATAAATATTTTCCGATGCATACAACAGTTTTTATTGAGTTTTGAAAAAAGGAAGTTATGCTGCCACACCCTGTAGAATCAGTTTGAACTCTAAATCGGGATTTAACACCGGGGAACTATTCTGGGTATTTTTCCCTTATTGCGTTCAGGCAAATTAAATCTCGGATGCTTTAGCGAAGGAGGGGTTAATTTGATTGAAAGTTGGTCCGTCAGGTGTTGACTTTTTAAATCCAAATAAAACCGCAATGGGAGCATAACCCTTCAACTCGCGGAAGCAATGTTCCACTACCTGAAATTTGCTCGTATCTGAAATTTGCTCGTATTCCAGATTGGAAGCCCCTTTGGAAGCTAACTCTTACAGCCTATTATCTGTGTAGACGGAGCAACGTGGGGACTTGGGTATAATATAACAATGTGGGAATATATTGCTATCATTAGGCCGATGTTCGCTTATGCATCCGAAGAGTGGTAATGTAAGTTAGCTTCACTGCGAAAATCTGTGTATCTGGGTATCACCGTTGCCTTTAGTACGACATAAGACGCAATTCTAGATGCATTATTGAATGGGAGCATCTCATGGACTAATTCGTTTCGATTTATGGGGAAACACCAGAAAAGAGCGGCGCAAAGCATTGGAAGAGTTATTTTGGGGGGACTCAATTTTCTTTTTGTAATGCATTTTCTTTATGGGATTCCCAGAAATCTGTTTGGTAAAAGAAATGAAGTTATCTCCAAACGCAAAGGAAACTGGGAGAAACTAAAAGAATGTTCGGTGGGATCTACTGAGCTCTTCTACACCGAAGGCTCAAAAACAGAACAGGGTTCCGGAGGAAGAGCCTACCTGTCGACTAAAAACGAGAAACAGGCTTCCCTTTGGGACAATATGCAAAGACCTTTCAGACTGAAATGTAAGCGACTTTAATGTCAGCAGCCTAGGAGATTGAGGAGCGACATTGCACTCTCCAGAGATAATGAGGTTACACTGATATCGTCGGGTAGTCTTTAAGCTACTCTGGGTACCGGGTCATTGCGGTCTGCTGCTTTTAAGAACTGGGAACTAGCGCCTCATAAGGATAGGTGGGTGAGCCGAAATGCTGCTAGACCCACCTGGCTATTCCCGTGAAAGCGAAACGAAAAATCTGCAAAGTGTCTTGTCGAATAGTAGGAAATCTGGTGTACATTCTGATTAGCCATAATTCACTGGTTGGGCATATGTTCAGAATTAGGTACCGAAATCCACGGTGACTATGAACAAACACTGAACTTGCGCTATCAAAAGATAATTCAAAAAGTGTTACACAGAATAGATAACCCCACATATAATTTATATATCCTTTGCTTCAAGAAAGTGATTTAAGATATATTTGCGTGCCTAAAGTAGAAAAGAAAAACGGAAATAAAATAAAGCGTGGATTTCCACTTGCTTCATTTCGCGAACAGCAACACATTGAGAAAATTTCACTTCATTGAAATTAGATCTTATGACAGTGTAGATAACAGATAATTGTATTAATAACATATGTGGTGGCATTTAATCGGAAACTGGTTTCTGATTTTGATAGACATATTAGTTGTGCTTCGAATCGCTATGTAAATCATATTTAATTAATCGTTTGTATGCATTTCACAGTCAACCCATTCTGGTCTACGGGATGCCGACATACAATACACTTCAAATGGCCTTAAGGAGGCCTGGTCAGAGTTGGTGGTTCAAGTCGACAATCACATTGTACCAACTTCAAGCCGCAAGTTGATTGTCCGTTGTGAGACAAACATCTACAGTTTATACAGAGGTGCCGCCGAGGCAGAATTAATTGTAATTGGCGATGACTTTTGGTTAAACGGGGGAAAAGTGAGTCCCACAATCGACCAACGGGGCAATCGTGGCGATCCAGATAATTCACCATTAACAGGAGGAGCATGCAGTATCCAAAGTACGCTGTCGACTTCAAGGATTCGAAATAATCTGACGAAATTTCTAGAAGTTCTAGTTATGGTTGCATTTATTTCATTTCCCATTCTGCGATTATAAAGGGCAAAGATTTGAAGATAAATCTATTAAATTTTTGTATATTTGAATTTTAGGAGCTTTTAGTCAAGTGAATGTGAGGAACCACCACCGTATATTGGAACCATGAAAATTGTGCACATTTCGAGTGTATTGTGTTATGTGAGAAATGCCTTAGACTATTCAAACTGGCTTTTAATTCATTCATTAATCAAACGAATTTAAGATCATTGTGCAGCATTTTCGTTCCAAATGGTGGAGGCTTTATGGAGTGTAAAAAATGGTGGGGTGGTTAACACTACCTTGGTTTCTCACGGCACTTACCACTAATGCATCTATTTTATTTATTAATGTACTGTAAATAGTCAAGACAGTCACCTTACTAAGAATGAACTTAATATAATTTTGATAAAACATGATAAATGCCAGTCGAATCTATTATATAATGTATGATATTCTGTTCTTAAATACGTAATTAATTGAAAAAGGATATAGTCTAAGGGAAGCAATCCACAGATGTTGGGTGCAACTAAAAGTATTTAGAAGTTTATGGATGGATAGACCGTGACATTTTATCTCAATTATTCTTTTTAAGAATGTTTTGTATATTTCGTTACTAAAACTGAAGTAAGAGAGTATATTAATAAACAGTGTTAATTTTACTGTAGCTTCAGCTAACGCTCATTGATTGGCCTACATATTTCGATGAAAAGGATCATATTTTGGATTGAACTAACGACGGAAAAGATCGCATGCATATGCAAACTGAGGTTAAATTATAACTTTTAACATTAGTTTTTAATGACCTCAAAAATGAATCTTCAGTTCTTACACATATGCTTGATTAATCCAACCTCAATCAAGAAAAAAATCATTTTATAAGAATAGCAGGCATATGTTAACGATTGGAAGCAAATCTTCATAAAATTCTAGAAAATGATGGACCACGACCATCATAGTTATGTTATTCAATGTTTATTGGTAATGAATTATAGATATATATTTTGCAATAATGGAAATCTGGGATTCAGATCCCATTCTTTTTTGTTGTCTTATTTTATTCCTCGTTCCAATCAATTTATAAGGTAACCAGGACAATAGATGTTAATTAACTAGTCATTTACAGGTATTTAAACAGATAAGACAAGAAAAATGTAAGTTAAGAGTTTTTAAGCAAATGTACAATTATTAATTGAAGCTCACAGCGAAAACATCTTGTATGATTTAAATAAAACTATAAAAAACGAGAAACATTTTAGATAGGTTATAGTGATAACTTCGCTAAAAGTGATGAAACAGGCAAAGTTAAAAAAGTAACAATTTATTTTTTGTGTTTAGGGAGGAAATAATTCTCCATAAATATTGTTACCTATACTAATTACTAATGCTACAATCAAAAACAAAAATATACAAAATAAATTATTTTAGTTCAAAATGATAGCTTGAGTAATAATATGCGAAAGGCTTTATTTAATTCCAATACTTGCGCGGGGGTTATTATCTGTTACGGAACGTAAAATGATCCCAAGAGAAATCTCAAAAAAGGTTGGGAAAACTAAGTTGGTTGCATTACGTGCTAGATAGTATTTCACTTTTTGAATATCCCCAATGGTTTCTATAAATTATTTCACGCGCTACATTATCTTCCCAATTCGTATTTTTAATTTACTTCTTCAGATATTATTATTTGAAATTACTTGAAAAAAATAAAAATAAGTGCTAGGCCTAGTCCAAAGAAGACGAAAGTATGAAGAAAACTATAAACAAAAGGTAGTGAAATAAAACTAAACGAATTAATATTATAATTAAAGCAAATAAAGTGAATATGTGTATAAAATTTATAATAATTTTAAATAAAAACATTATGAGAAAACCAAAAGCTTTATGACTTCTGTTTTCAAAACGTGTGGAAAATTACTCTCGAAAAGCGAAAAGGAGCAAATTGTAAACTTTAGTATGCTACTCATGGTCAAATCAAATAAAACTCGATTCATCTAATGAACTAAAAAAAGCGTATTCAACTCATAAATGCAGCAGCAAAAGATATACTTATCATTTATTTTGAGAGAGTATTGAATGGTATTAGTATAACAGAAGGATGAAGGCGAATCTCCCGCGCCTAAATATGGGGCGAATTGTACCAACTGGCCCTCCAGGTTGGGGATTGGGTAGGGCTGACAACCTTACACGCAAAACGCCTCGGAGTGGATGGATGTTAGAACGGTGAACCCGGCACCGAAAACGGAATAACGATTTGGACATCTTCTCATGGAACGTGTTGCCAAACAATTGGCCGATACCCTGTCCCAATATAAGGCTGATGTAACAGCGTTACAGGAGATGCGTTGGACAGGGACCGGTTTCCTGGAGAAGAGTCATTACACCATATATTATAGTGGCCATCCAGTAAACCATGTGCTCGGAGTAGGTTTCTTAGTCAGCCAAAAAATGAAACCTGCTGTTATCGGCTTTGGAAATATAAGCGAATGGCTAGGCACTCTGCGCTTGCCAGGCAAATTTAGAAATATATATAGAGGAGACTACAGAGTCGGAGAAGATACCTTCTACGAGGCAAAATCATACTTGGGGATTTTAACAGCCAAGTAGGGAAGGAGCCCGTATTCAGGCGACACGTTGGCTCCCATAGCTTACATCAAAATACAAATGATAACGGACTGCGGATTATTCAATAAGCAGTGCCACACCAAATGGTTGTTGAAAGTACCTGGTTTGCGCGGAAAGCGGTCCACAAACAAACGTGGGCCTCTTTAGACGGGACCACTTTCAACCAAATTGACCACGCGTTAATCGAACGCCGCCGCAATATAGACTCGGATCACTATCTCGTTGGCATGGTACTCCGAGCTCGAAAACAACACCACCCAGAATATCTTCTGACAACAGAGATATTGGAGATGAAGCATTGACAAATAATCTTGACAATCACTTGGGAATACGGCCACAAACATACTTGACCCCAGCCGCAAAAAGAGTCGAAACGTCTGGTTGGATTTTATCCACACTATCATGTCACTGTCATACTGTCATGGTATCGCTCATAGATTTCGTCATTATGTAGGCTAAGGAATCGTCAGGTTGTGGATAAAACCGACTCAATGAGTTGCGGTGGGCGGGTCACTTTATCCGTGTGGATGAGGATGATCCAGCCCGGAAAGTTTATAAGGGCAAAAAAGATGACGAGGCAGACTCTGCTAAGATGCAGCGATGGCGTAGGTCAGGACGCCAGACAGCTTTTAGCCATATCGAATTGGTGGATCTCGGCTCAAAACCGGGATGTCTGGAGTTCCTTATTAAGACAGGCCTAGATCGGATACCGGTTGTTGCGCCGTTATCTTACCTTGCCTACTACGAAAGACGAAGGAAAAGCCAGCCGGTGATGTTTCACATAGCTGGTCTTATACCAGTATTAGGAAATGGATCCATGCGGATCGGGCACCCCGAACCTGAGAAGGCTTCCAGCCGATGTCAGCGGAAGGCTCTGCAAAAAAATGCGAGGCACCTTGGGAATGCGTCCATGGGCGTTGCTGTACCTTCAAGGGTCGGATCATCTCTAGGAATCAGACGCAAAAAAATGAAGAGTACACTTATATTTACAAACGTATAGGTGGTAAATTAACTTAACTTAACATCAAACCAACTTCTTTTGTATTGATATCAAGGATGGCTAAGGTGCAGGAGTTTTACTATATGTTTCCTATACGAGACCCATCTTCTTTTTCTTTTTCAGCCTTTGCCCCGTTCGGGGTCGGCGGCCTGCATCAGTTGCGGACTTTCGTTTGGTCAAACCCCTGGTCTGGATGGAGTCGTGAGTCATTCAAATCACCATCAATAAAGCCATTGTTGCCTTTTAGTCGTTTGCTATTTCTGTTCAGATCAATGTTGGCAAGTGAATCCTCGTTAGCCCCAACTACATGACCATACCATCGAGCACGCATCTCTCACTATTTTTCTACGATAAACTGTGGGAGGAGGTCTCTAATTTTTGCTGAGGATGCTGGGAGTCCTGAGAAGCAATTGGAGAGCAATTTACTTCCTCTTTTGTAGTCCACGAACTACTCCTTTTTGCGTTAAACCCACGTTTTCAAAGAAAGAACGAAAACATCACGTTACTAGGTCTCTAATGTCAAGTTACTGGCGAAGAACGGGACTTCGAGGGTGAGCAGCTGAAGAGTGGGTACGAGAAAGTAGATAATAGTTGGATATTTTCGTAACTAAATTTTACCCTAGAGGCCTCTCACTTCTTAGAATATCCCAGATGGATTGGAAAAGGTTTAGTCAAGTTTCCAGGAAAAAACTTTCCTGTGCACGAAATGGTAATATCGGTACGACAGATGAACTGATGGTAAAGGTGGTAATCCTGGAAATGGCATTCGAAACCACCTTGAAAATAGGATGCTCTACAAAATACTGCAAACAGATATTGCTACTATAGGGGAAGATCTGTTCAACCTCAAGAAGATGACCAGGAGATCAGAGCACTGCGTTGGGGGTATGAAACTTCAGTCTTGTGAAATTATTAAATCAGGATTTACCGAGGATAATATCAGCTGGGCTATGATAATCTCCCATCGCAGACGGCATAATACCAGTCGCGCTACAGAGACGACAAGAAAGAATTGTGCCATGTTTTGTTGATATTTTCGGTCAATCAGCCTCACTTGTTTCGTATTGAAAACCCTAGAGCGCGCCCTGAACATCAATTGAACCGAGTTCATAAAGAAGACGCCCCTCTCGAAATGTGAGCATGTCTACCTCAATCCCCATTTAATCTGATAGTAGGTAGCCATTTTGACTATAGCTGTGATCAAACTCCCCATGCGGACGACTTAATGAAATTTGTGTCAGGGATGCTTCTCTCCCTTATAAAAAAAATCGTGGAACAAACGTTGGAATATGTGTGCTTTTTATTGACAAAATCCGGGCTCGGCATAAATCCAACCAAAACAGAGTGATTACGATTTTTGACCAAGGCAGCGGTACTCGAAGTGTATCTTAAGCGGCAGAAAAAAGAACTGACTCTTTCTCCCAAAGTGCAATAGAGCCAAAGAACTATGTGTGCAGGTGATACTACGGCTCTGTCCTTCCGATGCATTCAATGTATTTCTGCACATCCTTCCCTTGAACCTGCATTGTTAACACACCGTAGCGTGCATTGTGGCTTCCTAGACGAGGTACGCAGGCAAATTTCGACATTGCCAATGGACTGCGCTATATAAAAGCCGAACTTCACAAGAGACTGCTGTTGACTTCTCAATCAGGGTAGAGTGGCAGACCGGTGGCCCATTGCAAACTTACGGCACAGTCTGTGAAGTTCGTGCAGGAGTTTGCTCGGATACACAAGGTGTAGTCGAATCGTAAGTTCTTCCTAGATTCGCGAATATATTCCAGGCGGAAGTACTGGCGAAGCTGGAAGTCTGTCGCCCAAGGGTAACATAGGGAATATGAAGCGTAACATATTGAATCTGACCGATAGTCATATCCTCTAAACTGGTGGAGAAGTGCAGGGATGTGCTGAAGACTGGCTGTGGCTTAAAATAATTCTCCTCTTGGTTTCTGGTCATAGAAACATAGAGGGAAATGAGCGGGCTGACGAACGCACAGCCTGCGCGCCATTGGCGACTGTCTTTGATGGAATATACTCAAAATACTTAACGAACTTCCCCGCCAGCGAGGAGATCTATGAGTTAGAGCCTTGCTTGAAGGGCTTGCAGCCGTACCCTTCGTGCGAGATTACCAAATCTGTAATTATCGAGGATAAAATCAGGTGGGAAATCAAAAGTTTCCCCGTATATTAATCTTCGGGCCAATAACTCCAGAAGCAGCAGGAAAGCGTTGTGCCGTGGCTTCTCGAGATTTACCGGAGCCGTATCTCTTTAGGATACGTAGTACACTTTTGGAGATACGCACAAGTGCTTTTCATACCGAAAGCGCGCAGGCGCGCCCATGAGTCTGATAAGGACTTTCGACTGATCAGTCTCATCTCTTTCGTGTCGAAGACCCTAGAGCCCGTCCTGGACATCCACATAAGGTCGATTATGGAGAGAACGCTTTCTATAAGTCCCAGCATGCAAATCCACAAAAACCACTTTGCACGAGGTAATTGGTCCGGTTCACGGATCACTATAGTATAAGCAGCTGGATATAGAGGGAGGAGGTTAGCACCAACGCTGTCCGGGAAGCCTTAACAAGTATTGGATTGGACGTGCTAAGAACCAGGATAATCGATTAGGATCTGAGAGGAAGCTGCTTGACTACAGCGGTGAACGGGTAGCGCCATCTCTCCGGTGCTCTAAATAGTGATGGATGAAATTTTACGAATATTGGGCAGGAGTAGCGGCATGTGCCGACGACCTGGTGAGATTAGTGTTGGGAATGTTTTCCTCCGTCATGAGTGTCATCATGAAGGAGTGTTGGGAGAAGTATGCTTGTGGGCCGTAAAATGCGGACGCAAGATAAACTCAACCAAAACGGGAACTGATGCTATTCACTATCAAGGCAAGGGTACTCAAATTCCATCTGCGGCCGCTGAATGAACAAAGATTGGTCTTTTTCTCCAATGTAAAGTATATGGGTGTAATGCTACATACGGAGCTAAATTGGAGTTTGAACATAGAACTCGGGGTAACAAGGCCTGTATAGCCCCGTATGTCTGAGAACCCTTTGCAAAAAAATGGGATCTCCAGTCGAGGATGATTCTCTGGATGTACACAGGTGTGATGCCTCCCATTCTTACGAACAGCTCTACTGTATGGTGGCAGGTTTTGAGCAAAAAGTACAACAGAACACACACTAAGATTCAAAGAACCGAGTGGGCATACACTACAATTCACATTGCAGAAGCTGCGGACAAGAGAGGCAACCCTCAAACACTTTTTTACTATTGGCCAGAGTCAAGAATTTGAAGATCTGATCCGGCTCGACTCTGTTCCCTTGCTCCCATAGCAGCAGTCATGGTCATGGGGCGCACTACAGCGCTAACTGGGCTCCACCTCCTGGCCACTGATTACCTAATTAACTGCCGCCAACTTCACACGGCGGAGGCTCAATACCTGCGCCAAATGCGTGCAAATGCGTACAGGATAACGGTGGTCTTCACGGTGTACTGATCTATAGACGACCATTCCGCAAACTCTGCACACCCAAGAATTCTCATTGCCAAAGCTGCGGAGAGGAGGAAAAATTCTCTCTTTGCGATTGCCCGGCTCTAGCTAAAGCCAGGCTGCTGACATTAGATAAACAATGTGTGGTGTAGGGAGTTACTATCCTCCGCGAATGCTTTGTACTGGCTTTGAAGGTCATTAGCCGTGGCTTCAGGAGTTTGGCGCCCCAAGAAAGCTTACCGCAGCGTTGCAAACCTACCACAACATCCACTATCGAGGGACATTCTTGGAAATTCGTATGCCTCTTTTTGAAGCTTCAATCAGTTTAATTTGCATGACCGCTGAATTTTGTACGATTTTTGGAATACTTTATAGCTAAGGTTGATTTTTAAGAATTTTCTGTTTGGTTAACATCGGTAATCCGTCGGATTTGCTTCGCTCTTGCCTGTTTCAAATACACCCTAATTTTGAAAAATTTTGGTTACCAAAAGACGGCAACGTGATAATTTTATACCTTATTCCGTTATTCGGTGTAGCAAACGCACGTCATTACACAAATACTGCGAAGGCAAAAGTGGGAATAAAAGCCTCGCACCTGTAGCCGAAAAATTCGACACCTGGGTGACTGCAATAAAGAGAAGTGATCCGCGGCGAATCAAATTCTCAATTTTTATCACTCCAGCTCAGATGTAGTGTGAGCTCTACGGGGAGTTTGGAGAACTAGGGGGAATGGATCCTAGGAGAAACCTGATCTAAAAAGGAAGGAGACAATATACTAGAATCGAGTGGATTGAATGTTTATGTTTATTGAATAGTCCGTGAAATAGAACTGTTGCAGTAATGGCATATGATATACTTGGCCACCCCAATGTCAACAGTAGGAGTAGCGACGCCTATTCCACTGTCCTTTCCACAGGATCCAAATGAAGGTGAGGAAAATTCCAGCGTCTTATGCAAACTTACTCATGGACTTGACTGCGTCGGTGATTTGTGTAGAGAGAATATCTACAAATAGAGATAAGTGCACGCGAGAATTACTTGGAACCCGAAACAGGTTCCGAACATGCTGTTCCAAGCGTTTAGCCTTCAGTCGACACGCTTGGCACGCGGGCTGCTTTTCCTGTTATTATGTTGTTCCTTCCTATGTTGTATGTTCCTATCCCACTATTTTACAGGAAAAGAGAAAATGCTGCTTAGAATTCAGTGGATTTCTGAAGAGGATTGACTCAGGACAACAAGGATACACAATAATTGATGAGTCATGAACGCGCGAATACTAGGGTAAAGTGGGGAATTTCGAACCAGGGGGGAATGTCGAACCACTAGAATTATCTGTCGTTATCTGACATGCCATCTATAGGGAACGCTTGTTATCGTAGTCTTCCAGCTTGATCACATTTTTAAGGTTTTGTGTAAACACAAATTATCAAAATCGGTTTACTGTCTGTCCGTCTGTCTTTTTTTTTAAGGAGGTGGAAATCTGCAAAAGATTCTGGCCTGGGCACGTCAGAGTGTGGGATTTTTACCCACTAAAACCACCCCCAACTCCCCCCCTACCCCGTGGAACCACCTTTAGGTATTACAACACGGAGCGGAGTTAGCTTACTTTAGTTTATCCCCCCTACCGTCTTTCCGCGGGGTTCGCAACCGCGCCTTCCTCACTTCTTCCGCTTTTCGCAGTTTCTCCTGGATTACTGCGATCATGGAATTGATCGCATCCCAGTCTTCCTGGCAAGCTACCATTCTCCGGACAAAATTTTCCCGTAATAGCGCTTCACCTAGAGTTTCCTCTAGGTTCCTTTTTTCTTTCACGAACCTAGAACATTGGAAGAATACGTGCGCTGGTTCCTCTTGGACCCCGTCGCAGTTTGGACAATTGGGCGAGGTGTCCAATTTAATCCTGTATAGGTATTGACGGGATCTTCCATGGCCGGTGAGAAACTGGGTGAGATTATAATTGATCTCCCCATGCTTCCTCTCCAGCCACTCCCTGATGGAAGGGAGCAACCTGTAGGACCAACGACCCTTTTATAACTGGTCCCATCACTGTTGTCATCTGCTTATAGATTTCTCTCTTTCGGCTTTTTCACTTGCGTCTGTATGTCTGTCTGACTGTCTATCTATCTATTCGTCACAGGCATTTTTCTCAGAGACGGTTACAGCGATTGACACTAAATTTGGTAGAAAGCTGGGAACTGTGATCGCTCACGCAAGCAGTGAGTTTCATCCTTTTACAATGAATTTAAGGGGGGGGGGGGGTCCCCATACATGCAAAAGGGGGGTGTGAATTTTTCTTCATCAAATATAGTCATGTGGGGTATCAAATTAAAGGTCTCGGTTAGTACTTTTCGCAGCCGGTGTTAGTTTTGACATATGGTGGGAAAGTGAGGAGTGCGAGGGGTTGAAAGTAATCATTTCTTTTAGGGGGCCAGTCTCAGAAACTACCCAACCGAAAAATCTAGAAAAAGTCAGGAGGCTGCCACTATATGGTGCCTGGGCTCCGAAACACCTTCTATACTTATATCTGTACAAATAAAGTTAATAATAGTATGTTACTATAATTTGTAGTAAATGGCTGTAAAACCCCCTTAAATGCATGCTAACACCACGAAATTTTTTGCAACAATATAGGGTATAACATAGAGCATGATTTTACCAAGTTTGGTTTGCTTACTAAAAAAGTTATAATACGTCATAGTTGTCGCTTATTTGCAAATTCAAGACTATGAATGTCAATATCATCCGAAAGTGGATACTCTCACATAATACAGGGTGCGGCAGCATAACTTCCTTTTTTAAAATGCGCGTCACTCAGTTAGTTGATGTCATAGCTGAGCGCTAGTGGTCTCGTTCAAGAGGGGATACTGTAAAGTTTAGTCCCGACGCGGTTCAGTCACCATCATGCGTTGAAATAGTGAGGAGCGTGCCTTTGCCGTTGAGGTTTACTTTTCAAGCGGATGTTCGGTTATTGCAACACAGCGTGCATTTCGGAATCGCTTTAATTTAGCCCCGTTGGCTCCCGTCCCAGGCCGGAAATCAATTGTTACATGGGTCACTACATTCAGACAAACTGCAAGTGCGACAAAAGAAAGAACTGAAGTCCCTCGGCCCGTTAGATCACCTGAGAACATTGAAGCAGTGAGAACGTCAATGTTGCGATCGCCACGGCGTTCTGCGCGCAAACACGCAACTGCCCTTGGACTATCCGATCGTTCTGTGAGAAGAATTCTTCGTGATGATCTTCATTTTCATCCCTATAAGATGGCGATAGTGCAGGAACTTTCAGAACGTGACTTCAATTCTCGGATGAACGCGTGTGAGCTTCTTCTTGATGTCGTTCCCGAGGGTGCTATTGTTTTTTTTAGCGATGAAGCCCATTTTCATTTGGGTGGGTCGGTTAACAAACAAAACATGCGCTACTGGGCTGACACCAACCCTCGACAATTGCATCAAAAGCCTTTGCATTCACCCAAAGTCACAGTGTGGTGCAATTTCCTCAGCTGGAATTATTGGTCCCTGATTTTTTGAGGAAAATGAGGTTACAGTGACAGTGAATTCGGACCGGTATGTAAACATGCTACAGAATTTTTTTTTCCCACGGCTAGAAAATTTGGATTTGGGGGACACTTGGTTCCAACAAGACGGTGCAACAGCACACACTTCAAGAGCATCGATGGCTGTTTTGAGGGAACACTTTCCAGAGCGCCTTATCTCAATTAGAGGCGATTTGGAATGACCGGCACGCTCTCCCGATCTGTCCCCTTGTGATTTTTTTCTATGGGGTTTTTTGAAATCCCGTGTTTATGTGAACCGTCCAAGGACCCTACAAGATTCGAAGACCAACATCCAAGAAGAAATTGCCAACATAACACCTGCTATGCTAACAAGAGTCATGACAAACGCCAGAAATCGGTTTACGCAATGTATGGAGAATGGGGGACGTCACCTAACAGATTTGATCTTCAAAACAATGTAAATAAAAACTTTAGACATGTACCTACATTATAAAAAATAAATAAATAAATGCCGCACCCTGTATATGCATATATTACGTGCTACGTACTGAGGAATAGACAAAACCGTTCATACCTGAAGCGTCCAGCCTCCAATTTCCCGACTTGTTTCATTAGCTGTCGAAGGGATAAGACGTTTCGGGTGCTCTGAGCAGTTGTTAAGTGATTTTTGAGATTCAGAAAGTGTTTTTGTGTTGTCAAAACTACATTGTTTTTCCAACATTTTCGCACACAACCAATCAGGTAAATATATTTATAATCATTGTGTGTAAAAATTATTTGCATTAAAAAAAGTTTTTCGCGTGAAATTTGGTTTTGTTACTCGTGGGCGGCCATTTGGTAAAACATAACTTGTGGGAAATGTTGAACCATTTTTTGTGGGGAATATCGAACCGAGGCCAGATAGAAGCAGCAGGATCACTCCCAAGACCATTCGACATCAACAACGGTCTACGTCAAGGGAATGCCCTGTCATGCGTCCTCTTTAACTTCGCCCTCGAGAAAGCGACCCGTGATGCTGAGGTAAATGCAAGAGGTACGCTCCTCTTTAAGTCCACCCAACTACTGGCCTATGCTGACGATATCGACATCATGGAAGAACCACCCGAGACGTACAAACTGCCTTCATCCAGATCGAGAAGGGGCTAATTGGGGCGAGGTCTTAGGCTGCATATCAATGAAGGCAAGACAAAATATATGGTGGCAACGTCAGCACCGAAGACGAATCAACCAACAACATCAAACAGCACTGGTCAAACCGGAAGAATAAAGATAGGAGAATACAACTTTGAGACGGTTAGCAATTTCTCTTATCTAGGGTCGAAAATCACAACCAATAACTGAAATCCGCGCACGGTTGTTGTCAGCCAACAGAGCCTATTTCAGCTTACAAAAACTGTTCCGCTCGAAACGTCTCACCATAGGGTCAAAGCTCTTGCTGTACAAGGCTATGATCTTGCCAGTCCTCATGTATTCCTCGGAAACTTGGGTTCTTAGTAAGAAAAGTTGCGAACTCTTGGCCACGTTCGAGAGAAGTATCCTCCGAAGAATTTTTGGCCCCCTACATGAGGATGGACGATTCCGTAGCCTACACAATGACGAAATCTATGAACGATACCGTGACCGTCAGGTTGTGGATAAAATCCGGCTCAATAGGTTAAGGTGGGCGGGTCCCTTAATCCCTATGGATGAGGATGATCCCACCCGGAAAGTCTATAAGGGCAATATCTATGGTAGAAAAAGAAAACGAGGCAGACCCTGCTTAAGATGGAGCGATGGCGTAGGTCAGGGCGTCAGACAGCTTTTAGGGATATCGAATTGGTGGACCTCGCCGCAAAACCGGGATGTCTGGAGTTCCTTATTAAGGCAGGCCTAGACCGGATACCGGTTGTTGCGCCGTTGATGATGATGGATATCTAACCACTTAGTTTTTTACATATATCATGTAGACAATGTATTTGTTATGCTCCTTTATGGTTTTCCATGCAAAATCATAATAAATTACCGACAGACAGTTCAGTTCAAACTATTTTTTTATTTTCTTCAGTTTTTTAACGTCAATATGACGCCGAACTTTGCAAAACATTATTTCTCGGATGATCTCCAAGAATATTTAACAGCCATAAAGGAGATTAAAATTGACAAGAAATATTGACAATGGTCGCGGCTTAGCCCGATCCAGAATAATGCACCATTTGAAGAAATTTGAATAAGCCAAATTAAATGTTGCCACTCCTAGCGAAGAATTAATATTGGATATGTTGAACCCATCCTCTGCAATTGGTGCCAAGCCGGTGAGTTTTTTCAATAGTTTTTGTTCTTCAAAATGATAGCTTGAAAGTCCTATTAATAAATGCATTGTCCTTGAGATATTTGACGTTCCACGAGGAACGAGCTTTGATGAAGTACATTTGGAAAGCTATTGACATTTACCATGGGATGAGTATCAAAAAATTAAAAACTTGGGCTTTTAATTACGCCAAAGTAATCAACATCAAATATCCTAATGATTTGAATACGCGTGGCCAAGCTAGTGCAGATTGGTGTTATGCTTTTATGCTTATGCGGCGACATCCCAGATTATCGCTTCGAACACCTGAACAAGTGAGTGCCAATCGAGCCAAATCCTTTAATAAAAAAAGTGTTGATACATTTCATGATTATCTTTCACGTGTGATGACCGAAACGCCATTTGAACCTCTTAGAATTTGGAATATGGATGAATGTGGCTTACCCACGGTGCCGACAAAATGTTGAAAGTTATTGAAGAGAAGGGTAAAAAGGAACGAACGCGATTTTGACATTATCTGTTAGTGCAAGTGGCCAGTCAATTCCACCGTTTTATCTCTTTCCACGTAAAAACATGATATACATATACGCCTGGCGTACCAGGTTTATCCTCACCTGAGTTGCAAACGCAGAGCTGCATTCGACCAGGCGCGTGTCATGGGTTGCGGATAATGACATGACCCACCGGGTCAGCTACGAATATCGCAAGTTAATCTTGCAAATAAGTAGCCGCGGGCAAGCAGAACGTTTCCCTTTGTGTTCGTCCTCCCTTAGCAATTCTTCCCTTTCAGGAGGAGTAAACCTCCTTAACAAATCCGTGGTGAAGGTATCGACGCGCCTATCGGATGAATTGCAGTGACGTTACACTGTATTTCAGCGGCTCCCCTCCAAATACCTTCCCTACCTTTGGAGGTAACCACGGGGCATTGCAACATTGGGGTTCTGTTGCAGGGTTGACTGCCTCCCCAATACTCGTGGGAACAAAATTGTGCAAAATAATTCAAATTTTTTTGATGGGACCCCAGGGACACGAAGACAGTACCCAACACGGTTAAGGGTCGTTCAACAACATCAGAGCGGCTCTTCGCCCTTGGATGTTTTGGCGGTTATGCCGTCAACCACCAGGGGCGGGAGACCTAGGTGTCGTATGGTTTGGACGAACCAACTCAACGAATTTATCTTCCGCACCTATTACCGTGTCACGGATTTGGAACGGAATCCATCAGGGTATAGACATCGACTCCATGACGCGTTCATAACCCGATTTCTGGAGCTAAGTCATGTTCCGGAACAGAACGTCGTCAACCAGTACCGAGTGATAGTGAATAACAACCGAGTTGCCTTACCAACTAGACAACAAATGTTCCAAGAGGTTTCACTTGAGCTCGGGCTGGAGTCATCAAATTACCGGACTAGTCAAAGGAGTAACACAAGTACTCCACCTGTAAGGCACTCCATGAATCCAGTAGTCAGGAGAAGCTTAGTAACTGGGAATGTCGACCCAATTTATAATGAGACGCTAGGTCAAAGATCCCAAAACTGAAGTTTACTTCGGCAACTACTAACATTATTGCTGCCGTTGACAGAATTTTGGCTGATCGTTTGACTAGCGAGATTACCGCTACAGAGGTTCACAGCCTGATCTACGTTGCAGCTGCCACGGTTATTCGTCCCCATAATCAACATCTTAGAGCGAATAACAGAGGTATGCGCAGAAGGACTTTACCGTTCTGGGTGTTTCGACTCAACAAAAGAGTCGAAAAGTTGAGAAAGGAGATTGGTCGTGTGACGCAAGCACTCCTTGGAAATCCATCACCAAGAGTGCACAGATGCGTTGCGAACATCATTGGAAACTACCATCTGTCCAATGATGTGCCAATCGAAGAAATCCTCGAGGTGCTGAAGCAGAAACTTGCGGTATGCTCCAATCGCATCCGTAGGTATCAGAAAAGCTTTCAGCGAAGGACAGGCAACACCTTGTTCTTCCAGAACCAACGGGGATTCTACAAAAATCTCACCAACTCAGATAGGGAAAGTAACCTCGATCTGGATCAGGCAGAAGACTTCTGGAGAAGTGTTTGGAGCGAATCCAGCCGTTACAATTTAGAAGCAGCGTGGCTCCCACACCTTATGTGTTCATGCGAGGCTCTCCCCGAAATGACCATGCCTGACGTAACTGAAGTCGACGTTGAAGCAGCCCTTGACAAGGCAGGTAACTGGAAGGCGCCAGGAGTTGACAAGATTCACAACTTCTGGCTGAAGCGGTTCAAAAGCACTCACAGGATATTGACAAATCAATTTAATCAGATGATTGCCGATCCTGATTTAGATCCATCATTTTTCGCCAAGGGGATAACTTTCCTCATCCCCAAGGAACAGGGTGCCTCTTGCCCTTCAAAATGTCGACCAATTACTTGTCTTCCTACCATCTACAAGGTCTTCACTTCAGTTCCGTGCGCGATCATCTCAAAACATCCTGATGTTCATAAATTGATAGCTGAGGAGCAAAAAGGATGCGCAAAAGGCTCCCGAAGCTGCAAAGAACAGCTTATAATCGATACGGTAGCTGTAAAGCAGGCTGTCCATCAGAAACGAAATATCTCGACAGCATACATCGATTATAAATCAGCCTTTGACTCCATATCACATTCGTGGAATGTCGTTTTTCTTCTGAGAACATAATGAAGAATTGGAGCACGAAGCTATCGGTATCCTCACAAACACCAGGAGAGATACCAATCAGGCGTGGCATTTTCCAAGACTACTCTCTACGCCCACTGCGGTTTTGTTTGGCTTTGAATCCGCTATCCCATCTTTTGCATGAAAGCAAATACGGGTTCCAAGTCAAGCATGGCATATTGTCGAAATGTACATTAAGTCATTTGATGTACATTGACGACACCAAATTGTATGCCAAAGACGAGAACCAACTTCGCTCCTTCCTGGACATCACCATCCAGTTCAGCAGGGAAATCGGCATGCAGTTGGGTTTGGAAAAATGTCGCATAAAAACAATTGTTCGGGGAAAACACACCGACAACGAAGGATACAGCCAAAATATAATAATATCCGAATTGAGGGTATGGATTCGGACGACGTCTACAAATACCTCGGCATATTGCAAGCAACAACACCTGCTGTGGCAATAATCAAATCTAAGTAGTTGGGGAAATTTGAACGGCGTCTGGATCTTGTCCTTAAAACTGAGCTGTACGGAAAAAATAAGATCATGACAATCAACACCTTCGCCATTCCCGTCCTTCTATACATTTTCGGTGTGATACAGTGGAGTAACACTGATTTAGAATCTGTCAATAGACAGGTAAGGGTAGTTCTTGCAAACAACAACGTGCACAATAGAGCTGCCGAAAAATTGAGGATCACTATCCCACGTCATCAGGGAGGAAGGGGGGTACTTGATTTAAAAACGTTGCACTACAATCAAGTGCATTCTCTTCGTGAGTTTTTCTATGACAAACAATCCTCTAGCCAAATACATCAGGCTACCATCATGGCAGATAATAAATTATCTCCTTTGAACTTGAGAAGCAGAGAATGGGATCCCATGTCGAATGTTACTTCAGTCCAACAGAAGATCGACATGTGGAAAGAGAAACCCGTTCACGGAGGCCATATAAAAAATTTGTTGTTGTCAGGCATTGACATCGAAGCATCCAACAAATGCTTGACTAATGGTGTACTTTTCTATGAGACCGAAGTATTCCTAACTTCAATTCAGGATGCTTCCCTCCCAACAAAAAATTATAAACGGTACATTCTTCACGACTCCTCAATCATCAACTCCAGTTGTAGGTTATGCAACTGTGAAGAGGAGACCATCCAGCACATAACATCTGCGTGCAGGATGTTGAGCAGTACCGAGTACACCAATCGTCATAACTCCATCTGCAAGATTCTCCATCAAAACCTTGGGTTGAAGTATAACTTAGCGGCAACCTACCATCCTTATATAAGTATACTCCACAGAGAATCTTCGAAAATGATCGGGTCAAACTACTGTGGGATCACACTATTGCCACTGACCACAGTGTTAATCATAACAGACCCAATCTAGTTCTGCTTCTGAAGGAAGAACGAGCGTGCTTTATAATCGATGTAGTCGTACCGTTAGACCGGAACACAGTTGAAAAACAGTACGAAAAAATCCGGAACTATGGCCCATTGGCAGACGATATGAAGCAGACTTGGAGACTACAAAAGATCGAAGTAGTCCCAGTAATAATTTCAGCGACGGGATTAGTCCCGCAGAACTTACATAGAGCGCTGAAAACGCTCGATCTAAGGGCTGGACTATACATGGAGATCCAAAAAGCGGTTATCCTTGCAACCTGTGCTATAGTCCGAAGAGTCCTGTCCGGTAACAATCTGACCTAATGGGTTTCAGTCTTGATCCGCACTGTCTTCGATATAAGATCCATGTCTCTGTAGTGTAGAACCTCCGCGTCATTGGCTGAAGTGTTTGCGACAATCGGGATGTAGTAATACATTTTCGCATGGTCGCACACACTTTGCGTTAAAACGCATCATCGCTGTGATGCGGGCCTTTGGATGTTGCCTTCAGCCCATCCTTAGGTTGGTCGCCCCTCGGTCCGGTTGGGTGGGAAGAGGGTCCGTGGGCTTTTTGAACTATATATATATATGACTCGCGCGACTGTTGGTTCTATGGGTGTTGAAAATGGTTGGGGATGGATCACTTGCGAAGATTTCAGCAAATACAAGCAACACTTCATCAAACACGTTAATGCCAACAAAGAAGCGCCTCTAGCTATTGAATTATCATACTTCGCACTTTTCAATCAATTGAAGTGATTGACAGAGCTATCAAATATGGCATAACAATGCTTTCCTTTCCACCCACTACATGTCATCGCTGTGTTTGGACCGTTGTAATGAACTTAAGGGAATAGGAGGACGATGATCATTTGGATCATCCTAAGTAGTCGAAAACGACCTAGAAGGCAGAGCTATCCCAGAAACCTAAAAAGTTGGCGAAATTGTCCGTGAAGGTCCGCCCCCGAAAATTGGAGCTCCATCAAAGTGCCCGGTCGGCACGTTCTTGCACGCCTCTGTGCTAGTCAGGCTCAGGAATGTGGGAGGTTCTTTAAGCGCTCTGATCCCTCACGTGTCATTATTACAAAATGAATGTGCCTAGTCCGATGTGTGGGTCCGCACCGGATTTCAAAAAGACAATAAACGAAGGAATTCGCTACGGCCTAACGAATAAAAACCAGAACCCCAGCTAAAATTGAAAAATAAAAAAAAACGGTTCGACCGCGCTCGTGGAGGCGTAAGTCTCCGGACCCGAGTGCCGCGATCGAGAGGGAAGATCCACAATGGATCATAATCCCGATCATCGTTTCTTCTGCCTCAGATCGTGATTGAGGCGCGGCCCCTGAGGTTCCCTCCCTTCCTTGATATCCTCAGGGCATCATTTCAGAGGATGTCCCTATTAAAGCTTTTGCGGGCGGAAGTCCTCAAATCAATCAAAATTATTTAAAAATTCATTGTATATTGCTCACTCCAACAGAAAAAAAAAAACAAATATCAAAAAATAGAAGAAAAAATGAAAATAATAATATATAGTAATGAAAAGAAACCAAATGAAATCAAAAAAATAAAAAAAAAATTGAAGTAAAAGATATGAACTTTAAAGAAAAGGAAAATTAAAACTTACACATGGGATCCCTCCGAGCTCGACGTGTTGTGTAGATATGATAATGCTGATTTTCAAACATTACAATGTGAATTTCAAAAATTTACAATCTACTACTTCATTTTTCCTTTTTCAATAAAAAAAAATCTTTTTGAGTTCATGGTTGCTTCTATGCTGCGCATTGGGATTTTCTCAAGATCGGGCTGCAAAAACTACACTTTTGGTTTGCATTGTGATATCACCGGAATAATTGTAACCCCGGAATGTCCACCGATCACCGGAATAACAACGGTATTCACATCAACTTAACATGGATCCGAAATGAATTTTCGAGCAAAGACAATATTCAAAATTGAAACACCGGAGAGACGACGAGGATAGTTCCTTCCTTTGGATTTTAGAACTTCCGAGACAATTGATACACACGAGTTCACAATATTTCTAATAATCACGAATGAAATCTTTGGGCAATGGTCCGCAATGGCAGAAGTCAAATTGCGAAGGATATCAGCATTGGTATTGAACCAACCACTTCGAGTCCTTCCAGGTTTATGTGGCACGCCCGCTGGGGTAGCAACTCCATCTGCGCCTTTTTACCTTACTGTCTCGGTCGCTGTCGGGAAAAGATCCTGCTTCAAGGTCCGACCAGGGGCTGCTCCTTACCGCCAGATGCTCCGCTTTCTTCTAAGGCAAGAACAATCTCCTGCTTCTCTACCCGCCAGTCGAGCTGCTTTTTTTCCGTCTCAATCCCAAACTTCTGCTCTTGTCACCCGTCAGTCCAACTGTTCTTCTTCGTCTCAATCCAAACTTCTCTTCTTGTCCTCCGCCAGTCCAACTGCTCTTCCTCGCCTGAATCTAAACTTTCTTCTTGTTCTTCGCCAGTCCAGCTGTTCTTCCTCGCCTCCATTCAAACCTTCCTTCTTGTCTCCGTCAGTCCAGCTGTTCTTCCTCTCCTCAATCCAAACTTCTTTTCTTGCCCTCCGCCAGTTCAACTGTTCTTCCTCGCCTCAATCCAAACTTTCTTCTTGTCCTCCGTCAGTCCAGCTTTTCTTCCTCGCCTTCGTCCACACTTTCTTCTTGTCGTCCGCCAGTCCAGCTATTTTTCCTCGCCTCAATCCAAACTTCTGCTTTCGTCACCCGCCAGTTCAGCTGTTCCCTCTGAGAACCGCTCCCCATGCCGCTACGTTGGCTTTGAACTCTTTTGAGGTCATGTTGCAGCAACATGCGCGTGCGCCTACGGATGCGGCAAATCATTTCCGGCTGACAAGATTAATTCGCCCGAATGTATTCAGGAATGTGCGATCTGCGGCGAATATTAGGATGATTGCACTTTATGAGATGGATTATTTAAGCAAATTAATTCAGAAAGAGACGAATGAGATTCCGCTCCCGTCACGAAGCCGCGGTCACTACACCGTTTAAAATGATGTATGCTGGGAAACATCACGACTGGAAAAACAGCCACGTGGACGTTACATTCGATCTTCATCACGTGCTGCTTGTTGCTGACGAATGTCTCAATCTTGCCGTTATGCCAAAGAATATCAAAGCAGGCTTCAAGGCATCAGGAGTTTTCCCATTCAATCGTTATGCCTTTACTGATGTCGACTTCGTAGCTGTACAGTCCAGCGGTAAAAACCGAAGCGACAATGAAAACGAACACCAAGATACCCAACGACGTGTTGTAGTTTTATCCTCTTGTGATGGTATTGTTAACGAAGAAGTTTTAACATCTGAAGTAGCCAGCACATCTGGTATATTATTTACTTCTCTATATGATTCATTAAAAGCTGTTGGTCCAGTAAAGCAAGCTACACCGGCGAAGAAGTCAAATCGAAGTCGCAAGCCGATGCAAACGAGCATTCTGACATCGCCTGAAGTGGTAAGCAATTTACAACAAAGAGCTGATAACAGGCGACCGACCGAAGCGCAGAAACAAAAAGATGATACCAGAGCAAATTCAGCAAAGCAAAAAAAAATCGTGCTTCAGCTACTCCAAAGAAGAATCAGCAAGAGCCACCAATGACGTGAAGACGTGGATTCCTGCTAAACTTGGAGCAAAAAAGCAGAACCGAAACAGCACGATTCATTGCAACGAGTACGATCGAGCTGCTCAGTTGCAATGTGTACACACGACTGGTGGCTATTTCCCATGCAAATACTGTGACTCCTAATAAACAACGTCAATTTTTTCTCTCTATTTTTCATCAAAATCTTATGTAGTTTCATTACAAACTCATAAATAAACGTTTCACATATTTGCTTAAATTTTTTCAATTCGCAAGGTGGTTCGACATTCCCCACGATTTTCCAAGACGAAGAAATCAAGTGTTTTTAAGGTTTTGTGTAAAACAAAATAGTTTTGACATTCTTTGGAAGGGTGGGGAGCGCGGGGAGGTGAAAGTGATCACTTCTTTAACGGGGCCATTCTCAGAAACTACCAAACCAAAAATCTGAAAAAAATCAGGAGGCTGCCACTATATGGTGCCTGGGCTCCAAAATACCTTCCATGCCGATATCTGTTTAAATAAAAATAATAATAGTATATTACTACAATTTTTTGTAATTGATTGGAAACCCCCCTTAACTTCCTCCTAGTACCATGAAATTTTGCAGTAATATAGGCTATAATATAGAGCATGATCTTACCAAGTTTGGTGGAAATCGCAGTATTACTAACAAAGTTATAATACCTCAAATTTGTTGCTCCTTTGAAAATTGAAGACTTCATAGTCAATATCACCCGAAAGTGGATACTCTCACATAATATATGGATATATTACGTGCTACGTACCAAGAAATACACAAAACCTTTCGTACTTGAAGCGTCCAGCTTCCGGTTTCTCGACTTGTTTATATTTGATGTTGGTTAAATTGTTGGCATTTGCTAATAATATTAAACTCAGAGTGTGAAGCGTATGAGGTTGACCATTATCAACACAGGGCTTTCCATCAAATGATTTATTTAAATCGCTTTCTAGAAAATAGAGGGCAATGGAATTTTTAGCTATATTACACGGAGCTGTCGTGCACTCGTCGCTCATCACATCTTTTTCTTTTTCTTCAGCCTTCACTTCACAAGCAGGGTTGGATCGTGGTGATCGGTTTCGTCATTTTATTTTATCAAATCTCTGATCAGGATGTAATCTCGAGACCTTTAAATCCCCATCCAGCGCATCAAGCCACCATTGTTTTGACCGGCTTTTTGGTTGCTTACCATTGCTTTCGATGTTCTGACCAATGCTGGTTGTTGAATTCTCGTTAGCGTGAATTACGTGACCATACCATCGAAAACGCCTCTCTTGCAGTTTTTCAACGATCGGTGCAAACCCATATCGATCGCGGATATTCTCATTTCAGACGTAATCAAAACGTGTCACGCCACCAGTGCAATGCAACATCTTCGTCCTCATTACCACAAGACGCCGTTCATTGTCATTTATAGTCGGCCAACACTCAGAACTATAGAGAGCAGCAGACGAATGACATTGCAGTAAATTTTAGATTTGGGACGTGCGCTGATACGTCGATCACAAAGAACACCAGTTGGGAAATGCCACTTCATCCAGGATGCATTAATGCGTGAAACAATTTCATTACGCAGTTCTCCATTGGAAAATAGCATTGACTCGAGATATTTAAATCGCTGAGTTCTGGCAATGGCAGTAACCTGCCCTTCGAGATATTTAAATAGCTCAGTTCTGGCAATGGCAGTAACCTGCCCAGAACTGAACGATTTCAATATCTCGGGTCAATGCTATAAGCCATTGGAGAACTACGTTATGCTCCTCACATAGGGAAACACAAAACCTTTTATACCTGAAGCGTCAAGCTTCCGGTTTCCCGACTTGTTTAATAATCTTTCTAACTTTGAAATGAATTTGAATTTTTAGATTCTGGAACTTGCAGTATTTTGCTTTTAGTTTAATCTGCGTTTCTTAAATTTCACTTTTCACTTTTCTCAAAAGTTTCTATAATCATTTAGGTATTAACTTCTTTTAACATTTCCTCCTAATTCATTTGTTAAGCGTAGATCATCCAGATGGTCCCGCTTTGTTTTCTTATTTTTCTGCATTTTATTTTTCAATGGAACTCTGCTTCACATTCATTATCACTTCACTTTACCTTGGGCAAGTGATCAATTTACAACAACGGGACAAATGCAAATATTTGCGACGTGACCAGGAGTCGAACGGCAGCCTGAATGCCCCGACCAATTGGCATGAGGACATTGCTTCAACCTAATTATAATGCAATTTGTGACCTGCAAATATGTAACCCAAATTCTGTAGTGCCTGATTCACACTTCTTTATTAACCAGCTTCCCCAGCCTTACTCAACTTCAGCATATTGAATGCTACATGGAACGCTATTGTGAAATCCTTCCTATCCTTCGTTATTCCGAATGATACCAACCGAATAAATTTAACATTACTTTTACCCATTTGAAAACGTTAAGCGGAGTCATCACACAATCTCATTAAAACTAAAATGGATTTCATGCATGCTCAATAGACAGAGCGAGGGTGATTCCATTGTCAAAACGTTTTTCATCAATAATAGATTCCACTCCCGAGATACATAACGGTATATCTTATAGCCTCATTTTATTCTGAAACAATTGGACAAATCATTTTCAGAGGCGAAACGCTTCGACAGCAGAATTCAGCAATTTCTTGAGTTTATATGTGTTTTTCCAAATTGTTCAACTAACTAAGTGTATCAATTTCTCACACACAAGTTTAACATTTGCCCTCATTTAACGATATCCTGGTATCCTGAGTCCCTGGCACTTGGCATTACAAAAGGATATCTTCGTGAAACGAGCGATTTTATGTCGATTTCCTTCGACATGGAGCGTGGAGAGAAAAAGAGAACGCTGAGCACAGTGAGCAGCATGCTGACAAGTCCCACGCTCTTTAGTTTTGCTATCTCGGCACTAACCGAAGGACATTCGAAGGATTCTATTTTGCTCTAGGGCCCTTCGCGCCAGGATGATCCTCGTTCTCGGGGGCAGAATCTTATCACATGAACAGCAATTTTATTGAGAAAGTTTTGTCGAATTAAAATCAGATAAAACTTGGGTACTTTAATAACGTTTTGTTTAAAATCATCAATATAGTGTGCCCGCTCCTTCCGCTTGTCCTGGCCATTGAACACAAGTTGTCTGTGACTGTGATATCATCGTTTTGCGAGCACAAGTAGTTTGGAAGTTTTTGTATGGCGGCAGATCAGAATTTTCGAATCCCTTTGAGGATTTCAACTTTTTTGTTTAAAACTCAACGGCTTGGCGCCATTTTAGGAGTCACTCATCGAAGGAGAAGGAGGCATTTGGGGAAGGAGAAGAGTATTGGAACGGTAGGGATCTATTTTTACCATTGTTGAACTGATGAGCACTTTCATTTCTTTGGAGAGATGATGATTCCACCTGCTAATGATATGAGGAACAATGACAATTTGTAGTCTTAAACGAAGCTATCATTAAAATATTGTCCTTGAGCATTTTCTCTCATGCACCACACAGCGTATTTGAAGGAGTTCAGCATTTGTTCCTATTAAAAGTAGGGTTTTAGAATTCTGACTGTTTGCAGTCAAGAGCATATTTTAAATAGTGCAAAATAAACGAATATAATGGGGCAAACGTCAACCACCTAAGGTTGCACTTTTGTGCTATTATACCTACATTTACCCCACTTTCTTTGCCTGAATCACATCTCATAAATACACGTGTAGAATAAACGTATCTTTTGCTTTGTCTTGCCAGAAGCAAGGCTATCGGTTTTTGCCGAAACTAAAAAAAAGGTATTTTTCAAATTCTCCATTTATATTCAAGTCCTGATTCCCTCCATCATGGCCTCCAATCGCCTGCGCGCCGGTACCCTCGATAAAGGATTGCTTACATTTTATTGCACTCATCTTATGAAAGCGTACGTAACGCCCCACTCCGGTACCCACTTATGTTTTTGGAAGAATGACCATTTTAATATGGTGATATCCCACGCCTCGTGTATTTACTGTGTATTCATAGGTGCGATCTGAGATCCATTATTGTAATCGTTAAGGATAGGTCGATATTTTGCAATAAAACTTCGGAGAGATGGGGGGGGCTTTGCGTCTACCATGACTCCCAAGTATTTGGCGGTCGGCTTGGAAGTGATGATATGACTCCTAATTCTAATGTGAGCATAATTTTTCTTACGGAATTTGGTGATGAAGGCTGATTCCTACTTCTTCTCCACACGTGTCAGTCCTGCTCTCTTTAACCAGGTCTTAATACCACTGATTGCTTCGCATGAGTACAACTTCGAAATGCTATGTGATTACAATCAGTATTATGTCATCTGCGTAAAGCACCTCGCGCCTGGAAACGGAAGTACACCATTGTACATGATGTTCAACATTGTGGGTCCAATGCGAAAACCTGTGGGACACCCGCGAAGACAACGTACTCCTGGGGTCCGTTATCAGTGCCATACCAGAGCCTCAGTTCTGGCAAGTAGCAATCAATAATAGCAGCAAGATAGGTGAAAACACCAATCGTCTCCAGGGACTTCTACATAAGATTCAAGGCCAATATCACCCAATATTTGCTTGTATCATCTTTTCGAGACTCATCTAAAGTGGTTTCGGCGAAGAAACCTTACCAGGGGTATGCTGGTGCCATTGGAACTGGGAAAGCCGTCTGGATTTCCATATCTCAGGTGGATTCCCGGTTCATTTGCTTTCACCTCAGTTCTTAGTCACTGCGAAAGTTTCATGGGGGTTATAGTTAAACATAACAAACAACGAATTTCAACTATGGTACTCGATAGAGATTAGTATATCCTGCACCCACCAGTGTGAACGCTACGCCATACACTCCGTATTGCTTGTTACAGTGAGGCTTTGATTGTGTTCACAAAATCAAACAATTAAGAAGACTGTGGGGTTAAGTCTACACGACAAGTATCCACGTAAAACCGTCAAGTATGCAGCTGTGGTAACTGCTGGAATCGCGTCATATTCAGAGAACTCAAAAGGGTATTAACTGCCCTCTGCCTTACTGATTCGCTGGTTCACTGCCAATGGGTTAGAACCAAATATTAACAAAGTGTCACTTCATGTACCACTCGCTTAAATCCGCACCCACTTCCTCTTCCTACCCTCTTAAACGACATTCCTTCTCATATCAGAACTCTACTCGAGGCCGCAGATTTTCTTTCGATAATAATTATCGGGATTCATACTTCACTCCTCCTATGATTTCGACTCCATCTAACCCTCCGTAACTCTCTCCAACTCCCTCGTGAGAAGAACCCTTGACTACCGCTACGTGGTCTGGTCACCCTCCCGTAACCGTGATTGTCTTGCGCTTGAAAAAGTGCTACAAAAATTCACCCGTTCCGTCTTCTTAAAAAAAACTTTCTTTGTGTGTACTACCCCTCCTTTTAGACTTTCCTTTCCAGCTGGACTGCTTCGCCTTTAGCGACATCATCTGCCGTCCTGCGTCTTATAATACTTGTAATGCCGTCTAATGGTTTTGTACACCAGCCTGATGTCCTTCTTGGCTTTAGATGTACTGTTCCTCTGCCGTGTGATTTTCTTAGTATTTCGAAGATAAGTTTCTTGTGTTTGCTGTGGGTGTAGTCCTCGATAACATGTCAGGGAGTACCACGCACAAGTGCAGGGCTGACAGGGATTTCGTCTACGATTTAAGCAAACTTTCCTTTCCGAAAGGTGGCATCGCTTTCGTTGGCCGGCCTATATCTAACTGCACAAAGGCCTGCACAGAATCATGATCATGAATCATGAATGATTGCAGTTTCCATATCAGATTCGTAGAAAGTCTGCTCAAGTGAATCCCGAGGCACTTTCCAATGATTGAGGTTAATTTGAATATACATCATTTCATCACCTCTTTAATGAAACCTGCACTCTCAGATGACAATCAATCAGATTGGAACTTTTCCAGGCAATAATTATTTCTGTGTTGCCTCCACTGGCAATCGCATTGTGGCCATTTGGATGCTACCATTGCTTTACCACCATAGGTATAAATAGAGCAAATGACACTTTTGCGAAATTTTTTTGGGCATATGAGAAATTACGCCGTAATGACGAATGAGGCAGTGATTAGCTCTCTGAATAATTTAGCCTGTCCTTTTTAAGGTTTTGAATAAAACAGAACCTTGCTAAAATCGGTTTACAGTCTGTCTGCCTGTCACACGCATTTTTCTCAGAAACGGTTATTCTCGGTGCAATTTAAGGGGGAGAGGGGTCGCCGTACATGCAAAAGGGTACATTTTTTTTTCACCGAGTATAGTTATGTGGGGTCTCAATTAGTACTTTTCAAAGCAAGTCTCAGTTGTGGCATTTAATTAACGATGGGGGAAGGCGGGGGCTGAACAGTTGTCATTTCTTCTTCTTCTAGGCTCTGAAGTACCCTCTCCATACCGATATCGTTATCAAATAAAGTTAATAGTGATATATAATTATAACTTTTGGTAATTGACTGTAAAGCCCCTTTAAGTTCATCCTAGAATAATGAAATTTTGCAACAATATTGGCGATAATATAAAGCATGTTACTAACAATGTTATAATAGGTCAAACTTGTCCCTTCAGTGCAAATACTTTGAATGTCAATAGCACGAAAGTGAATATTCTGACATAATATATGCACATACATTACGTGTTAATTACTAATGGGACAAATGTCCACTCAAATTTTTTTATATAAACAGTACAGAAACTTTCATATCTGAATTGTCCAGCTTCTGGTTTCCCGACCTGTTTCACCCGCTCCATTTGAGATAAGATTCACCGCTACACTGCCCCGTTTTTTTGCAATATGAGGCCATAGCAGCTGTTATAAGTGCAATGAGGCAGGGGCGGGCCGGCTCAGATCTTCAAAGCCAGCCCGTAGCATTCATGAAGGAAAGCAGCTCCTCCACTATGCAAGTAGAGATGGTTCTGAGGTTCTCAAAGAGTGGTTTACTTAGTATCGGTAGTCTACCTCTAGAAAGAGCAAGGCAGATGTTTACTGCCTGTAACCTCCTTCACTTCACTAACTTTGTTGTAAAATTTCGAAATTCACGGCAGGAAGTGCATTTTATCTGCACTGATTTTGCCATAGCCTTCAAAATTTTAAATCACGGGATACTTCTGTCCAAACGTCCAATCATCTCCTCTGGGGTCAGATAGGGATCTATTCTGGGCCCTTTATTATTTTTATGTTTTGTCAACCCTTTCCCCTTCTTCGTACTTGTACCAATTCGCTCTATGCCGCCGACCTTAAGCTGTTTTTCGCTATATCTAGGCACTCTGATTCCCTGGTATACTCCCATGGTTTAGTGCTAAATGTCAGAAAGTGTCACTCTATGCGCTACTCGCTTAAATCCTCGCCCACTTCCTTTCCTACTCTCTTAACGGAGACTCCATGTTATAACAGAACTCAACTAAAGACCTCAGAGTCTCTTTCGATAATATTCTTCGCTTTGGCACCCACTGCCTCGAAGTTACTAATCGAGCAGCAAAATTACCGGGATTTATACTTCGGTCCCCCTTTGACTTTGGTTCCGTTCAATCCTCTCTTCAACTCAATCGTGGGAAGTATCCTCGAGTACTGCTTCTTGGTCTGGTCACCCTCCCGTAACTATTGTCTTACGCTTGAAAAGGTTTAACATAAATTAATTAAATTAACATAACCCTTTCCCCTCCCCCCTCTCCCATATACCTCTCCCGCCTCCACTTTCTGAATCTCCCCATTTTACAACAGCGGATTTATAAAAGTTTTTTAAACTTTTCTTGGGTCTCATGGACTGCTCCGCCTCAAAAGGCATCACCTACCATCATGCGTCTTATAATTCTCGCAACGCTGGGATTTTCAACGTGCCCTTTGCTGTGCTCGAAATCTAGTCCCTTCCCCGATTTCTAGACTTTGTCGAAGTTGGTCCCTTAAACTTCCCATCTATCAGTAGTTTTAAGCTTAGGTTAAGGGTCATGCTTCCTTCTCCTCCTGAGAGCAATAAATAATTCCAGCTTACTCTGTTTATTGTTCATTAATAATAAATAAACAAATAAATGAATTCTCGTAGACTGATCCGCTATGAAGTAATATTTTATCTGGAGACCTATCACAAATTTTTGTTCTCTGGGAAGAGTTCCTTTAGTTCGCTAAAAAACTTGAAATTTCTTTAGGCTTTTTACGCTCTCGCTCTTTCTTAGTTAATCAGACCCACCTATCGTTCCAGGAAGATTCGTAGTCAACTGAGGGAAAATTAATTAGGTCATTGGAGGATTCATTTTGAAACTGCTCAGAAAATGTTTAACTTTGTTGAAGTCTCTATTCCGACCCCCACGGAATCACCTTTTGTTAACTGTCATCATTATGATACCTAAAGTTTTCGCATTTAAAACTGGTGTTTTTTTTCAGAATCCTCTCCCTGAAAAAGGTTTCAGATTTACTTCACCGGGTGTCATACGATCGAAAAGATTAAGTGTTTTCACTACCTTTCCAATTGCTCATCACTGTGGATGAAAGGCGTACCGACGGGCGAGCTTCAACGCATGGCTCTTTCACTACTTTGTGTTTAGTTTTGTACAGAACATACATTTGAAGGGTGATTTAAAAAAGAATTTCACCGGATATAGTCGTGTAGGGTATCAAATGAAAGGTCTCGATTAGTACTTTCCGAAACTGATATTAGTTTGCAATTGCAAAGTGCGTGAGTAAGGAGTTAAAATGTACGCACTTAAAGTGAGACAGGACTCATTTTCGGAAACTACTCAACCCAAAAATTCGAAAAAAATCAGGATGGTGCGCTTAGATACAATCTAGGCCTCAAAATACGTCCTATTCCGATACCGGCTCAAATAAATTTACTAATAGTATATTCATCATCATCAACGGCGCAACAACCGGCATCCGGTCTAGGCCTGCCTTAATAAGGAACTCCAGACATCCCGGTTTTGCGCCGAGGTCCACCAATTCGATATCCCTAAAAGCCGTCTGGCGTCCTGGCCCACGCCATCGCTCCATCTTAGGCAGGGTCTGCCTCGTCTTCTTTTCCTACCATAGATATTGCCCTTATAGACTTTCCGGGTGGGATCATCTTCATCCATACGGATTAAGTGACCCGCCCACCGTAACCTATTGAGCCGGATTTTATCCACAACCGGACGGTCATGGTATCGCTCATAGATTTCGTCATTGTGTAGGCTACGGAATCGTCCATCCTCATGTAGGGGGCCAAAAATTCTTCGGAGGATTCTTCTCTCGAACGCGGCCAAGAGTTCGCAATTTTTCTTGCTAAGAACCCAAGTTTCCGAGGAATACATGAGGACTGGCAAGATCATAGTCTTGTACAGTAAGAGCTTTGACCCTATGGTGAGACGTTTCGAGCGGAACAGTCTTTGTAAGCTGAAATAGGCTCTGTTGGCTGACAACAACCGTGCGCGGATTTCATCATCGTAGTTGTTATCGGTTGTGATTTTCGACCCTAGATAGGAGAAATTGTCAACGGTCTCAAAGTTGTATTCTCCTATCCTTATTCTTGTTCGTGCTTGTGTTTGACCAGTGCAGTTTGATGTTGTTGGTTGATTCGTCTTCGGTGCTGACGTTGCCACCATGTATTTTGTCTTGCCTTCATTGATGTGCAGCCCAAGATCTCGCGCCGCCTGCTCGATCTGGATGAAGGCAGTTTGAACGTCTCGGGTGGTTCTTCCCATGATGTCGATATCGTCAGCATAGGCCAGTAGATGGGTGGACTTGAAGAGGATCGTACCTCTTGCATTCACCTCAGCATCACGGATCACCTTCTCGAGGGCCAGGTTAAAGAGGACGCATGATAGCGCATCCCCTTGTCGTAGACCGTTGTTGATGTCGAATGGTCTTGAGAGTGATCCTGCTGCTTTTATCTGGCCTCGCACATTGGTCAGGGTCAGCCTAGTCAGTCTTATTAATTTCGTCGGGATACCGAATTCTCTCATGGCCGTGTACAGTTTTACCCTGGCTATGCTATCATAGGCGGCTTTAAAGTCGATGAATAGATGGTGCAACTGTTGTCCATATTCCAACAGTTTTTCCATCGCCTGCCGCAGAGAGAAAATCTGATCTGCTGCTGATTTGCCTGGAGTGAAGCCTCTTTGGTATGGGCCAATGATGTTCTGGGCGTATGGGGCTATCCGGCCTAGCAAGATAGTGGAGAATATCTTATAGATGGTACTCAGCAACGTGATACCTCTATAATTGCTGCACTGTGTGATATCTCCCTTTTTATGTATGAGACAGATTATGCCTCGCTGCCAATCGTCAGGCATTGATTCGCTGTCCCATGCCTTGAGCACAAGTTGATGAACCACTTGGTGTAACTGGTCGCCTCCATATTTAACCAATTCGGCTGTAATACCATCGGCTCCTGGCGACTTATGATTTTTTAGCCGATGAATTGTACGGACTGTTTCTCCTAAACTTGGTGGTGGCAGTATTTGTCCGTCGTCTTCAGTTGGCGGGACCTCCAACTCGCCGATGTTCTGGTTGTTCAGTAGCTCATCAAAGTACTCAACCCATCGCTCCAGTATGCCCATTCTGTCGGAAATCAGAGTTCCATCTTTGTCTCGGGAAGATGAGCATCGAGGTGTATAAGGCTTCATCCTGCTGACTTGTTGGTAAAACTTCCGCGCCTGGTGCGGTTGCTCCCTGCACTTTTCTAGCTCACAGACTTATTGGTTCTCCCAGGCTTCCTTTTTCCGTCTGTGAAGTCGCTTCTCCGCTCGACGGAGTTCGTGATAAGTCTCTGCGCGTGCCCGCGTTCTTTGAGAATGCAACATTACTCGGTATGCGGCATTCTTCCGTTCCGTTGCTAGCTTACATTCATCGTCAAACCAGCCGTTCCGACTCCTTTTGCGGCTGGGGCCAAGTATATTTGTGGCCGTATCCATGATAACGTTCTTCAGGTGGTTGTGAAGATCATTAGTTGATGCTTCATCTCCAGGTCCTCTGTTGACTGCGGTTATTGTGGCATCCATTTCCCTCTTATAGGTGTCGCGGAAGGTTGTGTTGTGGATGGCTTCAGTGTTCACTCTCACCTGATTGTCAGAGGGGATTCTAGGTGGTATTGTTATTCGAGCTCGGAGCACCATGCCAACGAGATAGTGATCCGAGTCTATATTGGCCCCCCTATATGTTCTGACATTCATCAAGGCTGAGAGGTGGCGGCGTTCGATCAACACGTGGTCAATTTGGTTGAAAGTGGTCCCGTCTGGAGAGGCCCACGTATGTTTGTGGACCGCTTTCCGCGCAAACCAGGTACTTCCAACAACCATTTCGTGTGACCCTGCTAATTGAATAGTCCGCAGTCCGTTATCATTTGTTTTTTCGTGTAAGCTATGGGAGCCAACGTATCGCCTGAATACGGGCTCCTTCCCTACTTGGCTGTTAAAATCCCCAAGTATGATTTTGATATCATATCTGGGACAGGCTTCGAGGGCTCTTTCTACTGCCTCGTAGAAGGTATCCTTCTCCGACTCTGCAGTCTCCTCTGTAGGGGCGTGAACGTTTATGAGGCTTATATTTCTAAACTTGCCTCGCAAGCGCAGAGTGCATAGCCGTTCGCTTATACTTTCAAAGCCGATAACAGCAGGTTTCATTTTTTGGCTGACTCAGAAACCTACTCCGAGCACATGGTTTACTGGATGGCCGCTATAATATATGGTGTAGTGGCTCTTCTCCAGGAAACCGGTCCCTGTCCATCGCATCTCTTGCAACGCTGTTACATCAGCCCTATATTGGGACAGGGTATCGGCTAGCTGCTTATCAGCTTCATCTCTGTACAGGGAGCGCACGTTCCATGAGAAAATGCGCAAATCGTTGTTCCTTTGTCGTTGCCGGGTCCGTCGTTTTAACATCCGTCCTATCCGAGGCTCCTGTTGTGGCTTCGTAACAGGTTGTTTTCCGTGTAGGGTTGTCAGCCCTACCCAACCCCCAACCTGGAGGACCAGTTGGTACAATTTGTCCCGTTTTTAGGCGCGGGAGACTCGCCTTCATCCTTCTCCGTCTGCAGCTTTTCGTCAAGAAAGAGCTCCCAGCGGTCACCACGTGGAGGTGGAGATAGGGTTTGGTAGTAGAGCTGTTGGTGTTGGTTCAGCAGGCATTTCCCAGGTTTTATGCTCCATCGTGGGTACCAATCCACGTTTCGCCCCGGGACCTATACTACCCTTTGACCACCAGTATAGTATATTACCGACTTTTAGAAATTGACTGAAAAACCCCCCGTAAGTTCATCCTCGGAGCATACACATCTTATAGGCATCCGACTATTATTGTCAAAGTTATAGCAGTTCAAAGTTTGTCAATTTCGTGCGAATTTGCCGCATCCTAAGCCATACAAATAAGATACTGACGTTGTATTCGGAGTTTCTCCACGATCAGTGCAACCCCATATCGATCGCGGATATCCTCATTTCGGATGTAATCAAAACGTGTCACGCCACCAGACCAATGCTGCACCGTCGTTTCCATTACCGCAAGACGCTGTTCATTGTCTTTTATAGTCGGCCAACACTCACAACCATAGAGAGCGGCAGACGGACGACATTAGGGTAAATTTTAGATTTGAGACGTTCGCTGATACGTCGATCACAAAGAACACCAGATGTGAAATGCCACTTCATCCAGGTCGCATTAATGCGTGAAACAATTTCATTACGCAGTTCTCGATTGGCTGATAGCATTGACCCGAGATATTTAATTCGCAGGTTACTGCAGCTGACAGTGCTGAGCAATTTATATATCTCGAGTCAATGCTATCAGATAACGGGGAACTGCGTTATGCTCCTCACAAAGGGAAACACAAAACCCTTTATACCTGAAGCGTCAAGCTTGCGGCTTATAAGCTTGAACTCACTTTTATCACTTAAGTTTCACTGGAAATATATTAACTCAATTTTCCCCTCCTTCTCAGGCATCGCTAACGATAAAGCTCCCTCGAGTCAAATGTTCAGTAGAATAAATAAATCGTCGTCCTTTCTCGAGCCGGTCCCAATAGTAGTCCCGATAGATCCCATCATCATTTCCACATATAAAATTTGACCTTAGCCAGAAACTAGCGTTAGTAATGCTGTTTGTGATGTGCACAAAATTAAATCTATGTGCACCTAACAAAAAAATATTAATCGTTTTCGAAGTATTTAAATGAATTTTAGAGTTTTTTGAAAGTTAAAACGTGAGACAGTTCTGTGAATAGAATTGAATAGCTACTTAGGTTATTGGGATTGGAAATAGGAAATTGAATGGTGACTAATAAAGTTATTGGAAGGAGAAATGCGCAGACTGCATTCAGTTTTTCGTAGGTGGATTGCTCTTACTGTAAAGAAAATTTGATTTGGTGCGCAGTATTGTATTTCTAATCCTTGGGGAGAATTTCCCAACGAGTCTACACTTTTTTCCGGCAGAGCCCTCAGAATACTATAACGCAGAGCCCCCACTTCAGCTAGCCCCAAAATATTTAGCCTGGGATGGCGGAACTTTCGCTCAAATTGGGGAAAGTGAGCATTATGTGACCCATGAATACCCTGGTCAAGGAGCGCACAGAGTTGCCAGAAAACAGTTTATGTTTAATACTAACAGTCGGTTATTTATAAATTAACCCTTATCTAATTTAGACGATACAAATAGATATTTATGTCAAATAGTTTGCTTACAAGGGTTTATTCTAAAAGTTTTGTAAGAACTTAGAATACTTTTGCAGAGAAATATAAAAGTTGTTGTTTTCACGTTGTACAGTAATTTGTCCACCATAAGCTCTCTATTCTGATGACTGTGAAGAGGATAATTCAGAGAAAAAAGAGCAATCTTTGTTTATTATGTTTATTCCATTGAGTATAATATGGACATCCTTCGGCTATATGAGGTGAAAGACTCTTCAAGGTAACCGACGTAAAGAATCAAACCCACACTCAGAAATGTTAACACCGAGAATATTCTCTCAACTTCACCCAATATGTATTTAAAATTCTCAAGATTCTTGGAAACGTACAAGAAAAGAAAAACATCTGAATAACATTGCGAAATCCAATTTGGAAAGAAAATCTCAAAAAGATTTATGGGTGTTGTCCTATTTTATACAAGTCTTACATACACTTAGAAGAAGTGGGGGATAACTTTCAAGGAACATACAAACGAAATTTGCATACATAAATCTTCACATCATATCAAAAGTAGTTTACAAAAGGCTTGGTCCCATCTAACATGCATATGGGATGTGCTCCTTTTAGTAATCCTTCTACTGTCGCAATAGGACAAAACACAAGTCTGTTTTTCTCGCCACCCTTTGTGGAAACATATGCAAAGAAACAAACAAGATAAGGAAGAAAAATCAGTCCACCTACTAGTGTTGACTGAAGACTACGAAGAATTGGTTACACTCGAAATCCTCTCTTGGGCAGCTAAATGGTGTCGGATTTCCTTCGTGCTAAACGAAATAAGCGTGAATACTTTGCACTTATGAAGGGGATTTGAGCCTTTCAGGGTTTGTTTTTTGTTTCTTGGGTATGTATGTACTTCGGAGGATTTGAGACGCGTTTTATGGAATATTACATGGCACAATGGTTGTAAATTGAGTTTCTAGTTGAGACTTTGATTCCAATGTGAAACAAAAACTTGACTTTGGGTCAAATTGAGATTTTAATGTCTAGACTATTACTTTGTTCCTATGTGGGGTAGTGCCATTGAAATACCAAGCAAAAGTAGGGAGGAAAATAATATTCAGCTGTCTGCTGGAGTATGGGGACAGAATCAATCAGTATTTGAAAGCCAACGACCTCACAGTTTAGATCCTTAATAAGGCCTCAGTGATACCCTCAGATTTTCCCTTAGGTTACAGTGACAGCGAATTCGGACCGCTATGTAAACATGCTACAGGATTTGTTTTTCCCAAGGCTAGAAAATTTGGATTTGGGGGACACTTGGTTCCAACAAGACGGTGCAACAGCACAAACTTCAAAAGCATCGATAGCTGTTTTGAGGGAACACTTTCCAGAACGCCTTATCTCAATTAGAGGCGATTTGGAATGGCCGACACGCTCTCCCGATCTGTCCCCTTGTGATTTTTTTCTATGGGGTTTTTTGATATCCCGTGTTTATGTGAACCGTCCAAGAACCCTACAAGACTTGAAGACCAACATCCAAGAAGAAATTGCCAACATAACACCTGCTATGCTAACAAGAGTCATGACAAACGCCAGAAATCGGTTTACGCAATGTATGGAGAATGGGGGACGTCATCTAACAGATTTGATCTTCAAAACAATGTAAATAAAAACTTTAGACATGTACCTACATTATAAAAAATAAATAAATATTTTCCGATACATACAATAGTTTTTATTGAGTTTTGAAAAAGGAAGTTATTCTGCCGCACCCTGTAGTTATCAACCAAAGGGTTGAGTCGTAGTTTGTGAGCCTCACCAACGCGCTATCGGTTAGGTGGTCTTCAGTCCTCTCCTGTTCTTCCCGGGAAGCTCATAGTCATCCCCTACTGTTTACACAAGTAATTTTAGGGTGACCGACTCGTCGATCACATTAGGATAGTGGATTTTACTTCATGGTATAATCGGCAATTAAGTTGTCGTTACTTCTTAAACCACGATCTATCTATTGCCACTTACAGTTAGTAGCAGACAGTTTCATTTTCAGAGTAGAGGCAACTCTTCTGACATTGCGTCATCTTTGTCTCCCAAAAACCCAACATAGCCGTGAAATAAATCGATCCAAGTATCGGTTTAAGCTCGCCAGAACCTACCCAATAACTTTTTTGTTTGAGGATTGAGTGGTCCTGAGTCGTCCATCCACTTGATCGCTGATCTCACTAACTCTGAGAAACAACTGACTCCATCCTCTTGGCACACGGATCACTCTTTGACGACGAAATCTGCATTTTTTGGAAAAGTAGGTATTTACTGGGAAAGACCGGTCCGTGCACTAGGTGAGAGGGGTAAGTTGCTCCTCAAAATTAGTGTGGTTCATCATCATGATTTTGTAAATTTCTTTATTCACTAAAATCACATACGTTCTCTGGTATCTGGCGTGTTACTCCGGTGTAAGCATTTTCCGAAATGTCCCTTCAACATACAACACTCTAGATAAATTCCCTGTTCACGCTTTCTTAAAGACGATGGAAAGAGGCAAACGTGCGATCTGAATTCCATGCACTACTCCACAATAATCATGGCACAAGGATCCGGAATCGTGATTATGTGCACTTTCGACATCGTCTACTTTCTGCCGTCTGCCTGATTTTGTAACGTCACTTCGGGACCCACCAGACAGCTGAGAAAAAAGAATTTTATGTTGGCAGCTCATTTCTCAGCGATATTCTCCGGCTGTCATCCAATCAGATGGTTATCCTTCCACTGTGGAACTGTCGAGCGGGATCACGAAACAGACCATATTGAGGGGCAAAAATGATCATGTAAGCTGTCTATGCAATTCGTACGCTAAGAAACAGTAGCCAGGTAAGCAATGATCTCGCTGGAGGGCGATGTCACCGCTTCTCTTATTGCCCCCTTTCAGAAGACAACTCCTGAAAATATTACTGATCAGGTCATTGTGAATCTAATTATATGTTATTAACCTTATGATAGGCTCTGAGTTGGAACAGTGTGCCGCTAATACGAGGTCGTTAAACCTACAGAAGCATATAGTAGACATATCTTACGTCTCCAGGAGCGTTTTCCAACACCATCAGCCAACCAACAAGATCATATTGTCAACCTTAGGAAGTCTCCTTTACCTCTCTCTTGAAAATCGTTGCTTCTGCAAAACATTCTACATTGTCAACATTCTGCCTGATGCCGTCTTTTATGGTATGGGTGCGGGGGACTTTGCCGAAGCAGTAAGCATTGATAGAAACTTATGTTCACGCGGAGTTCCGACAGGTTTTCAAGAATACATTACTACAGTGTCGCAAGAAAAAAGCACTTGCCAAAGTCCTTTATTAAACCTCATTTAACTCTTGACGCTGCATTTCTCGCTGAAGGTAGAGCAAGGAGTCAAGATTTGGTTATCGAGGGGCGTTCGCATATTTCGAGCTCCAACTATAAACCATTGATCATAGCGAAGCATCTTGGCTGCAAAATCAGTCCGTCTTGGAGTCATGATGACTATTTCAGATGCTTAATAATTCAAGATTTGCTGGTTCCTATCACACAAATCGCAATTCGTCTAGCTCTTTGACTGCAAGTGTTGATCCCCCACTTAAGCCGATTCGTTCGAATAGGCGTCGTTTTAACTGGGTGGGATATGTTGTTCGAATTGAGCAGCCAACCGACCGTTCCCTACTCTCTAAGTTAAAGAAAAAAAAAAAGGAAAAACGTCCAGTTAAACTATAAATTTATTGTTTTTTTAAGAATTGCCGGCATGTGTTTCGGATATATGTTGTGAATAATTAAACCGGAAACTTTTCCTTTCAACACTTTTGCTTAAAACGAACTATATTTGTAAGTTTGTTCTTTTGTTAATTGATGAGAAAGTTGAGTAGTTGAATGAGTGGATGTCTTCCGGTAGCGATTACATGATGAAGCCCGAATAGAAGCCTGTGGAGTAGATTAAAGGACAGATTTCGTGTTCTCCGTGACATAGAGTAGGACACCAGACAGTTGTTAAGGATATCGAATTGGTTCAGCTCGACGCAAGACCGGGATATCTAGACCGGGAACGCGTAGTTGCCTTTAATGATGATAATGATGATTGCCGGTCAAATCGAAACCAAGCATGGTTGTGGCACCGGGAAACGGTATATTCACTTCAGTGGCGATTAGACCTAAATCTGCACGGGGCTCATCTAAAGTGGAAGTAGATCACAAAACTTTATCAGGGGTATGCTGGTACCGTGGGAACCGGAATAGCCCCTGAGTTCACATGTCTCAGAAGAATTCTTGTTTCATGTGAATTCAGCTCGCTTATTGTGGAAGCTTCATGGGGGTTGTAGTTACGTTCAAGCGAACAGAAACCTTCGGACCTCAAACGTGGTGTTGCGTTTCAACACGGATGCCGAACTCCATAGTTCGGTAAATATTTATGTAGTTCTCGCATTCGCCAGTATGAATAAACTGAGCGATGCACTCAGCGTAGACTGGTACCGTTATTCTTGTCTCAGCGGAGCTCTAATTTTGGTAAAAAATCAATGCGTGTCTTAAGAAAACCGTGTGATTAAGTTTACAAGACAGGTACCCACGTTAAACTACGTAATTCCCTAGTTTACCGGAAGTTGATACCTCAGTGGGACATCATCTTTCCTGGCTTAATAGTCAATACAATCAGCTCAGGTTCGGTTTAATCGATCTATGCCTTGAGACTGGGTTGTTACATCACCATACATACTTTACTGGCGTCGGCATCTCCCTTCCGCAACCGGGCTTGGAACTTTCTACGCCATAGTTATCATATTAATAAACAATAAATTTTGTACACCCTTTTTACAAGTGTAAATGCAATGACCTTGCAGGGTCGCTCAGGATTTACTTGAACAGACCACGTTCGAATCTGAGATAGAAATCGCCATCATGAGTGAGCCGTACAGAAACCGTCACGGTGGTGTATGGGTCACAGATTCGACTGATGGAACGGCGATATAGGCTTGCGGTCGACAGGCCATACAATGCACTGCAAGTCAGGCAACCATTGGCTTTGTGTGGGCAAAAATAAGTGGTCTATATGTATACAGTTGCTACGCTCCATCAAATCTGATAATATTGTTCTCGTCGCACGGGGAAGAAGGCCAAAGGTGATTGCTGGTGATTTGAATGCCTGGGCCCTAGAGTGGGGTACTCGAGAATCAAATGCTAGGGGGCGTAGTTTATTAGAAGTTTTCGCACAGTTGGACATAGTTTCGTCTACCGAAGGTGCTGTAAACACGCTTGTATAACTGACCTTTATCAGCCCTGCGCTGGCGCATGGTGTGACCTGGTACGTCGGCGAACACTTCACCCACAGCGATTACCAGGAAATCTTCTTTGAGATGTGTCGAGCCACCGCGCAAAAAGCTATCATGCCCGAAACCGAAACAGATTTAAGGCTGGTCTGCAAAGTCTTTTGATCAGCATACATTCATAGAGGTGTGGTTAGATCAACCTGATGAAGCAGGCGCCTCTACGGAAAGAGCCGTCCATCGGGCTCATTGCATCGCCAAAGCATGTGACGGGTCCATGCCTAGGAGGTGCTCATTCCCCAGTAGAAGACCAAACTATTGGTGGAATGGTGAACTGGCCAACCTTGGATCAGCCTGCCACCGAGCCAGAAGAACGGCTCAGAAGGCAGTAAGTAGAGTCTATGAGGGGTAAAACGAACGCGCCTTTACAGCAGCCCGCAAAACCCTCAAGCTCGCCATCCAGCGTAGCAAGAGGAAATGCTTTAAGGAGCTCTGCTCAGAAGCGGACGTAAACCCATGGGAGGGTGCTCACAGAATCGTGATGGGACGATTCAGAGGCCGTTCATCTCCGCAGATGCCGTGTCCTACCCTCTTGTTGAAAATCATCCAGGGGTTATTTCCCCAAGAAGAGGAGAGCAGCGACACATCCCAACCACCTCTGAATGCGACGGCTATTCCGCCAGTCACCAGAGACGAGCTGTGGGATATCTGCGCAAGAATAGGAGACAATAAAGCGCCGGGACTAGACGGAGTACCGAATAAGGCCCTTAAGCTTGCCGTGAAATCCAGACCGAACATGTTCGGTGAGTTGCTCGAAGCGTGCATGTCCGAGGGGATATTTCCAGCGACATGGAAGCGGCAAAAGTTACTACTTCTGCCTAAGCCTGGTAAACCTCCAGGTCAACCATTCGCATACCGACCCATATGTCTTTTGGACACGGTGGGGAAAATGTAAGAGCGGGTAATCTATAATAGATTACTCTCGGTTGTGGAGAGTCAAGGCGCCTTTCAGATCGGCAGTATGGGATCAACCATTGATGCCATCAAATTGGTTACTGGGTTGGTAACCCTGGACGTGAAAAATGCATTCAATTCGTCCAATTGGAATCTAATACGGAAATCTCTACCGAAGGTTGGTATTCCCGCCTATCTCGCTGCTATCGTCGACAGTTATTTAACTGAAAGGAGGCTCTGGTATAACACCGATGACGGACCTCAGGAGTTCGTTGGTTCGTAGGTGTCTCGCAGGACTTTGTATTGGGCCCACTACTGTGGGACATCATGTGCAACGATATACGTAATCTTCCCGTTCCGAGGGAGGCCACAGTGGTGGCGACGACATAGCACTGGTTGTTATCGCAAAGCATCTCGAAGATGCTGAGTTATACTCAAGTGAGGCAATCGGTGCTGCTAAAAATTGGCTAAAGAGCTCTGGTTTGACACTTACGAAGGAAAAAACAGAAGCGGGGGAAGCGCGTTGCGGATGTCAGTTAACACTAGCAAACTGACTGCAGTCTACAGGAGGACAGCTCTGAGGGTATGCTCTGCCTTCAGGACTGTCTCAGATGATGCAGCAGTCGTCATCTCTGGAATGATGCCGAATGACATCTTGGCAGAGGAGATGGCGAACATATGCATATACATATACAACGCGAAACCAACCTCTTCCTCATCGTGGACGAAGAAGACTGAGAGGGAGAAATCCATAAATAGATGGCAAGAGCGGTAGGAACGCTAGGGAAAGGGTCGGTGGACTCACAAGCTCATTCCTGCCATCAAGGAGTGGTTGGAGAGGGGACGGTGAGATTAATTATAATCTCGCCCAGTTTCTCACGGGGCATGGTGGATATGTCCAATACCTTCACAGGTTTAAATTGGAGACCTCACCCGATTGTTCAAATTGCGATAGAGTCGCAGAGGACCCAAAGCATGTATCCTTCCACTGTCCGAGATTTGTAGAAGAAAGGAGGAATCTAGAGAAGACTCTAGGAGTGCCGAAAATGTGTAATGTGTAAATGCGTAAAGCAGAGGAGAGGAGAAAAACGCCATCATGTGCGCCGCGTATAGAAGAAAGGTGACTTAACTAGAGTGAGCTGACTCCGCCTCGTGATGTAATACCTTATGGTGGTTCCGCGGGGCAGGAAGGGAGTCGGGGGTGGTTTTAGTGGGTAAAAATCCCACACGCTGGTGTGTCCAGACCGGCGTGTTTTGAAGATTTCCACCTCCTCAAAAAAAAAAAAAAGACAGGCAGGCGTACAGACCTTATTTCGAAGGTGGTCAGTTCGATCCTACTGTACGCAGCCCCAGTATGGGCACTGAAAAATATAGCAAATAAGAGAAAGATTGGAGCTGCGTATCGCATAAGTGTACTTCGAACATGTTGCGCTTACAGAACAATCAGAACAATATCTAATGAAGCAGCTTACGTGGTAGCAGGAATGGTCCCGGTTGAAGTCCTGGCGAAAGAAATACGATGACTTTACTTTAGAACGTACCTCACCGGAAATTCGCCTGTCGGCAACAGTTTGTACGAACTGAGACTGTCGCGGAAGTGGGACGAGTCAGAAAAAGGCCGCTGGACTCACAAAATCATATGGGATATCCGGAAATGGATTGAGCGACCTCACGGCCAAGTAGGTTTTAACCTAACTCAATTCGTGAACGGACACGGAGGCTATCGAGCATATGTGTATCGATTTGGGCGTGATGATTCGCCATATTGCCCAAAGTGCCCAAATATTGCAGAGGGTGCAGAACACGTCTGTTTTCATTACCCCAGATTCGGGGAGCACTTTTCACTTGAAAATATAATGGAACTTATGGTGAAAGTAAAGGGGATATGGACGGAAGTCGAAAAAGTGATTGCAGCCATCGGAAAGAAGCTTAGGCAGGAAGAAGTCATCCGAAAGTATGAACGCGAGAGGAACACGAATATTAACATGAGCGCGGAATAAATTCTGATCTAGCCCCGCGATCTAATACCAAATGGGAGTCCCGCGGGGAGAGTGAAAGGAAAAAGAGTTGGTTTTAGTGGGTAAGAGTGTGGCAGGAGCCTGCGGTAGCTTTTGAAACTTTCCACCTTCCATCGAAAAAAAAAGACAGACAGACAGTAAACCTATTTTAAAACCTTAAAAATTTGCTATAATCATTTTCACTCTCCTTTCCTCAATTATCAACTCATGTTGTCTCAACGCCCGCTTCGTCACTGATTAAAAAGTGTTCGTATAACTCCCACCTTGACAAAAAAAGTGAAGAAAGAGTAATAATTGAAAGGGAGGATCATCTTCTGGGACTCTTAGCCATAGACTTTGGTCAAGTGTCTCTGGATTTGGAAAAGCAGGTGGAGAAGGTCAGACTAAATGCCAACAAAATCAAGGTCTTAAGTTTGTCTGATGCACTTTTACCCATGGACGTGTTGATGGGAAGTCAGAAACTCATGGAGAAATTGAAGTACATTGCCAGGAACTAATGGCGTTTGGCGTGTGGATGTGGTATATCTACATGAGGGCTTATGGCGACTGTATATCCCCACAGGAAGCTTAGGGCGCCTTTTCTGGTTACTACTGCATGTTATGGATTGTACAACTTAAAATAGTTACTTTCGATAATTTCGAGTCCACCTTTCTCCCGATAAAATGATTTAAACCGACTTTATTCATCAGGAATATAACGGCCTTTACTTAAATCAAATTAATACGAAACGCACTTCAAATGAAATATAAAAAGGAAGCAAAATCAGGTTCAGATAGTTGTTGCGATTTTAATCGTATCTCTCCCTTGATTTTTGGAAGTATGTATTGCCGGATTGCTGATGGATAAACTTGAACAGACACTTACATTTGCAAATGATACACTCCCCTGATAATTACCAATGATTTATATACATAGGACGCTATGTGCATAAATGGAACGCAAATCCTGTGCACATATTGTGATATATACATACAAGTATAACATACAGTATAATCGTAGATTAAATTGTGGAGTAGATTCACACAACATATTGTAAATGTATTTGCATTGGAATTGACTAAAGAATTCAACAAGGACAGTCTGCATTGCTCGGATTTAATTGAAATTTCTGAAGTGTAGTTTCAGGTAATCGAAAATATTTCAAGCACATTCAGAAATGTTTGTCGACTCTGCTAGTATTTTGTGGATTTCAAATCGTTTCACTAATTGTTTATTGCAATTATCTGAATTCGAATTGTTGACTCTACAAGTTGAGTTCTTGAAAATCATTTTCTATAGCATCAGTGAATGCATGCATCTATGCTTATCCAAAATATATTTTTTGAAGCCTCCCACTCTATGTATCTTCTTGCCGTTTCACACAAACCTCTGCACCTATGCACGTAGCTCCATCCATATGTACTCCTTTGTTCACATGGTCCTGCGTCTTCTCTTGATGTTCCCTGCAAACGTCTAAAGCATTTCATAAAAGTACTTCACGTTAATCGTATGTCAAAAAGTCAAGGTAACTTTCCATGTATTTTTTTTCCATTTGTAGAACGACGTGAAATGAATTTACCAAATAAATTGATCTTCCTTTAAAAATCAAGACGTAACGTAGACGAAAAGCTATTATTCTGCAATAAAGGACGGTATCTACATCGCAACCTATTTGATCTTTCACGTTAGACTCATATCTTTCTCGCTGAGAAAATAATGGTCAGTCAGGAACAAGAATTTTAATTTAACTTTCAGATGTAGGTTGTGGAGATTTAGATGACATGAAGGGATAAAAGGGAGAGATTTCGTGTTACTCCAAAAATTCTTTTTATTCCAGGGTGAATATTTGAAAGTGTGCGATATGCTCTTGTGGAACTACCTTTGAAATCTATCTGGAGGAAGCTGACTGCAGATATTTCATTTTCAAAAGCGCATTTTTGAGAAAGTATTTAATCTAAAGCCCGTCTGGAAAGAGTAATTTGTAGAAGCAATTATTTCGAATACCCCAGTTTAAAAGCTAATATAATTGGCGCAATTGCAAAGAGAATTTCATATTATTTTATGTGAAATCGATTCAATCCCTGCCTGCTGTTACTTATGTACTTTGATATGGTAGAACCTTTTGTCACAGAATTTTGTGGGAAGATAAACCCCTGCCCATGCTGGTAGATATCCCAATTTAGTTGAAGTTTTCCGACATGATACGACCGTAGCACCACCTTGATTGCATATACATTCCTCTTTAATTCCTTCAGGTAGTTGGGATTTTATTTTTCGTCACAACTGCAATGTTACTATATCCTAATATTGAGATCTTGCAGTAGATAACAGTCCAACAATTCGGCCCTCTGATCATTAATCTTTCCAAGATTACTGTTATCTCAAGCATTATCTTTAGTAATAATATAATAATACTAAAAATATGACGAAAACTTACACTGCGTCCTGAAAAAACTGTCGCATTGCAATCCAGCGTATGAGACACCATTGTTTCGGCCATTAATCTCCACGGTCTTGCGAGTAAATTCTCGTTAGCGCGAATTACGTGATCATACCGTCGAAGACGCCTCTCTCGCAATTTTTCCACGATCGGAGCAATCCCATTTCAGAAGTGATCAAAGCGTGGCACGTCAATATCTTCGTCTCTATTACCGCAAAACGCTGTTCATTGCCTTTTATAGTTGGCCAACACTCAAAACCGTAGAGGGCCACAAGGCAGTCATTGCAGTAAATTTTAGATTTGTTGATATGTTGATCACAAAAAACACAAAGAGGTTGTGGAACGCCACCTGATCCAGGTTGCCCTAATGCGTGAAGTAATTTCATAACGTAACATTGGCTGATAGCTAGGCCCAATATATTTAAATCGTTCAGCTCTGGTCAGGTCGCTGCCATTGACAGTGATTGTGTCTGTTTCATGAGGATCGGTCGTCAAAAATTCAGTTTTGTTCAGATTCAATCTCAGACCGTGTTTCCATTTTTGGATTCTTCCATTTTTGGACAAGTTGCTCGAGATTACTTTGCTTTTAAACGCAAGGAAAAAATCGTCTGCATAATGCAGTATATAGGGCGCTAGACGCTGGATGTGCAGGGGGACAGCGTTCATAACAAGAACAAGCTTTGTTAGTAATAGTTCAATTTCCCCTAAACTTGGTAGGAATATGCGTGAGATCGAGGCCCTCACAAATGAGGCAATTTTCGAAATAAGATCTTGGCTGGAAGATGCTGGTCTGACAGCCGCAGAGCATAAAACTGAAATGATCACTTAACAAAGGAAGCAAATGTTGATAAAAATTAGAATTGGAGAATACATCATACACTCCCCACCAACGCTTAAATACCTAATAGTCATGGTTGATCAAAGATTAAAATTCAAGCCCCATTTTGAGAATTTAGCAACAAAGGCTTCCAGCGTTGCTACATTGTTGGCAGTAAAGTTACCGAATGTAGATGGCCCTCGGCAAAGCCGGTGGCTCCTTATCTCGCAAATTGTCAGCTCCATCTTGCTTTATGCAGATATAGTCTGGGCAGCTAGAAGCAAATAGAAAAAATATCGCAGTGCCATATCGATTGAGTGAATTGCGAATGTCGTGCCCTTACTGTATAACATCAGACGAAGCAGGATGTATGATTGCAGGCATGGTCCCCATCGACATCTTGGCGAACGAGGGTCGACGTCTCTATGACCCATCATATGCAATCGGCGAGTTCTGTACCCACCCTCGTCAATTAGCACGAAGTGAAGAAACTTTGAAGTAGCAAAAAAGATAGGAGGACTCAATTAAATGACTGGATTCATAGGATTATTCCAGATTTCTCAAAATGGACGAAACGAAGCCACGGTGAAGTTAGCTACGAGCTAACTCAATTCCTAAGCGGACACCGTATACAGACTGGAGGCGCAAATTAATGCCCGGGCGCGGTTGTCACCCGAGAATATCGTGGATGAAATGTCATCCTCTGGAAAAACATGGAGGGCGGTGGAAAAATTAATGAAGGCGATTCACAATATGCTCATTAAGGAGGAACTTTGGAGGTAAGTTGCAAATAACAACACGAGCCGTAGTTCGTAATTGATCCTGCCCCGCGACGTAATACCGAAATGGCAGTCCCGTGTGATAACCCTAAAGAAACATCCACTGTTATCAACAAGCTGTTGTTTACCGAAAAAGAGTGCGTCAAGTGGTTCAGTTACAGGGCCACGTCACATAACTTGCCCCTTGCATGTTTTGGATGCCTAAGTTTCGATCATAGGTTGGCTGATCGCCGTGCTAAAAATCATGTGCGCGCCCGATGCTCGCAGATTCGCCGTATGGCCTTCTCTTGCGGCAACGAGGTGAACTGCACCTGTGCGTTTCAAGGGCTTTCAGCCGAGCATATGCTCAGGATGCTGATATGCTCCATGTTCGCGGTAAGGACGCCGCAAAGCCCCACAAAGTGCCATTCCTCTCAAAGTGCTGTAATTGGACTACGGAAGAGCAACTGCCTTGACGCATAATGCGCGAGTATAGCATAAGTGTCGCGAAGTTTTGTCGGATCCCTGGCTAGTCAATGGCTGCGTCAGTGACTTGCCTGTAGACATGCATTTGGATTGCGTCTGTTTTGAAAACCTCACTAATGAGTGCGGTATGTGTTCCAAACACGGGTTCTTTTGGGCAGTGGTTTGTACTGTCTGCCTACAGACGATTTAAAGCCGTACTTGAATGAGTTGGTCTCACGAAACATTATTCACTATGGGCATGGATTCTAATGCAGTCTTCCTTATGTTCCATATCTTACCGCCTTGCTATAAATAAAAAAGGGGTATTGTCTGAAAGATTTGTCAGACACTTCTTGTTTTGTTTAAATGTCCTATAAAATGTTTATATTTTGAGAGCTCTAGGGACGATGGTGACATCGACTTTGTACATATCGCGGCAAAGGCTTTTGTCCAGTCATGGAGCTGGTTCAGTGGATGTTAGTGGCAACACTCCTATTGATGTCGTGCTGGTCAATAGATATGGATGGAGAAGTTAGCAGGCCGCTCTCCCTGCTTTGAGTATGAGCTTTCATCAGCGGATGAAAAAGTAAAGCTGAAGCGAATGAATGCACATTGTTAATGATCACATGCAGACAAAGGGCTCCGAAACATCTCACATGGCAAATGAATGCTTTAAGCGGAGGGAAGTCCGGAAGTAAGTCGCCTGAGGAAAAAATTCAAAAGGGCGCATCGCCAATGTGACATCTATCGTAATGGCTTGACATTTTTGAAATGCTTCATGTTTAGATGGAAAACAATGATAAAGTGAATTGAAGTTCATTCTGTAAGTATAAAAACGACCGGTAAAATCCTACGACTTCGACATTCTCAAGGAAATTAAAAGACTCGCGGTCATATATCAATGTCCACTAAATTGAACATAGCCCTTAATTATGCCTACGCGCTATCGTTGGCGGTTCGCGAAAATGTGCTTCAACTGCCTCCATCATTTCTCAAGAACCCTCCGCTCGTCCTCCACTTACTCATTGACCGTTCTGGTATCATAAATCCTGCCATTTCCACCTTTCCAACAACACGTCTATTTGTACCTGACCCATACGCCCAAATAGCTTTTCGTTCAAAATTTTGCCAGGCCGAAATACTGCGATGACACGGCGAAGAAACGTGTTAAAAAGGCTTGGCTGCTCCCATATAACAGCACAGAAAGACGATTGGAGCCGATCAACTTGATGTTTGTATTATGACTAGGGTCGATATAGCGCCGTTAATAAGCCCAAGTTCGGTGTCATCTCGGTGGGAAACAATGCCACAAATTTATGAAAACCGTTGTTGTTTTACACATTAATGTCGGTGGGAAAATTGCGATAACCGGCTAAACTTAGATCTACGGTTTTTAAGGTTTTGTGTAAAACAAAACCTTATTAAAATCGATTCACTGTCTGTTACACGCACTTTTCGCCAAGACGGCTAAACGGATCCGAATTAAATTTTGTGGACAGATGGGAACTACGAAATCCCACGCATGCGAGTGGCGTAAATTTTGGCGGAGTTTAAAGGGGGGCTTCCCACATGTGAAAAGGGTGATTCAAAATTTTTTTTCACCGGATATAGTAGTAGTGTGTATCAAATGAAAGGTCTCGATTAGTGCAGTTGCTAATATCAACTGTGTGTAGTCGTGAATTGCAAAGTGCGCGAGTGAGGAGTCAAAATGTACGCACTTAAAGTGAGACAGGACTCATTTTGGGAAACTACTCAGCTTAAAAATCAGGGTGGTGCACTTAGATGAAATCTAGGCCTCAAAATATGTCCATTCCGATATCTGTTCAAATAAATTTACTAATAGTATATTACCAACTTTTCGAAATTGACTGAAAAACTCCCCTTAAGTTCATCCTAGGTATATTAAATTTTGCATCGACATAGAGGACAGCCTCGTGCATACACATATACATGGAAATAAAACTATTAGTATCAAAATTATAGCAGTTCAAACTTATTAATTTCGTGCGAATTAGCAGCATCCTAAGCCATACAAATAAGATGCTGACGTCATAATTAACGAGAATAAATGACATTCAAGTAAAATATTAAAATTCCATTCAAGAAGAATCCAATTCTCCCCAGCCCTTTGTAAGGTTTTGTGTAAAACAAAACTGTCTGTCGGTCTGTTTGTCACACACATTTTTCTCGGAGACTGTAGCGCCGATTGACACCAAATTTGGTGGAAAGGTGCGAACTGTGAACGTTCACGCATACAGTGACTTACATCCTTTTACATCAAGTTTAGGGGAGTTAAGGGAAAGTCCCCATACATGCAAAAGGGGAGTAAACATTTTTTTTCACCAAATATAGTCATGGGGTATCAAATGAAAGGTACTTTCCAAAGCTGGTCTTAGTTTTGACATTTGCTGGAAAGCCACGGGTTGGGGGGGGGGGTGATCCTTTGTGTGTGATCCTTTATTTAACGGACCATTCTCAGAAGCTGTCCAACTGGAAAATCTGGTGGCTAGGCTCCGAAATACCTTCTTTACCGATATCGATATAATTTTCAGTAACTAGCTGCGGAACTCCACTTAAGTTCATCATATTAACACGATACAGCAATATAGGCTATAATATAGAGCTTAATCCTACCAAGTTTGGTGGAAATCGCACTATTCCTAAAGTTGCACTTCTTTGCAAATTCAAGATTTTGAATGTCAGTATCATCCGAAAGTGGATGTGCGCACATAATATATTAGCTGTTACGTACTAATGGGACAGATGCACACTCGAATGTCTTTATAAAAGGAATACACAAAACTGTTTATACTTGAAGTGTCCAGCTGCCGGTTTCCCGGCTTGTTTAGTGTTTATTTTCGGTCCAATTAGACAATAGTTAAACTTGCGCGACATGCAGGCCAGCTAACCATGGACGTGTGGATGAGAAAGCGGAAGTGGAAGTGAATAGCTCACATATTAAGGAAAGGCGACAACTCGATTGTGGGCTATACTATGCGATAGTTTTGGTCGTCCAAGAACTACGTAGAACGTTGAAGGAGAGGTGCAAATTTCCCGAAAAGTCATGGAAGCAGCTAAAACACATTGACGGGATACAACAGCGTTGGCTTGTTAATGCTGTTGATGCGCTATGTCACGTCTTGAATTCCAAACGAAATCATGCTACTCACGGTATTCGTAGAATTTCAGAGTTCCAATGCATATATCGCCAATTTAATTTTAATCAATGCAACCGCTTTCGACATGCGACAAACATCAGTTAGACAGTAAATCGATTGCGTTATTTTACATGAAATTTTTGCCGTTCTATCAGAAAAACACAATTTTATGGTTGGAAATACCCTTTAGTATTCAGTATAGTCTCCGTGAACCACAATACATCTGTTCCAACAAGATTATAATTTCTGAATTGCGTTCCTGAAGTGAGAACTGTAAGGACTGAAAAATACGCTTCCACAGCTGTTATGACCTCGTCACTCGATGAAAAATGCTTTCCACGCATGATTTTTTTAGGTTACATATCGAAGTGGCTAGCGTCCAAATCTGGTGAATACGGTGGATGCTTCTACAATTCGAACTTGAATTCATGGATTTTAGCCATTGTCAAAATGCTCTTGTGACAAGGTGCATTGTCCTGATGAAAAAGATTTTTTTTCTTCTGCAAACCTGGCCTTTTTTCCTTCAGCTGGTCTAAAAAGCTACAATAATATTCAGCATTTATTATTTTACCAGCTTGCCAGTCATTCACAAGCAAAATTCCTTACGCATCCCAAAAAACTGATGCTAACACTTTCTTGGCCGATTTCTGGACACACACTCGTTTCGGAGCCGAAGAACCAGGTTCACTCCACTTTTTGTCTTATGTTTTGATTCCGGATTATGGTGATAGACTCAAGTCTCCTCCATAGCCAAGAATCAACAAACAAAATCCACTTTATCCTTTCGAAAACGCTCTAAATGTTGCTGAGAAAATCGCATACGAATGTGTTTTTGCTCTATTGTTAGCGAATGCGGAACCCATTGTGCACACAACTTTCTAAAACCCAATACTTCAGTCGAAATGTTGCTTACACTGCCCAATGAGATGCCTAGGGCTTCTAGTAAAATTCTCTCGGTCACTCGACGATTTTCCAATAGGATATTCTGTATTTTTTCTAGGATTTCTGGTGTTGTTGCTGTTTTTGGACGTCCTTGACGTAAATTGTCTTCAAGACTTTAAATTCAGCAGCCCATCTTTCTACTGAACAAATTGAATACGAGGATCCCTTATACATTTTCAACATTGACTCCTAAATTTCCTTTCCTTTTAAACTTTCCAAAAATAAAAATTCAATCACTTTTTCCATTGTAAAAACATCCTGTGACACGTCGATACTAAATGGCTTGTGAACAAAGAATGAATTGACAGATTGAAATGAAACTTTACACACGTTCTTATATAGAGTGTACCAACATAACAAAAAAAATTAGGCTAGTGGCATCGCCCTTTCTTTTCGAACCGCAAAACTTATTGAAGAACCTAGTACTGCTTGCAAATTTTAACACCAAAATTGGATATGAAGAAGTACACCCAGATACAACGTTAAAACTCACCCTTCACCAGGCTAACAATGATAATGGCTTAGTTAACTTACTAGTTAGTCGGGATCTGTCAGTACTCCTCCACATGCTTCCCAGATGCAGAAGGTACCAGCTATCCAAACTTGCAATTATGACGACCCTGTGCTTATTATAACACCCGTCGACCAATGTCCTTTGTGCTGTGGAGTAAATTGTGATATTTACGTTGAAGGCATTTCATGATTTTCCCTATTCCGATCGAAAACGTCTCCTGTGTTAATGCAAGGTCAATGTCTCTTTCTGAGAGTTCATCCGATTTCACGAAAAGAAATAGTTTCACCATTGCATCCCTGACACACCGAACGACACTTTATAATGCGCATTTTACCTGAGATCCCCACTCGTTTTAATCATCACCTAGTCGTTCATGACCATTTCAACAGCCAGAACAATAGCCTCAGCGCCGATCTACACCACCGACGCCAGTTTGCCGCTCGCGACCCGTAAGTGGCCCCTGGCAACGTAGCTGGAGGATTTCACAGTGCATGCCGGCCATTTCTGCTTGTTTATTTGCTGAGTTGTTTACCATCCGAACCCTCGCACACTCTCCTCTTCGTACTGAGATCAATTGCATTTGAAGGCAGTTCAGGGAGGATGATCTCGGGCTGTTGCTTCCACTCATTCCCTGCCAGGTCCACTTGTCTCTACAACATGACCAGCGGTGAAGCAGATCCTCGCTTCCCACTCGATGCCAGAGGAAACCTTTGCAGCCCTCGGCGAAGCAGGGATTGAGGTTAGATTATTGGCCATTGAAAAAACCAGTTCCTTCCTTTCCTTTCCTTCCTTCCTTTTACGATGAATTTAAGGGGGGATCCCCATACATGCAAAAGGGGGATGTACATTTTTTTTTCACCAAATATAGTCATGTGGGGTATCAAGCCGGTCTTAGTTTTGACTTTTGTTGAAAAGGCGGGGAGGGCGGGGGGTTGAAAGTGGTCATTTTTTAACGAACCCATTCTCAGAAACTACTAAACCGTAAAATCTGAAAAAAAGTCAGGGGGCTGCCACTATATGGTGCCTAGGCTCCGAAATACCTCCCATACCGATACCTGTTCAAATAAAGTTAATAGTAGTACATTACTATAATTTTTAGTAATTGACAGGAAAACCCCCCTTAAGTTCACCATAGAATCACAAAATTTTGCAGCAATGTAGGCTGCCAAATTTGGTGCAAATCGCACTATTACTAACAAAGTTATACTAGGTCAAAACTGTCGCTGCTCTGCAAATTCACGACTATGAATGTCAATATCACTTGAAAGTGGGTATTTTCACATAATATATACATATTTTACGTGCTACATGCTAATGGAACAAATGCACACTCAAATCTCTTTATAAAAGAAATACACAAAACATTTCATACCTGAAGCGTCTCGCTTCTGGTTTCCCGACTTGTTCATATCATGCAGACGAAATGCATACCCAAAACAATTATCAGAATTATTTCGAATGCGAAAATTGGGCTTTGGTTCAGGCCTCTAATTTATAAACACCTTTAAAAGGAAGGTGTTAAGGATATGATAGGTGGTGCGCCAGCTACAGTAGAGAGAATTGGAGGCAATGCACTCAGGAAGCCGAGACTAGAAAGGGTATATAACGCTACAAAGATGAAGAAGGATTGACCATCAATATCGAGTGGCACGATTTAGTCACACAAGAACTAGGGAAACTTTTTTCAATACAATTTTTATTAGGGATATCTTGAGTATCAGGTTTGTGATCTTTTATTCCCAAAAGCTACTGAATCCAATTTCATTCGATACTCTAAATAGTGGGGAGGGATGTCGACGCGCATTTTCTAGCGACCAGGCATCTGTTACACCAAAGTAATGGAGATGAAAGTGTCCGGAACATGATAAAGGTTATTTTTTCCATCTTTGAATGTAAATCTTATTTATTTGGATTTCTTAAGACTTGACTTTCTTCATTTTTGTGAATAACGCTATTCATTAAGTCGCACCCCCAATTCCTTCTCCATTGGCAGTATTGGTATGAGGCTTGAAAAATTTTTGCTGAAACCTCTCAGTCGGAACAAAGAGGTAGTGATAATTAAGAATTAATATTTTAGTTTTGGAACCGCCCAAAAGTGAAATTGATAATTAACCTGAACTATGTACGCTACATAGTCCGTATGTGCGTTTTTTTAGTAGCGAAAAACACAAACAATATCCAATTAAACAGATATACGTACTTTCGAATGTGAACGTTGGGTATGGAAATGGGAAGAGTTGGATACAATAAATAATTTCCCTGTGAAAGGGTATGTCATAAACTGACATGCCTTTCCTTGAAACTTTTCACACGCCTCGCTTCTGCCTTAGACAAATTTACGAAGCAATATCGGATGACAAAAACCAAAAACTCAACATTTCCGACAATCTCATGAAGAAAATTGACGGTAATGAAATTCGGAACGACTCTTACGACGCACTTCAATTTCATATGACGGCACGTGCACAGGAAGTAAAACAAGTATTTTGATAGCTGGATTGGGGTATTTGCCAGGAAGCACTACAAAGGCTCGGAAATTGCGGAAGGAATCAGCTCTTGTCCGCTTCGAAACTGATTCTTCTTCAGTGACGAGAAGTTACATTCGACTAGATTTGAGCGAAAACTTTTGTTGGAATCTTCATCACAATAGGTTTCACTTGAAATCGATAACTTTTGATGGTAAAACTAGGAAACTTTCCACAACACATGCAGGCGAACAATTCTCTCCACAAATGTACAAACTCATATCCACTAAGCTTATCCTATATGAGGTCTTCAATAATAATATATTATCGAATCACGCTACCAGCATCCCTAAACTTCTATTAGGGCGGTACATCGTATAATACTTAAGGCTGCGTCATTTTCCCATCATCGATCTTCTCCGAAACCTCGCATCCCAGCTACCGCGCCCACATACATACAATAAGGATTCAAAATAGTGTCATGTTCAAAGCTAACAAAATTGAATATTCAAATTAAATGTCGTTTCTGGCGCTCTCAAAATAATAGAACGCTTCCGAACATATGGTGGTGTAATTTTCGCTGAACATCGAGTGGGTCGTAATTAATAACACAATGTGCCTAATTAAGAACATCTTTTGGGATTTAAGAGATTTTCACTTTATAACATGTATCTTTTGAATTAGTATAATCCGAAAAACCTGGTTAATTATGTGTGAATTTTATCTTAAGATGACGTGAACTGGGAAGAAAGGTCATACGTGTGCGAGAAATTGAATTTCAGGAGGCATTTCGCAATGATTCTGAGTTGACTGGCATTCATTCATTATTTTTATTGTTTATGCCCTAATATGAATTAATATGTGTTTCCGAAATTCTCTTCAAAAATAGAATTCTTAGAAATCTTATCTCGATTCCAAGACCAGTTGAATAGGAATGGCCTGTACTTTTCAATTTTTCTGCTAAAAATCACTTGAGTGTTAACCTCTTTACAGGGATATTCTGGTCTGCATTGTCTAGCCTGTAACAGAATTATTGTCTGAAGGTGTTGAATCCATACGCTGATGTATTTTTCCATTTTTTCATTATCCGAAATTGTAGGTGACATGTTCATGCAGTCAAAAGCAGATGAACGTTTACATTTTTCAAATGGCCAGAAAGCGGAGCTTTTCGGAGTCATCTTGCCAATATATCTAGCTAATTTGGAGGGGAATAATATTGGCAATCAAACATAAAAGGGTTTTTAATTTTGTTGAGGGTAGTAATACAAAACTGTTCAGAAGACTTCAAATTATAATAAATGGCGCCCAATGTGGGGTCCAAGAATGATACTAATACCCGCAAAAAGTCTTCTCTTCAAACTATGTATACTTTTGGACTGTCAGATAATAATGACATTGGTCTCCTCACAATTTGCTCAGTCTCCGTAAACATTAGTGCTGACTCTTTTCTGTTGAAGTGTGCTTTTTTATTTAAGAGTAAGTGGCAAGAAACGTCTGAATTCACACAAATTGAATCCAGCGGGGCGTCCAAAAAATGTACGTCCAATTGACAAAAAAATGACGAATAAACTGAGTGGTAAATATTCTTCTCCTTTTTGTCACGCCCTTCTCTTTTTATAGGCAATACCGGAAAGGATAGCGAAGAGATCTTGCGCTCTGCTGAGAGGAACAGTTTCTGCGAAGGGTTTTTAACTTCCACTATATGCCAATCGAATGACAGTGGTTTCTACACATGAAAACCATTTTGGAACTTATATTTTAATTCTTCTTCCTTTCTTAAGACCTTGTAAAGGGAGGAGTGTTGGGAAAGTTACCACCTGCTTTACAATGTCGCACTTCAGTCTCTCATGTATCATTTAACAAAAAATATCACGTATCCTTATCTCTCAAAGCCGATTATGTTAAAAAATCTAGATGAAATGTTATCTAGAAATGATTGCATTGTTGTCAGTGAAGCAACAGCCGGACAGTCAGAAAGCCTACTGACAAACAAAGGCGTGATCCAATTTTCATCAAAGAAAAGCCATCTTCGATTTTTCGAGTCATTACACTGGCAGTTTTACCTTATCCGGAAAACAAAGAGCTTGCCCACGAAGGATTGCAGACCCGAAACAGCTATTTAGTTTTAGAATTCTTAGCTAGAAGTTTCTTGGCATAATCAAGGCATTCTATTGATGAATGCGGCCACCTAGCTGATTGCCATTAAGCCACCAAAAACGAAACCTTTTTGTGTACGATGATGCCGCAACAATTGCAATGGAGATGGGAGATTTCTCCGAAAATTATTCAGACAATTATTAGCCAGAGTGAATATATAGGTCTCTATACTTTGTACCCGTCGTCAACAAAAGCAGTGAAAAACCTGGTACCTGGTACCTGGTACGGGACCAGTTCGGACGAATAACACAACCCAACTCCACAAGCTCCAAAAATGCCTCAGCTCCTAACAAAATTTTCGCCCTGTGAGTTGGGACTTAAGAATACAATCAAAGTATTCTCTACTTGTCGTAAGAGGTGACTAAACTTGTGGGCTAGCAACCTGCAAATTTTCAAACCTTGCTAGTTCCGAAACGACAATAACGTCACAGATAGGGAGTGGCCTCTCCCTCTTGCGGGCATGTGCTTTTGCACTCTGGCAAGCCAAGTGGTAGCAAACGTGAATCGAGGGTAGGGTTGCTTATGCTTCTACCGCTTCTCGTGACCTGGGAGCCGGTTTCTGATAAACTTAAAACAGCAAGATTCCGACCCAGGTTAAGGAATGCTAAGCACCAACGGAGACTTCCGAAGTAGTCGAGAAATTAAACGTGGTTCGAGGGAATCCTCTTAAAGGTGACATTGTGATTGTCATGGATAATGCGAATACCAAGGTGGGATCTAAGGTAATGACCTTAGTCGGATATGTGATAGGGGAACACGGTGTTGGCGACCGTAACAGTAATGGTGGGAGATTCGTGGACTTCTGTAACTTCTACCGCCACGTCATTGGTGGCACATCGCTCGCGCAAGGAGTTTGCCATTAGGTCAGTTGGGTTCCAACCAATCAGATCATCTACTTCATTATCAGCAGGATATTTAGAAGTTGTCACCCGGATATGCGTAACAAGAGAGGTGCTGACATCAGCCCCGAAAGGGTTCACAATCCCATGGCAGCTTACGTTTCGTCGCGTGTTACGTCCGGTACTTCTCGTAGGGTTAGGGGCTGCAACCCGCTAAGTTCAACATCGTCCACTTGAAGGAACGACGCTCGACAGTGGGAGAGCTATCTTCCTGATCGGAAATCAGATCTATTATGTAACTCGCCAGAGAATATCGATGAGCATTGGGCCTTCATCAAAAATACTCTTTTCTCGAGTGCTATACAGATCGTCAGGTACGTTGTGGAGAGGCGTCATAAGATCTGATCGACTACGGAATCGTGGAAGCGAATCGTTGAACGAAAGGGATTAAGGCTTTTCTGATCGCTGCGATACCGAGCGAAATTTCGAGATGTTCAGCCTAGTATACGCCATGACAAGATAGAATTTGCTATTACGCTGGTCAGGGAAGCGGAAGATGTCGCAGATCGCAATAATTTCAGAAATGTATACGGCATCATGAAAAAGCTTGCATGTGGTCGCAAATCTTTCGAAGGTGCTGTGAAAGACGCCATTCGTCCTCAATGATAAACAACCGAAGGGTGGAAAGAACACTTCACCATGGTTCTTAACCGTACCACATCCGGTCAGGGTTCTCCTCTTGAGTATGAAATGGCTAATTATCGTAACATGCGGATACGGAGTGTTCCTCCAAACAGAACAGGAATAATGTCGCCCATCAATGCACTTACTGCACTGCCGCTGGGCTTGACGATCTCCATGCAGTGTTACTTATCGCAGAACCTGCGGTTACTCCTGGAATCCCAGACTTTTCCCAGAGAGTGCAAGAAGGAATGATGGTCCATATCCCAAAAGAGGAGAACTCGATTGGAGTGTGACAATTGGAGAGGTATCTACATGCTCCTTGCCGTTGCAAAATATTTCTGAAATGCATCAAAGTACATCTTGGAAACTTGATCGACAAAGAGTAAGTTGGTTTCCGCTCCGGTTTCCTGCATTAACCACAATAACACCCAACGGATCATTTTGGAACAGTTCGCGGAAATTTGATCTTCGGCGGGTGAACAGAAAGGGTACCTAGAGTGCTCCCCAAAGGAGGGACATTCTGGGAAAATTAATAGCTACTATCGGAGCGACATATGGTGGCGCAAAATGTTATGTGCTGTTCCGAGGCAAAATTTCGGAGTAATTTGAGGTTAAATGCGGAGTAAGACAGAATTGCATCCTGTAACCGATATTATCTTTTCTTGTTATCGGTGACGTTCTTCAAAACAGGAAGAATTTAATGAACGATGATACCTTTTCAGCTCATTCACCATGAGCTTCTTGCTCATTCACCGGGATGTAGTTATTTCAAAACCAAGGTTAATTTGTGGCGATTCTGCTCTAGTGTTCTTTCTGTGTTGCTTATGGAAATAGCACCTGGAAAGTGAACTCCACTGGTATTCGAAAGGTCCAAGCTTTCGTCAATACCTGTCTGCATCGTACCATCGAAGCACGCTCGCCTGATACTATTCCAAACAAAGAGCCTGCCACTCGTACGCACCGCGATCAGAAGACGGAAGTGGTAGTGGATAGGTCACACTTTAAGGAGCGGGGTAATTGCAATTCCGGCTACACCATGCAGTGGAATCCACTCTCCCAAGATGGCCAACGAGTGGGTCGTCTCAAGGGAACTTGGCGCAGAATAGCAGAGGAGGAGCACAAGCGCCTAGGGCGCGTTGGGGTGGTCGAGGACACGGGGTGGGCATTTCAGAGAACCGCGGACGATATTGCGTAGGTGTGGTTGACGTGCTATACCCCGGCAAGGGGCGAATGGCAACCATGTATATGAAAGTTCTCTATATCAGGGTAATAATCTCGGGCGAGCGCAATGCTGATCACATTGCTTCCAAGAGGGTATTGTAATCATGTAGTGTATCATTACGGTCTTGAATGAAGTGCTCTAATAAACTTGAAGGCCCTGATCCAACTGGATTGTTGCGCCAACCATTATCATTATTATGGTCAAAGGGGTGTTTCCTGTCTTGCGAAAAGGTAGAATTGCTTTTGTTTCCCAAGCTTCAAAAACCACCCGGCGTACCCTTTTCATGTCGCTCTATTTGCCTTTCAGATACTATGGAGAAGATACTGGAAAAGGTAGTATACAACAGGTTGCTCCCGTTCGTCGAGCTAGGTGGCGCGTTATCGGAGCGAAAGTATGGGTTTCGGGAGAACCCAGTCTACGGTTGACGCGGCAGCAACAGTTTTGGATCTGGCTCGGAAGGTGTCTTCTGTTAGTAAGTGTTGCACACTGGTGGCGGTAGATTTCTGGTATGCCTTTAGTGCTGGGTTCAGGCTGGATTAAAGGTAGCTTACCTAAAATGGGTTTTCCTGGGTACTTAGCTCGGATTGAGGAACCAGCTGCTTCATTTAGTTTTGTTCCTGACTTGGTAATGGTTGTAGTTTGGAAGACCCCGATGACCTGCACCTTCATGGAAATGAAACCACTTATAGCATCACAGCTGTTCCATTATGCGGATGGATGAAAATGGGTGGTTAGATGATTCCCTTTCGTAATTTTCGGATCTAATAATGGATGCTTTTCTTGAGCTGCATTAAAGCTTGATTTACGTTTAGCCAATATTCGCCCATTTCTAGAGCAATTTTAGGTCTACCTATGTGATTCACAGAACTCAGCCATAAGGAACCATCCCCGACAATACATGTTTGTTGCAGGGTACAGGATAAACTGTAGTATACCCAAAACGTTCCATCGAAATGTTTATTGATTTTCCCTTTATTTCCCTTTTGCCAGACAGTCTTGATATTGTTTAGGATATTGGTGACACGTGTATTTCAAATAGGTGTCTCAAATGTGTCAGGTCAAAGGCACGTGATTCTTATTAATAATATGGGAGGAGACGAAGCATGAAAGGACCTGACTCACTCCAGACGTGGCTAGCAAAACGATGAAGAAGGCGGGTACTTCTTTTGAACTGCAGTTAAATGCTTGTGAACCTGAATAAAGGAAGTTCATCATTTTGTCGGTTTTGCTATTAATCACCGCCTTTGTGACTGAAAAGAGTCAACTTGCATATTTATTTGGAGCACACCCAAACATCCCCTTTATCACAGAAGTTAGTATACAGGCCAACGACTAGGCAAGTTAGGCATTTGTTCAAAGTGTATCTAGCTTTACAGCGACTTGCGGTCGAAATTTTAGTCCTAGTCGCACACGTAACTAGTTCCTGTCTGGGTTAATAAGGTGATTTGAAAGAGAATTCCCTCGCGCTTGGAGCTTTTTCGGACCCTGGAACAAAAATTTGGATGCCAAAATTATACAATAGGCGAAAAGGCCCAATTTCATCCCGGGCCGGATAATTTTCAGCCCGGGATTGGAATTCCCCTCTGCAGCCCAGTATGGTTCAAACTTTTACCGTAGCTTCGAGAAAATGTTGTGCCAAAACGATGCGGTTTATCCTAATAAAGCTTAGGAATTTGAGCTCATAGAATCAGTGAGAACATTTCTGGAACCTAGGGATCGGTTTGAGCGGTGCCATTCATGATGATAAAGACATCCAAAGGACTACTTGAGATTATTCATCTCATATTGCAAGACCTTCATGGAAGAATTTGATCTGACCTCGTAAGCATATGCAAAAAGGGAACCCTTATATTAATCGTGGCCAGTCATTTCTAATTATCGATTATGACATATTCAGTTGCCCAACCGTTGCTCAAAAATATCACCTTGCTCGGAACACTACGAATCTAGTTTACTCCACTTCACGCCAAACAAACAAATAAGTTCAAGTTATCTTCCAAGCACTTGTATCTTGCTCTCAGTTGAAATATCATGTCCTTTTTTATCGTCAATGGAACGCTACGAAAATTTATGATTTCTCCGTGCTCCAAACAGAAATTTCCCTCATTTCACGTTCTAAGGGTTAGAAAATAACAAACCCCAAAATGTTCTCAACTCCTTCATATAAGTGGTAAAATGCTTCACTCGACATTACTATTCCATGCTCTCCTAGTTCCCAGTAACTATATAAAGACCTCTTGAGGTGCTGCTCAGTTTCATTCGGTACCAGGACGAGACATAAATTTCAAAGACTTTCGTGTTAAATTTACATTTGTTGGCTATACTTTCTGTTTATTCGAGTGAAAATAAAATACCGAATGACAGGTTATTTGATGAATGTTTGCCTATAGCAGTTGCGACTATTCCGGGGAGGACTCCGGGGCTTACTTGGTACCGATATTGGTATGACAGTGAATTTATGACTTTTCAGGAATGTTTGAAAATTATACCATTCGATTCGAGGAGAATTGGCTGCTGGAGTGAAAATATAAAATGGTAATATGCTAATTGAAAGGCTTTGCGCGCACTGAATACCAATTGATTCCGTGAGCTGTTGGTGGACGGAGTCAGTGGAACGCAATTTCCCGTGAATTTAAGGGAAAGGGATTGCACGATTTCGAAAGAAGAATTGTGAAGCGGTATTCTGGTGCTTTATGCAAATAATAATCTGGCTGCTTTTATTCTTGAAAGTATTCTCAAGAGCAACTATTTCCATAAAGTGGAATCGCCGAAAACTTGAAATCAAAGTGATTCAAGTCCTAGTGGCATGTTCCTTACTCGACAACCATCTTCACTGTACTTTATTCTCCTCTTTTACAGCTCAGATTTTGGAATTCTTACCTCATTCAGTTCTAAGAAATTTAAGATTTTCTATAATTTTCAGTGATAAGCATTTTACCCTTAGTTTAAAATTTCATATAACCGAGAACCGTTAACATACTTTCCCGTCCAGGGGGATCAAGCAAGGTAGACAATCTTCTGCACACAGAGTGTCTTTGACTTTTCGGCCTCTCGTGAGATAGCATAAAATAACAGTGTAGATGCTTCCAAAAGTATTTCTTGAAGGCTAATTCCTATTTGCAAGGGTAAAACTCATCTGTGGCAGAGTTCTCATCTCATAATACTTACGTGGCTTTTCTGCTTTACACAAAATTTCTTCGCACAGAACCAGATAAACCAGAAATCTCTACGCAATAACTTGAAAGGGTAAAACCGTTGCCAGGTTTTCATTTCTCCCCTTCTTTTTGCTTTTCTTACCTTTTCATTTTTCTCGGAAAATATATAGACGTTCGGTCTGAGCGACAAGAAGGCAGCGGGGGGTGAAAAAAGCGGAGCTGGAAAGGACCTGTTCGTCGGTCCTTCTGTTGTTTTAAAGCGTTTCTATTCCATCTCTTAACTACTCGTTTGGGCAATCAGGCGGGCTTAACGTTGAGCATTTCATGAAATTTTCTTGAGAAAATGGGAATTTAAAATGACACCGTGTCAACTACATGTGACAGGACATGTTTAAAAGCCAAAGAGACAGTTCTGTAATGCTTATGAGTAACGGAGTAATGCAAACCGGATGTGACAGCTCTCTGCAAATAAGGATAGATTTCGCTTCGCTTAAAATATGACATCTTGTTTAGACTTACGGAAAAGGGAAAAGTTTTTGCATTATCAGATTGTTGTCAAGTTGATTTGAAGAGTGTACGTAGCTTTATGTCCTTAAGGATATATATGAGTTAATGGAGTAGCTACTCAGGGCAGACTTTAAGACCCGACCATTATGTACAGCGACAACACAGCCCTATCGAGGAGTTTAATTTCCTTAATAACGAATTTGGTCTCCGTTTATCAGAAATATGTCTTCTGTAGGATTCTATCAATTCGAATTTCTTGTGAAGAGATTGCGTATACAATCGGAAATTCAGAATCGCTTTTAGGTGTATTTCTTTGACGTTTTTATAGAGACTGCATTGAGAGATTTCATTTTGATAGAATTGTGCTTGCTCATCCTTTCTTCAGTGTTCTAACAAACAATGCGCACTAAGATGTCTCGGAGGAACAAGTCGTTACTTCATATTCAGAACTTTCTGTGATAATGATTTTAGCGACACTGCTGTGACTCAGGATATGGGTGACCAACTGTATACCGGGTGGTTTGTTTATACTTCGTTTGGTGTACTAACAGAAAAGTTGAAGGCAACGGTTCAGGCAACGAAACAGAAATAACAAAAATATATCAAAGTTACCGCTGTTTTGCCAAAGCGATTATTTCTATAACTTATTGACGATATAAGCCCGAGCTTGACAAAATTAGAAATGTAAAGAGTTCTAAAAGGTGGATCAAAATTTACGAATTAAGTTACTATGGATTCAAAAAATAATTTTCAATTACTTATCCGTTTCGTCCAGAAGTCCAGAGAGATGGAAAATCTATATCTTAAAGATTTCATTTTTGACCACAAAATATATTAATTTAACTATTAAAAAAAACACTGAACAATGAAGCTAATATAGTACGATCAATCAGTTTGCCAGCTTGCGAAAATGAACTGTCTAGAAGATAGCTACATTTGCAATGGAAGGAACGAAAGAAGGGTCTTTATAGATTGAACATGTTTTCTCAATTAAGAGAGTAGGTAGAGCAAAACCCACTTAGAAGATGTCATACAAGGGTAAAGATTGGTGCATGTATACTTTTTATTATCCTTTATTCGTTTGCAAGTTAGGTAGAAAGCAGTTGTGGAAAAAATCCCACAAAATAGGTGACGGTAGGAGGGTCACTTAATCCGTATGGATGAGGATGGTTCAGTCCGGAAAGTCTAAAAGGGCAATATCTATCAGAGAAAAAGGAGACGTGGTAGACCATGCCTCATGTGGAACGGTGGCGTAGGCCAGGGCGGCAGACAGTTGTTCGGTGGATCAGAGAGATGTTTTCTATTAAAATGGTGTGGTCGATTAATTTGAGCCTGTTTAGTTAGGCTGCGTTATCGGTACTATGGTGCAGTTGATATTAAGTTGGGACAGTTGCTGATAGATTTCGTTGAAACTTGGACGACTGAACGAAACATCTCTGATGTGGGTGCAAGGACACTAGAACATGGCTGCTAAAGTTGAGTCTGGTAGACTAACTCGCTAAAATTCGGGCTTTATAATAGTAGAGGCATTTGGCATCCATCATCCATCCACTATCAAGTCTGCTCTGAATAATAGAATTTTAAGGAATGCAGCTTAATTAAGAAATTTGAATTTCTGCCGACAGGCGAAAGAACAAGGGGTCTCTAGGGTGACATTTTTACCTTCCCTTAGGAAATAGGGCATGAAGACCCAGGTAGGGCTTTTAATGAGGCATTTTTCCTTAAAGTACTACATGAGAAACATGAAGGTGATGGTTTCGGATGTATATAGTCAATGTCAACCTAGCAAGTACGAGGGGATTAAGTTAATCTAGCTCTAATTGTACACTGGTCCGATATCGATAATACAACTAGGGTGTCATTATTTTTATGGCAGTCATAAAGTTGCGGTGGTGGGTTTCATAATCCTAGGAACAGCTCTAGTTTTCTTAGCTTAACCTTTCGCTATAATTTAAACTAAATTAACTTTTTGGAAAAATCCTGTAAAAACCTTATCAACACTACTATATCAAATTTAATCGATAGAATAATACACAATTTCACAAAACAATCAACGACAACGAACTGCGGATTATTCAATGGGTAGTGTCACAAAAAATGGGCTTTAAGAGTGCGTGGTTTGTACGGAAACGGTTCACAAATAGATGTAGAGCTTTCCAGGCGGGACCATTTTCAATCAAATTGACCATGTGCTAATCGGATGCCGTTACTTCTCACGTTACCTCTCAGCCTTCATGAATGTCAGAACATATATGGTGCCCAATATAGTCTCGTTGCTATTCCATTTACAAGGTGCTCCGACCTCCAAAAATTCTCTGACAATCAGGTGGGAGTGAACACTGAAATAGTCCATAATATATAATTACATATCACAAGAACCGAAGAGGTGGGCGACGAGACGTTGGCGTGAATCCGGTGGTTAAAACTACGAGTCCGGTTCTCGCTGCCATTTCCAGATTCCGTTTCCCTCTGGAGTTTCACTGAGACATGCCCCATTCAAGGGCCCTGGGATTAAAAACACCAGCTACCAGGATTCGTTTCGCTCGAAACCTTCTCCAGAGCATCAAGCCGGCCCCGAAAGTCCGGCATCGTCTCATTCGGCGTCAGGCAAACGCTAAAACACATTATCCCTAAACACCGGATCCAGACAAACCCATTCCCTCGGCCTTCGACAAGAACACCAAGTCAAACGTCGTCCCGAACCCAGATGGCAGCGGCGCAATGGATTTGAACAGTCTTTCCATCGCTTCTCTTCGTATTACCTCATGAGTACCCTAAAATATTCAATTCCTGGTAACTTCCCCCAGTACAGTTCCCTCAGCTTTTTTTTCGCATTTTTAGCATAGTAGCCACTTTTGGCTCCACAGAATAGCGACATCGCTGCTGCTTTCTTGGACAGTTCACCTACCCCTTCATTGCCCTCTAATCCAATGCTGCCTGGAACCCAGAGTATCCAGTCTTTATTGAGCAAGCCGAGCGTGTTCTGTCTTTTAAGGCGTTCCCATATCAGTTTGGAGTTTACCTAGGAGAACTTAAGTGCCTTAATAGCCGTTCCACGGTAAAAAAGTAGCAATTTTCTGCTTAAGCTTACCCATTGGTTCAAAGTATATTTTGCTTGGATCAATGACCCCCTGCGACTGCTTCCTCAACCGTGAGGGATTCGTCAGTATGCTAGGTAATCAGTTGCTAGTTCAAACCGTATGTCAATGTCATACTCTCCCACTTTGCTCTATTGCTGCAACATATATCAAGCTGGAATGCCGTTGGGAATGTTTTCATTGTCCCGCGAAAACTCACGCAAGCAAGTCTTAGAAGGTACTCGTTTCGACCCCATGCCGTGTACCCTAAAATGGCTTTCAAGTAATCAAGTGTGGGTTTTTTAGTGAATGAATATTGGCCTTGGCTGAATTTATGCGCAGCACTGTCACAGTCACTGATTCTTAGTCCAGTTTTGTATTTTGTCACATAGGGTATCCTCACATTTGTCCCTACAGATTAAAACAAGGTGATCACCGTAACCCTGCGCTTATATTCTAGTGTTTGTTTGCTCTTCTAGGAGTTCTAGTTGATGATGATCCACACTAACGTGGATAACACCCCCTCCGTGAAAGGCAAAGCAATATTTTACAAAAGGGTTACCTAAAAGATGCATAGGTGATGTTCCGGTTGTGTGGTTTAACTAAATATGCTGAAGTAGTACCTTGGGGTTTAATAAAGCTCAATACTTTCATTCCTTTTTCAATTTTTTAACAGTTGTGAAATACCTTCATAAGTGCTTGAACGATATACAATGCGGAAATATAGGCCTTCTTGCCCCAATTTGCTGGTATTTCACATTAAATTCCCAGTTTTCGTCTGAATACGAAAAATAATCAACGTGAATAGTAGAAAAGGCTATAGATCACGTGGACTCCAAGCTCTAATTCTTTATCTTCCTCATTCATTTCCTGCTGAACCAGCATCTTGAGAATATTTCCTGTAACACTTCAAAGAAATTACTTGTTTCCTAAGGACTGCACCGCTTTGGGTTCGCACCCCTTTCTCGTATATTCCCATGTTTCCATAGTAATTTTCAGGAGAAAATATTTTAGGTAACGTGAGGTAATCTAGAGGATTCTATTCTACCAGAATTACATAAATTTCCTTGAACATGACTGTGACTGGTGACTGGTGAATAAAAGCTGTCAGCCTCGCTCTCGTCCTAACTGCTAAAGGAACAAGTGTTTAGCTGTATGTGTAGCGGTTAAGTGATGGGAACCACCACGTATCAAAAAGGACTACTTTTGGACGTATTTTCGGTTCCTTGGCGAAGGAAGAAAACGCTGACAGGTTTATTGATGGCAAAGTAATTGAAACGATTGATGGAGCGTTCGATTGAGTGACGGATGACTTTGAAGATTTCCGTTAATGTCTGATATCTAATGATTACGATAGCAGATTGCTATCGACAAGTTAAATATTTAAGTTCCAAGTAAAATTTGTTGCTCCTCTGTTTAGAGCTGGAGGAAAGAATAAGGAAGGCACTGTGTGGCGGCTCATCTCCAGGAAGGAAACTTTAACTAAGGCTGCAGTATTGAAATATTTGGCCGAATGACGGCGATTCACATTCTAGGAGGTGTGTGTACTTATCAATCACTCGGCTCTTAGTTGAATTGGCCATCCTCCTGGAATAAATAACGGAAAAAGTGAAGCATTATTAGAATTTGATGTAATAATTTCAAAACCCGGATTGTATTTGTTTCCAGATTGATGATGAAGTGATGGAGGAGATACTGGATATTGAGAAGATTGATGAATTTCCTATGACGTGTGACCTAATAAGAATCCTTCAACATCTCAAAGTATCAACGGATCTTTTTATCACCACATGTGAATCACTTCTATCTGAAATCCATTCAAGGGGCTTGTGAGATGAAACGTTTACTAGCTTCCCAGTGATCACAGAACTTAGTGTGCTATTTTAGGATACTACTCAGTCTCGTTTAGGGGCAATCAAATTGCATGAGTCTCATGCTTCGAATACATACCACAAAATATTTTATTATGAAACTTGTATTCATACAAACAAATAATAATTCATAGAATTTTTTTTAATAATTCATATTTCAGTTTATATATTTAAAGGTTTTTGTGAATCAAAACCTTATCAAAATTGATTCAATGTCTATGTGTTTGTTTGTCATACATGATTTACTAGGAAACGGCTGAAACTGTTATCACGAGATTTAGTAAGAGCTTGTGGTCTAAGATTCTCTTTACATATGGCAAGTGGAGCCATTCTCTGTTGATTTCAAGGGGAGGGACTCCTCATACATTCGAAATGGGGGTGCAAATTGTTTATCCAAAGACTATCGCCGTGTTGAATATCAAATACAAGGATCTAATAACTACTTTTCGAAACTGGTCCTATTTTCTAAATTAGATGAAATATAGAGGAGTGGGAAAAATAAATCACATTGGTGTACTTATACGAAATTTAGCCCTCAAAATACAAATTTAGCTGAAAACCCCCGTCAAGTTCACAATCACTATAAGGGTAATATAAAGCATATTTTTGAAAAGTTTCAAGGTGGCCTAACTATTATTAAAGAAAAGTTGTAAAAGGTCAAAATTTTGTACACATGAATTTATTGCCCTCTAAGACGTTTCCGACCTGTTTTTAAATGAAGCAAGGTCATGCGTGCATGTGTTTATGTATATCAAATTTGACTAATTGCTTTTATTTTTTGTTGGAGGTTCGTTTTATTCTTTGATGTACCTTTTTCGGAAACCTGTATGTAGGATTGCTGACAGTTGTTGCATGAGATTGTAGAGAATACATATTAGCAATCGTCATATTAATGGATAATAACAAATACAATATCCGCATTTTCACGGTCCTTAGCAGCATTTACTAAAAGGGGTCTAGAAAACCAGCTTTCCGCACTTCTTTTTATTTTGATGTAAAACAAAACCTTATTAAAATTGATTCATTGTCTGTCTGCCTGTCACACGCACTTTGCTCCAAAACGAAAAATTTTTAAAAATCAGGGTAATGCGTTATGTCCCATTTCGGTATCGGTTCAAATAAACTTACTAATAGTATATAACCAACTTTTCGGAATTGAATGAAAAACCCCCTTAACTTCATCGTAAGAGTACTAATTTGAGCATAATACTGTCAAGTTTCAGGGGTATTTGGCAATTAGTATCAAAGTTATAGCAGTTCAAACTTACAATTGATAATTCATTTAATTTACTGCATACTAGCCAGGCAAATAAGACGCTGACGTTATAATTAACATTGGAGTAAAAATGAGTCTTGTCTCACTTTAAGCGTGCACATTTTGACCATTTGCTCGAGCGTTTTGCCATTCAGGTCAAATCTAAAATATACTTGCGGAAGTATCAATTGAGACCTTTCATTTGACACCGTGCAAAGGTGTATGAGGTGAAAAAATGTTTTACACCCCCCCTTTGCATAGATGGGAAGCCCCTCTAAATGCCACGTAAATATATGTCACTCATGACGATCCAATTGAATCAAAGCCTTGAAGCGTGTTAGAGCACTTCATTCGAGACCGAAAAGGTACACTACAGGGCACTGTAGAAGGCAACGTGGTCAGCATTGCATTTTCATAATCCTGCTCCCAAAATTCTGAATCATCGCCGATATTGCCGGCTGCATTGGTTTTTTTTCCAGCCCGAGTGGGTAGTCGGTGGACTTGCTATTCGAAAGAAGAACCTCTGATTCCTTTCCTTTCTAAGCAGTAGTTGTGACTCATTTCAATCAAGGAAAGTTTCTTTGCCCTTCAGGTTTTGATGAAGTACACAGGGGTTGATACAAAAAAATGTCCAGAAAAATCAAGTTAGATTATTATCGTTTGCCAATATGCAGCAAACTCACATATTCAATCATCACAACAAATTTGGTGATTTCCGGAGTCTCATGGCTCTGATGCAGTGGGTCTCCTGTGTTTTTCGATTAAACATTGCAAACTAGTTTCACCGAGGTTATTTTGATATATTACGAGCGGTAAAAATGTTTTCTGTTGTAGGATAATTTCAAATTACTTTTTCTTCCCCTCTTCTTCCTTAAATCTCCAAACTCTCCTTAAACCTCACACTTCTTCTTTTTTTAGCCGTTATTCTGCTCAGTAGCTAATTCGAGTGATCAGCAGAAACTGTAGAAAAACGTGTGGGTAACTTCTGATAGTTCTCCTTTTTCCTCCTTAAATCACTAAACTCTCATTAAGGGTCGACTTTTTTCTAATTTTTGTTATTTTATGGAGCTGGAGGCGACTATTCAATGTATTTAAACTTAACCCGCGTACTTCTCTAAACTTTCCCTAATCAAAATTTATCGAAAACCTCTGAGCCGATTTTTCTTTCACTTTGCACATTTATTTTACATTCTGAATGCTCGATCCTGAACGAAGAATTTTCCAAGTACAACTTCATTTTTTACTGAGAAGCAAACCTGAATACCGGAAGCTGGTGCTTTGGATATAAAGGTTATGTGAGAAAATTTCTGCGCGCATATTTCCATTCGACCATATCAAAGAGGCTTCACTTCAGGCAAATCAGCAACAGATCAGATTTTCTCTCTGCGGCAAGCGATGAAAAAACTGTTGGAATATGGACAACAGTTGCACCATCTATTCATCGTTTTTAAAGCCGCCTATGATACCATAGCTAGGGTAAAACTGTACACGGCCATGAGAGAATTCGGCATTCCGACGAAATTAATAAGACTAACTTAGCTGACCCTGACCAATGTGCGTGGCCAGATTAAGGCAGCATGATCACTCTCAAGACCATTCCACATCAACAATGGTCTACGTCAAGGGGATGCCCTACCATGCGTCCTCTTTAATCTGGCCCTTGAGAAAGTGATCCGTGATGCCGAGGTAAATGCAAGAGGTACGATCCTCTTTAAATCCACCCAACTACTGGCCTATGCTGACGATATCGACATCCGATACCTACAAACTGCCTTCATCCAGATCGAGTAGGCGGCGCGATATCTTGGGTTGCACATCAATGAAGGCAAGACGCAATATATCGTGGCGAAAACGAACCAACCAACAACATCAAACCGCACTGGACAAACAGGAAGAATAAGGTTTGGAGAATACAACTTTGAGACCGTTGATAATTTCTCCTATCTAGGGTCGAAAATCACAACCGACAACAGCTACGATGATGCACGGTTGTTGTCAGCCAACAGAGCCTTTTTCAGCTTAAAAAACTGTTCCGCTCGAAACGTCTCACCATGGGGTCAAAGCTCTTACTGTACAAGACAATGATCTTGCCTGTCCTTATGTATTCCTCGGAAACTTGGGTTCTTAGCAAGAAAAATTGCGAACTATTGACTGCGTTCGAGAGAAGAATCCTCCGAAGAATTTTTGGCCTTTTTCGACCCTGCCTAAGATGGAGCGATGGCGTAGGCCAGGACGCCAGACAGCTTTTAGGGATATCGAATTGGTGGACCTTGGCGAAAAATCGGGATGTCTGGAGTTCCTTATTAAGGCAAGCCTAGACCGGATACTGGTTGTTGCGCCATTGATGATGATGATTTTTCCATTCGTATATGGCTAAAACCCCAAAATATTGCTTCATATTTTTTCAGACTGCATATTAGAGACATAGATATTATGCTTACCCTAAACAAATAAACATTTCCAACATACATGCACCTACATAGATCAATCGTACGCATATTTCTGATTTACATATGGACATATACAGCACGTATATTGAATACCGCTAATTTAATGTACAAATATATCTGTCTGAATTAGGCACTACCCCAAAGCTTAATTAGCCTATACATTTAAATCTATATCGGTGTCCGTAGTGGTTAGAGCACAAGGCTGTCGAACGCAAGGTCGCGGTTCAGATCTTACTAGCGGCAGTGACATTTCTTTCATGATGTGACGTCCGATACCAGTCGACTCAGCTCTGAATGAGTACCTGAGTTAAATCAGAGTAATAATCTCGGGTGGCGCAATACGAACCACATTGTCTCCTACAGGATACTATAATCCTGCAGTGTACCGTTACGATCTTGAATGAAATGCTCTAACACACTTCAAGACCCTGATCCAATTGGATTGTTGCAGTAGTGATGATCATTATCTATGTCTATATCCAGTTGTTGATATTGTTATATAAAAGATTAGAATACTAAAACGAAATGTTCTCCTAAAGCCCCCCATTCATATGAGCTCACTTTGCTGTGATATTGACGAATTGATATATTATGATAAAGTTTTGGAATGCACGACATTCACATAAAATGTCAAAGTTTCACCTTCTCTCCACTTAGTTAATAATAGTAGGATTTCCTTCAAACAAGTTATGCCTTATGCTATCCTTTATGCTTGTGCTTTTACTTATAGCATGATCTTAAAGGGGGTTTCCCGATCAATTTCCAAAATATGGAATTATACGATTATTAACTTTATTTGCCCAGATATCGGAACGGGATGTGTTTTGAGGCCTAGATTTAGTCTAGATACACCACTGTGATTTTTTCCAGATTTCGGGGAGATAGGTTCTGTGAACGAGACCTCACTTTTTGAGGCTCATATTTTGTGCCCTCACTCCTCGTAGGTTTAACTAGGTAAAAATATGGAATCAATTTTGAAAAGCATTTTGCTCACTCATCGACTTGGCCTGATAGAGTTAACAGGCTTTCAAATCATAACCTAGCATCCTTTGGCCTTTTGGTAGTTTCCTTTGACTTCAATCTTTAGACCAATCTTTAGCTAGTCAGTTTTCGTCAGTGCAAATGACATGACCATATCATCCAGACACGAAGCAGTTTTCAGGCTTTCAGTCCCTCCTGGCTCTCCGGTCTGTAAGATGCGATTCATCATCTTCCGTGGTCATTCCAAAGCCAAATATTTTCCTTGATGAACCATTTACTGGGCTGATGATCCCCAGGTTTGCATAGGTCGGTTTCGTCATCAACGTTAGTTATGATCGACAATCGGGAAACTCGGATGATTTTTTATCTTTTTATGCGAAATGGTCAAAATTTAATTCGATGCGAGGGAGTTCGTTTCTCATCCATATAACTCCATATAAATATAACTTGATTCGCAAGACAGTGATCGACCACTGATCTTGAGGTGCGGTAGTCCAATCAATGAAGGTAGGGAAATGTCAGCGTCAGATGATACAGTTTCGTTTTATTCATCTCACTATAAGATTAGGAAGACAAAACAACCGTTTAGTAAACTATATATTGATATATACACGATCGTAAGTGTCGCCAAAATCGGTAACATTCCTGTCGACTTCGTTCCGTGTTTAAAATCCTTTACCCCAAGTTAACAGCTGCAGCTTATAGACTTTCTTCTTCTTTTTCTTCAGCCTTTGTCCCGTTCACAAGCGGGGTTGGCTCGTCGTGATCGGCTTTGCCATTTGGCTCTATCGAATGCCTGATCTGGGTGCAATCTCGAGGCTTTCAAATCCCCATCCAGCGTATCAAGCCATCGTTGCTTAGGTCTGCCTTTTGGTCGTTTACCATCGACTTCGATGTTCAGCACAATCTTTGCAAGTGAATTCTCGTTTGCACGAATTGCGTGACCATACCATCGAACACGCCTCTCTCGCAACTTTTCCACGATCGGTGCAACCCCATAACGATCGCGGATATCCTCATTTCGGATGTGATCCAAACGTGTGACGCCACTAGTCCAACGTAGCATCTTAGTCTCCATTACCGCAAGACGCCGTTCATTGTCTTTTATGGTCGGCCAACACTCAGAACCATAGAGAGCGACTGGACGGACGACATTGCGGTAAATTTTAGATTTGAGACGTTCGTTGATACGTCGATCACAAAGGACACCAGTTTTGGAACGCCACTTCATCTAAGTTGCGTTAATGCGTGAAGCAACTTCATAACGCAGTACTCCAGTGGCTGATAGCGTTGACCCGAGGTATTTAAATCGCTCAGTTCTGGGCAGATCACTGCCGCTGACAGTGTTTTGTTTAAATTCAATCTGAGCCCGTGTTGCATGAGGCGATCATTCCATTTTTGAACAAGTTGCTCGAGATCATTTTTGCTATCAGATGCTAGGAAAACATCATCTGCATAAAGCAGTGTGTAGAGCGCTGGACGTTGGATATCCCGTGTGACGGTGTCCATAACAAGGACAAAGAGGAGTGGTGAGAGGGCACTTCCTTGATGAACTCCAACAGAGACACGAAGCGGTTTTGATACACCCGCCATACTTCGAACTTTACTTTTCGGATCGTGGTAGAGCAATTGAACCCAGCGCACGAGTTCTTCTGGCACGAAGTGTTGTCGTTTCTCCATGAGTAACCGCGCAGCGTGTATTGCGTCAGTAGTTCCGCAGTTCTTGACAAATCCGGCTTGATTCACGGTTATTTCAACGATTTCGCGAATACGGTTGTCAAAAATGCGTTCAAAAATCTTCATGGTATGGGAAAGCAACCGGATCGGACGGTAATTTGAACATTCTGCCTTTCTTTTTCCATATTGGAAGAGTGGTACTTTCTTGCCAGTCAGATGGTGTTCTTCCTTCCTGAATAACCCGGTTAAAGAATTCACTGAGCCACAGTGTTGGGTCCCAGCTCTTCGCTTTCCAGAGCTCAGATGCGATGTCGTCAGGTCCTGTTGCTTTCCCCGATTTCATTTGTTTTATTGCCTCCTCGACTTCAGTTGCGCTGACTGGTGGAACTGCTCCAAATGTCGGCAATGATTGTGGAAGTGGAGGATGAGCAAATTCTTCAGTTGAAATCTGGTCGAAATATTCTCGCCATCTATCCGTTGCGGCTCGACGGTTGGTAAGCAAAGTACCGTTCTTGTCATTAACACAACAGAAGTGTTCGATATCCTGTGTGCGTTCATCACGGCTTTTAGCAAGTCGATACAGATCTCTCTCGTCATCCCGAGTGTCCAGTTTATCGTAAAGATTTTTGAAATGGTTTGCTCGGGTGACAGCGACCGCTTTCTTTGCTTCACGGTTGGCATTCTTATAAATTTGCCAATTAGCAGGCGTTTTATCGTCGAGAAATTTGTGGTAGAGGCGTTTCTTTTCACGGACCTTCATTTGAACACCATCATTCCAAAGCCAAGTATCTCGGTTGATGTACCACTTACCCGGCGTGGTAACCCCGAGGGTTGCAGAGGCCGCTTTGTAGATCGTGTCTTTCATTTGGTTCCATGATTCTTTCACATTCGTAATGGTTGGCAATCGTATGAGTGAGACCGTTTCTTCTTTCTTCTTACCAAATCGCCACCATATAATGCGCGGCGGACCAGTGCGTTCCTCACGCCGTTTTATCGGTGGCTTAATTCGCAGGACAGCAATCAACGGCCGATGTTGAGGTGCGATGATCTCATAGGGAACGACTTTGCAATCAGTGACACTGGTACAATGTTGGCGTCTTATGAGAATATAGTCGATTTGCGTTTTATTGTTCCCACTATTAAATGTGGGAAGATGAGACAATCGTTTGATGAATCATGTATTCATAAGTACAAGGTCATGGGTGTCCGTAAAATCGATTATACGCTCGCCACCTTCATTGCGCGCTCCGAACCCCTTTCCCCCATGGCACCTGTTACCGTCTGCCTTTTCACCCACATGACCATTAAGGTCGCCGGCAATGATTATGTAATCGTCAGCAGGCACGTGACAAGTCTTTTCATCGAGAAGTTGCCAGAAGGCATCTTTCTCGGCATCAGGTCGACCTGTCTGTGGTGCATACGCGGTGAAGAAGTGAATAGTGCGATCAGCTGATATAATGGTGAGCTTGATCAGCCGACATAAAATCGTTCGACTTCTTTAATGCCATCACGGAAACCCTCTGAGATGGCAATGCCAACACCATATTGAGTGTGTGGGTTACCAAAATAGAGAAGTTTGTAGCCATTTTTACCGCGTTCGCGTTCAATGTCGCAGCTTTTGGCACCAGACCATCGGGTTTCTTGCAGAGCGCAGATGTCAATGCATCTTTTCCGAAGGGCTCTTGCGAGTTCCTCGGTCTTTCCAGTTAGGGTACCAACATTTAGCGTGCAGACACGTATTTGTTTTGTTCGTTATGTGCGGACTAACTTGCTTACGTCCTGACGCCGTCCATGCGTCAAGAACCCTTGCCCATTTCTCGACAGGACCAGGGCCCGTCCTGCCGCGTCGACTGAGGTGGACGCCCTAGCATTTCTCCGAAGCTTGTGACTTAATCCGATCATCATGTTTGTAACGACATTCAATGCATTTTCTTGGTCGACCTGTCGCGGGGCCTGTCACCAAGAGAGATCAGGTAGGATTTAGCATAGTAGAATAACTCCATCTATACTCTATTTATCTCTTTCCTTGATCTCAGCATTTTATTTTTGTTTTACTGAGAATAGTACAGAGTACGTTGCCTCAAACCCTCCTCCTTTACCTGAGTTTGGGACCAGCATACTATGTTAATAGCATGGCGGAGTTTAGACTTTCATGTCAAGTAATTGCCAGAAGGTGTCTTTTTGCATGTCGGATCGACTTCTCAGTGGCGCTTATGCAGTGGAGAAATGAATAGCTCAGACAGCTGAGAAAACAATGTCTGTCATTCAGCCGGCCACGAATTTGAAATTGTCTTATAAATATCCTAGGATCTTCTACGATGAGGGATCATCACTACTAAAAATACGAAAATACGACAGTGTTACTAGGGGAATTTTAATACTACGGCAGTGGTTACCAGAGACCAAGCAAGAGCTTCTGTACTATCTTTTGATTACTTTAAACAGCTTGGTATGGACGGCATCTATGGAGTAATGCTGAAAGATCTAAAACGACTACTTTCTTTTCCTAACAAGCTTTGCTCTGAGCTACGTGTCAATGACTTAGCATAATGTTAAAGTATACCTAAACTTGGGAAAAATGACTATTCAAATTCAAAGAACCTCTCTTAGAGAACATGAATTTCCGATAAATTCGTTATGATTTGAAGGATACATTTTTCTCTCTTCTTTTTTGACCCCGAAAAACTCTGGAATTAATTTATAGTTAACGCCTCAGCGACAGGCTTTCACTAGAGCCAAACAAAACTGCAAAAGTGAGAATCTGAGTGGCTTCTGCCTTCCAAAACTAAGAAGAAGTAGCAGGGCCTAAGTGCAGCTGGACACATTAAACGTTTCTTGTCAGAACCAAACGAATGTACTGCAAAATTTAACCTCGACCTTCGGCTATCGAAAACGGACTATGATTGGTTTCTGAAATGCACGCACGTGTATCCGCAGAATGCTCACTATCTCCAACTCTTGCCACACTTTTGTACTCTGGCAAATCAAGTGGTAGCAGCCGCGCTCTTTTGTCCTGGGAGCCGGTTTCTGACAGACTTCACACTGCGAAATTTCGGTTCAGATTGAAAAGCATCTCAATTTAACAATGTTTTATAGTGGAGAAGGATGTTTTCTATGAGCAAGTAAACACAGTTCAGAGGAGACTTCCTAAAGGTGGCATGATGGGTTATTTGAATGCCAAGGTGGGATCTGATAACACCTCGCTCGCACATGTCTTGAAGAAACACGGTCTTCGCAACCACAACGGTAATGGTGAGAGGTTCGTGGATTTCTGCAACTTTCACCCCCTAATCATTGGTAGTACGTTGTAAGCACAAAGAGCTTCCCATAGGGTCAGTTGATCAGCTGAAGATTTTAGAATTTAGGAAATGTCTTCTGAATGTGCGTAACAAGAGAGGCGTTGACATCGGCCTCGGAAGTGATCACTATCTGATGGTCGCTAACATTCACTTGCATGTGGCGCTCACCACTTCTCATATGGTTAGAGAGCCGCAAACCAATAAGTTCAACATCGACCGCTTGTATGACCCAGACGTCGCTCGAGTGTGGCCGATCTAAAAATGATGAAATTGGGCCGTCATCAAAAATGCTCTTTTCTCGGATGCTATTTAAGCCGTTAGCCTCATCCCGAAATGGCGTCATAAATTTTACTCTAGTACAAGAATCTTAGAAATCTCAGCTCCTTCCCAGAAAGTGGAAGAAGAGAGTGATCATCAAGATCCCAAGCAAGGAAATCCATTTTGATTGTGACAATTCGAGGGGTATCTGCCTGCCTGCCTGATAATAGCTAAAATAATCCATTGATGCATCGAAGAACATCTCGAAAGCTTGATCGAAAGGAAGCAGGCTGGTTTCCGCTCCGGATTCTCCTGAACACATCAACAACCTATGGGACAGTCCGCAGAATCTAGATCTTCGCTGCACCTGTTCTTCATCGATTTCGAGAAAGCTTTCGATAGCTTGACCAGAGAGTGGCATTCCGACAATATTAGAGCGACATATGATGGCGCAAAATGTCATATCCTGCCTCGAGGTAAAATCTTGGAGGATTTTGAGGTCAAAAGCGAAGTCCGCCGGGGTTGCATCCTATCACCAATATTATCTTTTCTTGTTAGCAGTGACGTTCTTCATGCTTATTTGTCCGGAGGACGTGAAGAAATTCAATAGATAACGACATCTTTCCTCAAACGCCTCGACCACGCTGTTGACATCCATTTGCTTTTCGCCGCGTTATGGAGATTCAAGAAATGGATTTGAAAAAAGAGGTAAGTATTGTTGGACTGAAGATAAACACCAACAAAATCAAGGTTCTCAGTTTGACGGGTCATCGCAGCCCACTATCTTAGTGAATGGCCAGAGCATCGAAGGTGTCGATCAATTTGTTTTTCTAGGAAGCGTGGTTTCAGCCGGCGGTGGCACTGAACTGGATGCCGACTGACGCATTAATAGAGCTAGATCCGCTTTCGCTGCTCTATCTAAAATCTGCAAATGCAGTTATCTCAACAACAAGATCAAGTTGAGATTGTTATGCGCTATTGTTCTTTCTGTGTTGCTATATAGGAGTAGCATATGAGAAGTGAACTAAACTGTCATCCAAAAGCTCCAAACTTTCGTCAATACCTCTCTGCGTCGTGTCATCAGAGTGCCTTGGCCTCACACTATCCCAAACGTAGGGCTTGGTCGGCGCACAGGCCTGCCACTCATACGTACTGTGACGAAGGTGGCAATGGATAGGTTACACGTTAAGGAGGGCCGACAATTGTATTGGGGGTTACACCATGAGTGGTTGGTCCCAAGAACACTTGGGCCAGAACAGTAGAGGCTGAGCGCGAGCGTCCCGGAAGTCGTAGGGGGTACTGAAGGGCATCTTAGGTAACCGCGAGCGATGGCGTGTAGGTGTGATTGATGCGTTATACCCCACCAAGGGGGAAAGGAAACGAAAGGATTCACTAGTCCTGTAATGAAGAAGCGGAATCCATGGATATCCTTCATAGTATTAACAATGCCTAGTTGTCCATAGTTTGACTGCAACTATTTTAATACTATCATCAAGTTGAGATTGTCCCGCACCAATGTTATCTCCGTATTAGTATATCGGAGTCGTACACAGAAAGTTAACCACACCTGCTACTCCGAAGCTCTGACCTAAGGTAATAACTAAAGAAGATTTTGGTTCGCATACGAGCCAGATACCCGTAATCGTGCTGATCAGTTTGTGGCGCGGCAGGATTCGCAGTATTCGAAATTTATTTCGAATGTTGCGAGTGCGAGCGAATAGATGGCGCGGATCTATCCACTTTGCGTAGCACGCCAAGGGAGTGGAAGATCTCAGAAAAGTGTGCGATGAGTAGTTTTGTTTTAGGCGAAAAATGTCACTGATATAAAATGTTCACTGCGGAGTAAAGGAATAGATAGTCTATTGTATTATCAAGTGAAGTAGCAAAATTGAAGGATTACTTAATTGGTGACCCCGAAGAGCACCGCAGCCCTGGACACAATCCAATTCCGACAGCTAATCACCACGGGCAAAGGAAGAAGAATGTAACGCAAGGGCCTCTTTTCGCTGCTTCTCAAGTTCTTAGGAGGCATCGCTATCTGCTACCGCTAGGCGCAATCAGTGCATCCTTAGCTCTCGGAATTTCCGCCTATGCAAGGGGTGAACGTCTACTGAAGATACCATATAAGATTCCATTCGCAAGCAGAAGTTCAGTGCTCAAGGATCCGGAATTGAAGCGGATATTCTACTGCGGAAATTGGGAACAATATCTGTGAAAATTTTCCCAAGCCGAAGCTACGAATTGACATCCTATTAGCCAGATGGAAACAAGTTTACATCTTCATCATTAAGTCTCTTGCCCTCAAGAACGCCTGCTCTTTCGACGCCAAGTCCATCGAGCTCCACTATTTCAAGTTCCGGCCAGTTCAAAACTCAGACTTTTTCACATCCCGAGTCGGAGCAGAGGCAAGAAAAAACGCGAGAAAACCTTCTCTACACAGTGTACTGCGCGACACACGTCGGACCCTCTCCAGAAGTAGATTTTCACGCGACTTCCCGTACGCACGCCCTCCTGCACAACGCCTTTCACGCACCGGACTAGTCATCATTGCACCTCGCTCAAGTTGGTGCCGTATCAGTGCAAGTAAACCAATCTCCAACGACTATTCAAAGTGCCACGAATCAGCCTTCAATTACTATTCAGCCCCAGTTAATGCAACAACCAGCTTCTATCATCCAATCGCAGGGCAATCAACAACAAACATCGCTCCAAACACAGCAGCAAGCTTCAATTTTATCTCAATTGCCACAACGATCAACAACAGCAACAAACGGACGTCCCCAGCACCGCCAACGCCGCAGCTACAGCCGACAAATTCGACCAGCGCCGCCGTCGAGGAGTTATATTTAAGTGAAATTATTGTTCATTTATATATAATATTTATTTATTGATTCAGTTTAAAAAAAAAAAAATAGTAATAAAAAAATTGAAATCGCTGCAAGAGACGGCGTGCAGGTGTTTAGCATCGCGAGTCCTCCATTCTCATTGGTGGTGTTTTTGGTCTGCGCTGGATAGCGTCCGCTTCGTTTTTTCTCGTTTCGTGCGTGCATTTGTGGGTGCGGCCTGCCGTGTCGGTGTAAAGTTCACCGCGTTTCAGAATAAACTCACCGCGTTTGCATTTCAATCTCGTACTTTTCGTGAAACAAGATGTCTTTTGACAATAGGGACGCGGCGGGCCCATCGAACCCGCAAGTGACCGCCCTCGCCGTACGCGTTCCTCCGTTTTGGCGGCGGAACCCCGAACTGTGGTTCGTGCATCTGGAAGCACAGTTCCAAATGTCCGGCATCACATCGGACGCGACCCGCTTCAACTACGCGGTGGTCGGCCTGGACGAAGAGTCCATACTTCTGGTGTCCGACGTGGTGAAGTCGACATCGTATGTGCAGCTCAAGAGCGAGTTGATCAGGCGCCTGTCGGCAAGCGAGTCGGCAAAATTAGACCACTTGCTGGCAGGTTTAACCTTAGGTGATCGAACTCCCAGCCAATTGCTTCGTGAAATGAGGCAATTGGGTGGGAGTAAGATCGGCGAAGACCTGATCAAGTCGCTCTGGCTGCGTCGGCTCCCGGAGGGCACCCAGGCGATCCTCGCTTGCGTCTCCGGTTCCTTGGAGGAACTGGCAGCGACGGCCGACCAGGTTCAGGAGGTGTACGTACGCCCAACCTTGGCGGCCGTTCAACCACCGTCGGATGAGGTGGGTGAATTGAGGCGCGAGATTGCTGCATTAACAGCCAGTATGGCCGAGATGAGGGCGACGTTGGACGCTCAGCGTTCGGGCGCCAGATCGCGAGCACGCTCGCGGTCTGCCATCCGAAAAGGGCGATCAGGTAGCAGGTCGTCAAGACAGTCCACGGACCCAGGGATTTGCTGGTACCACCGCAGATTCGGGGATAAAGCGACAAGATGTACGCTACCGTGTAGATTCTCTTCTACCGCAAAAAACTAGGTCCGCGGGGGGTTTTGGCGGCGGTCACCCAGAACGCAGCACCACGTCGCCTAACTATTTTTGACCTCCTCAGCAGGCGCAACTACCTCGTCGACACGGGTGCGGAGGTTTCGGTTCTTCCCGTACCCCAGCATCATCAACTTTTCCCTCAACCGCTCAAACTTGCGGCAGCAAATTCCTCCCGCATAAACACGTACGGGTATAGGCAAGTGGACGTGAGTCTTGGCTTGCGTAGGACGTTTTCGTGGCGTTTCATCCTGGCGGATGTCAGCTTCCCCATACTAGGCGCAGACTTCCTGTGTCACTATGGATTGCTGGTGGACTTGCAAAACAAGTCTCTTATAGATTCCACGACCAAACTTAATTCGTCGGGACATATGGTATCTCACCCAGGCAATAATCTTTCCGTTCTTTTAGAAGACATTACCGACTCTCGTGTTCGGGCACTTCTCCAAAAGTTCAGCCAGATTACTACCAACTGTGGTCTCTCCAAACCAGTGAAGCACAATGTGCAGCACCACATTATCACTACTGGTTCCCCGATCTTCTCGAAGGTGCGTCCTCTACCATCTCAGAAACTGGCAATTGCACGGAAAGAGTTTGAACAACTCGTTCAACAGGGTATCTGCAGGCCTTCAAACAGCTGTTGGTCTTCCCCACTGCATATGGTCCCTAAGACAAACGGCGAATGGCGCCCATGTGGGGATTACAGAAGACTAAATGCACAGACTGTTCCTGACCGATATCCAATTCCACTCATCCACGACTTTGCGCATCACCTCGCGAATTGCCGCATCTTTTCGACCTTGGACTTAACCAAGGCTTATCACCAAATTCCAGTAGCTCCTGAAGACATTCCAAAGACGGCAATATGCACACCCTTTGGACTCTTCGAGTTCACCCGGATGACTTTCGGATTGTGCAATGCGGCGCAAACCTTTCAAAGGTTCATTCACTCAGTCCTGCGAAACCTCGAATTCTGTTTCGTATATTTGGATGATGTTTTGGTCGCTTCTTCCACTGAGTCTGAGCACTTAGCCCATCTCGAGTGCATTTTTCAACGTCTCCTTGAGGCCGGTTTAGTCCTAAACGTTGAGAAATGCAAATTCCTTCAACAACAGGTGAGATTCCTCGGCCATTTCATTTCCCCTGAAGGAATACAGCCCGACCCAGACAAGGTGCAAGCGATATCAAGCTTCCCGCGTCCAAAGACAGTGAGGGAGTTGAGGAGGTTCTTGGGCATGCTGAACTTCTACCGTCGTTTCCTGCCCAAGGCCGCCCATCTCCAGTCCATTTTGAACGCGTACTTGTCTGGCCCCAAAACTAAGGACACACGAGAGATCGTGTGGTCTGAAGAGGCTATCTGCGCGTTTGACAAATCTCGTCAACAACTGGCTGACGCTACGCTCTTGGCATTCCCTCTGCAAGATGCACCCCTAGCCGTTTTTGTTGATGCCTCTGACAACGCAGTAGGTGCTGCCCTTCACCAAAAGGTGGACCAAGTTTGGCAGCCGTTGAGCTTCTTCTCGAAGCAGTTGAATCCCGCTCAACGGAACTACAGCACCTACGATCGCGAACTGCTCGCCGCATACCTGTCCATCAAATACTTCCGTTTCTCCCTAGAAGGCAGGCCGTTCACAGTGTTCACGGACCATAAGCCTCTCACGTTCGCTTTGAAACAGAAGCCCGACAAAGCGTCCCCTCGTCAGCTTCGACACCTGAGCTTCATAAGCCAGTTTACGTCGGACATCCAGCACGTGTCCGGGAAGGACAACATTGTTGCTGACGCTTTGTCTCGTGTCTCCGAAGTTAACATCCCCGCCTCACTCGATTTCTCGGCTATTGCCAAGGCGCAAGTGGATGACGCAGCACTTCAGAGCCTCAAGTCCAACCCCAAATACAAATTTCGGGAGTTGCCCATCTTCGGCTCAAACCTCTCGCTCTGCTGCGAAGACTCGGAAAAGGGACCTCGGCCATACATTCCGGCCACATTTCGCAAGGAAGTGTTCCACGCAGTTCACGACTTGGCGCACCCCGGCATCAGGACAACAAACCGGTTAGTCACCGGAAAATACTTCTGGCCCTCCATGAACAAGGACATCAATTCCTGGGCCAGAGAGTGCATCGCATGCCAAAAGTGTAAAGTCTCCAGGCATGTAAGGAAAGAAGTGGGCTCATTCCCCCGCACTACCAAGCGTTTCCACACCATACACCTCGACATAATAGGGCCTTTGCGAGACTCGCATGGTTATAAGTATTGCCTCACAATCATCGACAGGTTCACGCGGTGGCCTGAGGCAATACCTCTGAAAGACATCACGGCGCAATCATGTGCTGAAGCCCTCTGTCGAGAGTGGATACCTCGCTTTGGCGTCCCTGCAGTGGTCATCACTGACCAGGGAATGCAATTTGAGTCCACCCTTTTCTCCGAGTTAGGCAAACTCCTTGGTTTTAAACGCCAGCGGACTACGGCATACCACCCACAATCCAATGGGATGTTGGAACGTTGGCACCGGACGCTGAAAGCCGCCATTATGGCACGCGACGACCCGTCCTGGACGCAAGTCTTGCCTCTCGTCCTACTCGGCCTTCGAACAACCCGCCGAGAGGAATTTGCTGCCAGCCCCGCGGAGCTGGTTTACGGGGAGAACCCAAGACTCCCAAGCGATCCGGTCTTCGACAAGAGATCGGGTCTCACGGAGTCGGGGTTGGTGCGTCTGCTGAGGGACAATCTCCGGCGCATCAAGGCGCCACCACCCACTCGACACTCGTCCATACCTGCTTGTTCGCCCAAGGAACTGGACACATGCACGCATGTGCTGATCAGAACGGATGCCGTCCGGAAGCCGCTGCAGCCTCCATATGAGGGCCCGTACCGCGTTCTCGAGCGGGGAGAACATTTCTTCCAGCTCCAGATCGGTGGTCACAAAAAGGCGGTCTCTTTGTCCAGGCTGAAACCCGCGTGCGCCCCGAAGCAACGTCGTGTCCGCTTTGTGGATTAACGGCGAACGAAGTTCGGGGATCAGTCGCTGAAACCCCTAGGTTTCATCTGGGGGCGGAGTGATGTGGCGCGGCAGGATTCGCAGCATTCGAAATTTATTTCGAATGTTGCGAGTGCGAGCGAATAGATGGCGCGGATCTATCCACTTTGCGTAGCACGCCAAGGGAGTGGAAGATCTCAGAAAAGTGTGCGATGAGTAGTTTTGTTTTAGGCGAAAAATGTCACTGATATAAAATGTTCACTGCGGAGTAAAGGAATAGATAGTCTATTGTATTATCAAGTGAAGTAGCAAAATTGAAGGATTACTTAAAGTTCATTCATTGAAGACGTTTTACAAGTGGTTTCCCTTAGAACGGCGTGGTGTGGAACAGTGCAGAAACAGTGGACGTTTTTAGAAAACTCGTGAAGGTAGGTAAAGCATATTACGATCGCCCGGAGGTATGATTGAGATGCTATGCCCCACATTGGGGTTTCCGATAACCTTATGCAAGGGATCCCAAATTCCGGCCAATTGATGAACTTACACGTAAATATAACAATTAATCGAGGAAATTTTCCATATGTAAGGGAAGTAAGTAGAAGAAATTAACATACTTTTCGGACATGGCTAATCAAATCACAAGGAAGGACTGGAAAGCAAAGACAACCTCCGCTCACATGGGATATTAAACCAGAACTTCTCCACTTACTGATTTAAATATTAGGCCTAATTCTAGCCGAAATAAAAGTAGAATTGCCTTCAAAGATATGGAAATTTAGTATTCCCTCTTTCAACAAGGTTTCTATTTTTTCAAATGATGTTATGCCGAGAAGTAAGAGTAGAGAAGCATAAGCTAAGTGACTTAATTTTAAGGCCCCTGACATGAAATTATACTACTTGCAAAAGTTATTCCAGCTACAATGGTCGAGCTGGATGGGGAAGAGTTTCTCCTTACCAAACAACGCCAATTCGAATCTCGATTTATTATCTTTGTTTGTATTCCGAAAAGCAGTATCCTGCTGCTACTACATAATAATAATAAGTATGTGCCATGTGAAAATAAAACCCAACCTTTCAGACCATATTGTTTTCAGCTAAAAGAAATTGTGCCGAAACTAGGTCATTAAGAAAATATGTGTAGTAAGGAATAGATTTGCTTTCTATTTTCCTTGGACCATTCAGTAGACAAATGGATATAAGTTTTCGTACAAATGATGGATAAAGGATTTGTTGCAATTACACCTTATTGTGATATATTCGAGGAATGTACCAAAACACCTTACTCTTAAGCCTTCTACACTTATATCTGCCCTCCTGAAAATGAATCTATGGTGAGCACAGCATTCTGCATAGAATCCTTATAGTAGAAATATCAGACAAAACAAGGTGCCAAAAGGAAGCGAGAGTTTGATCTCAAAATCGACATTAATATCGGCCTTATGAAGTCGGCCAGCATAGGTCCAAATAATGCAATTAACTAGTATTTGATTGCATGCATTCATTTTCGTGCGGATGCTCTACCTACGAATCAAATGTATATACATATATTTGCGCTTGGGACCACTTGGTTTGCTACACAACCTGCTTGTGCATATCTGAATACATTTCAATGGAAGACTTCAAATAATCCTGTTTTCCTGCACAGAAGGTCGAAATTTTGATTAACTCCCACTGCCAAGAGAACAATGAATGCTGTGGTAAATTCGTCCATGTCCTTGTTTTGTTGAATCTGAAAATTTACATGTCCATAGCGCTGAATACTATTGAGCAGATATAGAGCAGATAATTCTATTAATTGAATCAGTAGATTTGGTGTACGTGTTGGTTTGTGCAAATGCTCTGCAACAATGCAGTGCAATGCGTTAGGATGGAGCATATGGACGAGACGGGACGTGAAAACATATGACACTACGCATCATGTGTTTCCTATTGTTTTTCATACAATGATTAATCTTGGTAATCACGAATTGTATTATTCTACAATACAATTGCCACCAGTCGAATTATTATAATTAGATTATAGCGGCACATGCCTGATAATCCATGCATATTACAAATTAAAGTAAGAATAGAAGGAATAATTCAGAACACAAGCACTAAGTATTACACCTTGGTCATTTCCAAATGCACAGCGTCCTTTTGTACTGCTCGCTTTGATCCAATAAGTCAAAATAGAACTTTAGGTCTATGTTACTAGTTGACTCTTCTCCAGTAAGAAGTACTGTGCAATGTTTCACACCCTGGGGATCGTTTTTTAAGATCAATGCACACTGGAGTCCTAATCAAAGAGGTCAATTCCTTGGAAGTAAATTTAATCAGTCCTTTGTCTCGAAGACAATTGTAAAGCGAATAAATTCTGTTATACCAAAAGCCCAAGTTATATGGAGTCCGGCAAGTTTAAATGCATGTGCGTACATAATTCACATAATACCTTCCAAAAAATTTCCCTGAAAAACGTGCACTTTTCCTTCTCTTAATGTGAATGCATTTTCCGGGCGCCTGCATGACTTTCCCTGACGTTGCTCGGTGTTATGTTGCACAGAGGCAGCAGAAAATATGCACGACGGTTGTGTAAAATTACGGGAAATGCGAATAAAATGTTAACTTTCAGGTCATAAATAAAAATTATGCTCACATACATTTTTGCTAATGTGCAATTATTCACGTGTATGATAGCGAATGCAATCCATTTCTTAGCAAAATGGCGAGCGAAGCACGAAAGGACTTTTAGCAAATAATTTTCTTTTGAGCTTGAGTCCTCCCTGGTTGTTTATTGTTGCTGGATGATGATTTCAGCAAGATGAATTTTAGCACTGCTCGAGAAGTTTCATGCAAGTAATTAGGAAGCATTTAAAAAAATAGCATCTAAAGGGTTTGTGAAGCTTCAGTAAACACAGGGAAATCTGTGAATTATACAATAAATGCAAAAATACCAGGAAATGTTTTCGATAAGTTTGTAAATTTTGATATTCACGGTTGTCTAGGTTTCAGTTTTTGGGAAGATATGATAAATATAATATTCTATTCGACATATATATCTATTAAATTCCCACCATTAAATTCCACCCAGCGATATCTCGGTCTTGAACGCCGCCACAGAAGCTTTAGCGTTCACACAGGGAACCCATCCGACATTTTGTGCCCTGGATTTTCATGCATTGTTTGGTGGCCACTATGGGTATAGTCGTCGCTGACTTGCGAAACAGTTCTGCTGGGAAAGGCGGGGCTCTCGTAGATCAGGTCTTCTTTCTCCAAAAGTGTATCATGTATATGTGTATGTGTATTCGTGGGTATCATGTCTTGCACGACAAAAGCTTCCAGAAAAATATATCCTCTCACATTTATTGCCCCAATCAAGAACCCATATGCTAAAATCCCCTGCTGTGATTTCCGGGCAGTGCCTTCTAGCGTCCAGTAATAGACGGATAAGAAAATAATTCTACCAACAAGGGGGCTATGTCGCAAAGTGGATTGATAGAATCCTGCATATGGGGTCATAATAGTGCAACAAGAGTACTGTGAATTGGGTTTTGAACGTTGAGTTATTGGTAAGACCCGCATTTTTTCCGATTGGGGGAATACGCGCGCGTTTGAATACGAATGAAATTGACTCAAGGTTTTACGTTTACTTCAGAAAGCAACATTTTCTAAAGTTCTAAAAAGAAAGAGAATTTAAGAAATGACCATCCGATCTCGAACGAAACTTACACTTGCTCGTTGACCAGCAGTTATATTGAAAAGGTACCGAAAGAGGTTTAATAGCGGCAACTTGAAGGTCTCGAACTAGTTGGGAATACAGTGTAGGATCGAGGTACGGTTAATCTCGAGTGTGCCGTTACGGTCTTGGATGAAGTCCTCTAACATACTTCAAAGCCCTGATCCAACATGGATTGTTGTGCTAACAATATTAATATTTAATATTTTTATTACTCACTACTTTTACTACTACTATCTCAATCGAAATCAATCGACAGTAATCCAATCCTCTTCCCACCAACCAACCGTCTTTCCACGGTCCAAACATGCAATTCAAAGTCGAACTCTTCCTGGTAGGCAACAACCTTCAAACCCCAGTTCTATGGTATTATTACTCTCATTGACCTTCCAACCATTCCAGGCCTCAGTGATCACGATAGTGTTGTGCTATTCATCAACAACAACCTACCCAAAACCCAATGTGAACTCCGTCCTAATTATACCGCCACTAATTGGAACCTTCTTAACCGCCGACTTGCAGACAAACTGTCCGCCGTAATCCTTCCCAACCTCCTATTTCCATCCCAGATTGACTCTGCTGTACAAAAGTATACAGAAATCAATTAAAATGCTTGCTGCTGTACTAGCCCTTGAATACCTTTAAACTAACAAACATTAATCACGCTTCCTCCCCAAACACTTAAACTCATGAGTAGAAAGCCATTTTACGCCGCCAGCTCCGCTGCCGCTGCCTCAAAGCCTGTATTTTCTCCCTTTTCCAACGCATCCGATCCGATATCCCAGCCTTATATGTTGAGCATTTCAGTGTTCAATATACAGGCATATTCTTCGTACGTGACTAGCCAAACCCCTATCAGCCAGCTCCCTCCCGAAAAACACCTCCCCAAAGATCACGCAGACAGCATTACTGAAACCTTCCTTACAGTCCACCATACCAACATTGCATATTTCTGACTTCGATTTAGACGCCAGTACGTCCAAAATATCACAGCAGCTCAACCTTCATCTTTACACTTCCCTCCTCCTAACCACACAGCTGAAACCTGTTCCCCTATTCTAGTTGTCACCCCCAAATAGTGGTATCCATTAAAATATTTCATAACAACAAGGAATTCACCGGCCCAGACCAGATTCCGATCGTAGTCATAAAGAAGTGTGCTAAGATTCTTAGCCCCTTCTTATTGCCACTCTTCAACTCATGCATCCTTAAAGCCCATTTCCCCACTCCCAGGAAAAACGACAACATCATTCCCGTTCTTAGGAAACAACATCCTTTTCCTCTCTCGAAGAACTACCGACTAATTTCTCTCCTTAACACCACATCTAAAATTTTAGAACATGTCGTACACGACATCATCCCCTCCCACATCTCCAACAACAATATCATACTACTTTTCCAATTTACTGGCAAGCGTGCCTACAGTATTTCTCACGACCTACTTACCTTCAAAACAGACATTTGCTCCAATTTAAACATCAATATGCCTACCTACCACTGTCTGCCTCTTTGATATACAGAAAGCCTTTGACTTCGTCTGGCATGAAGGCCTCAACTTTAAATTCCATCCTTAAAATTCAATTCCCACGTTTGGTGATTAATCCTTAGTTACATATGCAACTGGCATATTCATTATCTCCCCCCTCCCCCCTCCTGCAGGCATCCCATAAGAATCAGTCTTGTCAGCCACCCACCCTTTCTACACACCCTACCAAAATTCTTTACGCCGTGAAAACATCCAATACGCTGACGACCTGATCATGTATACTGTATCCTGTAGCAGTCCAGCTCCTTTAAACAGGCTTAACTCCTTCATTCCTTCATTCCTAGAAATTCCTTCTTAATCCAAATATGTGCGAAGCAATCGTCTTCCGAGGTAGAGTCAAATTTACCTAGAAGTTGACAGTGAGCACACGAGACTTGAATATTAATGTTGGGAAGGCTTCTATCCCCTCCGTCCGTTCCATAAAATACCTAGATATGCATCTGAATTCCCGCTTGTCACCAATTCCCCACAATAACTCCATCATCTCCAACACCCGTAGCGGTCCAAATACTCTATGGTCACTTCTTAACAGAAACTCCTCAATTCGATCGGAAATAAAACTGCTTTGCTACAAAAAACTAATCAGACCTCTAATCGCATAAGGTTTCGTATCCTAGTGCGACCTCCCGTCACGCCAAATGAAACGAGTGGAGGTTCTTCCATTTGGCGACGCCCGATGCCTGTCTCCGTTCCAACCAGTTCCTTTATGGCAACATCAACTCCATTTGTATCGACAGATTCATTGCCAACTCCCCCATTTAGTTCCTCATCATATTGACAGTCAACGCTTACATCGCTATATGGCTAGGTGCCTCTTAAAGCAACGAGCGGCAGGATCATTCATACTTATCCCCTTCAAAATTATTCGTTCTTTTTATTGGAATGCGAAAACTGGCAAAAAGAACCGTAAGATCATAAAAATTTGAAGGCAAAAGAGAATGAGCAGGTAGTGTCCTTGAACGATTGTTTCCTTGTATTACCCTATGACCTACAAAATATTTGCTGACTTATTTATACTTAAGCATATTTTCATAGATATTAAAAGAAAGGACAAAACGAAATCTTTCCTTTTTATGACATCCTCTGGCATTCAAAACATTGCTTGAAATGTACGTCGGCAACTAGCATGACTATTTACTCTATATCATACGTACGAATGGAATTGTGAAAAGGAAATGGACGCAATTAACCCCTCGTTTAATATCCTTAAAAGAAAGACATTTCCACCACTTAATTGGCACTTAGAAGAGAGAAACAATGAAAATGTCTTTCTTCCGATCACCCTGAGAGATTCGTGTTAATATTATGCTAAAATTTCAAGAGAGAAAAGCAGAAAAAAGCATTATGAACCCATAAAATCGACCATTAACCGACATTATGGTACCCGTAAATAATTAAAAAGTCAACCGCCAAGCAGGAACCTGCGTACTTACCGAGGTAACACCATGAAACCAGGATCTCATATATTTTGACTTTATCACCTTCACCTGGGTATTCAAATTAGACTAAAGCACCACTAAGCTTGAGATTAGTGCAATTTTTTTTTGTGGAGAGAATGAACCAACAAGGCAGTCCTACTATAGATAAAATCACGCAATAAAATTATCTCTATCATTAAATGGCTATTTCGGAGAGTTTCCTGCCGCTATTACGTTTGGCTAATGTAGTGGGAAATTGCTTTTTCGTTTCCAGAAGTATTGCTGCAAATGTGAAACTATGGTGTGTTCACCTTCCGATGCCAGCTTTTTCGAGGGAGTCAGTATGGACGGTTTTCGGAATTGAAATTAATTTTCATGGTCTATTATCACGTACGCAGAATAATCTATTGTACATATGTATTTCCGTATTGGTCCGAGTATAGCGATCATGAAATGCGAATCCACTCCTACGGTTTTTATTCAAGACGTAAAGCCAAACATTATTTCTTGCTAATTGGAATCACATATTTACTTCCGTAGAATGATAGAAGTTGACCCACAGGAGATAAATTATTACCGGTACGTCTTTTCCGTTGAACGAATTTCAAACTTAACTTCAGATTAATTTACGGATGTGCTTTTCATAAAACCAATGGACTTTCAATCAAACGGAATGTCTATATCCGAGTATTAACTGCATACACGTCAACCAAAGGATGTTCATAGAAGACCTTTCAGTGAGTAACGGCGAGAGGGGGTTCCGCATCGCTGGCAAGGTTTGCATAGATACGAACTTTTCTTCTCCATTCCGGGCCAGATCCTACTTCGGGAGTAGCGATCGGGAACCCCCTCTCGCTGTCACTCACTGAAAGGTTCATGACGACGTATTTGCGATTGTTACAAGAGACGATATAGCATAGTCATCTCCTCTATAAACAAGATTCATCATAAAATCAAGTTTACACTAGAGGTAGAAAAGGATGGGGTTCTACCCTTCCTGGATCTAAATATCGTCAACTCTAGCGGGAAGCTTCAGTTCGAGATGTACCGTAAGCCTACAACAACGCAGAGATCGATACCAGCAACTTCACACCACACATTTTCCCAAAAAATGGCTGCCTATAATTGGCTGATTCACCGACTGATCACATACCCTCTTTCAGAATACGGTTTCAATAAGGAGCGACAGTATATTATTGACACAGCAATGGGCAATCCTCAGAAGATTCTCCTCTTGAACGCGGTCAAGAGTTCGCAATAACAGCTACGATGATGAAATCCGTGCACGGTTGTTTGCAGCCAACAGAGCCTATTTCAGCTTACAAAAACTGTTCCGCTCGGAACGTCTCACCTTAGGGTCAAAGCTCTTACTGTACAAGACTATGATCTTGCCAGTCCTCATGTATTCCTCGGAAACTTGGGTTCTTAGCAAGAAAAATCTTGGCCGAGTTCGAGAGAAGAATCCTCCGAAGAATTTTTGGCCCCCTACGTGAGCACGGACGATTCCGTAGCCTACACAATGACGAAATCTATGAGCGATACCATGACCGTTCGGTTGTAGATAAAATCCGGCTCAATAGGTTACGGTGGGCGGGTCACTTAATCCGTATGAATGAGGATGATCCCACCCGGAAAGTCTATAAGGGCAATATCTATGGTAGAAAAAGAAGACGAGGCAGACCCTGCCTAAGATGGAGTGATGGCGTAGGTCAGGACGCCAGACAGCTTTTAGGGATATCGAATTGGTGGACCTCGGCGCAAAACCGGGATGTCTGGAGTTCCTTATTAAGGCAGGCCTAGACGTTGCGGTTGTTGCGCCGTTGATGATGATGATAATCCTCAGACTATTGAGAAATCGATTGGAAGGAAGGCCAAGCAACACAATAGGCATGCCTATACAACACTATTTTCGCAGCAGAAGGAGGTAACCATCAGACAAATAAGTATCCCGCATTCCTACCTACTTAACAACATCAGGAATTGGGTAAATAAGTGTCAACTGGAAGTCGTAGGTTCCAGTCGATCGTCCACTTTACGGAATTTACTGGGAAGCGTCAAGGATCGTTTGGCAGCGGACGAAAAAAGCAGGATCTACCGAATAACGTGCAGCGACTGTAGCAAAATATACATAAGACAGACTAAACGCCTGATAACGATCCGCAATTGTTTTCAGTAGTTTGTACAAATGAAGGGGGTAAGTTGCTCCCGAAATGTATATATACACTATAAAGTAAAATTGTAGTTTGAAGTAAGCTACTGGTCTGTCAATTTTAGACTTAACTACAAATAGAAGACAATATCTAACCTCTCAAATACTTTCATCTTTCAATAAAGATGTATAGTACAATTATGTTCTGAGGCAATTTGAAAACATCGCTTTCCTAAAGACCTTACGAGATGTTCGAATTCCCCGCCTCTATCTTCTCTAGATCGGAAACTCCTTTGGAACGTAACGTTGTACTCTCAAGTTTTGAAGGATATCCTGGCAGTTGCGATAAACATTAATCCAATACTGGATTCCCGCCAGGCTTCCGAAGTACAAAAAGGTAGTCCTGTAAGAGAGATAGGATTCGCCTATGAGATTCAATTATCCTTAGAATCTCGAGTCTGCAATGTTGGAATTCACATTCAAATTCGAAAAACTGGCCCTAGGTCGCTCGATACAGCTATGAGGAACATACACACATTTTCAAAGACCAACTTATGTCTTGAAATGATAGCCCAAGATCATTGCCGATAGATTCGTCCTTACCTGAAGCATATTTATATAACAGAGAAAAATTCAAAAGCCAGAAGCTGCTAGCCAACAGATTTCTATTGCTTTAGTCGTCTTGTACGGCAAGCAGGGGAAACTTTGACTGAACTCTTAAATAACTTTGAGAAATAGAGAACTCCCACTCCCACTTGAACACCTTCATTCACTAGATCGATGAAACATGAAGTTTTCCTATCTTCCATCGAGCTGGATCGGCTTGATAATTAGTTACAATCATTTGCTATTCAGTATTGGTACCTCCCAACCAATAACTCCTCACTTAAATTTTTAAAAGCTACAATCACCTCCAAAAGTTCAAATTATATTCTTTAGCGGTTTTCTGGGAGGATGAAAAATCGCAGAGTATTTTAAAACTGGAACGATTTTCGTTTCATCGCTTTCGACATTCTTGCTCTGAAGAGGCCCGCTGAGTGTAAAAAATGTGGAATTGGAAAAATTCGTACGGCAAAAAAAACCTCCATTAACTCTTTATTCCGCCGTCTATTGCACTTCACACAACTCAGTCCCCTGTGTGACCCATTGCGTTTCGCCACCTTCTGTCCATTGAGGATCCAATACCGAATCCTCAAATAGTTCCGGACCATGGGTGGCTATACTCACCTTGCTAATCAATGTAAGTAAATCGATTTTCTCAGTAAATTCAGCTACCCGAAGTAAAGGTAAAATCCTGAATCAAGTCAATTCGTATTCGGCAGCCGCCCCTGGTGATTTCTTCAATCGCGCGCCTTAAGAGTAACGCTTGTTAGAGCACTTCATTCAAGACCGCAGTAATATATTACAGAAGTACGGAGTATAGTCATAAGTTCTGTTAGTACTTTGAAAATCTATTACAGCAAAATTAAAATAGATACAAAGCTGAAATTATGCTATAAGGTACAAAATAGTCTAATAAGTAAACGTACATAGTGGCTATTGGAAATAATCGCCACAGTTCTTTAGAAAACGCTTCAGACGCTTGAGCACTCATCGATCGCTGCACGAACTGCTTCCAGCGGCATTTATCGCACCGCTTTCATTATATTAGCCTTCAAAGCTGTCAAATTGGAGTGTTCACGACAGGTGACCTCTTCAAGCCTATCACACAGAAAATAATCCAATAGATTTAATTTGGGCTTCCGCAAGGCAAGTTAGCGGACGCTATGAAATCTGGCACGTTCACCGATAGCCAATTTTAAACTAGGAAATCCTCCACCACACCATCACCCAAGAAGGGTGGAGCCCCTTTGAACACGCTCCTCCTCCATACACTCGATCCCTTTGGCGATTAACTTTTTTCTCCGATAAAGATTTTTGGTGGTCCAAGGGTAGTATAGGTCCCAGGGCCAAAAGTGGATTGGTACCCACGATGGAGCATAAAACCTGGGAAACGCCTGCAGGACCAATACCAATAGCTCCACTACCAAACCTTATCTCCACCTTCATGTGATGACCACTGGAACCTCTTTGTTAACGGAAAGTTGAAGACGGAGAAGGATGAAGGCGAACCTCCTGCGCCTAAAAACGGGACAAATTATGACAACTGGCCCTCCAGCTTGGGGGCTGGGTAGGGTTGACAACCCTACACCGAAAACTGACGTTACGAAGCCACAAAAGGACTGGACTGGACTGATAATACAAGACGAACCCGGCAATAACAACGAAATAACGATTTACACATTTGCTCATGAAACGTGCGCTCCTTGTACAGACCGAATGCTACTGAGCAGCTAGCCGGTACCTTATCCCAATATAGGGCTAATGTAACAGCTTCGCAACCGATGCGGTGGACAGGGACTGTATTCATGGAGAGGAGCCACTACACCATATTTTAATCCGGCCATCCAATAAGTCATGTGTTCGAAGTAGTTATCGGCTTTGAGAACATTAATGAGCGGCTATGTACTCTGCGCTTGTGAAGTAAATTTAGAAATATAAGCCTTATTAACGTTCATGCCCCTACAGAGGAGACTGCGGAGTCGGAAAATAATAGCTTCTACGAGGCAGTTGAGCGGACCCTCGAAGCCTGCCCCAGGTATGCTGTCAAAGTCATACTTGGGGATTTCAACAGTCAAGTAAGGACGGAGCCCGTATTCAGGCGATACGTTGGCTCCCATAACTTACATCAAAATACAAATGATAACGGACTGCGGATTAGTAGTGTCATACGAAATGATTGTTGGAAGTACCTGGTTTACGCGAAAAGCGGTCACAAACAAATGTGGACCTTTCCAGACGGGACCACATTCAACCAAATTGATCATATGTTGATCGAACGCCGCTAACTCTCAGCCTTCATGAATGTCTGAACATATAGGGACGCCAATATAGACTCGAATCACTATCCCGTTAGCATCGTAATCCAGGCTCGAATAACAACATCACCCACAATCGGCTCTGACAATCAGGTGAGAGTTAACACTGAAGTCATCCACAGCACAGCACTTCGCAACACCTATAAAAGGGAAGTGAATGCCGCAATAAGCGCAGTCAACAGAGATCCTAGAGATGAAGCATCAATAGATGATCTCCACAATCACCCGAAGAACGTTATCATAAATACGCCCACAAACATACTTGGCCCCAGCCGCAAAAAAATAGGGAAGTGTGGTTCGGCGATGAATGTAAGCTAACTACCGAACGGAGGAATGCTGCTTACTGAGTTATGTTGCATTCTCAAAGGACGCGGGCATGCGCAGAGACTCATCACGAACTCCGGGCGGTGGAGAAGCGACTTCACAGATGGAAAAAGGAAGCCTGGGAGAACCAACGAGTCTGTGAACTCGAAAAGTACAGGAAGGAACCACACCAGGTGCGCAAGTTTTACCAACAAGTCAGCAGCATGAAGCTTTACACACCTCGATGCTCATGCGTCAGATCAATTTGGATAAGCAAAGTTTGTTTACTTAGGATTAGCAAAATTTTGATGTCTTTTTAGTCTAGCAATTAATTAAGGAATATTTTGCATTTATAGCTATATACGAATAGAAAACCATGCGCAGAGAGTTCGTCCCATAATATAAACACAAAGCCTTTTACCCGACGCGTCCAGCTTCCGGTATCCCGACTTGTTTTTAGGTTTTTGGGACTCTTCCCTCTTGGTCGTCGCCGTCCACTCAGAATGGTCTTCGGCAATCGCGTAAGTCATTACAACTGTGTTCTGAAAAAATCCAACAGGCCTTCGATTACTAGGTCGGAGGTAATGTTCTAATGAAAGTCTACTAGATTAATGCGAACATGCACACAGAATAGGACGATCAACCAAAGCTGCTCTGTAAGGAAACTATCTGTCTGCGTTTCTGGACGATTTTTTGACAATACATCAGGCAGAGATACGAGATTGCCTGCAAGGGAGTCGAGAACACCGATAGGTGTAAACTCTACTGTCAATTATAAACATGCCGAAGTGCCATCATTGCTGGTATATTGTATAGTAGCTGCCCAACTTTCGGGAGTGTTAATCTACATGGGCAAATAAGAGGACAACTTGTAGAACTCTAGCACCTTTAAAATCCAGACTCGATTGAGAATTACTATTACAAGACCACTACAGTACTATCACCTAGGAAGCTACTGGTGGAAAAACTCCACTAAAACTGGCATGTTAACACTATTTGTCGGAAAGAGTTTTGACAATTTGTAGGTCTACGTAGGAAACAAAAGGGGATAAAATACTACATTCGATATACACAATTTGGGCGGATAAAACTGATCTCAGGACACAATTAGGGAGTGTACATATCACTGGAGCAATAAGGATGCAGTCAACCGTATTCTGGAAGTCTTTCTAGGATTGACTTCTCGCCATGTTGAAATATTATACAAATGCAAGGAAAGGGGGCAATTACCAGAACGCGGAGAGATCAGTGACGCAGAGAGCTACCTAAATCGAAGGGAGATTGACATCTGACATGGGATGAACGAAGTTCGATTCCGACAAGAAATGCAGAACACGATGGAGTACCCGAGGAAATTCAGAGAACGTGGCAGTGCCCCGCGGCTTAAAGCAGCTACTGGTTATCTGATGCATTTACGGTCGTTCACATCAGAAGGAATGGGCGCAAGAGTTATTGACGAAAATGTACTTTGAATCAATGAGTAAGCACACTAGTATATTTCAGGCGAAAATATTCGCTGCCTTCTTCAACCTCCAAAGCAACTATAAGAGACAGAACTTTACTGTTCTGAACGACAACCAACCGGCTATCAAAGTGCTTAGGTTCAAACGGACGAACTATAATGTGGCATGGGAATACCTTAATAGACTGAATATTTTCGGCTCGCAGGATAACTTCTAGGTAGCGGATGAGCAAGCCTCAACCCTTTTGTGGAATCGTAATGGCTATTAAGCTAAGAAATGGAAGACTGAACGTGCAAGGAATGTAATATTTCAGTTCACTTTTGCACCGTTTGTCGATTTAGATGTTCAAGTCAATGTTAGTATCGTCATACCCTTGGAGATGCTATGGAGAGCGACAGGGATTCTCCCTGCGATGGGGTAAATTTGAGGAATTGTATCGGTGTAAAAAGACCCTAGTGGTAGAGCGGCACTTCATCCCGAACGCACTGATACGAAATGTGCGTTAAAAGGATAAAAAAACTGAAAATTTTGAAAGAATGACATAGTTACCGTTCAATACAATTTATACAAGAAATTTATCAGTGGAATAAACTTTAATTTAAAAGGGCAATAAAATGTAATGCAAAAATGAACCTGGCTTTATAAATCTTTGAGCATTCGGAATATAAACATCTTTGTGGCGAGGCGAGCAACTTATATGTCGGACGCATACAGGTGCGAATAGTGGCAGCCATGACATCGGGAAACAATTTTTGACAGCGAAAATTGCTTTTCCGTGGAAGAAGAGAATTATATATTATAAAAAAAGGAATAATCAAATTTAATATTATGATAGTATAAATACCGACTTAAATGTAGACTAGACTAACAGGAAATGAAAGTATCTGAGTACTTTCCAAGGTGTAAAACGAGCATATAAATCTACCTTTTAGCGGTAAAATTTCCGTATAGCTAATTTCCAAAAAGACTATGAAACAAAAAAGGTCGGAAAATTCAAGAAAAACCACCTACGGTAATCCACTCATTCCTTATTTTTACACCGGAAATTTTTGGAAATTAAGTAGACCGCAAGGGACATTTGCATATTAGCCATATGTGCCCCATAATGAAAAACGAATTATGGTGGAATATTTACCAGTCCCCATCCAACATTCCCGTCCCGGGGAAATGTAATTAAATTTTTCAAACATTTTCCTTTTTTTCGAATGTTGCGTTTACTAATTGCCCATTTCCCTTTCAGAAATTAGTACCATTCAAGAGTTTCTCCCCCCGCTCGTTTTCTGGCTAATTTAAAAGGGCATGACAAACTGGGAGCTGAAAATATTTGTTCGAAAGAATATGCATTGCCATCCATACTTCATTTTTTTGGACGGAGGGAATGTGCTTTCCTTCTTTGCGCTGCTCATTTTGTAACCTCGGCGAGCATAAAATGACAAAGCGTTGTTTGTGTTTCAGGGACTGCGTTAATTAAATTTTGTAATAAGGGTGCAGATATTTGTACAATGTAATTACGTTTGTGTTTATGACGTATCACGATGCGAACATGATTAAAATTAAGTAAAATAAAGTATATGCGGTGGAGAATGGTAAAAATATCGAAATGCTAATTACGGTAAATTGCTGCAAGTGACAAATAATGTTGCAAATTGAATTCCAAAAGTTATAAATGAGATGAAAAATATGATTGCGCTTGATGTCACTCCCGGTTTGTATCTTTTCATTTTTCCATATTTTACAGTCAAAAATATTTATTAATATTCGGAGGAGCGGCATATGATAAGCATAATGAAAATTCACCAATAAAAGAAGAGTTGCATCATCAATTTTATTTCCAATTTATGAAGAAAATGAAGGGCAGGTGAATGAAATATAATAGTATGAAAGCCATTATCGAAAAGCATAATTTTATAGGAGGTTCGTCTTATTCTCTATAATTGTGTAGGGTTAATGGTCCTCAGCTGTCTTTTCTAAGCAATGCCGTAGCTAGAAAGCTAACTGAAGTGACTGAAGATGTTCAGTGTTATTACATTTTTTTCAGGTTTTGCTTGTAAAATTTATGCAATGTCTGTCTGTCTGTCGCACGTATTTTTTCTCAGAAATAGGTATACCGATTGACGCAAAATTTGTTAAGAAGGTGGGAGCGTCTTTCTACTTTCTGCGAATGAAAAGAGCAGTGTAATTTTTTGTTTTCGGATATAGTCATGAAAGGTCTCGGTTAGTTTTTTTCGAAACTAGTCACAGTTTTGATATTTGTTGGAAAGACGGGAAGTGCGGAGGTCGAAAGTGATGATTTCTTTAACGAACTCATTTCCAGAAACTACTCAACCGAAAAATTTGAAAAAAACCATGAATCTGCCTCTTTACGGTGTCCACGCCTCACAATACTCTCCATATCGATATCTATTCAAATTAGGTTAACAATAGCACATTAATTGTTTAGGATAAGTGAGGGATCCTAAGTCCACAACCACTTGTTGTTGGACCGGACCAAATAAACGTGGGAGTAAGTTGCTCTCCATTTGGTCCGGTCCAACAACAAGTGGTTGTGGACTTAGGATCCCTCACTTATCCTAAACAATTAATTTAGCTTTAGCCAGCTCAGGCTCAAACTATCGGTTTCCACTGGATATAATTCGCGCCCTTGGCGTGTTTTCCTTAACATATAAACGGAGCGTTTTCCATCCGATGCCACTCACGGTCACGCTGCTCCCAGGGCAGAGGTTGAGGCAGCGTCTGAAGAGTTGCCTCTGCCCTGGACGAAACCGTTTGCCTTACGATTTTTAATAGCACATTGCTATATTTTTAAGAAAATTGACTATAAACCCCCCTTAAGTTCAATCTAGAGCTTCAATTACAAGTTGTAGTAATATAGACTATAGTATAAACCATGATATCCCCAAGTTTAATCAAGTTACAGTAGCTCAAAATTGTCTTTTTCGTGTAAATTTATTGCAACCCAAAATGCACATATCAACATCACATTAAAGTGAATAATTTAAAATGCTACATATATACATTACGGGCTACCTACAAGCGGGATGTTCTGCACTTAAAAATACTTTACATAAGAAACAAACAACAAACAAAACCTTTCATTCCTGAAGCTTCCAGCTTCCGGTTTCCCCCACTTGTTTTAACCTGATCCCGGAAATCCTGGGTTCATATGTCCTGAGAGTCTTATTTCTATCGACTAAACCACTCACCGTAGCTAGGACTAAGATTTTTTATCCAGCAGATTCCTTTGCATGCAGCAGTTTCGCATTTTCAGTCAACTCGTTGAATGTAGCAAGAAGTATTTATTATGTTTACCACTATATTGTATTGTAAAGGTTGAACGACTTTCAAGTTAATTTCATCAGCAGAGGCTCAAAACTGCACGTTCAAATGGGCTTTAGGATCTGTTATAAATTAGTAACTTTATGTCGATGGTGAATTTGAAATTCCTTCCTGTACATCTGTCTGTATTTGGCATTCAACTCCTCTTTCTTTTCTAGGATGTGTCTTTCCAGCTGAGCTCACCACCGGGTATCATACCTAAATATATATATAAATAGTTTCATTCACCATTCTCCATTGACGGCGACATTAGCTTTATTTCTTGTTGGTGAAGTTACTGTAAGTTAATTTGATTTCATATAATTTGAATATTCATTTCCTGGTTTATTCTGTAATATGGTCAAAAACTTGCTATTGAATTTTTATCTGTCGAAAAGAAAAGTGTGGACGGCATATGATTGTTATACAAAAGAACCAGCGTTGGCTACCGGCTCGCGCTGGTAAACCAGCTACAAATTTTTCAATTCATAGTAGCTCCTTCGTATTCTACTTTGAATAGGCCCTCGAATAATAACATTTTAGCATCTTAAAGAACCTTCCGGAAGGTCCCTCTAGAATATGCACAAAATACCTGAATGCCACGCCTCACCGAACGATTGAATCATATTGAGAACAATGGCAGAGCATACTTCCTTCTTGTTCCAATGCATTTGCAATTGGATTCATTATATTGTGTATCTGTTGAATTGTGAAATTTACGGAAACCGAATTAGTGAGATGGTATAAGATTTCGGTCCACAATGATTTGTTTAAGTCCCTTAAGGAAAAGCCTTTCAAATAACTTGACGGCAGTTGGGAGTAGCGATGTTGGTCGATACGATTCGATTCTATGTGGCTCCTTCCCTGGTTTTCGAATAACTGACCAGTTTCTATTGTTGAGGATGTATTATATTTTAATCTGAACGCTGCATTGATTACTTGTTCCAACATGATTAGGCCTTCTTCGAGCAATTCTTCCAGAATTCTTCCCGTAATAAATTCGTTATCAGAAACTTAATTAGGAAACACATTCGTTTTAATTTTAATTTGATTATAATTTTATTTTATTTTTATTACTATTCTAGGTGTAGTGTACGTATTAACTATAGTACGTCGAGCAAGCCGTCGAGCATAAATGTTGGAAATTTTACTTTAATCCCTACTTCCAAACCTTTTAACTGTGCATCTTTCATTAATTATTCTCCCAGGTGCCTGGACCTACTTCGCACAAGTGCCTGTTACTCTCCCAGAACGTGTGGAGAGGTTTCGAAACACTCCGGCCAGAACCTACAGACAGTGTCCGTAGATATCCCTAGCTCCCCTAGGAGATAGTATAGTCGAAAGTGAGAATTCCCACTATGATTCGAAAGTACTCCTTGCTGAGGTTTAAACAGTCCTTTAGGCCCTTGGGTTCGTCTCCTCCAATAAGCACCCTGGACTGCTCCATCCCTTGTAGACCCGCCCAGTAGAGTTGGCTCAGACGTTCTTCTTATTTTTTTTAATGTCATAGCCATGAACCCTTTTCCCGTTCTACAGAAGGGCCCATGGCCCGCGTAGAGACGTTCCTGCTCCCTTCCTAACCTTCGTTGCCTTATTGCTGCCAACTCAATATGGCTTGAGGCCCAGAGTATCCAGACTTTATTATGCGAGCTGAGCATATTCAGTTTCTCAAGGCATTCCATACCAGTTTAGAGTTCACCTGGTTGGGCTTATGTGCCTTCATCGTCGCTTGGCTGTCACGCGGAATAGCAATATTCTGCCATCTGTAAATCCTTTGGAGATTAAAGGAGGGATATCCGACTGCCACTTATTTTTGCTCCGAATATGCTAATGTGCTTTGCTATTGACTCTAAATACATTTTACTTGGAACAATGACCCCAGCGCCCGCTCTATCTGCTGTGAGGGATCCGGCAATGTACCAAGTAATCAGCTGCTGGTTTGAGCCCTACGTCACAGCCACGCTCTCCCTGTTTGTCTTGTTACTTCAACGTGTTTCAAACTTCTTATCGTCATGTTATCTTTAGGTATCAATAATTCGGGGTACCGCCTAGGAAGAATATCAATCTTCTTCGATTTAGGTGGCTTACTGATACTCCCGCCCTCCTGAAGATTGCCCTCTTTATCTGTATGTGCAGATGAAGAGGGGTCAATGCCAGATGGAACACCAGGGATGCCGTCGAGTATGCCCTCATTAGAATTTTGTTTGAGAATCCCTAAGTCAGTCATCCACTTAATGGGCGACCGGAACAGTTGGGAAGCAACATACTTCCTCGGTTGTTGTCCACGGATCCCTCAACCGTGGGAAAGCACCTAAGTTTCAAAAAATATGACTTGCTGCTTCGTCCAGCGCTGAGGCGATTCATCAAACGTTACCTCACTTCGGCCCTGAGAGCAGCGTGACCGAAGTGGTTACAAGCTTGCATTTGCCACTTGTATTAATTAAAAAACCCAACTTGTGCATCAATTATAAATAAAAACAAAAACCGCCTTGTTAAATTCAGACCTAAACCGGCCGAGGCTAAGCTGGCACTTTGTTTGGAAACCGAGGAATTCCTAAGTTCGTCATCCACCTAATGGCGGACCGGACCAGCTGGAAAGCAACATACTTCCGCGGCCAGCTGAGGGTAATCTTGTCTCTTTTGTATGCAACAAAACCATATTAAAATGGATTCACATACGATTTACTCGGAAACGGCTGAACTTATTTTCACGAAACTTGTGTGGTCTGTAAATCACTTTATATATAGCAAATGGCGCAATTTCTATTGAGTCTAAGGGGGAGGGGGCTCCATATTCATGCGAAAGAGACGTACGGCATTTTTATGGGAAATTAAGTGAAAGGCACTTTTAACAAACTTGTTATCAAATCAAATCCTCAAAATACATCCCAACCGGATATTTTCCTTACCATATTTTAGAAATTTTCTCGGAGTGTACCCAGCTGCGAATTTACCGGGAAGCAAAACAGCATCATTAGTTCAACTCTGGACATGGAAGGCCTTCAGACGAAATTTTGAGACATTTTTGTTTGCAAACATTTATGATTAATGTTGACTAGCGACGAAGATAGGCATAAAAGTCTCGTTCCCATCCTAAACCAACTTCTCCGATCCTGTTCGTTCGAGATTGGGAACCGGAATATAGCCTTTTGACATAGTTTCTGTCGCCAACGAAGCTCCATTTCTTACCTCTGCTCTATACCCTGATAGTCAATTTAAACATGCCACTAGCCCCGGTTTAAAGATGACCTCCCCGCCTAAAAAGCTGTTTATCTCTAGGCGAGCATTCTACTTCTACGGGCGATGTACTCGAGTACATTAAGAGCATCGTTGGTTTACTTTCACTTTTGTCCTTTGCGATGATAGCGTCTTTCACGCTATCTTCGCGGCAATTCTTCTTTCTAGTTTGAAGGCTGTTCATCAAGCCATACAAGTGCACCAATTTGTGAGTAAATTTCAGGACAACCCGCCTGCATCGCCGATCTCTCCCCCTCGCCAATCGGTTCAATTGGATCCGTGTTTTTACTGTCAGTCTGATGTATCAAAATATCAGGGGTTTAAGAACTAAGCTGGGGCCTTCAATTTATCCGTGCTGACTCAGCAACACCATACCACCTATATTTCTGAAAGGTGGCTGGTCGATGCCATATGAAACTCCGAGCTTCCCGAAGGGTACTCTACTTTCTGCTGTGACATGGACCGGGATGCAATGATTTAGTTTAGTGTTTTCTTACGCAGATGATCTTAAATTATTTGACTCTGTTTTGCCTCCACGGGACTGTGCTCTCATGAAGTCTAACTTTGATATTTTGTTCCATTGGCGCTCAGACACTAAATGTCAGAAAATACCACTGCATATGCTGTTCACTTAAACCCTCCCCAACATCCGTGTCCTATTCTCTTAGTGGACACTACTGTCCTCTTTTCAAGATCTGGGTGTAATGTTCGATGGCAAATTTCGTTTCAATTCCAATGTCTAGGTTTGTCCTGCTTTGACTTCACTTCAATCCAGCCCTCTTGAATGCTTTTCAACTCCCTTGTCAGAAATATCCTTGAGTATTGCTGTGTAGTCTCGTCCCCATTTCGTAACCGTAATTGGCGGCCTATTGAGGCTATGCAACGTGAATTCACCCAGCCTCTCTTTTTCGAAAAGAACCTTCCCCGCGTGGGTTATCCTTCACGACTCCGCACCTTCATTCCCCTTTCTCTGCAACAACGCCTCATCTTCTTTAATATCTGTACCATTTTCAAACCTTAAAATTCCCTGATGGATTGTTCCGCCAACTCCGATATTATTTTCCGTTTTACTTCTCATTCATAGCACACATATTACAGACATTTTTGAACTACTTTCATTCCACGGTCCCGAAACAATTCCTGCTATACAATGCCCTTTATCTTGGGTCCTTTGCCGCTGCCTCTTTCCTTAAATTTAAACGTAAGTTAAGCCACATACTCGTTCCACCCTCTGAGGACAATATGTAACTAGGAATTTACTTTCTATGTATTGTCACTAACTAAAATAAAATAAAAAAATGTCTGGCTAGTCAAAACTGTCAAAACTGACAGGATCACCCATCCACGTTTTGGCCAACGGTCAGCTGAGGACTGTTCATGCATAACTGGTAGCGTAATTGAACGTGGATGGCAACCAGTAGGCCCGTAAATCAAAAGATTGTGGAAGATAAGCACTTACTA